>NC_136428.1:70501265-72901265 GCF_052849685.1 Lactuca virosa | reverse complement strand
CAGGATCCATGACATAACTCTGTCTCAACTGTGTGTGTGTACAATCATGCCGGTGCCTTGCCGCGGTCCTCTGAAGTACCTGAAACACATATCACATAACACGGTAAGCACGCATGCTTAGTGAGTTCCCCAAAATACCACGTACATAAAATTAGCCACTCGAGGCTATAGCTTTACGAGATCTTCCGGTCAATTGTGTCTCAGTGGGACCTTCCGGTCCCACAACTCTGGTAGACCTTCCGGTCCTAGCTATGATGACCTTCCGGTCCTATCTCTGTTGACCTTCCGGTCCAAACCCTGTTGACCTTCCGGTCCAAACCATGCAAACATATATGTATCACATAGAACATATATCACATAACACTTATAAACACATAAGGCCTTCCGGTCACACATAATTACCACTCCAGGTAAGGTATAGTGAGAAGACTCACCTGTCAACAATCGGATAGTCTCGAACTCGTCTCACCAGTCTAGCCTCCGCCTAACATACACAATAGATATCCCTATTTAATAACAACACTCACAAGGCCATACGAACCCTTCCTATGTACTCACAGAAGGGTAAAAGACCATTTTACCCCTCCATGGGTCTAAAAGTCCACTTGTTGACCAAACCCTAAAAGTCAACGAAAGGCAACAGTTTCGCGTACGCGGGGCATACAGCCTCGCCATGCATCGGGGGATCCTTGACCATACACTGGGCGTACCAGAATTACGCTCGACGTACGACCCAGTTTTGCTCTTTCCACTTATTTGGTCTTAACCCTTTAAGACCTTAGCTCCAATCCCAGATATGGACTTCCTACAGGCTCTTACTCCATAAAGTTTGAGACTTTAGGCCTTTGCATGGCTGAAGAAGTCTCAAACACTAAAACCCCCATTCTATGCACACAAAAGGGCTCATAACTCATGCATGGGGTGGTTATGAAGTCCAAGATCCCATTTTTATGATTTTACTCTACTAAGGACACTCTAAGGAGCAGGTATTAGGTCCTGGAGTTGAACAAACTCATAAAGTTCCAAACTTTGGGACCAAAACCCTAAAATGGTCCAAACATGCACATATCAAAAAGATGAGAAAACTTTGAGCTTTTTACCTCCAGCAGATGCTCCAACCTCAGAAAAGCTTAGACCCAAGGCTTGCACTCCAACTCTATCTTCTTCAAGGCACCTCCTTCACTCTAAGAATATCTCAAGGTTACTTCAAGCTCACAAATGGACTCTTAGCACAAGGGACGCGATTTAGGGTTTATGAGAGGGTTGGAGACTGGAAATGGTGGCCAGAAATAAGGCCATCATGTTCCTTATATAGGGCTCACCCCTCATTTAGGGTTTTCATCCTGAGCCTAGTACGCCCAGCATACCCTATGGTACGCCCAACGTACTGGGTGACCTCCGCGTCAAGAACACGCTCATAAGTATGCGTAGCGTACACTCCCGTACGCTCAGCGTACTCGATTATCACATAATCTTCTCAAGGACTAAATTGACAACTTAAGGAAAGAACAAGGGTCAAAGAGATATACCTGATCCCGGGATGTTACAATTCTCCCCCACTAACATTATACTTTGTCCTCGAAGTCATGCTCCGCAAACAGTCCCGGATACTGCTCCCGCATCTCTGACTCCGGCTCCCATGTCAAATCAGATCCCTTTCGATGTTGCCACTGTACTTGCACCAGGGGCACTTCCTTGTTTCTCAGGACCTTTACCTTTCGATCCAAAATCGCGATCGGCCTCTCAACGTAATTCAGGCTCGCATCCACCTGAATGTCCTCTAGTGGTACCACTGCCGTTTCATCGGCCACACACTTCCTCAGCTGGGACACGTGGAAGGTGTCATGGATCTGGCTCAACTCCGCAGGTAGCTCTAAACGATACGCTACCTTACCCACTCTAGCGGTCACCCTGAAAGTACCGATGTATCGGGGCCCCAACTTGCCCCTCTTCCTGAACTGAATCACCCCCTTCCACGGGGATACCTTCAGAAGAACTAAATCCCCAACCTGGAACTCAAGCTCGGATCGTCGCCTGTCCGCATAACTTTTCTGGTGACTCTGGGCCGTCAGTAACCTCTGTCTGACCTGCTGGATCTGCTCAGTCATCTTGAGCACTATCTCAGTACTACCCATCACTCACTGCCCCACCTCTCGCCAACAGATGGGGGTCCGACACCTCTTCCCATACATAAGCTCAAAAGGAGGCATACCGATACTGGAATGGTGGTTGTTGTTCTAAGAAAACTCAGCCAAGGGTAAGTATGTGTCCCAACTTCCACTGAAGTCCAAAACATATGCTCGAAGCATGTCCTCGAGCATCTGAATCGTCCGCTCACTCTGTCCGTCTGTCTGTGGGTGGTAGGCTGTACTGAAATGCAATCGCGTTCCCAACTCCTCATGGAACTTCTTCCAGAATCTGGAAGTAAAACGCACATCCCGATCGGACACTATAGATGTCGGCACTCCATGCCGAGCTACGACCTCTCTCACATATATCTCTGCCAGCCTCTCAGTAGAAGAGCTCTCACTGATAGCAAGAAAATGGGCGCTCTTCGTCAACCGGTCTACAATCACCCAAATTGCATTGACACTCCGCGCGGTCCTCGGCAACTTGGTGATGAAATCCATAGAAATTTGTTCCCACTTCCACTGGGGAACCTCCAGTGGCTGGAACATGCCATGAGGACGCTGGTGTTCGGCCTTAACCCGACGATAGGTCAAGCACCTCTCGACTACCCAAGCAATGTCTCTCTTCATACATGGCCACCAATAATCTCTTTTCAGGTCCAAGTACATCTTAGTGGCCCTGGGGTGGATCGAGAACCTCGATCTATGCACCTCCTCCATCAGTGTATGTCGATCTCCGCCCGTATAGGGCACCCAAATCCTCCCTCGAAAGGTCATAAGCCCTCGACTGTCCGTCACAAACTCGGACACCTGCCCAATCACCCGCTCCCTCTTACGGTTCTCTGGTCTCACGGCCTCCGCCTAGGCCTCTCGAATGATATCTAAGACTGGAGTCATCACTGTCATCCTCAAACACACGTCTCGGATTGGGGTACTCTCTGCTCTACGGATCAGGGCGTCGGCTACCACATTAGCCTTGCCCGGATGATACAGGATCTCGCAGTCGTAATCCTTCAGCACATCTAACCACCTTCTTCGTCTCATGTTAAGGTTGGGCTGATCCATAAGATACTTCAAACTTTTATGGTCCGTGTATATGGTACACCGAACCCCATACAGATAGTGACGCCAGATCTTGAGGGCAAACACCACCGCCCCCAGCTCTAGATCGTTGGTGGGATATCTAGTCTCATGAGGCTTCAACTGCCTCGATGCGTACGCTATCACGTGCCCTCTCTACATCAGCACCGCACCCATGCCTGAAATAGATGCATCACAATAAACTACAAAATCCTCCATTCCCTCCGGAAGGGCTAATACGGGAGCCTCGCATAATCTCTGGCGAAGGGTCTCAAATGAGGTCTGCTGCTCGGGACCCCAAGTAAACGCGACGCCCTTTCGGGTCAAACTGGTGAGAGGGACGACAATCTTGGAGAAATCCCTGATAAATCTCCGATAGTACCCGGCCAGCCCTAGATAACTCCTGATCTCATAGGGGGATCTCGGCACCTCCTAACTCATAACTGCCTCAATCTTGGCTGGATCGACCAAAATACCATTCTGATTAACGAGGTTTCCCAGAAACTGGACCTCTCGTAACCAGAAATCACACTTCGAGAACTTGGCATAGAGCTCTCCGATCTCAATACCCCCAAAATCTCTCTCAGATGCTCCTCATGCTGCTCTCTGGACCTCGAATACACCAAGATATCGTCGATGAACACAATCACCGAACGATCCAGCATGGGCCTACACACCCAGTTTATTAGATCCATGAATGCTGCTGGTGCATTGGTGAGCCCAAAAGGCCTCACCACGAACTCGTAATGCCCATAACGAGTCCTAAATGCTGTCTTCTGAATATCTTCCTCACGCACCCTCATCTGATGATACCCAGATCTCAAGTCAATCTTGGAAAACCAAGTCGCACCCTGCAACTGGTCGAACAGATCATCGATCCTCGGTAGTGGATAACGGTTCTTGACCGTCAGCTTGTTCAACTCCCGGTAATCAATGCACATCCGGTGTGAACCATCCTTTTTCTTGACAAAAAGGATCGGTGCTCCCCACAGCGAGCTACTCGGTCGGATGAATCTCTTCCCCAACAGCTCCTGAAGCTGCGAGAATAGCTCCTGCATCTTCGGTGGCGCAAGGCGATAGGGTGCCTTGGCGATAGGCGCCACCCCCGGAATCAAATCAATACGGAAATCCACCTGCCTCTCGGGAGGCACACCCGATAACTCCTTGGGGAAAAAATCCGGGAACTCACTCACGATCGGAACCTCAGCGATAGAACTCGGTGTCTCCGTAACAACCCGCGTATCCACCACATACGCCAGAAAACCCATGCAACCCTGCTGCAAACTCTGTCTCGCTCGGGCAACCGAGCAAAATGCTGGCCTAAATCGGGTACCCTCGCCGTACATCGTAAGCACTCCCCCACCTGGGTCTCGTATGGTCACCAACTGACGCTCACAGTCGATCACTGCTCCGAATTGGCTCAACCAGTCCATTCCCACGATGACACAGACATCACCCATAGCGATCGGAACCAGATCTATCGGAAACTCCACACAAAAAATCTCAAGTACACATCCTCGGATCACATCAGTAGCAAACACCGCCCGCTCATCGGCTATGGAAACTCTCAGAGGTCGACTCAACGCCTCTCGTCGGATGCTGATGTGACGACTAAACGCTAGTGATACGAAGGATCGACTCGCACCCGAGTCAAATAACACCAAGGCAGGTACAGAATTCACAAGAAAAGTACCTATGCATATGACATAATAAGCACAAATTAACTTGAATAAGATAATAAAGGAACACATACTGGCCACGACATCAGGTGCTACACGGACCTCCTCTGCCGTCAGCTGAAATGCTCTACCACGGGCTTTCGGTGCCTCGGCCTTCACCGGCCGACCATCAATAACGCGCAAGGCAGCAGGCGCAGATCCCTGTGCCGATCCCTGGACATGTTGTGTACATTCGGCCTTCCTATGGCCGGTCTGGTTGCAGTGAAAACAGACTGTGAACCCCTTGGGGAAATCCTTGGCTATGTGCCCCTCCTTGCCACACTTGTAGCAAGCGCCTGCTCGACAGGTCCCCTCATGACCCTTGCCGCACTTCCCACAAGTGCGGCCCTTCTGGCCTCCGGATCTCGAATCGGTGGGCTTTGCCTGCTTGGCTGCCAGCTGAGACTGTGCCGGCCGCCGATCCCTCCCCTGAGACTCCGCCTCCTCCCTGGCCTGAGTCTCCAGCTCAATCTCCCTCTTTCGGGCATTTGCCTGAAGCTCGGCAAATTTCCGGTAAGACGAGTTCGCCACGAACTCGCGGATGTCCCTCCTCAGGATACTCAGATAGCGGCTCATACGTTCCTGCTCGGTCGACACGTGCTCAGGGCAGAACATCGCCCTCTCATGAAACATCCTCATGATGACTGTCACTGATATGTCCTCTGCTTGAGGGACAGAAACTCCTGGGCCAACCGTTCCCTTTCCACCGGGGGAACATACTCGTCTCGGAACATAGCAGTAAACATCTCCCAAGCCACTGCAGTGTGCTCTGCAGGGGTGAAATGAGCTGTCACAAACTTCCACCAGTCCTTCGCTCCCAAGCGAAGCTGGTTCAACGCGAACCGTACTCTCAAGTGCTCCGGACAGGAACAAGTGTAGAAGCATCCCTCAATTTCAGAGATCCATCTCATCGCGACAATCAGATCCTGAGTCCCATCAAACTCTGGTGGCTTCGTGTTGCTGAACTCCCGGTACAGCAACGAGTCACCCCCCTGTGGCCTAGCAGCGGCGACAACTGCGGTGGCAGCAGCCGTAGCAGCCTCAATAATAGCAACATATCGCTCGTCAAATGTCTCAATCAACATGGTCTTGATAGACCCAAACATCTCCGGTATCTCAGCTCGAATGGCTGCGACTACCTCCTCGTGAATCATCCTACGAATCTCCTCGTCACCGATACCACTGCCTCCTGGGTTGTGTCGTGTTCCCACCATGATGTCTCTGAAACACAACACAAAATAATCAGAGACTCGCTCGAGTATACCCACACTCGATCACCCGACCCTACTGGTTCCTTAGCATCCAAAAGATTCTTACTTGGGCTGCTCACTAATCCGGTGTTTCCAGTAGTACGGGCCTAATACTACCTTCCACACCGCATTCGTATTCACCCCAAGTCCTCCTCCCTGGACCTCAGATCACAAATACTCTATGACTCTCGGAACACAGGTTACTCTCTAGTAGACCCCTCATAAGCTCCTTTCTGTTACCTACTTGTACTCACAGAAATTCACAGTAGCAGTAATTCCTAGGCTAAGGCATCACAAATCAGGCCACTCTATTCCTAAAATATAAAATACCCAGCCTACTTTCTAGCATGCATAACATGTCTCATAATACATAGAGTAAGGGTATTTTGGGAAATCACTGTTCGGGCGCTGGCTGATTGTACACACTGTTATTCTTTTCCACTTTCTTTTAAAATCTCTTACTCGTTTTTAGAAAAAAATTGCTTCTTTTGAAAACTTTTCTCAAATCCTCAGTTTGAGTCCAGACATACCCGAAGGTGTATCCGAATCCCTCAAACCAAGGCTCTGATACCAACTTGTAACGACAGAAAATATTCAACCAAAATTTTCATTTTTAATCTCATAAAACACATGTCATATATTTAAACACCAAATATCAGTCAACAAAGTTTTCAAAACGTTAAATCAAATCCAGGATCCATGACATAACTCCGTCTCAACTGTGTGTGTGTACAATCATGCCGGTGCCTTCCCGCGGTCCTCTGAAGTACCTGAAACACATATCACATAACACGGTAAGCACGCATGCTTAGTGAGTTCCCCAAAATACCACGCACATAAAATTAGCCACTCGAGGCTATAGCTCTACGAGACCTTCCGGTCAATTGTGTCTCAGTGGGACCTTCCGGTCCCACAACTCTGGTAGACCTTCCGGTCCTACCCATGATGACCTTCTGGTCCTAACTCTGTTGACCTTTCGGTCCAAACACTGTTGACCTTTCGGTCCAAACCATGTAAACATATACATATCACATAGAACATATATCACATAACACTTATAAACATATAAGACCTTCCGGTCACACATAATTACCACTCCAGGTAAGGTATAGTGAGAAGACTCACCTGTCAACAATCGGATAGTCTCGAACTCGTCTCACCAGTCTAGCCTCCGCCTAACATACACAATAGATATCCCTATTTAATAACAACACTCACAAGGCCATACGAACCCTTCCTATGTACTCACAGAAGGGTAAAAGACCAGTTTACCCCTCCATGGGTCTAAAAGTCCACTTGTTGACCAAACCCTAAAAGTCAACGAAAGTCAACAGTTTCGCGTACGCGGGGCGTACGACCCTCTACGCTGGGCGTACAGCCTCGCCATGCATCGAGGGATCCTTGACCATACGCTGGGCGTACCAGAATTACGCTCGGCGTACGACCCAGTTTTTCCCTTTCCACTTATTTGGTCTTAACCCGTTAAGACCTTAGCTCCAATCCCAGATCTGGACTTCCTACAGGCTCTTACTCCATAAAGTCTGAGACTTTAAGCCTTTGCATGGCTGAAGAAGTCTCAAACATTAAAACCCCCATTCTATGCACACAAAAGGGCTCATAACTCATGCATGGGGTGGTTATGATGTCCAAGATCCCATTTTTATGATTTTACTCTACTAAGGACACTTTAAGGAGCAGGTATTAGGTCCTGGAGTTGAACAAACTCATAAAGTTCCAAACTTTGGGACCAAAACCCTAAAATGGTCCAAACATGCACATATCAAAAAGATGAGAAAGCTTTGAGCTTTTTACCTCCAGCAGATGCTCCAACCTCAGAAAAGCTTAGATCCAAGGCTTGCACTCCAACTCTATCTTCTTCAAGGCACCTCCTTCACTATAAGAATATCTCAAGGTTACTTCAAGCTCACAAATGGACTCTTAGCACAAGGGACGAGATTTAGGGTTTATGAGAGGGTTGGAGACTGGAAATGGTGGCCAGAAATGAGGCCATCATGTTCCTTATATAGGGCTCACCCCTCATTTAGGGTTTTCATCCTGAGCCTAGTACGCCCAGCGTACTGGGTGATCTCCGCGTCAAGAACACGCTCACGAGTACGTGTAGCGTACACTCCTGTACGCCCAGCGTACTCGATTATCACATAATCTTCTCAAGGACTAAATTGACAACTTAAGGAAAGAAGAAGGGCCAAAGAGATATACCTGATCCCGGGATGTTACATTGTTTATTCTTTTTCCTATTACAACATTGAACAGTGAAAAATTTACCAGTTATAGCAATGTCATCCAGATACAAAAGTGTAATTGGGAAGATTTTTAAAAGTACAATTCCTTTAAAAGAAAAAATTTGGAAGTGCAATGCTGTAATAGAAAGAAATGAAAGTACGTTGTTGTAATGGGATAGAAATATCTTAAACCAATCATTTCATATGGTTCAGCAGCAAAAAGAAGATAATGGTATCTTTTGTCAAAAGATACGACTCTCTACCCATGAAGCATAAAGGAAAACCGATTATTTAATAGGCTAAATGCAAAAAATAGCAATGCACTTTCATTTCTTTCTATTACGACACCGTACTTCTATTTTTTATGGCATTGTAGTTTGAAAATATAACAAATATTGAATTGTACCTTAAATGTTTCTTTCTTGTTATATCGGTAAAATTGCTTTGTGTTTAGATGGCATTGCTATAAATATAGTTAGCAGAATTTTCTCATTAAGGCATTGTACTTTCAGCTTAATCTAATCATCTCATATCTCTCAATGCCTTAACTCAAAGTGACATAAATATAAGTACTTTTTGGATCCCTTGGTGCACAAGTCTTCCTTATCACGAGCTAGCTAGCTACGGATGAGACTTGGACGGGAGTCGGACATGATAGTTGTAGTGCCATTACACCTTTTCTTTGTGCAAAGGTTCTGCTCCAGTAAATAAGCTTTGTGAAAAACTATATCACCATAGAAGTTTGTTAAACTTTTTGCTTTTTGATGTGCCGTGATATCGAAATATCCATTTAAGTTTATAAAATATAAGATAAGAAATTATGATGACATTGGGTGAAGTGTTTTTTGTACTTTATATTAGACTAGGATAATATTATGAATATATATCCTAGTCTAATAGTTTAAGATAAGGTCTACCATTGGTGAATCTACTTATTGAAGGAAAAAAAAAACTAAAATGTAAATCCAAACTTTGGATCATTTCAGTCGAAGAGCTTGACATCTACCTCCTCTAATAAACAAAACCTTTAATGTGCCACATGTCCCCTTTCTACCAAGCTAACCTGCCACGTGTCATTTTCTGAATAATTCATTTATTTTTGTACTAAATAAATCACAATTTCATAAATATTAATGTAACCCCGATATTTTTTCTAACTTGATGCAATTTTCGATTTCATATAACATTCAAATTCCATGTTTTTTGGAAATAATAGCAATTTACGTTCAAATTGCAATAGACTTTCCATGTTCAATCCTATAAATCGGCAACTTAATTAGTGATATTAGGGAAATTTGAATTTTGAATTCTACCTTCTTATTTGAATACACTAGAAATCAGGAACCAATGCATCCTCTTTTTTTGTAATTTGATAACTACGATGGCAATATATGATGACTAATCGTAAGACTTTCTAGAGTTAAAGCTTCGTTTTGTATCTTTCCTCAACTCCAAGACTATCTACAGCCACTACCGCTCACCATGTTCTTCATCATTTGCCAATCGGTAAGACTATTCTCAGTTTGTACTTATCTTTTTTAAAACTTCAGTTTTAACCAAAAAATACGTTTTCATGGAATCGATTTAGTTGGTAATAGATTTGAATGTGCATGACAACTGTTTGATAAAATGCCTACATGAACATGAAGTGAATGATATCTTTGATCATTTTCACATCATTATATTCTAAAAAAATCTAGCAGTACCCAATACAAAGGAATGTTTACTGCTATAAATATTAGGTAGATTTTTCGAAGTACATCGTGTCTTACATTTTGATGAATGGTGATTTTTTATTGTGAAAACTGTTTTGTAGGTATTATTGTTGTTTTATATCATGAAAGTATGATGCTATTTTAATATCCAAATGATACTCAAAATGAGTATTTTAACCATTTTTATGTTGGGAAATTTACAGGAAATACCATCATATATCACTCATTTTAGCAATAGAGGCAATTCTTCCATTTAACCTTTTCTTTAAAATAATATCTTTGAAAATTGTAGCTTAATTTATAAGAAAACATAGTAGTCCAGTTTCTAAACCTAGAATAGTGGAAATCTAGAATAGTGAAAGTACGTTGTATTTTTCTGTTTTTTGAAGTTCATAAGAGCAACTACCATAAAACGCTCACTTCAGATTGTTTCCATGTCCAAAATTCCTTTCTCTTAACTAATAAGAACCAATTTCTGGTGCTTTTTGTTATGTTGTTGCTACATTTTCCCAAGGTACTTTTTTCACCGATGGAAATCCCTAAAGGCCCTCAACTAGATAAATGATGGTACATTTTTCTTCTTCCATCTCTTTTTATATTTTATTAATCTGAAGGTTAGATACTATCATAGGGTATAATACAACAAATGCAACATACTTTCCTAATTACCAGGTTTTGAATAAAGAAAAATTACAAAAAAGGACAACCTACTTTCACCATTTTATCTGTTTACCCATCAATTTTTTATGAATAATTTTATTATAATAACAGTTTAGCGGATAAATTGATAAAATGCTGAAAGTACGTTGTGTTTTTTTGTAATTTCCTTCTTTGTAAATTTTCCTGATAAAACAGGGCAACAGGAAAATGTATAACTGTGAAAGAGTTAATCACAGTAGTAGAAATGTTAAAATGGGAAAATAGTTAAAATGGTATATTAATTTATCTTACATTTTGATGGTTTGAACAAAACAAATTTTCCAGGTGATGAAGAATGAAAACGGAGCATTATTGCCTGGTTTATAGACCTCTAACAAAGAAAACGATTTTGTTGGAAAAGTTAGCATACTACTTTTTTTCAAGTCTAAATATTAAGAAAAATATAGCATCGGTTCATGGGAAATTTCTATGACCTCATATTAACATCATATTTTAAAATTTTTTAGTTACGTCATTATGGGATGGGATTGACATATTTTTGTCAACATGGGATGTCAATAGCAAAATTTGTTAACCTCTTAAGCACCTAAGTATTGCTAAGTTTCACTATGTAATGGTTTTGAAATAGATTTACTTATTTATCAATTATTGGGTTTCACTTTGTTTCTTTTTTTAGTTACTTCTTTTTAGATTTAACAAACTAATAATATGAAATAGTTATTTTAGAACAAAAACAAAAGAAACCATCAATTTCCTTATGCAAGATTTCTTATGATTAACTAAATTTAAAATTAGACATAATAGTTAATAAGAATGTTTAAATTAACTAAATTTGAAATTAGAGATATATTTTTTGATATTATTTATGTTATTTTAATATGTCAACCGTGTTGTACACGTGTTTTAAACTAGTGTGGGATAAAGGTCTCTAGAAAACAGGGATACTTTGTGGGTGCCTTAAGAAATTCTTGGGATCAACTCTGGCCTTGATCCGAATCAACTTCCTGAAATTGCTTCTCTTCCAATACCTTTCTCCCCAAACACTCGCTTCTTCATAAGTAGCATTTCCAACACCCAAATCCAGATCCACATAGTTGGAATACGCCTCCCTTGGGTTCTTTGACACATAAGGAGTCAGTAACTTCTCCAAGCTTCGCAACCATGCGGTCCTCCTGAGCGATATAGGGGTTGTGTCTGAAGTTTGGCCATTAAAATTGACATTCTTGAACAACTGGTACAACACCCCAGCTCTATGAGGATATGGAATTGCTGTCTCTGAGTACTCCGCCATTCTTCCACCAAAAGGATTGCTTCCCAAAAGCTCTGATCCATCGTTTTCCAAAATTTTTCTCCAAATCTTTCTGAGCCCACTTATAGGGATCGGCGTCCGAACATAGTCAACTTTACTTATGCTGTTAACCTTGGGAATAGCAGATCGGTTCGTGACAATATCCACCGTGGTAGATCTTGGCACACCCCAAAACAAAATGGTGGACTGGAGTGTTGTCATCTCTTCACAAATGTCTTGTGTAACACCTAGCTCTGGAAATTTTTGGTCCAGCAACGAAACCAATGTGTCGCGTGTGCCCTGATAAACTCCTTGGAATGTAAGCACTACAGTTTTCTTAGTGGTGTTGCCGATATATCGGCCAAACATGAGAGTTCTTATGTGCAAATTTCTATCAATAGCTGGTGCAACATATTGATATTTATTGAAAATTTTGGTTGCCCCTTGTTCCAAAGTTTTAGTCACTACAAAAACAGTAACTTTTTTTGGAACCGGAACCAACCTCAGTTTCCATGCAAGAACGATTCCGAAACTAGAAGCACCACCTCCTCGAATTGCCCAAAACAAATCTTTTCCCATGGACTTCTTGTTGAGAACATTTCCATTGACATCCATGAAGCGGACATTAAGAACATTATCAGCAGCAGTACCATATTTCCTCATATGGTTTCCATAGCCACCACCGCCCATGTGTCCGCCAACACCTACCCCGGGGCAAAGACCTGCCGGAAAAAACAAGGTGTCGGACTTCTGAGTAATGGTGTAATAGAGTTCACCTAGCGTAGCGCCTCCCTGGACCCATGCAGTCCTCTTTGCTACGTCCACTTTTATAGACCTCATGTTGGTGAGATCAATCATAACAAATGGAACATCAGCAGTGTATGAGAGGCCCTCGCCATCATGCCCCCCGCTCCTTATTCTGATCTCGTAGCCATGTTTCTTGGCGCAATATAGAGTCGTCTGGATCAGTGTTTCTTCCACAGGTGTCACGATGATTGAAGGTTTATGAGTAGACGGTTTAAGGAACCTAAGGTTTTGGACTGCGACTTGCCAGATGGGTAGGAAAAAAGCATTCACAGGGGTGAAAATGAGTTTAGATATGGAGGTTACATTGTTGGAGTTGGATTGTATGCAACGTATGAAATCTTCAGAACGTGGAACATAGGATGCAGTTGCCCACGAATCAGAAAATGAAAGAATTAGAACCACAAAGATGAGAGAAGATCTTAGTAGAGAGATCTTCATGTCTTGGTGAGTTTGATGTATTGCACTGTCGAGTTTATATAGCCTATAGAGAGCATAGGGATGGAGTTAGAAAAAGGGTGGATGCATATGGTGTTGGAAAACCCCCTGGATTAAAGGAGGAAGGATATATGGTGGTTAATATTTATATCTTCAACCTTTTAGTTTTGACCATTGACGAGCTACCTTTTAACGTGACTAACAAGTTTATGTAACATTATACTATTATTTTTCTCGAGCTCCAATGCCGGATCAACAATTTAAGACACTTAAGCAAATTAAACATCAGGATTAGCTAGAGGGCTTTAAACAAGGCATATTGCAGATCAATTCGATTATAAATATATATATTTTTTATCTTGTGATTTCATTAAAACATGTGATAATTATTGAATATTTGTTTTTTTAGTGGAAAAACCCTCACCGGGCTAGTGGCCTTTAGTATAGCTTTAAAAGTAAAACAGTACCACACGTCCACACCTAATTTTACGTAATGCCATCGAATCGAAGCATGTGAACAAGTTATAGCTTAGTGCCTGGTGAATACATCCTTTTAGTAAACGGGGAACTTTTAGTTTACTTTATACTCCACCAAATAGAATTCTTAATTATTCAAACGACATACAAACAATATATTAAGGAAAATGTAGGAAAATAAAGAAGATAAAATATTTACATGGTTCACAGACTTGGTATCATATATTGTGCTACTTCGAGCGAACTAGAAAAATTTATTATTGATATTAGGCTGGAGTTTACAATTACATTGAGACTCTATACAGGGGCGGATGTATGTGGAGCCCGGGGGGTCCCGGGCCACCCCTCCGATTCGGTTCGTAAGTGTAAATTTTTTTTTAGGTGCAACCCCTTTGAATACCGCCACTACTATTTTACATTTATTCGATTTTTTTGGGTGCCACCACTATTGAATCCGCCATTGACTCTATATATAGAGCTAGGTACATAAATCAGTAGGATGTTGTGTTTAGTCCTCTGGATATTGCATTTTGATTGTTACAACAAAATATACAATCTTCATGTTTCAATTTCACCTATGATAACCTACTTCTCAAATTTTGCAATGGCTATGTATGCTTCTTTCTTGGTTACAAGAGCAAACATTCTTGTGAAGTGTGGGCATCCAACTAACTGTATATCCTAATAGTGAACACATAACTTGTAGCGCCACTAAAAGAAAATTTATGGATAGCTACATAAAGTTTCTACAAAAACAAAATCTATAGCTACTCTGCTATATGCTACTGGTATGGATGTTTTGGAGCTAGATGAAGAAGTTGTGTATGGATGTTTAAGATTTCCATGCATATTTTGGGGGTAGCGTGGTCTTACAATAACACCAATGTAATTATTCAATGACATATTACAAGGGCATGATGCAGAATACATATTTCCGGTGAATATATACAATACATGATATTATCTTTCAGAGGGTATATATCCTGAACGCTATGATAGTTAAACGTTTTCCACATCCAATTAACCCAAAGAGGACCAAGTTTAAAAAAAAAATCCAAGGGGATGAAAGAAAGGATGTTGAGAGAACCATTGGTGTCCTTCAATCTCGTTGGACGATTGTATGAGGTCAACTCAAGAACATAAAGGCAATGACGAATCTAGAATAAAATAGCATGTGGTTCCTAATTAAGTGAAGACGGAAAAACCAAAGAGTCAACGCTATATGTGACAGATTGGGTCGGGTCGAAACAATAAAAAAACGACCGATTTGTAAAACTCGAGTTCAACCGAACCGATAGAACAACTAAAAACTAGTAAAATTGGTCTACTTAACCCTAAAACCTGATTTTTGCAACAAAAAATACTTTGCACGACCGAGTCTCTCTCTCTCTCTCTCTCTCTCTCTCTCTCTCTCTCTCTCTCTCTCTCTCTCTCTCTCTCTCTCTCAAGAGTTCATTTGCAACAACCATTTTGTACAACCAACAATATGAAAAGAGTTGTGTTGTTTTTTAAATTTCCTAATAACCATTCATAACTAGTGTTATAACCGTCCGGTGGACGGTTGACCGTTGTAATAAAAAATGATTGATTTTACTATATTGTATATCATCATTTTGTAATTTGTTTCCATTATATATTGTATTATGAAATTGTTTTTTTTAATTATATCGATCATTTGTCCAATTATTGTTATATCATACATATATAAAGTTGTTTATATTTAGGGTAAACTATAAAATAACAATTGACCTTCAAATAGTTGTATATTATAACATCATACTTTAATTTCTTTCTTTTATGTCCGATTTTTATAAAGTCTCAACATAAAGTAGAGTGTTATTATAACCATAAAAGCTTGATGTTATTATAATCAAATAAATGTTTTGTTACAGTAAAGCTGCAAACATACTAATTAGGTGTCAAATTGAATTTATCAATTTTAAAACATAATGCACCTTTCTTGAGACATTTCTTCTTGTCCTCTCTCCTTTATATGACTTGCCTCCATGGAATTAATTTGCATATAGTTGACTGAAACTTCTCCTTTTTAACATTATTTAGTCGTTTTTTCTCATTCTTTAAGCTGCAGTTCCAAAACAATGTTTACCAACTCCTATTTTTTCTCGAGAGAAACACATATAATATTACATATTCTCGTTAAGCTTATTACCATCAAACTGGATAAAGATTTACCTAATTGATGAGGTGATCATAAACACCTTCAAAGGCAATAGGAAAAAACCAACAACAAAAGTACACGACTTTATTTAGAAAAAAAAGACTATTCGATCCAAAACTAAAGCAACCTACACAGTCAAATATGTTACCATATTAACGAATAGCTTTACATAACATTGATAGTTTATCTGTATCTGTATCTCTATATATATTAAAAGAGAAACCCGATGACATCACCTTTAACAATCAGGGTCACTCATTGTGTTCCCTTGATTAATTTCACCCCTTTAAATGATTTTGATGATGTCATCCTAAAATAAAAAAAATTAAATTAATATTGACTAAATTTGAAAGATTGACTAACTGATTTAATGTTAACGTCATTTATAAAAGGAATGCATTCAACTCATTTAAACCTCATCATAATTTTTGAAAGTAAATTTTGTTCCTTCTTAATTAAAATCACGTTCTTAGCTGACACATTTCGTATGTTTTTTCAATTCACATCTATTATATGAAACATATCTACAAGATTACAGATATTGTCGCTCAATTTCAAAGAATCAAAGAATTCAAAATTTGATATCCTTTCCATAATCATTATTGAAAGTTATAAATAAATCATGTGCTGCTGTTTGTACATTATGTTTTCTTCAGACCCTTTGCAGCATCACGTTCGAACAACATCACCCTTTGCAACATCACGTTCGTCATCCAAGTTCCTTCTTTAATATGTGTTCTTAATTTTTATTAATTATATTTGATTTTTTGATTCTCATTAGTGTCATCCAAGTTCCTTCTTTAAGATGGTCAATCTTGAAAATAGCATAGTTATGAAAATTTATAAAGTAAGATAAAAAATTATAAGATATTAGGACATTTGTAAAAAGTACAATTACTAAAAGCTTTACGGTTATTAGAAAAAAATAAGACCGTTAACATTAGTAAAAATGCAATATATAAACTAAATTATCATAATAGTAATGAAATGTCATTATTTGATATTTCATATAATTGAAAGATATACATCAAATTACATTGATAATATACCAAAATTATTCAAAGTTGCGCCAAGTCTAATGCAAAGTTCTTGTGAACATCAAATAAATAAGAACAAACATAAAAGCTAGCACTTATATTCATAATCAATTTAAAATAAATCAATCATGATTTAGAAAACAATTTCCATTGATGATATATTAAAATTAAATCCATATAACATTTAACATTCCGTAAATTATACTCTATCACTTTATTTGAATAAATGATATAGTTGTCAATATTTAATGCAGAGAATAAGCCATAATACTCTTGTTCCTCATTTTCTATAACAACAATTTTTCCATAAATCTACATTAAAAAACTATTATCAAAATCAATCCTCTAAGTATTATGTTTCATAATAAAACTAACTGATTAAAGATCTGCCATTTAAAACCCAAAACTGTTACCATCAGAACATATCAATCCAAGGACTTCAACTTCTCTTTTTTAACTTTATTTAGTAGAGGGACAAATATTGTAAATCATGTTACAACGAAAATAACTAAAAATTTAAATCACAAAAAGATTGGTGATACAATATCTATTTTCTGGATTTAAGAAATTCCAAATAGGATTAAAAATTACCTTTAAGTATTTCATGTTTGTGTATATTTGTTTAATTCCCAAAGAAAGTATAAAATACTCACAAACAAAATCATATGTATGCCAAGGTGGAAACATGCTTAAAAATCTAACCCCATGCCCTGTAGGGACAATGTTTCACAAATTATGAACCTAAAATGGTATATAAGCATAATAAACGTGAAAATTTGATCAATTGAAAGGAGATAAAGAGACATTTGTACCTGATGCAAAAGATTACTATGTATACGCATTACTCCTTTTGGATTCCTAGTGGTCCCACTTGTGTAAATAAGAGCAACACCATCCTCACATTTGATGGGTTCATAAGCAATTTAGAAAAACACAATACAAGCTATATATAAAAACTTCAAAAAAAAAAAAAAATTCTGAATTTGAAGTCCCTGAGTTGATTAGGACACAGAAAAAAAAAGCATCTATCAGTTAACATTTGTGTGAATAACCATGTATAGAAAGAATATGAGAACCGATGTTACTTAAATGTGCTTCCTAACCGATCTCTTGGTTGTTAATCCTCCCTCACCTGAGGTTCAAACCCACACTTGAATCTCAAAAAAGATTAAAACTTAAGAAAACAATAAGAGTTCAAAACTGGGTCGGAAGGGGAGGCAAAAAAAATACATTTGTTGAGGACATTTCATCGAATACCTTACGTGCGTTGTGATGTCCTCCTCCCCTTTTCAATTTATTCAAAAGGAACCAATAAGGGATTCAAAATGCAGGAAAGATATGCGAGAGAGATGCATATTTGCAAAATGGGAGTAATTTAATTCCATTGTCATCTGCAATAAAAAAAATCGATTGCAGAAGACGCAGACAAGAAGAGAGGTTATAAAAGGAAGAAAAAACATGAAATTGAGGATTTGGAAGATGAAAAAAAAGAGCAAACCTCGAGTTAATTCCTTCTACTTTTCGATTTCTGTTCCAAAACCTCGGTAGTAAGATCATTTATTTCATGTTGATGCACCGAATAAACTCTATTGTTAATTCCTGCAACAATAAGTGAAACCGACCTCTTATATAGCCAGGACAGTTAAAGAAAACTGCCTGATTTCTATCAATCAATGTAATCGTGTGTTGCAGTTGTTTAACAGTTGTTAAATCAAATCGAGAAGAGTGGATTCGTGGGCTTCAACCGATCAATGATGAGCAAAGAAGGAGGAAAGCAAGAAACCGATAAAAACCTGTAAATATGGAGTTATTGCAGTGAGGATTTCATCTCAAAAAGATCGTACGGTTGAAATCGGGGAGGCGGTTATTGACTCCCAGACCTTAGGAATATTAATAATTTATTTTTTTAACATCAAATAAATTCTAACTCTCTTTATTTCCATGTGTGATAGTTTTGAAAGTATTAACTTTGCTTTGAAATTTAAGTATAATTACTCCATTATTTATTTATTTATTTGTTTTTTTATATTGTCAAATAGTATTATGTAGGTCCTAATTTGTTTTTAAAGTAGTTTCTAATTTTTTTTTCTATACAAATACTACTAGTATATAAAATAAAAAAATTAGGTAGGTTCTAGGACTCACCTTGTTTGTAAATGGCTACCCCTGCATAAAGGATGCAATGTATTCATGCATTGTACTGTATTATATAATATAATTGTAGAAGATGAAGGAAAAACGATTTGTTAGTGGTCGGATGATGTTCATCCTTCAATTCGAATGTATCTTGTAGGCCCTGCACACAAAATTCAATATCAAGTTTTAAGAAACTCTGAATTGTATGATAGTGAAGTGCACTACTTCAATTTGATTTAATTGGGCTTATTTAGGAATGTATTTTTTTTACAAAATAACCATCAAAATTAATATATAATTTCGTCAAGAGTCATGTAATAAAAATAGTATTATAGTTCGTGAGCGATATAAATTGGAACCCTATGAGTAGTTTTTTTAAATTAAAAACTGCAATTTTTTTGTCTTTATAATTTATTAATTCTTATGATTGATTTTTTTTATTGTACTTAATTCATATATGTTTTGATAAAAGATTAAGTATGTATGTATCAATCAAGGGGTACAAAATGATATTAAGGCATTTGTGCAAAATAATAAGAGTTTATGCAAAATATTGTCTTTATAATTTCATTATCATCGAAAATTAACAAAAAAATCATGATAAAAAGGTGATATATACAAAATGTCGAGACATCCAAAATTAAAAAGCTTGAAATCTAAAAAGGACAAAATAGTTAAAAATACATTAACAGAAAAGTATAATACCTAATGTAAGACATTTATTTAAGGAATAAAAACTTTATTTTTTCACTGAATAGTTCAATAAAGTTGATGTTATGTGAAAATAGACTGTCCGCTGGTTTCAAAGGAAAAAAAAGAAACAAATGAAGAAAATTCGTATTTTTTATCTTTCTGCAACCAAAGAGCTTCACATGTCGGAGAGTGATGTTGAGAAAACCGGGATACTTTGTGGACGTCTAAAGAAATTCTCCGGATCAATATTGGCCTTGATTCGAATCAATTTCTTGAAATTGTCCCTCTTCCAGTACATCTCCCCCTAAAGACTTGCTTCTTCATAATTAGAACTTCCAACACCAAAATCTAGATCCACATAGTTGGCATAAGCCTCCCTCGGGTTCTTTGATACATAAGGTGTCAATAAAATTTCCAAGCTTTGCAACCAAGCTATCCTCTTAAGCGACGTAGGGGTCGTGTCTGAAGGTTGACCGAAAAAGTTAACAGTCTCGAGCCGAAAAAGTTAACAGTCTCGAGCACCTGGTACAACACCCCAGCTCTATGAGGATACGGAATTTTTGTCTCTAGAAAATCAACCATCTTTCCACCAAAAGGATTGATCATTAGAAGCGTTGCTTCTTCATTTTCGAAAAAATTTCTCTAGATCTTTCTGAGCCCACTTATGGGGATCGGTGTGCGGACATAGTCAAATTTAACTTGGTTGTTCAACTTGTCTATGGCAGATCGATTTGTGAGAATCTCAATCGGGGTGGAGCTTGGCAAGCCCCAAAACACAAGGGTTGACTAGATGCTTCTGATTTTTCACAAATCTCTTGTGTAACACCAACTCCGGAAAATTTTCGTCCAACAATGGAAGCAATGTATCTCTTGTACCCTGATAAATTCCTTCGAACATAATCCGTATGGTTTTCTTTGTGGTATTTACGATATATTCTCCAAACACCTGAGTTCTTATGTGCAGATTTCTATCAATAGTTGGTGCAACGCATTGATATTTATGGAAAATTTCAGTTGCCTCTTGTTCCAACGTTTTATTTAGTATAAAGACGGTTACTATTTCTGGAACGGGAACGAATCTCAGCTTCCATGCAAGAACGATTCCAAAACTAGAAGCACCACCTCCTCGGATAACCCAAAACAAATCTTCTCCCATTGACTTCCTGTCGAGAATATTTCCATTGACATCAATGAAGCGAAAATCCAAAATATTATCAGTAGCAGTTCCGTATTTCCTGATTAGGTTTCCATAGCCACCACCGCTTAAGTACCCACCAAGACCCACGATAGGGCAAAAACCACCAGGGAAATACAAGGTATCTGTCTTTTGAGAAATACTGTAATAGAGGTCACCAAGCACAACCCCTGTTTGGCCCAAGCGGACCTTTTTATTACGTCCACATCTACAGACCTCATCTTGGTGAAATCAATCATAACAAAAAGAACATCAGCAGAGTACGAAAGGGCCTCGAAGTCATGTCCCCCGCTCCTGATCCTGATTTCATAGCCATGTTTCTTGGCGCAGTATAGAGTCGTTTGGATAAGGGTCTCTTCCACAGGTGTCACAATGACTGATGGTTTACGAGTGGAGGGTTTAAGGAACTTAATGTTTTGGACATGCGCTTGCCAAATAGGTAGGAAAGAAGCATTGACAGGGGTAAAAATGTCACACCCCCAAACCGAAACGGCGGAAACGTTCGGGGGCGGAGGACGTCATGTACAGTATCACAAAAATTGAATAATAGTAATCAAAGCAACAACAACCATTGTATTAATAGTATAATGTTTACATTATATTTGAATCATACACGATTGACTCCAAAAGTAAATAACAAGTTAAGACTCAAACTACTATGCTCCATCTTCTTGAACCCGGTGTGTGTACCTATCTACTAATGTCCTGAGAATACAAGTAGGTTTTGAAAGAGTATCAACATAAAGCTGGTGAGTTCATAAGCGTTTTGTTTTGGAAAACTGTTCTTTGTTCTTTCGAAAAGTGCATTATGTTTCTCCAGAAAATCTTATATTTTATGATGTAGTTAAGTAAAAATGATTCTTACAAGTTCTTCCTGCGAGTACTTAGTGTATACAAATCATATACAATCCAGATCGAACAAATAATCGATTATGTGGTTCTGCCCCAAGCCCACAACCAAACAAGGAACAGGAAATGAAGCGGAGGCCACACATTCCACTGGTTGTCGGATCCTCATGTACATAATCCTGAAGTATTCACTAGATACTTACAAAGTTAACTGTATTGGTCCTTTGATGTCTATTGATATTGTTCCTCAAGAAAATCCAATATTTTCTTATGAAAAGCATGATTAACCTATTACTTCTATGACTTCTTAGTTCATACTTGTTACGTATAAACCAATATCGGATAGACAATTAATTATGTGGATCTGCCCTAAACCCACAACCAAACAAGGAACAGGGAATGGGGCGGAAAGCACACATTCCACAGTCTATCGGATATTCTTCATGCGTAACCTGGATGCATAAACTAAGGAGTCATGGAATTAATAATGAATATTCGTTAGTTGAATAATGAACCACTTAATTTCAAAGTACTAATGTTTATCCTGGAAAATCCTATATTTTCCCTAAGTGTAAGTTATTGAATTATCTGTTACAAATCGAAGAGTACAAGTATCTACCATACTTATATTGTTTAAGCATTGTTCTTTTTGAAAACCTTGGCTACCACCAGTAAGGTATAGTAGTCTTATTACATAAATAAAACTAGTTGAAAACGTAGAGTCCTATATCCTGAAAGTGTTGTTAATACCCTCCTGTGATCACTTAGTACATACGAGTTATAGAAATGTAGATCGAACAAACAGTCGATTGGGTGATTCTGCCCTAAGCCCACAACCAAACAAGGAACAGGAAATGAGGCGGAAATCACACACCCCACTGCAAGTCGGATGTTAATTTCATATTACACTAATGTACATACAAAGTCATCACATAGTTACTAACCCTGTTGACTGATTGTTAAGTACATTATTACGTGGACGAGTCGTTGTTTCACCTGTTGATTTTTATAACCATACTATGGACGATCAACATTACAACGTACTCGGACGTCGTGAAAAATGATGTTTGTCACCCTAGGTTGACTGTAGCTAATAGTCAGGCTGCGGGATTGTCACTCCTGTATAGATCTATACACAAACTCACGCTCTCCCTCCAGGAGACTCTAGTTACAAGGCGTCTCACACTGTAGTTCTCTCAACGAATCCACGAATAATACTATGAAAACCCTTTTTGTTATTAACATGAATCCTTATAAAATAATATCTTTTATTTCATAATTCATAAGTTCGTTTCCTTAGTTCTGAAAACTGCTCTTGTAAGGTTTGTATCCTAACACGTTTTGTAAAACTGATTTCTACGTTCGATGTATACTAATGATGGAAAATATATTAAATCAAATAATATTTTCGAACACAAGATTACTTGTGCTTTTACTTGTATTCCCCCCTGAAAACATTAAAAACTTGGAAAATATAGGGGTATGAACCCACCGTTAATCGTGTGCAAGCGTCGAATCAATGAACTGGAAACGAAGACCCTCGAGTTGTTGTACGTGGCACCTAACGGAATCCTAATAACAATTAAATACATATATGTATCTAAATTAGCGATTTCATTTAATAAAGTGTTGGAAAACACTTGCTTTCGGTTAAGGAATGTTACTGGGACTTGATTGAATCGAGGAAAGCGGGTTTTCAGCCTAATGTACCACTTAAGGAGTGTGTACGGCCGTAAAAGGGAGTGTACGGTCGTGAACCGTGTACGACCGTAGACTGCCTTGAAGGGTGTATGACCTTTGAAGGTGTACGGCCGTGAATGAGTGTACGGTCAATGAAGCTTGAAGGTATACGGCCGTACACTTAAGAACAAGAGTGCTGGAATCGATGAATATCTGTCCTAGATGCTCCGAAATGAACCCCTAATGGTGTTTTTCGATGTTTTACGGAAGAATAAAGGTGCTTTAGGGGTGTACGGTCGAGAGTCTAGAGAGAGAAGTAGAGGGTGTTCGGTCAGAAAAGTGTAAATGAGGGGTAGGGTCTCGTATTTATAGGGGTTTTTGTGGTCGGTGGTGGGTTCCACCTGATGTTGGCCGTAAACGAGTGTACGGTCGTACACGAGTGTACGGTCGTACACGAGTGTACGACCGTGAACCCAAGTCCGGCCGAGAATGGTTGTTTTGATTGACGGAAAACTCGAAATTTCGCGTAGTTTTGGTCGCGACTCATATATGAAGCTCAATTTTATAACAAAATGCCTTTCCAAACCAAAGGAATTCGACGGGGCTCAATAGTAATCCAAATTTTATTAACGGAATTTCGATAACGGAAATGGAAAAAGGTTCGGGTTGTCACATCATCCCCCTGCTAGAGGGAATTTCGTCCTGAAATTCGGATTCCGAGTGGATAGTTAAGGGTAAGGAAAGGAGACGGTTACTTTGGTTCCATTAAATCTTTGCGTTCTTTCAATGAATTCAGATCCTCGCTGGTTGCTTCAGCCGATTATCATTGATGGGTGCGTTGTTCTGATCTGTGATGGGCGTGTAGGTTTAGTTTGGTCAACTATGTTCATCCAACTGGTAGAATGCCCTTTCGTAGTTCTGAGCAGCCTTTGTCCTGAAGTTCATGGTAGGACTGATACCTGGTCCATCTACCATTGTCTCATGTACACAAGTTGTATATAATTAAGATTGATAAGACGGTCGGATGGGTGACTCTGCCCCAGGTCCACAACCAGACAAGGAACAGGAGATAGGGCGGAAACACACATCCTAAGACCGTAGGATCTTAATTATATACCACCTTCGCGTGTACATTTAACATCGATAGGCTAACCGTATCCGTCCCTAGCCTCTGTGCTTGAACTTGACTTGTTGCGCGAGTGGTGTTTCCAAAATGGTCCGCTGAGGGTGCTTAAGGAAGGTTACGGGTGGATACCATACTGCTCGCATGAGTATTTTCGGGGGTTTGAAGCGAAATGAAATTTCGAGGTTCGCATCTAGTTTGTCGTTATGAGTGACAAGAGTTTTGTTATTCGGTCGGTTTAAGGCAAAAAGGGTCTCTTTGGTGACATGTGGGTTTGGTATAACGTAGAATCAGTCGGACTAAGCGGGATGACGTTGTGGAATTGCATGTTAAGTTAGTTCGAAAAGAGTGCTTTGTTAGAACATCGGTGCATCTGGGTGTATGTTTCTGGTGCTTTCTGTTTTGATTCTGATATTACTACTACGATAGTTTTGCATTGCCTTACGTTTGTATTAACTGAAAGATTGTTCTGGTAACTGATACTTGATATTATGGTCCATATCCAGTCCCTCTATAATCGATTGGTGTCTACAAGTCATATCTAATTAAGGCTGATAAGACAGTCGACTGAGTGACTCTGCCCTAAATCCACAACCAGACAAGGAACAGGAAATAAGGCAGAATCACGCACTCTAAGTCTATTGGTCCTTAATTATATATGGACCTAATGTTTACACCAAGTCATTATAGCTTACCAGAAAGAGTATTTAGTCTCTACATAAACTATGTGCTTGTTTAGACGAGTAAGAAATTATTATGGTTAGGATTTAGTTGGGAAACGTACCGCTGTTCTCAGGTGGTTCTGGGGTAGACTCTCCTACAGTGATCATTAGCACTCTTTGTCACTCCCCCAAACCAGGATGACGGAAACATTCGGGGGTGGGTGACTTCACGTAGTATCATAATAGTTGAATATTTGTAAAGAAAGTAAACACAACCATCATAAATATAATTTAAAAGTTACATTGTTGGATACAATACATGTCTCAAAATAAATTACAATATGATGAGTTAATAAGTTTTTAGACTGGCGTCTTAGCGTCCCTTCTCCAAAAGCTGATGATTTACCTGTATTACTGAATCCCTGAGAAATACAAGTAGTTTTGAAAAAGTGTCAACAATTAAGTTAGTGAGTTCATAAGCGTTTTTGTTTAAGAATAGAATCCTTTTTGGTGTAAAATAACCGAGTTTGTTCCTAGAAAATCCAATATTTTCCATATATGTGTGGTAGTTTGAAAAGGTTCCAAAGACTGAATGCATAAGTGTTTTCCATACTTGAAATAGTATAAGTAGATTTATATAAGTACATATAATCACTAAGGCGTTTAACAGCCCCGTAAACCGAGATGTATTAATACCCATGTGAGTTTTTATAACCGTGCTATTGACCCAGACTGCCTGTAACAACGTTCGTCAGGCGTTGGAATGATATGACGTTTGTCATCCCAGACCTGCCGGTCTAACTGTAGCTAACAGTTTAGGTGCGGGATTGTCAGTCCCATATAGATCTATACACAAATATCACGCTCTCCCTACAAGAGATTATGGCTTATAAAACAGGACTTAATCTGCGAACTGAACGGTTCGATGAATTCAGATATCTCACAAAATTTGGTATCACAGGTTTACGTATGAAAAGTCCATTTTCCTTGTGAATATAAGTATTTCCTTTTTTGATTATAGTATGTAAAAATATCATGAATATCTCGTAACTATACCTATTATAGTTTTAAAAAGGGTGTTCCGTTAGGATGAAAAACCTTGGTGTATTACCAACCTTGCATGAAAAGTAGTCTTTAACTTTAGTAGTTACGTTATTTTATGTATTTAACATTTATACATAAGATGTAGGTAAAACATTTGAACTTATAAGTATTTCAACGTAAGTTTTTCTTGTATTTCACTTGTATTCCCCCCCCCCCCCCTAAAACATGAAAAAGATGTGAAAATGTAGGGGTATGAACTCACTTGATAAGTGGTGAATCGGACAACGTTTCGTTTCTAGGAAGGATTGTTCTTGACGAAACAGCGGGTTTCTGGTGAAAAACTGGGCTTCACGCGGGCAGTACTTCGACTGGAAATACTGTTTTTCTCGGGAACTTCGGGCGTCGGGACTTGCGTCGTGTGCTAGGGGTGTTACCGGGGCTTCGGGGTGGTTTAGAGGGGCTTGAGAGGTGTTTTAAGGTGAAAGGAATGAGAGTAAAGCAACCAAACCCGGGCAGCCCTCACATCCTATTTATAGGGGCTGAAACCCCAATTTAGGTTGGGCGTAACTTCAGAGTACGCTGGGCGTACTCCCTCTACAAGCAGTACGCTGGGCGTACATTGGGTACGCTGGGCGTACTCTTCGGATAAGCTTTGGTATGCGTGCCTCAAACTTCAAAACTTCATAACTTTCGCATACGTGCTCCATTTTCGACGTTCTTTATATCCACACGTAGGTGAGAATATACTCTACAACTTTTATTTAGACTTCGTCGGCTAATTTTGACTTTATTTTTATAATTATATTTTTAACGGGTCGGGACTGGAAAAGTTCGTTAAAAATTCATAACTTCTTCATCCGACGTCCGTTTTCGTCTGTCTTTTCACCGTTGTACTACTATTATCGGGATCTTCGATTCTCGTTAAGGTTGCGTCGGCTAAAAGTCGCTCGATCTCTATTTCGAGTTTTTAGCTGTCTACTGCCGTATCCGAAACTTAGAAAAATCATAACTTCCTCATACGAAGTCAGATTTGGACGTTCTTTTTATGTACGTTTACGGTTTAACATAATCTACGACTTTCATTTAGATACCTAGGGCTAAAAAGTATTTTATTGAAATTTCACTTTTTACGCTTAACAGTGTTTTACCAGTTTTGACGCGGATCTTTGATTGGTCATAACTTCTTCGTTATAACTCGGATTTGAGTGTTCTTTATATTTCTAAAAATCTTGACACGATATCTATCATTTTATGCAACCCAATTGAGACTTTTGAACATTTCATTTTTGACGATATATTTATTATATCAAAAGTAGATTACCATAGTTGACTTTAGGTCATTATATTGACTTGAAATATCGGGTTGTCACATCATCCCCCCCGTTAGAGGGAATTTCGTCCCGAAATTTAATCTAAGATAGAATTCATGGACTAGGAAAAAGATGCGGGTACTTTTGTTTCATCTGATCTTCGCGCTCCCAGGTGTATTCAGGTCCTCGCTTGGCATTCCAACGGACCTTCACAATGGGTATGCGACTTTGTTTTGTTCTTTTAATTTCCCTATCCATGATTTCTACTAGCTCTTCTACGAAGTGGAGACTCTCGTTGATTTCAATTTAGTCCAGAGGGATGGCGAGGGTCTCATTGGATAAGCACTTCTTTAAGTTGGACACATGAAAGGTAGGATGTACGTTATTGAGTTCCTGTAGTAATCGAAGTTTGTATGCTACCGGGCCAATCCTGACAAGGATCTAGAATGGTCCGATATACTTCGGGTTTAGTTTCCCACGTTTTTCCAAAACGTATTAAACCCTTCCAGGGTGAGACTTTTAATAGTACTCGGTCCCCAACCTGGAATTCCAAGGGTTTCCGTCTTTTGTCCGCATAACTCTTTTGTCTGTCTCTTGAAGCTTTTAATCGTTCTCGGATTTGGACAATCTTCTTGGTAGTTTCCCTTATGATTTCCGGGCCAGTGAGAGTGCTGTTGGGTACTTGTCCTCTAGCTAGTTACGTGTCACCCACTTCAGCCCAACACAGAGGTGATCTACACTTACGACCATAGAGAGCTTCGAATGGAGCAACCTTGATGCTAGTGTGATAGCTATTATTGTACGAGAACTCAACCAATGGTAAATGGGTATCCCAAGCCTTACCAAAATCGATCACACAAGCTCTTAGCATATCTTCTAAGGTTTGAATGGTTCTCTCACTCTGTCCGTCGGTTTGTGGGTGGTAGGCGGTACTCATGTCTAGTCTCGTTCCTAAAGATTTTTGTAGTGACTTCCAGAACCTCGAGGTGAATCTACTATCTATGTCCGAGATAATGGATATTGGTACACCATGCAGTCACACAATCTCCCTAATGTAGGTTCTTGTCAGTTTCTCCAGCTTGTCTGTTTCCTCTGTTGGTAGGAAGTGTGCGGATTTGGTTAACCTGTCGACGATCACCCAAAATGGTATCAACTCCACCTGTTGCCTTGGTAACTTGATTTTTAAGCCCATTTCAATCCGCTACCGCTCCCACTCAGGTATCTCCGGTTGTTATAGTAAGCATGCAGGCTTTTGCTCTGAAGTTCTTGATAAGACTCATCATTGGCTCATCCATCCTCACCTCATGTATACGTGTTGTATATAATTTAAATCGACAAAACCTTCGGTTGGGTGGCTCTGCCCCAAGTCCACAACCAGACAAGGAACATGAAGTAGGACAGAATCACACATCCTAAATCTTGTTGAGTCTAAATTATATGCCACTCTTGCATATACAACTAGCAGCGATAGATTAACCTAATGAGTTCATATACTCTATTCTTGAACATGACCTGTAGTACAAGTGGTCTTCCTCGGAGATCTCTTGGGTATGCTACGGATGGTTACTGACTTCTGAGACTTCTTTGGTGCTTTCTGTTTCAAGTTTTCTATCTATTGATCCGGCTAGAAGGTGTGGTACCCCTCGCATGGGTACTTCTGAAGTTTTGAAGTGAGAGATGGTATAAAGGTTTGCGTTATGGATTTGAAGGATTTCATCTGACAGTTGTTTAAGGAAAAAGTTCTTTTGCATGGTAGGGATCAAGCCAAACCATGTCGGATGAGGATGTCGGAACTTCTCAACGAAGTAGATACTAAGTTATTCTGGAAGATATGATTACTAGGATGATGAGCAATTCTATTTACATGAGTTTTCAGCGCCTTCAGTTTTATTCTGTTATTTTGCTACAAATCCCCTTTTTAATTCAAAATTGGCGGATACTACTAATACCAGGGTTCTGATAATTTGAAACTATGAACTTTCACGGAATGATTCCTACTAGGACTCTCTATCATTGCTTGGTGTACACAAGTCATGTATAATTAAGATTGGTAAGACAGTTGACTGAGTAACCCTGCCTAAATCCACAACCAAACAAGGAACAGGGAATGAGGCGGGATTACTCACCTTAAATCTACAAATCTAAATTATAAATGTCCCTAATGCTTACACTAAGCCATCATAGCTTACCTGATAGGGTTCTCAGTTTTATATGAATGCTGTGATTTGGTTCGAATGAGAGAGTAATTATAATTATAATTAAATTATTGGGGTTTGGAAGCGTACCAAACTATAGCAGGGTTCTTTTATGTTTCCCCATTCTCTGGGGTCAAATTCCTCCTGCTCCCCCGTCGTTCTTCTTTGTTGAATAGTCCCTCTTGTAATGTCCTTTCTCACCACAAAGATGACATATTGGACTTGTTCCAACGTTGGTAGTTGAAGTAATGAATTTGACCGGAGTCCTATAGAAACGGGCGGTGTGCCCCTTTATGTTGCATCTATTGCAATGCAGTACTCGGAAGACTCCATGATGATGGTAGTTGCACTTGCTGCAGTGTGGGAGGTTTCCTAAGTACGGCGTGGTCGGTGTTGGGATAGCAGGGCTGATGGGGGTATTGACTGCCCCAACTTGTTGCCCTTCTGTAGGTCCTTGAGTTGAATAACTCCCTTTCTTGTTCTTGAACTTTCATTTCAGAATATTAGGTTTGAGTTTCAGAGTGTCTTTACAAGTAGGCACTTGTTGCTGAAATTGGTTATCATCACGATCGGGATTGCCGATCACATTCCCACTAACGTTTGCGTTGTTATCATTAAGGTGAGCCATGACATCTGCTACGGCTGATGTGACTGCAACTTGAAACGTAGCCGCATCTATCTGAAGGATTTGTGTTTTAGCGAAGGGTTGGTTACGTTTCTTCGGAGGCATGATTCTGTTACAAAATGAGAAAATGGGCTCGTGAGCGATTATGGTTGGCTTTAGATGTATTCTAATAATTTATATTAATATATTTTTTTGTTTCGTCATACTGATCTCAAAGATTTGACCTACATCCCTATGATGCAGTCCTGGTAAAAAAGTAGAATGAAGTTTCTAGAATGGTTACCAGACGAGTGTCATCCGAACGAAATTATCTTTGGTTGGTGGATACTATGATTCAATTTTCGAAAAGATTTGAAAGTAATTCATAATAGAGTCTACAATAAATCGACTTATGAATTTGAGAAGTAATCACTCTCGATTGAGATTTCGTGATCCGAATTATTGTTATTAGCCAATACAGGAAAAGACGATAAGTTCGAATCCTAATGTGAGTAATGTATTCATTAACTCACTAAGTTGCATTGTTTATTAGTTATTACTGTGACGAAAAGGCACTCAAACACTTCACATGAAACACGCGTGGTTCTCCTCTGTTCTCCGTTCTATTATGGGTGATAATGATTTGTTCTCTCCTGGTATTTATAGGGTGTCCTTCTCCTTCGTAGGTATATTGAATTTCTGTGTCGTCTTACTTCCGATTCTTACACTGATCTCCGTCACCTCATAATGAAGAGTTTGAATCCCGGAAGTTCATGCGATTGTAAGTTTTTCGTTTTGTTATACTGTTCTCGATGATTCAACCTACATAACTGCTACGATTCTATAGAACTGTAAAAGCATTTAAGTTATTAAGGCAGAATATTGACGTTAACATCTTAAGTTGGTTCGGTTTTTACGCGGAGGCATCTTTTACTATAAAGATTAAAAGATGAAATGATTGTAAGATATCAAGAATGAACATGAATTTGATATCTCATAAGAAGTTTAATACAAGTACAACTTGTAACAAAATAATGTGAAATTGAGTGGTTATTTTTCAAAATGTAAGAAGTAAATGTCGATTGTACAGGTGTATTAAGTACATAGAGTTTGGAAAAGTTGTCCTTAAACAGGTCTATAATACACCACAATTCTGAGAAAAAAAACATCGACATTAAAATGACCTACCGAAAATGGATTTTCGCGGTCGAACTGAAAAAGCATGAAAAATAACTCCGAGACATCTCCGAAGACTTAGACTATAACCAAAAGAGTAAACAGAGGGCGAGTAGAGTATGATTTACTTCCTACTAGATTCAGCCCTGGATTTGGCTAACTGGTGTTCTCTTTCGAATATACGCCTATCTTGTACAACATGATGTTCTCGTAATCGTTGCACTTCGGCTTGCGAAGCCGCCAGTTCTTCTTGCAAGAAGTTGGTACTATCCCTTGTTGCGTTATGATTGTCTTCCAGGTTGCGAAGACGAACAGCTTCGACACCAGTGGTAGCCTTATTCTGCATCACTCGGTCGATGATAGCTCTTCCCTGTTCTGTGTTGCGAGAAACGCGACGAACCAACACAGGAAGTCCTCTATCTCCTGAACCTCCAGCTTCTAGATTGTAGAAGCTTCGGTCTCCTTGGTAGGGGGAATTTTGACCTTGTTCATGAATCCACCTGTCTAGGTTTATGGCCCACAGAGGCGTGGGGCCTTGAAAGTTCGGATGAGGGTTTGGGTTCTGAGTAACTGGAGGTGGATTGTAAGCTTTTGATCCGGAACCGTCGTCCTTGTGAAAGACTTCAACATAATCATCGTCTAGGGGAAATTGCAAGCTCATCTTCTGGTTCGGCACCGAGCCAACCAGCATTCTCTTGATTAGGATAGTACGGATCTTTGGGAGGATGGAATCCAGCCATTTTTATCTAAGCGAGAATAAGGATAAGAGAAATATAAATATAACTTAAGGGTAAGAAGGTAATTTTTGTGATAAGACCTTCACCGGGTCCTCCTATAATTACCTTGTGTATACAAATCACATACAATCAAGATCGAATAGGCCGTTAGATAAGTAGATTCACTTTAAGTCCACATCCAAACAAGGAAAAGGGCCTAAAGCGAAATCATAAATCCTAAGCCTATAAAATCTCAATCATGTGTAACTTTAAAGTATGCAGTTTGCAATTATAGACCTGCCAGTGAAGGTTTTTAGTTTTTGAATAAGATTCTATTTATTTGACGATTCCTAGTTCTAACTAAATATCGAGGTTCGCACGATTATTACGGTTCTTATAGTACTATGAAATACTCATATAGTATTTCAAATTCATAAGTTTGATTCTAGTATTTTCTTTGGTAAGTTTTTGACTTGTTGTTCACTATTACTATTCCTCGACATACGTTGGTCACATCTTGGATAAATATAGTTGATCAGGCTATATTCATCCTTGACCTGATTACATACCCCGAGGCCTAATCGTAGTGTTCAACTTGTCTTAAAACTTTTGTATAGTTTTGACTATGATACTAGACCGATGCATGCATGTACTTATACTTTTATAAAACTAGCATTTTAATTTATTAAAAGTATAGTTTGTGAAAACGTTTTGTCAGAGGGTTTTAGTACCTTTGCACTTATAGTTTGTATATCTTATGTGGTTCGATATACTTAGTTCACTATAAACAATGCTCTAATACCAATCTGTCACACCCCCAAACCAGGATGGCGGAAACATTCGGAGGTGGGTGACTTCACGTAGTATCATAACAGTTGAATATTTGTAAAGAAAGTAAACACAACCATCATAAATATAATTTAAAAGTTACATTGTTGGATACAATACATGTCTCAAAATAAATTACAATATGATGAGTTAATAAGTTTTTAGACTGGCGTCTTAGCGTCCCTTCTCCAAAAGTTGATGATTTACCTGTATTACTGAATCCCTGAGAAATACAAGTAGTTTTGAAAAAGTGTCAACAATTAAGTTAGTGAGTTCATAAGCGTTTTTGTTTAAGAATAGAATCCTTTTTGGTGTAAAATAACCGAGTTTGTTCCTAGAAAATCCAATATTTTCCATATATGTGTGGTAGTTTGAAAAGGTTCCAAAGACTGAATGCATAAGTGTTTTCCATACTTGAAATAGTATAAGTAGATTTATATAAGTACATATAATCACTAAGGCGTTTAACAGCCCCGTAAACCGAGATGTATTAATACCCATGTGAGTTTTTATAACCGTGCTATTGACCCAGACTGCCTGTAACAACGTTCGTCAGGCGTTGGAATGATATGACGTTTGTCACCCCAGACCTGCCGGTCTAACTGTAGCTAACAGTTTAGGTGCGGGATTGTCAGTCCCATATAGATCTATACACAAATATCACGCTCTCCCTACAAGAGATTATGGCTTATAAAACAGGACTTAATCTGCGAACTGAACGGTTCGATGAATTCAGATATCTCACAAATGCTTAGTGAGTTCCCCAAAATACCATATACAACACATACGCCACTCGAGGCTATAATACGACCCTCCGGTCGATGTGTCTCAGCGGGACCCTCCAGTCCCGTAGCTCGTTGGACCCTATGGTCCGGTCATAGTTCGTCGGACCCTCTGGTCCAGTCTGTGTCGTTGGACCCTTCGGTCCGGTCTATATCGTTGGGTCCTCCGACCTGGTCTATATCGCTGGGCCCTCCGGCCCGGTCTGTTCAACACATAGCATACATATAACACAATGCACATAATCTCATATATACACATAGCATACAAGACCCTCTGGTCTACACATAAATACCACTCTAGGTAATGTATAGTGAGAAGACTCACCTCGGGTAACTCGGTAAACCTCGAACTCTGAAATACTGCACTAGCCTTCGCCTAATCACATAAATAATTACTCTAATTAATACAACTTCTAAAGGCTAGGCCACCCCCTCTCTATAAGTTCTCTAAGAAGGGTAAAAGACCATTCTGCCCCTTTTAATGGCTCATAAGTCCCAACACTGACTAACCCTAAAAGTCAACAAAAGTCAACGGTCAACATTGACCGGACTCGCCGAGTGCACTAGAGTGACTCGGCGAGTACATGCCTGTCCTCCTCGCCCCTGACCTCCACGGGTCGCCACAGGTTGCGAGTCGCGGGGCAACCCGACTCGACTCGTCGAGTCCCTTATGGGCTCGGCGAGTTCCTCCCATGAAAACTCTCAAAAGATCTCTTGAGGTCAGATCTGCTTCACCAAACAGTAGATCCATCCTTCTAACACTCGAAAGTCACGTAAAGGTTCAAACTTTACGTTCATGCAATGCTTATAAGACCAAAAATGGAGGAATAACCTTTGAAATGTGATTTTACTCTCAAGGCTCACATGAAACCTCATAAAGCTGGAAGCTTGGGACCTTTTGGACCTCTCAAGGTCCAGATCTATCATCTATACTCAAAGGGACCCCCTATGCTTCACAATCTAACTCAAAATGGTGCAAAGGAAGCCCTAGATCATAGATCTTAACCCAAAACAGAAAAGGAGTTCGATTAGATACCTCAACAGCGTAGATCTGAACTTGAAAACTCTGGATCCACAGCTCCCTTGACCTCCTCTTGCTGGAAACAACTTCTCCTTTGCTAAGTTACACCAAAATCGATCAATATGGCTTTATCTCCCTCTCAACTCGCTCAAGCTCTCAAGGGGTACTCTCTCTGGACAGGTAGCCGCAAATGGAGGCCATAAAGGCCTTTAAATAGGGCTCAGGCCCTGAGATTTAGGGTTTCATTTTACAGCGCGGACTCGCCGAGTCCACGCATCGACTCGCCGAGTCCATTCATTAAATCCAGTCAGCATTCGCAGTCCTACTCGACGAGTCTACGACTCGACTCGTCGAGTCCCTTTCTTTTCTCAAAAATAAATGATAAAATATAATACCTGGAATTCCGGATGTTACAATTCTCCCCCGCTAGAATCAGACTTCGTCCTCGAAGTCTTGCTCCACAAACAACTCTGGATGCTGCTCACACATCTCTAACTCCGGCTCCCAAGTCAGCTCGGACCCCCTCCGATGTTGCCACTGGACCTGCACCAGGGACACCTCCTTGTTCCTCAGAACCTTGATTTTCCGATCCCGGATCGCGATTGGCCTCTCAGCATAATTCAGGCTCGCATCCACCTGAATATCCTCCAGCGGTACCACCACCGACTCGTCGGCTATGCACTTCCTCAACTGAGATACGTGGAAGGTATCATGAATCTGGCTCAACTCCGCAGGTAGCTCCAATCGATATGCTACTCTGCCTACCCTCGCAGTCACCCTGAACGGACCGATGTACCGGGGCCCCAACTTGCCCCTCTTCCTGAATCGGATCACTCCTTTCCAAGGAGATACCTTCAGGAGTACAAAATATCCCACCTGGAACTCAAGCTCGGATCGTCGCCTATCCGCACAACTCTTCTGGCGACTCTGAGCTGTCAATAACCTCTGTCTAACCTGCTGTATCTGCTCTGTTGTCTGAAGCACTATCTCAGTGCTACCCATCACACGCTGCCCTACCTCTACCCAACAAATGGGAGTCCGACACCTCCTCCCATACAACAACTCGAAGGGAGGCATACGAATGCTCGAATGGTGGCTGTTGTTATAGGAAAGCTCAGCCAATGGTAGGTATGTTTCCCAGCTCCCTCCGGAGTCCAACACACATGCTCTCACTGATAGCAAGAAAATGCGCGCTCTTCGTCAGCCGGTCGACGATCACCCAAATTGCATCGACACCCCGCGCGGTCCTCGACAATTTGGTGATAAAATCCATAGAAATCTGTTCCCACTTCCATTGGGGAACCTCAAGTGGCTGCAACTTGCCATGCGGACGCTGGTGCTCGGCCTTAACCCTGCGACAGGTCAAGCACCTCTCAACAAACCATGCTACATCCCTCTTCATACAGGGCCACCAATAGTCCCTCTTCAGGTCCAAATACATCTTAGTGGCCCCGGGATGGATCGAGAACCTCGACCGGTGCGCCTCCTCCATCAAAGTGGCGCGCATCCCGCCTGCATACGGCACCCAAATCCGACCCTGAAAGGTCATCAGCCCACGACTATCGGTAACAAACTCAGGTACCTGCCCAATCACCCGCTCTCTCTTGCAGTTCTCCGGTCTCACGGCCTCTGCCTGGGCCTCCCGAATGGTGTCCAACACCGGAGTCATCACTGTCAATCGCATACAAGTGTCTCGAATCGGGGCACTCTCCGCCCTACGACTCAGCGCATCAGCTACAACATTAGCCTTGACCGGGTGGTACAGGATCTCACAATCGTAATCCTTTACCACATCCAACCATCTCGTCTGGCGCATATTCAGGTTGGGCTGATCCATCAAATACTTCAAACTCTTGTGGTCCGTGTATATGGTACACCGAACCCCGTATAGGTAATGGCGCCAGATCTTGAGGGTGAACACCAGTGCCCCCAACTCCAGATTGTGGATGGGATACCTCGTCTCATGAGGCTTCAGCTGCCTCGATGCATACGCTATCACATGCCCTCTCTGCATGAGCACCGCACCCAACCCTGATATCGATGCGTCGCAGTACACCACAAAATCCTCCATTCCCTCTGGAAGGGATAACACCGAGGCTTCGCACAACCTCTGGCGAAGAGTCTCAAACGAGGCCTGCTGCTCAGGACCCCACAAAAAAGTAACGCCCTTCTGGGTCAACCTGGTGAGAGGCACGACGATCTTGGAGAAATCTTTAATAAATCTCCTATAATAGCCGGCCAACCCCAGAAAACTCCTGATCTCGGTAGGGGATCTCAGCACCTCCCAACTCATCACCGCCTCAATCTTGGCCGGATCGACCAATATCCCATTCTGATTAACGAGATGTCCCAGGAACTGGACCTCTCGTAACCAGAAATCACACTTGGAGAATTTGGCGTAAAGCCTCTCCAATCTCAGAACTCCGAGGATCTCCCTCAAATGCTCCTTATGCTGCTCTCTGGACCTCGAATACACCAATATGTCATCGATGAACACGATCACCGATCGATCCAACATCGGCCTACACACCCTGTTCATGAGATCCATGAATGCTGCCGGTGCATTGGTGAGCCCGAAAGGCATCACCACGAACTTGTAATGCCCGTAACGAGTCCTGAACGCCATCATCTGGATATCCTCATCACGCACTCTCATCTGATGATATACAGACCTCAGATCAATCTTGGAGAACCAAGATGCTCCCTGCAACTGATCAAACATATCATCAATCCTCAGCAGTGGGTAACGGTTCTTGACCGTTAACTTGTTCAACTCCCGGTAATCAATGCACATCCGGTGTGAACCATCCTTTTTCTTGACAAAAAGGATCGGCGCTCCCCACGGCGAGCTACTCGGTCTGATAAATCCCTTCCCCAACAACTCTTGAAGCTGTGAGGATAACTCCTGCATCTCTGGTGGCGTAAGGCGATAGGGCGCCTTGGCGATAGGCGCTGCTCCCAGAACCAAATCGATGCGAAACTCCACCTTCCTCTCGGGCGGCACACCCGACAACTCCTCAGGGAAAACGTCCGGGAACTCACGCACTATCGGCACATCATCAACAGAACTAGGCCTCTCCGCTGCTACTCGTGTGTCCGTCACGTAGGGCACAAACCCACTACAGCCCTGCTGTAGACTCTGCCTCGCTCTAGCAGCCGAACAGAATGCTGACCCTGAACGGGTACCCTCGCCGTACACCGTAAGAACTGTTGGGTTTTGAGCATTCTAACACTCCTAAGTGTACATGCAACCCTAAATACCTTGGATCTATGTTTTCTCTATTATACATGCAAATATGATTATCCAAGGTATTATCCTAACTAGCATACCAAAACATTGATACTAGGATAATAAAATAGATAGAATACATACCTTGTTGTTGTTGCTTGACTCCATGAAGCTTGAGAGCCTAGTGCCCCAAGTGTGACACCTCAAATGGTTCACACAACATCATGAACTCTTGGAATAACCATGAGAAGAAGACATACATGTTCAAATCGGCTAGCCCTCAAAATATGTATCACTAGTGCCAATTTCTTGAACTAAAGGGGTTCTTATATAGTGTGGCTATTAGGGTTACACCATGTAACTCATGACTTTACCCATTCCTTATGCTCCATGGGTTTTAACCTCCATGGAGTATCCATGGATCACCACATGGGTTAAACCCAACATAAAGGAATCTTGGATCATAAGCCCACATATATAAGAATGAATGATTTACACAATCAATCCCCATATATTTAATTAGTCTCTTTTTGATCACTAAATTAAGTCCAAATTAATTCTTGATCAATACTAATTAAATAACATGATTTCATATTAATATATTAGAACTTATAATATATTAATATGTCACAAAATGTCTTTTCCTCATAAACGGTCTATCCAAATGTTCCGATGCCATGCAACCCAAATGGACCATGCCGAGTCGGGTCAAGTACATACCAATTATAGTTATGGACTTAGACACTAATCCAACAGTCTCCCACTTGGATAAGTCTAAAACTATTATTGCGTATGACTTCAGGAACCAACTGGCAATCGTAGCTCTCAAAAGCCGCTGTCGAACTCTGACCTTGTTGATGAGCTCTGACCTTTGTCAATGACTTGTCCATTAGATAAGGGATTATATATTCCTCCATTCTAGATATCATATGGACTGAGACTTTATAATCATTCTCTCTGTCCATTTGTTGTTTCCCGATTTCCGATTTATGACGATTGACTAATTGAACAAATCAAATCAGTCCAGGCCCGGCCGAGCACTTACATTTGTCATCACCAAATCATCGAGGGGCCCACAGATATCGCTTTTATCCCGAAGGTAAAAGGAATGGATAAACTTCGACTCATATGGCTTGTTCTACTACTTGTTGAATCATACACAAAGGCACGTTTTATAACACCGAGTTACCGAATGCGTTTTCGTGCAATCAATGTACAACCAACTCATAGTAACAACTCATATCTCTAGGTTTGAAGAATATAAGATATTATCGTCTCATGATCACTCGTGATAAAATCCATGAAGTGATTCCAATGAGCGCGGGTTGAATCCAATACTCAGAACTTATGAGCACTCATGAGTGTTGTAGCCCCTTGTCCAACATCTTAGACCTCTACAAGCCAACCCATGACAGTCTTGATTCATATCTACTTCCAACATATGACCGACTGTGGATAGTTTGAATAACTTAGTCAATCAGGAAGAACGACCTAGTTATTCTGGAAGTCAAAACATGCAAAATGAAACACAATAATAATAGAATCTAATATGGTATCAAAGCCTATGAACATAAATAAAACACCTTTTATTTATCACCATATGATTACACATTATTCATTGTATACTGTTTCAGCTATCAACTTTATTCTTGAATTTAAAACAATAGTTGTCCCATGCTCCAAGCATGTACACTATGTTTTCTAAACACTAGTCATGTCATACACCAAGTATGCATACTATGTTTGTCTATGATCTTCACTTTGTGAATTAGATCAATTGAACATAACTCCAATGATCCTCTTTCACAGTCCCAAATCCTTACTGCAAATGCAAGAATTCCAAATTCATGCCATTTACTGAAATCTGTTAGATTCTAAACTTATATGCATTGATCCTCCTGTAATGATTATGCACAGAGTCAGAAAGACTTGACAACAACCATTACAGAGCATTCCAAAGGAGATCAGCTCCTTGGAAATATCCTTCTTGCATTAAGTTTCCTAATCTTACACAGATTGAATAATTTCCAACTTTGAAACATTTCCATATTCCATTTTGACTATCACTTCTGAACAAGAGTTGCCTCCTTATAGATTATGTCAATATGGTCCTTCCAGAATTATCACTATACTTCCAACTGTCCTTGAGCAACCAATCTTTGGTAAACCTTAGATTGTCCTCGACAATTGCTTAATCCTTTTAGTCATATCCAGTTCTAGACCTTTTCCCTTCTTAATGCCCCAGGCATTTGGAAAATTTTAGAAAGGATAAATATAGCACATGTAATCGATCCTATATCCGAAGCATATGGGACACGAGTCATGATGTCTCACATAAAGACTAAATCAGTCTTTTGCTATAACATTTCCATTTCTATTTGCCAAGTTCTCATAATTCAGATTATGAAAAGGGATGCCGTAATCATAATCGAATTTTAGAACGCAAATAATGGACCCATATATAGAATTTCCTTATATTGAGCCATTCCAACATGAAATTCATATATATATCCTTGACTAAATATGATTAAAATCTCAATCTAAGCTTTTAGAATTGAAATGAAGTATAATTTCCTCTCCCTTAATTATAGCAAAACAACTTTTTCAACCCCTGCAGCCTCACGAATTGAAACTTTTGTTTTCTATAATTAACATTGCTAACTTGCAACCTTTATCATAATTATCATGCTCCCACTAACATGATGATTATTAGCATAACACTTATGCTCCCACTAGCTTTGACATGTAATCAGAAATCAGCTGGACTTCTAGAAATGAATACTTTATTGACTTTCTTACCAAAGTTCAGATTTCTGATACTAGATTGCTTTGATAAAACTTTATCAATATCATACACCTTATCTTAGACAGCTCACAGTTGTGTCTAAACAATTTTAAGAACTATGAAAAGGGATGCCGTAATCATAGTCTCGATTGTTTAGACCTTTACCACTTCTCACAAGTCCATGTTAGTGTGCTGGTTAACCACACACGTTCCACTAACGACTTTGAGAATGCAAATATCACAATTGCTATCTAGCTAAAATCTACTTAGTGAAAGTGTTTCCTCACCATCATTTTCATGAATCGGAGAGAAACCTTATGACACTTAGATTTTATGGTGTATGAGTTCCTATCCATATGAATTTTGTCAAAACCATAATCACAAGACAAGGTTACTGACAAATCCACACTTATATGGATTAAACTTGTGCAATCTTAAATTCTTGCCATTTGGCAGCTCAAGGGCCTGTCATTGCTTCCAAGTAGCTGTGCAACCAATTGAGAACTCTCAGAACTCCGATGCAAAGCCAACTTGAATAGGCACAGACATGTCGAAACGATAGGTTATAAAACTCAAGTCGTGTGCTAGTGAAGAACTTTAGGTTTTACTCTTGATTAGTTCTTGAGACTTTCAAGACCTTTAAGACTCCCACTGTCCTCTTGACATATAAGACTTTCTTGTCAGATATTCAAGAGATAGTGTGGATTCTAATCAAGACAAACACTTCACACAATTGGCCTTAGTTGGTCTTTGTTTTATCCAAAACATCACAACTTACCAATTTCAAATGTACAAGAGTAGAAAACTTTTACTCTTACATTTGACAAGTGTTTTAAACCTTCTTTAAGACATGTCACTCAAGTTACAATCTTAGAGTATAACTCTAAGAATTGTTTTTGGAACGAAGTATAAATCATCTTCTTGATTTAACCACTTCAACACTTCATAGCTCCTCTTCTTAGCTACCATAATGCACTTAGAGGATGAATTGTGATAAGGTCTCTTAATCATTAAGATGATTATATAACATGATACTAAAGTACTCTCCCATCTTTTCAGATTTGAGAAACTTTTATCTTTCTGCCTAAGTTGATTCTTCTTATTTGCTCTTCCATACATTGAAACCTTTTCCAATGTCTCAGAATTACACTTAAGCTTGTAAGTATAACCATATTTACTGAATTTTAGTAAATAATGACGAATAGTCTTAACGATTATTTATGGTGGGCTTGATCAGTGCACAAGAATGTGTACTCGATCATTTACTTGACTCACACATCCATGTGAACAAGTAGTTAGTCTTAATTTTTCCAATGCTTGAAAGTTCTTATTCATCATGCTATACAACTTGCATGATTCCAAGTTTCTATCCAACTGAAACTTAGGTGATGAGAATCTTTCCTTATTTGGTAAATTTAGACACTACCACAAATGAAAGAATCAAATTCATATTTCCACTCTTGCTCTTAATGGAATCTTATAAGCAACAAAAGTTTTCACAAATGCCATTGTAAGGATATTTTAAAATAAATAAAATCAATCAAAAAAAAATTTCCTTTTATTTTAAAACTTTGCAGAAAAACTATCCTTACAATGCAAAAGCACATGAAAACTTTGTTGTTATTTATTCCTAAGCAATATATCATAACTCTTAAGAAGTAGCTCAAGAATCCGATCTTCAAACTATGCGATAGAAATCCATCTATGCCATCAGATTCAGCATATTCTTTCTTTAAGTTTCTTCACTTTTTCTTTGATTCTTAAAACATCAACATGTGACCCAGTCACATCATGTATCAAGAATCTCAGAACAGAAACTTAGCAGAGTTAGATAGTGGACTTTACCCGAAGTAGAGTCAAACTTATTGACTTTAATATCCTTAGGTAAATTTGGAAGCTTCGCAACCAATGCCCCTTTCTTTGGCAATAGACCCTTGATAATGGGACTATCTCAGACTTAGCCGTTCTCTTTACCATTTGGTCAACCGAGTTGACTATGGCCGATCCCTTTCCATTGGGAAGAGAGAGCTTTACTGGATATCCAATGTCATCATTGTCAATGTCCATAAAGTTTTAGGAAGTTGATCTTAGCAAATAGATAAGATCATTAAGGGTCTTGTCATCGTCTGTTTCATAGGAGTCCCAAAGGAACTCACTATGTGACTTAGAAAGTGATTGATCATCAGCTTCCTCTAGGCTTTGACACCCAACTCTCCCGGTTTGTCAATATGTGACTACATCTCCAAGATGTGATCACACATAGACCTTTGCTTGCCAATAGGGCTTGAGTGACCTTAAACTTTTCAGGAACTTGTGGGTTAAGGAGAATAATTGGAGGAGGTGAAAGAAGTATGATTTCCATGGGACATCATTTTCATTTTAGGAAAACTTGTTTCAAGAGATTTGGGAAGATCATCTTTTGGGAGATATTCAAGATAGTTGATTTAAAGTCCTTAATATAACACCCAATATGAAATATTAAGGCTAGGACCCAACAACCTATTTATAACTGGAAGAGGGATGCCGTAATCCAAGTTATAAAATAGTTGAAGGTAGGTAAATGACGATTTACCAATTTCCACCATGAAAAACGAAATATAATTAAGTTTTAATTGGATTTGAAACTCCTATATCTTTTGAGATACATTGAACTTTCAATGACATGTTTGAATCTCGATTGTGCCCTCTCAAGTTTGTGACTGGGATGCCGAGGATCACAAACAAGGTGTGAATAACCATGCAAATTGACTTGGTACCCTTAACTTTATCACCTAATCGATGTGTCGATTAACCACACACGCTCCACCGATCTATAATAGAGTCAAGTTACCCTTTGCCACTCTTACTAGTCCTTATTAGTGTGCCGGTTAACCACACACGCTCCACTAATGACTTGGTAAGGTACAAAGTGTAATTTCATGGGTTAGCACCTTTTCACATTTTCCTAAGTAACTAAGATTGGGAATGTACAAGTGTTTAGTTACTTAGTATTTATCATTAATACTTTTAATGAAGGGAGAATTATAGTCCTTTCCTACCCGTTCGGATAACGACCCTCCACCAGTCAAGGAAGCGGTGGGTGAGAGTGGACACCCATTAAACTGCCATTTTATAGGCAGTAACCTTATACCCCCCTTATAGACCGGCTTCGTGAATGAGGCCTACTAACGATAAGATTGACTTTATCTTATACATATCTATATAATTAAAATTATAATAATAGTATAAGGGTTTGAATTTTAACTTTTAAAATTCTAAGGGTTAACTTGGAATTAAAGTATTCATAAGTGAAACTTTTCAAATTCCAAAACTTGAGGGCAAGTTTTGAAACTATTCAAAACTAATTAATTCCATAACTTATGTGTTTAAATTAGTTTTAATTAAAAAACTCTTCAAGTTCCATAACTTGAGGACAAGTTATGGAAGACTTTAAACTAATAAAAGAATGTAACTTTTCTTTATTTTGTAACTTATGGAATTAATTAAGGTTACACATTTTATTACTTAATGAAGTGACTCTTGAACCTCCATAACTTGAGGACAAGACTCTTCATTTTTGTAACCATTGCCAACTTTTATGAGTTTTATGAAACTTAAATGTGACTTTTCATATAACTTGAGGACAAGTTACAAAAAAACATTTTAGAATCAAATCTTAGATTAAAATGGATTGAAAACACATAATCAATTAACTTTTCTATTAATCTAAGCAACTCATAAGAACAAGATAATTCAAATCAAACTTTTTCATGTAATTAGCCTAATCACTAAACTAATACAAAACATGAATCTATTGACAATTATCTTTGAAATTGGATTAGTATGAACATTACCACATCAAAAACAAGTTTATAAGTTCAAAAACATCTTAGGGTAATGTTTCTAGTCCATTTCTAGCCAAAAAACTCGAAAACATGCTGTCTGGGGCTCCTACTCGTCGAGTGTATCAATCTACTCGCCGAGTAGGATGATTTTCTTCATGGACTCGGCGAGTTCATCAGTGGACTCGGCGAGTCCAGTGCCCAGAATGCCCGAAATTCGACTTTTTCAGCATTTTTCAGCAATTTGCATCAAGTATAATTGAAAACAAGCTTAGGCTCTGATACCACTGTTGGGTTTTGAGCATTCTAACACTCCTAAGTGTACATGCAACCCTAAATACCTTGGATCTATGTTTTCTCTATTATACATGCAAATATGATTATCCAATGTATTATCCTAACTAGCATACCAAAACATTGATACTAGGATAATAAAATAGATAGAATACATACCTTGTTGTTGTTGCTTGACTCCATGAAGCTTGAGAGCCTAGTGCCCCAAGTGTGACACCTCAAATGGTTCACACAACATCATGAACTCTTGGAATAACCATGAGAAGAAGACATACATGTTCAAATCGGCTAGCCCTCAAAATATGTATCACTAGTGCCAATTTCTTGTACTAAAGGGGTTCTTATATAGTGTGGCTATTAGGGTTACACCATGTAACTCACGACTTTACCCATTCCTTATGCTCCATGGGTTTTAACCTCCATGGAGTATCCATGGATCACCACATGGGTTAAACCCAACATAAAGGAATCTTGGATCATAAGCCCACATATATAAGAATGAATGATTTACACAATCAATCCCCATATATTTAATTAGTCTCTTTTTGATCACTAAATTAAGTCCAAATTAATTCTTGATCAATACTAATTAAATAACATGATTTCATATTAATATATTAGAATTTATAATATATTAATATGTCACAAAATGTCTTTTCCTCATAAACGGTCTATCCAAATGTTCCGATGCCATGCAACCCAAATGGACCATGCCGAGTCGGGTCATGTACATACCAATTATAGTTATGGACTTAGACACTAATCCAACAAGAACTCCCCCACTAGGGTCTCGTATGGTCACCAACTGTCGCTCGCAGTCGATAACCGCTCCAAACCTGCTCAACAAATCCATGCCCACGATGACACAGACATCTCCCATCGCAATCGGGACCAAATCAATCGGAAACTCGACGCCGAAGATCTCGAGTACGCAACCTCGGATCACCTCAGAAGCATACATCGCTCGCTCGTCGGCTATAGAAACTTGTAGAGGTCGACTCAACGCCTCTCGCTGAACACTGATGTGCTGACTAAATGCTAATGACACGAAAGATCGACTCGCCCCCGAGTCGAATAACACCAACGCAGGTACAGAACTCACAAGAAAAGTACCTAAGCATAACACAATATAAGCACAAAATCTCAAACTCAAAGTAGGTAAGTAAAAGAATACATACCGGCCACGACATCGGGCGCTGCGCGGACCTCCTCCGCTGTCAACTGGAAGGCTCTCCCGCGAGCCTTCGGTGCCTCGGCCTTCGCTGGCCGGACCTCGGTAGCTCTAGCAGCAGGTGTAGACCCCTGTGCTGATCCCTGTAGTAGCTGAGGGCACTCGGCCTTTCGATGGCCGGTCTGGTTGCAATGAAAGCAAACCGAGAATCCCTTGGGGCAATCCCTCGCGAAATGCCCCTCCTTCCCACACTTGTAACACACCCCAGCTCTGCACATCCCCTCGTGACTCTTGCCGCACTTCCCACAAGTACGGCCCTTCGGACCTCCATATCTCGAATCAGCGGGCTTTGCCCGCTTGGCTGCCGGCTGCGCCTGTGCCGGTCGCCTGTCCCTCCTCTGAGACTCGGCCTCCTCCCTGACCTGAGTCTCCAGCTCAATCTCTCGCTTCCGGGCATTTTCCTGAAGCTCGACAAATATCCGGTATGACGAGTTCGCCACGAACTCACGGATATCCCTCCTCAGTATGCTCAAGTACCGGCTCATACGTGCCTGCTCAGTCGACACGTGCTCAGGGCAAAACAACGCCCTCTCGTGAAACATCCTCGTAATCACCGTCACAGACTCAGTTCCCTGCTTGAAGGATAAGAACTCCTGGGCCAGTCGTTCCATCTCCACAGGGGGAACATACTCATCTCGAAACATCATGGTGAACCTCTCCCAGGTCACCGCAGTAAGCTCTGTCTTAGTGAAGTCTGCCGTCACAAACTTCCGCCAGTCCTTCGCTCTCAAGCGAAGCTGGTTCAGCGCAAACCGAACCCTCAGATGCTACGGACACGAGCAGGTGTAGAAGCATCCCTCGATATCAGAAATCCACCTCATCGCAGCAATCGGGTCCTGCGTCCCATCAAACTCTGGTGGCTTCGTGTTGCTGAACTCTCGGTACAGCAACGAGTCACCCCCCTGCGGCCTGGCATCAGCGACGGCTGCGGTGGCCGCAGCAACATCAGCCTCAGTAAGAGCAGCGTACCGCTCATCAAAAGTCTCGATCAGCGTGGTCTTGATAGACCCGAACACCTCTGGTATCTCAGCTCGAATGGCCACAGCCACCTCCTCGTGAATCAACCTACGAATCTCCTCATCGCTGGTACCACTGCCTCCTGGGTGGTAGTGCGTCCCAACCATGATGTCTCTGAAACACAATACAAAAGAATCAGAGACTCGTTCGAGTATACTCGCACTCGATACTCAACCCTACTTGTTCTTCAGCACCCTAAGGATTCTTACTTGGACTGCTCACCGATCCGGTGTTTCCAGTAGTACGGGCCCTTATACTACCTTCCACAGCGCATCGGTATTCACCCCAAGTCCTCCTCCTAGGATCCCAGATCACAAGTACCCTATAACTCACTGAACTCAAACTACTCTCTAGTAGACCACTCATAAATTCCTCGCTGCTACCTACTTATTCTCGAAGTATGTCATAGTAGCAGTAACTCCTAGGCTAAGGCATCACAAATCAGGCCACTCTAGTCCTAATATGAATACCTAGCCTACTCTAGCATGCATATCATATCTCATAACACATAATGTAAGGATATTTTGGGAAATCACCATTCAGACGCTGACTGATCGTACACACTGCTCCGTTCTGCTTTTCTCAAAAGTCCTTTACTCTTTTGGAAAAATTGTTTCTTTTATGAAAAATTCTCTCAAATCCTCAGTTTGAGTTCAGATACGCCCGGAGGTGTATCCGAGTCTCTCAAACCAAGGCTCTGATACCAACTTGTAACAACGTAAATTTTCAAAACAATTTTTCATTTTAAAAACATACTTTCATTCATAAAATATCATAGTAGCCCAAAGTATCACATGTTTCACAATAAACAAATCCCAAGATCCTCGAATACATAAATCCTCTCAGTGTGTACGGATCATGCCGGCGCCTTCCCGCGATCCTCGCTAGTACCTGAAACATATAACACAACAGCTGTAAGCATAAATGCTTAGTGAGTTCCCCAAAATACCACATACAATACATACGCCACTCGAGGCTATAATACGACCCTCCGGTCGATGTGTCTCAGCAGGACCCTCCAGTCCCGTAGCTCGTTGGACCCTCTGGTCCGGTCATAGCTAGTCGGACCCTTCGGTCCAGTCTGTGTCGTTGGACCCTTCGGTCCGGTCTATATCGTTGGGTCCTCCGACCCGGTCTATATCGTTGGGCCCTCCGACCCGGTCTGTTCAACACATAGCATGCATATAACACAATGCACATAATCTCATATATACACATAGCATACAAGACCCTCTGGTCTACACATAAATACCACTCTAGGTAATGTATAGTGAGAAGACTCACCTCGGGTAACTCGGTAAACCTCGAACTCTGAAATACTGCACTAGCCTTCGCCTAATCACATAAATAATTACTCTAATTAATACAACTTCTAAAGGCTAGGCCACCCCCTCTCTATAAGTTCTCTAAGAAGGGTAAAAGACCATTCTGCCCCTCTAATGGCTCATAAGTCCCAACACTGACTAACCCTAAAAGTCAACAAAAGTCAACGGTCAACATTGACCGGACTCGCCGAGTGCACTAGAGTGACTCGGCGAGTACATGCCTGTCCTCCTCGCCCCTGACCTCACTTGACTCGCTGAGTCAACCCTATACTCCACGGGTCGCCACAGGTCGCGAGTCGCGGGGCAACCCGACTCGACTCGTCGAGTCCCTTATGGGCTCGGCGAGTTCCTCCCATGAAAACTCTCAAAAGATCTCTTGAGGTTAGTTCTGCTTCACCAAACAGTAGATCCATCCTTCTAACACTCGAAAGTCACGTAAAGGTTCAAACTTTACGTTCATGCAATGCTTATAAGACCAAAAATGGAGGAATAACCTTTTAAATGTGATTTTACTCTCAAGGCTCACATGAAACCTCATAAAGCTGGAAGCTTGGGACCTTTTGGACCTCTCAAGGTCCAGATCTATCATCTATACTCAAAGGGACCCCCTATGCTTCACAATCTAACTCAAAATGGTGCAAAGGAAGCCCTAGATCATAGATCTTAACCCAAAACAGAAAAGGAGTTCGATTAGATACCTCAACAACGTAGATCTGAACTTGAAAACTCTGGATCCACAGCTCCCTTGACCTCCTCTTGCTGGAAACAACTTCTCCTTTGCTAAGTTACACCAAAATCGATCAATATGGCTTTATCTCCCTCTCAACTCGCTCAAGCTCTCAAGGGGTACTCTCTCTGGACAGGTAGCCGCAAATGGAGGCCATAAAGGCCTTTAAATAGGGCTCATGCCCTGAGATTTAGGGTTTCATTTTACAGCGCGGACTCGCCGAGTCCACGCATCGACTCGCCGAGTCCATTCATTAAATCCAGTCAGCATTCGCGGTCCTACTCGACGAGTCTACGACTCGACTCGTCAAGTCCCTTTCTTTTCTCAAAAATAAATGATAAAATATAAAACCTGGAATTCCGGATGTTACATTTACGTATGAAAAGTCCATTTTCCTTGTGAATATAAGTATTTCCTCTTTTGATTATAGTATGTAAAAATATCATGAATATCTCGTAACTATACCTATTATAGTTTTAAAAAGGGTGTTCCGTTAGGATGAAAAACCTTGGTGTATTACCAACCTTGCATGAAAAGTAGTCTTTAACTTTAGTAGTTACGTTATTTTATGTATTTAACATTTATACATAAGATGTAGGTAAAACATTTGAACTTATAAGTATTTCAACGTAAGTTTTTCTTGTGTTTCACTTGTATTCCCCCCCCCCTAAAACATGAAAAAGACGTGAAAATGTAGGGGTATGAACTCACTTGATAAGTGGTGAATCGGGCAACGTTTCGTTTCTAGGAAGGATTGTTCTTGACGAAACAGCGGGTTTCTGGTGAAAAACCGGGCTTCACGCGGGCAATACTTCGATTGGAAAGACTGTTTTTCTCGGGAACTTCGGGCGTTGGGACTTGCGTCGTGTGCTAGGGGTGTTACCGGGGCTTCGGGGTGGTTTAGAGGGGCTTGAGAGGTGTTTTAAGGTGAAAGGAATGAGAGTAAAGCAACCAAACCCGGGCAACCCTCGCATCCTATTTATAGGGGCTGAAACCCCGATTTACGCTGGGCGTAACTTCAGAGTACGCTGGGCGTACTCCCTCTACAAGCAGTACGCTGGGCGTACTCTTCGGATAAGCTTTGGTGTGCGTGCCTCGAACTTCAAAAAATCATAACTTTCGCATACGAGCTCCGTTTTCGACGTTCTTTATATCCACACGTAGGTGAGAATATACTCTACAACTTTTATTTAGACTTCATCGGCTAATTTTGACTTTATTTTTAATATTATATTTTTAACGGGTCGGGACTGGAAAAGTTCGTTAAAAATCCATAACTTCTTCATCCGACGTCCGTTTTCGTCTGTCTTTTCACCGTTGTAATACTATTGTCGGGATCTTCGATTCTCGTTAAGGTTGCGTCGGCTAAAAGTCGCTCGATCTCTATTTCGAGTTTCTAGCTGTCTACTGCCGTATCCGAAACTTAGAAAAATCATAACTTCCTCATATGAAGTCAGATTTGGACGTTCTTTTTATGTACGTTTACGGTTTAACATAATCTACGACTTTCGTTTAGATACCTAAGGCTAAAAAGTATTTTATTGAAATTTCACTTTTTACGCTTAACAGTGTTTTACCGGTTTTGACGCGGATCTTTGATTGGTCATAACTTCTTCGTTATAACTCGGATTTGAGTGTTCTTTATATTTCTGAAAATCTTGACAGGATATCTATCATTTTATGCAACCCAATTGAGACTTTTGAACATTTCATTTTTGACGCTATATTTATTATATCAAAAGTAGATTACCATACTTGACTTTAGGTCATTATATTGACTTGAAATATCGGGTTGTCACACTCTTCCTTTTTCACCAGGGTTTCTGGCCAATGGACAATCTCTCTTGTAGTGTCCCGTTTCACCACATTCGTAGCAGGTACGGCTTACTACCTTAAATGGGACCTGAGAGATTGGTCGTGCCGGTGCCCTACAGAAGCGGATGGTGTGTCCTCTTCAGAGGCAGTTCTTGCAATACAACTTCCGACACCTTCCGGTATGATGGAAGTTACACTTATTGCATTTAGGAAGGGTTCCGGCGTAACGACTGTCGGGTGCTGCTGTGGCTGGGGTCGTGGCAGTATAGGATGTGCCTGTCTGTTGTTCCTTGGAGGGTTCTTGTGTTGATTGTCTCCTCTTTCTGCTCTCGGACCTTTGATTATCATCGCCTCCTTTGGTTGACCCATGAACGGGGTCCATTATGCCTTGGTGGATCCCATGATCCACCAATGTTCGAGCCAGGCGTTTGGCACTGTCAAACGTAAGAGGTTTCACTGCCAATACGTTTCCTTGGATTGGAGAAGGTAGTCCCCAAATGTATCTCTCTACCTTCTTACTCTTCGGGGTAACCATCCCCGGGCATAGTGCAACTAAGTCGTTGAATCTGTCGGTGTAAGCTTCTATGTTTGAGCTTTCCATGGTAAGATTCCACAGCTCATGCTCTAGTTTCTGTACTTCGCCCCTCGGGTAGTATTCTTCCAACATCATTTCCTTTAGATTTTCCCAGCCCATTGCGTTTGCTATAGGAAGAGTCAATGACTTGACATGGCTGTTCCACCATGTAAGGGCTCTGTCAGAGAAGGTGCAAGCAGCAAATTTCACTTTGCTCCCTTCTGGGCACGCGCATAGCTCAAAAATCGATTCTGTCTTCTCGAACCATCGTATTAGGGCGATGACTCCCCCATTTCCATCGAAGGATTTGGGTCCACAAATCATGAAGTCGTTGTATGAGCACTCCCTTGTGTGTCTGTGGTTAAAGCTGTTGGTACCACTACCCGATCCACTCGTACCACTTGCATTGATTTGAGTCATGACAACTTTCACTGCGGCTGTTACTGACGCCTGAAAGACAACTGAGTCATATTGAGGAGGTCGTGGCGGTGGTGCGTTGTTTTTGTTTTTGTTCGACTTCTTCGGTGGCATATTGCTGCCAAAAGGTTTAAAAGACGGAACGAGGGTAAGTCCTTAGATGTTACAAATCGAATGTATTCTGGATCGAAGTTATCTTAGTTCTGAGTGTTTCATGTTCTAACGTTTAAAGTAATTCATAACAGAGGTCTACGCAACATAGACTTATGAATTTGATAGTGACTACCCTCTTAATGAAGTTATGGAATCTGGTTTACTGTTACTTAGTTGATATGATAAAGGCAATAAGCCTGACACATAGTGTGAGCAGTGTAATCACTAACTCACTAGATCATATTAGTTAGTTAATTTAATATGACGTATATGGTGCTCTACCACCTTGCTCGCCTCGGGAGGAGTTTCTGTTCTAGTTATGATGGTCCTGAATTCGGTTGTGAGGGTTTGTTGTCTCTGAACTTTCCTATAGTTTTTCCTATTCACTGTAGCTCATGCTTCGGGTTCTACCACAGATCTCCATCACCTCCCGATGGGAGATTTGCCTCCTCGTATGATTCCTTCTCGGAATCCACTTTATGAACCCTCTCTTATTCCTCATTGACTTCTGTGTTGGCGGTTGGAGTGGCTATCTATATCTAGGTTGTTCGCACGAGAATGGGGATGGCTAAAGAATCTTATGAGATTAAGTCGAACATTTCTTCTGTAGGTATTGATGATCCAAACTGGGTCCTCCTATAGTCAAGCAGTGCATGCAAGCTGTATATAACCAAGATCAAATAGACCTTCGAATAGGTGATCCTACTCCAAAACCACAACCAAACAAGGAACAGGTAGTAGAGCGAAGATCACCAATTCTAAGTCTATAAGATCCCAATTATATATAACCCTGGAAGCATGCACTTCGCAACTATAGACCTGCCAGTAAAGGTCCTTTAGTTCTCATGAAAGTTCGTTATAGTGCCTAAAATACTCCTATAGTATTTTATCTTTATGTTTTGTTCTAAGGATACTTTGTATATAGAGTTAGGTACGTTTTAGGCTCGTTGCAACACCACCATCACTCCCAAACACATGTTGGTCGTATATCAAATAAATGAAGTTGGTCAGGTTATATTTATTCCAGATGATTACATAACTGCTTAGGTTTGACTGTAGTGTCCAACATCTAAATACTTTTGTTTGTTATGTTCTTATTATTGTTCTCATTGTGATACTTGTTCTTAGTATGTATGCTTATTAGTATACTTCTCGTAAAATACTTATATTTTAAAAGTATACTTTTAGTCAGAGCGCTCCGACCCCATTGTATTTATAGTTGTATATCTTTTACTGGTTGATATACTAAGTTCACTATAAACAATGCCCTGATACCAATCTGTCACACCCCCAAACCGAAACGGCGGAAACGTTCGGGGGCGGAGGACGTCATGTACAATATCAAAACAATTGAATAATAGTAATCAAAGCAACAACAACCATTGTATTAATAGTATAATGTTTACATTATATTTGAATCATACACGATTGACTCTAAAAGTAAAAAACAAGTTAAGACTCGAACTACTATGCTCCATCTTCTTGAACCCGGTGCGTGTACCTATCTAATAATGTCTTGAGAATACAAGTAGGTTTTGAAAGAGTATCAACATAAAGCTGGTGAGTTCATAAGCGTTTTGTTTTGAAAAACTGTTCTTTGTTCTTTCGAAAAGTGCATTATGTTTCTCCAGAAAACCTTATATTTTCTGATGTAGTTAAGTGAAAATGATTCTTACAAGTTCTTCCTGCGAGTACTTAGTGTATACAAATCATATACAATCCAGATCGAACAAACAATCGATTATGTGGTTCTGCCCCAAGCCCACAACCAAACAAGGAACAGGAAATGAAGCGGAGGCCACACATTCCACTGGTTGTCGGATCCTCATGTACATAATCCTGAAGTATTCACTAGATACTTACAAAGTTAACTGTATTGGTCCTTTGATGTCTATTTATATTGTTCCCCAAGAAAATCCAATATTTTCTTATGAAAAGCATGATTAACCCATTCCTTCTATGACTTCTTAGTTCATACTTGTTACGTATAAACCAATATCAGATAGACAGTGAATTGTGTGGATCTGCCCTAAACCCACAACCAAACAAGGAACAGGGAATGGGGCGGAAACCACACATTCCACAGTCTATCGGATATTCTTCATGCGTAACCTGGATGCATAAACTAAGGAGTCATGGAATTAATAATGAATATTCGTTAGTTGAATAATGAACCACTTAATTTCAAAGTACTGATGTTTATCCTGGAAAATCCTATATTTTCCCTAAGTGTAAGTTATTGAATTATCTGTTCCAAATCGAAGAGTACAAGTATCTACCATACTTATATTGTTTAAGCATTGTTCTTTTTGAAAACCTTGGCTACCACCAGTAAGGTATAGTAGTCTTATTACATAAATAAAACTAGTTGAAAACGTAGAGTCCTATATCCTGAAAGTGTTGTTAATACCCTCCTGTGACCACTTAGTACATACGAGTTATAGAAATCTAGATCGAACAAACAGTCAATTGGGCGATTCTTCCCTAAGCCCACAACCAAACAAGGAACAAGAAATGAGGCGGAAATCACACATCCCACTACAAGTCGGATGTTAATTTCATATTACCCTAATGTACATACTAAGTCATCACATAGTTACTAACCCTGTTGACTGATTGTTAAGTACATTATTACGTGGACGAGTCATTGTTTCACCTGTGGATTCTTATAACCATACTATGGACGATCAACATTACGACGTACTCGGACGTCGTGAAAAATGACGTTTGTCACCCTAGGTTGACTGTAGCTAATAGTCAGGGTGCGGGATTGCCACTCCCGTATAGATCTATACACAAACTCACGCTCTCCCTCCAGGAGACTCTAGTTACAAGGCGTCTCACACTGTAGTTCGCTCAACGAATCAACGAATAATACTATGAAAACCCTTTTTGTTATTAACATGAATCCTTATAAAATAATATCTTTTATTTCATAATTCATAAGTTCGTTTCCTTAGTTCTGAAAACTGCTTTTGCAAGGTTTGTATCCTAACACGTTTTGTAAAACTGATTTCTACGTTCGATGTATACTAATGATGGAAAATATATTAAATCAAATAATATTTTCGAACACAAGATTACTTGTTCTTTTACTTGTATTCCCCCCTGAAAACATTAAAAACTTGGAAAATATAGGGGTATGAACTCACCGTTAATCGTGTGCAAGCGTCGAATCAATGAACTGGAAACGAAGACCCTCGAGTTAAATACATTTTTGTATCTAAATTAGTGATTTCATTAAATAAAGTGTTGGAAAACACTTGCTTTCGGTTAAGGAATGTTACCGGGACTTGACTGAATCGTGGAAAGCGGGTTTTCAGCCTAATGTACCACTTAAGGAGTGTGTACGGCCGTGAAAGGGAGTGTACGGCCATGAACCGTGTACGGCCGTAGACTGCCTTGAAGGGTGTACGACCTTTGAAGGTGTTCGACCGTGAATGAGTGTACGGTCAACGAAGCTTGAAGGTATACGGCCGTACACTTAAGAACAAGAGTGCTGGAACCGATGAATATGTGTCCTAGATGCTCCGAAATGAACCCCCAATGGTGTTTTTCGATGTTTTACGGAAGAATAAAGGTGCTTTAGGGGTGTACGGTCGAGAGTCTAGAGAGAGAAGTAGAGGGTGTTCGGTCAGAAAAGTGTAAATGAGGGGTAGGGTCTCGTATTTATAGGGGTTTTGTGGTCGGTGATGGGGTCCACCCGATGTTGGCCGTAAACGAGTGTACGGCCGTACACGGGTGTACGGCCGTGAACCCAAGTCCGGCCTAGAATGGTTGTTTTGATTGACGGAAAACTCGAAATTTCGCGTAGTTTTGGTCCCGACTCATATATGAAGCTCAATTTTATAACAAAATGACTTTCCAAACCAAAGGAATTCGACGAGGCTCAATAGTAATCCAAATTTGGATAACGGAAATGGAAAAAGGTTCGAGTTGTCACAAAATATGAGTTGAGAGATGGTAGTGACATTGTTGGAGTTGGAATGTACGCAACTTATGAGTTTTCCAGAATCTGGCCATGGTGTACCATCAATAAGGGAAGAAAAGGTTGTCCATGAAACAGAAAATGAAAGAATTAGAACGAAGAGGAAGACAGAAGCGCTAAGCTGAGATTTCTTAATGTTTAATTTGGTGAGCTTGATCCATGGCAGTAGCGTATTTATATATATAGAGTACGTAGAGAGCATTGAGCTAACTGCAAATGGAATTATAAAATTGGTGAATTCATTTTTCTAGAAAAACTAATCTCCCTATTCTAATAAAAGAATAATTTTAATCTACATTTGACATGTGTCACTCTAATACAACTCTTCATTAATATTATGCCACATGTCAAAGAGATATATTAGGCAACACTTTAAAATTCAAATTTACTTTTTCTAATTATATGTTAAATTTGAAGTTATAATAACTTTAAAATTTTGGTATATCTGTTAATTAATGATTTATTAAAAATAATTGATAAATAATTTTTGAATTTTTACTATGAAAATTTAATTTATTTTGTAACCGTGGTTCCCACGGGTCATAAACTAGTTATAAAATAATACAAGAATTATCTCATATACAAATGACTTATATTGGTATATAAGCCTATAATTTATTTATAAGCGAGATTAATTCTTGTATATTCTTGTAATTTGTGTATCCAACATTACCTTCCGTTATTTAAAAACATTACTAGGAAATGGATTTAAAAAAACCTCACTAGGAAATGAAGAGGTAACGAAGTGGTTTGTTAATAACAACAAACAAACTAAAAGGTTAAGTTAGCCCATGCATTAACTTTTGATTCAATTGGTAACTGTTACATTTTTTATGCTAGTAATTGTAAATGTAATGCTCGTTGATAACAAGAAGCATATATTTTATAAGTTTAATTAGAAAAAGTCAACAACACAAAATTACCTAAAAGTATCCGTCATCGCATGCCATCAAAACCTCAATTTTCTTGTGGAAAAGAAAATTAGTAAAACGAAGCCGAGTGCATCGTAGAGCCCGCTTGGATACTTCATGCGAGTTAGAATGTCCCGTCTCATTTTATTCAATAACTTAAAATAAAGATAGCAACTAAACCAAAGATGTTTACCAATGAATTTTTTATTTTATTTTTTTATTTTATTTTATTTTATTTTTTTTAATTACAACCACATACCTTTTGATTCTAATTTTAAATGTACATGTTTTGTCCATCATCACTATCATAGTGGTTGATGAACATATTTTAAACTTAGACCACAACTCTTTATAAATGCAGTTATCATTAGAAATTATTTGTACAAGATTTGAGTCGTAGGGACAGTAAAACCATGATTTTATACAAGAATCAATTGCCTTTTAATCTTCATCATCATCACCTTTTGGTTGGGATTTTATGGTGATGTGGCCAAGAATTTTAGCACATTTGCACATATAAAAAAAATATACGATGCCATAAATTATATTTGGAACCATCTACGTGTTGGAAATTATGAAGGATAATTGCTAGAATAAATTGTATCAAATCTTGGGTGTTTACACCGAAGCTTACAACCTTAAAACAATGTAAAAACCTTTAACGGGATGAGATTCTTCGTTTCCGTGTAGTCTACATGAATTGACATCAACAACTTTGAGGTTGGTTTTGTTTTACTGTTTGGTCTTTTAATTTCATCCAATAACGGGACAGTCTGTTTCTACCCCTTTGTTATAATCAAATTTGATCAAGAAGGATCGACCTGGTTTCTGAAAGAAACTTGGGAATCATATTAATACTAATTGGATTCATTATTCGCAACTAATCGACATATTATTCTCATTATTTATCGGTTTCCTTGCATGTCTATTGTGTAACACCCAATTTTCACGTATGAGTTTTATGTTTCAATTTTGTGAATTTAAGGTGGCCACGACGCAGTGGAGGAGGATCACCACAACATGGCAACATCTGATGAGTCACGTTCTTTTTAAGTGGCCATGACGTGGTCATGTATTGGCCATGATGTCGTGACGTAGGGGCTTAGAACCCTAGATTTCAGGCATTGGGCCATATTTAAGGGATATGATGACTACTTTTCAGTGGTTACTGATCGTGATGTTCATTTCACCTCCAGGTTCTGGAGAAAGTTTCATGAGGAGTTGGATACTCAGCTACTTTTCAGCACCGCATACCACCCTCAGATTGACAGACATAATGAGCGGACTATTCAGACGCTCGATGATATGCTCAGAGCATGTGTGTTAGATTTTGACGGGAGTTTGGACACTTATCTTCTATTTGATGAATTCTCCAACAACAACAATTATCATGCAAGTATTGATCGACCTCCATTCGAGATGCTTTACGAGAAGAAGTGTTGGACCCCTGTTTGTTGGGGTGGGGTATCTAGTTGTGGGGAGTATTGAGGTAGTACTCAAGACCACTAAGTTGATACAATAGGTGTGCGATCGGCTACAAATCGTGCAAAGTCGCCATAAAAGTTATATTGATCAACGATGTTCAGACCTCGAGTTTCAGGTCGAAGATTTGTGTTTCTGAAGGTGTCATCTTGGAAAGGTGTCATCCGATTCCGGAAGCGAGGAAAGTTGCGCCCCAGGTATATTGGTCCCTTCAGGATTATCGTCCGGGTGGGCAAGGTTGCGTATCGGTTGGATCTTCCTGATGAGCTTAGTCAGATCCACAACACTTTCCATGTCTCTCAACTGTGGGAATGTTTGGTTGATGATTCCACAGTGGTGTCCTTAGACGACATTCAGGTTGATGAGCTTTTGGATTATGTAGAGAAAGCGATTTCAATTCTCAATAGGAAGACGAAGACCTTGCGCAACAAGGTAGTGAGCTTGGTGAAGGTGAAATGACAGCACCAGAAGGGTTCCAAATGGACTTGGGATTAGGAACCCGATAAGGAGATGAGGGAGCATTATCCCTAGTTGTTTGCGGCAGTGGACTTCGAGAACGAAGTCTGATTTAAGTTGGGGAGAGTTGTAACATCCGGATCCTCGAGGTATGAAATTTTAAGTGAAATATGAGTTTTGGGTGGGCCACGATGTGAGGGAAGCATCGTCACGTCGTGACATGGCCACGGGAGATGGGAGTCTCATTTAAGTGTCACGACGTGACACCATGATGTTCATGACGTGACACCTGATCATGGACAAACCCTAATTTTCAGACTTAGATCCTATTTAAAATAAGTGAGGGGATAGGGTTTCCTTCACCCCCAGCCTCCATCACCTCCAAAACCCTCTTGAAGAAACCCTAATCGATCTCCTCCATTTTAAGCTCATCTTAGTGCTTTTGGTTACTTTTGAAGGAATAAGAAGGCTTTGGTAGTGTTGTGTGCATCTTGACAACCTTTGGGACTTCTTTTGGGCATCTCTGGACCTTTGTAAGTGTTCAAGATCCAAACTTTATTGTTCTAGGTTGCTAGATCTAAAGTTTTGTCCCATTTTATTCAAGTTTGAGCTAGTTAGAATTGAAGGATTCCATAAAGTTAGCAACTTTATGGATCCTTATGGTACTTTTACTGTTTTATGCTTTGGATATGAAGTTTGCTAGTGTGTTGGACCCATACATGAGATTCTTGGTGTTGTTTCCCCATTTTTGACCTAGTTTGAGCTTTAGCCTCACAATAGGCATGCATGGCTAAAAACCATCGATCTTTATGTGGTATCGGACGTTAGGAAGCCTTCTGGAAAGAATGGATGGATAGTTTAATGGATTGATAGATGAATCCATTAAGCTAAGAAAACCCAGTCTCACGACGTGATAGCCTCCTTGTCACGACATGAGGACTGGGGGTTTCCTGGTTAATTTGGACAAATCGTGTCACGATATGATGACCTGTCCATCCCGACGTAATAATAGTTTGGATGGAGACTGAGTTGGATGAGTTGGATCGTGACAGAATTTGGGATCGCGCTGAGTACATTCCTCACGACGTGACCATGGGCTGGTCACGACGTGAGGGTCAGCTGATGGTGATGTTGGCCATTGACTTTGACCTTGACTAGTGACTTGTTGACCTTGGTTGACTTTTGGTCAAATTGCTAGTTCTCGAGTATAGACTAAAGGTGGGACCTTGTTTGATAGGTGGGTTGTACCACCTATTTCATAGCTTCGAGCTATGGGTTATCTGATTGCATGAGAAATGTGAGTCTTATCACTATACTATTTAGGATGCTAGTTGTTTTTATGACTATTGCATTGTGTGTTGGGTGGGGCCCGTTTGTATGCTGGGTGGGGCCCGTTTGTATGTTGGACGGGGGCTGTTATGATGGGTGGGGTCCGATATGTTAGGCGGGGCACGGTGTTATGTATGGCATGTGGTATTTTGGGGAACTCGCTAAGCTTTGTGCTTACAACTTTATGGTTTGAACATTTCAAAGTACTTCTAATTCTAAAGGGATGGGCCCGACTTTAGTGCACAACATCCCCTGGTGATTTTCACACTGATGATTGTTATTTTACTTTGATGATTGTGATATATTTGATTATGACTGATTTTGGAACAAATATTGTGTGAACTTGATGATTTGAAAATGAAAACTTTTATCGGTATTTTTGGGATGTTACATAAGTTGTAGCTTACGAATCTGTTGTGCATTAGTATTACATTAACGTAATCGTAACTAGATGTTATAAAACTTAGTTCCATGTATGACATGATGAGTAAATGTTATAATTATGTAGTTAAGGTTTATTCGTTCCTTTTGCCTATTAAAGGAAAAGCGATATCTTTGGGTTGCTCGGTGATTTGATGTTGATATTATAGTGTTGGTCTCAGTCTGGACTAAATTGATGCGTTCAATTCGTATTCTAATAAGGTCATCATAAATCGGGAATCGGGAAAAGATATTGGACTATGAGATTGATTTTTATCCATGTCTAGTGTCCATACAATATCTTGAAGAATGAAGGAATAGTTGATCGCTTATCTTAAGGTCAATGTCTGGTAAAATTCATAGTTCATTAGTGGCTTTAGCAAGCACACTCTGGTGTTTTTTCAAGGGACACACTTGCAATTATATTTGAAGACTGATCCAATTGGGAGACTGCTGGATTAAGTGTCTAAGGTGATAACTAAATTTGTATAACTTTATGGAATAAAAGCAAAGTACTCTTTGGGTTTCCCTCAAGAACTAAAAATAGTTAGAAACAACTTTAGGATAGTGAGGAAATAATTTGTTAATTTAATATTTGGTTAATAAATTAATTATAAATTGTTAAGAATTAATTTAGAATTAATCAGAACTAATTGGAAATTAATTTTGGATTAATTAGAATTAATTGAAGGTACAAGAGTTGAATTGCAATTGTTCAAATGTTGATCCAGGGAGGCAATTCTAGAACCTCCCTAGCTTTGACGGTCTAGGTAGGATACAGAAAGATTCTAGAAGACTCTTACAGATGATAAGGAAATTGATTTGAATAGGTTTAAAATATTATTATTTATTATTCAAATTAGGGTTTTCACCAAATATAAGTAGAGAATTTTGTTAGCCATTCTGAACCCTAGCCTTAAAGACCAAGAAATCAAAATCTTTTCCTCCCTCCTCTCTCCTATTTTCGTTCCTAGGGTTTTAGGTGTGAGCTATTAGAGACATCAACATTGTTTGTAACATCCCGACTCCCAAGTATAAAATTTAAAGCTTTATGTTCATATTTGTAGACCTACTCGACGAGTTGGCTGCCCCAACTCGCCGTGTAGAAATTGATCAAGCCCCGTGAACTTCAGGACCTACTCGACGAGTTGGAGGACCCAACTCGACGAGTTGAGGCTGTGCTTGAAAACCCTAATTTAGGGTTTGCACCCTATTTAAAGGACCTTAAGTCCTCCCTCCAGCCTCCCTTACCACCATCACGTCCAGAAACAAACTCTAATCGAGCTAACCTCCTATTTTGAGTGTGTGTGAGGCTAAAGAGTGTGTGTTTTGTGCATTTCTTGAAGAGGCTTGAAGATTGAGAAGCATGGAATGAGAAGGAGCTTGTAGATCCAACATCTACTTCTTTTTGGCATTCATTTGAAGGTAAAAAGTCATTACCTTGATCATTATCTTGTTAGATCTCTCCATTTAATAGTTTAGTGTCATTTCTAGCTTATTCTTGAGGCATTTTTGGTATTGAGCACATTTTGAAGTGAGGATTTCAGATCTGGACTGCTCTAGGCCTTCATGGACATAAAGTTCTCTACTTTAGCAAGCTTTGGCCTTTCTCCATGCCCTAAACCTCTTCCTAAGGCTATTTTTGGGTGTTTTAACCTCTTGAGGCTTTGCATGCACGCAAAGTTAACAACTTTATGTGGTAACTACACCCTAGGAGGGTAGATCTACAGTTTGGAGCCTTGGTTTCGCTTAAAAGCGTCTAAATGAGAAAAGGGCTGAAGGAACACAACAAGTTGCTGTTGGATTAGTGTCTAAGTGCATAACTATAATTGATATGTACTTGACCCGAGAGTAACATGGTCCATTTGGGTTGCATATCACCAGGACAATTTGATAAGATGGACTTTTGAGAAGAGGTTATTTATGATTTGTTAATATATTATAAGTTCTAATATATTAATATGAAATCATATTATTTAATTAGTATTGATCAAGAATTAGTTTGGAATTAATTCTATGATAAAAAAGAAACTAATTAAATATAAGGAGTTGATTGGTAAATCATTCATTCTTATGGTGTGGGCCAATGATCCATGATTCCTTAGGTTGGGCTAAACCCATGTGACAACCCATGGATGATCCATGAAGGTTTTAACCCATGGATCCTAAGGAATATGGAAAGTCATGGCCATTAAGGCTTACATGGTGTAACCCTAATCTTGCCACACTATATAAGAAACCCTCTGGTATCCAAAATCGTGCACTAGTATTCTTGGAGAATCATTGAGTCGATTTGGTGTTAAAATATTCTCTCAATAGTCATCTTTGTCCAAGGTATGTTGTTTTCCATTTGAGGCATTCACACTATTGGTGCTAAATTCTTAAAGGCCAAAGACAACAAGGTTTCCAACAACAACAAAAGGTATGTCATCCAACTTGAACTTTGTAGTAAAGATACTCTATTGTATGCTAGTTAGGATGATGCTTTGGAAAATTAAAGTTTGCATGTATATTAGAGAAAACATAGATCCAAAGCATCTAGGGTTGCATGTACACCATTGGAGTGTTAGAATGCTCAAAACCCTTCAGTGGTATCAGAGCCTAGGGTTGTTTTCCTATATACTTGATGCTACATGCTTTAAAATGCTTTAAAAATCGAATTTTTATTGTCTGGATAGTGGACTCGCCGAGTCACCCTTAAAACCCAACCAACTCGCCGAGTCAGTTCATGCACTCGACGAGTTGGTGCTCCTGGATGCAGATTTTCGATGTTTTTTGTCTAGAATTGGACTAGGATCATTACCCTAAGTTGTTTTTGAACTTATAAACCTGTTTTTGATGTGTTAATGATCATGCTTATCCAATTTAAAAGATAATTATCAAAGTTTCATGTTTTTGTATTAGTTTATATGGTTAGGCTAATTACATGAAATTTGTTTGATATGAATTGTCTTGTTCTTATGAGTTTAAGTTAGTTCATAGACAATTTGATTGTTTTTGTAAGTTACAATTTTTGATCTAAATGTTTTAAAGAAATCCATAACTTGTCCTCAAGTTATAGAAAATGAAAAGTTTTTCTCTTAAAAAAGGATCATTAAAATAATAGGTTATGAACTTGAAGAGTCCTTTTTCCCATAAATGGTTTTATGAACTCCATAACTTGTCCACAAGTTATGGAATGTCTAAAGTCTTTTCTTAAAACATATATTAAACTCATAAGTTATGGATATCAAAAGTTTTTGAATAGTTCAAAACTTGCCTTCAAGTTTTGAAATTTGTAAATGTAAAAGTTTAACTTTTGAAACATTTAATTCCAAACCCTAGAATTTTAAAGTTTAAAATTCTACCCTTATACTATTATAATATTATAGGTTTAATATTTATATATATATGTATAAGAACAAAGTCAGTATTACCGTTAATAGGCCTCATTCACGAAGTCGGTCTATAAGGGGGGTATAAGGTTACTACCTATAAAATGACAGTTTAATGGGTGTCCACTCTCACCCACCGCTTCCTTGACTGGTGGAGGGTCGTTAGCCGAACGGGTAGGATATGAATCTAATTCTCCCTTCATTAAAAGTATAATGATAAATATAAAGTAACTAAACACTTATAAATCCCCAAATCTTAGTTACTTAGGAAAATGTGAACATGATGCTAACCCATGAAATTGCACTTTGCACCTTGAAAAGTCGTTAGTGGAGCGTGTGTGGTTAACTGACACACTAATCTGGACTGACAGTGCGTGGCAAAGGGTATCTTGATGTTGATCATAGATCAATGGAGCGTGTGTGGTTAACCGGCACATTGATTAGGTGGTTGTAACATTGGGTGTACCAAGCTAATTTGCATGGTTATTCACACCTTGTTTGTGATCCTCGGCATCCCAGCCACAAACTTGAAGGGCACAATCGAGATTTAAACATGCCATTGAATTGTTCAATGAATCTCAAAGGATCTAGGAATTTCAGATCACTTAAAACCTAAAATTCTTTTTTTTGTTTTTCGTGGTGGAAATTGGTAAATCGTCATTTACCTACCTTCAAATATCTTGCAGTTTGGATTACGACATCCCTCTTCCAAATTGTAAAATATTGTGTTGGTTCCTAGCCTTAATATTTCATTTGGGTGTTATATTAAGGACTTAAATCAACTAACTTGAATTTCTCCCATTGTAGATGTCTAGTTCAGACAACTGTGGTCTTCCCAAATCCTTTGGAACAAGTTTTCCTCTTGAAGATGATGTCTCGTGGTTGGATTGTGGAAGTCATACTTCACTTCCTCCACCTCCTCCAATAATTCTCCCTAACCCACAATTTCAAAGACTAGAAAAATTCAAGGTTACTCAAGCCCTACTTGCAATGAAACATGAAGATGGAAGGCATGTGTGTACTCACGTCTTGGAGATGAAGTCACATGTTGAAAGGCTAAGAGTATTGGGTGTCGAAGTCTCAAGGAAGTTGGCTGTTGACTGGGTTCTTCAATTACTTCTTGAGTCATATAGCGAGTTCATTAAGGACTACTATGTGACAGACCACGACATGACCCTTATTGATCTTAACTATTTGCTTGTTGCTGCTGAATCAACAATGATGTGGCGCACTGGAAAAGCAAATTTGATGGGAAGATCTACTCTCCAAACTTCTATGGACATTGACAATGGAAACATTGGAAGTCCAGAAAAGATTTCTCTTTCCAAAGGAAAGAGAAAGGCTAAGTCTGAGATTGTCTCGTGTACCATTCCCAAAGAGTCTATATGTTTCTATTGCCAAGAAAAGGGGCATTGGTTGCGAAGCTGTCCTGACTACCTGAAAGATCTGAGAAAAGGTAGAATCGAAAAGTTTGACTCTGCTTCAGGTAAGTCTACTATCTAACTCTATTAAGTTCCTAATTGTTGAGTCTTGATACATGATGTGACAAGGTTGCATTTTGATGTTTTGTAGGATCATTCTGTCACACCCCCGAACCAGACGGCGGAAACGTCCGGGGGCTTGCGCATGACTTCATCTTGTAATATCATCACACCTGTATATAACTGAAACAAGACAACACCATCATCACACATATCAAGATACAACCATCATTGTTTACATCAAGTACAATATCATAAATTACATGTTCAAAATATTTAATGTATGATGATAACAAAATATAACGAATTCCACCATTTACTGCTGACCTTTCTGCTTAACAATTTCTTAAGAATACAAGTTATTTTGAAAAACGTCAACATATATAATGTTGGTGAGTTCATAAGCATATTTGAATGAAAAGTTTTGAATTGTTTGTAAACACCAGAAAATCCGATATTTTCTGAAAATGGTTTGAACGTGATGTATCAAAATCAAGTATTAATGCATGTGTATTTTCTGTATTTGGAATGTATACAGAATGTAATCCAGATAAAAACTCTGTATGTTCTGTAGCAAGTAAAAGGTATGGTTTAGCTATGTATTACCCCAGAAAATCCTATATTTTTTGCTTATAAAAGTGTTGTGGTCTCAACCCTAAGACCGAATATCATTGTGTGTATGTTTTTGGTCTCAACCCGAGGATCTCTATGTGAGCCGTTTTAACCATACTTGATTATGACAAATTCGCCTGTCGTGGCGTTTTTTAGGCGCCAACTTGATTTAGGTAAGGTTTATCACCCTAGACTGGCCTAGTCTAGCTGTAGCGAACAGCTCAGGTGTGGGGGAGTCACCCCCGTATAGATCTATACACAAACTCCCACTCTCCCTCCAGGAGACTCTGGTTATAACTACAGGCTACGATCATACACTCTAAGGTGTCAACCGACATGTCTCACTAGATCATTAATTGTTTTCACGCGAGTATTGAATTACGCTATGTATAATGTTTTCGCATATATAGTTAAGATTTGCAAAGCCCATAAAGAATATGTATATGAATGTATAAGGCCCAACAGACATGTAATGGAGCAGCTATTGCCCGCTAAGCATGTGATGTATGGACTGGGCCAATAAGCATGTTAATGGGTCACAAATGCCCAAATTAACATGTAATAAACACATTAGGCCCAACCAACATGTAAATGGGCCACAAAGGCCCAAATGGACATGTAATGAATATATTAGGCCCAATATCACGAAATCAACATTTTTGGCCCAAAAAATATATAAAATATTATTTTCGGCTCATTATTGTAAGGATGTACATTTTCAGCTCATTTTTTTTATAAAATGACACTTTTCGACTCAAGTTTTATAAAAATGACATTTTTGGCCCATAATTATAAAAATTTACATTTTTATCTCACTTTTCATAGAAATTACGTTTTTGGCCCAAGTTTTGGAAAAAATTCATTTTTAACCCATGAAAACCGTAGGTTTACATTTTAGACACAAACTTGAGTTAAATGAACATTTACTCCATAAAAATCGAGATTTTTGCAATTTAGGCCCAATAAAACCGAAAAACCCATTTTTGTGGCCCAATATACAAAAATTTGCATTTTTGGCCCTTTTATTTCCAAGAATATCATAAAAACTCATTTTTGTATAAAAGTGACTCTTTTAGTCCTTGTAAAACCGAAAGTGTCATAAAAATCTCATCTTTTTGTTTATTTGTCAAAAATGGTCCTATTTCAAGATTTTGTTTCATTTTTCCAACAATCATCACATATGTACACTTTCATTTCCATGTTATAGTGTGTAAATTGTTACAGTTTGTAAATTTCACAATCTTTTGTTATAGATTTCGAGATCTATCATATTTCATCACAAAATCACAACATAAACCAAGAAAATCACACATAACATGCACTAATACATAGATCTACACATATGTACTTGTATTATCCCCCCAAAACAAAGGAAAATCGAAAAAAGGGGGGTATGAACTCACTTTGAGGTTTGGATTCGGTTTTGATGAAGAATGAAGTGAAGGTCTCGGTCCTAACAAGCTCCTTGAGGGGCTTTTCGAACTCTATGAAGTTTAAGAGTATAGATCATGAAATGTTATGGGTTAAGAATAGATTTTTGAAGAAATCAAGAAGCTAAACCATAGATCCAAGTAAGAACTTACCAAAGATGATGATCTTGATGAAAAACGTTCTTGAAAATACCCACAAATCTCGAAAAATTTAGAGGAAGGAGGAGAAGTTCTTGAGAGTGTTTGAAGGTGTTCGAAAGAAACAATGGAGGTGGTGTGGTGGGGGTTTCGGCCGAGGGTAATAAGAAGAGGGGGAGAGAGATTGAAGTGATGTTTGCATGGAAGACCACCATGCAAACATGATGTGTCTTCTGCACATAATTCCTCATTTTCCCTTTTTTTGTCTAATAACCCTATTAGGCCGAGAATTTGGGCTAAAGAGAGATGAGGGTGAAATGATTTGGGCCCATTGTTGGCTTTGTTTAAATTTTTGGAAGCCTAATAATATTTTTCGGCCCATTGGGCCCTAAGGGGGGTTTACGGCCCAATAGAAGTCCAATAGGTAATTTACGGCCCATTAGGACTAATGGAATCATTTATGGTCCAACAAGGCCCATAAGGTATAAGAGAGCCCTTTTAGGTCCACATGGCCCAAAATGCTAGAGTTTTACGAGTGTGGGTTTAATTAGAGCCCAATTAGGGTTTCTATGCCCAAGATAGTCAAGTTGAAGGTTTATTGGTCCGTTAGGCCCAATAAGAGAATCCTAGTTCATATTAGACTTGAACTGGAACTTTTAGGGTTTTCAAGACATAATTGACTATAATAGATGTATTGTATAAGATTTTGAGCTTTACTGAAGAATGTTGATTAAGTTTGTTGTCATTGGATGAGCATAGGTTACACTATAAAAAAATTAGGGTTACAAGCATCACAGTAGAGAATGTTTACATGAGACTAGAATTTCCTAGCCAAAATGCTAGTTGTGACATCATCCCCCCGTTAGAGCGAATTTCGTCCCGAAATTCTTTTGAAAGATGGACTCAAGAATGAGAGAATAGATGAGGGTACTTCTGCTTCATCTGGTCTTCGCGTTCCCATGTGAATTCCAGTCTACGCTTAGCGTTCCATCGAACCTTCACAATCGGAATGCGGCTCTGCTTCGTGCGCTTCACTTCCCTATCCAATATCTCGACTGGTTCTTCTATGAACAGGAGATTCTCGTTTATTTCGATCTCTTCCAAAGGAATGACAATAGTTTCTTCTGATAAGCACTTTTTCAAATTTGAGACGTGGAACACGGGGTGTACATTGCTGAGCTCCGAAGGTAGCTGCAAGTTATAGGCTATCAGACCAATTCGGGCGAGAATCTCGAACGGTCCGATGTATCGCGGGTTCAGTTTTCCCCGTTTCCCAAAGCGGACCATTCCTTTCCAGGGAGAGACTTTCAATAGTACCCGCTCTCCGACTTGGAATTCCAGAGGCTTCCGTCGTTTGTCAGCACAGCTCTTCTGTCGATCTCGCGATGCTTGAAGTTGGGCTTTGATTTGGATTATCTTTTCGGTCTTTTCACGATGATCTATGGCCCTGCGAGAGTGTTGTCTGGTGAATGTTCTTTCGCTTGTTGAGTGTCATCCACCTCAGCCCAGCATAGAGGCGATCTGCATTTACGACCATAAAGAGCCTCAAAAGGAGCAACCTTGATGCTCGTGTGATAACTGTTGTTGTATGAGAATTCAACCAAGGGAAAGTGGGTATCCCATGACTTGCCGAAGTCAATCACACAGGATCGTAGCATGTCCTCGAGTGTTTGGATGGTTCGTTCGCTTTGGCCATCGGTCTGAGGGTGGTAAGCAGTGCTCATGTCCAATTGTGTTCCCATCGCCTTCTGAAGTGACAGCCAAAACCGTGAGGTAAACCTACTATCTCGATCCGAGATAATAGACACCGACACTCCATGAAGTCTGACGATTTCCTTGATGTAGATTCGCATCAGCTTTTCCATCTTGTAAGATTCTTTTATTGGCAGGAAATGAGCGGATTTTGTTAACCTATCAACGATTACCCAGATAGCATCCAACCTATCTGCTGTCTTTGGTAATTTGGTCACGAAGTCCATAGCAATCCTTTCCCATTTCCACTCGGGTATCGCTGGCTGTTGTAATAGTCCCGAGGGCTTTTGGTATTCTACTTTCACCTTGGTGCAAGTGAGACACTTGCCCACGTAAGTGGCGATCTCTGCCTTCATATTTGGCCACCAATAATGCTGCTTTATGTCCAGGTACATCTTATCTAAACCCGGATGGATGGAATATCGCATCTTTTGGGATTCATTCATGATCATTCCTCTGAATCCCCCAAGTTTAGGGACCCAGATTCTGTTCATGAAATAGTAAGCTCTTGTCCATCCCACACATCGTTTCATTTGCGACGTTCTCCGACTTCAATGCATCTGTTTGGGCTTCCTTGATTTGTGAGGTTAGGTGGGATTGGATTGTTATTGTTAAGGTTTTCACCTGGCGACCTGAGTATTCTTTTCTGCTCAAGGCATCGGCTACCACGTTAGCCTTACCCGGGTGGTACTTGATCTCGCACTCGTAATCATTTAGCAGCTCAACCCATCTTCGCTGCCTCATGTTTAATTCCTTCTAATTCAGAATGTGCTGGAGGCTTTTGTGGTCGGTGAAAATGGTGCACTTTGTACCGTAGAGGTAGTGCCTCTGAATCTTTAAGGCGAAGACCACCGCTCCCAGCTCGAGATCATGAGTGGTGTAATTTACTTCGTGTGCCTTTAGCTGCCTGGATGCGTAGGCTATCACCTTCCCACGCTGCATGAGGACATAACCCAACCCTTGATTCGAAGCATCGTAGTAGACTATGAAATCTTCGGTTCCCTCTGGTAAGGATAGCATTGGCGCACTACAAAGGGCTCGCTTCAGGGTTTGGAAGGCGGCTTCTTGATTTTCTGTCCAGTTGAAAGACACACCCTTTTGTGTCAGCGCGGTAAGGGGTTTGGCTATCTTAGAGAAATTCTGGATAAACCTCTGGTAGTAGGCTGCGGGATCCAATAATTGACGGATTTCTGTTGGGGTTCTCGGGATAGCACAGCCTTCAATGGCCTTTATCTTGGAAGGATCTACGTGAATCCCTTCCTTGCTGACTACATGACCCAAAAAGTTTACACTACGGATCCATAATTCGCATTTGGAAAGCTTCGCATAAAGTCTTTCAGCTCTTAGGGTTTCTAGGATTTGACGGAGATGTTGACCATGCTCTTCTTTGCTTCAAGAGTAGATAAGAATATCATCGATGAAGTCAATCACGAATTTATCCAGGAATGGGCGGCAGACTTGATTCATGAGGTCCATAAATGCAGCGGGGGCATTTGTTAGACCGAAGGGCATCACGACAAATTCGTAATGACCGTACTGTGTTCGAAAAGCAGTTTTGGGAATATCCTCTTCCCGAACGCAGAATTGATGATAACCGGATCTCAGATCTATTTTTGAGAAATAACTAGCTCCTTGAAGCTGGTCAAATAGATCGTCGATTCGTGGAAGTGGGTACCGATTTTTGATGGTGAGCTTGTTTAATTCCCTATAATCGATGCACATCCTGAAGGATCCGTCCTTTTTCTTGACAAACAAGACCGGAGCTCCCCAGGGTGAGAAGCTTGGTCGGATGAATCCTTTGTGATGAGAATTAAATTCTATAAGATCGTTTAGATTCGTAACAGATTTAGACAAACACAATAAAAACAAAGAACACCGGACGAATCAAACAAGAGCTGAATGATTAATATGCTCCACCTCAGAAGAGCTCGATAAACAACTTCGACTGTAGAGGTGTGCTAGGGTTACAGTACATGCATCTTATAAAGTAAGCATCCAGAGAACGATGCATGCATGTATCTTATAAAGTAAGCCCTAATATCATAAACACGGCTGGATAGGCCCAGAACCGTGATAACAATGGACCGAGGTAACAAGCCCAATGACGTAACTCCTAGACTCAACAATACCCCCCTTTGCGTCAATTGAGGCGATAGATCATTTCGGTTGAGTGAGAGTAGATTTCTTCATAGTCTTGAATAACTTCGGTATGAAGGCGAGAAGAGTTTGACAGAAGTCAATATACCACCGAAGCATATCCGAAATTTTTTTCTTATCAGCATCACTGTTTTGCCTACACCTGTGAATGATGTCAAGAATGTGCTCCAGACAAGTAGTGGAGAACAAGTGTTTATCATCAAGAGTGAACAAGCACTTTTGGCCTTCAGCTCTGGTGAACATGACTGTGTGATACTTCGGGTCAATCCTACCCATCTGCATCTTGTTAACATCGCTTGCCTTCCCAATTGGTTTGATTGTAGGCTTCTTCCTTAAGGCAGAGGCGATCTCTTGATCCATATTGGCAACCTCATGAATGTAAGAAACTAACATTCGCTTGATGTGATCGATGATAGGCTCGTACTGCTGTTGATCAGTTAGCAAAATGTTGTTTAGGAGGATCCAGTCGTGTGGATTTAAGTTTGGCAGATCAGCAAGAGAGATCATATGAACCGAGTTGTCAGAGCCTCGGGTCACCCTGAACTTCACATTTATAAAATTCCCTGCTGAAGTTGGTTTCAATACCTTGACCGTTGTGATCTTTTGTGCGCTCCAGGTCAAGTATTGTGGTTGAGAGAATGCGAGATAGTAGTTAATTAATTCTCGGACAACCTTCGGGTCAGGAGAGGGAATAGCGGCAATTGGCTCAAAGCAATGAAACACAAATGCCTTTCGGGTGATAGGCATGTCGAACTGAGAGTCTCTCGAATTCTAACGATCAAACGAGATGACCGGTTCAAGCCAATGAGTGCTAGGAGACTCGATTGCTTCTTTTAAGAGTTTCTCCAATGACCACAAAGGAAATAGAGTTTTTCTACTTTCCAATGCGTCATGAGCCTCTTTTCATTTTCTTTCCCTCTCTTCTTCTTCTCTTGCGATGCGAAGATTTTCATTAAGCTCTCGGTCACGTTGCTTTCTTTTGAGAGCATCTTCTTCGGTTTCTTCCTCATCACTATCATCGATTATCTTTTTGCTTTTGTCCTTCACACTAGAATCCGAAGCTTCATTAACCTTCGGTTCAGTGGTGAATTTCGGTTGTGAAGAGATTTGAATAGGTTTGCTTGTTGGAGGTTGTGGGGGTTGACCCTGACATGCTTCTCCCCCTTGTTTCGGAGGGACACCAGTCTCTGGAACACCTTCTATACTGCTCAACATGTCAAGAGCAGGTCTCAGCTTCTCAGCCAAGTTCCATCGGACGGTAAGAGTAAGAACCGAATCATGTGCCTCTAGGAGATTGGACAGAAGAGAGTGCACATCACTAACACAGCTTTTGATAACTGCTCTCTCAGACTTGAGATCATCAATTTCGTTGGTCGCCTAATTGAGCTTCAAGGACTGAGTTTTGAGCTGAGTAGTGCGAAGATCTAGTTCATCCATGATTTTGTTTTCCACGGCTAACTCAGTCTGGAGTTGATCAAGACGAGACTTCACTGAAGATACGAACTCTGCATTATCAGTTTTAATCCTCGTTCTAATGCTTTCAAAATGCTTATTCTCATCCTGAAGCGAAGTGGTGAGATTCTTAATAGTAGCATTCACCATATTAGCATTCCTTTCGGCAGCCGCCTGGAGAGAGTCCAAAAACACTTGAGGATATGAGATTAGTTTTTCGACATTTTCGGTCGCTTTCTTGCATTCGTTTATTGATTCTTCAACAACGATGGTGGCTTTCTGGACAGAGGAGGTGGAAGCTTCAATGGCTTTGGTAGCTTTGGAAATAGAGGAGTCATGCTCCTTGAAAAACGTTGCCAACATAGCTTTGATAGCAGTCTCTGAGTAAGTCTCGCTTGGAGTTGAAGATGAAGAGAAAATCAGCTTGTCAAGTTTCTCGTTAAGATCCTTTAAATGCCGTTTCGTTATAGGAGCATCATCATCATCATCATCATCATCATCGCTCTAAACTCTGTAGGGGCTATAATAGAAGGAATCAAAGTCAACATCCTCCCCACCGAGAAAGATGTCACAGTCGAAATCGGAAGTATTGAATGTCACGAACTCGGAAATCATTCACCGAGATCGCAGTCGTGGAATCGGAAATCAAAATCGGCATTTTTGACATGCATAACCTGCTCTCGTCCAAATCATTCCTTGCATCGGAATCGGAAAATTCAATCTCAAACTCGAACTCGCAAGTGAATCGAAATGATAATTGGTACTTAGGAGTTACAATCGGAACTCAGTGGCTCTATTGGAATCGAAATTTTTGGATGCGTAATCTGCTTTGACTTTTCATAGTCAACTTAGTGTCGTTCTTTACTGCATAATGAAGAAGATGACTCAAGGTTTCAATTCTAGTCCCCGAAAGCTAACAAATTTTACAGTTTCTACCCTCTTGGACGTGTTACTTGCTCCAATGAAGAAAATGGGTTATATTTTCAAATTTTGCCCCTGACTTTCTGAACTTCACATATTTAACCCAATATCCAAAATTCTTTTCAATCTTTTGGGATTTTACCCCTTTTAACCCCTTCTTCCAAAATTCTTTTCAAAATTTTCCCCTGAGTCATACTTCGTTCCAAATCGAGTCTTGGAGTCATACTCCAAGATTGAGCCTTGAGTGACATAATCTTAAGAGAGGTTTATAATACTTATCAAATGTAGAGTAAAAGTTTTCTACTCTTGTACATTTGAAATTCATAATTTGTGATGTTTTGGATAAAACATAGACCAACCAAGACCAATTGTGTGAAGTGTTTATCTTGATAAGAATCCGCACTAATTCTTGAATATTTGGTTGTCAAGGAATGATTCTTGACAAGAGAATCTTATATGTCAATAGGTCAGTGGGAGTCTTAAAGATCTTAACAAGTCTCAAGAACAGATCGAGAACAAACCTATTGTTTATCACTAGCACACGACTTGAGGTTTATAACCTATCGTGTTGACATATTCTTATTTCTATGCCCATTCCAGTTATAGTTGACTACGCATGTAAGTTCTATGAGTTCTCAGTTGTTTGCATAACTACTTGGAAGCAATGTTCGGCCATTGTGTTGCCAGGTGGCAAGAAATTAAGATTGAACAATTTCAGTCCATATGAGTTTGGATTTGTCACTAACCATGTATTGTGATTATGGTCATGACAAATTCACATGGATAGGAACACATACACCATAAAATCAAAGTGTCATAAGGTTTCTCTTCGACTCATGAAAATGATTGTGAGAAACGCTTTCACTAAGTAGATTTTAAGGAGATAGAATTGTGATATTTGCATTCTCCAATTCAATTATGATTACGGCATACCTCTTTATAATTTGAATTGTGAGAAATGGGAAAGGGTATAAACATTTGAGACTTATTTCTGTAAGTTCTAAAATTGTTAAGACACACATGTGAGCTATCTAAGGAAAGGTGTATGATTTTGAGAAGCTTAGATAAAGTCTTTGTTGGGTTTTGAGCATTCTAACACTCCTATGGTGTACATGCAACCCTATAAACCTTGAATCTATGTTTTCTCTATTATACATGCAAATATTAACTATTCCAAGGTTTCATCCTAACTAGCATATTATGAAGCACCTATACTACAAAGTTCTAGTTAGATGACATACCTTTTGATGTAGCTTGATGTCTTCAAGCTTTAAGAGCTTAGCCCCAATAGTGTGGAAGCCTCAAATGGAATCACAAATCACCAAAACACCTTGGAAGAACCTGAGAGAATATGTATGCACACTAAAATCGGCCCACTCTTATTTTCACACACTTGTACCAATTTTGTGAGCCAAGGACCCCTTTATATATTATGGAGGATTAGGGTTACATCCATGTAAACCCTAATACCCATGACCTTTCATTTACATAGGATCCATGGGTTAAAAGCTCCATGGACCATCCATGAAAGCTTAGCCCAACCTAAATGAACTTGGCCCATTCCATATATATAAGAGTCCATATTTAATTAGTTCTTTTTGATCACTTAATTAATTCTAAATTAATTCTTGATCAATACTAATTAAATAATATGATTCCATATTAATATATTAGAACTTATAATATATTAATATAAATCATAAATATACTATTCTCAAAAGACTATCCATATAAATTATGCCGGTGAAGTGCAACCCAAATGGACCATGCCGGGTCGGGTCAAGTACATACCAAATATAGTTATGGACTTAGACATAAATCCAACAGTCTCCCACTTGGATAAGTCTAAAACTATTATTGAGTATGACTTCAAAACCTAACTGGCAATCGTAGCTCTTAAAGCCACTGTCGAACTCTGACCTTGTCAATGACTTGTCCATTAGATAAGGGATCATATATTCCTCCGTTCTAGATATCATATGGACTGAGACATGGATTATAATCATTCTCTCTGTCCATTTGTTGTTTCCCGATTTTCGATTTATGATGACTGACTGATTGAACAAATCAAATCAGTCCTGGCTTGGCCAAGCACTCACATGTGTCATCGCTAAATCATTGAGGGGACCACAGATATCGCTTTTATCCCGAAGGTAAAAGGAATGGATAAACTTCGACTCATATGGTTTGTTCTACTACTTGTTGAATCATACACAAAGGCACGTTTTATAACATCGAGTTACCAAATGCGTTTTCGTGCAATCAATGTATAACCAACTCATAGTAACAACTCATATCTCTAGGTTTGAAGAATATAAGATATTATCGTCTCATGATCACTCGTGATAAAATCCATGAAGTGATTCAAATGAGCGCGGGTTGAATCCAATATTCAGAACTTATGAGCACTCATGAGTGTTGTAGCACCACTTTGTCCACCAACTTGGACCTCTACAAACCAACCCATGACAGTCTTGATTCATATCTACTTCCAACATATGAACGACTGTGGATGGTTTGAATAACTTAATCATTCAGGAAGAGCGACTTAGTTATTCTGGAAGTCAAAACATGCAAAGTGAAACACAAGAATAAATGAATCAAATATGGTATCAAACCCTATGAATATAAATAAACACTTTTATTTATCACCATACTGATTACTCATTATTCATTGTTTCGGTTTTATCAACTTTATACTTGAATTAAAAACACTAGTTGTCCCATGCTCCAAGCATGTACACTATGTTTTTCTTAAACAATAGCTTTGCCATACACGAAGTATGCACTCTATGTTTGTCTATGATCCTTACTTTGTGAAATAAACCAATTGAACATAATTTCAAGGATTCTAATTTCACACTCCCAAATCCTTATCGAAAAATGTGAGAATTTCAAATTCCTATCATTTATCGAAATCTGTTTAGATTTTAAACTTATATGCACTGACCCTCCTGTAATGAATATGTACAAAGTCACAAAGACTTGTCAACAGTCATTATAAGGTATTCCAATGGAGATCAACTCCATGGAAACTAAGTCTCATATTCAAAGTACATTGCTTTGGACATGCTTCTTGCATTAAGTTTTCTAATCTTACACAGATAACTTCCACCTATGGAGACAACTCCATATTCTCATTTTGACTATCACTTCTGAATAAGAGATGCCTCTTTTCAGAATATGTCAATATGGTCCTTCCAAAATTAGCACTATACTTCCAACTGTCCCTGAGCAACCAATCTTTGGTAAACCTCAGATTGTCCTCGACAATTGCTTAATCATTTTAGTCATATCCAATTCTAGACCTTTTCCCTTCTTAATGCCTCTGGGCATTTGGAAAAATTTAGAAATGACAAATATTATAGCACATGCAATCGATCCTGTACCCAAAGCAAATGGTACACGATTCACGATGTCTCACATAAAGACATGATTCTAGACCAGTCTTTTGCTATAATATTTTTATTTGCCATGTTTTCAAAATTTGATTATGAAGAGGGATACCGTAATCATAATCGAATTTTGAGAACGCAATATATAGAATTTCCTTAAGTTGAACCAATACAACATGAAATTCATATATATATTCTTGACTAAAGATGATTAAGGTCTCAATCTAAGCCTTTAGAACTGAAATGAAGTATATCCTCTCCCTTAATTATAGCAAAACAACTTTTTCAATCCCTGCAGCCTCACGAATTGAAACTTTTGTTTTCTATAATTAACATTGCTAACTTGCAACACTAACAATAATTATCATGTTCCCACTAACATGATGATTATTAGCATAACACTTATGCTCCCACTAGCTTTGACATGTACTCAAAAATCAGCTGGACTTCTAGAAATCAATACTTTATTGACTTTCTTACCAAAGTTCAGATTTCTGATACGAGATGCTTTGATAAAACTTTATCAAAATCATACACATTTCCTTAGATAGAATGCATGTGTGTCTAAACAATTTCAGAACTATGAAAAAGGATGCCGTAATCATAGTCTCAATTGTTTAGACCTTTTTCCATATGCTTCAAATTACTTGGTGGAAGTGTTTCCTCACCATCATTTTCATGAATCGGAGAGAAACCTTATGACCCTTAGATTTTATGGTGTATGTGTTCTTATCCATGTGAATCGTCAAAACCATAGTCATAAGACAAGGATAATGACAAATCCAAACTCATATGGACTGAACTTATGCAATCTTAACTTCTTGCCACCTGGCAGTACAAGGCCTGCCATTGCTTCCAAGTTGTTATGCAACCAATTGAAAACTTTCAGAACTCCTATGCAAAGCCAACTTTAACTGGAATGGGCACAGAATATGTCAACACGATAGGTTATAAACCTCAAGTCGTGTGCTAGTGAAGAACCTCAAGTTTTATTCTTGATTAGTTCTTGAAATTCTTTTTAGGGTCTTTAAGACTCCCACTATCCTCTTGACATATAAGACTATCTTGCCAAATATTCAAGAGATAGTGCGGATTCTTTATCAAGACAAACTCTTCACACAATTGGCCTTAGTTGGTCTTTGTTTTATCCAAAACATCACAACTTACCAATTTCAAATGTACAAGAGTAGGACACTTTTACTCTTACATTTGACAAGTGTTTAAAACCTTTCTTTAAGATATGTCACTCAAGTTACAATCTTGGAGTATGACTCTAAGAATTGTTTTGGAACGAAGTATGACTCATCTCCCTGATCTAACCATTTCAACAATTCATGACTCCTCTTCTTAGTCATAAGAATGCACTAAGATGACCTTTAGAGGACTAATTGTGATATGATTTCTAAATCATTAAGATGATCACAAACATGATACTAAAGTACTCTCCCATCTTTTCAGATTTGAGAAACTTTTATCTTTCTGCCTAATTTGATTCTTCCCATTCGTTCTGCCATACATTGAGACTTTTCCAATGTTTCAGAATTATACTTAAACTTGTAAGTATAACCATATTTACTAAACTTTAGTAAATCAAATAATCTTAACGAGCTTTGTGGTGGACATGACCAGTGCACAAGAATGTGTACTCGATCCCTTTAGTCCTTCACTTGACTCACACATCCATGTGAACAAGTAATTAGTCTTGATTTTCCAATGATTGAAAGTTCTCATTCATCATACTATTCAACTTGCATGATTCCAAGTTTCGGTCCAATTGAAACTTGGGTGATGAGAAACTTTCCTGATTTGGTAAATTTAGACACTACCACAAATGAAAGAATCAAATCCATTTTCCAATATTGCTGTCAGTGGAATCATATAAGCAACAATTTTCCACAAATGCCATATTAAGGATACTTCAAATAAATAAAATTAAACAATTTTCTTTTATTTTAAAACTTTGCGGAAAAACTTATCCTTACAATCCACATGGAAAATTGTTGTTATCTATTCCTTAGCAATATATCATAACTTCTTAAGCAACTGCTCAAAATTCTGATGCGATCGAAATCCACCTTCGCGATCAGAATCAGCATATACTTCCTTTAAGATTTCTCTCTATTCTTTGATTCTTAAAACATCAACATGTGACCTAGTCACATCATGTAATGAGGATCTCAGAATAGAACTTAACAGAGTTAGATAATGGGCTCTACCTGATGTAGAGTCAAACTTATTGACTTTAACATCCTTAGGTGAATTTGGCAGCTTTGCAATGAATGCCCCTTCCTTTGGCAAAATAAACATATGGACCCTTTGGTAATGGGACTATCTCAGACTTAGCCTTTCTCTTTACCATTTGGTCAACCGGGTTGACTATGGCCAATCCCTTTCCATTGAGAGGAGAATGCTTTTTCTGGATTTCCAGTGTCACCATTGTCACTGTCCATAAAGTTTTTGGGAAGTTGATCTTCTAATCAAATTTGCTTTACTATCGTTCCAAATCATTGCTGATTCAGCAGCACTAAGCACATAGATATGATCATTAAGGTTCATGTCATAGTCTGTTTCATAGTAGTCCCAAAGGAACTTACTATGTGACTTAGAAAGTGATTGAACCACCAACTTTCTCAAGACTTTGACACCCAACTCTCCCGGCTTGTCAATATGTGACTTCATCTCCAAGATGTGATTACACCTAGACCTTGCCTTGCCAATAGGGCTTGAGTGACCTTGAACTTGTGGGTTAGGGAGAATAATTGGAGGAGGTGGAGGAAGAGAAGTATGACTTCCATGAGCCAAACTCGGGAAGTCATATTCATTAGGAAAGCTTGGTTTGGGAAGATCATTGTTGTCTAAACCAGACATCAACAATGGGAGAAATTCACGTAAAGTTGATTTAAGTCCTTAATATAACACCCAATATGATATATTAAGGCTAGGACCCAACAAACTATTTTATAACTTGGAAGAGGGATGCCGTAATCCAAGCTATAAAATATTTGAAGGTAGGTGAATGACGATTCACCAATTTCCACCAAGATAAACGAAATGTATTATTAGGTTTTAATTGGTTTTGAAACCCCTAGATTCTTTTGAGATTCATTGAACTTTTCAATGGCATGTTTCAATCTCGAGTGTGCCCTTCAGGTTTTGTGACTGGGATGCCGAGGATCACAAAACAAGGTGTGAAGTAACCATGCAAATATACTTGGTACCCTTAATATTTACCCCTCAATCGATGTGCTGGTTAACCACACACGCTCCAACGATACTATGATAAACATTAAGTTACCCTTTGCCTACCTTGTTAAGTCCAGGTTAGTGTGCCGGTTAACCACACACGCTCCACTAACAGCTTAAACAAAGTGCAAAGTGTAATTTCATGGATTAGCACCTTATTCACATTTTCCTAAGTAACTAAGATTGGGAATTTATAAGTGTTTAGTTGCTTAGTATTTATCATTATACTTATAATGAAGGGAGAATTAGAGTCCTTGTCCTACCTGTTCGGCTAACGACCCTCCACCGGTCAAGGAAGCGGTGAGTGAGAGTGGATACCCATTAAACTGCCATTTTATAGGCAGTAACCTTATACCCCCCTTATACCGGCTTCGTGAATGAGGCCTACTAATGGTAAGACGACTTGCTCTTATACATATAATATATTAAACTTTTAATATTATAATAGTATAAGGGTGTATTTTAGACATTTAAAATACTTGGTGGTTTAATCTATTAATTAAACTAGACTTTTAATTTAATTAAACTCAAACCATATATTTATGGATTAATAATACTCTTTTATTTAAACTCTTTAATTAACTATTAATAAAGTCCATAAGAGTTAATTTGAACTATTCTACAAAACATCATAATTCCAATTATTAAACTCAAAATTAAAACCATTTAATTAATTGTTTAAGTTATGAACCCAAGAGTTTTAGAATTCAATTCTTTTTTTCATAAAAAAACTTTTCTCAAATTCCAAAACTTGAGGGCAAGTTTTGTAATTCTTGAAAACCTTTGGATTCCATAACTTATGGAATTAATGGTGTTTTATGATGAAACTTTCCATGTTCCATAACTTAAGAACAAGTTATGGAATTCTTTAAAACATTAACACCAAATTTTGTAACTCCATAAAAACTTTGAATAAATTTTTTTTTTTAAAAAAAAACTTTCATATCCATAACTTATGGAAGTTTCAAAAACCCTTAAGATCACAACTTTAAAAAAAACTTTTAAGCTCCAAAATTTTATGACAAAATATGTAACTCCTTAAAACATTTAGATCAAACTTTTAAAACTAATAAAATAATCATATCATTTTATCTTTTTTACTAAATTTGACCTAATTCAACTCATATAACAAATGATTCAAATTTTACAAATAATTTGTTTTTCACAAAACAAGTAATTATCTTAAAATTTGACAAATGTCATGTTTTTTTCCTTTTTTTTCCAACTTGAAAATAAAACATTTGCATCAATATAACAGAAAACAACCTGGCTCTGATACCACTGGTGGGTATTGAGCATTCTAACACTCCTATGGTGTACATGCAACCCTATAAACCTTGGATCTATGTTTTCTCTATTATACATGCAAATATTAACTATTCCAAGGTTTCATCCTAACTAACATATTATGAAGCACCTATACTACAAAGTTCTAGTTAGATGAGATACCTTTTGATGTAGCTTGATGTCTTCAAGCTTTAAGAGCTTAGCCCCAATAGTGTGGAAGCCTCAAATGGAATCACAAATCACCAAAACACCTTGGAAGAACTTGAGAGAATATGTATGCACACTAAAATCGGCCCACTCTTATTTTCACACACTTGTACCAATTTTGTGAGCCAAGGACCCCTTTATATATTATGGAGGATTAGGGTTACATGCATGTAAACCCTAATACCCATGACCTTTCATTTACATAGGATCCATGGGTTAAAAGCTCCATGGACCATCCATGAAAGCTTAGCCCAACCTAAATGAACTTGGCCCATTCCATATATATAAGAGTCCATATTTAATTAGTTCTTTTTGATCACTTAATTAATTCTAAATTAATTCTTGATCAATACTAATTAAATAATATGATTCCATATTAATATATTAGAACTTATAATATATTAATATAAATCATAAATATACTATTCTCAAAAGACTATCCATATAAATTGTGCCGGTGAAGTGCAACCCAAATGGACCATGCCGGGTCGGGTCAAGTACATACCAAATATAGTTATGGACTTAGACATTAATCCAACAGTCTTATCGAAGCACCTCGTATCAGAAATCTGAACTTTGGTAATGAAAGTCAATAAATATTGATTTCTAGAAGTCCAACTGATTTCTGGGTACATGTCAAAGCTAGTGGGAGCATAAGTGTTATGCTAGTAAGATAATAATTATCATGCTAGTAGGAGCATAATTATTATGGAAAGTGTTGCAAGTTGGCAATATTAATTATAGAAAACAAAAGTTTCAATTCGCAAAGTTGTGGTTTTGAAAAGTTGTTTTGCTATAATTAAGGGAGAAGAATTTATACTTCATTTCAAGTCTAAAAGCTTAGATTGAGATTTTAATCAAAGTTAGTCAAATATATATAAATATTATGTTGGAATGGTTCAACATAAGGAAATTATATATATGGAAATGTTAATTGCGTTCTCAAAATTTGTTTATGATTACGGCATCCCTCTTCATAGTTAAAATTATGAGAACTTGGCAAATAGAAATGTTATAGAAAAAGATTGATCAAAAATCATGTCTTTATGTTAAACATTATGTATCGTGTCCCATATGCTTCGGGTATCGATTCATATGCTATAATGTTCTTGTGTTCTAATTTTCCAAATGCCTAGGGCATTTAGAGGGAAAAATTAATAGAACCGGATATGACTAAAGTGGTTAAACAACTGATAAGGACAATCTAAGGTTCGTCAATGATTGGTCGCTTAAGGACATTTGGAAGTAGAATAATAGAAGGACCATATTGACATTATTATGAATAGACAGGAGTCTATTAATAATGAATTGTCATATGGAAAATATGGAATGTTTCCATATTGGGAGTTGAAGAATAGATGAGAAAGTTAGAAACTTTTATGCAAGAAGGATGTTCAAAGGAATGTACTTTGAATTTGAGACTTCATTTCCACAGAATTGTCTTATAACAATTTCCAAAGGAATATTTTGTAATATCATTGGTTAAGTCTCTGTGACTTTTGGAACCTAGACATTACAAAATAATATTTGCATGATAGTTTAGAATCTCACTTTCTAGCAGTGACACAAATTTGGAATTCTTACATGTCACACCCCAAAACCGAGAACGGCGGAAACGTTCTGGGGTGGAGGACGTCATGTACAGTATCATCACAATGCATAATAGTAAAGACAATCAACAACATCCATTTCATTAATATAATAATTGTAATACAAGCATGTTCTGTATAGTTTGTAAGACACCGAAAGATATAATCAAAATAAAAGAGGAGTCTTGTATGTGCTCCATCTTCTCAAAAGCTGCATCTGTACCTGTCTACTGATGACCTGAGAATACAAGTTATTTTGAAAGCAAGTATCAGCATAAAGCTAGTGAGTTCATAAGTATTTAGTGTCTTTGCTTGTATAAAATGTTTACAACAATATAGTATAATAGCTGATATCAATGTTTGACAATAGTATGCTCCCTAGAAAATCCTATATTTTCCAGTAAAAGTAGTCTTCTACCAAGACCCGTTTGTTTGCATGTTTGATCCTTTGAAAATGTAAAAGTTTTCTCCAGTGAAACTATCAGTAAGAAAATATAGTTTTAGACTTTATTCATGTAAAGTAATTGGGAAAATAAGGTTTTACCCCAGCAGTGCACTGCCGGCTAAATGTAATAAAATGCAGACTCCAAGTAGTATTAAATGTACAATACACCTCGGGGAGCCTGTTTGGCCTTTAATTCTTAATGTGTAATTAAAGGTTTGAATGTGAACTCGTATGTAACCATGCTGATTGACGATCGAATAACTGATGACCCTCCGAGTCATATGTAGTGATGTGACATTTTGTCACCCCTTGGCCTTTCGGCTGGGACTGTAGCTAGCAGTCGGGATGTGGGAGTGTCTGTCCCGTATAGATCTATACACACAATGCCCGCTCTCCCTCCAGGAGACTCTGGTTACACGGTGATAGCACAATGAAGTGTCGTATCGAGAAATAGTATGTCACATTCTAATTATAGTATATTCTCTTGTATATTGTATAATGTATCTTCTGGTATAATGTATAGAGTGTTCTCTTGTATAGTATATAGTGTTCTCTTTGTATAGTATTTAGCATGTATTGACTCATAATTGTACTGACTCTGGTAGGTGTCATTGTAATAGAAGTAATGAGTAATAATCCTTAACTATACCTATTATAGTTAAATAGTAATGTTGGTTGCATGCCTCTGATACACAAGGTACTGAACTGAAGTGAAGACTTTTATATCCAACACAATTATATATGATATATAACTAAGAATTCAACGACAATCGGACAAATAACAGAATACCCTAAGTCCACAACCAAACAAGGAACAGGAAATAAGGTGAGCTATCAGTCCTAAGTCCTTCAAGTCTTACTTATATAAATATATTAGTATAGATATGGGTTTGAAAATAAAGCAAGTTTAAAAGAGTTTGAAAACAGTTTTGGCATTTAAAGAGTTTGATAAAAGGTTTGAAACACTTGAAAATCCCAAGGTTTGATGCTAATTTGAAAACAAAAGCAAATCTTGTAGTCTTTTCTAGTTATTAATCACATATGATTAAAGCAATAAGTAGAACTATTCAACTTGTATTCCCCCCCGTAAAAGCATTTAAAATCATTTAAAAGGTTAATTAAGGGGTATGAACTCACCTGCAGTGAGTGGAGTGGATGGAAGTGCCGGGTAGGATGCTAGGTGTCAAGTGAGGACTTGAACACACACACGGATCCTATGTAACATGTAGTGATACATAAATGTATCTAATTAGTTATTTAATCATTAATTAAGCAAGTAAAGACACTCTAATATGTGAAAACACTTTGTTTCAAGTGCTAGAGGTGCTAAGGGTTGCATCTAAGGAGAGTATGGCTTCACATTGGAGTTTACTCCTCAAAAGGTCACCCTACATGTGTTTACGGTTGATGGACCATTTCCCCCATGCGTTTACGGCCGTAAACTCATGGTAATGGTGCATTTGAGTGTTTCAAGGTCCTATATCTCACAAGGAAGGGTTCTAAGTTCGAATTAAAGGCTTAGGAAGTGGTTAGGGCACAAAAGGACCCCTCATTGGAGTTTACGGTCCTTGGACCATCCTTGAGAGTTTACGGTCGTAAACACTTGGGTTTACGGTCGTAAGCCCATCAGTTTACGGCCGTAAACTCATGTATGCCTCAACCTTTTCGTGTTTTGGTGTTTCCAGCTCATGCATGCAAGTTTCTAGCCCTTTATCCAAGCATTTGAAGGTGTTAGGGGTATCAAGACACCATCTGGGGCTGTTTATGGTTTTGGGAGATCCCCAAACCGTAAACACATATATTCTTGGGGATTTTGATGATTTTCCAAAGGATTAACAAGTATACTAAGTAAGTAACTAGATAGGAAGGGTACACTTACTTATATGAAGCTTGTAAGAGTGATTAGAGCCCAAAAACACTAGTGTGTGTTCTTGGTGTTTTGAAGAACACTTGAAGATCTAAGTAAAAACCAAGAATCCATGGATGAAATGATGTATAAACACTAGATTAAGTGTTGTATGAACGAATCTAGGAAGGAAACACTTACATTTTGGCGGATTTGAAGAAATGAACTTATGATACTTAAGAGAAAAAGCTTGGTGTTCTTGAGGTGGGAAGTGGAAAATGAGGAAAAGGTGTGTAAACTCATGCTATATGCATGAGTTCTTGGGAAAATGGTGTTTACGGCCCAAACACCTCTTGTTTGGCCGTAAACACCTAGCTAAGGTGTTGATTGTTTTGTTTGCTACACATCACTAATAACGACACTTCCTTTTATTTAATTGTTTGACGAAAAAAATAAAATAAAACACCCAAACGGACTTAAATCCGGCCAAAAATGTATTGAAATGTTTTTGAATATTATATGAAGTGTTTAACTGTAGAGATTATAGAAACGAAAATTTCGGGTTGTCACATCATCCCCCCGTTAGAGGGAATTTCGTCCCGAAATTAGAGTTCAGGCAACTAAGTTGTTACAAAATAACTAAGTAAAAAGATGAGGATATTTAAGTCTCATTTGATCCTCGCGCTCCCATGTGAATTCCGGTCCTCGCTTGGCGTTCCAGCGAACCTTCACGATTGGGATGCAGCTTTGTTTCATTCGTTTGACCTCGCGGTCCATGATCTATACAGGTTCTTCCACGAAGTTGAGGCTCTCGTTGATCTCGATCTCGTCGAGTGGGATTACAAGAGTCTCGTCGGATAGGCACTTTTTCAAGTTTGAGACGTGGAAGGTAGGGTGTACGTTACTAAGCTCACGGGGTAGATTGAGTTTGTAAGCTACGGGGCCGATTCTAGCGAGAATCTCAAAAGTCCCTACGTATCTTGGATTTAGCTTTCCACGCTTTCCGAAGCGTATCAAGCCTTTCCAGGGTGAGACTTCCAAAAGGACTCGGTCTCCTACCTGGAATTCCAAAGGTTTTGCTTCGTTTGTCTACATAGCTTTTCTGTCGGTCTCTACAGGCTTTCAATCATTCACGAATCTGAACGATCTTCTCTGTCGTTTCCCGAATGATCTCCGGACCCGTGAGAGTGCTGTCAGGAACTCGTCCTTTAGTTAATTGAGTGTCACCCACCTCAGCCCAGCACAGAGGGGATCTGCACTTTCGGCCGTAGAGGGCTTCAAATGGGGCATCCTTGATGCTCGTATGATAACTGTTGTTGTAAGAGAATTCGACGAGAGGTAAGTGGGTATCCCATGCCTTACCAAAGTCGATCACATAGGCTCGCAGCATATCTTCCAGAGTCTGGATGGTTCTCTCACTTTGTTCGTCGGTCTGTGGGTGGTAGGTTGTACTCATGTCCAGCCTCATTCCTAGGGAGCTTTGTAATGACTGCCAGAACCTCGAAGTGAATCTACTATCCCTATCAGAGATAATAGATATAGGGACACCATGCAGTCGTACGATCTCCCTAATGTATGTTCTTGTGAGTTTCTCCATCTTGTCGGTTTCTTTGATGGGTAGGAAGTGTGCGGACTTGGTCAATCTGTCGACGATGACCCATATGGTATCAAGTCCACCCGTTGTCTTGGGTAGTTTGGTTATGAAGTCCATAGTGATCCGCTCCCACTTCCATTCAGGTACCTCCGGTTGCTGGAGTAGACCTGATGGTTTCTGGTATTCGACCTTGACCTTGGCGCAGGTAAGGCATTTACTCACGAAGGTAGCAATCTCTGCTTTCATGTTAGGCCACCAGTATGACTTTTTGAGATCCAGATACATCTTATCTGAACCTGGGTGGACGGAATATCGAGTGTTGTGCGCTTCCTTCATGACCAAGTCTCTGAAGCCACCGTGTCTCGGTGTCCAGATCCGGTCCATGAGATATAAGGCTCCGTCACCCTTGGTTTCCAAGTTCTTATCCATTCCTCGCAGGGATTCTCCCGCTATATTTTCAGGTTTCAAAGCTTCAAGCTGAGCCTCCTTAATTTGTGCGGATAGATGCGAATGAATAGTCATTGTTAGTGACTTGACTCTTCGGCCATAATATTCTTTCCGACTTAGGGCGTCTACTACTACGTTGGCTTTACCCGGATGATAACGAATTTCGCATTTGTAGTCATTGAGTAGCTCGACCCACCGTCGTTGCCTCATGTTGAGCTCTTTCTGGTTGAAGATGTGTTGGAGGCTTTTGTGGTCGGTATAGATGGTGCTCTTCGTACCATACAGGTAGTGTCTCCAGATTTTTAGGGCGAACACAACCGCTCCGAATTCGAGGTCGTGCGTGGTGTAGTTGACCTCGTGTGCCTTCAGCTGTCTTGAGGCGTAGGCGATGACCTTACCTCGTTGCATCAGAACACAGCCGAGCCCTTGGTTGGATGCATCGCAGTATACCACGAAGTCTTCTATCCCTTCGGGGAGGGACAGTATCGGTGCGGTGCATAAGGCTCGCTTCATGGTTTGGAATGCCTTCTCTTGTTTCTCTTCCCAGTCAAAGGCCACACCTTTCTGGGTCAATGTAGTCAGGGGTTTCGCGATTCAGGAGAAGTTTTGAATGAACCTGCGGTAGTAGCCAGCGAGGCCTAGAAATTGACGAATTTCTGTAGGCGTCTTTGGTGCTGCCCAGTTCTCAATGGCTTTACTTTTGGAAGGGTCCACGTGGATTCCTTCTTCGCTCACCACATGTCCTAAGAATTTGACTATTCGGATCCAAAATTCTCACTTAGAGAACTTCGTGTATAGCTTCTCCGATCGTAACGTTTCTAGGACTTGTTGTAGATGATTGCTATGCTGTTCCTTACTTCGAGAGTAGATAAGTATGTCGTCAATGAAGACGATGACAAACTGATCCAAGTAAGGACGGCATACTCTATTCATTAAGTCCATGAATACTGCGGGCGCATTGGTCAGTCCGAATGGCATCACCACGAACTCGTAGTGTCCGTAACGAGTTCGGAAAGCTGTCTTCGGGACATCCTCCTCAAGCACTCGTAACTGGTGATACCCGGATCTTAGATCGATCTTGGAAAAGTAACTAGCCCCTTGCAGTTGGTCGAATAAATCGTCTATACGAGGAAGAGGGTAACGATTTTTGACCGTCAGTTTGTTGAGTTATCTGTAATCGATGCACATACGGAACGATCCGTCTTTCTTCTTCACGAACAAGACCGGTGCTCCCCAGGGTGAGAAGCTTGGTCTTATGAAGCCCTTGCTGAGCAGTTCGTTAAGTTAACCGGACAGTTCTTGCATCTCAGCAGGCGCTAGACGATAGGGCGATTTGGCTACGGGGGTAGCTCCTGGGATTAAGTCGATTCGAAACTCGACTTGACGTTGGGGAGGTAATCCCGGTAGCTCTTTTGGAAAAACGTCTGGGAAGTCACGTACCACGGGGAAGTCTTTCAGGTCTTTTGTTTTCTGGCTCGCGTCGACGATGTGTGCAAGGAACGCGCGATATTCCTTACGTAAATATTTTTGGGCTTGGATACCTGAGATGATACGAAGGCTCGTACTGGGTTTGTCTCCGTAGATCAACAAGGTTTTGTTATTTGGTAGGTTCAGACGGATTACTTTGTCGAAACACAGAATATCGGTACGATGGAGACTCAACCAGTCTATGCCCACAATGACATCGAAGCTCTTGATTTCTACTGGTATGAGGTCGATTGGAAACGAATGGTTATCTAGCGTGAGGGTAAAATCTATGTAGATCTCGTTCGAACTCTCTGTCTTTCCGTTAGCCATTTCTACGATGAAGGTTTCTTTTAGTGGTTTCGGTGATTGTTTAAGTAAGTGTTTAAAGTTTTGGTTTACAAAGCTCATCTCTGCCCCACTATCAAATAGGATAAAAGCATAAGAGTTATCAAGAAGGAACGTACCCGTGACTACTGTGGGGTCTGCTACTGCTTCATTGTGGCCAATAGCAAGTAGTCTGCCTGTTCCTCCTGCATTCCCAGCTTTCGGCCAATTTCTTTTGAAATGCCCTATCTTGCTACAGCCGTAGCAGGCCTGGCTCACTCCTGTGCTGGGGACCTGGGAAATGGGTTTGGGTGGTGTTTGGCAAAACCGGGCGGTATGGCCCTTCCGGTCACAGTTAGTGCAGTGCATTTCCCGGCAGGGGCCGTTGTGATGGAAAGAGCACTTGGTGCACTTGGGTAGACTCCCTGCATATGTTTTGGCGGGTACAGGGGCAGCAGGAGTAGTGGCATCATGGACAGCCACCGTTTGTGGGTTCTTTGAAGAGGATTGGGCTGGTTTACCCTTCTTTCGGTCCCACCGCTTCCTTTTGTTGTCGGATGTCTTGGTCGGTGCAGTGGCAACCGTTGTGGTTGCTGATGGAGTGTAAGGAACTTCATGATCAATCAACCTTTGGGCCAATTCCTTGGCACTGTCAAAGGTCGTAGGGTGTGATGCTAGAACGTTCCCTCGATACGGGGGCACTAAACCCCAGATGTATCTTTCAATTTTCTTGCCTTCGGTGGGGACCATGTTAGGACATAGAATCACCAAGTCGCAGAACCTGGCTGTATAAGCCACTATGTCGGCCCCTTTCATTTTGAGGTTCCAGAGTTCCTCCTCGAGTTTCTGGATTTCGCCCCTAGGGCAGTACTCCCTTGTCAGAAGGTCTTTCAGTGTGTCCCAGCCCATGGCGTTGGCTGTTACCAAAAAGAGTGATTTGACATGGCCATTCCACCATGTTAGGGCCCTTTCAGTGAAGGTGCAAGCAGCGAACTTTATCTTGCTTTCTTCGGGGCACGAGCACATCTCGAAGATGGCTTCAGTTCTTTCGATCCACTGGGACAGTGCAATGATCCCTCCGGTCCCATTAAAGAATGTTGGTTTGCAGTTCATGAAATCCTTATAGGTACACCCCTGTGTACATAGGTGGATTTCACCATGTCTAGAGTTGGTTCCCGTTCCAGCTCCACTTGCGTCACCAGAATTTATTTGGGCCATAGTTGCGGTCACAGCTGCAGTCACAGCTGCTTGAAACATCACCGCATCGAACTGTGGAGGGGGTGGTGGTGGTGGAGTTTGACTTGCAGGCGTGCTTCTGGTCGTACGCTTGCGAGGCGACATCTTTTATTGAAAGTTTATAGAAACGATGATAACCGTAAGAATCAATTGTAAGTACAATGAGAGCGCTTCATGGACTAAATCGCCATAGTCCAACTATTAGGTAGTGACATAACAATAGAGTAGGGAAACACAAGAGTAATAACTTTCCAATAGATTAGATATCTGCCAATATTACTGGTATTACTGATGTAAAATGAGTTCAGGAAAGTTGACCTAACAGTAGGTCTGACATCAAACCATCAGGGGAAAATGTTGGCAGTTTAAAAGTCTAACTAGAGTACTTTTAAAAGTTAGGAATATTTTACAGACAAGTGCTCTCTAGAGCATAGGAAAGAAAGGTTATTCCTTAATTCAAAAGTAAAGACGAGTTGACATCTTCTACCGGCGACGGGTGTCTCTCGGACGAACCCTTAGGTCTGCCAGTTGACATACAACTTCCTGAAGATGTCGCTCATGCGCTCTCTGACGCACTCGGAGTTCTATGACTTCGGTCCGGGATGCAGCTAATTGTTGCTGCAGAGCCTCATTGGTCCTCCTAGTCCTATCCACAGTCACTTCAAGTTGGTGAATGCGGACCGTGTTAAGGTTAGAGTTGGCATCAATCTCCACTACTCTGCTGATGGCTGCATGACCTTGCTCGACGTTCCGAGCAATCCTACGGAGCATGATGGGTAGGACCCGGTCAACTAAACTTCCCTCGCCTATGTTGTAGAAGCTTCGGTCTCCGTTGAAGGGCAACGACTGACCCTGTTCATCACTCCATCGATTCAAGGTTGTTGCCCACATAGCAGTGGGACCTTGAAACTCCGGACGGGGGTTGGGGTGTGGAATTGGAACTTCTTGGGGATGGTTGTTGACTTCTGGTTCGGAGTCGGAGTCATCTGAAAAGCCTTCTGCAAGGTGATCATCCAAAGGGATTGGGTGATCATCTTCCGGCTCATTATCAAGCCATCCTCCCATGCCTTGGTTTGGATAGTACAGATCGCCAGGGAGATGAAAGCCAGCCATGCTATCTATGCGAGAAATGGGGAAAGAATAGTTAATAGACGTACTAATCTAAGATACTTATAAGATGATCGTTATTAGTTGATTCAATACTTGCATAGTGCATACCAGTTACATGCAACCAAAATAGGATAGACCTTCGAATAAGTGACCCTAACTCTAAATTCACAACCAAACAAGGAACATGAAGTAAAGCAAAGATCACAGATTCTAAGTCTATAGCGCCTTAGTCACATGTAACCTTGGTGTACCCACTTAGCAACTATTGTCCTACTAGTAACGACCTTTTTAGTTCTCGCATATGTAATTCATAGTAATGTAGAATACTCCTATAGTATTCTGGTTCTAAAGCTCTTGTAGTAGTGTGGGTAAGTTTTTAGACTTGTTGTAACACCACAATCATTCTTAGGCACATGCTAGTCACTCCTCAGAACATATAGTTGATCAGGCTATATCCCCTCAGGTTTGACCATATGTCTCTAAGCCTAATTGTGCTGTTCAACAATCATAATACTTTTGTTCTGTTATAGTATGATACTGACACTGGTATGGGTAAACATATATATATACTTAGTTAAATATTTTATTATTTAAAAGTATATTTTCTTGGTCAGAGTGTTTTAATCCCGATGTGTTTATAGTTCGTATATCTTTTATGGGTTGATATACTTGATTCACTATAAACAAAGCTCTGATACCAATCTGTCACACCCCAAAACCGAGAACGGCGGAAACGTTCTGGGGTGGAGGACGTCATGTACAGTATCATCACAATGCATAATAGTAAAGACAAGCAACAACATCCATTTCATTAATATAATAATTATAATACAAGCGTGTTCTGTATAGTTTGTAAGACACCCAAAGATATAATCAAAATAAAAGAGGAGTCTTGTATGTGCTCCATCTTCTCAAAAGTTGCATCTGTACCTGTCTACTGATAACCTGAGAATACAAGTTATTTTGAAAGCGAGTATCAGCATAAAGCTGGTGAGTTCATAAGTATTTAGTGTCTTTGCTTGTATAAAATGTTTACAACAATGTAGTATAATAGTGATATCAATGTTTGACAATAGTATACTCCCTAGAAAATCCTATATTTTCTAGTAAAAGTAGTCTTCTACCAAGACCCGTTTGTTTGCATGTTTGATCCTTTGAAAATGTAAAAGTTTTCTCCAGTGAAACTATCAGTAAGAAAATATAGTTTTAGACTTTATTCATGTAAAGTAATTGGGAAAATAAGGTTTTACCCCAGCAGTGGCACTGCCGGTAAATGTAATAAACTGCAGACTCCAGGTAGTATTAAATGTACAATACACCTCGGGGAGCCTGTTTGGCCTTTAATTCTTAATGTGTAATTAAAGGTTTGAATGTGAACTCGTATGTAACCATGCTGATTGACGATCGAATAACTGATGACCCTCCGAGTCATATGTAGTGATGTGACATTTTGTCACCCCTTGGCCTTTCGGCTGGGACTCTAGCTAGCAGTCGAGATGTGGGAGTGTCTGTCCCGTATAGATCTATACACACAATGCCTGCTCTCCCTCCAGGAGACTCTGGTTACACGGTGATAGCACAATAAAGTGTCGTATCGAGAAATAGTATGTCACATTCTAATTATAGAATATTCTCTTGTATATTGTATAATGTATCTTCTGGTATAATGTATAGAGTGTTCTCTTGTATAGTATATAGTGTTCTCTTTGTATATTATTTAGCATGTATTGACTCATAATTGTACTGACTCTGGTAGGTGTCATTGTAATAGAAGTAATGAGTAATAATCCTTAACTATACCTATTATAGTTAAATAGTAATGTTGGTTGCATGCCTCTGATACACAAGGTACTGAACTGAAGTGAAGACTTTTATATCCAACACAATTATATATGATATATAACTAAGAATTCAACGACAATCGGATAAATAACAGAATACCCTAAGTCCACAACTAAACAAGGAACAGGAAATAAGGTGAGCTATCAGTCCTAAGTCCTTCAAGTCTTACTTATATAAATATATTAGTATAGATATGGGTTTGAAAATAAAGCAAGTTTAAACGAGTTTGAAAACAGTTTTGGCATTTAAAGAGTTTGATAAAAGGTTTGAAACACTTGAAAATCCCAAGGTTTGATGCTAATTTGAAAACAGAAGCAAATCTTGTAGTCTGTTCTAGTTATTAATCACATATGATTAAAGCAATAACTAGAACTATTCAACTTGTATTCCCCCCCCCGTAAAAGCATTTAAAATCATTTAAAAGGTTAATTAATGGGTATGAACTCACCTGCAGTGAGTGGAGTGGATGGAAGTGCCGGGTAGGATGCTAGGTGTCAAGTGAGGACTTGAACACACACACGGATCCTATGTAACATGTAGTGATACATCAATGTATCTAATTAGTTATTTAATCACTAATTAAGCAAGTAAAGACACTCTAATATGTGAAAACACTTTGTTTCAAGTGCTAGAGGTGCTAAGGGTTGCATCTAAGGAGAGTATGGCTTCACATTGGAGTTTACTCCTCAAATGGTCACCCTACATGTGTTTACGGTTGATGGACCATTTCCCCCATGCGTTTACGGCCGTAAACTCATGGTAATGGTGCATTTGAGTGTTTCAATGTCCTATATCTCACAAGGAAGGGTTCTAAGTTCGAATCAAAGGCTTAGGAAGTGGTTAGGGCACAAAAGGACCCCTCATTGGAGTTTACGGTCCTTGGACCATCCTTGAGAGTTTACGGTCGTAAACACTTGGGTTTACGGTTGTAAGCCCATGAGTTTACGGCCGTAAACTCATGTATGCCTCAACCTTTTCGTGTTTTGGTGTTTCCAGCTCATGCATGCAAGTTTCTAGCCCTTTATCCAAGCATTTGAAGGTGTTAGGGGTATCAAAACACCATTTGGGGGTGTTTATGGTTTTTGGAGATCCCCAAACCATAAACACATATGTTCTTGGGGATTTTGATGATTTTCCAAAGGATTAACAAGTATAGTAAGTAAGTAACTAGATAGGAAGGGTACACTTACTTATATGAAGCTTGTAAGAGTGATTAGAGCCCAAAAACACTAGTGTGTGTTCTTGGTGTTTTGAAGAACACTTGAAGATCTAAGTAAAAACCAAGAATCCATGGATGAAATGATGTATAAACACTAGATTAAGTGTTGTATGAACGAATCTAGGAAGGAAACACTTACATTTTGGTGGATTTGAAGAAATGAACTTATGATACTTGAGAGAAAAAGCTTGGTGTTCTTGAGGTGGGAAGTGGAAAATGAGGAAAAGGTGTGTAAACTCATGCTATATGCATGAGTTCTTGGGAAAATGGTGTTTACAGCCCAAACACCTCTTGTTTGGCCGTAAACACCTAGCTAAGGTGTTGATTGTTTTGTTTGCTACACATCACTAATAACGACACTTCCTTTTATTTAATTGTTTGACGAAAAGAAAATAAAATAAAACACCCAAACGGACTTAAATCCGGCCAAAAATGTACTGAAATGTTTTTGAATATTATATGAAGTGTTTAATTGTAGAGATTATACAAACGAAAATTTCGGGTTGTCACATTACACTTGCAATAAGAGTTAATTGGAATTTTGAAATGAGCATCACTGAAATGTTTTTCAATTGATATTTTTCACAAAGTAAGGACCATAGACAAGCATAGTGTGCATGCTTGGTGCATGGCATAACTATTGTTTAGACAAACATAGTGTGCATGCTTGGAGCATGGCATAAGTTGATTATTTGAAACATTATACAATGAATAATGAGTAATCAATATGACTCAAAAGTTTTTGGGCCATATAAGATTAGTGTTATTCTTGTGTTTCACTTTGCATGTTTTGACTTCCCGAATAACTAGGGTATTCAAACCATCCACAATCGATCATACTTTGGAAGTAGGTATTGAGGCAAGACTGTCATGAATGGGTCTATAGTTTGTCTAGGACATAGCTACAATGTTCATGAGTGCTCCTGGAATAAGATTCGAGTATTGGATTCAACCCACGCTCATCTGAATCACTTCATGGACTTTATCACGAGTTGTTGTGAGACGATAATATCTTATATTCTTGAAACCAAGACATGTGAGTTGTAGTTTACAAGTCGGTTGCACATTGACATATGTAAACGCACCAGTAACTTGGATGTTATATAACATATTGCTGTGTGTAATTTGATGAGTAAGTACAAGAGAGCATTTGGGTCAAAGTTTATCCGTTCCTTTTACCCCATGTGGGTAAAAGCGATATCTGTGGGCCCCTCGATGATTTAGTGATGACACCAGGCCTGGACTAATTTGATTTGTTCAATTAGTCGGTCGTCATAAATCGGAAATCTGGAAACAACAGATGGACATAGAGAATGATTATAATCCATGTCTCAATTCATATGATATCTAGAAAGGAGGAATATATGATCCCTTATCTAATGGACACGTCATTGACTAGGTCAGAGTTCGACAGCGGCTTTTAAGAGCTACGTAGCTAGTCGGGTTGTGGAGTCGTACTTGCAATAATAGTTATTAGACTTATCTAAGTGGGAGACTGTTGGATTAGTGTCAAAGTCCATAACAATAATTGGTATGTACTTGACCCGAGAGTAGCATGGTCCATTTGGGTTGCATATCACCAGGACAATTTGATAAGATGGACTTTTGAGAAGAGGTTATTTATGATTTGTTAATATATTATAAGTTCTAATATATTAATATGAAATCATATTATTTAATTAGTATTAATCAAGAATTAATTTCGAATTAATTCTATGATAAAAAAGAAACTAATTAAATATAAGGAGTTGATTGGTAAATCATTCATTCTTATGGTGTGGGCCAATGATCCATGATTCCTTAGGTTGGGCTAAACCCATGTGACAACCCATGGATGATCCATGGAGGTTTTAACCCATGGATCCTAAGGAATATGGAAAGTCATGGCCATTAAGTCTTACATGGTGTAACCCTAATCTTGCCACACTATATAAGAAACCCTCTTGCATCCAAAATCGTGCACTAGTATTTTTGGAGAATCATTGAGTCGATTTGGTGTTAAGATATTCTCTCAATAGTCATCTTTTGTCCAAGGTGTGTTGTGATTCCATTTGAGGCATTCACACTATTGGTGCTAAGTTCTTAAAGGCCAAAGACAACAAGGTTTCCAACAACAACAAAAGGTATGTCATCCAACTAGAACTTTGTAGTAAAGATACTCTATTGTATGCTAGTTAGGATGATGCTTTGGAAAATTAAAGTTTGCATGTATATTAGAGAAAACATAGATCCAAAGCATCTAGGGTTGAATGTACACCATAGGAGTGTTAGAATGCTCAAAACCCTTTAGTTGCATAGCCAACTCGACGAGTTGGTTAGGATTTTCCCAAATCTTCTGGACACTGCATGGACTCGACGAGTTGTTTGGTAACTCGGCGAGTTGACTCAGGTTTTTGTGATTTTCTGAGTACTGAAGGAACTCGACGAGTCTATAAGCTGCACTCGATGAGTTGGGTGAACATGGACTGTTGACCTTGACCGTTGACTTTGACCTTGACCAAGGGTGGACCAAGGTTGACTTCTAAGGGTATTTTGGTAATTTGGGTCTTGATAGAATTGGTCCTATGATGATTGTAGGTGGTTAAGTTTGGAGTTGTGTTTGGTAGTTTGACATTATCATTCAACACTACTTGTGAGGTGAGGTTTCCTCGCTATACTAACAGGGTCGAAGGCACCAATGTCGGCCCTTTTGGATTGGTATCCTGGTTATCACATGATGATATGCTTAGTGATCTGTTAGATCTATATCCTGGTATATAGGATGATGCTATGTTTAGCGACCTGTTAGGTCGGTATCCTAGTATATAGGATGATGCTATCTTTAGTGACTTGTTAGGTCGGTATCCTGTTATATAGGATGATGCTATGATTAGTGATCTGTTAGATCGGTCTGACTGTTTGTACTGTTGGATTAGGTGTCTAAGCCCATAACTATAATTGGTATGTACTTGACCAGAGAGTAGCATGGTCCATTTGGGTTGCCTTCACCAGAACAATCTGATAGGATGGATATTTGAGAAAGATGTTATTTATGATTTATTAATATATTACAAGTATAGTATATTAACTTGAAATCATATTATTTAATTAGTATTGATCAAGAATTAATTTGGAATTAATTTAGTGATCAAAAGAGACTAATTAAATTAACGGGGACTGATTATGTAAATCAGTGATATATGTTGTTTGGGCTATTGATCCATGATGGGCTAAGTTTATGTAAGTATCCATAAGAGTTAGCCTACATGAGATATGGATCATAACCCAAGTGTATGGATTAGGGTTTACCCATGACTCTTGGAATCCTACAATATATATATATATATATATATATATATATATATATATGTTATCCCTTATCCAAAATCGATACACCTAAGAGTTCTAGGAAGAAAGAAAATCGATTTTGGAGTATCTAACCTCTCTCTCAAAGTCCTCCTTTGTTCATGGTGTTTGTGAACCATTTGAGGCATCACACTTGAGGTGCTAAGCTCTTGAAAGGGAAAAACTACAAACTACATCAAGAGGTATTCATCTAACTTGGTTTTTATGTTGTATATCCTCTATTGTATGCTAGTTAGGATGTATGCTTTCGAAAATTGAAAATGCATGTATAATTAGAGAAAACATAGATCCAAAGCATCTAGGGTTGGATGTACACCATAGGAGTATTATAGTGATTAAAACTTAACAATGGTATCAGAGCCTAGGATTGTTTTCTGTTATATTTGATGCTTGTTAATTTTCAAAGCTGAAAAAATCGATTTTATGGCGTCTGACTGATGAACTTGCCGAGTCCAAGATCTGACTCGACGAGTCCACTCAGTAAAAGGGCAACTCGACGAGTCCAGTTCATGTACTCGTCGAGTAGATGCTTCTGGTTGCGGAATTTCAAGTTTTTGGCCAGAATTGGTTTAGGATCATTACCACAAAATGTTTTGAATCATAAAAATCGTATTTTTTGATTTGGTAATGATGATCCTCTTCCAATTAAAAGATAATTGTCAAAGTTTTAAGTTAATTGTTGGTTATATGATAAACAAAGTTGCTTGTAAATTATTGATATGAATTATCTTACTTTACGAGCGCTTAGTTAGATCAATATTGAATTATATGATAATTTTATTTGTTGAAATTGATCTAAATGTTTTTTAATGACTTCCATAACTTGTCATCAAGTTATGGAACATGAAAAGTCTCATCCATTAAAATGACATTAAACTCATAAGTTATGGAAAGTTTTCAAGAGTTACAAAACTTGCCCTAAAGTTTTGGTATTTGAAAAGTCTCAAATTATGAAAACATTAACTCTTGTAATTGAAAGGTTTCAAAAGATGCAACTCTTAGGTTCATAACTTAAAAATTAATTAAACAGTTTTAAATTTGAATTTTTAATAACCTAGATGCTTTGAATAGTTCAATTACACCTTATGGACTTTATTAAATTAATTGAAGTGTTTAATTAAAAGAGAAGTTTAATAAATTCATAATAACATGGTTTAAGTTTAATTAAATTAAATGTCTAGTTTAATTAAAAGATTAAACCACCTAGGATTTTAAAATTTTAAAATACACCATTATACTATATAAAATTAAAAGTCTAATATATTATATATGTATAAGTTAAAAGTTAGTCTTACCGTTAGTAGGCCTCATTCACGAAGCCGGTCTATAAGGGGGGTATAAGGTTACTACCTATAAAATGTTGATTTAATGGGTGTCCACTCTCACCCACCGCTTCCTTGACTGGTGGAGGGTCGTTAGCCGAACGGGTAGGATAGGACATTAATTCTCATTAAAAGTATAATGAAAATACCAAATAACTAAACACTTATAAATTCCCAATCTTAGTTACTTAGGAAAAATGTGAATTTGGTGCTAACCCATGAAATTGCACTTTGCACTTTGTTAAGTCGTTCGTGGAGCGTGTGTAGTTAACCGACACACTAATCTGGGACTGAAAGTGTGTGGCAAAGGGTAGCTTGATGTTAATCATGGATCAATGGAGTGTGTGTGGTTAACAGGAACATTGATTGGATGATTTGTAACATTAAGTGTACCAAGCTAGTTTGCATGGTTATTCACACCTTGTTTGTGATCCCCGGCATCCCAGTCACAAACTTGAAGGGCATAATCGAGATTAAACATGCCATTGAAAAGTTCAATGAATCTCAAAAGATCTAGGAATTTCAATTCATTTAAAACTTAAAATTCATTTTCGTTTTTCATGGTGGAAATTGGTAAATCGTCATTTACCTACCTTCAAATATTTTGCAATTGGTTTACGGCACCCCTCTTCCGAATTGTAAAATATTGTGTTGGGTCCTAGCCTTAATATTTCATGTTGGGTATTATATTAAGGACTTAAATCAAATAACTTGAATTTCTCCCTTAAAGATGTCTAGTTCTGACAACTATGGTCTTCCCGAATCCTTTGGAAAAAGCTTTGCACATAAACATGATATTCCACAAGACAATCAAGGTGAAATATTAATCCCTTCTTCGTGCTGTAGTGGAACTTCACTTCCTCCACCTCCTCCAATAATTCTCCCTAATCCACATGTTCAAAGACTTGAAAAGTTCAAGGTCACTTAAGCCCTATTGGCAAGCAAACACCAAGATGGAAGGTCTGTGTGTGCACATGTCTTGGAGATGAAGTCACACATTGACAGGTTGGGAATGTTAGGATTCGTTGTGTCGAGGAAGTTGGCTGTTGACTTGGTTCTTGAGTAACTTCCTAAGTCATATAGTGAGTTCATTAAATATTACTATATGACAGACCGCGAAATGTCCCTTATCGATCTTACTTATTTGCTAATTGCTGCTGAATCAGAAATGATTTGGCGCACTGGTAAAGCAAATTTGATTGGAAGATCTAATTCCCAAACTTCCATGGACTTTGACAGTGGAAACATTGGAAGTCCATAAAATATTTCTCTTTCCAAGGGAAAGGGAAAGGCTGAGTCTGAGATGGTCCTGTGTACCATTACCAAAGAGTCCATATGTTTCTATTGCCAAGAGAAGGGGCATTGGTTGCGAAGCTGGCATATCTACCTGAAGGACCACAAGGATGGTAAAGTCAAAATGTTTGACTCTGCTTCAGGTAAGTCTATTATCTAACTCTGTTAAGTTCCTTCTTCGAGATTCTTAATACATGATGTGATAAGATTACATTTTGATGTTTTGTAAGATTGAAGAAGAGAAAGGAAGCTTAAAGAAAAAGCAGGCTGAGTCTGATCGCGAATAGAAGGATTTCCATCGCATGTTTCGATGTTCAGAGTTTTGAGTTGCTGCTTAGGAATTATGATAGATTGCTTAGGAATATTTAGAAACATAGTTTTCATATGTACTTGCATTGTAAGGACAAGATTTTCCGCGTTATATAAATAAAGAAAGAATTTTGATTTTATCTTATTTATATTTCCTTGCAATGGCATTTGTGAAAATTGATGTTTGTATGTTTCTATTTTTAGCAATATGGATTTGATTCTTTCGTTTGTGGTAGTGTCTAAATTTACCAAATAAGGAAAGATTCTCATCACCCAAGTTTCAATTGTCCAGAAACTTGGAATCATGCAACTTGTATTGTATGATGAATGAGAACCTTCATCTTTGAGAAATTAAGACTAATCCCTTGGTCACATGTATATGTGAGTCAAGTGAAGGACTAGGGGATCAGGTACACTTGGTTGTGCACTGGTCAGGTCCACCACAAAGAACGATAAGAGTACTAGTTATGATTTACTAAAAGCTTAGTAAATATGGTTATACTTACAAGATTAAGTGTAATTCTGAATCATTGAAAAAGTTTCAATGTATAGCAGAACGAATAAGAAGAATCAAATTAGGAAGAAAGATAAAAGTTTCTCCAACTGAAAAGTAGGGAGAGTACTTTAGCATCATGTTTTATGATCATCATAATGATTATGAAAACCATATAACAATGGATCCTCTAAGGACATCTTAGTACATTTGCATGGCTAAGAAGAGGAATCGTGAATTGTTGAAATGGTTAAATCAAAAGGTGAGTCATACTTCGTTCCAGAATCAAGTCTTAGAGTTATACTCCAAGATTGTACCTTGAGTGACATAATCTTAAGAAAGGTTTATAACACTTATCAAATGTTGAGTAAAATGTTTCTTACTCTTGTACATTTGAAATTGGTGAGTTGTGATGTCTTGGATTAGACAAAGACCAACTAAGACCAATTAAGTGAAGTGTTTGTCTCGATAAGAAACCGCACTAACTCTTGGATATTTGTTTGTCAAGGAATAGTTCTTTTCAAGAGAATCTTATATGTCAAGAGGTCAGTGGGAGTCTTAAAGATCTTTAAAAGTTTCAAGAACTGATCAAGACTAACCCTATTGTTATTCACTAGCCCACGACTTGAGGTTTTTAACCTATCGTGTTGACATATTCTTATTTCTGTGCCCATTCCAGTTTAAATTGACTATGGATGTGAGTTCTATGAGTGCTAAATTGTTTGCGTAAAAGTTTGGAATTAATGGTAGGCCCTTGAGCTACCAGGTGGCAAGAAATTAAGATTGAACAAGTTCAGTCCATATGATTTTGGGATTTGTCACTAACCTTGTCTTGTGATTATGGTTATGACAAAGTCACATGGATAGGAACACATACACCATAAAATCTAAGTGTTATAAGGTTTCTATCCAATTAATGAAAATGATTGTGAGGAAACACTTTCACTGAGTAGATTTTAAAGAGTTAGCAATTGTCATATTTGCATTCTCAAATTCGATTATGATTACGACATCCCTCTTCATAGTTCGAATTGTGAGAAATGGCAAATAGTTTAAACATTCGTAACTTATTGTTGTAAGTTCTAAAATAAGTTTAGAGACACATATGGACTTTCTAATAAAAGGTGTATGAGCTTAGATAAAGGCTTATCGAAGCATCTCGTATCAGAAATCTGAACTTTGGTAAGAAAGTCAACAAGTATTGATTTCTAGAAGTCCAGCTGATTTCTGGGTACATGTCAAAGCTAGTAGGAACATAAGTGTTATGCTAGTAAGAAAATAATTATTATGCTAGTGGGAGCATAATTATTATGGTAAGTGTTGCGAGTTAGCAATGTTAATTATAGAAAACAAAGGTTTCAATTCGTAAAGTTGCAGGGTTTGAAAAGTTGTTTTGCTATAATTAAGGGAGAGGAACTTATACTTCATTTCAATTCTAAAAGTATAGATTGAGATTTTAATCAAATTTAGTCAAGGACATATATGAATGCTAAGTTGAAAAGATTCGACATAAGGAAATTCTGTATATGGAAATGTTATAGCGAGGGACTGGTAATGTATCATGTCTTTATGTAAGACATTATGAATCGTGTCCCATATGCTTCGGATATAGGATCGATTGCATATGCTATAATATTCACCTGTTCTAATTTTCCAAATGCCTAGGGCATTAAGAGGGAAAAATGACAAGAACCGGATATGACTAAAGTTATTAAGCAATTGTCAAGGTTTGCCAAAGATTGGTTGCTTATGGACAATTGGAAGTATAGTAATGAATGGACCATATTGATATAATTCTGAATAGATAGGATTCTATTAAGAATGGATAGTAATATGGAAATTATGGAAAAGTTTCCATAATAGGAGTTGGATATCAAGAATCTATGAGTAAGTTAGAAACTTTTATGCAAGAAGGATGTTCAAAGGAATTTGCTTTGAATATGAGACTTCGTATCTATGAAATTGTCTAGTAACAATCTCCAATGGAAAGTTTTGTAATTGGCAAAGTCTCTGTGACTTGTGTACATAGTCATTACAAAAGGATCTCTGCATATAAGCTTAGAATCTAACAGATTACAGTAAGTGGCAAGGACTTGGTATTCTTACACTTACGATAAGGATTTGGAATTGTGAAATGAGTGTCATTGGAAATGTTTACAATTGATCTATTTCACAAAGTAAGGACCATAGGTAAACATAGTGTGCATGCCTGGAGAATGGGATGACTATTGTTTTAATTCAAGTATTAAGTTGATCTATCGAAACATTATACAATGAATAATGTGTAATCAATATGGTGATTAAATAAAAGGTGTTTTATTTATATTTAAAAGTTTTGAAACCATATTGGATTCAATTATTATTGTGTTTCACTTCACATGTTTTGAGTTCCCGAATAATAAGATTATTCAATTCATCCACAGTTGATCATACTTTGGAAGTAGGTATTGAAGCTAGACTGTCATGAATGGGTCTGTAGATTGTCTAAAGGCGTTTAGACATAGCACAAGTTTGCTGCAGTGTTCATGAGTACTTCTGGAATAAGATTTGAGTATTGGATTAAACCCACGCTCATTTGAATCACTTCATGGATTTTATCACGAGTGATCATGAGACGATAATATCTTATATTCTTGAAACCAAGACATGTGAGTTGTAGTTTACAAGTCGGTTTCATTTTGACATTTGTAAACGCACCAGTAACTTGGTGTTATAAAACATATTGTTGTGTATGATTACAAGAAAGCATTTGTGTCGAAGTTTATCCATTCCTTTTACCCAATGTGGGATAAAAGCGATATTTGTTGGCCCCTCGATGATTTAGTGATGACAAACCTAAGCGCTTGGCCAAGCCTGGACTGATTTGATCTGTTCAATTAATCGGTCGTCATAAATCAGAAATCGGGAAACAACACATGAACAGAGAGAATGATTATAATCCATGTCTCAGTTCATACGATATCTATAACGGAGGAATATATGATCCCTTATCTAATGGACGCGTCATTGACTGGGTCAGAGTTCGACAACGGATTTTAAGAGCTACGATTGCTAGTTGGGATTTTGGAGTCATACTTGCAATAATAGTTATTAGACTTATCCAAGTGGGAGAATGTTGTATTAGGTGTCTAAGCCCATAACTATAATTGGTATGTACTTGACCCGAGAGTAGCATGGTCCATTTGGGTTGCCTTCACCAGAACAATCTGATAGGATGGATATTTGAGAAAGAGGTTATTTATGATTTATTAATATATTACAAGTATAATATATTAACTTGAAATCATATTATTTAATTAATATTGATCAATAATTAATTTGGAATTAATTTAGTGATCAAAAGAGACTAATTAAATTAACGGGGATTGATTATGTAAATCAGTGATATATATTGTTTGGGCTATTGATCCATGATGTGCTAAGTTTACGTAAGTATCCATAAGAGTTAGCCCACATGAGATATGGATCATAACCCAAGTGTATGGATTTGGGTTTACCCATGACTCTTGGAATCCTACAATATATATATGTTATCCCTTAGCCAAAATTGATACACCAAAGAGTTCTAGGAAGAGAGAAAACTGATTTTGGAGTATCTAACCTCTCTCTCAAAGTCCTCCTTTGTTCATGGTGTTTATAAACCATTTGAGGCATCACACTTAAGGTGCTAAGCTCTTGAAAGGCCAAAACTACAAACTACATCAAGAGGTATTCATCTAACTTGGTTTTTATGTTGTATATCGTCTATTGTATGCCAGTTAGGATGTATGCTTTGGAAAATTGAAAATGCATGTATAATTAGAGAAAACATAGATCCAAAGCATCTAGGGTTGCATGTACACCATAAGAGTGTTATAATGCTTAAAACCCAACATGTACATGCTAGCGTTTGTTATATATGTTTTGATTGTATGCTTATAGGTGTTTTGAGGCGGTAATGATTTGTGTTGGAGGCCAACATACCCAGGGCGGCCCAGATAGACTGAAGGCCCAATGGGGCGTACCAGTCAGGCCAAATTCCCGGAGAACGGTCCAGACAGGCTGAAGGCCCGGTAGGGCGGACCAGACATGCTGAAGGTTCTGAGAGTGGGCCATATAGATTGAAGGCCCGGTGAGGGCTGTCCAATCATATTGCAGAATCTATATGTATGTTGTTTTTTATGATATGGTTATGGTTTGTATGATGTTGGTATTTTGGGGGAGCTCAATAAGCTTCGGGCTTATAATTTTGGATTTTGTTTCAGGTACTTCGGATGATCGCGGGAAGGCGAAGTCTTGATCGTGCACCTCCTCAGATTTTATGATTTTGATTTCTGGGATACTCTGATATGAAACTATTTTGAAAACATTTTGTAATAAATAATGGTTTTTGGATGCTTGAAAAAGTTTTAAAATTTCATGAATTTTATGGATGTTACACTATTGGTGCTATCTTTCCAAAGGAAGACTTGAAGATCTAGCTTGTTGTATTCGATTACAACAAAGGTATGTGTTCTAGTTCTTGTAAATATTGATTATACATAGATTAGTTGATTGCTTCATAAGTATGTTTCTATAATGAGATAAGACATTGATTTATAGGTTGCATGTACCCATAAATTGTTTTATGTTAATTCCATTATGCAAATCTTATCTTGTAACCTAGAAAACCCATCAATAAGCACTTCTTTAAAAGACATGCATTGTCTTGATGAGTTGGGTCGCAGAAGCCTGGAGGCTGATGCATGCAAACAGTCTCATGAAGATTTCCATGTAAGAAGGTGTTATTTACATCAATCTGGTGGATAGGTCACTAGCGGGAGACAACGATGCTCAAGATGGACCCGAGGGTAGCCGGTTTAACAACATGACTAAGAGTCTCATCGCAAGATACCCAGTATTTGGTTTTTTTCCGTTCATGACGAGACAAAATTTATACTTTTAAAGAGAACCATTTTCTTTGTATTTCTTATTAAATAACCACATAGAACAATATTGGCCATGAGAGGCATCAGAACAAGTTTCCAAGTTTCATTAGAAATAAGAGCATTAAATTCATCCTGCGTGGAAATGGTCTGATTAGTGTTACAAAGGGCATGGTGGTAAGATTTAATTAGGAGTGTGTGAATCAGTGTAAACATAAAGGTTTAGACGGTCAATGAATTTGGTGATGTTGTGACGAAGTATGCTGATCATGAGATGACTCATAGGAGGGGGTAGGAAGATTGGGAGAGCCAGCATGAGAAACCGAAGGGTTGAGGACCCCTCGGTATTGACATGGTGGGGGGCAGGAGAGATTTTGGAGTTGAGGGTAGGGGTGGAAGTAGAGGGAAATTTGTGAAAAGATCGAGAAATAGAGGAAAGATCATATCAGTGATCAAGGAAGGAATAGGAGGGACATTGACCCAAGTAATTGATCAGTAAGTAAAAGACGTATTGTCAAAAATAACGTGACGAAATATGATGATCATACAAGAGGAAAGATCAAGACAGCAATACCCATGATGGTGATATGGGTAATCAAGGAAAACACATGAAGTTTATAAGGTGTCAGAATATAAGGGTAGAAAAGTCATACAAAAACATGATGATTCGTATAGGTTGGAGATTTATGCAATAGTTTGGTGAAGGATATTTAATTTTGGACTGATGTAGATAGGGTTATGTTTAAGAGGTGATTAGCCATATGAAGAGCCTCAACCAAATAAGTAGGTGGTAAGTAGGCTTGGAATAAAAGAGTGTGTATGGCAATATTAACGATGCATATCATATGTTCTGACATGTCATTTTGTTGTGATTTTCAGGGGGCAAGAGAAGTGAAATGAGATGCCATTTTGGTAAAATAAGAAATGAAATTAGTGATTGCCATACTCGCCCCCGTGATCACATTCAAACGACTAAATCTCACATTTGATTTGATTTTTGACATAGGCACAAAAAAGAGATATTTCTCAAAAACTTTAGATTTATTTCTAAGAGGATAAACCCACTAAAAATAAGAGTAATAATCCAAAAAATAAGACATAATATTTAATCCCACTAACACTCGTAATTGGCGAAGTCCACAAATTCAAATGAACAATAGCAAAAGTTGTAGTGAAAGACGAAAAAGGTAATCTAACATGGTTACTAAGATGACATGAATCTCATGAAACAATACTACTGTTTTATTACAAGATAAAAATTTATTGGAAATTAAAGATTGGAGCACACAAGGGTCAGGATGACCGAGGTGTTGATGCCATAAAAAAGGACTGCATGAAAGGAGATCCATACGAGTGGAAGACTTGGATGACCAAGGCTACAAGTCACCAGAGTTATCTGATCTAAGAATAATCTGTTTTGTGATGAGATCCTTCACACAAAAACCACAAATATAAAATTCAATGGAAACATTATTGTCAGTGGTGAATTTATGATAATATATAATATTTTTTAATAATGATTAGAGTAACGAGAACATGGTGAAGGTGTAAGGCTCGGTGGTGAGAATAGAGAGTCTTACGATTGGTGTAGGTAGCATGTATTTTGGAACCATTGCCAATAAGAACCGAATTAAAAATGCTTGTATTTCTAAGAGAATTGAGAATACCTGAGTCCAAGGCAAGGTGAGAAGTGGACCCCGAGTCCATATACCTCGCGTTGTCGGGTGGACCGGAAATCGACATGGTATTAAATGCTTGTGTCAAATCGGTAGCTTGATCTTGCGAAGCAGGTGGGAACCATCACCAGCGGATATGATATGTGGCTGATGAGGGGGTAGTGGTGGCATTGGAGAGGTGGGTGATGTGAAAAATAATTACGCACTAGTTTTATCCTACTAATGTAACTACTTTCTACCTAAGGCAGTGTACCTTGTTGTAAATAGTATATCACAATAGACAAGTATCAAACACAGGGAACAATATTATTAACTAATTTTTACCTACTATTAACTAAATTACTAAGAAATTTAGAAAAATGTTTTTTCTCTAGTTTTATAAGACTAGAAACTTAATTAACTACGCTAAACTAACAATTAAGTAACACAATTATCAAACTAAAGCAGGAAACAAAAAGAAACGATTTAAACCAAGGTATTTTAGAGACTTTTGTTTAGCTTCAATTTGCTTGCTATTATGGTTGATTTATGGAAGTGCAATGGATTAATGTTCAATTGGTTATGGATTCCTAAGATGACCAAGTTAATGTTCACTAACTTAATCCTTTAGCAAACAAGTTCATTCATATGGTGATCAAGCGGATAAACTAAAAAGCTCACTAGTGTTCAGTTCGAGTTAAATTAGATTTATAATAGATTGATCAAATTGGTTAATTGATTCAATTCAATATATGATTGGTCATCATATATTAGCTCCTACAATTATTTACCCACTTTTCTATCTAACCCTAGGTTTTAGTTCAAAACTCTAGTCCTACAATTTTTGCAATCCACAAAGATCATAAGATTCAAGTTCAATTAAGAAAGATAGTCATACAAATATAATTAAACTCAGCAATAAATAGGTAAAGCAGTTATCATAATCATAGAAGGTTCTTTAATAAGCTAAATTAACGAATAACCAATAAAAACTTAATCCTACCATAAATCAAACCATAGATAGTCAAGTAAATCTACACCAAACGAAAGTCATAGGGTTTTAGCCCATGATTTCAGCAACTAAAGTCAGAAAAACAAATTTCATACGCAAAGACATGATTAAACTAGAATAGAAAATCGTAATTAAGAGTTTATTGCCTTAATGCTCTCAATTCCCAAGCTACAATCGATTTCTTCACTTCCAAGCTTCAATTCCGATCCTTGGCCTTCAAGAATCGTTAATAACTCCCAACAAAAGTTCCCAATTTGGAGAATAATGACATCTATTTATAGTTTCCTGAAAAACGGACCACCACGACGTGGTAAGGCCACCACGACGTGGTCTTCATAGTTATCCTGTATTCAACAAGTCTTCGAAGTCAATCGGGAAATCAAGACACCACGTCATGGGGATGTCACCACAATGTGTTGAGTGTATTTTTCTTCATTAATAGTCTTCATTCAAATTCCTTAGCTTCCAGCTTCCAACTTCCTTTCTGCTCCAAGCATATCTTTTACCCCTACAACAAAATACATAACAAATTAAGTACCTTTTGTTCTATAAAGGGCATAAAAGTAATTAAAAATATTAAGATATGATGTACAATTATATGTATAGATATGCACATATCAAAATACCCCAAACTTATTATTTGCTTGCCCCCAAGCAAATTGATTTTTTTATTGTCTCACCAATATCGCATAGAACAATCCATTTCAAACCTAGCCATTATCCCAAGACCGAAATGCATGTATTTGTGTCTTTAATTCCTAAAAATATCCCATTCCTAAATACTCAAAATCCATATGAACCTTCACCCCTTAGCTTATACGACACTCATTTTTGCAACCCTCCGAATCCATCCCCATAAATCTTTCTTAACCTCAATGTATTTTTGGTTAAACTACCAATCATAAATAAACTCTAGAAAGAATTACAACTTGATACCACAATGGAGCTCTTTGGAATTCATCTATTCTTTGATGTTTGTCTTTCAATTCTTTGAGTTCACCACCTTTTTGTTTGATCTTTGGTATCTTCAAATTTTATAATTTCTTTAGAAATTTTGATCTTTGGATTTCATACTTTGACAGCTCCAAAATTCTTACAACTTTTTGGTAATTTTTCTCTTTTTTTTTCTTAATAGCTCACTTTTTTTTTCACTCAAAGTCCTACATGCTTAGGCAAGGAGCTTAACGTCAACCTTTATTCGTTAGAGGCATTAGTCTAACTACAATGACTAAATAAGCTCTCCTGGATGGATTTCAGGTATAAGCTGCAGAGCTTGTTACATCATATAAGCTACGAGATTACCTTTCATACCTCATGACTTTTCACTAGGAAATGGGAAGCCACAAATACACTATAACATGTGTTGGCTCGGGTAAACATTTGGGCTCTCATCGGATCATCCCATCCAATACTAGCAGGAATTTTAATTAGCTAGGTTTTCCTAAATTAAACTATTGTTTCAAGTCTATATGAATGCAAAATTTTGAAAACTAGCAACGCAACATTTTGAAAAATCAAATGCTTTTTTCTCTAATGTTATTAATATACCCCCTACCCCACACTTAATTCATGCAATGACCTCATTACATGCTATGCAAAACATAAAATTAAAAAGGGAGAAAAATGAACAGACTCCCTGGGATAGAAGATGCATCTTGACTCGTGTTGCATGTGTGTAGGATAGCTTGCTCAAAAGTGTGGAAACGGAAATGGTTGACCGCTACAGAACGTGACTCAAAGACTTGGACACTTATACTTCAGAATGTATATGATTAGACTCGAATAATCTGACTCGAGAAGGCACCACCTCGTGGTAAAAAGGAACACATCGTGGTGGGCTTTGTGGAATAATTTTTTCATTTTCTGACTGCGACACCACGTCGTGGTGTAGGGTACCATGTCGTGGTGGGAATAAAATGTAAAAAATTTATGCTTTCTGCAGCAGAATTCTTCAATAAACTTTAGTGCCAATAAAGATAAACATTTCGGTGATGTGACTCTTCACTCATTTGATGAAAATAACACTCCAAATGCTCAACTCTCGCTTCTGTTGCAGTTTCTCTAATCTTTCTCTAAAATTCATCAATCTCTTGCCAAGACAACCCTTCACTTGGACTCAAAAATTCCTGGGAATCTAAAGAAAAGAAAAGTGATAAAACTAGGAAACAAATTTAAACAACCAAATAAAAAGATAATTATCCAAAACAACTACACCAAACAAACCAAAATAAAAAACAAAATAAAAAAAACATGTCTTAAAACCACTTGCAAGAAAAGGATAGAAATATTTCATTCCTTATCATCATCAGGACCACCACCTCCACTTCCACTAGCTCGTCCCTGTCGCTCTCGCCACAACTCTTCCCAACTAGGAACGAACGGATATGTAGCTGGAAAATCATCGGGTTGATTGAAGTGCATTTGTTGCATGATGAAATCCAAACTCATATTCGTATAATTGACACCTCGTGCCAAGTTGTCTTGGAATTTCCTCAAAGCCATATTGTATAGATCCATCGAGAGCTCATCCTCGGTCGGGATTACTGAGGCTCATCTTCACCGACATCACTACCTCTCTGTAGTACCCTTCGACCGGGTTGGTTGCGGGGCGTATCATTAGGAATGGAAAATTTACCAAACCCATTATTAACCACAATATTAGCCTGTTTTCACAGAAGAGGAGAAAAAGCTTTTTGAGGCTCGATTGTAAAAAAAATGGCTTCACGCTTGTCAAGAATGCCAAAAGACGGTGCAATCTGGTTGATCAACATCCTGCCATATAAAGGAGAACCGCGACGATCCTTACACGCCCTGAATGATAGACATTCTACCAAAAGAAACGGGATGTCCACATATATATCAGGTGTGATGAGGGACCATAAGAAAAACACATCAAACGTTGGGCCCTTGTCCCCCTCCTCCTGCCTTTGATTTATGGTATTCGTGATTAACCTGTGCAGGAGGCGATGAAGAGGTGACCGGATCTCGCTTTATTATGTGGTCCCCTTGTTGTATGTGCCATTTGCAGTGGTCGGCCAATAGGTATCATCTTTGAATCCGTCAGTGGTTCGGATGCTACCTGTAATAAACTCAATATAGGATTCCGTATGCACTTCGGACGGGAGATAAATCTCCGTCCTCATCGCGAACTCGGCAAGGCTTAGCTCTCACTTTTCTCCTCCTAGACAAAACTTAAGATTTCCGTCCTCGAGCGCACCAATTTTCCTTCTAAATGAAACCGTTGCTAAAAACTCGATCACCAATTCCTTATAGACAATCTCTTGGATCTAGAACAGCCTCCTCCACGCCATACACATAAATCTTCCCTGCACCCCATCAAAAGATTTAACCAAAAATAATTCAATGCCTTCTAACAACCCAACTTGCTCTATCCACCGCTAATCAACTACAGCTGGTGCATGAACTTTCCGTTGTTTCATCCACTCAAGCCTTCTGTTCCATTTTGAAAGCACCCCGAGACTCACGATACGAGGGAAAGTGTACCAAGGGAAGTCGGGTCGACCTCCGGGTTGGTTCCTCCGTGATCGGCTAGACATAACCTGTAAAAGAAACCAAAACAACAAACTAAGAAACAATATGCAAGTTTAGAAATAAAAAACAAACAGATTAAACTCAATAATTACTGACCACGACGAAGACCACGACGAGTCGTCGTGGTCGACGAATTGGTCGAGTAATCTGTGCAATTTCGAAACAAAATCAAGCCATATTCAACTGTAATCAAGTCAAGGGTTTGTTTAGGGCATATCATCGAGTAAGTTGAAGCAAAAATCCAAGTCTAAACATGAAAAACAAGTCCGATATTTGCAAAAAATCGGAACCGTAACTATAGTAATAGCCCCAAATACGGTTTCAAATCAGTAAATACTCAACATGAATACCAGAATACTCGATTATAACTAAGAAAATAGCATAACAATGTTACCTTGTTGGTAGAAGAAATTGAAAAAAGTGAAGAAATCGGTGAAGGTTCTTCATGGGGAGAACAACACGGCGAGGAGACGAAGTGGGTAGTGAAAAAGTAAGAAAATTTTTGACTGTGAGAATAAAAACCCTTAATTTTGACTGAAGTTAAACCGACAACATGTCGTGTTGTTTCATTGAAAATCGCGAATTGGTTTTCTAGAAAGTCTCCACGTTGTGGTGAAAAGTACCACGTCGTGGTGTGAAAAATAGTTTCACTTTGGTCAAATTTTTATTAAAATGTCCACCCCACACTCATTCCATGCTATTCCCCACATCGAAATCCAAATAAAAATTTAGAGGAGTGAAAGAACAAAAATAAAGCAAAAATAAAGCAAAAATAAAGAAAATAAAAGAAAAGAAAAGAAAATGCAAACTCTAAACCACAAGTTGTCTCCTGCAAGCGCTTCTTTTTGAGGAGTCATGAGCTGGACTCCTTCCCGCTTCACGTCGATTCGGCTCGTGCGAATTTCAGAATTTCCCCCTCTTTTTCTTCATTTGGCATGCCTTCTTCGTAATGCTTTACCCTATGTCCATTAACCTTGAAGGGAGTTCCGTATCTTGATATTAACTCAATGGCTCCATGTGGGAAAATTTGTTTAACAATAAATGGCCCATCCCACCGAGTTTGTAGGTTCCCGGGAAAAAGATTTAATCTTGAATTAAAAAGTAGAACTTTTTGCCCCTCGTGAAAGTCCTTGTGTCCTCTTAGCCTAACATCATGCCATTTCTTTGTTTTATCTTTGTAGATCAAGGAGCTAGTGTATTCTTCATTTCTTAATTCTTTAAGAACATTTAATTGCATAAAACGGTTGATACGAAGTTCAGCTAATTCAAAGTTACAAATTTTCAATGCCCAAAACGCTTTATGTTCAATTTCAACCGGCAAGTGGCGATTTTTTCCATATACCAACGTATATGGTGTAGTACCAATAGGTGTTTTAAATGTCGTGCGAAATGACTATAGTGCATCGTCAAGCTTTTCTGACCACTCTTTTTTATTTCCTCCAACCGATCTTTCCAATATCCTTTTTAATGCCCGGTTTGTGACTTCGGTTTGTCCACTCGTTTGAGGATGATATGGTGTTGAAAATATATGATGTACACCATATTTTTGTAAGACCTTTGATAACTGATCGTTTGCAAAGTGAGTACCCCGATGACTAATAAGAGATTTTGGGACACCAAATCTTGAAAATAACTTTTTAAGAAAACGCATCACTACTTAAGCATCATTTGTAGGTAATGCTTGTGCCTCTGCCCATTTAGATACGTAGTCGACCGCAACTAATATATATTCATTTCCTCTTGAAATTGGAAAAGGTCCCATAAAGTCGATTCCCCAAATATCTAATATCTCACAAACTTGGATGCTATTTTGGGGCATCTCGTTTCGGGAGGAAATGTTTCCCGTCCTTTGGCATGAATCATATTCTTTGACAAATCGGGTTGCATCTTTAAAAATTGTCGGCCAATAAAGAATCAAATACCTTTTTTTGCCGTGTTCTGTGCTCCATGATGTCCTACGGTGGGCCCGCTATGGAAATGTTTCAATATCTCGAGACTTTCTTTCCCGTACACACATCTTATTATAATTCAATCCACACAACTTCTAAATAGGTATGGATCATCCTAAAAGTAGTACTTGACTTCTGAAAGTAGTTTCTTCTTTTGTTGTCGAGTCAATTTTTTGGGAAGGTAATCACTAGCAAAGAAGTTGGCTATATCCGCATAGCAAGGTACATCTCCCACGATCACCATCAAATATTCTTCGGGAAAGTCGTCTCCAATCTTGTTGTCTTCCAACTCTTCCAAGTGCAGGTTTTCTAATCTTGACAAGTGATCGGCCGCCACGTTTTCCATTCCCTTTTTATCTTTTATTTCAATGTCAAATTATTGTAAAAGCAATACCCATCGTATCAATCTTGGTTTGGCATCATGTTTAGTAAAAAGATACTTAAGGGCAGAATGGTCAGTAAACATAATTGTTTTAGATAAAACTAAGTATTGGCAGAATTTACCAAAAGCATAAACCACAAAAAGAAGCTCCTTTTCTGTAGTAGTATAATTCTCTTGGGTGGGGTTAAGAGCCTTTATTGCATAGTAGATGGGCTGAAAATGCTTATCAACCCTTTGTCCCAAAACAACTCCAACTGCATAGTCACTAGCATTACACATTAGCTCAAAAGGGAGATTCCAATTTGGGGCGATCATGATAGGGGTACTAGTCAATTTCTCTATTAGTAATTGAAAGGCTTCAAGGCATTCTTTAGATAAGTCAAATGTAGCATCCTTCAAGAGAAGTTGGGTCAATGGCCTTGTGATTTTCGAGAAGTCCTTGATGAATCAGCGGTAAAATACTACATGGCCTAGAAAACTTTTCACCCCTTTTACATTTGTTGGAGGTGGCAACTTTGCTATAGTATCTAACTTTGCGCGGTCCACCTATATCCCCAATTTTGAGACTTTGTGTCCCAATACAATCCCTTATTTGACCATAAAGTGGCATATCTCCCAATTGAAGACCAAGTTGGTCTTTTCACAACTGCAAGCATTAGATCAAGTTTAGACAAACAATCTTCAAAGGAGGAACCAAAACCCGAGAAATCATCCATGAAAACCTCCATAAAATTTTCAATCATGTCGCGGAAGATGGCCATCATGCATCTTTGGAATGTGGCTGGTGTGTTGCATAATCCAAATGGCATTCTTATATATGCAAAAGTTCCACTTGGTCAAGTGAATGTGGTTTTTTCTTGGTCTTAAGGATCGATAGGAATTTGGAAGTATCACGAAAAACCATCTAAAAAACAATAGTAGACATGACCGGATAGTCTTTCGAGCATTTGATCAATAAAAGGTAAGGGAAAATGGTCTTTGCATGCATCATCGTTTAGCATACGATAATCGATGCAAACATGCCAACCGGTTACCGTTCTTGTTGGAATGAGCTCGTTCTCTTCGTTGGTGACTACTGTCATTCCTCCTTTTTTGGGTACCACGTGCACCAGACTCACCCATTGGCTATCCGATATCGAATAAATAATGCCAACATCCAAAAGTTTTAGCACCTCTTTCTTCACTACTTCTTGCATGTTCGGGTTTAGTCATCTTTGGCGTTGCACCACTGGCTTAGCCCCTTGTTTTAAGTTGATTTTGTGCGAACAATAGGCAGGACTAATTCCTTTGATGTCGGTAATCTTCCATGCTATGACCATTTGTCTTTTCTTGAGTACTTCCACTAGGCTTTATTTTTCATGTTTTGCGAGATGTTTTTGTTTTCCTTCTTCCAAAAATGTATACTCCAGATGTTCGGGTAAAGCTTTGAGCTCGATTGTAACGCCTGTTTATTTAAATAAACAAATAAATTAATTAATGAATGACTCGTAGCCCTAAAATTTATAATTATATAGCAAGGTGTTGGTTTTGGGAAGCCAAATGTCATAAGCTGGATTATTCGGGGGTAAAATGTAAGTTCGGATTTAATTTGTAAGTATTTATGAAGGCAGTGACTAAATGGTAACTTCTGGGGACTTCATTTGAAGAGATTTTGAGGCTAAGGGGCTGTTTGGTAAACTTGGGATCGGATTTGTGAGGAATTATGGAAGCAGGGGTGAAATTGGTAAATTTCGTACCTAAGTTGTAATGGATTTTTAATGTTGGGGTTTAATGGGTAAATATAGGATTTGATTGGAAAAGGATCCTATGGGGAGGGACTAAACTTGTATAATGAGCAAAGTTTTGATGTAACATCCCAAATTTCACGTCCAAAAATTTCATTTTTAAATCAATACTTTGGAAAACATTTGTGAATAAACATCGTTTGATCATATCATTTCATAAACATATTTCGTGTCTGAAAACCAAAACATAAAAACAACCATAATGTCAGAGTACAAAATCCCAGAATAACTTATGGTGCGGAAAACATTGTGCGTGTATGATGTGCCGCTACCGCGCCAGCTCCTTCCCCTTTGATGAAGAGGTACCTGAAAACAAAACTGTAACTGTAAGCACGAAGCTTAGTGAGTTCCCCCATTGTACCACATACCATACAAACACATAGCATACATACTGCCGGGCAATTCTGGGGTGCCCGACCTACCCGATACGGCCATTCTGGGGTGCCGACCTACCCGTGTCAAGCCATTCTGGGGTGCTGACCTACCCATGTCAAGCCATTCTGGGGTGCTGACCTACCCATGTCAAGCCATTCTGGGGTGCTGACCTACCCGTTGGTCCTAACAACCGAACTTGGGGCTATTCCCCTCCTACTACCACTATCTCATATAACATAGCATGCCAGCATATAAACATATCATCACATGCTGTCAGACATATCTGGGGTGTCTAACCTACCCTTCGGTCCTTACAACCGAACTCTACTACTATCACTTATAACATATCATGCCAGCATATAACATATCAGGTAGTAGCAAAACTAGATGATATCACAAAGACAATCACCTAACATACAACTCCTACTGGTGGGCCGGCATTGTGGCCGTAGACCCACCGCTACTGGAAGGTAACTCACCTCGTAGTAGCTGCTGATCTGTGCGGGAAAATCCTCTGACTGCTACTGCTGCTGCTCCGGAAATCCTCCGGCTATAATTCCCAGAAAACAATTAGTCATACACTGCCAACTGCTTTTAGGGTAAAATGACCATTTTACCCCTGACCAAGTCAAAGTCAAAGTCAAAGTCAACTTCCAGTTGACCTGACTCGCCGAGTTGGTTCGCCAACTCGCCGAGTCCCTATCCTTCTATTTGACCTTATACTCGTCTCTACTCGTCGAGTTAGGCGATGACTCGACGAGTTTTCCTTATAATTTAACATCTACTGAATCTTCATCCGACTCGTCGAGTTGTATAAACGACTCGTCGAGTTCATCTTCAACTGATGAACAGGTCCTGTCCTTGAATCGCCGAGTTGTATGAACAACTCGTCGAGTTCATCTTCAATCTTAAGAAGATTGCCTTGGACTCGCCGAGTCTGTTCATGCACTCGCCGAGTCCCATGAATTCCAGAACCATGGCTTAGTCCAGAACGTTGGGTCACTCCCCGGGACCTCCCTGAAACCTTTCCACACTCAACTGGGTCCTTGACCCAAAACAGAAAAGGGAGTCAAGCCTCAGACTCGCTGAGTCCCAAGAACGACTCGCCGAGTCGAGTATGTCCAAGTCTCATTTTCTCGATTTCTGGTGTACAACACTTGCCCAAAAGGTAGAGCTAGGCTCCTAGGACCGTTCTAGCACGTAAAGTTACGAACTTTACGTGCATGCATGGGTCGTTTGAGCCTAAAGGCCCTAAAATGGCTCCTACAATGCATGGGGCCTTCCTTGAGTGCCAAAAGCCACTCCTTTCTGCCTTGTAACCCCTCCAAGGACCTAGATCTGAAACTTCAACCCCTAACCATGCTTGCAATCATGGTTGGTGACCAAAATGGCTTAGAAAAGCCCTAAAATTTCATAAAATGGGATCTATCAAATGGAAGAGCAAGGTACAGACTTTTTACCTTCAATGAGCTGAAAATGGTGCACAAACTCGGATCCCTTTAGCCTCCTCTTGTTCCTTCAAGCTTTTCCTTCCCTCCTTGGATCACAAAAGCACCAAAGTCACTCCAAATGCCTTAGATTGCTTCAATAACGAATAGGGTTTGCTATGGGGGTCTTCTGGGAGCAAATGGGACGAAGGAGGCCGAGTTAAAGTGTTTAAATAGGGTGCAAACCCTCGGATTAGGGTTTTTGTCCAGACAGGGTCTACTCGCCGAGTCCGGGACCCAACTCGTCGAGTCCATCGCTTAAGTCTCGCGTCCCCTCTCGCTTCTACTCGGCGAGTTGGTCCTTCAACTCGCCGAGTCCAAGGCCAAAAATGCAAAATATTTAAAGAACTACTAAAAAGAATACGTACCAAGAACCAGGTGCTACAAATCTCCCCCACTTATTTTAGACTTCGTCCTCGAAGTCTGCTGCTCGTTCCTGAAACAGCTCTGGGTAATGCTCCATCATCTCGTCCATCGGCTCCCAAGTCCACTCCGACCCCTTCCGGTGCTGCCATTGCACCTTCACGAGTTCCACTCTTTTGTTCCTCAGATCCTTCGACTTCCGGTCAAGGATCGCTATAGGCCGCTCGATGTAATTCAGGCTGTCATCAACCTGAATGTCCTCCAAGGGTACCACTGTTGAGTCGTCCACCAGGCACTTCCGCAGCTGGGAGACGTGGAAAGTGCTGTGGATCTGACTGAGTTCGGCTGGCAGATCCAGCCTGTACGCCACCTTGCCCACCCGGGCTACGACCCTGAACAGTTTAATGTACCTTGGGCCCAACTTGCCCCGCTTCCTGAATCGAATGACGCCTTTCCAAGGCGACACTTTCAGGAGAACCATATCCCCGACCTGGAACTCCAGGTCTGATCGACGCTTATCGACATAACTTTTCTGCCGACTCTGAGCAGTCTGAAGCCTGCTCCGGACCTGCTGAATCTTCTCTGTCGTCTTGAGCACCACTTCGGTGCTACCCATGACCCTTTGGCCAACCTCACCCCAGCATATCGCGGTCCTGCACCTCCTCCCATATAACATCTCAAAGGGAGGACGATCAATACTTGCGTGGTAGCTGTTGTTGTAGGAGAACTCAGCCAATGGAATGTAGGTATCCCAACTACCTCCGAAGTCTAACACGCATGCTCGAAGCATATCCTCCAGAGTCTGGATGGTCCGCTCGCTCTGACCATCTGTCTGCGGGTGAAAGGCGGTGCTGAAATGCAGACGAGTACCCAACTCGTCGTGGAATTTCATCCAAAATCTGGAAGTGAACCGAACATCCCTGTCAGAAATCACGGAGACTGGCACCCCGTGACGAGCCACCACCTCTCGAATATAAATATCGGCTAGCTTTTCGGCTGATATGCTCTCCTGGATCGGTATAAAATGGGCACTCTTGGTCAACCGATCCACGATGACCCATATGGAATCCACTCCCCGCGCGGTCCTGGGAAGCTTGGTGATGAAATCCATAGTAATATCTTCCCACTTCCACAGGGGAATATCCAACGACTGCATCTTGCCGTGTGGCCTCTGGTGCTCGGCCTTGACCTTCCTGCAGGTCAAGCACCGCTCCACATACCATGCTACATCTCGCTTCATGCAGGGCCACCAATAATCAAGACGAAGATCCCTATACATCTTCGTCGCCCCGGGATGAATGGAGAATCGGGATTTGTGCGCCTCCTCCATCAGAACCTGGCGCACGCCTCCGAGGTATGGAACCCACACCCTGCGGTGTAATGTCAATAATCCCCTGCTGTCATAGTCGAAGGAGGAAACCTGACCCACTATACGCTCACTCTTCCGATGTTCCTCCTTCATAGCCTCCTGCTGGGCCTCTCGGATCTGCTCTAATAATGGGGTCACTACTGTCATCCGCATGCAGATATCTCTGATCGGCGCCGCCTTGCGGCTAAGCACATCGGCCACCACGTTGGCCTTCCCCGGGTGGTAGAGGATCTCGCAATCATAATCCCTCACCACGTCCAACCACCGACGCTGCCTCATGTTCAGATTTGGCAGATCCATGAGATACCTCAGGCTCTTGTGGTCCGTGTAAATGGTACAACGAACCCCATAGAGGTAATGACGCCAAATCTTGAGGGCAAATACAACGGCCCCCAACTCCAAATCATGTGTCGGGTAATTCGCCTCGTGAGGCTTCAGCTGCCTCGAAGCGTAGGCAATAACGTGCCCTCTCTGCATCAAAACCGCGCCTAAACCCGAAATAGACGGGTCGCAGTATACCACAAAATCCTCTACGCCCTCAGGCAGGGCCAAGATCGGCGCCTCGCATAACCTCTGCCTCAGTGTCTCAAACGCTGCCTGCTGTTCAGGCCCCCAACGAAAGACTACGGCCTTCTTCGTAAGCCGAGTCAAGGGCACGACTATCTTGGAGAAATCCTGGATGAATCTCCGATAGTAGCCGGCTAATCCCAGGAAACTCCGAATCTCAGATGGAGACTTCGGAACCTCCCACCTCATCACGGCCTCCACCTTGGCCGGGTCGACCAGAATCCCGTTCTGATTGACAAGGTGCCCAATAAACTGCACCTCGCGCAACCAGAACTCACACTTGGAGAACTTGGCGTACAAGCTCTCTCTCCTCATAGTATCCAAAACCTCTCGCAGATGCTCCTCATGCTGCTCCTGCGTCTTGGAATAGACCAAGATGTCGTCAATAAATACTATCACAGACCGATCCAACATCGGTCTACATACGCGGTTCATGAGATCCATGAACGCGGCAGGAGCATTGGTGAGCCTGAAGGGCATCACCACGAACTCGTAATGACCATAGCGAGTCCGAAACGCCGTCTTCTGCACATCCTCCTCTCTAACCCTCATCTGATGGTAACCTAAGCACAAATCAATCTTGGAAAACCAAGATGCTCCCTGCAGCTGGTCAAAGAGGTCGTCAATCCTCGGGAGTGGGTAACGGTTCTTCACCGTTACCTTGTTCAGCTCCCGGTAGTCTATGCACATACGGTGCGACCCATCCTTCTTCTTGACAAACAGGATCGGGGCTCCCTAAGGTGAACTACTCGGCGTGATAAATCCCTTGTCTAGCAGCTCCTGCAGCTGCGTAGACAACTCCTGCATCTCGGGAGGAGCCAACCGGTACGGCGCCTTGGCAATCGGGGCCGCACCAGGAGCCAAATCGATCCTGAACTCCACCTGACGCTCCGGGGGAATCCCAGGAAGCTCCTCCGGGAACACATCTGCGTAGTCTCGCACTACCGGAACATCGCTCACTGACGTCTTACCCGCCTCTCGGGTGTCCATGACATAGGCGACATATCCTGCGCAACCCTGCTGAAGGTAACGCCTAGCCCTCGCCGCCGAACATAAAGCTGGTCCTCGTTGTGGCCTCTCGCCCTGAATCACCAGCTCTCCCCCACTTGCGGTCCTGATCCGCACCAACTGTTATGCGCAGTTGATCACCGCCCTACTGGGGCTTAGCCAATCCATACCGATAATCACCTTGTTCCCTATCAACGGAATAGGAACCAAGTCTACCAAGTAGCGCTCCTCGAATAACCGCAACACACAATCTCGGAATACCGCCGATGCTCGCACCGATCGGTCATCAGTAATCTCTACCTCTAAAGGGCAATCCAACATGCCCGAAGGCTCAGGAAACTTCTTGCTAAGCGCAAGAGAGAGAAATGATCGGGTAGCACCCGAATCAAACAATACCTACACTGGGATCCCTCTATAATCCGCAGGGTCGCTGGAGCTGGGGCCTTCACTGGCGCTGCTGCTGCTGTCAACTGGGGGCAATTGGCCTTCTTGTGGCCCCTTTGGTTGCAGTGGAAACACAACAACTCTGATGTCTGAAAAGTGGGTGCAGGGGCGGTACAATCCCTGCTGAAATGCCCCGTCTTGCCGCATTTGTAGCAGCCCGACGATCCCATCCTACATGCTCCCTCGTGCGGCCTGCCGCATTTCCTGCAGCGGCCCTGTCCTGACTGGCCTTTCGGCCTACCATCTGATCCCTTGGGCTTCTTCCCCGAAGCCCCAGTCACCTGCCCCTCCTCTACCTTCTTCTTCCGGATGTGCTCCAAATCAATCTCCCTATCCCTTGCCCTGGAAATCATGGAATCCAGGGTAGGGCAAGCTGAAAAACTAACATGCTCCCGAATGTCAGATCGCAGCATGTCATGGTAGCGGGTCCTCCTCATGTCCTAATCTCCCGCATACTGGGGCACTAGCAACGCCCTCTCCCGGAACTTGGCGGTGATCTCCGCCACAGTCTCAGTAGTCTGTCTCATATCTAAGAACTCCCTCGCCAACTACTGGAGCTCCACTGCTGGTGCAAACTCCGCTCTGAACCGAGTCACAAAGTCCGACCATGTCATAGCCTCAACCGCCGAGGCTCCCAGAGAGTCACCAACCGACTCCCACCAATCTCTGGCCCGGTCCCTCATACATCCTGCTACAAATCGTACCTTCGACCCCTCAGGGCAGAAGCTAGTCAACTGTGCAGACTCAATGTCTGCAATCCATTGTCTGGCAGCAATGGGGTCCTTCGCCCCATGAAAATCTGGCGCACCACTGCCCCTGAAGTCCTTAAAGGACAGCGTGCGAGATCCTGACTGGCTAGATGCCATGTCACTCCTGAACGCCCTGAGGCGGTCCTCCATCAGCTCAACTATCCCTTCCTTGATCGACCCGAAAATGATGGGGGTCGACTCAAGGATGCCTCTGGTGATCTCTGACGCGATGAACTCGCGTAGCCTCTCATCTACTGGCTCGGAACCTGATCCCGAACCCGATCCCTCTCCTGAACTGCCAACTGCTGGCCTCAGACGTAGTACCACCATTCTGCAATACATACAGGCAACCATTAGTGATACTGATACCTCTAAAGGGATCACATCTACTACAAGTTCCCTGGTCTTGCCTTAGCCTTCCTCGATTCAAGTACGGATCCTCTGCTTTCAGTAGTACGGGCCCATACTACCTTCCACATCTATCCGTACCTTCCTCAAGAATCGCCTCGACTCCACCAAGTCCCTTCTACTACTACTGCTAATCTCATGCTAATCTCATCCTAGGCTTTCCCTAGGTAATCACCAACCCACTCTCCGCCATCAACTGCATAAGAAGTCCCTGCTTTCTTCCCCTAACTAGCTCGCGAATACTATTACATATTACTCAGACTAGATAATTCTTCGAATGAGAGGTCCTACCCTACAACGGTTGGACTCAAACAAGAGCTGCGAAATAGAGCTAGACCCAACCTTCTGAAATTATTTAGTCCTTGCAATATGTAACTTAACATATTCGTTTACTAGTTAGTGAAAGACAACTAGAACTTCTAAAAGCACAAAGCAAGCAGCATTCGGGCATTGAGTACACATAATCAAGTATATACTACTCTGGCTATCATACCGACTAATCTGTAATAGCATGTAGTTCTCAATAAGCTGGTACACATATAGCAGGCACATAAGGCATCCTTCCTAGATCCTTAGCCCTAAGCTAGCATCCAGTTCTACTGAAACTGAGACTGGTAATCATATCATAAACTTATATGGGTACTTTGGGGAATACTTACTTGAGCTCGGCCGGTCGCGCACATCACACACTTCGCTCTTTTCCAAACTCTTTATCTTAACTTTTAGAAAATCATTTTCTTTTGTAAAAATCCCTTTAGTCCCTCGATTTGAGTCCAGACAGTCCCGAAGGTGCGTCCGAATCCCTCAAACCAGGGCTCTGATACCAACTTGTAACATCCCAAATTTCACGTCCAAAAATTTCATTTTTAAATCCATACTTTGGAAAACATTTGTGAATAAACATCGTTTGATCATATCATTTCATAAACATATTTCGTGTCTGAAAACCAAAACATAAAAACAACCATAATGTCAGAGTACAAAATCCCAGAATAACTCATGGTGCGGAAAACATTGTGCGTGTATGATGTGCCGCTACCGCGCCAGCTCCTTCCCCTTCGATGAAGAGTTACCTGAAAAAAAAACTGTAACTGTAAGCACAAAGCTTAGTGAGTTCCCCCATTGTACCACATACCATACAAACACATAGCATACATACTGCCGGGCAATTCTGGGGTGCCCGACCTACCCGATATGGCCATTCTGGGGTGCCGACCTACCCGTGTCAAGCCATTCTGGGGTGCTGACCTACCCATGTCAAGCCATTCTGGGGTGCTGACCTACCCGTTGGTCCTAACAACCGAACTTGGGGCTATTCCCCTCCTACTACCACTATCACATATAACATAGCATGCCAGCATATAAACATATCATCACATGCTGTCAGACATATCTGGGGTGTCTGACCTACCCTTCGGTCCTTACAACCGAACTCTACTACTATCACTTATAACATATCATGCCAGCATATAACATATCAGGTAGTAGCAAAACTAGATGATATCACAAAGACAATCACCTAACATACAACTCCTACTGGTGGGCCGGCATTGTGGCCGTAGACCCACCGCTACTGGAAGGTAACTCACCTCGTAGTAGCTGCTGATCTGTGCGGGAAAATCCTCTGACTGCTACTGCTGCTGCTCCGGAAATCCTCCGGCTATAATTCCCACAAAACAATTAGTCATACACTGCCAACTGCTTTTAGGGTAAAATGACCATTTTACCCCTGACCAAGTCAAAGTCAAAGTCAAAGTCAACTTCCAGTTGACCTGACTCGCTGAGTTGGTTCGCCAACTCGCCGAGTCCCTATCCTTCTATTTGACCTTATACTCGTCTCTACTCGTCGAGTTAGGCGATGACTCGACGAGTTTTCCTTCTAATTTAACATCTACTGAATCTTCATCCGACTCGTCGAGTTGTATAAACGACTCGTCGAGTTCATCTTCAACTGATGAACAGGTCCTGTCCTTGAATCGCCGAGTTATATGAACAACTCGTCGAGTTCATCTTCAATCTTAAGAAGATTGCCTTGGACTCGCCGAGTCTGTTCATGCACTCGCCGAGTCCCATGAATTCCAGCACCATGGCTTAGTCCAGAACGTTGGGTCACTCCTCGGGACCTCCCTGAAACCTTTCCACACTCAACTGGGTCCTTGACCCAAAACAGAAAAGGGAGTCAAGCCTCGGACTCGCCGAGTTCCAAGAACGACTCGCCGAGTCGAGTATGTCCAAGTCTCATTTTCTCGATTTCTGGTGTACAACACTTGCCCAAAAGGTAGATCTAGGCTCCTAGGACCGTTCTAGCACGTAAAGTTACGAACTTTACGTACATGCATGGGACTTTTGAGCCTCAAGGCCCTAAAATGGCTCCTACAATGCATGGGGCCTTCCTTGAGTGCCAAAAGCCACTCCTTTCTGCCTTGTAACCCCTCCAAGGACCTAGATCTGAAACTTCAACCCCTAACCATGCTTGCAATCATGTTTGGTGACCAAAATGGCTTAGAAAAGCCCTAAAATTTCACAAAATGGGATCTATCAAATGGAAGAGCAAGGTACAGACTTTTTACCTTCAATGAGCTGAAAATGGTGCACAAACTCGGATCCCTTTAGCCTCCTCTTGTTCCTTCAAGCTTTTCCTTCCCTCCTTGGATCACAAAAGCACCAAAGTCACTCCAAATGCCTTAGATTGCTTCAATAACGGATAAGGTTTGCTATGGGGGTCTTCTGGGAGCAAATGGGACGAAGGAGGCCGAGTTAAAGTGTTTAAATAGGGTGCAAACCCTCGGATTAGGGTTTTTGTCCAGACAGGGTCTACTCGCCGAGTCCGGGACCCGACTCGCCGAGTCCATCGCTTAAGTCTCGCGTCCCCTCTCGCTTCTACTAGGCGAGTTGGTCCTTCAACTCGCCGAGTCCAAGGCCAAAAATGCAAAATATTTAAAGAACTACTAAAAAGAATACGTACCAAGAACCAGGTGCTATATTTGAGTGGAGCGGGATTTAAACCCGATGACTCATTCCTTCCCGTTTAAAGCATCGCTACCAAAACCCTAACCCAAAATGATGAGGCAGCCGCTATACTCGAACCTTTCAGCCGCCACCACCAGACTTTCTCTCGTCCTCCAACCTGTGGAAGCTCTGATCATCTATCGTCCCTAGTCGATGTCGCTGCCGCCAATCCTCCTTCTCCTTTTTTGTTAGACGTCGCTTGCTGCCAACCGTCGGTGTATCCGTCAGCCTCCTAGCCACCATAGGAGTCGGAATAACCTGCCACTGTGTCGGGTGTTGCTGCTGTTAACCACCGCTGCGCTGCAACCGGGAAGACGCGGTCGGAGCTACTCCGTGTCTTCTTCTTCTTTCGTTTTCTGCCGCCGTTCTTTTCTTCTTCCCTTTTTTTGTTCTGCCGACAAAGATGTCCCTTGCCACCAATAGCCACCGTATTATCGCCCCATTATCCGCCATGGCAGTGGGTGACCAGTGTATGGACGCTAGGACAGGAGACCGAAGAGGCGTTGTTGATTCCGCTGCTGCCGTCGAGCGACTATTTCATGCCCTCCGGTTGCCCTCCGCCACTCTCTTCCGCTGTTACAGTGCAAACTGTCGTCAACAGCCGCCGTACGCCGCTAGATCGATGGTTGGATCTGGTTGCAAGAAGCTATCATGGGTGTGTGCATGTGGTTCGTTTGGTTGGATTTTTTCAAAAAGTGCACCACCACCGTGAGGTGGTGGCTGCCGCCATGCGCCACCGTCGGCCACCACTAGGTGGCTATGTGTGTGTGTTTATTTCCCTTTTAGTATGTTATTTTTGAGTTGTAAAATGTAATTCAAAATGGAATAATCAAAAAATTGAAAACCACCACCTTAGGGTGGTGGCTGCCGCCACCGGCCGCCGTGTCGGGTGGCGGTGTGTTTGCTGTGTGAGTTTGATTCGTTTGGGGTGATTGAAACCCTAATGGGCCTTGTAAACCCTAATGGGCTCAATGAAGCCTAATGGGCTTAATGAAAAAACCTAATGGGCTTGATGACATTCTAGTGGGCTTAATCGGCCCAATAAAGCCCTAAATGACCTAAAAGCCCAACAAATTAATAAATGGGCTAGTATTTGGGTTGGAAACCCTAATTAGGGTTTGGAAAACCCTAACGTCATCAAAACCCTAATTTTGGGGAATTAATCGGAACACACGGGAATTATTAATAACGTGGAATAATAAATAATAATCATTGGCAAGATTAATCTAAGCGATAGTGGACTTAATGGATTAAGTCCTTAATGGGTTAAGTAGGAAACTTAACCCTAATCATCATTCTTTGGACTGCTTAAGGCCTAAGCTATCCAATTAGGGTTTTGACTAAAACCCTAGCAGCACAAATATAAATAGACCCCTTAGGCTTCAGAAATTGGCTAACCCTACTTCTAAGAGTACCAGAGCCGACTTCAAGAGCTTCCAACCTCTCTCCAAGATCATCCTCTTGCTTGTGGTGTTTGTAAGCCATTAGAGGAGTGATATTTGTGACTCTAAGCTCCAATGACAAGAAGATTCAAGCTTTGAAGAAGAGGTAATCATCTAGATCTGTTTTGTTATGTCAATTTTGAATTATATACACTAGATCTAGGGTTTGAAAGTCTTGGATGAGTTGCATGTACAATAGAGAAGCCTAGATCTAAGCTTTAGGGTTTGCATGAGCACATAGGATGTTATTTTGTGTAAAACCCATTAGTGGTATCAGAGCCTTGATTGGCTTCTATTGTATTGATGCTTTGTGTTTTCATTCATGCTTTAAAATTAATTTTTTGGCCCCCTGACTGACAGACTCGGCGAGTCCCAAAAAGGGCTCAACGAGTAGGATGAACTCGACGAGTCCATATGGGGACTCGGCGAGTCGAGACGTCTGTCAGAGGGATTTTCGGGATTTCTTGCTGTTTTGCTGAAGGATAATTACCAAAATCAGCTTTGACTAATAAAATCCGAATTTTATTCTTGATATATGTTTATCCTTACCAAAACAAAAGATAATCACCAATTATTTGAATGATTAATTCCTTATATGATAATATTTGATTATTTAAATTATTTGATGAATTATCTTGTAAATAAAATTGATTAGGTCAAATTTTAGATAATCATTAAATTAAATGTTTAATTTTAAATTATTTGCTATTTGATCCTATGTGTTTTGAAAAGTTCAAAACTTGCCCTCAAGTTTTGAAATTTAAATTTTTGATTAAAAGTTTAATTTGAACTATTTAAATTTCAACCCCTAGAATTTTACAAGTTTAAAATTCAACCTTATACTTTATATATATATATATATATATATATATATATATATATATATATATATATATATATATATATATATATATATATATATATATATATATATATATATATATATATATATATATATATAACTTAAATGCTAGTCTTACCGTTAGTAGGCCTCATTCACGAAGCCGATCTATAAGGGGGTATAAGGTTATGGCCTATAAAATGGCCGTTTAATGGGTGTCCACTCTCACCCACCGCTTCCTTGATTGGTGGAGGGCCGTTAGCCGAACGGGTAGGATAGGGCAACCTATTCCTCATTAAAAGTATAATGAAATTATAAAAGTAACTAAATGTTTTTACAAAATTCCCAATCTTAGTTACTTTAGGCAAAAGTGAATTGATGCAATTCCATGAAATTACACTTTGTACCTTTGCTAAGACGTTAGTGGAGCGTGTGTGGTTAACCGACACACTAATTGGGTTCTAAGCAAAGGTGGCAAAGGGTGACTCATTGTTTGTTATAGTTCGATGGAGCGTGTGTGGTTAACCGGCACATCGAATAGATGACTGTAACAATGAGGGCACCATGTACATTTGCATGGTTATTCACACTTGCTTTGTGATCCTCGGCATCCCAGTCACAAAATTGAGGGGCATATCGAGATTTAAACATGCCATTGAAAAGTTCAATGAATCTCAAAAGATCTAGGAGTTTTCAATGCATTTAAAACTTAACTTTAATTTGTTTTTCATGGTGGAAATTAGTGAATCGTCATTCACTTACCTTCAAATTATTTACTTGTTAGATTACGACATCCCTCTTCTAATTTGTAAATAATGTTGTTGGATCCTAGCCCTAATTTCTCATTTGGGTGTTTAATTGGGGATTCATTTCTAATCAAACCTTGTTCTTTTTCTTTTTCAAATGTCGAACGTCAACAACAACGCTTCTGGTTCAACTTCCTCTGGCTCGTTCTCACTCATGAACTTCTGTGGGAGAGTGATCTTTGACGGGTCCAATTTCAATGATTGTACCCGTAACATTCGAATGGTCACTCGTTACGAGGACAAAGAGTATGTCCTCGATGAGAAGCTAAAGGAAATCAATATCAACACTGCCTCTACTAAAGAGATCGCGACCTTTGAGGCCCATGAGCGTGATGCCACGAAAGTCCATTGCATCATGCTAGCGACTATGACTGCAGAACTCCAGAAGTCCTATGAGGACATGTACCCCTATGAAATGCATCAGGATCTGCTGGACCGGTACCACCAAAGCGCTAGGCAACAAAGGTACGAGATCATCACTTCGATGATCACTACCAAAATGGGTAATGGAGAGTCCCTTACTGCTCATCTGCAAAAGATGCAGAGATATTTCGATCGACTGCTAAAGCTAAATGTTAACTTTGATGAAGAGCTAGGAATTGACATCATCCTTCATTCCTTGCCTCCATGCTATAGCCAGTTCTGCATGACCTACCACATGAACAAGGAGGAGGTCACCTTGAGCAAGCTTCAAGGACTGCTGAGCATTGCTGAGAGAAACCTCAAAGATAAATTTGTTGCATCATCTCCAACTTCTACTGCTGCCCTAGTCCTGACAATTGGGCAATGGAAGGGTAAGAAGAGGAAAGCTCCCTCAAAGAGCCACCATAAGGGAAAGTTCCAAAATGGATCCTATTCTAGTGGAACCAAGGTTGGTCCTGCTAAACCCAACTCCAAACCCAAAGAGACAGAATGCCACTACTGCCATGAAATAGGGCATTGGAAACGAAGCTGCCCAAAATATCTACAATACATCAAGGATGGAAAGATCAAGCCGTCCTACGCAAGTATTTACACTATTAAATCTAATGATTCATCACATGCTATTTCTTGGCTTCTTGATACAGGATGTGGTTTTCAAATTTGTTCTTATTTGCAGGGCCTAAGAAGAAATAGGGATGTGGAGCATGGGAAGATAAATTTAATCATGGGGAATAGAAGATCGTCGCCTGTCACCAAGATCGGAGTTTACTCTTTAATGCTCAGTAGTGGATTAGGATTAGATTTAAATAATTGTTGCTATTCGCCAGATATGACAAGAAACATCATTTCATTTCATGGTTTGTATAGACAAGGGTTTAGATATTCATTTGATAATGAAAAGGGTTCTATTAATGCTTATCTTAATGGTGTTTTTGTATTTTGAAGCATTACCTTGTAATGGAATATATGAAACTGTGATGGTTGTAGACAATTTAGGAAATGATGTGTTGTGTATTGATTCTTCCAATGATTTGGATAAAGCATGCTTGTGGCATTGTCGTCTTGGACATGTCAACAAGAAACGCATAGCCTAACTCCAAAAGGATGGAGTGTTGGAGTCATTCGACCTTAGGGACGATGACGTGTGTGAATCTTGTTTACTTGGAAATATGACTGTTAGGCGTGTCAAACCCAACAAATAATAGGGGTACGATATACTCCAAAAGAATCCTACTATATTGCACTAAAAGGTAGTACAAGGCAAGGAGGGTCGATCCACAGAGACACGGGATAATTAGTCTATACCTCTTTGCGCAAGGTACTATGGTCACCAACAGTAAAGAGGGGGGGTTTGAGTGTAATGATGTAGCAAATCAATTTAAAACACGAGTAAACAACTAAACCAATGAATTAAGTTCAGATTTTGTAAGGACTCCAACTCCATGTATGACAATCTAGCAATGTGAATCAAAGATGACAAGACATTTGTTTCATTCTATCTAAGTTGGTACTTGAAAGTGTTAACAAGCTCTAACACTTTCCATTCACCACATTAATCAATCAAAACAAGCTCTTTGATTAATCCTAACCTTACTAACCTAATCTAAACAAGCTCTTAGAAGTAGATTAAAAGATTGCATTAAGCTTATTGTGAATGTTCCCAACAACACCCAATACTCCTCACAAGCTCGGGAGTGTAAGAATGTGTGAAAAGATTTACACTAAATTCATTCATAAGAAATCAATTTAATGCTTGTTACTTACTTCAATTCACAAAACAATTACGGATTTTGAAAAATGAATAACTTGAATGACCTAACCCTAATTCAAATGGCCAATAAGAATCATTATTAGAATCAAACATTCGATTGAAGTAAAATCAGTTTCACTAGATAGAAATTCAACACAAACATCATGTCATATGATTTGATTCACAACCAAAAAGTCAAAACATGAAATTGGAGAAACTAGGGTTCTAGCCACACATGGCTAGAACAAGATCACAAGTCTAAAAGATGAAATTAAGTGTAATTACAACTTACAAAAACGAGAATTAATGTTTCCAAATGATTAATGGACAAACACTTGCAAAAACCTTCGAAATCCCCTCTCAAAATATGCTCTGATATGTTGTGTGTCTGTAAAAATGGCCCTCAACCCGTAATATGAAGGATAGGAAAAACTGCCAAAAGTTGGTTTTTGGGTCGAACACGGCCCGTGTTAAAATAGGCTAAACTGACACGGGTCGTGTTCAGCAGCCAACACGCCCCGTGTTGATTTGCACTAAACTGACATGCCCCGTGTCAGCATGGTCAACAGCTCCCATTTTGGTCAAACACGCCCCGTGCCCACTTTTCAGTGTAAATTCAACACGCCACGTGTACCTCTCTGACTCCAATTCCAAACTTGATTTTTCCAACTTTTTCGTTCTTCGCCCGATCATCCCGATATCTTCACCAATGCTTCCCGATACTTCCCAAAGCGCGTTCCAACCTCCGGTTTACCTGAAAAAGACATGAAAGTGTGCAAATAAGGTTGTTCTAGACACTAACATGAATATGATGAAATGCAAGAAAAAGGAAGAACAATTGTGCTAAATAGATGCATGAAATGGGACTAAAAGGTGTGCAAAAAGGTGCACAAATAGCACCTAACAAATCTCCCCAAGCTTAGACCTTTCTTGTCCTCAAGAAAAACAAGAACCGGACAAACAGGACGATTTCTAGATGGCAAAAAGAAACATAGAAAAAAAATGTGGACAGAAAGATCCTGAAAGCTAAGAATGAATGCATGCGATGAAAACCATGAAAATGAAACATATGTACAAAAGATACTTAAGGAACAAAAATTGAACCAACGAACGATTTAAGAACACAAGTAATCTTTTTATTTATTTTTATAAATATGGACATATACGATCAAACCTTACATCAGCGGGGCTCCAATCATTAATACCTAGGCGACCATCCTGCTTCCTTCCACATATCACAGACTCCCAAGGTGAGGAAGACCCGAAATGGTGTAACCCAATAATCCAACCCTAGTTTTATTAAAACTTTATACCTTACTAAGCTTTATGGGCGAAAATAACATAGTCCGGATCTCATGTCCTTAAGACTAGATGGCCAAGAATCAGAATCGACGCATCCTTAAGAACCCGTCACGGCGAATCAGCTTTCGCTGAAACAGTGAGCCCACCCGAAGGGGCCCAGCTCCTATGCTTTCACTTTTTCGAGAGCCACAAGTATCATATCACACAGTTCTTCATTCGCCAAATTTGACTTTGAATTGGCTTTTGATTTGATTGAACTTTGATTTGTACTTCGTTTTGAATTTGGATTCTTCAATCTTCATTTTTGGAATTTCTTGAGATTTCTTCGTTTTGGCACTTGAAATTCTGATTTGGGTACTAGATATGACAATTGTACCCTTCCTTCTTTCTTGACGGTGTGGATCTGATACTTAAGCTCTCTGTCACCGCGAGGGTAACGCGTGTCAACAAATAGGTCCGTGTTCTGTGGGTCCAGAGTTTTCGATAAGGATTATTTTTAAACATTCAGAATCAAATCATCCTAAAGCTGTTATTACCGCCCAAAAAACGTTTCAATATAATTTCTTTTTAATATCTAAGGCTAGGGTCTCGAATTACGGTGTTTGGGTCCCCTAGTTATGACAGCTGATTCTACACTTCCGGTAACTATCCGGTCGCCTCGGGTATTTTGTTTTTTTTCCATTTGATTTCTCGTTTTCCCACTTCATGGAGCTATTGTATGTAAAGAGTGTCATCATCTCGTACATTTTTTTTTTGTTTTTTTTGAAAATGCATGCATGAATATGAAATGCAAAAAATGGTAAAATGCAAAAACTTGAAATAATTTTTTTTTTGGAAACAATGAATGAAAATGGGATGCACAAACTAGAAAATATTTTTGGGTTTTATAGATTTTAAAATGCAGAATGCAGGAAAAAGAAAATAAGAAGGCTAAAATCTTTTTGAGTTTTTTTTATGCATGAATATGAACATGAAATGCATGGATAAACCTAATATACAACTCTACCCCTCCCCAAGCTTAAAGATAAGCATCGTCCCCGATGCTCGGAGAGGGTGGAACAACCTAATCACCGGAAGGTGGTGCGGGATGGTAGTCGGGTCGGGTAAGGTCCAAAACAGTCATAAATGCACACAATTTGAAATTTTAAGCAAAATGTGGACGATTAAAGATATGGAAAGAATTTACCGAATCGTTCTTAGAGTCTAACAATTGTGGTGAGAACCTTCTCTTCATCTTCCCCAAGCTATTCGTGAAATATTTTTGGAGCCCGAGAGTCATTTTCTAGGCAAAAACAAGTTTATAACCATTTGAGACATTAAAATTTTGAAATTTACCAAAGACTATAAAGTTTTAAAAGAAATGACAAAAATACCCCCGGGTTGCCTCCCGGTTAGCCGCCCTTGTTTTAAGTCGTTGGCTCGACGTTGCCCCCGAATATGCTTTGTTCTAAGTATGTGGGCCTCTCCAACACATCAATCTTCTTGCCACCTCCTTCAATGGAACACTTATCTTGTACTTGACTTTCTTTTTGGATGGGAACCATGCTGGACTTTGACCCTTAATGACAACAATCGTCCAGCTGACCCGTTTCATGTACTTTTCCACTAAGGTAATCAACTCTTCTTTCTTTGATAGGGTGTTTGAGTTGATGACTGATTGTGTCTCTTCCTTCTCGGGATATATATCCTTTGAAGGTTCCGACAGATTTATCATTTTCGGTTCTAGTGTTTGGTCTACCAGTGAAAGGATTTTGTCATTGGTAGTGGGTGGCTCAGCCTCTCTTTCATCAACCTCTAACACATCCTCTACAACTTCCATGTCAGCCTTCTCAATTTCTACTTCTTCCTCATTAGCCTTCTCCACTTCTACTTCTTCATCCTCTTCCCCATCTTCAAATTGCAATCTTGGGTCATCAAAAAATTTCCCATCGTTCAAGGTGATGGCAGAAACAGTATGCCTTGGGTCCTCTTCGGTCTGCGATGGTAATTTTCCTTGAGTTTCCAATATACTCACAGATTGAGTAAGTTGTGCAATTTGTTGCTCTAAGCTTTTGAGGCTAGCTTTGGTTGTTTCTTGGAAGATCTAGGTAGTAGTGGCAATGCTTTTGACAATGTCTTCCAAGGACATGCTCGACGTTTCAGGTTGTTGGGGAGGTGGAGAATATAGTTGTTGGAACTGTGGAGTTATTTGGTATTGGTCATTTCCCCAAGCTTGGTATGGGTTTTGGCATTGGTTGTTTCCCAAAGCTTGGTTGTTTTCCCACCATTGATCATGTTGAGGTTGATCATAACTCCAATGGTTTGGCCAGTAGTAGCTTCCCATTTCTTGCACTTCTTCCCATTCTCACACATATCGGAATGATGTCCATTTTGAGTGCAAAAATCGCAAGGAATAGGTGTGGGCTGCGTACTTTGGTCATTTCCAATCATCATAACTAACTGAGCTAGCTCAGAAAGTTGGTCTTCTATGTAAGGAGTATTCATTTCTGAGCGACACTTTTTTTTTTGTTTTTTTTGTTTTTTTTATAGAGATGTACCTGCTCACAAAAATCTAGGCATAAACAATTAGTAACACCGTGTCCCCGGCAACGGCGTCAATTTGTTAGGCGTGTCAAACCCAACAAATAATAGGGGTACGATATACTCCAAACGAATCCCACTATATTGCACTAAAAGGTAGTACAAGGCAAGCAGGGTCGATCCACAGAGACACGGGATAATTAGTCTATACCTCTTTGCGCAAGGTACTATGGTCACCAACAGTAAAGAGGGGGGGGGGGGTTTGAGTGTAATGATGTAGCAAATCAATTTAAAACACGAGTAAACAACTAAACCAATGAATTAAGTTCAGATTTTGTAAGGACTCCAACTCCATGTATGACAATCTAGCAATGTGAATCAAAGATGACAAGACATTTGTTTCATTCTATCTAAGTTGGTACTTGAAAGTGTTAACAAGCTCTAACACTTTCCATTCACCACATTAATCAATCAAAACAAGCTCTTTGATTAATCCTAACCTTACTAACCAAATCTAAACAAGCTCTTAGAAGTAGATTAAAAGATTGCATTAAGCTTATTATGAATGTTCCCAACAACACCCAATACTCCTCACAAGCTCGGGAGCGTAAGAATGTGTGAAAAGATTTACACTAAATTCATTCATAAGATATCAATTTAATGCTTGTTACTTACTTCAATTCACAAAACAATTACGGATTTTGAAAAATGAATAACTTGAATGACCTAACCCTAATTCAAATGGCCAATAAGAATCATTATTAGAATCAAACATTCGATTGAAGTAAAATCAGTTTCACTAGATAGAAATTAAACACAAACATCATGTCATATGATTTGATTCACAACCAAAAAGTCAAAACATGAAATTGGAGAAACTAGGGTTCTAGCCACACATGGCTAGAACAAGATCACAAGTCTAAAAGATGAAATTAAGTGTAATTACAACTTACAAAAAGGAGAATTAATGTTTCCAAATGATTAATGGACAAACACTTGCAAAAACCTTCGAAATCCCCTCTCAAAATATGCTCTGATATGTTGTGTGTCTGTAAAAATGGCCCTCAACCCGTAATATGAAGGATAGGAAAAACTGCCAAAAGTTGGTTTTTGGGTCGAACATGGCCCGTGTTAAAATAGGCTAAACTGACACGGGTCGTGTTCAGCAGCCAACACGCCCCGTGTTGATTTGCACTAAACTGACATGCCCCGTGTCAGCATGGTCAACAGCTCCCATTTTGGTCAAACACGCCCCGTGCCCACTTTTCAGTGTAAATTGAACACGCCCCGTGTACCTCTCTGACTCCAATTCCAAACTTGATTTTTCCAACTTTTTCGTTCTTCGCCCGATCATCCCGATATCTTCACCAATGCTTCCCGGCACTTCCCAAAGCGCGTTCCAACCTCCGTTTTACCTGAAAAAGACATGAAAGTGTGCAAATAAGGTTGTTCTAGACACTAACATGAATATGATGAAATGCAAGAAAAAGGAAGAACAATTGTGCTAAATAGATGCATGAAATGGGACTAAAAGGTGTGCAAAAAGGTGCACAAATAGCACCTAACAAATCTCCCCAAGCTTAGACCTTTCTTGTCCTCAAGAAAGAACAAGAACCGAACAAACAGGACGATTTCTAGATGGCAAAAAGAAACATAGAAAAAAAATGTGGACAGAAAGATCCTGAAAGCTAAGAATGAATGCATGCGATGAAAACCATGAAAATGAAACATATGTACAAAAGATACTTAAGGAACAAAAATTGAACCAACGAACGATTTAAGAACACAAGTAATCTTTTTATTTATTTTTATAAATATGGACATATACGATCAAACCTTACATCAATGGGGCTCCAATCATTAATACCTAGGCGACCATCCTGCTTCCTTCCACATATCACAGACTCCCAAGGTGAGGAAGACCCGAAATGGTGTAACCCAATAATCCAACCCTAGTTTTATTAAAACTTTATACCTTACTAAGCTTTATGGGCGAAAATAACATAGTCCGGATCTCATGTCCTTAAGACTAGATGGCCAAGAATCAGAATCGACGCATCCTTAAGAACCCGTCACGGTGAATCAGCTTTCGCTGAAACAGTGAGCCCACCCGAAGGGGCCCAGCTCCTATGCTTTCACTTTTTCGAGAGCCACAAGTATCATATCACACAGTTCTTCATTCGCCAGATTTGACTTTGAATTGGCTTTTGATTTGATTGAACTTTGATTTGTACTTCGTTTTGAATTTGGATTCTTCAATCTTCATTTTTGGAATTTCTTGAGATTTCTTCGTTTTGGCACTTGAAATTCTGATTTGGGTACTAGATATGACAATTGTACCCTTCCTTCTTTCTTGATGGTGTGGATCTGATACTTAAGCTCTCTGTCACCGCGAGGGTAACGCGTGTCAACAAATAGGTCCGTGTTCTGTGGGTCCAGAGTTTTCGATAAGGATTATTTTTAAACATTCAGAATCAAATCATCCTAAAGCTGTTATTACCGCCCAAAAAACGTTTCAATATAATTTCTTTTTAATATCTAAGGCTAGGGTCTCGAATTACGGTGTTTGGGTCCCCTAGTTATGACAGCTGATTCTACACTTCCGGTAACTATCCGGTCGCCTCGGGTATTTTGTTTTTTTTCCATTTGATTTCTCGTTTTCCCACTTCATGGAGCTATTGTATGTAAAGAGTGTCATCATCTCGTACATTTTTTTTTTGTTTTTTTTGAAAATGCATGCATGAATATGAAATGCAAAAAATGGTAAAATGCAAAAACTTGAAATAATTTTTTTTTTGGAAACAATGAATGAAAATGGGATGCACAAACTAGAAAATATTTTTGGGTTTTATAGATTTTAAAATGCAGAATGCAGGAAAAAGAAAATAAGAAGGCTAAAATCTTTTTGAGTTTTTTTTATGCATGAATATGAACATGAAATGCATGGATAAACCTAATATACAACTCTACCCCTCCCCAAGCTTAAAGATAAGCATCGTCCCCGATGCTCGGAGAGGGTGGAACAACCTAATCACCGGTAGGTGGTACGGGATGGTAGTCGGGTCGGGTAAGGTCCAAAACAGTCATAAATGCACACAATTTGAAATTTTAAGCAAAATGTGGACGATTAAAGATATGGAAAGAATTTACCGAATCATTCTTAGAGTCTAACAATTGTGGTGAGAACCTTCTCTTCATCTTCCCCAAGCTATTCGTGAAATATTTTTGGAGCCCGAGAGTCATTTTCTAGGCAAAAACAAGTTTATAACCATTTGAGACATTAAAATTTTGAAATTTACCAAAGACTAAAAAGTTTTAAAAGAAATGACAAAAATACCCCCGGGTTGCCTCCCGGTTAGCCGCCCTTGTTTTAAGTCGTTGGCTCGACGTTGCCCCCGAATATGCTTCGTTCTAAGTATGTGGGCCTCTCCAACACATCAATCTTCTTGCCACCTCCTTCAATGGAACACTTATCTTGTACTTGACTTTCTTTTTGGATGGGAACCATGCTGGACTTAGACCCTTAATGACAACAATCGTCCAGCTGACCCGTTTCATGTACTTTTCCACTAAGGTAATCAACTCTTCTTTCTTTGATAGGGTGTTTGAGTTGATGACTGATTGTGTCTCTTCCTTCTCGGGATATATATCCTTTGAAGGTTCCGACAGATTTATCATTTTCGGTTCTAGTGTTTGGTCTACTAGTGAAAGGATTTTGTCATTGGTAGTGGGTGGCTCAGCCTTTCTTTCATCAACCTCTAACACATCCTCTACAACTTCCATGTCAGCCTTCTCAATTTCTACTTCTTCCTCATTAGCCTTCTCCACTTCTACTTCTTCATCCTCTTCCCCATCTTCAAATTGCAATCTTGGGTCATCAAAAAATTTCCCATCGTTCAAGGTGATGGCAGAAACAGTATGCCTTGGGTCCTCTTCGGTCTGCGATGGTAATTTTCCTTGAGTTTCCAATATACTCATAGATTGAGTAAGTTGTGCAATTTTTTGCTCTAAGCTTTTGAGGCTAGCTTTGGTTGTTTCTTGGAAGATCTAGGTAGTAGTGGCAATGCTTTTGACAATGTCTTCCAAGGACATGCTCGACGTTTCAGGTTGTTGGGGAGGTGGAGAATATAGTTGTTGGAACTGTGGAGTTATTTGGTATTGGTCATTTCCCCAAGCTTGGTATGGGTTTTGGCATTGGTTGTTTCCCAAAGCTTGGTTGTTTTCCCACCATTGATCATGTTGAGGTTGATCATAACTCCAATGGTTTGGCCAGTAGTAGCTTCCCATTTCTTGCACTTCTTCCCATTCTCACACATATCGGAATGATGTCCATTTTGAGTGCAAAAATCGCAAGGAATAGGTGTGGGTTGCGTACTTTGGTCATTTCCAATCATCATAACTAACTGAGCTAGCTCAGAAAGTTGGTCTTCTATGTAAGGAGTATTCATTTCTGAGCGACACTTTTTTTTTTGTTTTTTTTGTTTTTTTTATAGAGATGTACCTGCTCACAAAAATCTAGGCATAAACAATTAGTAACACCGTGTCCCCGGCAACGACGTCAATTTGTTAGGCGTGTCAAACCCAACAAATAATAGGGGTACGATATACTCCAAACGAATCCCACTATATTGCACTAAAAGGTAGTACAAGGCAAGCAGGGTCGATCCACAGAGACACGGGATAATTAGTCTATACCTCTTTGCGCAAGGTACTATGGTCACCAACAGTAAAGAGGGGGGGGGGGGTTTGAGTGTAATGATGTAGCAAATCAATTTAAAACACGAGTAAACAACTAAACCAATGAATTAAGTTCAGATTTTGTAAGGACTCCAACTCCATGTATGACAATCTAGCAATGTGAATCAAAGATGACAAGACATTTGTTTCATTCTATCTAAGTTGGTACTTGAAAGTGTTAACAAGCTCTAACACTTTCCATTCACCACATTAATCAATCAAAACAAGCTCTTTGATTAATCCTAACCTTACTAACCAAATCTAAACAAGCTCTTAGAAGTAGATTAAAAGATTGCATTAAGCTTATTATGAATGTTCCCAACAACACCCAATACTCCTCACAAGCTCGGGAGCGTAAGAATGTGTGAAAAGATTTACACTAAATTCATTCATAAGATATCAATTTAATGCTTGTTACTTACTTCAATTCACAAAACAATTACGGATTTTGAAAAATGAATAACTTGAATGACCTAACCCTAATTCAAATGGCCAATAAGAATCATTATTAGAATCAAACATTCGATTGAAGTAAAATCAGTTTCACTAGATAGAAATTAAACACAAACATCATGTCATATGATTTGATTCACAACCAAAAAGTCAAAACATGAAATTGGAGAAACTAGGGTTCTAGCCACACATGGCTAGAACAAGATCACAAGTCTAAAAGATGAAATTAAGTGTAATTACAACTTACAAAAAGGAGAATTAATGTTTCCAAATGATTAATGGACAAACACTTGCAAAAACCTTCGAAATCCCCTCTCAAAATATGCTCTGATATGTTGTGTGTCTGTAAAAATGGCCCTCAACCCGTAATATGAAGGATAGGAAAAACTGCCAAAAGTTGGTTTTTGGGTCGAACATGGCCCGTGTTAAAATAGGCTAAACTGACACGGGTCGTGTTCAGCAGCCAACACGCCCCGTGTTGATTTGCACTAAACTGACATGCCCCGTGTCAGCATGGTCAACAGCTCCCATTTTGGTCAAACACGCCCCGTGCCCACTTTTCAGTGTAAATTGAACACGCCCCGTGTACCTCTCTGACTCCAATTCCAAACTTGATTTTTCCAACTTTTTCGTTCTTCGCCCGATCATCCCGATATCTTCACCAATGCTTCCCGGCACTTCCCAAAGCGCGTTCCAACCTCCGTTTTACCTGAAAAAGACATGAAAGTGTGCAAATAAGGTTGTTCTAGACACTAACATGAATATGATGAAATGCAAGAAAAAGGAAGAACAATTGTGCTAAATAGATGCATGAAATGGGACTAAAAGGTGTGCAAAAAGGTGCACAAATAGCACCTAACAAATCTCCCCAAGCTTAGACCTTTCTTGTCCTCAAGAAAGAACAAGAACCGGACAAACAGGACGATTTCTAGATGGCAAAAAGAAACATAGAAAAAAAATGTGGACAGAAAGATCCTGAAAGCTAAGAATGAATGCATGCGATGAAAACCATGAAAATGAAACATATGTACAAAAGATACTTAAGGAACAAAAATTGAACCAACGAACGATTTAAGAACACAAGTAATCTTTTTATTTATTTTTATAAATATGGACATATACGATCAAACCTTACATCAATGGGGCTCCAATCATTAATACCTAGGCGACCATCCTGCTTCCTTCCACATATCACAGACTCCCAAGGTGAGGAAGACCCGAAATGGTGTAACCCAATAATCCAACCCTAGTTTTATTAAAACTTTATACCTTACTAAGCTTTATGGGCGAAAATAACATAGTCCGGATCTCATGTCCTTAAGACTAGATGGCCAAGAATCAGAATCGACGCATCCTTAAGAACCCGTCACGGTGAATCAGCTTTCGCTGAAACAGTGAGCCCACCCGAAGGGGCCCAGCTCCTATGCTTTCACTTTTTCGAGAGCCACAAGTATCATATCACACAGTTCTTCATTCGCCAGATTTGACTTTGAGTTGGCTTTTGATTTGATTGAACTTTGATTTGTACTTCGTTTTGAATTTGGATTCTTCAATCTTCATTTTTGGAATTTCTTGAGATTTCTTCGTTTTGGCACTTGAAATTCTGATTTGGGTACTAGATATGACAATTGTACCCTTCCTTCTTTCTTGACGGTGTGGATCTGATACTTAAGCTCTCTGTCACCGCGAGGGTAACGCGTGTCAACAAATAGGTCCGTGTTCTGTGGGTCCAGAGTTTTCGATAAGGATTATTTTTAAACATTCAGAATCAAATCATCCTAAAGCTGTTATTACCGCCCAAAAAACGTTTCAATATAATTTCTTTTTAATATCTAAGGCTAGGGTCTCGAATTACGGTGTTTGGGTCCCCTAGTTATGACAGCTGATTCTACACTTCCGGTAACTATCCGGTCGCCTCGGGTATTTTGTTTTTTTTTCATTTGATTTCTCGTTTTCCCACTTCATGGACCTTTTGTATGTAAAGAGTGTCATCATCTCGTACATTTTTTTTTTGTTTTTTTTGAAAATGCATGCATGAATATGAAATGCAAAAAATGGTAAAATGCAAAAACTTGAAATAATTTTTTTTTTTGGAAACAATGAATGAAAATGGGATGCACAAACTAGAAAATATTTTGGGTTTTATAGATTTTAAAATGCAGAATGCAGGAAAAAGAAAATAAGAAGGCTAAAATCTTTTTGAGTTTTTTTTATGCATGAATATGAACATGAAATGCATGGATAAACCTAATATACAACTCTACCCCTCCCCAAGCTTAAAGATAAGCATCGTCCCCGATGCTCGGAGAGGGTGGAACAACCTAATCACCGGTAGGTGGTGCGGGATGGTAGTCGGGTCGGGTAAGGTCCAAAACAGTCATAAATGCACACAATTTGAAATTTTAAGCAAAATGTGGACGATTAAAGATATGGAAAGAATTTACCGAATCGTTCTTAGAGTCTAACAATTGTGGTGAGAACCTTCTCTTCATCTTCCCCAAGCTATTCGTGAAATATTTTTGGAGCCCGAGAGTCATTTTCTAGGCAAAAACAAGTTTATAACCATTTGAGACATTAAAATTTTGAAATTTACCAAAGACTAAAAAGTTTTAAAAGAAATGACAAAAATACCCCCGGGTTGCCTCCCGGTTAGCCGCCCTTGTTTTAAGTCGTTGGCTCGACGTTGCCCCCGAATATGCTTCGTTCTAAGTATGTGGGCCTCTCCAACACATCAATCTTCTTGCCACCTCCTTCAATGGAACACTTATCTTGTACTTGACTTTCTTTTTGGATGGGAACCATGCTGGACTTAGACCCTTAATGACAACAATCGTCCAGCTGACCCGTTTCATGTACTTTTCCACTAAGGTAATCAACTCTTCTTTCTTTGATAGGGTGTTTGAGTTGATGACTGATTGTGTCTCTTCCTTCTCGGGATATATATCCTTTGAAGGTTCCGACAGATTTATCATTTTCGGTTCTAGTGTTTGGTCTACTAGTGAAAGGATTTTGTCATTGGTAGTGGGTGGCTCAGCCTTTCTTTCATCAACCTCTAACACATCCTCTACAACTTCCATGTCAGCCTTCTCAATTTCTACTTCTTCCTCATTAGCCTTCTCCACTTCTACTTCTTCATCCTCTTCCCCAACTTCAAATTGCAATCTTGGGTCATCAAAAAATTTCCCATCGTTCAAGGTGATGGAAGAAACAGTATGCCTTGGGTCCTCTTCGGTCTGCGATGGTAATTTTCCTTGAGTTTCCAATATACTCACAGATTGAGTAAGTTGTGCAATTTTTTGCTCTAAGCTTTTGAGGCTAGCTTTGGTTGTTTCTTGGAAGATCTAGGTAGTAGTGGCAATGCTTTTGACAATGTCTTCCAAGGACATGCTCGACGTTTCAGGTTGTTGGGGAGGTGGAGAATATAGTTGTTGGAACTGTGGAGTTATTTGGTATTGGTCATTTCCCCAAGCTTGGTATGGGTTTTGGCATTGGTTGTTTCCCCAAGCTTGGTTGTTTTCCCACCATTGATCATGTTTAGGTTGATCATAACTCCAATGGTTTGGCCAGTAGTAGCTTCCCATTTCTTGCACTTCTTCCCATTCTCCTTGTAGATATGGACACATATCGGAATGATGTCCATTTTGAGTGCAAAAATCGCAAGGAATAGGTGTGGGTTGCGTACTTTGGTCATTTCCAATCATCATAACTAACTGAGCTAGCTCAGAAAGTTGGTCTTCTATGCAAGGAGTATTCATTTCTGAGCGACACTTTTTTTTTGTTTTTTTTGTTTTTTTTATAGAGATGTACCTGCTCACAAAAATCTAGGCATAAACAATTAGTAACACCGTGTCCCCGGCAACGGCGTCAATTTGTTAGGCGTGTCAGACCCAACAAATAATAGGGGTACGATATACTCCAAAAGAATCCCACTATATTGCACTAAAAGGTAGTACAAGGCAAGCAGGGTCGATCCACAGAGACACGGGATAATTAGTCTATACCTCTTTGCGCAAGGTACTATGGTCACCAACAGTAAAGAGGGGGGGGGGGGTTTGAGTGTAATGATGTAGCAAATCAATTTAAAACACGAGTAAACAACTAAACCAATGAATTAAGTTCAGATTTTGTAAGTACTCCAACTCCATGTATGACAATCTAGCAATGTGAATCAAAAATGACAAGACATTTGTTTCATTCTATCTAAGTTGGTACTTGAAAGTGTTAACAAGCTCTAACACTTTCCATTCACCACATTAATCAATCAAAACAAGCTCTTTGATTAATCCTAACCTTACTAACCTAATCTAAACAAGCTCTTAGAAGTAGATTAAAAGATTGCATTAAGCTTATTGTGAATATTCCCAACAACACCCAATACTCCTCACAAGCTCGGGAGCGTAAGAATGTGTGAAAAGATTTACACTAAATTCATTCATAAGAAATCAATTTAATGCTTGTTACTTACTTCAATTCACAAAACAATTACGGATTTTGAAAAATGAATAACTTGAATGACCTAACCCTAATTCAAATGGCCAATAAGAATCATTATTAGAATCAAACATTCGGTTGAAGTAAAATCAGTTTCACTAGATAGAAATTAAACACAAACATCATGTCATATGATTTGATTCACAACCAAAAAGTCAAAACATGAAATTGGAGAAACTAGGGTTCTAGCCACACATGGCTAGAACAAGATCACAAGTCTAAAAGATGAAATTAAGTGTAATTACAACTTACAAAAACGAGAATTAATGTTTCCAAATGATTAATGGACAAACACTTGCAAAAACCTTCGAAATCCCCTCTCAAAATATGCTCTGATATGTTGTGTGTCTGTAAAAATGGCCCTCAACCCGTAATATGAAGGATAGGAAAAACTGCCAAAAGTTGGTTTTTGGGTCGAACACGGCCCGTGTTAAAATAGGCTAAACTGACACGGGTCGTGTTCAGCAGCCAACACGCCCCGTGTTGATTTGCACTAAACTGACATGCCCCGTGTCAGCATGGTCAACAGCTCCCATTTTGGTCAAACACGCCCCGTGCCCACTTTTCAGTGTAAATTCAACACGCCACGTGTACCTCTCTGACTCCAATTCCAAACTTGATTTTTCCAACTTTTTCGTTCTTCGCCCGATCATCCCGATATCTTCACCAATGCTTCCCGGCACTTCCCAAAGCGCGTTCCAACCTCCGGTTTACCTGAAAAAGACATGAAAGTGTGGAAATAAGGTTGTTCTAGACACTAACATGAATATGATGAAATCTAAGAAAAAGGAAGAACAATTGTGCTAAATAGATGCATGAAATGGGACTAAAAGGTGTGCAAAAAGGTGCACAAATAGCACCTAACAAATCTCCCCAAGCTTAGACCTTTCTTGTCCTCAAGAAAGAACAAGAACCGGACAAACAGGACGATTTCTAGATGGCAAAAAGAAACATAGAAAAAAAATGTGGACAGAAAGATCCTGAAAGCTAAGAATGAATGCATGCGATGAAAAACCATGAAAATGAAACATATGTACAAAAGATACTTAAGGAACAAAAATTGAACCAACGAACGATTTAAGAACACAAGTAATCTTTTTATTTATTTTTATAAATATGGACGTATACGATCAAACCTTACATCAGCGGGGCTCCAATCATTAATACCTAGGCGACCATCCTGCTTCCTTCCACATATCACAGACTCCCAAGGTGAGGAAGACCCGAAATGGTGTAACCCAATAATCCAACCCTAGTTTTATTAAAACTTTATACCTTACTAAGCTTTATGGGCGAAAATAACATAGTCCGGATCTCATGTCCTTAAGACTAGATGGCCAAGAATCAGAATCGACGCATCCTTAAGAACCCGTCACGGCGAATCAGCTTTCGCTGAAACAGTGAGCCCACCCGAAGGGGCCCAGCTCCTATGCTTTCACTTTTTCGAGAGCCACAAGTATCATATCACACAGTTCTTCATTCGCCAGATTTGACTTTGAATTGGCTTTTGATTTGATTGAACTTTGATTTGTACTTCGTTTTGAATTTGGATTCTTCAATCTTCATTTTTGGAATTTCTTGAGATTTCTTCGTTTTGGCACTTGAAATTCTGATTTGGGTACTAGATATGACAATTGTACCCTTCCTTCTTTCTTGACGGTGTGGATCTGATACTTAAGCTCTCTGTCACCGCGAGGGTAACGCGTGTCAACAAATAGGTACGTGTTCTGTGGGTCCAGAGTTTTCGATAAGGATTATTTTTAAACATTCAGAATCAAATCATCCTAAAGCTGTTATTACCGCCCAAAAAACGTTTCAATATAATTTCTTTTTAATATCTAAGGCTAGGGTCTCGAATTATGGTGTTTGGGTCCCCTAGTTATGACAGCTGATTCTACACTTCCGGTAACTATCCGGTCGCCTCGGGTATTTTGTTTTTTTTTTCATTTGATTTCTCGTTTTCCCACTTCATGGAGCTATTGTATGTAAAGAGTGTCATCATCTCGTACATTTTTTTTTGTTTTTTTTTGAAAATGCATGCATGAATATGAAATGCAAAAAATGGTAAAATGCAAAAACTTGAAATAATTTTTTTTTTTGGAAACAATGAATGAAAATGGGATGCACAAACTAGAAAATATTTTTGGGTTTTATAGATTTTAAAATGCAGAATGCAGGAAAAAGAAAATAAGAAGGCTAAAATCTTTTTGAGTTTTTTTTATGCATGAATATGAACATGAAATGCATGGATAAACCTAATATACAAGTCTACCCCTCCCCAAGCTTAAAGATAAGCATCGTCACCGATGCTCGGAGAGGGTGGAACAACCTAATCACCGGAAGGTGGTGTGGGATGGTAGTCGGGTCGGGTAAGGTCCAAAACAGTCATAAATGCACACAATTTGAAATTTTAAGCAAAATGTGGACGATTAAAGATATGGAAAGAATTTACCGAATCGTTCTTAGAGTCTAACAATTGTGGTGAGAACCTTCTCTTCATCTTCCCCAAGCTATTCGTGAAATATTTTTGGAGCCCGAGAGTCATTTTCTAGGCAAAAAAAAGTTTATAAACATTTGAGACATTAAAATTTTGAAATTTACCAAAGACTAAAAAGTTTTAAAAGAAATGACAAAAATACCCCCGGGTTGCCTCCCGGTTAGCCGCCCTTGTTTTAAGTCGTTGGCTCGACGTTGCCCCCGAATATGCTTCGTTCTAAGTATGTGGGCCTCTCCAACACATCAATCTTCTTGCCACCTCCTTCAATGGAACACTTATCTTGTACTTGACTTTCTTTTTGGATGGGAACCATGCTGGACTTAGACCCTTAATGACAACAATCGTCCAACTGACCCGTTTCATGTACTTTTCCACTAAGGTAATCAACTCTTCTTTCTTTGATAGGGTGTTTGAGTTGATGACTGATTGTGTCTCTTCCTTCTCGGGATATATATCCTTTGAAGGTTCCGACAGATTTATCATTTTCGGTTCTAGTGTTTGGTCTACCAGTGAAAGGATTTTGTCATTGGTAGTGGGTGGCTCAGCCTCTCTTTCATCAACCTCTAACACATCCTCTACAACTTCCATGTCGGCCTTCTCAATTTCTACTTCTTCCTCATTAGCTTTCTCCACTTCTACTTCTTCATCCTCTTCCCCATCTTCAAATTGCAATCTTGGGTCATCAAAAAATTTCCCATCGTTCAAGGTGATGGCAGAAACAGTATGCCTTGGGTCCTCTTCGGTCTGCGATGGTAATTTTCCTTGAGTTTCCAATATACTCACAGATTGAGTAAGTTGTGCAATTTGTTGCTCTAAGCTTTTGAGGCTAGCTTTGGTTGTTTCTTGGAAGATCTAGGTAGTAGTGGCAATGCTTTTGACAATGTCTTCCAAGGACATGCTCGACGTTTCAGGTTGTTGGGGAGGTGGAGAATATAGTTGTTGGAACTGTGGAGTTATTTGGTATGGTCATTTCCCCAAGCTTGGTATGGGTTTTGGCATTGGTTGTTTCCCCAAGCTTGGTTGTTTTCCCACCATTGATCATGTTGAGGTTGATCATAACTCCAATGGTTTGGCCAGTAGTAGCTTCCCATTTCTTGCACTTCTTCCCATTCTCCTTGTAGATATGGACACATATCGGAATGATGTCCATTTTGAGTGCAAAAATCGCAAGGAATAGGTGTGGGTTGCGTACTTTGGTCATTTCCAATCATCATAACTAACTGAGCTAGCTTAGAAAGTTGGTCTTCTATGTAAGGAGTATTCATTTCTGAGCGACACTTTTTTTTTGTTTTTTTTTCTGTTTTTTTTGTTTTTTTATAGAGATGTACCTGCTCACAAAAATCTAGGCATAAACAATTAGTAACACCGTGTCCCCGGCAACGGCGTCAATTTGTTAGGCGTGTCAAACCCAACAAATAATAGGGGTACGATATACTCCTAAAGAATCGCACTATATTCCACTAAAAGGTAGTACAAGGCAAGCAGGGTCGATCCACAGAGACACGGGATAATTAGTCTATACCTCTTTGCGCAAGGTACTATGGTCACCAACAGTAAAGAGGGGGGGGGGTGAGTGTAATGATGTAGCAAATCAATTTAAAACACGAGTAAACAACTAAACCAATGAATTAAGTTCAGATTTTGTAAGGACTCCAACTCCATGTATGACAATCTAGCAATGTGAATCAAAGATGACAAGACATTTGTTTCATTCTATCTAAGTTGGTACTTGAAAGTGTTAACAAGCTCTAACACTTTCCATTCACCACATTAATCAATCAAAACAAGCTCTTTGATTAATCCTAACCTTACTAACCTAATCTAAACAAGCTCTTAGAAGTAGATTAAAAGATTGCATTAAGCTTATTGTGAATGTTCCCAACAACACCCAATACTCCTCACAAGCTCGGGAGCGTAAGGATGTGTGAAAAGATTTACACTAAATTCATTCATAAGAAATCAATTTAATGCTTGTTACTTACTTCAATTCACAAAACAATTACGGATTTTGAAAAATGAATAACTTGAATGACCTAACCCTAATTCAAATGGCCAATAAGAATCATTATTAGAATCAAACATTCGATTGAAGTAAAATCAGTTTCACTAGATAGAAATTAAACATAAACATCATGTCATATGATTTGATTCACAACCAAAAAGTCAAAACATGAAATTGGAGAAACTAGGGTTCTAGCCATACATGGCTAGAACAAGATCACAAGTCTAAAAGATGAAATTAAGTGTAATTACAACTTACAAAAACGAGAATTAATGTTTCCAAATGATTAATGGACAAACACTTGCAAAAACCTTCGAAATCCCCTCTCAAAATATGCTCTGATATGTTGTGTGTCTGTAAAAATGGCCCTCAACCCGTAATATGAAGGATAGGAAAAACTGCCAAAAGTTGGTTTTTGGGTCGAACACGGCCCGTGTTAAAATAGGCTAAACTGACACGGGTCGTGTTCAGCAGCCAACACGCCCCGTGTTGATTTGCACTAAACTGACATGCCCCGTGTCAGCATGGTCAACAGCTCCCATTTTGGTCAAACACGCCCCGTGCCCACTTTTCAGTGTAAATTCAACACGCCACGTGTACCTCTCTGACTCCAATTCCAAACTTGATTTTTCCAACTTTTTCGTTCTTCGCCCGATCATCCCGATATCTTCACCAATGCTTCCCGGCACTTCCCAAAGCGCGTTCCAACCTCCGGTTTACCTGAAAAAGACATGAAAGTGTGCAAATAAGGTTGTTCTAGACACTAACATGAATATGATGAAATCCAAGAAAAAGGAAGAACAATTGTGCTAAATAGATGCATGAAATGGGACTAAAAGGTGTGCAAAAAGGTGCACAAATAGCACCTAACAAATCTCCCCAAGCTTAGACCTTTCTTGTCCTCAAGAAAGAACAAGAACCGGACAAACAGGACGATTTCTAGATGGCAAAAAGAAACATAGAAAAAAAATGTGGACAGAAAGATCCTGAAAGCTAAGAATGAATGCATGCGATGAAAACCATGAAAATGAAACATATGTACAAAAGATACTTAAGGAACAAAAATTGAACCAACGAACGATTTAAGAACACAAGTAATCTTTTTATTTATTTTTATAAATATGGACGTATACGATCAAACCTTACATCAGCGGGGCTCCAATCATTAATACCTAGGCGACCATCCTGCTTCCTTCCACATATCACAGACTCCCAAGGTGAGGAAGACCCGAAATGGTGTAACCCAATAATCCAACCCTAGTTTTATTAAAACTTTATACCTTACTAAGCTTTATGGGCGAAAATAACATAGTCCGGATCTCATGTCCTTAAGACTAGATGGCCAAGAATCAGAATCGACGCATCCTTAAGAACCCGTCACGGCGAATCAGCTTTCGCTGAAACAGTGAGCCCACCCGAAGGGGCCCAGCTCCTATGCTTTCACTTTTTCGAGAGCCACAAGTATCATATCACACAGTTCTTCATTCGCCAGATTTGACTTTGAATTGGCTTTTGATTTGATTGAACTTTGATTTGTACTTCGTTTTGAATTTGGATTCTTCAATCTTCATTTTTGGAATTTCTTGAGATTTCTTCGTTTTGGCACTTGAAATTCTGATTTGGGTACTAGATATGACAATTGTACCCTTCCTTCTTTCTTGACGGTGTGGATCTGATACTTAAGCTCTCTGTCACCGCGAGGGTAACGCGTGTCAACAAATAGGTACGTGTTCTGTGGGTCCAGAGTTTTCGATAAGGATTATTTTTAAACATTCAGAATCAAATCATCCTAAAGCTGTTATTACCGCCCAAAAAACGTTTCAATATAATTTCTTTTTAATATCTAAGGCTAGGGTCTCGAATTACGGTGTTTGGGTCCCCTAGTTATGACAGCTGATTCTACACTTCCGGTAACTATCCGGTCGCCTCGGGTATTTTGTTTTTTTTTCATTTGATTTCTCGTTTTCCCACTTCATGGAGCTATTGTATGTAAAGAGTGTCATCATCTCGTACATTTTTTTTTTGTTTTTTTTTTGAAAATGCATGCATGAATATGAAATGCAAAAAATGGTAAAATGCAAAAACTTGAAATAATTTTTTTTTTTTTTGGAAACAATGAATGAAAATGGGATGCACAAACTAGAAAATATTTTTGGGTTTTATAGATTTTAAAATGCAGAATGCAGGAAAAAGAAAATAAGAAGGCTAAAATCTTTTTGAGTTTTTTTTATGCATGAATATGAACATGAAATGCATGGATAAACCTAATATACAAGTCTACCCCTCCCCAAGCTTAAAGATAAGCACCGTCACCGATGCTCGGAGAGGGTGGAACAACCTAATCACCGGAAGGTGGTGTGGGATGGTAGTCGGGTCGGGTAAGGTCCAAAACAGTCATAAATGCACACAATTTGAAATTTTAAGCAAAATGTGGACGATTAAAGATATGGAAAGAATTTACCGAATCGTTCTTAGAGTCTAATAATTGTGGTGAGAACCTTCTCTTCATCTTCCCCAAGCTATTCGTGAAATATTTTTGGAGCCCGAGAGTCATTTTCTAGGCAAAAAAAAGTTTATAAACATTTGAGACATTAAAATTTTGAAATTTACCAAAGACTAAAAAGTTTTAAAAGAAATGACAAAAATACCCCCGGGTTGCCTCCCGGTTAGCCGCCCTTGTTTTAAGTCGTTGGCTCGACGTTGCCCCCGAATATGCTTCGTTCTAAGTATGTGGGCCTCTCCAACACATTAATCTTCTTGCCACCTCCTTCAATGGAACACTTATCTTGTACTTGACTTTCTTTTTGGATGGGAACCATGCTGGACTTAGACCCTTAATGACAACAATCGTCCAGCTGACCCGTTTCATGTACTTTTCCACTAAGGTAATCAACTCTTCTTTCTTTGATAGGGTGTTTGAGTTGATGACTGATTGTGTCTCTTCCTTCTCGGGATATATATCCTTTGAAGGTTCCGACAGATTTATCATTTTCGGTTCTAGTGTTTGGTCTACCAGTGAAAGGATTTTGTCATTGGTAGTGGGTGGCTCAGCCTCTCTTTCATCAACCTCTAACACATCCTCTACAACTTCCATGTCAGCCTTCTCAATTTCTACTTCTTCCTCATTAGCCTTCTCCACTTCTACTTCTTCATCCTCTTCCCCATCTTCAAATTGCAATCTTGGGTCATCAAAAAATTTCCCATCGTTCAAGGTGATGGCAGAAACAGTATGCCTTGGGTCCTCTTCGGTCTGCGATGGTAATTTTCCTTGAGTTTCCAATATACTCACAGATTGAGTAAGTTGTGCAATTTTTTGCTCTAAGCTTTTGAGGCTAGCTTTGGTTGTTTCTTGGAAGATCTAGGTAGTAGTGGCAATGCTTTTGACAATGTCTTCCAAGGACATGCTCGACGTTTCAGGTTGTTGGGGAGGTGGAGAATATAGTTGTTGGAACTGTGGAGTTATTTGGTATGGTCATTTCCCCAAGCTTGGTATGGGTTTTGGCATTGGTTGTTTCCCCAAGCTTGGTTGTTTTCCCACCATTGATCATGTTGAGGTTGATCATAACTCCAATGGTTTGGCCAGTAGTAGCTTCCCATTTCTTGCACTTCTTCCCATTCTCCTTGTAGATATGGACACATATCGGAATGATGTCCATTTTGAGTGCAAAAATCGCAAGGAATAGGTGTGGGTTGCGTACTTTGGTCATTTCCAATCATCATAACTAACTGAGCTAGCTTAGAAAGTTGGTCTTCTATGTAAGGAGTATTCATTTCTGAGCGACACTTTTTTTTTTGTTTTTTTTTTTCTGTTTTTTTTGTTTTTTTTATAGAGATGTACCTGCTCACAAAAATCTAGGCATAAACAATTAGTAACACCGTGTCCCCGGCAACGGCGTCAATTTGTTAGGCGTGTCAAACCCAACAAATAATAGGGGTACGATATACTCCAAAAGAATCCCACTATATTCCACTAAAAGGTAGTACAAGGCAAGCAGGGTCGATCCACAGAGACACGGGATAATTAGTCTATACCTCTTTGCGCAAGGTACTATGGTCACCAACAGTAAAGAGGGGGGGGGGGGGGTTGAGTGTAATGATGTAGCAAATCAATTTAAAACACGAGTAAACAACTAAACCAATGAATTAAGTTCAGATTTTGTAAGGACTCCAACTCCATGTATGACAATCTAGCAATGTGAATCAAAGATGACAAGACATTTGTTTCATTCTATCTAAGTTGGTACTTGAAAGTGTTAACAAGCTCTAACACTTTCCATTCACCACATTAATCAATCAAAACAAGCTCTTTGATTAATCCTAACCTTACTAACCTAATCTAAACAAGCTCTTAGAAGTAGATTAAAAGATTGCATTAAGCTTATTGTGAATGTTCCCAACAACACCCAATACTCCTCACAAGCTCGGGAGCGTAAGAATGTGTGAAAAGATTTACACTAAATTCATTCATAAGAAATCAATTTAATGCTTGTTACTTACTTCAATTCACAAAACAATTACGGATTTTGCAAAATGAATAACTTGAATGACCTAACCCTAATTCAAATGGCCAATAAGAATCATTATTAGAATCAAACATTCGATTGAAGTAAAATCAGTTTCACTAGATAGAAATTAAACACAAACATCATGTCATATGATTTGATTCACAACCAAAAAGTCAAAACATGAAAGTGGAGAAACTAGGATTCTAGCCACACATGGCTAGAACAAGATCACAAGTCTAAAAGATGAAATTAAGTGTAATTACAACTTACAAAAACGAGAATTAATGTTTCCAAATGATTAATGGACAAACCCTTGCAAAAACCTTCGAAATCCCCTCTCAAAATATGCTCTGATATGTTGTGTGTCTGTAAAAATGGCCCTCAACCCGTAATATGAAGGATAGGAAAAACTGCCAAAAGTTGGTTTTTGGGTCGAACACGGCCCGTGTTAAAATAGGCTAAACTAACATGGGTCGTGTTCAGCAGCCAACACGCCCAGTGTTGATTTGCACTAAACTGACATGCCCCGTGTCAGCATGGTCAACAGCTCCCATTTTGGTCAAACACGCCCCGTGCCCACTTTTCAGTGTAAATTCAACACGCCCCGTGTACCTCTCTGACTCCAATTCCAAACTTGATTTTTCCAACTTTTTCGTTCTTCGCCCGATCATCCCGAAATCTTCACCAATGCTTCCCGACACTTCCCAAAGCGCGTTCCAACCTCCGGTTTACCTGAAAAAGACATGAAAGTGTGCAAATAAGGTTGTTCTAGACACTAAGATGAATATGATGAAATGCAAGAAAAAGGAAGAACAATTGTGCTAAATAGATGCATGAAATGGGACTAAAAGGTGTGCAAAAAGGTGCACAAATAGCACCTAACAATGACCAAGTCACCCTTCACTGGAACTTGTGTGAGGGGTGAGGGTTTATTGGACCTCATACATACAGATGTATGTGGACCATTTAGATCCACCACAAGGGATGTGTGCCGCTTCTACGTGACTTTTACCGATGATTATAGTAGATATAGCTATATCTATTTAATCAAACATAAGTCATAAACCTTTGAAAAGTTCAAAGAGTTTAAACAAGAAGTGGAGAATCAGTTGGGCAGGAAAATCAAGATGCTTCGATCCGATCGAGGTGGAGAGTACCTAAGTCTTGAATTCCACGACTACCTGAAGGAATGCGGAATTGTTTCGCAATTAACGCCACCTAGGACACCACAATTGAATGGTGTGGCTGAGAGGCGTAATCGAACCTTGCTAGATATGGTTCGTTACATGATGAGTCGTGCTTCACTACCTATCTCATTCTGGGAGTATGCCTTAGAGACTTCCGCCCATATCCTTAACTTAGTCCCTAAGAAGAAGGTTGCCAAAACACCTCACGAGATGTGGACAGGGAAATCTCCCTCGTTGGCACACATCAAGGTTTGGGGTTACGAGGCTTTCGTAAGACGAGAGACTCACGACAAGCTCGAACCTCGTAGTGAGTGATGTATTTTCATCGGCTACCCGCAGAAGTCCTTTGGATATCTTTTCTATAGACCGAGTGACAATGTTGTCTTCGTTGCGAGGAGAGGGGTTTTCCGAGAGCGAGAACTCATAAGCCAAGGGGACAGTGGGAGGCAAATCGATCCTGAAGAGCTTCAAGAGTCGAGCGATGAAGGAACCTCTAACACTGGCGCTCAACCCGAGAAGGAAACTCCGGTTGAACCAATTGACGAGTCCTTACCTCTTAGACGTTCTGAAAGAATTAGTGTTCCACCCCGGTTTTATGGTTTTCATATTACTACAGAAGGGGATACGTTCATTAGTGATAGTACACTAGTGAATCTGGACAAACCTAACAGCTATAAGAAAGCCATGGCAGGCCCGGAGTCTGCAAAATGGAAAGAGGCTATGGACAACGAGATTCAGTCCATGTATGACAACCAAGTTTGGAATTTGGTTGACAATATGCCAGGTCGTAAGACGGTCGGGTGCAAGTGGATCTTCAAGAAGAAGACCGACATGGACGGGAATGTACACACCTATAAGGCGCGGTTGGTTGTGAAGGGTTTCACTCAAACTCCCGGAGTTGATTATGATGAAACCTTCTCACCAGTTGCGAAGATAAAGTCTATCAGGGTGATGTTGGCCATTGCTGCATTTCATGACTATGAAATATGGCAAATGGATGTCAAAACCGCTTTCCTTAACGGGAAGTTGGCTGAGGATGTTTACATGGCTCAGCCAGAGGGTTTTTTTCAATACGAAGCATCCCAATAGAGTGTGTAAGCTTGAGAAGTCTATTTATGGACTAAAACAAGCATCTCACAGATGGAATCTTTGTTTCGATGAGAAAGTCAAAGAGTTTGATTTTCTGCGAAGCGAGGACGAATCATGTGTATATGTCAAAGCCAATGGGAGTATAGTTAGCTTTCTCGTATTATATGTCGATAACATACTACTCATAGGAAACGACATCCCAACCCTGAAGGACGTTAAATCCTGGCTTGGGAAGTGATTCGCTATGAAGGACCTCGGAGAGGCTGCCTATATTCTGGGAATAAGGATAATGAGAAACAAAAGTAAGAGACTGATATGACTTAGTCAGAATACTTACTTGGACAAGGTACTAAAACGTTTTAGTATGGAGAATTCAAAGAAGGGAGAGTTACCAATCCAAAGTAATGCCAAGTTGAGTAAGACTCAAAGCCCGAGTACCGAAGTCGAGATAGCAGAAATGAGCCGAGTACCATACGCTTCCGCAGTTGGCTCGATTATGTATGTTATGACTTGTACTCGCCCTGATGTGGCCTTTGCTTTGAGCATGGTCACCAGATATCAAGGGAACCCTGGCAAAGCACATTGGACTGCAGTCAAGAATATTCTTAAGTACCTTCGGAGGACCAAGGAATGGTTTCTAGTCCTCAGTGGGAGTGATGACTTAAGGGTGCGAGGGTATAGTGACGCGAGTTTTAAAACCAACAGGGACAACTACCATTCGCAGTCGGGCTGGGTCTTTACCCTAAATGGAGGAGTAGTGACTTGGAAGAGTTCCAAGCAGGAGACCGTAGCTGATTCAACGTGCGAATTAGAATATATAGCGGCGAGCGAAGCGTCAAAGGAGGCGATATGGTTGAAGAACTTCATTGGAGACCTTGGAGTTATGCCAGCCAGAAAGGAGCCCATGGAAATTTTCTGTGATAATGAAGGAGCGGCTGCCTTAACCAAGGAACCCAGGGATCATGGAAGATCTCGAGATATCGACAAAAAATATCATTTTATTCGACATCGGGTGGAAGAAGGACTCCTCGTAGTGAAGAGGGTGTCGTTAGAAGATAACCCAGCAGATCCCCTTACGAAGGGACTGAGTAGGGTTAAGCACTTACAGCACGCTAGGAGCATCAGGCTGAAGGGCGATGTTAGTTTAGATTAGATAGTTTAGAAACATGTAATAGATAAATGTAATTGACATTTGATGTTTAAATAAAAGGATATTATTTATAAGTAAAGTTAATGTCTTATGTTAACCATTTACCTATTGTTTCATTTTGCATGTTTTGACTTCCTGAATAATAAGATTATTCAAATATTCCACAGTCGCTCATACTTTGGGAGTAGGTATGAAAGAAGATTGTCATGAATTGGTGTGTAGATTGTCTAAAGTGTATTAGACATAGCAAAGGTTTGCTGCAATGTTCATTAGTGCTTATGAGTTTGATTTGAGCATTGGATTAGACCCGCGCTTGCTGGAATCACTTCATGGAATTTATCACGAGTGATCGCAAGACGATAATATCATATGGTCTTAAAACCTAGATATATGGTTTATTGTTTGCTAATTGGTTGTGCATTGATAATGCGTAAACGCATCAGTAACTTGATGTTATAAAACGAATTGTTGTGTATGATTTGATTAGTGAATAGTAAATGCATATAAGTCGAAATTTATCTGTTCCTTTTATCCTAAGAGAGTAAAAGTGAAATCAGGGCCCCTCGATGATTTTGTTTGACTTATGTGCCGGGCCCGGTCAGGACTGAATTGATGTGTTCAATTAAGTTCTATGTTAGAAAAAATCGGAGATCGAGAAACAATTGATGGACAATAAGTATGACTATGTTCCATTTATTTGTCTGCACGATGTAACGACCCGAATTTGTTTTCGTCAACGATGTTAGTTTTCGTTAGACGAATATTTATTTTCATATGATTATTCCGTTTTAAAGTTATTGAAATAGAGCAAATTAAATAAATGATGTTATTTAAAATATAAATAAAAAAGAATTATACAACAATTAAAAAGAAATAATTTAATTAAATGACTTTGTGGGAAAAATAAGGCAAGTATAATTCATTAAAAGAGTGTAAATGGAATAGAGGGGTTAAAATGCAATTAAAAGAAACTTGAAATGTTAACTTAATAGGGTTAGGGTGAGTGGAATACAAGAATGGAAGTGTGAGCGGGTTAATTGTAAAAATCGAATGTAACAAGGCATCGATCGATTGATATCTACGTGCGTTTCTTTCCTTGGGGCTTAATACGTACGTTCATAGTCTTTCTTGGGCTATACTAGCATCGACCAAAAAAAAAACGATCTCCAAATTGTTCCCTGTGGTGCGTCGATCGAGCAGACAAGGAAAAAAAACAACTATCTAGGGTGGAGAGGGAAGCAACGAGCCAAGAAGAGAGGGGGGAAGAAGGAGGCTGCCATTGTCGATCCTAGTAGGGTTATGAGTTGCGAAAATCAGCCCTATTATTGGTAAAATCTCTACTTCATCTTCTTCCGATGTTTTCATTTGAGAATTGGTGGAATTGGTGAATCAATTTTGATGTTAATGATCATATTTTTGTCCTCCTTACAATATTTGAGTGCTCATATGATTGAATTCTAGTTTATTTGGAGGAATTTGATGTTTTGTTGTTGTCAATCTTAAGTATCAACTCTCCTAAGAATGTTAAGCTTCCTGTTCTTGAAAACTCCAAGGTTTTGAGAACATTGTATTCTTTGGTGATTGATAAAATTTATGTTATTGCTACCATGAATCAAATGGGTATTTTTCTGTGACAAAATCATATTTTGAGTCACCCAATAAGCCTCAAAACAATCCATCAAAGTCCTTCCATGAGACTTTGTGATGGAAGAAATCCAAATTCTTATTTGTGCAACCTACTTCAACAATGTATCTTGTTATTCCATCAAATGCTATGTACTTTGAGTCATGGATTGAGGTTGGAATTATTATTTTAACTTCTTGACATGTTGCTACTGTTAGGCACTCAATTTCATTTTTTATAGTAGATTTTGGTTAAGGCTTAACGGGTTAAGTTGTCAAATAACCCTTAAAATGCGTTGCTCGGAAATTCTGAAAAATTTCCCATTCTGCCCCTGTTTTGAAAAAAATATAGAAAAATCATCAGAAGTCGTATTAGTGATCCGTAAACTCTCAAATTTTGAATTTTGAGTCTAGTTTGTCTATGAATTTTTCCAGGACCTGTTGTTGCCAACAACTTAGGTGAAAATTGACTTTTTCACCAGCTAGTCAGAATTTAGCTGCACGGATAAGCTGTCTTGTAAAATCCATATAAAATTGTAGAAAAATCGTTTGGGCCATCAAAAGTACTTTCTGAAAAGATAAGAGTCTAAAATACTGGAATATACAAAAATATTGTATATTTTTCAGGTCTTGGTGGTGCTAAAATGGCTTTGAACAGGTGGCTTTTACGGGTCAAAATCTGAAACTTTGTTCTAAACGTTCGTCTATATGTTTAGGCATTTTACTCTCAACATTTTTGTGTCATCTGTTTGATATTCTCATAAAGTACAAAATTGATGTCTTAATACTATCATTCAATCCTCTTCTGTGTAAAATTAAGCGACTATAATCCTTTACCTAAAGTCTTGAAGCATATGGTGATTTTTAGTGAATGTTGGAATTCTGCACAACAAGTTTTCCCCATCTTTCGAGAGCTATAACTGCTAATCTGGGCAGAATTGGAAGATGCTCCTGTCTCATGAAGTTCTAGGAAATCGAGTCTAGTTTCTAGAATGTCTGATGTCACCCCAATTAAAGCTGTGGATTGGGTTTTATGCTTAAAACACTGAATGTGGATCGGGCTAGGAAATTATAAAAAAAAATAATAATATAAAACTTAAAATAAAGTTGTATTTTAAACCATATTGCTTATTTGTTAATTGAATGTTATGTGTGATGTTTAGGTGGAGCCTTGAGAATTTGAAGTAAGTTCAAGACTTGGAATAGAAGGAGGATTTCTTCAAGGCTAAAGGTGAGTTCATAGTTTTAAGTCACCAAGGTTGCTTTATTGAAACGTGCAATCTGTAGATGGTGATTTGATTCACTTTAGGATGACCATGTCATTACTTGTGCTTGATGATGATATGATATTTGTGATGCTAATAAATGCTTTGTGCTAATGCCATGATATGACGTAATTGCTATGTTGCTTACACTTTGATGTACTTGATGTATATGACATGCTATCTTAAGTTGCTTGAAATATGATGTATGGTTATGTTTTGATGTGCTGGTTATGAATACATTGCATGTTTAATACACATTCTTATGGTATGCATTATATGACTTGCTTAATTTATAAATTACATTGCGGGGTTATGCGTAGAGGGTTTGGGAAGTTCATGATCTTTGCCTAAAACCTTATCCGGATCATTGAGGATGCCTACTAGGTTGAAAGAGTACCTATAGGAAGAGCTATAGCCACAACAGTGATTAGTTTCCGGTCTTTCTAGATGACCGTGTGACACATGGTTTGCAGGCACTTCGGTGTCCGTGGGCTGGAGTGATGTTGGTCCCTCGTTCGCGGCCAGCACAAACATCACGTGGGAATCAGGATGTGTATCGGTGGAATTGGCACCGTTTGTACCGATCCTGAACGACACCACGCGGTACTTGTACTTTGCAAAGTCGGAGTAACGAAAGTGGAGTCACGGGGTTGGTGTTTCGGGTGGAAGTCATGAGCCACTTAGATCATTCGGCTGACCATGCACACAAGTAGTGAACGGAGTGTTTCTCTTGGGTTAGGTAGCACTAAGAGACACTTTTCTATCAATCGGTTGGATAGATATAATAAAAGGTTGAACATGTAACAAACGGTTGGTTGCATATTAAAAGGTTGAATATATAACAAATGTTGGTTATTAATAAAAGGTTGAACATGTAACAAAAGGTTGGTTGCATATTAAAAGGTTGAATATATAACAAAGGTTGGTTATTAATAAAAGGTTGAACAATTAAAGGTTGCTTAAATATGAAATGTGATTATTTATATATATATATATATATATATATATATATATATATATATATATATATATATATATATTATGTGGTTGCTTATGTGGTATTTGGTTGATCATATATGTTATGTGGTAGAATTGTGGTTAAACATATATGCATGTATGCGGTTGAATATGTGATTGAATAATTATAATATGCGGTCATTCTCTAAGTGGTATTTGTCTATCATTTTTATGCTTCATCATAAAATGAATGATTGACCGATTTGGGGTTTGTATGTTTTATATGCAACTTTATGAACTCACTCAGCAGGGGTTGACACTTGTATCTTTTCTCTTTTGTGTCTCATGATTGGTACAAGCAGTTTAGAAGATTGGCCTTGGTGAGAGGGGTTCTTATGGGTAGTAGATTTGTATTAATGATACCACTCTTGGACACGTTTTTGATTATTTACTTTAAAAATACTTTTGTTTACAGTTTAATGGTTTGGAATTATGTTTGAGTTTTCGAAGTAACGTTGTGGTTTTGAAAATGTTTTGATTTAAAAAACTAAGTCTTCCGCTAACGTATTCTGTTAAATAAATGTTTTAAAAAGAAAAAAAAATTATGGTAAAAATCACGACGTTACACACGATATCTAGAACGGAGGAGTATACGATCCCTTATCTAGAGGACATGTTACTAATAAGATCAGAGTTTGACACCGTCTTTGAGAGCTACGATTGCTAATCGGATTGTACTTGCACTTATAGTTACTAGACTTATCCAAGTGGGAGACTGTTGGATTAGTGTCTAAGCCCGTAACTATATTTGGTAAGTATTTGACCCGGTTGTGCATGGTCCTTTTGGGTTGCCTTCACCAAAGCAACATGATATGATGATTTATGAATAAAGAGGTTATTATGATTTATTAATATGTTATATGAATAATATATTAAAGGAGAAATCATATAATTAACTAATATTAGACAAGAATTAATTAAGAATTAATTCTGTGGCTAAAAGAGATTAATTAAATAAAGGGACTAAGACTGTCAATTGTGGGATAGTTGATTTGGGATGAGAATCCTTTTTGGATTTAAGGGATGGACGAAAATTAGAGTGGGATCCCATCTAATTTCGTCCAAGGCGTTTATTCTGGAAGGTTCTTTGGACTGCTTAAGGCCTAAGCTATCCAATTAGGGTTTTGACTGAAACCCTAACAGCACAAGTATAAATAGACCCCTTAGGCTTCAGAAGTCGGCTAACCCTACTTCTAAGAGTACCAGAGCCGACTTCAAGAGCTTCCAACCTCTCTCCAAGATCATCCTCTTGCTTGTGGTGTTTGTAAGCCATTAGAGGAGTGACATTTGTGACTCTAAGCTCCAAGGACAAGAAGATTCAAGCTTTGAAGAACAGGTAATCATCTAGATCTGTTTTTTTATGTCAATTTCGAATTATATACACTAGATCTAGGGTTTGAAAGTCTTGGATGAATTGCATGTACAATAGAGAAGCCTAGATCCAAGCTTTAGGGTTTGCATGAGCACATAGGATGTTATTTTGTGTAAAACCCATCAACTTCTCCATCTCGAAGAGTTAGTTTGGATTCTCTTACATCAACTAAAGCTCGGGCAGTGCTCAAAAATGGCATTCCAAGAATAATTGGGACTTGTTCGTCTTCCTCCATGTCTAAAACAATAAAATCTGCGGGACAAACAAACTTGTTGGCATAATATTTACACTTGTTCGTCTTCCTCCATAGTCTTATTGGCTAAATGGATGACCATGCAGACCGGTCTAGGTTCGGGAAGATCAAGTTTCTTGAAGAATGAATAAGGCATTTAATTTACACTTGCTCCCGAGTCGGCTAGAGCGTGGCTTGTAGCTAGATTTCCAAATTGACACGGTAGTGTTTAGCTTCCCGGGTCACCCATTGTCTTTGGTTGCATATTCAACATTGCAGCTGAGTAGGTTTCATTTAGCACTACCTTTGACAATCCCTACATATTCTTTCAGTTAGTTAGGAGGTCTTTGAGAAATTTTTCATATTTTTTCATTTGAGCCAAGGCTTCAAGGAACGGAATATTGATTTCAAGAGACTTTATGTGATCTAAGAACTTCAGGTAGTCTTCAACACTCTTTTCTTGGATTGCTCTACTTGGGAAGGGCAACGATGGGCAGTATGGCTTAATAGGTTCAACACTCTTCTTTTCAGGTTCCTGCCTCAGCGTGACATCAACACCACGTTGTGGCGACTGTTCAGTCTCTTTTCTTTTACTTTCTTCTCGACTTTCCTGGTCAATATCCGGGTTGTTTCTATCAATGGGAGTCAGATCGGTAACAATTTTCCCACTTCTAGTTGTTATATCTAAGATGTGAGCTCCCTTCGGGTTTTGTTTGGTGTTTCCTAGGAGTCCTCCTGATGATCTTTCATTGAATTGTTTAGATAGTTGCCCAAGTTGTTTTTCGATGTTTAGGATTGAATCGTGTTCATTTATGAGTAAAGTTTTCTGATCCCTCATTAAAGCTTGTTGTTCTCTAATTGCTGCTTCGATTTGTTCGTGCCTTTTTTCAGATGTAGCTGCAAAACGGGTAAGCATTGACTCGAAATTGGGTTTCTTTTCAAGAGGTGATTCCTATCGTTCGTAAAAGCCAATTCCTTTTGTTCATACTTCTCTTCCTTGGCTTTCTTATACTCATTATAAGGTAACCACTTCTCCTTGGGCTTTCTCGAATCTTCATCATAACGATCACCGCTCGAGTAGAAAGCTTGAACCTTTCGGTTTCTATTTTCATTAAGGTCACAGTCTTTAGTCAAATGCGGCCCGTTACAGTTTTCACACCCAACTCTTATAGAGTGGATTGTTTGATCCATCTTAGTCATCCTTCTATCCATATTTTGCAAGATTGTTAAAACCGCCGACATGTCTTCCGAGGCAAAATTTGCCGATCCCCTTGCTACATCATTTCGCGGGTTGTGGTACTCTCTGGAATGTTTAGAAAATTCTTCAATAAGCTCCTTAATTTCAACAAGATTCTTCTTGGTTAATGGTCCTTGAGAGTCAAGGAGTTGCCTTGTCGTGACATTTACCCCATCATAAAATATGGAAACTTCTTGTTGCACATTAAGATCGTTTTGGGGACAATTTCGAAGCAATCCCTTGTAGCGCTCCCATGCTTCAAATAGACACTCACCCATTTGTTGCTCAAAGTTAGCTATGGAATTTTTTAGTTTAGCCACCTTTGATGGTGGGCAGAATTGTTCCAAGAATTCCTCACGCATTTTTGCCCATGTAGCGATTGCACTGGGTGGAAGTGCCTTCAACCAATCCTTGGCAGCTCCCTTGAAAGTGACCGGAAGCGTTCTCAATTACACCGTTTCGTGTGGAACATTCAGGATGTTGAAGTAATCGGCGATGTCACTGACTTCATCAAGATGTTTGTAGGAATCTTCATGATCTTTTCCAATAAATGGACCCTCATTTAGCGCAACAAGGATGTGCCGCTTGAGTTCAAATGTGGCAGTGGCTGGAATGGCGGGTTGCACAAGATCCGATCCGGTGTCGTCACAAATTCTTTTCTTGTACGCCTCCATAGCAATGTCGGCAATGTCTGCCATGATGTTTTCGGGTTTGCTTTATTTGTCTGTTTTGGTTTCGCTTCCTTCCTCATCTGTTTCGTAATCAGCGTCCTCTTTTGTTGTATTATTCTCAATGCTTTCGTCCATCGAGGTTTCTCTTGATTCTTCCACTTCCTTTCCCTTCTTTTTACTAAAAACCGATTTGAGATTCTTGAAAGGTGATTTCTTTGGTGTTGCAGATTCTCCTACGGTTTTATCCACGTTTTTACGAAAAGCCGACCCCGGGTCTTCAAGTGGTGGAATCAAAGGTGTATTTGATCCACGGGTCATAAACTACTACAAATAAAACAAATCAAACGTGTAAAAAGAACAAAAACAAAAACTGTAAATTAATTGTTACTTCACCACAACGTGGTGAGTTAAAAAGATGAAAAACTTAAAACGAAATTTAAAAGCAGATAAACGGAAAAATCCTAATAAAATAGGAGATTCAAAATAACTAAAATTGGACCGTTCCCCGGCAACGGCGCCAAAAACTTGATGTGAAAAATAATTATGCACTAGTTTTATCCTATTAATGTAACTAATCTCTACCTAAGGCAATGTACCTTGTTGTAAATACTATAGCACAATAGACAGGTATCGAACACATCGAACGGTATTATTAGCTAATTTTTACCTACTACTAACTGAATTATTAAGAAATTTAGATAAAGATTTTTTTTTTTGTAGTTTACAAGACTAGAAACTTAATTAACTAAGCTAAACTAACAATTAACTAAAGAAATTATTAAACTAAAGCAAGAAACAAAAAGAACCGATTTAAACCAAGGTATTTGAGAGACTTTCGTGTAACTTCAATTTACTTGCTATTATGGCTGATTTATGGAAGTGAAATGGATTAATGTTCAATTGGTTACCGATTCCTAAGATGAGAAAGTTAATGTTCACTAACTTAATCATTTAGCAAACAATTTCATTCATACGGTGATTAAGTGGATAAACTAACAAGCTCACTAGTGTTTGGTTCGAGTTAAATTAGACTTATAATAGATTGATCAAATTGGTTAATTGATTCAATTCAATATATGATTGGTCATCATATATTAGCTCCTACAATTATTTACCCACTTTTCTATCTAACCTAGGTTTTAGTTCAAAACTCTAGTCCTACAATTTTTGCAATCCACAAAGATCATAAGATTCAAGTTCAATTAAGAAAAATAGTCATACAAATATAATTAAACTCATCAATAAATAGGTAAAGCAGTTATCATAATCATAGAAGGTTCTTTAATAAGCTAAATTAACGAATAACCAATAAAAACTTATACCTACCATAAATCAAACCATAGATAGTCAAGCGAATCTACACCAAACGAAAGTCATAGGGTTTTAGCCCATGATTTCAGCAACTAAAGTCAGAAAAATGAATTTCATATGCAAAGACATGATTAAAATAGAATTGAAAATCGTAATTAGGAGTTTATTGCCTTAATTCTCTCAATTCCCAAACTACAATCGATTTCTTCACTTCCAAGCTTCAATTCAGATCCTTGGCCTTCAAAAATCGTCAATAGGTCCCAGCAAAAGTTCTCAATTCGAAGAAGAATGGCGTATATTTGTAGTTTCCCGAAAAACAGACCACCACGACGTGGTAAGGCCACCACGTCGTGGTCTTCATAGTTATCCCGTATTCAGCTAGTCTGCTAAGTCAATCAAGAAAGGTCAAAACACCACGTCGTGGGGAAGTCACCATGACGTGTTGAGTGCATTTTTCTTCATTTAATAGTCTTCATTCAAATTCCTTAGCTTTCGACTTCCTTTCTGCTCCAAGCATATCTTTTACCCGTAGAACACAATACATAACAAATTAAGTACCTTTTGTTCTATAAAGGGCATAAAAGTAATTAAAAATATTAAGATATGATGTACAATTATATGTATAGATATGCACATATCAGTGGGCGACATGGGGTGGTGGTGAGTAGGTAGACTGCGAGGGAACATTGTCGGGAAGACCCGATTGTTGTCAGTGTTGTTGTTATCGCTGGTGTGAAGGGCTATTGGAGGATCAAGGTGGCTACTAAGGAGTCGTCGGCTAACCATACCCCTACGAATGAAACGACTATTAGTAAGGCTGCTATTGAGAAAAAATAGCGGCAAATGGCTACCGTCGGTTTTGATTAGAGGATTGGTGAGGGAGAACTATCGAGAAGACCCATCAGTTGCCGGTGTTACTTCTTTTGTTACTGTGAAGGGTCGTCAGAGGATCAAGGTGGCTGCTAAGGAACCTGTTGGGTCACTCAATTGTATAGATTTGATGATGCAAAATATATACACTATAGTTATAGTTAGTTAGTTAATCTGAAGATATGCTGATGGAAGTTCATATGTCGAAGACTGAAGAACATCCCCTTATGACTGAAAGACCCTAAAGACTCTATCAACACCAAAGGCATGAAGACACCATCTACTGAAGGTTGATCAGTTTTTCTAGGCCCTGATGATTATACGATGATGACATACTGATCAGGTGATACGCTGATGACACTCACTGATGGTACTATTTGTTGAAGCTGAAACTGAAGCTGATCTCCCAGACGTTGTGTAACGCCCGCAGATTCGGGCTAGTCAATTTATAGACAATAAGCGTCAAAAGTGACTTTTTAATAGAAGATTATTTAAAATAAATAATCTTAACTAAGTTATAGTATATGTCACAAGGGTTTCGTACATAAAGAGACCGCTAAAATCCGAGTTATAACGAAGAAGTTATGACCTGTCAAAGTTTTGCGACTAAACCGACACGACACCGCGTAACGTAAAAAGTGAATTTTTGATAAACAACTTTGTAGCCTTAGATATCTAAACGAAAGTTGTAGTATATGTTAAACCGAGATCTTATATAAAAAGAACGTCCAAATCTGACTTCGTATGAGGAAGTTATGATTTTTATAAGATTTAGCGTAGCAATGCACAACCCAGAAATCGAATTTTGGATTGATCGATTTTTAGCAAACACAATCTAAACGGGAATTAAAGATCTCGTTAATAGGAACTCTACGATATAAAGACAGACAAAAACGGACGTCGGATGACAAACTTATGAATTTTTAACGGATTTTAACTATCTAAGTCTGTTAGTAACTTTAAAAATAAAATCAAAATTAGCCGACGGAGTCTAAACAAAAGTTGTAGATCCCGTTGATACCTACGCGTGGATATAAATAACGTCAAAAACGGATTTTCGTATGCGAAGGTTACGGATTTTAGAAGATAATTACTTGTTAGAGTAATCTGCGAGTGACACATGGCACAATCCTGACCACCGCTTCTTCCCCACGCCTTGCCATCAGATGATGACACCTGGCACCCCAACATGACGTGTTGGGCTCAGTAACACGGCGTGTTGAGCCATTTCCAGCATATAAATAGAGGCGCAAATCATCCCATTTCTTCACATCTTTCCACTTATCTGCCCTCACAGAGCCCCGTTCCTAGCTAAACTCCATTGTAAGTGAGTTATGCTTACCCTACTATAAGTATAAATTATGTTTAAGTTCATTATTGTTATTATGAACCTATAAGCAATATATGTGCTAAGTATAAATTATAAAAAGTTTTATTATATGTCACACCCCGGCCGTCGGCGGAAACACTAGGCAGTGTAACGTCATTTCTTGTATCATAGTTATCAACTTCCTGAAAACACATGCAATTTAAAAATACATCAACATAAAGTTGGTAAGTCCACAGGTTTTGACTCCATATAAAAATAATACATTTTCCAAGTTTCAAAAGTATTGTTTTGAAAGTATCATTTTGACTCTCCAACGTTTAGTATATATATCCTAGGTATAAAAGTTTACTTACCAAATAAGTAGTTTACCTATAAGTGTCATATACTATAAATATAAGTGTTTGTAATTCCATAAAAACGAAAGTTGCTACGTATAAATCTTATTTCAATTCTATAAAAGTAAAAACCGCTACGTATAAATCTATTTCAATTTTATACGAGTATGTGTGTTAGGTATAATTATCTACTTAATATACAAGTAGTACCTAGGGTATAAGTAGGGGAAACTTATACTTAACATTAATACTTGTATACGACAAAGTATAATGTTTCTAACAATTTGCTACCATGAGCCTGTAACCGCTGCTATGACATAATACCTATGATAAAACTCAGTCATGATTTCCATGAGGACAACCAACTCATGATTTCCATGAGGACAACCCACTCATGATTTCCATGAGGACAACACCGTACGCTTCATCGATGCCAGAACAATAACAAGTAAAAGGATAGTTCGTCACTTGCTTATGGTCGACTGTAGCTAACAGTTACAAGTAGGGTGGTCAACCCGTATACTAATTATACATGACTTCCTCGCTCACACGGGATTAACGGTTACAGTTCAGAGGATTTCCGCTAAGATCCCCAATCTTAGTTGATGTATACTAATTATACATGACTTCCTCGCTCACACGGGATTAACGGTTACAGTTCAGAGGATTTCCGCTAAGATCCCTAATCTTAGTTGATGAATACAATTACTAATGTAGACTTCGACGACTTCCTTTAGCTCTAACAACAAAAGCATTTTCATGTCTAAAACCCTAAGTTACTAGACTATGCTTTTAAACATTACTCCTAACTTCATAACATTTAGGCAGTATAATAGCTATAACTTGAAGTAAAACCAGGTTTTATCTTGACATAAAACCAATAACAACATACATATAACATACCAAGTTTTATCTTGACATAAAACTAACAATAACAACATATTTTATAAATTAACATATAGAACTTCCAAATATAACTTCGGAACTATATCGCACACAACTTATATATAGAATCCTAAGTATAACTCAAGATCTACATAATAACATGCTAACAAGTTGATAATAGTTGTATATAAAAATAATATATTTAAAACAACTATGCCCCGGTTATTATAACTATCTACGTTGATACTAATATACTATCATATATACATAATAATAACGTATATACAACATTTAGCATGCGTTTTTCCGCAAAATATTAGAAAGTGGGGTCGTGAAACTCACCCTAGTAGCGTGATTTTATGTAATCTAAGCAGAAATGGTCAGCGTACGAGGTCGTCGGGGCTCGGGATGCAAGATGGTTTCAGCAAAGGAGAGAGGAGAAAGGGAAATGGTGTAAGGAATAGCTGAAGTCGGACCTTGGACTCTCACGTCGTCGGGGCTCGGGATACAACGTCAATGACGGATTTTGGACTCTCACGTCGTGAGTTTTATAAGACTCACGTCCTGAGTCGTGCATACTTATCCCGTAGACTTGCCATTTGCGTCCCTAGCTTCGGAAAGTGGCCATGTGACTCCTCACATAGTGAGATATCCTTGCTCACGTCGTGAGTTTTGATCTTATCCCCTCGTAGCCTCGTCACACACCTTCTAGATTATGAGATGTGGCAAAATGACTCCTCACGTCGTGAGTTTCCGTGCTCACGTCGTGAGCTCAGTCAGATTAGGGTTTCTGACAGCTGAATCTTCGGAAGGTCATACCTTTTGCATAAGAACTCCGTTTTTGACGTTCTTTATATCCATGCGTAGGTATTTAGAAGCACTACAACTCTATTTTAGACTCCAATAGCTAATTCTAAGTATATTTGAAATTCAACTTATTATAGAGATTTATAGTGTTCGGTTTATCATAATTTCTTCACGCGAAGTCAGATTTAGACGTTCTATATATTTTTGGAATCGTATGGACGTATACTTTGAGTTGTATCATAAAAGTTCATACTTCTATCAGAATTTATCACGAATTACATAGTAAGTTTGTCACTTTACTAGTTTAACAAAATCACATTACATGATTGGCATAATCACATGTGATTGTTATTGACCTAATTTTGACGGGTGTTACATTATAATACCTTTTAACTGCTCACGGTACGGGGAATCTGGTTTGAAGGGCCGCATAGGGTTGTTGGATTTCAGAATAACTTAAATGCCAAAATGGTCCTGCCCTCCAGTGTTTCATGTCTGGCCCCTGTCTATATATAGTAGTTGAAAAGTATTGTTTAACACTTATAAAACAATATCGACTGTGAATCTAGACTAGTAATTAGTCACAATAAATATTAAACTAAAATCTGGTGTTAATGATACTAGGTTTCGTCGAAGGAAAAGACGATTGTTAGAAGCGAAGCGCTGTCTGAATTTCGAGTCATCTTACACATAGATATTAAGTATTTAATATAAATAATATGCTATGTGTTCATATTATCTGTGTTCTTAATATCTATGTTGGATGAACAAAATATACATGTTTTACTTTATTTAAACTGTATATATGAATTTTTATACTTATAAATATGTATTGGGTAGCGACGGGTGATGAGACATAGGTGATGAGAAAAAGGTGATGATAACAAGGTGATGATAGATATGCGATGATGAATATGTGATGCAAGATGAGAGATGATTAGGTGATACTGACCATAACCTTAACCTGCAATGTTGCGATGTACTCATCAACCAGAGTATAGATGGCGACCACTGACTAATCTAAACAAGTAATGTGGAAATGACGACGGGCTCATAACCTGTAGGTGATGAATTACGAGTTCAGGTGATGTAGTAACTACGTATTCATGCGATGATGCTCTAACCCTTACTGAACACGTATTAGGGGAGTAATACTGAATCAGTACTGTCTATGCGATGTATGCGGAGATCCTTAGGAAAAGTCCTTAGGAACTAACACATAAGGAAATGCGATGTAAGGAGATGAGAGGTAAATACGATGTAGGAGAAGACTCTTAGGATAAATCTTTAGGGAAGATTAAAAGAAGAACATGGGGATGGGTAATCGGGTTAATTATGTGACATGAAATATGTGAAGAAACAAATTAACTATGTTATTGTGGGTTGAAAACCCTATGTACTCACCAGGTTTCACAACCTGACTCACTCAGTTTATCTGTATCATAGGTATAGATACGAAGACACATTAGACTGAGAGATTAAAGGATATGTAAATCAGTAGTGTAAATGAATATAAGGTCTGTTTATGCTTATGTTTCTGTATTGACAATGACATCCCAAAGTTTTAATATAAACAAAATACATTTCTTCGGAAATGCTTTGATAATATATTTATCATGTTTTCTGGGAACAACTTCTGCAACATTATTCTTTAAAATGGATTCTTTGACTTTCAAATAAGCATAAATCAAATTGTTGAGTCTATGGGTTGCGCCATTGGGCTTAGTTAGTTCGGTCCATATGTATTCACGGTTTGGGCCTGTCCAGCCGTGTTTTGTTTTTAGGGTTTAATATATATAGTGCATGCATGCATTATATTAATTATGATTTTTAAATATTTCCTTTAACAAGTACTATATCCCTAGCACACATCTAAAGTAGAAGGTCTTCATCGAGCTCTTCTGAGGTGTTGCTGTTTTAATCATTCGACATCTGTTTGATTCATTGTGTGTTTGCTCTTTGGTTTACATTCTGTTTTATTTGTTAAGAATATTATCGATCTAAAAGAGTTTTCAACTCATCAATTAGTATCAGAGAAGGAGTCTATGTAAATCATACGCATCTCTTCTGTTTGAAGAATTTTCTTAGGGTTTCCGCTTTTATTGGATCTGTTAAGCCGTCATTCCTTCATTGACGTTGTTCATAGATCTCGATATTACCCTATTCAATCTTTACAAGTCTGATTCTTAGAAGATATCTGAAAAAGGTCATCATGTCTCACGAAGATTCACAAACCAATCCTTCATTGACGTTGTTCATAGATCTCGATATTACCCTATTCAATCTTTACAAGTCTGATTCTTAGAAGATATCTGAAAAAGGTCATCATGTCTCACGAAGATTCACAAACCAATCCGATCAATATATCCAACAACATTCCATCCACAACTAGAATCCCGATTATATACACTCAAGATTATGAAGTTTGGACGCATCACTTTGAGGACTATGTCGTTGGTTCTGAAGACAATGGTTATCTTATCTGCGAAGCAATAACATTGGGTCCTTTTGTTCATTCTGGAACAAATAGAACCATTAAGACTCAAAAGGAGTACAACAAACTCTTAACTGATGTGGACAAGATTCCTCAAGACAAAAAATATAAGTTGTTGTGTAATGTTAAAGCCATGAGAATGATCCAGTCTGATACTTTTCGTTTGGTAAGCCCTTGCACCACGACAAAAGAGATCTGGGATAGACTTAAAGAGTTGTATTGCACTGATGAGGACCTAGAGCATTCTATCCAAACTCTATTGCTCTCTGAGTTTGGTGCTTTCCAACAAAAGCCAGATGCAAAACTTATTCAGGCATTCGATTGTTTCAACCATCTTTTGAGCAAGATGATCAAGCACGGTATTGGAAGAGAAGTGATCGAATAGAAGGTCACATTTATGAATGGTTTAAGACCCGAATGGATGGATGTGGTATCAACTGTGAAGGCTCACGAGTAATTTAAAACCTATTCATTGGCGAAGATGGTGGGTATTCTCAAGTCTCATGAAAGTGTTGTGACAAAGGAAGCAAAAGTGGTGTCAGTTATGGGATCCTTGGCCCTTCTCTCTAAGGCGAAGAATGTGGTAGAAGATGAAGAAGATTCAGAAATGTCAGAATGTGATCTGACAAGCGAAGAGTATGCAATCATGGTTTCCAACCCAAAGCCGTTTGCTCGCAAAAAAGTTCCCTATTGCCAAGAACCGAAACTGGCAGGAAAGCTATAGCTCAGAAAAGGCGAAAGAGGAGATCAAAAATAATCCTCAAAAAGAAGAAGAGAAGAAGGAGAGCAAACTGGTAGGAGACTCGGGATACGATTGCAACTTCTGCCATGGAAAAAACCACTTTGCCAAAGATTGCATGTTAAGAAAGCTATCGGAGAAGAAGGAGGGTGGAGATGATGAAGCATACCATATGCGCAAGCTGGAGGAGATAAAGAAGAAGAAAGCCTCTAACAGTTCAATGAAAGCTTTGATTGTGCAGGAGAACGTTGTTGATGATGAGTTTGGTGGCGTAGAGGTCTAGTCTACAGACTCTGAAGATGAAGAAGTACATAAACCCACGCATGGCAAGGCATTTGTGGCGAAAGAAGATAGTACTGAGTTTGCAGGGAGATGCTTGATGGTGACAGCTGGAGTGTCAGAAATGAGGGGCTATACAACCGAAGGCGAGTACGATGAGACAAATCTGAAGGAAGATAAGTGTTTTGCTGCCAAACCTGTGAGCGAATGGATCAACGACTGCGATCAGTTGATCAAGAAGGTACAATCCATTCTCGAATCACTTAAAATACCTGTAACAAACTATGAAAAGGAATTAAACGAATTAAAATTCAAATTTTCTAGTTTAAGTGGCAGTCTAATGCAAACACGCCTCACAAATGCTAACCTAACCGATCAAATTAGCAGGGTGACATCAAAGAATGAGGAGCGAAGGATGTGGATAGAGAAGACAGAGTTAGAGTTAGTTAGGGCGAGAGATGAAGTTATTTATTTGCAAGGTGATAACTTGAAACTTTTGAAACAAAGAAACATTTTTTGCTTGATTGTTAAACGTTTATATACAAATATCACTCAATTGCATTTAGATTGTGAAATTGGCAAAAAGATTCACAAAATGATTTTGCCCTTCCTGGAGTTAAAGGAGGACGAAATTGATATTGATGGTTATAATTGTGAATCTATTGTTTCTTCAGATAAAATCTCTGACGCCTACAGGGTTGGTCTGGACAAAATCGAGTCCTTTATCAAGTCCAAAGACCATAAGGACATGATTAAAATCTTTTGGACGAGAATGATAATTAAAAATCAAGACCGAAACCATACAAAAATTTGATTCGTTGAGTACCAAGTTGAGTTCAGAAAACAAGATAAATGTAGAAAACACTTCTGAATTTGACGAGGACAGTGATATGAGTGAAATTTCTGTAGAGGATGTGGTTGACTGTTCAGAATTTGTCAAAAGCGAAACCGAACCTACCAAAGGTCTTATATCTGAGAATTCGGTTGAGTTCGCTCGGATGTCCCAAGATAAATCCAAAGTTCTGAAACCAAAGGCAGTGGTTTATCAAAAGGTACAAACTATACCAAATCAGGTATACACCACGTCAGGGGTTACTCAGAAGCACACAACCGAACTTACAGCCATAGTAAACGAAGATAATGCAGGTGGTTGTGATAATTATTTTTGGTCCACCCCAATCGACAATGCAGATGAGACTGTCGGTTTATCAGAAAGAACCTCATGGAGGGTTAAAGGCAGATACATGGCAGAACCACTCAACAAGCCTACAAGCTTTGATGTACCAAACACAAGTGGTACCAAAGAAATCCAAAGTGAACCAATGATGGCTGCAAGCGAAACCTCTTCATTGAAGAGCGAAACTCATGATGAGAGACCGAAGCCAAAGGAAAATATACACAAGTCTCAAAAGCAGCTTGCTGAACAAAAATGCCAGCGAAACAAAAGATATCAAAAGAATCTCAATGAAAGGAAGCAGTTTTGGAACTCCCAAAAGTCTAATTATATTCGCACAGAAAAGGCATCAAATCTCAAGGCAAAAGCAGGATCAAATGATAATTCTGATCCATGCACTCACTGCCAATCCTACAGTCAAGCGAACCAAAAGCCTAGTTTCGGTCCCAAATCATGTGGTGACAAGAACCGAAAACCTAGTTTCGGTCCCAAATCTTGCAGCGAGAAGAACCGAAAGACTAGTTTCGGTCCCAAGACTAGCCTTGATAAGAACCGAAAGACAAGTTTCGGTCCTAAATCTCATCCTCCTCATTCTCGACCAAAGCAGAATCCTAACAAGGATGTCAAGGATAGAAAGGGAAAAGGGAAGCTCGTCTCTGAAGACAAAACGCAAACAAGGAAGACGTCAGCTAACCCTAGGAAACACCAAAACAAGTTTGTTAAGAATAAAAAACAAAAATCCTCAATCTGATTTAAACAAACTCATGGTCTTTACCATCAAAAGGAAAGACGAAACCACACTAATAAAAAGAACTTATATGGTTGATATTTCTATTGCTATTCCCTGTTCTGTAAAAGGCTCACGTGGACCCAAGCAACTTTGGGTTCCTAAATCTGCTTGATTTTTGCAGGTTATAAGTGACGAGCAGTTCGACGACGAATGGTACATTGATAGTGGCTGCTCACGTCACATGACAAGAAGGAGGGAAGAGCTAAGGGAGTTTCGGGCTCTTAAGGATGGTGGATGTGTCAAATACGGGAATAATTCATATGACACGATCAAAGGCTACATAATGATCACAAACGGGGAATTCTCAATCCGGAATGTAGCATATGTAGAGGGATTGCAGCACAATCTCATCAGTGTCTCTCAACTGGTTGTGGGAACTGGCTTGAAGGTTTCGTTCGATGATGAAGGTTCGGAGATTGTTGAAAAGAAAACGAAGGCTGTCCTGTTAAAATCCAAGCGAAAAGGAGAAATGTATCCTCTAAATCTTAACCCAATTTGAGGAAAGCCAGATGTATGCCTTTTAACGAAATCACACTCTGACAAAAGTTGGCTATGGCACCGAAGGCTCTCACATCTCAACTTTAAGGATATCAACAAGTTGGTTATCGGTGATCATGTACGAGGACTTCCTCTTCTTAAATTTGATAAGGAACACTTGTGCGCAGCATGCGAGATGGGAAAGCAAAGCCGAAAGAGTAATCCCAAAATTGTCAACACAAAAATCATCAAACCTCTTGAGCTTCTTCACATCGATCTATATGGTCCTTCGGCCATAGAAAGCATCGGTGGTAGTAAGTACATTTTAGTTATTGTTGATGACTTTTCACGTTTCACCTGGGTTTTCTTTTTTAAACAGAAATCAGAGGCAACTCCAAAGCTCAAAGCATTTATAAAGCAAGTGGAACTTCAACTGCGAAAGGTGGTTAGAAATGTCCGAAGTGACAATGGGCTGGAATTCAAAAACCAAGAGTTTGAAGAATTTCTCGCTGAAAAGGGAGTGTCTCACAACTTCTCTGCTCCCTATACTCCACAACAAAATGGCGTAGTTGAAAGGCGAAACCGTTCGTTGTGTGAAGCGGCCCGAACCATGCTCAGTTTCGCTTCTCTACCTCCATACTTCTGGGCTGATGCAATTGCTGCTGCCTGCTATACCCAGAACCGAACCTTCCTCAACAAGAGATTTGCCATCACTCCATACAAAATCTTGAATAATCGCAAGCCAAATGTCAAGTTCTTTCATGTGTTCAGTTCAAGGTGCTTTATTTTCAACTCCAAAGAGAACCGAAACAAGTTCGATGTAAAGGCAGATGAAGGGATTTTTCTTGGTTACTCGCTAACTTCAAAAGCATATAGGGTTCTGAATAAATGTTCAAGGAAACTTGAAGAAACCTACTATGTCACCTTTGATGATGATTACTTGAAGAAACTTCAATCCAGCAAAGGACCAAAGGAGGAAATCTTTCCAAAATCAGGTCAAGTCTCGGTTCCAATTTCCAATCTATTTGAAGAATACATGTTGCTCTTTGATGAACCAGAGAGAGCAATTCATTCTGAGGCAAAGGCAGCTAACAACAAGATCGACAACTTGAAGAAAATTATCGATGAAGCAGCAAAAGAAATGGAAAGAGAACATCAAGGACCAACCAAACAGCCAGGTCCAAGAGAACCTTGAGATCAAGGCGAACCCCAAAGCTCGAGCGAACCTAATCATAAATGTTCTACATTACAGGGGGAGAGTTCATCTACACCAAGGCGACCTGACTTACCATTCCAGAGGGAGAACCCATCTCCAACAATGACCCATGAAATTCCATTCGAGGGGGAGCATTATGAACCTGATGTTGAAATAGTCTCACATTGGAGGGGGAGAATCATAATACGTATGATGATTCAGATACTCAATCAGAATTGGAAGAGGAAATAAATGCCGAATTAGATCCAGCCTATGATCCAAGCTATCCTCCTCTCACAAAATGGACAAAAGATCATCCAAAAACTCAAGTAATCGGTGAAACATCTGAAGGAGTTCTTACTCGGTCTCAAATAAAAGCGAAGCAAACTGCTCTGTTCTCTCAAGTAGAATTTTGCATGTTCAATTCGTTTGTCTCAAAAATAGAACCAAAAACGGTTAATATTGCACTCGATCACTCCAATTGGGTACAGGCAATGCAAGACGAACTCCACGAGTTTGAGAGAAATCGAGTCTAGAGACTGATTCCCACACCAATGGATGCATCTGTGGTTGGATTAAAATGGGTATTCAGGAACAAGATGGATAAAGAAGGGAATGTAATTCGCAACAAGGCAAGGCTGGTAGTCAAGGGATATTGTCAGGAAGAAGGTATAGATTACGAAGAAACCTTCGCTCCTGTAGCAAGGTTAGAATTAGTTCGGATTTTTCTGGCATACGCTGCTCACAAGAATTTTGAAGTCTTTTAAATGAACGTCAAATGTGCATTCTTGAATGGAGAACTAGAGGAGACTGTATATGTTGAGAAACCACCGGGTTTCATGAACGAAAGTTATCCTGATCATTGCTATATTTTGGATAAAGCCGTCTATGGTTTGAAGCAAGCTCCTAGAGCCTGGTGTGAAACCCTTACTCGATTATTAAAAAATGTCCAAGTTTAAACAAGGTTCGGTTGACACAACCTTCTTTTGCAAGAAAGAGGGTGACCACTTAATGATCGTCCAAATTTACGTCGATGATATCATCTTCGGTTCCACGAATCCCAGCCTAACAGCTGAATTCAGGAAGTTAATGGAGACTAAGTTTGAGATGAGCTCAATGGGTCCAATTAACTTTTTCCTTGGCTTGAATATTAGACAGGGACCCGAAGGCATATTTATCAATAATGAGGCTTACACGAAGACCCTACTGGCTAAGTTTGGCATGATGGGAGATTCCAAAGTAAAGGTTCCTATTGCATTTGGAACGAAGTTAACACCATCTCTGGAAAAACCGGCTGCTGATATGACTATCTATCGTCAAATGATAGGGTCTTTAATGTATCTATCAGCTAGTAGACCGAATATTATGTTTTCTGTTTGTTATTGTGCCAGGTTCCAAGGTAATCCACGCGAACCTCATATGGTGGCTGTTAAGAACATCTTCAGATATTTGAAGCGAACCTCATCTCTCGGTCTGTGGTATCCTGCTAAATCAGGATTTTTCGTTCAAGAATTCTCTAATGCTGATCTTGGAGGATGCGTTTTGGACCGAAAGAGCACTACAGGCGGATGTCAATTCCTCGATGGTAAACTCGTCAGCTGGCAGTCCAAGAAACAAACATGTGTTTCACTCTCTACAGCCGAAGTTGAATATATTGCTGTAGCATCTTGCACTTCCCAGGTGATTTGGATCCAAAGCCAATTAAGAGATTATGGACTGAATATCAAGAAGATTCCTCTTTACTGCAATTCTAAAAGTGCCATCAGGATTTGTCATAATCCAGTGCAGCATTCCAAGATGAAACATATAGCACTGAGATACCACTTCATCAAAGATCACGGTGAAGATGGTAATGTGGAAATCCACTTTGTTAGATCTGCTGATCAACCAGCTGACATCTTTACGAAAGCCTTACCTGAAATAAGCTTTAATAAAATACTCAAATGCTTAGGAATGATGAAAGTTGAATCAGTACCGAAACTGCTTTTGCCAAATTAAAATTGAACAAGCGAAATAGAGCGAACGCTCGGTCTATTTCGGCTCCAGAATTTTCGGGAACCGAAATGGACCGAACGCGAAATAGAGCGAACGCTCGGTCTATTTCGGCTCCTGATTTTCCGGGAACCGAAATGAACCGAACGCTCGGTCTATTTCGCTTCACTACTTTTAGGTGAAGCTTCGGTTGTATACTTTGTACCCTACGTATATCTTTTCTTAATTCATTTCTTTTCATAAAACTCAAAAATATTTTCCTTTCTGTTTTTATTTCTTTTTCAGAAAATTCATAAAACTCAAAAATATTTTCCTTTCTGTTTTTATTTCTTTTTCAGAAAATTCATAACACTCAAAAATATTTTCCTTTCTGTTTTATCTCTTTTTCAGAAAATTCATAAAATCCAAAAATATTTTTCTTGTTGTACTTGTTACTTTTTATCAAAATCAAAAATACCAAAAATGTCACGAAAGGTATCATGGATCATTCAAATGATGGAGCTGGGACATGTATAAATCTCTTTATCTTTGTACTAGCTAAGTGTCCCTAGAAGCATGCTGCTGCATGTCGACCAAAGCCTCCAAGACTTCAAGTGAAGCCTTACTATTTTGATATACACCAATCAAATCTTCCCAATCAGGCTGATAAAATCACTTATGTCATGAGCTACCGTACTCATCTCACATTTAGTTAAGAGTTGTCTGCTCGGTTCTTTCTATATACCAGAGGTACTTTCGGTTCTTTAACCTCCTTATCATTCTTCTCCATCATACTTCGGTTCCTAATCGTAACCCTTGAGACTCTCAGAATTTACCACTGAAGTTTATGGTTACACAACATCTGTGTTAATGATCTTAGCTTCGTTTCACCATGTGCTAAGTGAAACCCAAAATCCAACACCTATAACGAATTGACGGTGAACAATCAAATGTTCTAGTTTTCACCCACGTTTTAACGAAACCACTTTAGTGGAAGGTACCAAGAAATCTCTTTTTAATTTTTGTGCGATCTTTATGAAATTGTCTGACACCAAGGCTTTTCTTCCCATAAGATCCAATTTATTTTTGTTTTTGAGATTTCTACAAAACTCACCAAGTCACTGAAAATATTCTCTAACCTACTTGTTTAATAGGCCACACTGGTCTCACAAGTACTTCATCCAACTTTCGGTCTTATGTCAAGTACTGAAGTTCGGTTGAAGCTGAGCTACCTCTTATAGCTTAAATTTTAAAAGACGCCTTTCAGTGTTTCTTAGTAAACATTTGATCATATTTCAACGGGAAACCACACAGACACTTCTAAGTCTCTCTTGACTTTGAAGGAAGAGATTCGTGCCCGGGATCCATAGTTTCGTGTCTAAATAGACATCACTTAAATCCCACAAATACTTTGCTTTATTTCTTTTCTATTGGCACAATATTGCACGAAGATCATTATGATTTTCCCAATTCTTGTTCGTGGTACTAATGGCAATTTTCAGATTTGATGCTTCGGTTGTAAATGCTATGGTGGTATACTATGTTAAGGTGCGAACATTCCCAACCTTATATGAAGCGAAAGGGTTTGTCACAGTTTGAAAAGGAATTTCAAAAGTTTTCGAAGTTGAAACGGTGGTAACAAGATAAGATTTCAAACCGAGTCATTGGATAAGATTTGCAACGGGCGCGTGAATTTGAAATGGTTCCTAACATCACGCCTGATGACGTCTTTCTAGGGAAACACAGCTGTCAAATTGCGCTTTTTCAGGCGCCGATTCAGAAGATCTTTGCATCATTACTGTGGATTCTTTCTCTCTCCTAGAGATGGTATATAAGGTTTTATCACAACCCTTATACCACTTTAACAATTCATAACTCTCTCAAGAACACACCGGCGAATTTCTACTATTCATCTTCTTCTTCACACCTGCAACAATGGCTGAATCTTCATCTGTTCATCATCAAACTGCCCAGTCCTCTCTTCTCACCATTAAACCAAATAAAAACCTCATCATTGATCTTTCACCTTTCCAGTATGATCCCTACATGCTGCAAGTGGTTGAATGCCTCAAATACTCACCACTTGTAGTTGCCCTAACCAAGGTGGAGTATGTTCCAATGTCGCTACTTTCTTAGGTCTACTCAACTGCTATCTACGATAAAGCCAAGGAGCGCATTTTCTTTGAGATCGTCAATCAAAAGACGTTGATTTCCAAAGCTAGGTTTTGTCTGTTGCTAAGGATTGCTATCGTCGACTCCATGATCAATCCTGATTCCATTACCAACACTTAACTCTTCACAATGTTCTATGATATGGGGTACACTGAGGTTCTCACACTCTCACAAAGTTCAAGAAATCATGCCTTCCTCCTCAGTGGAATGGTCTTTTTACCCTCCTCTCCAAGGGTTTATCGGAGAGAGTTGCAGGTTCTGATGGAGCGAGCAAGGCGTTCATGACCCTTTTCTATGGTCTGTACCATGGGATCAACATGGACTTTGGATCTATCTTATGGTCTCAACTGGTTCAAAGTATTAGTTCTACTTCACGCTACTCTGAAATCTCTTGCGCTAGGTTTTTGACTCTCGTTACTCAATGGGCGATGGAGAAGCTTCACGTTCCAACAATGGCAGACTCATTGATGTCGTCTATTGCTACTTTCCACACGACGAAGATAATTGTCTCCGATCCATCGAAGTTTCTCTTTATTGGTTTGGTTCCGGAATCCATGTACAGGTGTGTTTCCATTGAAAGAAAAGGATAGCTGATTACAAGAAGCTACCCCCTACAGGACCAAGGCAGCTTACTCCTGAAATGCAAAGCTCGCTAGACGCAACAGATAAACCTACGAAAAGAGGGAAGAAGCCTGAAAGAAAAGGGGAGAAGGAAGGTCAATCCTCTAAAGTTTCAACTCCCAAGAAGCGAAATTCTGAACAAGCAGCCCCTACTGCTCCAAAGAAACGAAAGACTAAGAAGAAGGCACACAAGCCGAAGGCTCCTTCTCATTCTTCAAGTGATTCTGATTACGTTCCATCTGACCCACAGCCCGAACCAGAGTCCAGTGATGATGACGTTTCTCAACACGAAAGTCCGCCTCGAGGTAATTCGCCTCCACCCTCACCAACTCATGAAGGTAACCAAAACTCATCTCATCCTTCTCCTATACAATCGGTTCCTATTACCATTTCCCCGTGCCCTCCTCCCATTACATCTTCCACTACAACTTAAATTCCCACTCCCACCCCTTTATTCACCGAAGTTACCACAACTACTACTACTTTCGAATCTGAAACCCTAATTACCTCAAAACCTCTATCCCCACCTCCCTCACATGAATCGGACACTGTTCTTGGAGGAGCAGAAATGGAATTTGATTATGTCTATTTTAGCCCATATCGAGTATAGAGCGATGATGATGATGACACTCCTGTCACAAAGAGGCAGGTAAAGGATCTGAATAACAAGCTTGACCAATTCCTTTCTTCCTCTTCTACTTCCAGTAATGCATACTCTGAAGTAGCTATCAAGGCTCAGTTAGCAACCTTTGTAAAGGAGCATGACACTTCCATTTCCAATGCTGTCAAAGCTATAGATGCTTCCACTTCCACATGCCAGAAATCCTCTATTGCAGTTGAAGACTCCACCAAAGATTGCAAGCAAGCGACCGCAAATGTCGAAAAACTAATTTCTGACACTCAAATTTTTCTTGATTCTCTTCAGGCTGCAGCTCATAAGAATGCTCAAATGGTGAATGCTTATGTTGATACTCTTACCAGCTGGCTTCAAGCTGAAAAGAAGCACTTTGAGGAAACACGAAAATCCATTCAGTCTGCCAACACCAAACTTCACACATCCGTTGATGCCCGTCTTACTCAGCTTGAAGCCGAACTGGCTGTGGAAAGCAAGATAATGGATGAGCTCGATCGTCGAACTTCTCAGCTTAAAACTCATAACTTATAGCTCAAGATGGCCACCAAGGAAATTGAAGAACTTAAGTCTGAGCGAGCAGTCGTCAAAAGCTCTGTTGGTGATGTGCATTCTATTCTTTTACATCTTCTGGAAGCACATGACTCGGTCCTTACAATCTCGGTTCGACGCCACTTGGCTGAGAAATTGAGACCTGCTCTAGACATTCTAAGTTGGATTGAAGGTGTTCCGGAGCCCGTTATCCCTCAGAAACAAGGGGGAGAAAATGTTACCCAGGGTCAATCACAACAACCTCCAAAAAACAAACCCATCACCCAACTGAAAGTCACTGCTGAACCGAAGGGTAATGAAGCTTCGGGCAGTATGAAGGACAAACGAAAGAAGAAAATTGGTGATAATGATGAGGATGAAATCGATGATGTGGCTGATATAGAAGAAAAAGGTTCCAAATTCGAAAACCTCAAAATCAAGTCAATAGGAAAGGCAAGCGACATCAATGAGATGATGAAGGGAAAAATTGACCCACAGTTTCATACAGTCATGTTCATCAGGGGCGAAGGTCAAAAATGCATGTTCGCTCTTGTTTACAAGCACCTGTTCTCCACTTCCTGCTTGGAGCATATTCTCGATATCATACACAGGTGAAATCAGAACAGTGAAGCAGATAAGAAGATGTTTTCTGATATGCTTCGGTGGTACATTAACTTTCATCAAACTCTTCCTGCCATCATACCAAAGCTGTTCAAGACTGTGAAGAAAGCCACCGTTACTCAACCGAAGTGATCTCTCGCCTCAACTGGCACAAAGGGGGAGATTGTTGAGTCTATGGGTTGCGCCATTGGGCTTAGTTAGTTCGGTCCATATGTATTCACGGTTTGGGCCTGTCCAGCCGTGTTTTGTTTTTAGGGTTTAGTATATATAGTGCATGCATGCATTATATTAATTACACTTCTTGAATATTTCCTTTAACAAGTACTGTAACCCTAGCACACCTCTAAAGTAGAATTTCTTCATCGAGCTCTTCTGAGGTGTTGCTGTTTTACTCATTCGACATCTGTTTGATTCATTGTGTGTTTGCTCTTTGGTTTACATTCTGTTTTATTTGTTAAGAATCTTATCGATCTAAAAGAGTTTTCAACTCATCAAAAATTTTTAAAATGACCGTGACTTTGGGGATGTCACAATTGGTATCAGAGCATTAGTTTAAGCGAACTAGGAATTTGTAGGAAATTTCTAGACTTGAACTTAGAATGCTAAGCAATGATTGTGAGGAGTGTGTCTAATATATTTTAGGTAGTACACCTGAATAGACACAAGCACTAGCTTCTTTAAGGAAGATGCCTTAATTGATTTTATGTGCTAAATGATTTGTGATGCTTTATGATGCTATCGTTTGATCGGATGTATGGTCTATTGCCGACCGAATTTGGAAAGTTTATGTGTTCAGATTTCTAAACGAGAAATTACGGTATTAGAACTGGCTTGTAACTTTTCGAAAGGATAAAGTGATTTATATGATTATCGTAAATAAAGCTTTCCCTATCTTAATTCTCGTCACTGCACACCAAATGTCTGATTTGGTGTATAGATCGACATGGTGAGAACTCGAAGCGGATTAGGAAATGCTAATGGAAACCGTCGGCCTGAGCCATAAGTGATTGAGCGTGCGCCAGAGGTAGCAGCTGCACCCGAGCCAATCACAATGGCAGGAGTCCAGGCAGTTATTCGGACTTTGATGGTCGAACAAAGGGAGGAGATGAGGCAAATGTTGCTTAATAGGGATGAACCTATTGTGCCTATTGTGCAGCCCGAACCGAATGAAGAGCTACCAGAGGAGGAAAATTACAGTCGTACTGTGAGTCAAGTTGGGACTCCGAGTGGTCAGGAGGAACGACCCGGACAAAAGGATTGATAGGGATGGGCGCATGTATAAGAACTTCTTGGGTGCCAAACCACCAAGTCTTTATGGAAGCCCAAATCCAGTGGAAATTATGGACTGGATCTCCGAGATGGAAATGGTATTTGAAAGTTTCAACTTCAGCGATAAGTAAAAGACCGTCTTAGCAGTCAGACAACTAAAGACCGAAGTTTTAAGTTGGTGGAAGTTGTTGGCAGATACAATACTGCTCAGAGATAGATCTGATAGACCTAAACAACGAGTTTCAGAACCTGAAGAATAGGAAGATGAGTGTTGATGAGTATGCCACCGCATTCACCGAGAGGATGATGCTATTCCCCTACTTGGTGCCAACTGAACTCTCTAAGATAGATAGGTTTGCTAACAGATTGCCAAAGGGCTTTGGACCAACGGTCAAAATGGCAACTACTTTGAAGACAACCATTAGAGCAGCTACGAATGTAGAGACCTAGATAAGAGAAAAAGGGTCTAGAAAAAGTAAAGGCAGGAGAAAAGAGGAAAATTGAGGTATCCTCAAGATCTGATAAGAAAGGAAGATTCACGAAGTCCGACCTGGATGACCAAAATTATAGAGGTCGTGGTGGAACCAAGTGGTGTGAGAAGTGCAAGAACAAGCACTTTGGAAGATGTGATGGAGAAGTGACTTGCTATAATTGTGGTAGGACCAGTCACTATTCCAGAGATTGTACATTCAACAATAGGAAGTGTTACGAATGTGGAGATGGTGGGCATATTTCGAAGAACTGCCCAAGGAAGAACGAAGTTGCAAGGCAAAATGCGCCGTAAATCCAAAGGCGAGAGCATTCCAGATGATCCTTGATGAAGCAGGTGACAACACAAGGGTTTAGGAGTAAGGATCAATAAAGTAGCTAAATAGTATCATGTGGTGTAGCCTAATATAAGAGGCATAGTGTAAGGTGAACTTGAATATATATGTAATCGTTTCGAGAAGTAATATAAGCCTTAGTTATGCTATCCGATGTGTTAAATGATTATGTTACATTCTTGTATGGTGACTTGGTGGACTGCGAGACAATATTTAGGATGAGTATGAGTAGGTGTGAAAGGTAGTAGAGGCCTATACTACCGGAAGCATAGGACTCGCACTTGGATCAGGGGAAGTCACAAGGTTACCTAGGTGCTAGTAATTGATTTTGTTTTATTCATGTATGTCGTTACCATCGTTTCGGTAATGACTAAGAAGATGATTGTTAATCCGACCCTAGTGGTAATATAAAATCGAGTCCGACTAAGATGAGTATGTTATGTAGTTCAGAGAACCAAGATCAACGTAGCATCTGACTTAAGCCAGACGATTAAGTGAAAGATAATCGAAGCGATCAATAGAAGTATCACGATCGTTGTTAAAGTAAGTGCTTGTAGCTAGAAGTGCTACATGCTAGAATGTGATTATATCACATTAGAATATGAAGGAAGGAAACTTCCATTATGGAATTTGACTTCAAAAGACCTGAGTCTAAGCATTGCATCATACGATGAGAGGTCATTAGAACATGACCCATCGGTCTGTTACAATAATCGAAGTAAATAACTTATCTCAATTTAATTTTGTTTAAGAAGGAGCAGGGGTCTCCAAAAAGGATTTAGTTTGTAACTCAAAGGTTACGATTGAAAGTCCAACATAGTACGAAGAGCAGCTGCAAGATCGAGCACCGCCTGAAGTCAAGAAGTCCAAGAGTTAGATACTCATTCAAAGGAACATAGGAGTTACGGTTATTACCTAGGATGAAAAGAAAATGCATGGAGTCATTATACAAGCCGTGTATCGTTAAAGATTTTGGGACGTAATCATCCTAAGGGGAGATAATTGTAACGCCCGCCGATTCGGGCTAGTCAATTTAGAGACAATAAGCGTCAAAAAAGACTTTTTTTTATAGAAGATTATTTAGAATAAATAATCTTAACCAAGTTATAGTATATGTCACAAGGGTTCCGTACATATAAAGAATGCTGAAATTCGAGTTATAACGAAGAAGTTATGGCTCGTCGAAGTTTTGCAACTAAACCGACACGACACCGCGTAACTTAAAAGTGAATTTTTGATAAACAACTTTTTAGCCTTAGTGATCTAAAGGAAAGTCGTAGTATATGTTAAACAGAGAACGTACATAAAAAGAACGTCCAAATCTGACTTCGTATGAGGAAATTATGATTTTTCTAAGATTTAGCGTAACAATGCACAACCCGAAAATCGAATTTTAGATCGATCGATATTTAGCCAACACAATCTAAAAGAGAATTGAAGATATCCTTAATAGGAACTCAACACTATAAAAATAAAATCAAAATTGGCCGACAGGGTCTAAACGAAAGTTTTAGATCCCGTCGATACCTATGTGTGGATATAAAGAACGTCAAAAACGGAGCTCATATGCGAAAGTTACAGATTTTAGAAGATAATTACTTTTTGGAGTAATCTGCGAGTGACACGTGGCACAATCCTGACCACTGCTTCTTCCCCACGCCTTGCCATTAGATGATGAAACCTGGCACCCCAACATGACATGTTGGGCTCAGTAACACGACGTGTTGAGCCATTTCCATCCTATAAACAAAGGCGCAAATCATCCCATTTCTTCACACATTTCCACTTCTCTTCTCCCAAATACTCCCAAAGCCTCAAGGCTTTTCTCTAGCCCTTCTTAGGAGTTAGTAGCGAGTCCCTGAGTGCCAGAAGGCCCCGAGAAAAACAGTTTTTGAGTCATAAGTTCTGCCCGCGTAGAGCCCGGTTCTTAGCTAAACTCCATTGTAAGTGAGTTATGCTTACCCTACTATAAGTATAACTTATGTTTAAGTTCATTGTCGTTATTATGAACCTATAAGCAATATATGTGCTAAGTATAAATTATAAAAAGTGTTATTAAAATACCTTTTAACTGCTCGCGTTACGGGAAATCTGGTTTGAAAGGCCGCATAGGTTTGTTGGATTTCAGAACAACTTAAATGCCAAAATGGTCCTTGAAACATCCCAAAAATACGGTCCAAAAATATCATTTTAAATCATTAACAAAAACCATAAGTATCATTCATCATATAAAAATCATAAATCGTGTATCTCAAAAATATCATAACAACTGTCAATATATCAAAATCATATGTCAAAACATCAGAGTAAATCCTCCTAGGCTAAAACGTTGTGGTGTGTGCTATGCAGTTATCCCGAGCTCTTCTCCTTACTAGCGGAAGTACCTGAAACCAAAACTGAAAACTATAAGAACGAAGCTTAGTGAGTCTCCCCAAACTACCACATACCATACATATAATCACATAATAACATACATAGGGCCTTGCCCGTTACATCGGGCCCCACCCGACATCGGACGAATCCAGCATCGGGCCCCGCCCGGCATCGAACGGAAGTTCGGCATCGGGCCCCGCCCGACATCAGACCGAAGTCCGTTATACATATAAATATCCACAAGCATATAACATAAACACATAACATAAACATATAAACATTCCTCGGGCTTGCCCCAGCATCGGGACGAAGGTCCGAACATATCACACATAACATATAAGCTAAACATTCCTCGGGCTTGCCCCGACATCGGACCGAAGCCCGAAACATATAAACATACACAAGAAAGAATCACGAAGACATCAAGCATACAAACATTCCTCGGGCTTTCCCCGGCATCAGACCGATGTCCGGAAACATATAACCTACATCGAGCTAACCCCGAGATCTGAACTAAGTCCGACATATGCGAACATACATAAATGGTCCGACATTGGTGCCCTCGACCCGTTCCTACTCGAGGAAAACTCACCTCACACTGTTGAAGTCCCGCGAACAAAACTCTAGCTGTTGGATGATAGATTCCCGAACTGTCAACATCAAATAATACTCAATTAATAATTGTGTTCCAACACATAACCATAAGTCCATGCTTAGGGTAAAAGACTACTTTACACCCCAACTTAGTTTGATTCAAGTCCAAGGCCCAATCCGAAGGACCAAAAGTTAAACAATGAACCAAAGCCCAACATATGGCCCAATTTTCCAAATTGGGCCCAAACATTTACATGGTCTTACCCTAAGTCCCAACCATTTATTCCATTCCAAACATTTGGCATTCGAATGGTCCAACATCTCATAATCATCAAGTCCCCGTTATGGCCCATTTATGGCCTAATTTTCCAAAATTGGGCCCAAGCCTTTCTAATGGACCTTAACCTAAAGCCCAATCCAAATATTCTAATCCATATACATGTTCTTGGATGGCCCATCAATAGCCCAATCACCAAAGCCCAACAGAAAGGCCTAACTCAAGGCCCAACCAAGTTTAGGGTTTCTCACATGAAATGACGATTAGGGTTAAGTGTTCGTACTTAACCAATTAGTTCCAATATTGCATTAAGATAATTATAGGGGAATTATTATGTATTATTTAGAAACTTAATTAACGACTTCAACGCGGGTCCCGATAATCCAAACTAACATCTTCCAAAATTATGGTTTCTAACCCAAACACAAGCCAACCAAGTCCAAAATTAAGCTTTTAGGTCCATTAGGGTTCCACTAGGTCGGACACCACCCACTACCACCTCCGGTAGTGGTGGTCAGCGGCGGCAGCGACCACCTCGGGGTGGTGGTGGTTTTGATTCTAGATCCAACACATGTCCAATAATATATCAAATAGAAATCCATTCACAATCAAATGCACACTGCCACCCAACACGACGGTTGGTGGCGACAGAAGACGCCAACCACTACCTCACGGTGGTGGTGGTGGCGATTTCCTTGATTATTCCGGCCAAAACTATAATATACAACATAATATTCCAAAATAAATACACAAACAATATAACACACACACTCAGCCACCCTTGTTGCGGCAGGCGGTGGTTGGAGGTGACAATCACCACCTCATGGTGGTGGTGATGGCTTTTCTTTTTAAGCTTCCGGTCAAACAAAACACACACATGCCCTTTTGCTTGGAGAATGAATACAACCACCTGTTAGATTAGGTGTCTAAGCCCATAACTAAAATTGGTATGTACTTGACCCGAGAGTAGCATGGTCCATTTGGGTTGCATGACACCGTAACAATTTGTAAGGATGGACTTTTGAGAAGAGGGTATTTATGATTTATTAATATATTATAAGTTCTAATATATTAATATGAAATCATGTTATTTAATTAGTATTAATCAAGAATTAATTTGGAATTAATTTTGTGATCAAAAGAGACTAATTAAATATATGGGGATTGATTATGTAAATCATTCATTCTTATAAAGTGGTCTTATGATCCATAGTTATTTATGTTGGGCTAAACCCATGAGGTGACCCATGGATACTCCGTGGAGGTTAAAACCCATGGAGCCTAAGGAATGTGGAAAGTCATGCACATTAGGGTTTACATGGTGTAACCCTCGTTGTGTCACACTATATAAGAAACCTCCTGGTTACCAAAATCGGCACTTAAGTTGTAACGACCAAAATTTTAAAAGAAAATTTTCATTTTATATTAATCAAACACATTTGCGTGAACCATGAAATACCAAAACAATCGTTTCCAAATCCAAATTTATTACAACTTTATTTAAAACATCAGAGTGTCCCGTAACATAACAATGAGAGATAGAGTGCACGCCGCGCCATCACGCCCTACCCTTGCCCTTGGGATCAGATGTACCTGAAACAATTCCACAAACTGTAAGCTAATGCTTACTGAGTTCCCCAGAGCATACCACACATACAATTCAAATATCACATATCATATTAGCCCTAAGGCTACATACACCACATAAGCCATGCATACAACATATATGGATGCCCTGGAAACCCTCCAAGGTCTTACTCCGGGTGCCTCGGGAACCCCCCGAGGTATTAGCCCAAGGATGCCCTGGAAACCCTCCGGGGTCTTACTCCGGGTGCCTCGGGAACCCCCCGAGGTCTTAGCCCAAGGATGCACTGGAAACCCTCCGGGGTCTTACTCTTGGTGCCTCGGGAACCCCCCCGAGGTCTTTACCGAGGATGCCTCGGAAACCCTCTAAGGTCTTATACCTAGGTGCCTCGGGAACCCCCTGAGTTCTTTCATGCAAATGTCACAAATAATCAAGCGTAACACATCACATAACAATTAATGGGCCGGCCTTGGTGCCTTAGACCCATTGGTATGGTGAGGAGACTCACCTCTGTCTGCTGATTGCGAAAGCTGCTCTCCTAACTGTCGATAACCTCCTGTGCTGAATAACAATATTAACCCATGTTCGGTCATTACAATAAAAGGTAAAACCCAAACCCCAAGTCCTTCCATGAAGGCCCAAATCTCCTTTCTTTGATAATGGGCCCGAAGTCCATTACCAAAAATCATTAATAGCCCTCTTGGCCCAATAAGACCCAATCATAACACCAATGTGTAACACCGTAATTTTTCAAACAATTTTTCACATTTTTAAAAGCATAGTTTCATTCATAGATATTATAAAAATCTCATTGTATCACATATCAATCCATAGAAACACATCCCAAGATCATAATGTATAAAAACTCCTCGTGTGTGTACTGATCATGTCGGCGCCTTTCCGCGATCCTCACTGGTACCTGAAACACATAACACAACACTGTAAGCATAAATGCTTAGTGAGTTCCCCAAAATACCACATATAACACATATTAGCCACTCGAGGCTATAACTCTATGGGCCCACTGGCCCTAACTCTGTGGACTCTCTGGTCCTAACTCTGTGGACCTTCCAGTCCTAACTCTGTAAACTCTGGAATACACACAGCATAAATCACATAGAAATAATGCAGTGCAACACATCACATACATAGCATACAAGATACTTTGTCACATAACTCTACTTGCCACTCAAGGTAAAGTATAGTGAGAAGACTCACCTCGGGTAACTCGGTAAACCTCGAACTCTGAAATATTGCACTAGCCTCCGCCTAATCACATAAATAAGTACTCTAATTAATACAACTTCTAAGGGCTAGGCTAACCCCTCTCTATAAGTTCTCTAAGAAGGGTAAAAGACCAGTCTACCCCTCTAATGGCTCATAAGTCCAAACACTGACTAAACCCTAAAAGTCAACAAAAGTCAACGGTCAACATTGACCGGACTCGACGAGTGCACTCGTGTGACTCGACGAGAACATGCGTGTCCTCTTCGCCCCTGGTCCTCACTCGACTCACTGAGTCAACCCTACACTCAACGGGTTATCACAGGTCGCGAATCGTGGGGCAACCCGACTCGACTCGTCGAGTCCCTTATGGGCTCGGCGAGTTCCTCCCATGAAAACACTCATCTGACCTCCTGAGGTCAGATCTGCTTCTCTAATCAATAGATCTGACTTCCCCGTGACCAATAAACATGTAAAGCTCGAATCTTAATACACATGCAAGGCACTCTAGGCTTATTTTGGTGAAATCCCATCTAACATGGCAACCTATGTCCATTTCCTCCATAGAACCACAAAAAGCAGCATGGTTCAGGCTCTCTGGACCTCAAAAGGTCCAGATCTAGAGCTTAGCACTCAATGGGACACTATACACAACTAAACAAGCCATAAAAGGGTATAGAAAACCCTAAATTCAATGCCCTTAAGAAAAACAGAAGGATAGGATCAAATAGCTACCTCAAACTTGAAGATCCAAGCCGAAAACCCACTGAAATGCAATCCTCTTGACCTCCCCTTGCTGGAAACACTTTCTCCTTTGCAAAATCACACCAAAAATGATCAAAAAGGCTCAAACTCTCTCACAACACGCTCACAATCGCTAGGGTATCTCTCTCTGGACTGGTAGCCGCAAATGGAGGCCATAAAGGCCTTTAAATAGGGCTCAGACGCTGAGATTTAGGGTTTCACTTTACAGCACGGACTCGCCGAGTCCACGCATTGACTCGTCGAGTCCCTCATTAATCCAAACAAGAATTCGCGATCCTACTCGGCGAGTCTGAGCGCCTACTCGCTGAGTCCCTCCCTAAAACTCGACGTAAATACTTAAAATATGATACCTGGGAATCCGGATGTTACAATTCTCCCCCACTAGAATCAGACTTCGCCCTCGAAGTCTTGCTCAACAAACAACTCTGGATGCTGCTCCCGCATCTCCAACTCCGGATCCCAAGTCAGCTCGGACCCTCTCCGATGTTGCCACTGGACCTGCACCAGGGGCACCTCCTTGTTCCTCAGAACCTTGATCTTCCGATCCCGGATCGCGATCGGCCTTTCAGCATAATTCAAGTTCGCATTTACTTAAATATCCTCCGGCGGCACCACCGCCAACTCGTCGGCTATACACTTCCTCAACTGAGACATGTGGAAGGTATCATGAATCTGGCTCAACTCCTCGGGTAGCTCTAGACGATATGCTACCTTTCCCACCCTCGCGGTCACCCTGAACGGGACAATATACCGGGGCCGTAGCTTGCCCCTCTTCCTGAATCGAATCACCCCTTTCCAAGGGGACACTTTCAGGAGTACGAAGTCTCCCACCTGGAACTCAAGCGCGGATCGTCGCCTATCCGCATAACTCTTCTGGCGACTCTAAGCCGTCAACAACCTCTGTCTAACATGCTGTATCTCAGTGCTGCCCATCACGCGCTGCCCTACCTCTCCCCAGCAAATGGGAGTCCGACATCTCCTCTCGTATAACAACTCGAAGGGAGGCATACCAATACTCGAATGGTGTCTGTTGTTATAAGAAAACTCAGCCAACAGCAGATACATGTTCCAACTTCCCCCGAAGTCCAACACACATGCTCGGAGCATGTCCTCGAGCGTCTGCATCGTCCGCTCACTCTGCCCGTCCGTCTGTGGGTGGTAAGCAGTACTGAAATGCAGCCTCGTACCCAACTCCTCATGGAACTTCTTCCAGAACCTGGAAGTGAAACGTACATCTCGGTCTGACACAATCGAGATCGGTACTCCATGCCGCGATACCACCAAATCGCATTGACACAATCGAGATCGGTCTGACACATACAACTCTGCCAATCTCTCTGTAAAAGAGCTCTCACTGATAGCCAGGAAGTGAGCGCTCTTCGTCAGCCGGTCAACAATCACCCAAATCGCATCGACACCCCTCGTAGTCCTTGGCAATTTGGTGATAAAATCCATGGAAATATGTTCCCACTTCCACTGGGGAACCTCAAGTGGCTGCAACTTGCCGTGCGGACGCTGGTGCTCAGCCTTAACCCTGCGACAGGTCAAGCACCTCTCAACAAACCATGCTACATCCCTCTTCATACAGGGCAACCAGTAATCTTTCTTCAGATCCAAATACATCTTAGTGGCCCCGGGATGGATCGAGAACCTCGATCGGTGCACCTCCTCCATCAAGGTGGTGCGCGTCCCTCCTGCATACGACACCCAAATCCAACCCTGAAAGGTCATGAGCCCACGACTATCGGTAACGAACTCAGGTACCTGTCCAATCACCCGTTCTCTCTTGCGGTTCTCCGGTCTCCCGGCCTCTGCCTGGGCCTCCCGAATGGTGTCCAACACCGGAGTCATCACTGTCAATCTCAAACAAACATCTCGTATCGGGGCACTCTCCGCCCTGCGACTCAGGGCATCAGCTACAACATTAGCTTTGCCCAGGTGGTACAGGATCTCACAATCGTAATCCTTTACCACGTCCAACCATCTCCTCTGGCGCATATTCAGATCGGGCTGATCCATCAAATACTTCAAGCTCTTGTGGTCCGTGTATATGGTACACCGAACCCCATATAAATAGTGACGCCAGATCTTGAGGGCGAACACCACTGCCCCCAACTCCAGATCGTGGGTGGGATACCTCGTCTCATGAGGCTTCAGTTGCCTCGATGCATACACTATCACATACCCCCTCTGCATAAGTACTGCACGCAACCCTGATATTGATGCGTCACAATACACCACAAAATCCTCCATCCCTTCCGGGAGGGCTAACACCGGGGCTTCGTATAACCTCTGGCGAAGTGTCTCAAACGAGGTCTGCTGCTCCGATCCCCACGAAAAAGCCACACCCTTCCGAGTCAACCTGGTGAGAGGCACGGCGATCTTGGAGAAATCCCTAATAAATCTCCGATAGTAGCCAGCCAACCCCAGAAAACTCCTGATTTCGGTGGGGGATCTCGGCACCTCCCAACTCATCACCGCCTCAATCTTGGCCGGATCGACCAATATCCCATTCTGGCTGACGAGGTGTCCTAAGAACTGGACCTCTCGTAACCAGAAATCGCACTTGGAGAATTTGGCGTAAAGCCTCTCCAATATCAGAACTCCAAGGATCTCCCTCAAATGATCCTCATGCTGCTCTCTGGATCTCGAATACACCAGTATGTCGTCGATGAATACAATCACCGATCGGTCCAACATCGGTCTGCACACCCTGTTCATGAGATCCATGAATGTTGCCGGTGCGTTGGTGAGCCCAAAAGGCATCACCACGAACTCGTAATGCCCATAACGAGTCCTGAACGCCGTCTTCTGGATATCCTCATCTCGCACCCTCATCTGGTGATATCCAGACCTCAAGTCTATCTTGGAGAACCAAGATGCTCCCTGCAACTGATCGAACAGATCATCAATCCTCGGCAGTGGGTAACGGTTCTTGACCGTTAACTTGTTCAACTCCCGATAATCAATGCACATCCGGTGTGAACCATCCTTTTTCTTGACAAAAAGGACCGGCGCTCCCCACGGCGAGCTAATCGGTCGAATAAACCCCTTCCCTAGCAGCTCCTGAAGCTGCGAGGATAACTCCTGCATCTCTGGCGGCGCAAGGCGATAAGGCGCCTTGGCGATAGGCGCTGCCCCCGGAACCAAATCGATGCGGAACTCTACCTGCCTCTCAGGAGGCACGCCCGGGAAATCCTCAGGGAAAACATCCGGGAACTCATGCACTATCGGGACCTCATCGGCCGACCTCGGTCTCTCTGCATCTACTCTCGTATCGACCATATAAGCCACAAACCCACTACAGCCCTGCTGTAGGCTCTGCCTCGCTCTAGCGGCCGAACAAAATGCTGACCCAGAATAGGTACCCTCGCCATAAACCGTAAGAACTCCCCCACTAGGGTCTCGTATGGTCACCAGCTGCCGCTCGCAGTCGATAACCGCACCAAACCTGCTCAACCAGTCCATGCCCAAGATGACACAGACATCTCCCATCGCAATCGGAACCAGATCAATCGGAAACTCAACGCCGAAGATCTCGAGTACACATTCTCGAATCACATCAGTGGCATACACCGCTCTCTCGTCGGCTATGGAAACTCGCAAATGTCGACTCAACGCCTCTCGACAGATACTGATGTGCTGACTAAAGGCTAACGACACAAAAGACCGACTCGCACCCGAGTCAAATAACACCAAAGTAGGTACAAAACTCACAAGAAATGTACCTACGCATATCATAATATAAGCATAACACCACAAACTCAAAATAAATAGATGAAAGAATACACACCAGCCACAACATCTTGCGCTGCACGGACCTCCTTCGCGGTCAACTGGAAGGCTCTCCGTCGTGCCTTCGGCGCCTCGGCCTTCACTGGCCGACTCTCTGCAGCTCGAACGACAGCAGGGGCAGATCCCTGCAACTGCGGACACTCGGCCTTCCGGTGTCCGGTCTGGTTGCAGTGAAAACAAACTGCAAACCCCTTGGGGAAATCCTTGGCCATGTGCCCCTCCTTGCCACACTTGTAGCAAGACCCTGCTCTACAAACCCCCTCATGACTTTTGCCGCACTTGCCACAAGTGCGGCTCTTCTGGTTCCCTGATCTCGAATCGGCGGGCTTGGACCGCTTGGCTGCCGGCTGGGACTGTGCCGGTCGCCGATCCCTCGTCTGAGACTCCGCCTCCTCCCTAGCTTGAGTCTCAAGCTCTATCTTCCTCTTCCGAGCATTTGCCTGAAGCTCGGCAAATGTCCGGTACGACGAGTTCGCCACAAACTCGTGGATGTCTCTCCTCAAAATGCTCAAATACCGACTCATGCGTGCCTGCTAGGAAGACACGTGCTCATGGCAGAACATCGCCCTCTCATGGAACATCCTGGTGATCACAGTAACAGACTCGGTACCCTGCTTGAGGGTCTAGAACTCCTGGGCCAAACGTTCCCTTTCCACCGGGGGAACATAGTCATCACGAAACATAGCGATGAACCTTTCCCAGGTCACCGCGGCAAGCTCTACAGAGGAATAGTGCGCTGTCACAAACTTCCACCAGTCCTTCGCCCCCAAGCGAAGCTGGTTCAGCGCGAACCGAACTCTCAGATGCTCCGGACAAGAACACGTATAGAAGCATCCCTCAATATCAGACATCCATCTCATCGCAGCGATCGGATCCTGCGTCCCATCAAAGTCTGGTGGCTTCGTGTTGCTGAACTCTCGGTACAGCAACGAGTCACCCCCCTGCGGTCTCGCGACAGTGACGGCTGCGGTGGCTGCAGCAACAGCACCATCAGTAAGAGCGGCATAACGCTCGTCAAAAGTCTCGATCAGGGTAGTATTGATAGACCCGTACGAGGATCTCTCACCATGAATAACCAGTTATCCCCCACTTAGGGTTTGAACCCTAATCAACTGCCGCTTGCAATCAATCATGGCCCCGTTGGCCAACAACCAATCCATCCCTACAATCATCTTCAGCCCTTGTAACGGTATCGGAACCAGATCCACGCGAAACCTCTTGCCCAACACATTCAGGACGTAATCCTGATACATCCTCGTAGCACTAACAGTGTGGTCGTCTGTAATATCCACCTCGAGCGGGGAATCCAAAGTTCCCTATACAAGCATATAGTACACATAAGTCATAAAATTACTAAGAACATAGAATAATAGACACGTACCAGCCACAACATCTGGCGCTGCCCGAGCCTCCTCGGTAGTCAGCTGAAATGCACGGCTCTTCACCGCAAGAGCATCCGCCTTAGCAGGGCGGCCATCGGTGATCCTCAGAGTGGCGGGTGTAGGCACCGGCACTGCTCCTCCCCCTCCCTAAAACCTCAGACAGTCAGACTTTTTATGGCCCGTCTAGTTGCAGTGAAAACATATCAAACCCTTCTTGGGGCAATCTCTGCTCACATGGCCATGCTGGCCCCTACTCGATGAATCCGAGGTTGTAGGCTTTTTAGCCTGACCCACTGCTGTCTGAACATGCTTCGGCTTCCGCTTGCTGTGGAAGTCCAACTCCATCTCCCGCTCACGGGCCTTCTCCACCATCTCATTCAGGGTTTTGCACCCTGTAAAACTCACAAACTCCCGGATATCATCCCTCAGCATGGAATGATATCTCGTCCTCCTCATGTCCTTGTCAGTAGCATACTGCGGAATTAACAAAGCTCGTTCCCGAAACTTGGCGGTGATCTCCGCCACCATGTCGGTAGTCTGCTGAAGGTCATGAAACTCCCTAACAAGTCGTTACACCTCAATAGCTGGTGCAAACTCCAAATAAAATCGCCGAACAAACTCAGCCCAGGTCATCTCAGCCACACCGGCTGCTCCCACCTGGCTGGTCACCTCTCCCCACCAATCTCAGACTCTGTCCCTCAACATACAGGAAACAAAACCCACCTTCGCCGCTTCCGGGTAAGAACTCGTGCGCTGGACGTTTTCCATGTCCGCCACCCAGCGTCGGCTAACAATAGGATCCCTGACCCTGAAAAACTCCGGCGCTCCACACGCCTTGAACTCCCAGGATGAGGGAGTTCGGGCCCCGATCTGGCCCGCAGCAATCTCGGTCGTGAATGACCTGAGCCTCTCCTCCATGATGTCCATAATACCCTCCTTGACTGTCCGAAAGATCACTGGGGTAACGTCAAGGATTCCCTTCGTAACCTCTGCTGCAATGATCTCACGCAGCCTCTCATCCATGGGCTCTGCACCGCTGCCCGATCCGGATCCAGATCCTGATCACGATCCTGATCCCACTGTCCCAAATCGTGTCACCACCATGCTGAACTGAAATGTCATAAACCATAACAATCAGGACATATATACACATATGGGATCTTCCCACACCGGTCCTCCTTAGAGCTGTCAGATATAACGTTGGTTCAGGTACAGTTCATGTGCTTTCGGTAGTACGGGCCCAATACTACCTTCCACACCTACCTGTACCTTTCCCCAACGCTCTACCTGATAACTCCAATTTATCCGAAAACTGAATATTATTCCACAAATACCGCATACATCAATCTCAGGCTGTCCTAAGATTTACTCTACTCATATCAATCAAACCACTCATGACAGGTTCCCTTTGTGCATGCAAATTATACACAGAAAAGGATCAAATAGAATTTCGAATAAAAGATTCTACCCTAGGGCCACAACCAGACAAGGAACAAGAAATAAGGCCAAATCAATCATTCCGAGGCTATAAGCTCCTAACCGTATACAGTTTTAAAAGCATACACATAGCAAGTTCTACACAATCAACACAGCTCGAATATCAGTATAACATGGCTAACATATTGGGAAACTACTTACTTGGCTCGGCTAATCACGCGCGTTGCACGCTCATCTTTTCATTTCCTTTAAAACCCTTTTTATGTTATTTTTGAAAACAATTTTACCATTTCCTTAGTTTGAGTCCTGACACACTCGAGGGTATGCCCGAATCCCTCAAACCAAGGCTCTGATACCAACATGTAACGACCCGAATTTTAAAAGAAAATTTTCATTTTAAATTAATCAAACACATTTGCGTGAACCATGAAATCCCAAAACAATCATTTCCAAATCCAAATTTATTACAACTTTCTTTAAAACATCAGAGTGTCCCGTAACATAACAATGAGAGATAGAGTGCACGCCATGTCATCACGCCTTACCCTTGCCCTTGGGATCAGATGTACCTGAAATAATTCCACAAACTATAAGCTAATGCTTACTGAGTTCCCCAGAGCATACCACACATACAATTCAAATATCACATATCATATTAGCCATAAGGCTAACCACATAAGCCATGCATACAACATATATGGATGCCCTGGAAACCGTCCAAGGTCTTACTCCGGGTGCCTAGGGAACCCCCCGAGGTCTTAGCCCAAGGATGCCATGGAAACCCTCCGGGGTCTTACTCCGGGTGCCTCGGGAACTCCCCGAGGTCTTAGCCCAAGGATGCCCTGGAAACCCTCCGGGGTCTTACTCCGGATGCCTCGGGAACCCCCCGAGGTCTTAACCCATGTGCCTCGGGAACCCCCCAAGGTATTTACCGAGGATGCCTTGGAAACCCTCCAAGGTCTTATAACTAGGTGCCTCGGGAACCCCCCGAGGTCTTTCATGCAAATGTCACAAATAATCAAGCATAACACATCACATAACAATTAATAGGCCAGCCTTGGTGCCTTAGTCCCATTGGTATGGTGAGGAGACTCACATCTGTCTGCTGAATGCGAAAGGTGCTCTCCTAACAGTCGATAACCTCCCGTGCTGAATAATAATATTAACCCATCTTAAGTCGTTACAATAAAAGGGAAAACCCAAACCCCAAGTCCTTCCATGAAGGCCCAAATCTCCTTTCTTTGATAATGGGCCCAAATTCCATGACCAAAAATCATTAATGGGCCTCTTGGCCCAATAAGACCTAATCGTAACACTAATGGCCCAATAGCGATAAAATGGACCACTATTCACAGAATGCAACCAAGTCCAATAACCAAATGAGGCCCAAAAGTCCAAAAGCCCAAAACAGACCCAAGCCCAACTGTGATGTGTACGCTTAGCGTACCATCCTCGTACGCACAGCGTACTGGGGTTCTGGGGCTTACGCATAGCGTACACTGGCTTACGCCTAACGTACTAACAGATTAAGCACTTTTTCCATTAAGTTCTTAATACTCGATTCTTTTATGTCTAAAAGTTAGATCTTAGCCTATTAAGACGACCCAAGGCATAAAGTTGGCAACTTTATGCCTTTGCATGACCCATATGCTCCCAGCACCCTCATTAACACCTTTTTAAAGCTCTCAACCCATGCATGAGGTCAAAATACCCACCAAGACTCCATTTTTATGTAGAAAAAGGACCAAGGGACCTCAGATCTGTCATTTCCATCTTTTGGAGTTGCTTAGCTCACAAGAGGAGGTCCAAAACCAACCAAAGGGACAAAACTAGAAAACCCTAGCTAGATCTACTGATTTAAATGGAAAGGGGCAAGCTTTATACCTCCAGAAGCTCCTCAAGGTCGACAATATGTAGATTCTTAAAGCCAAATGACACTCCAAGCTTCCTTGACAACTTCTTTTTCTTGGATGAACACTAAAAGGACCAAAAATGCACTCTTGAAGCTCAAAATGCACCTACAAATGATATTAGGGTTTTCAGAGGTGTTTGAAGGTTAAGGAGGCTGTTAAGGGTGTGGCTCAAAAGAGTTAAAGGAGCTTATATAGGTCACAAGTTCGGATTTTAGGGTTTTGGCCCTCTGTTGCGTACGCCCCGCGTACGCAAGGCTCCTTCACGATCCTTCTCCCATAGTACGCTAAGCATACCCTTAGGTACGGCCAACGTACGAGAGGGACCAGTTTTGCCAATTAATATATTTTCAATGGTTTCAAGGTGTACCTGATTTAGAGTGTTACATAAGTGAGATACAAGAGGGCTAGCCGATTTTGTGTGTGCAAGACAATGTATTCTCAAGTCCTCCATTGTTGGTGGTGTTGTGTGATTCCATTTGAGGTGCAAAACTTGGGGCACTAAGTTCTTAAAGGCCAAACTCAAGAAGTTCTACAAGCTACAACAAAGAGTTAACTTCTGTAACTCCCTTTTATTTTGATTATATCATTTTTGTATGCTAGTTGTAGGCTTAATGCTTTGGAAACAATATTGCATGTATAATTAGAGAAAATATAGATCCAAATCATTTAGGGTTGTATGTGCACCATAGGATTGTTGTAGTATACTAAAACCCATTAGTGGTATCAGAGCTTAGGGTTGTTTTCTATTATACTTGATGCTTATTGTTTTTTCAAGCAAGAAAAATCGTTTTTTTGGAATCTGTCTGATCACCAAAGGTGGTAAAAATTACCACGAGGTGGTGACTGTTCAGTGCAATTTTTTTTTCGGTTTTTTGGCCTGTTTTGGATTAGGATCATTACCACAAAATGTTTTTGTTCATAAAATTTGATTTTGTTTCTATGGTAATGATCATCCTCATCCAAATAAAAGATAATTGTCAAAGTTTCATAATTTGTATTAGTTTATATGATTAGGCTAATTTCTTGAAATTTGTTTGATATGAATTATCTTAATTTATGAGTTTAATTAGATCATAGACAAATTGTTTGATTTTGCTAGTTATAATTTTTGATGTAAATGTTTTTGATGAAATCCATAGCTTGTCCTCAAGTTATGGAAAGTGAAAAGTCTCATTTTAAATGCAATCATAAAATGGTATTAAGTCTCCCATAACTTGTCCTCTAGTTATGGAACTTGAAGAGTCTTTTACATAAATGTTTTTATGAACTCCATAACTTGTCCTCAAGTTATGGAATGTCAAGAGTCTTTTCATAAAACCTATATTAAACTCATAAGTTATGGATACCAAAAGTTTTTGAATAGTTCAAAACTTGCCCTCAAGTTTTGGAATTTGTAAATGTAAAGTCTCACTTTGAAACATTTAGTTCAAAACCCTAGAATTTTAAAAGTTTAAAATCCAACCCTTATACTATTATAATATTATAGGATTAATATATATATATATATATATATATATATATATATATATATATATATATATATATATATATATATATATATATATATATATATATATATATATATATATATATATATATATATATATATATATATATATCTGTGTGTATAAGAGTAAAGTCAGTCTTACCGTTAGTAGGTCTCATTCACGAACCCGGTCTATAAGGGGGGTATAATGTTACTGCCTATAAAATTGCAGTTTAATGGGTGTCCACACTCACCCACCGCTTCCTTGACTGGTGGAGGGTCGTTACCCGAACGGGTTTGACAGGACATTTAAATTCTCATAAAAAGTATAATGAAATACTAAGTAACTAAACACTTATGATTCCCAATCTTAGTTACTTAGGAAAATGTGAATGTGGTGCTAACCCATGAAATTGCACTTTGCACCTTGTTAAGTCGTTAGTGGAGTGTGTGTGGTTAACCGGCACACTAATATGGGACTGACAATGCGTGGTAAAGGGTAGCTTGATGTTAATCATAGATTAATGGAGCGTGTGTGGTTAACCGGCACATTGATTAGGTGATTGTAAGATTGGGTGTACCAAACTAATTTGCATGGTTATTCACACCTTGTTTGTGACCCTCGGCATCCCAGTCACAAACTTGAAGGGCACAATCGTGATTTAAACATGCCATTGAAAAGTTCAATGAATCTCAAAGGATCTAGGAATTTGAATCCATTTAAAACTTAATAATCTATTTCGTTTTTCATGGTGGAAATTGGTAAATCGTCATTTACCTACCTTAAGATATTTTGCAATTGGATTACGGCATCCCTCTTCCGAATTGTAAAATATTGTGTTGGGTCCTAGCCTTAATATTTCATGTTGGGTGTTATATTAAGGACTAAAATCAACTAAACTTGAATTTCTCACATTATAGAATCAACTAAAATCAACTAAAATCAATCTTTTGGAAAAAGCTTTCTTTATAAAGACGATTTTCCACAAGGCGATCAAGGTGAAATATTAATCCCTTCTTTGTGCTGTAGTGGAACTTCACTTCCTCCACCTCCTCCAATAATTCTCCCTAACCCACAAGTTCAAGGTCACTCAAATCCCTATTGGTAGGAAGGAAAGTCTGTATGTGTTCATGTCTTGGAGATGAAGTTACATATTGACAAGCTGGGAGAGTTGGGTGTCGAAGTCTCAAGGAAGTTGGCTGTTGACTGGGTTCTTCAATCACTTCCCGCGTCATTTAGTGAGTTCTTTAAGGACTACTATATGGGAGATCACGACATGACCCTTATTGATCTTAACATATTTGCTTGTTGCTGCTGAATCATCAATGATTTGGCGCACTGGTAAAGCAATTTGATTGAAAGATCTACTCTCCAAACTTCTATGGACATTAACAATGGTAACATTGGAAGTCTAGAAAAGCTTTCTCTTTCCAATGGAAATGGATCGGTCATGGTCAACCCGGTTGACCAAATGGTAAAGAGAAGGGCTAAGTCTGAGATTGACCCATGTGCCATTCTCAAAGAGTCCATATGTTTCTATTGCCAAGAGAAGGGGCACTGGTTGCGAAGTTGCCATATTTACCTGAAAGATCGCAAGGATGGTAAAATCAAAACTTTTGACTATACTTCAGGTAAAATCCACTGTCTAACTCTATTAAGTTCCTATTTGGAGATTCTTAATACATGATGTAATGTAATTACATTTTGATGTTTTGAAGAATAGAAGAAATGAAAGGAAGCTTAAAGGAAGAGTATGCTGAGTCTGATCGCGAAGAGATGGATTTCGATCGCATGGTTCGATGATCAGATTTGTGAGCTGCTGCTTAAGAGTTATGATAGATTGCTTAGGAATAGATAACAACATAATTTCACTTGTATTTGCATTGTAAGGATAAGTTTTCTACAAATTGTTTTTGAAATAAAGAAAAATTTTGAAATTTATCTTAATTTTAAAATTTCCTTACAATGGCATTTGTGAAAATTTGTTGCTTCTATGTTTCCATTAATAGCAATATTGGAAAATGGATTTGATTATTTCGTTTGTGGTTGTGTCATAATTTACCAAATAAGGAAAGATTCTCATCACCCAAGTTTCAGTTGGATAGAAACTTGCAATCATGCAACTTATATTGTATGATGAATGAGAATTTTCGTCTTTGGGAAATTAAAGACTAATTCGTTGTTCACATGAATATGTGAGTCAAATGAAGGACTAGGGGATCAGGTACAATGGGTATGCGCTGGTCAGGTCCATCGCAAAGAACGATAAGGCTATTCGTCAAGATTTACTAAAGTTTAGTAAATATGGTTATGCTTACAAGATTAAGTATAATTCTGGAACATTGGAAAGGTTTCAATGTATGGCGGAACGAATGAGAAGAATCAAATTAGGCATAAAGATAAAAGTTTCTCCAATCTGAAAGGATGGAAGAGTACTTGAGTATCGTGTTTTATGATTATCTTAGTGATTATGAAACCATATCATAATTGATTCTCTAAGGACATCTTAGTGCATTTGTATGGCTAAGAAGAGGAATCGTGAATTGTTGGAATCGTTAAATCAAAAAGGTGAATCATACTTTGTTCCAAATCGAGTCTTAGAGTCATACTCCAAGATTGAGCCTTGAGTGACATAATCTTAGGAACGGTATATAACACTTATCAAATATAGAGTAAAATGTTTTCTACTCTTGTACATTTGAAATTGGTAAGTTGTGATGTCTTGGATAAGACAAAGACCAACTAAGGCCAATTGTGTGAAGTGTTTGTCTTTATAAGAAACCACACTAACTCTTGAATATTTGTTTGTCAAGTAATGTTCCTTGACAAAGTGAATCTTATATGTCAAGAGGTCACTGGGAGTCTTAAAGATCTTGAAAGTTTCAAGAACTAATCAAGAGTAAACCTATTGTTAATCACTAGCACACAACTTGAGGTTTGTAACCTATCGTGTTGACATATTCTTGTTTTTGTGCCCATTCCAGTTAAGTAGACTATGCATGTGAGTTCTATGAGTTCTCAGTTGTTTGCATAACAACTTGGAAGCAATGGTAGGACCTTGAGCTGCCAAGTGGCAAGAAATTAATATTGAACAAGTTCAGTCCATATGGATTTGGATTTCTCACTAACCATGTCTTGTGATGGATAGGAACACATATACCATAAAATCTAAGTGTCATAAGGTTTCTCTCCAATTCATGAAAATGATTATGAGGAAACGCTTTAAGTAGGTAGATTTTAAAGATTCGATTATGATTACGACATCCCTCTTCATAGTTCGAATTGTGAGAAATGGAAAAGTTCTAAACATTTGAGACTTATTGCGGTAAGTTCTAAAATTGTTAAGACACACATGTGGGATATCTGAGGAAAGGTGTATGAGTTTGAGAAGCCTAGATAAAGTCTTATCGAAGCATCTCGTATTAGAAATCTGAACTTTGGTAATGAAAGTCAATAAGTATTAATTTCTAGAAGTCCAACTGATTTCTGAATACATGTCAAAGCTAGTGGGAGCATAAGTGTTATGCTAGTAAGATAATAATTACTATGCTAGTGGGAGCATAATTATTATGGTAAGTGTTGCAAGTTAGCAATGTTAATTATAGAGAACAAAAGTTTCAATTCGCAAAGTTGTGGGTTTGAAAAGTTGTTTTGCTATAATTAAGGGAGAAGAATTTATACTTCATTTCAAAATCTAAAACCTTAGATTGAGTTTTTTAATCAAATTTAGTCAAATATATATGAATTTTATGTTGGAATGGTTCAACATAAGGAAATTCTATATATGGAAATGTTAATTGCGTTCTCAAAATTTGATTATGATTACGACATCCCTCTTCATAATAAAAAATTATTAGAACATGGCAAATAGAAATATTATAGCAAAAGACTGATCAAGTATCATGTCTTTATGTTAGAAATTATGAATCGCATCCCATATGCTTCGGGCATAGGATCGATTGCATATGCTATAATATTCTCGTGTTCTAATTTTTCAAGTGCCTGTGGCATTTAGAGGGAAAAAGGAATAGAACCGGATATGACTAAAGTGGTTAAACAACTCTGAAGGAAAATCTAAGGTTCGCCAAAGATGGGTCACTTAAGGACATTTGGAAGTATAAAATGGATGGACCATATTGACATATTCTGAAAAGAGGCAACTCTTGTTCAGAAGTGATAGTCAAAATGGGAATATGGAAATGTTTCCATAAGTGGAAGTTATTCTTTAAATCTGTGTAAGATTAGGAAACTTAATGCAAGAAGGATGTTCAAAGGAATGTACTTTGAATTTGAGACTTCGCTTCCTTGGAATTGCTTTGTTATCAATCTCCAGTGGAAAGTTTTGTAATATCGTTGGTCAAGTCTATCACACCCCAAAACCGGAACGGCGGAATCGCTCGGGGGTAGAGGACGTTATGTACAATATCACAACAATGAATAGTAGTAAACAAGCAACAACATCATCCATTGCATTAATAATATAATTGAATACAGGTGTTTTCTGTCAAGTTAATAGACACCAAAAATATGAATCAAAATAAAAGATGAGTCTTGAACGAGCTCCATCTTCTCAAAACCTAGCTTCGGTACCTGTCTACTGGTGACCTGAGAATACAAGTTATTTTGAAAGAGAGTATCAGCTTTAAAGCTGTTGAGATCATAAGTATTTTAGTGTCTGTGTTTGTATGAAAGTGTTTGTAAGTATCTGATGTGTAAGTTTGTAAAAGTTTGAGTATGTTTGTAAAATGTTCGAATTTCCTACAAAACCCTATGTTTTACTACTAAAAGTAGCCTTCTACCAAGGCATTAAGTGGTTGTGTGTATGTCTCTTGTAAGAGTATGTATTTTCCTAAATCTGACTATCATTAACCAAAAATATAGTTTTTGCATTACAGTTCATTGTGTGAAGATCACAAAGTGAATGCAATGGGAAATAAAATAGTACTGTAGTATTGTATTAAGTAACTACTGATGTACTAACTACCTTAAACCAATTGTTATTTAAAGTACCATGTGATCGGCATGTACCATACTACCGACTTAGAACACGACGATGTAAGACGTCAGAAGAAATGACGTTTGGCACCCGTAGACTTGCAAGTCCCACTGTAGCGAGCAACAAGGTGTAGGATAGTCAATCCAGTATAGATCTATACACAAACTCAACGCTCTCCACTTAAGGAGATTCTGGATACAAAACGAGCCATGACAGGTGATGCCATGCCCCGTTACGTGGCTCACATAACTGTAGAAGTATTTGTGTATATGTATTGTGTGTACTAGCTGTATTGTGTGTTCTCTCTCTGTCTAGTATGTATGTATGTTCTCTCTGTCTTTCATAATAGTATGTTCCCTAGTATAATGTATAGTATGTACTAGCTGTGTTGTAATGTATAGTATGTACTAGCTGTATTGTATGTTCTTTCTCTATCTAGTATGTATGTATGAACTGACTCCTTGTATGTTTCATTGTTCTAGTAATAGTATTAGTAACTTCCTAAACTATGCCTATCATAGTTTACTAGTAATGGTGTTTGTATGTATGAACATGTTTGTATACCTTTGCTACCCAAAGGTATTGAATAGAAAGAAGAAACTTTTATATCTATATACATATACATAATATATAACTAGGATTCAAACGACCTTCGGACAAACAACCGATACCCTAAGTCCACAACCAAACGAGGAACAGGAGGTAGGGTGAGCTATCAGTCCTAAGTCCTTTCAATCCTACTTATATAACTATATCAATATAGATACATATTTAACAGAATTAACGTTTAAAAGAGTTTAATCAAAGTATTTGACATGTAAAAGAGTTTGTAAAACAGTTTGAAGTAGTTTGTTTGATAACGCAGTTTGAAAAGTAAGAAATCCACTTGTTTGGTAGTTATTAATCACATGTGATTGATATAATAACTAAAATAGTTCAACTTGTATCCCCCCCATAAAAGCATTTAAAATAATTTAAAAGGTTGATTAAGGGGTATGAACTCACCTGTAGTGAGTGGTTTGGATGAACGGATGGTATAGGATGCTAAGTGTCAAGTGAAGACTTGAGCACACACAAGGATCCTTGTTAACATATAATAACACATATATGTATCCAATTAGTCATTAAACAACTAATTAATCAAGTATAGACATCCTAGGACATGAAAAACACTTTGATTCAAGTGCTATAAGTACCAAGGATTGCATCTAAGGGTTGTAGGTCCTTGCTTATGAGTTTAAGGTCCAAGGGGAGACTCTTTTGGAGTTTATGGTTTTGGGACCAACTCCCATGGAGTTTACGGTCGTAAACCCATGAGTTGATAGCCGTAAACTCATGGTAACCCTACCATTTCGTGTTTTGAGGTCTTATAGGTCATAAAGAAGCATCCTAACTTCAAGTGTAAGCCTTAGGGAGTGATTGGGGCACCATTGCACCAACTTATAGAGTTTACGGCCCATGGACCATTTCTCCATGAGTTTACGGCCGTAAACTCTAATGGTTCTTGGTCTTTTTGATGTTTAAGGTCCTAAACACTTCAACGATGTGATCTAGACTAGTATCCAAGGCTTGGTAAGGGACTAGGGCTCACAATGGCCCTTTCACTAGGGTTTACGGTCTAAGAACATGTCTTGACCGAAACACCTTTGATCTTGTGTTTCTTGGTGTTTTCTAGTTGATTAAGATGTGGAACAAGCCTTATAACACACTAGGGTAAGAGTACTTACAATATAGAAGCTTGTAAGGGTGTTTAAAGTCCAAGAACACTAGTGTGTGTTCTTGGTGTTCTTGGTGAAATGAAGAACACTTGAAGATCTACACAAATGGAATGATTTCATGGATGAAATCATGTAAGATCACTAGATGATGAAGGATATCAACTAATTAGGGCAAGAAACACTTACAAAGTTGAAGATCAAGAAGGAAAATCGGATGATACTTGAGAGGATTTCGAGTTCTAGTCTTGAAGTTTGTAAAAAAGTGAGTAAAATGACTAAGTGTCATATTTATACTCCTTAGAGTTTACGGCCGTAAACACCATGTTTGGGCCGTAAACTCCAAACTCTTGGAGTTTTGAGACTTTATTGATACACAATAAACCCTAGGGTATCCTTTCTCTAGTTATCTCCGGAAGTACTAAGCTTTAAATCACTCAAACTGACTCTACACATCTCAAAAGTTAGCAGAAATAGTTTTGACTTCTATTGAAGTGAATGGTTGTACAGAACAGAAATTTCGGGTTGTCACATCATCCCCCCGTTAGAAGGAATTTCGTCCCGAAATTAGAGTTTAAGCAAATAAGTAGTTACTAATAACTAAATAAAAAGACGAGGATATTTCAGTTTCATCTGATCCTCTCGCTCCCAAGTGAATTCAGATCCTCGCTTGGCGTTCCAGCGAACCTTCACTATCGGGATACGGCTTTGTTTCGTTTGCTTGACCTCCCGGTCCATGATCTCTACAGGTTCTTCCACGAAGTTGAGGCTCTCGTTGATCTCGATCTCATCGAGTGGGATTACAAGAGTCTCGTCGGACAAACACTTTTTCAAGTTCGAGACATGGAAAGTAGAATGTACGTTACTGAGTTCGCGAGGTAAGTTAAGTTTGTAAGCTACAGGGCCGATTCTAGCGAGAATCTCGAAAGGCCCTATGTATCTTGGATTTAGCTTTCCACGCTTTCCAAAGCGTATTAAGCCCTTCCAGGGTGAGACCTTCAATAGAACACGGTCTCACACCTGGAATTCCAACGGTTTCCTTCGTTTATCTGCATAGCTTTTTTGTCGGTCTCTAGAGGCTTTCAATCGTTCATGAATCTGAACGATCTTCTCTGTCATTTCCCGAATGATCTCCGGACCCGTGAGAGTGCTTTTAGGAACTCGTACTTTAGCTAACTGTGTATCACCAACTTCAGCCCAACACAGAGGGGATCTGCACTTTCGGCCATAGAGGGCCTCGAATGGAGCAGCCTTTATGCTCGTGTGATAACTGTTGTTGTAGGAAAATTCGACAAGGGGTAAGTGAGTATCCCATACTTTCCCAAAGTCGATCACACAGGCTCGCAACATATCTTCCAAGGTTTGGATAGTCCTCTCACTCTGTCCGTCGGTCTGTGGATGGTAGGTTGTACTCATGTCCAGCCTAGTTCCTAGGGAACTTTGTAGCGACTGCCAGAACCTCGAACTGAACCTACTATCTCTGTCCGAGATAATGGATATGGGAACACCGTGCAGTCGTACAATCTCCCGAATGTAGGTTCTTGTAAGCTTCTCCATCTTGTTTGATTCTTTGATAGGCAGGAAGTGTGCGGACTTGGTCAATCTGTCGACGATGACCCATATGGTATCAAGTCCACCCGTTGTCTTGGGCAACTTGGTCATGAAGTCCATAGTGATCCGCTCCCACTTCCATTCAGGTATCTCCGGTTGCTGGAGTAATCCTGACGGTTTCTGGTATTCGACCTTGACCTTGGCGCAAGTCAGGTATTTACTCACGAAGGTAGCAATCTCTGCTTTGATGTTAGGCCACCAGTATAGCTTTTTAAGATCCAGATACATATTATCGGAACCTGGGTGGACGGAATAACGAGTGTTGTGCGCCTCTGTCATAACTAAGTCTCTGAAACCACCGTGTTTCGGTGTCCAGATCCGATCCATGAGATATAACGCTCCACCACCCTTGACTTCCAAGTTCTTATCCATCCCTCTCAGGGATTCACCCGCCACATTTCCAGGTTTCAAAGCGTCGAGCTGAGCCTCCTTAATTTGTGTGGACAGGTGTGAATGGATAGTCATAGTTAATGATTTGACCCTACGACCAGAGTATTCTTTCCGACTTAGGGCGTCAGCTACTACGTTGGCTTTACCCGGATGATAACGAATTTCACATTCGTAGTCACTGAGTAGCTCGACCCACCGTTGTTGTCTCATGTTGAGCTCCTTCTGGTCGAATATGTGTTGTAGAGTTTTGTGGTCTGTAAAGATAGTGCTTTTTGTACCAAATATGTAGTGTCTCCAGATCTTCAGAGAAAACACAACTGCTCCTAGCTCAAGATCGTGTGTAGTGTAGTTGACCTCGTATGTCTTCAGCTGTCTCGAGGCATAGGCGATGACCTTACCTCTTTGCATCAGAACACAGCCGAGCCCTTGATTTGACGCATCGCAATAGACAACGAAGTCTTCTATCCCTTCAGGGAGGGACAGTATCGATGCGGTGCACAAGTCTCGCTTGAGCGTTTGGAACGCTCTATCCTGCTTCTCTTCCCAGTCAAAGGCCACGCCCTTCTGGGTCAAAGTCGTGAGAGGTTTTGCAATTCGTGAGAAGTTCTGAATGAACCTGCGATAGTAGCCAGTGAGGCCTAGAAATTGACGAATTTCGGTAGGCGTCTTCGGTGCTGACCAGCTCTCAATGGCTTTGATTTTGGAAGGGTCCACGTGCATTCCCTCTTCGCTAACCACGTGCCCTAAGAATTCGACTCTTCGGATCCAAAATTCGCATTTCGAGAACTTCGCATAGAGCTTCTCCGAACGCAGTGTTTCTAAGACTAGTCGCAGATGTCGACCATGCTCCTCCTTACTAAGAGAATAGATAAGTATGTCATCGATGAAGACGATGACGAACTGATCCAAGTAAGGACGACACACCCTATTCATTAAATCCATGAATACTGCGGGCGCGTTTGTTAATCCGAACGACATCACTACAAATTCGTAGTGCCCATAACGAGTTTGGAAGGCTGTCTTCGGAACATCCTCCCATAGCACTTGTAGTTGGTGATATCCGGATCTTAGATCGATTTTTGAAAAGAAGTTCGCTCCTTGCAGTTGATCAAATAAATCGTCTATGCACATTCGAAACGATCCGTCCTTCTTCTTGACAAACAAGATTGGAGCTCCCCAGGGTGAGAAGCTTGGTCTTATAAAGCCCTTGCTAAGCAGTTCGTTAAGTTGACAGGACAGTTCTTGCATCTCTGCAGGTGCTAGACGATAGGGCGATTTCGCTATGGGGGTAGCCCCTGGAACTAAGTCGATTATGAACTTGACTTGACGTTGCGGAGGTAATCCTGGGAGTTCTTCCGGAAAGATGTCGGGAAAGTCGCGTACTACTGGAATGTTCTTAATGTCTTTCGTTTCTTGGCTCACATCGACCACATGAGCAAGGAATGCGTGACATTCCTTTCGCAAGAATTTTTGGGCTTGAATTCTCGAGATGATACGAAGGTTAGTGTCGGGGTTGTCGTCGTAAATTACTAGAGTTTCATCAGACGGCAGATTAAGGCGAACAACCTTTTCATAACACATCATGTCAGCACGATGTAGACTCAACCAGTCCATGCCGATAATGACCAAAACTTTTAATTGAGACCGGCATGAGGTCGATCGAAAATGAATGGCTATCTAGTGTTAGGGTACACCCTATGAATATACTGCTAGTGCTCTCCGTCTTTCCATTAGCTATTTCTACAGTGAACGGTTCTTTAGGTGCTCGTGATTTTTGCTTAAGTAAATGAGCAAAGTTTTGGTTCACGAAGCTCCTCTCCGCTCCACTATCAAACAGTATGCATGCATAAGAGTTATCGAGGAGAAACGTACCAGTGACCACTGTGGGCTCGGCAACCGCCTCCTCGTGGCCTATGGCCAAAACCCTTCCCACTCCACCGGCATTCCCTGTCTTCGGGAAGTTCCTTTTGTAGTGGCCCACTGTGCCACAATTGTAGCAAGCTTGGCCCACACCAGGGCCCGGGACTTGGGTAATTGGTTTTGCTGGAGCCTTGCAGAAGCGGGCAGTGTGCCCCTTCCTGCTGCAGTTAGAGCACTGCATTTCACGACAGGCTCCAATGTGGTGGAAGTTGCACTGGTTGCACTTAGGCAAACTTCCAGCATACTGCCTTACCGGAGCAGCAACGGCAGGTGCTATCGCAGCATGTACTGCCACGACCTGCTGCTTTTTGGTAGCCTTCTTCTTCTTTTTGTCCTCCCAGAACTTCCGCTTGGAATCAGCGGTTTTGGCAGGTTCTGAGATGGCCAGGGTTGTTGTTGCGGCCGGGGTACGAACCCCATGGTCAATAAGCCGCTGTGCCAATCGCTTGGCACTATCGAATGTAGTGGGGTTCGAAGCTAACACATTCCCCTGGAATGGAGGCACCAGCCCCCATATGTATCTCTCTATCTTCTTTCCCTCTGTATGTACCATGTTGGGACAGAAGGCCACCAGTTCACAGAACCTAGCGGTATAGGAGACTATGTCGGAGCCTTTCATGGTTAGGCTCCACAGTTCCTGCTCCAGCTTTTGGATTTCGCCCCTCGGGCAGTACTCTTCAATCATCAGCTCTTTCAGAGCTTCCCAGCCGATAGCATTTGCCACTATAAGGGATAGTGACTTGACATGGCTATTCCACCATGTCAGGGCCTTTGTCTCGAAGGTGCATGCAGCAAATTTGACTTTGCTTCCCTCCGGGCATGAGCAGATCTCGAAGATTGACTCTGTCTTTTCGAACCATTGCGAGAGGGCAATGACTCCGCTAGTCCCTTTAAAGGACAGTGGCTTGCAGCTGGTGAAGTCCTTGTAGGAGCACTCTCTCAAGCGCAGAGGGATTTCACCATGAGTAGATTGAACAGGGGTTCTGCTGGGTTTTGAGCATTTTAACACTCCTATGGTGTACATGCAACCCTATAAACCTTGGATCTATGTTTTCTCTATTTTACATGCAAATATTAACTATTCCAAGGTTTCATCCTAACTAGCATATTATGAAGCACCTATACTACAAAGTTCTAGTTAGATGACATACCTTTTGATGTAGCTTGATGTCTTCAAGCTTTAAGAGCTTAGCCCCAATAGTGTGGAAGCCTCAAATGGAATCACAAATCACCAAAGCACCTTGGAAGAACTTGAGAGAATATGTATGCACACTAAAATCGGCCCACTCTTATTTTCACACACTTGTTCCAATTGTGTGAGCCAAGGACCCATTTATATATTATGGAGGACTAGGGTTACATCCATGTAAACCCTAATACCCATGACCTTTCATTTACATAGGATCCATGGGTTAAAAGCTCCATGGACCATCCATGAAAGCTTAGCCCAACCTAAATGAACTTGGCCCATTCCATATATATAAGAGTCCATATTTAATTAGTTCTTTTTGATCACTTAATTAATTCTAAATTAATTCTTGATCAATACTAATTAAATAATATGATTCCATATTAATATATTAGAACTTATAATATATTAATATAAATCATAAATATACTATTCTCAAAAGACTATCCATATAAATTGTGTCGGTGAAGTGCAACCCAAATGGACCATGCCGGGTCGGGTCAAGTACATACCAAATAGAGTTATGGACTTAGACATTAATCCAACAGTCTCCCACTTGGATAAGTCTAAAACTATTATTGAGTATGACTTCAAAACCTAACTGGAAATCGTAGCTCTTAAAGCCGATGTCGAACTCTGACCTTGTCAATGACTTGTCCATTAGATAAGGGATCATATATTCCTCCATTCTAGATATCATATGGACTGAGACATGGATTATAATCATTCTCTCTGTCCATTTGTTGTTTCCCGATTTTCGATTTATGATGAGTGACTGATTGAACAAGTCAAATCAGTCCTGGCTTGGCCAAGCACTCACATGTGTCATCGCTAAATCATCGAGGGGCCCACATATATCGCTTTTATCCCGAAGGTAAAAGGAATGGATAAACTTCGACTCATATGGCTTGTTCTACTACTTCTTGAATCATACATAAAGGCACGTTTTATAACATCGAGTTACCAAATGTGTTTTCGTGCAATCAATGTATAACCAACTCATAGTAACAACTCATATCTCTAGGTTTGAAGAATATAAGATATTATCGTCTCATGATCACTCGTGATAAAATCCATGAAGTGATTCAAATGAGCGCGGATTGAATCCAATACTCAGAACTTATGAGCACTCATGAGTGTTGTAGCACCACTTTGTCCACCAACTTGGACCTCTACAAACCAACCCATTTGATTCATATCTACTTCCAACATATGACCGACTGTGGATGGTTTGAATAACTTAATCATTCAGGAAGAGCGACTTAGTTATTCTGGAAGTCAAAACATGCAAAGTGAAACACAAGAATAAATGAATCAAATATGGTATCAAACCCTATGAATATAAATAAACACTTTTATTTATCACCATACTGATTACTCATTATTCATTGTTTCGGTTTTATCAACTTTATAGTTGAATTAAAAACACTAGTTGTCCCATGCTCCAAACATGTACACTATGTTTTTCTTAAACAATAGCTTTGCCATACACCAAGTACGCACTCTATGTTTGTCTATGATCCTTTGTGAAATAAACCAATTGAACATAATTTCAATGATTCTAATTTCACACTCCCAAATCCTTATCGAAAAATGTGAGAATTTCAAATTCCTATCATTTATTGAAATCTGTTTAGATTTTAAACTTATATGCACTGACCCTCCTGTAATGAATATGTACAAAGTCACAAAGACTTGTCAACAGTCATTATAAGGTATTCCAATGGAGATCAACTCCATGGAAACTAAGTCTCATATTCAAAGTACATTGCTTTGGACATGCTTCTTGCATTAAGTTTTCTAATCTTACACAGATAACTTCCACCTATGGAGACAACTCCATATTCTCATTTTGACTATCACTTCTGAATAAGAGATGCCTCTTTTCAGAATATGTCAATATGGTCCTTCCAAAATTAGCACTATACTTCCAACTGTCCCTAAGCAACCAATCTTTGGTAAACCTCAGATTGTCCTCGACAATTGCTTAATCATTTTAGTCATATCCAATTCTAGACCTTTTCCCTTCTTAATGCCTCTGGGCATTTTGGAAAAATTTAGAAATGACAAATATTATAGCACATGTAATCGATCCTGTACCCAAAGCAAATGGTACACGATTCATGATGTCTCACATAAAGACATGATTCTAGACCAGTCTTTTGCTACAATATTTTTATTTGCCATGTTTTCAAAATTTGACTATGAAGAGGGATGCCGTAATCATAATCGAATTTTGAGAACGCAATATATAGAATTTCCTTAAGTTGAACCAATCCAACATGAAATTCATATATATATTCTTGACTAAAGATGATTAAGGTCTCAATCTAAGCCTTTAGAACTGAAATGAAGTATATCCTCTCCCTTAATTATAGCAAAACAACTTTTTCAATCCCTGCAGCCTCACGAATTGAAACTTTTGTTTTCTATAATTAATATTGCTAACTTGCAACACTAACAATAATTATCATGCTCCCACTAACATGATGATTATTAGCATAACACTTATGCTCCCACTAGCTTTAACATGTACTCAGAAATCAGCTGGACTTCTAGAAATCAATACTTTATTGACTTTCTTACCAAAGTTCAGATTTCTGATATGAGATGCTTTGATAAAACTTTATCAAAATCATACACCTTTCCTTAGATAGCATGCATGTATGTCTAAACAATTTCAGAACTATGAAAAGGGATGCCGTAATCATAGTCTCAATTGTTTAGACCTTTTGCCATCTGCTTCAAATCTACTTGGTGGAAGTGTTTCCTCACCATCATTTTCATGAATCGGAGAGAAACCTTATGACCCTTAGATTTTATGGTGTATGTGTTCTTATCCATGTGAATCGTCAAAACCATAGTCACAAGACAAGGATAATGACAAATCCAAACTCATATGGACTGAACTTATGCAATCTTAACTTCTTGCTACCTGGCAGTACAGGGCCTGCCATTGCTTCCAAGTTGTTATGCAACCAATTGAGAACTTTCAGAACTCCTATGCAAAGCCAACTTTAACTGGAATGGGCACAGAATATGTCAACACGATAGGTTATAAACCTCAAGTCGTGTGCTAGTGAAGAACCTCGGGTTTTATTCTTGATTAGTTCTTGAAATTCTTTTTAGGATCTTTAAGACTCCCACTATCCTCTTGACATATAAGACTATCTTGCCAAATATTCAAGAGATAGTGCAGATTCTTTATCAAGACAAACACTTCACACAATTGGCCTTAGTTGGTCTTTGTTTTATCCAAAACATCACAACTTACCAATTTCAAATGTACAAGAGTAGGACACTTTTACTCTTACATTTGACAAGTGTTTTAAACCTTTCTTTAAGATATGTCACTCAAGTTACAATCTTGGAGTATGACTCTAAGAATTGTTTTGGAACGAAGTATGACTCATCTTCCTGATCTAACCATTTCAACAATTCATGACTCCTCTTCTTAGTCATAAGAATGCACTAAGATGACCTTTAGACGACTAATTGTGATATGATTTCTAAATCATTAAGATGATCACAAACATGATACTAAAGTACTCTCCCATCTTTTCAGATTTGAGAAACTTTTATCTTTCTGCCTAATTTGATTCTTCCCATTCGTTCTGCCATACATTGAGACTTTTCCAATGTTTCAGAATTATTCTTAAACTTGTAAGTATAACCATATTTACTAAACTTTAGTAAATCAAATAGTCTTAACGAGCTTTGTGGTGGACATGACCAGTGCACAAGAATGTGTACTCGATCCCTTTAGTCCTTCACTTGACTCACACATCCATGTGAATAAGTAATTAGTCTTGATTTTCCAATGATTGAAAGTTCTCATTCATCATACTATTCAACTTGCATGATTCCAAGTTTCGGTCCAATTGAAACTTGGGTGATGAGGAACTTTCCTGATTTGGTAAATTTAGACACTACCACAAATGAAAGAATCAAATCCATTTTCCAATATTGCTGTCAGTGGAATCATATAAGCAACAATTTTCCACAAATGCCATTGTAAGGATACTTCAAATAAATAAAATTAAACAATTTTCTTTTATTTTAAAACTTTGCGGAAAAACTTATCCTTACAATCCACATGGAAAATTGTTGTTATCTATTCCTTAGCAATATATCATAACTTCTTAAGCAACTGCTCAAAATTCTGATGCGATCGAAATTCACCTTCGCGATCAGAATCAGCATATACTTCCTTTAAGATTTCTCTCTATTCTTTGATTCTTAAAACATCAACATGTGACCCAGTCACATCATGTAATGAGGATCTCAGAATAGAACTTAACAAAGTTAGATAATGGGCTCTACCTGATGTAGAGTCAAACTTATTGACTTTAACATCCTTAGGTAAATTTGGCAGCTTTGCAATCAACGCCCCTTCCTTTGGCAAAATAAACATATGGACCCTTTGGTAATGGGACTATCTCAGACTTAGCCTTTCTCTTTACCATTTGGTCAACCCGGTTGACTATGGCCAATCCCTTTCCATTGGGAAGAGAATGCTTTTTTCTGGATTTCCAGTGTCACCATTGTCACTGTCCATAAAGTTTTTGGGAAGTTGATCTTCTAATCAAATTTGCTTTACTATCGTTCCAAATCATTGCTGATTCAGCAGCACCAAGCAAATAGATATGATCATTAAGGTTCATGTCATAGTCTGTTTCATAGTAGTCCCAAAGGAACTCACTATGTGACTTAGAAAGTGATTGAACATCCAACTTTCTCAAGACTTTGACACCCAACTCTCCCGGCTTGTCAATATGTGACTTCATCTCTAAGATGTGATCACACATAGACCTTGCTTGCCATTAGGGCTTGAGTGACCTTGAACTTATGGGTTAGGGAGAATAATTGGAGGAGGTGGAGGAAGAGAAGTATGACTTCCATGAGCCAAACTCGGGAAGTCATATTCATTAGGAAAGCTTGGTTTGGGAAGATCATTGTTGTCTAAACCAGACATCAACAATGGGAGAAATTCACGTAAAGTTGATTTAAGTCCTTAATATAACACCCAATATGATATATTAAGGTTAGGACCCCACAAACTATTTCATAACTTGGAAGAGGGATGTCGTAATCCAAGCTATAAAATATTTGAAGGTAGGTGAATGAAGATTCACCAATTTCCACCAAAATAAACGAAATGTATTATTAGGTTTTAATTGGTTTTGAAACTCCTAGATTCTTTTGAGATTCATTGAACTTTTCAATGGCATGTTTCAATCTCGAGTGTTCCCTTCAGGTTTTGTGACTGGGATGCCGAGGATCACAAAACAAGGTATGAAGTAACCATGCAAATATACTTGGTACCCTTAATATTTACCCCTCAATCGATGTGACGGTTAACCACACGAGCTCCACCGATACTATGATAAATATTAAGTTACCCTTTGCCTACTTTGTTAAATCCAGGTTAGTGCGCCGGTTAACCACACACGCTCCACTAACGGTTTAAACAAAGTGCGAGTGTAATTTCATGGATTAGCACCTTATTCACATTTTCTTAAGTAACTAAGATTGAGAATTAATAAAAGGTTTAGTTACTTAGTATTTATCATTCATACTTTTAATGAAGGGAGAATTATAGTCCTTGTCCTACCTGTTCGGCTAACGACCCTCCACCAGTCAAGGAAGCGGTGGGTGAAAGTGGACACCCATTAAGCTGCCATTTTATAGGCAACAACCTTATACCCCCCTTATAGACCGGCTTCGTGAATGAGGTCTACTAATGGTAAGACGACTTGCTCTTATACATATAATATATTAAACATTTAATATTATAATAGTATAAGGGTGTATTTTAGACATTTAAAATACTTGATGGTTTAATCTATTAATTAAACTAGACTTTTAATTTAATTAAACTCAAACCATATATTTATGGATTTAATAATACTCTTTTAATTAAACGCTTTAATTAACTATTAATAAAGTCCATAAGAGTTAATTTGAACTATTCAACAAAACATCATAATTCCAATTATTAAACTCAAAATTAAAATCATTTAATTATTTGTTTAAGTTATGAACCCAAGTGTTTTAGAATTCAATTCTTTTTTTCATAAAAAACTTTTCTCAAATTCCAAAACTTGAGGGCAAGTTTTGTAATTCTTGAAAACCTTTGGATTCCATAACTTATGGAATTAATGGTGTTTTATGATGAAACTTTCCATGTTCCATAACTTAAGAACAAGTTATGGAATTCTTTAAAACATTAACACCAAATTTTGTAACTCCATAAAAACTTTGGATCAAATTTTTTTTTTTGTAAAAAAACTTTCATATCCATAACTTATGGAAGTTTAAAAAACCCTTAAGATCACAACTTTAAAAAAAACTTTTGAGCTCCAAAATTTTATGACAAAATATGTAACTCCTTAAAACATTTAGATCAAACTTTTAAAACTAATAAAATAATCATATCATTTTATCTTTTACTAAATTTGACCTAATTCAACTCATATAACAAATGATTCAAATTTTACAAATAATTCGTTTTTCACAAAACAAGTAATTATCTTAAAATTTGACAAACGTCATATTTTTTTTTCCTTTTTTTTCAACTTAAAAATAAACATTTGCATCAATATAACAGAAAACAACCCATGGCTCTGATACCACTGTTGGGTTTTGAGCATTCTAACACTCCTATGGTGTACATGCAACCCTATAAACCTTGGATCTATGTTTTCTCTATTTTACATGCAAATATTAACTATTCCAAGGTTTCATCCTAACTAGCATATTATGAAGCACCTATACTACAAAGTTCTAGTTAGATGACATACCTTTTGATGTAGCTTGATGTCTTCAAGTTTTAAGAGCTTAGCCCCAATAGTGTGGAAGCCTCAAACGGAATCACAAATCACCAAAGCACCTTGGAAGAACTTGAGAGAATATGTATGCACACTAAAATCGGCCCACTCTTATTTTCACACACTTGTTCCAATTTTGTAAGCCAAGGACCCCTTTATATATTATGGAGGACTAGGATTACATCCATGTAAACCCTAATACCCATGACCTTTCATTTACATAGGATCCATGGGTTAAAAGCTCCATGGACCATCCATGAAAGCTTAGCCCAACCTAAATGAACTTGGCCCATTCCATATATATAAGAGTCCATATTTAATTAGTTCTTTTTGATCACTTAATTAATTCTAAATTAATTCTTGATCAATACTAATTAAATAATATGATTCCATATTAATATATTAGAACTTATAATATATTAATATAAATCATAAATATACTATTCTCAAAAGACTATCCATATAAATTGTGTCGGTGAAGTGCAACCCAAATGGACCATGCCGGGTCGGGTCAAGTACATACCAAATAGAGTTATGGACTTAGACATTAATCCAACAGGTTCCTCCTCCAGTGGAACCAGAAGAATGATAATGAGCCATGGCTGTTGCCACAGCCGCAGCTACAACAGCATTTAGAGCTGCCGTATCGATTTGAGGAGCAGGTGGTGTTGCAGTTGATGGAGGATCGCGTCTCGTTGATCGACGTGGAGGCATCTTTCAACTATAAGTTTTACAAAGATGAAGATATCGATAAGAATTTAATAGGGAGAATTTGATGAGAATGCCTCATGGACGAACTCTCCATAGTCCAACAGCACAATTTAACAGCACGATTGAATGTAGATCTAGTACTAACAGATGATAGCATTTGGATAATAATTTCCATGAGATTAGATATTTGTCAATAATACTGGTATTACAGATGTAACAAGTTCGGGAAAAATGACCTAGAAGTAGGTCTTACATCAAACCAAAATGGGAAATTTTTGACAGAACTACGACCTAATCAAGACCTAACAGGTCCAGGTTTGAATAAAGATAGGAAATTAGACTAGAGTTTTTACATAGACTAAGTTATATCATAAAGAGAAGCCGAGGAGACTCTAGCGGCGACGAGAACTATTAGAGTGAGTTCTTGATTCAGGCAGACGACGCTCTATGTCTCGCATGCGCCTTTCATACCTTGACTGCCTAGCCCGAAGTTCCCTAACTTCAGCTTGGGATGCAGTTAGCTGTTGCTGTAGAGTCCCATTGGTTATCCTAGCCCTTTCCATAGCTACCTCGAGTTGGCGAATGCGGACCGTGTTAACGCCAGAGCTCGGTCGATAGTTGCTCGACCTTGCTCGGTGTTCCGAGAAATCCTACAGACCATGATGGGCAGGATACGATCAGCTGAACCTCCCTCGGTGAGGTTGTAAAAGCTTCTTTCCCCATTGTAGGGAATGGGTTGACCATGTTCCTGACTCCATCTATTCAAGTTTGTGGCCCACAGAGGTGTGGGTCCTTGAAATGCTGGACGAGGGTTTGGGTTTGGGTCTTGAGCAGTTGGGGGTAGGTTGTTGACTTCTGGCTCTGAGTCAGAACCATTAGAAAAGCCTTCAGCTAGGTGATCATCCAAAGGGATTGGGTGATCATCTTCTGGCTCTTCTCCAAGCCATCCAGCATTGTCGTTGTTGGGATAGTACGGGTCTCCGGGGATATGGAATCCAGCCATTATATCTATGCGAGAAAAGGGATATAAGAAATAAGCACATAAGTAATTTATAGTAACACAAAATACTCCTATAGTATTTTAGGTTTATGTTCTGTTCTAAGGTTTTCGTTGTGGTATTGTTGGTAAGTTTTTTAGACTTGTTGCAACCTCACAACCACACTTAGGCACATGCTAGTCACTCCTCGGATAATATAGTTGATTAGGCTATATCTTCCCAGGGTTGACCATATGTCTCTGAGTCTGATTGTGTTGTCCAACAATCGTAATACTTTTGTTCTGTTCTAGTGACACTGATTTTAGTATGAATGCAGGCATGTATACTTAGTTAAATATTTTATTATTTAAAAGTATAACTCTTTGTCAGAGTATTTTAATCCCATTGTATTTATAGTCTGTATATCTTTTATGGGTTGATATACTCAATTCACTATAAACAATGCTCTGATACCAATCTGTCACACCCCAAAACCGGAACGGCGGAATCGTTTGGGGGTGGAGGACGTCATGTACAGTATCACAACAATGTATAGTAGTAAACAAGCAACAACATCATCCATTGCATTAATAATATAATTGAATACAAGTGTTTTCTGTCAAGTTAATAGACACCAAAATATGAATCAAAATAAAAGATGAGTCTTGAACGAGCTCCATCTTCTCAAAACCTGGCTTCGGTACCTGTCTACTGGTGACCTGAGAATACAAGTTATTTTGAAAGAGAGTATCAGCTTTAAAGCTGGTGAGATCATAAGTATTTTAGTATCTGTGTTTGTATGAAAGTGTTTGTAAGTATGTGATGTGTAAGTTTGTAAAAGTTTGAGTATGTTTGTAAAATGTTCGAATTTCCTAGAAAACCCTATGTTCTACTACTAAAAGTAGCTTTCTACCAAGGCATTAAGTGGTTGTGTGTATGTCTCTTGTAAGAGTATGTATTTTCCCAAATCTGACTATCATTAACTAAAAATATAGTTTTTGCATTACAGTTCATTGTGTGAAGATCACAAAGTGAATGCAATGGGAAATAAAATAGTACTGTAGTATTTTATTAAGTAACTACTGATGTACTACTACCTTAAACCAATTGTTATTTAAAGTACCATGTGATCGGCCTATACCATACTACCGACTTAGAACACGACGATGTAAGACGTCGGAAGAAATGACGTTTGGCACCCGTAGACTTGCAAGTCCCACTGTAGCGAGCAGCAAGGTGTAGGATAGTCAATCCAGTATAGATCGATACACAAACTCAACGCTCTCCACTTAAGGAGATTCTGGATCCAAAACGATCCATGACAGGTGATTCCATGCCCCGTTACGTGGCTCACATAACTGTAGTAGTATTCTTGTATATGTATTGTGTGTAGTAGCTGTATTGTGTGTTCTCTCTCTGTCTAGTATGTATGTATGTTCTCTCTGTCTTTCATAATAGTATGTTCCCTAGTATAATGTATAGTATGTACTAGCTGTATTGTAATGTATCGTATGTACTAGCTGTATTGTATGTTCTTTCTCTGTCTAGTATGTATGTATGAACTGACTCCTTGTATGTTTCATTATTCTAGTAATAGTATTAGTAACTTCCTAAACTATGCCTATCATAGTTTACTAGTAATGGTGTTTGTATGTATGAACATGTTTGTATACCTTTGCTACCCAAAGGTATTGAATAGAAAGAAGGAACTTTTATATCTATATACATATACATAATATATAACTAGGATTCAAACGACCTTCGGACAAACAACCGATACCCTAAGTCCACAACCAAACGAGGAACAGGAGGTAGGGTGAGCTATCAGTCCTAAGTCCTTTCAATCCTACTTATATAACTATATCTATATAGATACATATTTAATAGAATATAAGTTTAAAAGAGTTTAATAAAAGTATTTGACATGTAAAAGAGTTTGTAAAACAGTTTGAAGTAGTTTGTTTGATAATGCAGTTTGAAAAGTAAGAAATCTGATTTGTTTGGTAGTTATTAATCACATGTGATTGATATAATAACTAAAATAGTTCAACTTGTATCCCCCCCCCCCCCATAAAAGCATTTAAAATCATTTAAAATGTTGATTAAGGGGTATGAACTCACATGTAGTTAGTGGTTTGGATGAACGGATGGTATATGATGCTAAGTGTCAAGTGAAGACTTGAGCACACACAAGGATCCTAGTTAACATATAATAACACATATATGTATCCAATTAGTCATTAAACAACTTATTAATCAAGTATAGACATCCTAGGACATGAAAAACACTTTGATTCAAGTGCTATAAGCACCAATGATTGCATCTAAGGGTTGTAGGTCCTTGCTTATGAGTTTAAGGTCCAAGGGGAGACTCTTTTGGAGTTTACGGTTTTGGGACCAACTCCCATGGAGTTTACGGTCGTAAATCCATGAGTTTATGGCGGTAAACTCATGGTAACCCTACCATTTCGTGTTTTGAGGTCTTATAGGTCATAAAGAAGCATCCTAACTTCAAGTGTAAGCCTTAGGGAGTGATTGGGGCACCATTGCACCAACTTATAGAGTTTACGGCCCATGGACCATTTCTCCATGAGTTTACGGCCGTAAACTCTAATGGTTCTTGGTCTTTTTGATGTTTAAGGTCCTAAACACTTCAACGATGTGATCTAGACTAGTATCCAAGGCTTGGTAAGGGACTAGGGCTCACAATGGCCCTTTCACTAGGGTTTACGGTCTAAGAACATGTCTTGACCGAAACACCTTTGATCTTGTGTTTCTTGGTGTTTTCTAGTTGATTAAGATGTGGAACAAGCCTTATAACACACTAGGGTAAGAGTACTTACAATATAGAAGCTTGTAAGGGTGTTTAAAGTCCAAGAACACCAGTGTGTGTTCTTGGTGTTCTTGGTGAAATGAAGAACACTTGAAGATCTACACAAATGGAATGATTTCATGGATGAAATCATGTAATATCACTAGATGATGAAGGATATCAACTATGGAATGATAAGGGCAAGAAACACTTACAAAGTTGAAGATCAAGAAGGAAAATCGGATGATACTTGAGAGGATTTCGAGTTCTAGTCTTGAAGTTTGTAAAAAAGTGAGTAAAATGACTAATTGTCATATTTATACTCCTTAGAGTTTACGGCCGTAAACACTATGTTTGGGCCGTAAACTCCAAACTCTTGGAGTTTTGAGACTTTATTGATGCACAATAAACCCTAGGGTATCCTCTCTCCAGTTATCTCCTGAAGTACTAAGCTTTAAATCACTCAAACTGACTCTACATAGCTCAAAAGTTAGCAGAAACAGTTTTGACTTCTATTGAAGTGAATGGTTGTACAGAACAGAAATTTCGGGTTGTCACAAAGTCTCTGTGAATTTTGGTACCATGACATTACAAAGGCTGTATTGCATGATAGTTTAGCAGTGACAAGAATTTGGAATTCTTACAATTGCAATAAAGATTTGGAATTGTGAAATGAGCATCATTGAAATGTTCTTCAATTGATCTATTTCACAAAGTCAGGACCATAGACAAACATAGTGTGCATGCTTGGAGCATGGCATAGCTATTGTTCTAATTCAAGTATTAAGTTGATAAAACGAAACATTATACAATGAATAACGAGTAATCAGTATGGCAATCAAAAGTTTTGGGGCCATATAGGATTAGTATTATTCTTGTGTTTCACTTTGCATGTTTTGACTTCCCGAATAACTAGGTTATTCAAACCATCCACAGTCGATCATACTTTGGAAGTAGGTATTGAGGCAAGACTGTCATGAATGGGTCTGTAGAGGTGTTTTAGTCATAGCACAAGTTTGGTACAGTGTTCATGAGTGCTCCTGGAATAAGATTCGAGTATTGGATTCAACCCACGCTCATCTGAATCACTTCATGGATTTTATAACGAGTGATTGTGAGACGATAATATCTTATATTCTTCAAACGGAGACATGTGAGTTGTAGTTGCAAGTCGGTTGCACGTTGACATATGTAAACGCACCAGTAACTTGGTGTTATAAAACACATCGTTGTGTGTGATTTGATGAGTAAGTAAAAGAAAGCATTTGGTTCGAAGTTTATCTATTCCTTTTATCCCATGTGGTTAAAAGCGATATCTGTGGGCCCCTCGATGATTTAGTGAGGACACCCCTAAGTGCTTGGCCAAGGCTGGACTGATTTTATTTGTTTAATTAGTCAGTCGTCATAACTCGGAAATCAGGAAACAACAGATGGACATAGAGAATGATTAAAATCCATGTCTCAGTCCATATGATATCTAGAATAGAGGAATATATGATCCCTTATCTAATGGACGCGTCATTGACTAGGTCAGAGTTCGACAACGGTTTTTTAGAGCTACGATTGCTAGTCGGGTTGTGGAGTCATACTTGCAATAATAGTTATTAGACTTATCCAAGTGGGAGACTGTTGGATTAGGTGTCTAAGCCCATAACTATAATTAGTATGTACTTGACCCGAGAGTAGCATGGTCCATTTGGGTTGCATGACACCAGAACAATTTGAAAGGATGGTCTTTTGAGAAGAGTATATTTATGATTTATTCATATATTATAAGTTCTAATATATTAATATGAAATCATATTATTTAATTAGTATTGATAAAGAATTAATTTGGAATTAATTTTGTGATCAAAAGAGACTAATTAAATATATGGGGATTGATTGTGTAAATCATTCATTCTTATAAAGTGGGCTTATGATCCATAGTTCTTTATGTTAGGCTAAACCAATATGGGGACCCATGGATACTCCATGCAGGTTAAAACCCATGGAGCCTAAGGAATGTGGAAAGTCAAGTACATTAGGGTTTACATGGTGTAACCCTAGTTGTGTCACACTATATAAGAAACCTCATGGCTACCAAAATCGACACTTAAGTGAGATACAAGAGGGCTAGCCGATTTTATGTGTGCAAGACAATGTCTTCTCAAGTCCTCCATTGTTGGTGGTGGTGTGTGATTCCATTTGAGGTGCAACACTTGGGGCACTAAGTTCTTAAAGGCCAAACTCAAGAAGTTCTACAAGCTACAACAAAGAGGTAACTGTATAACTCCCTTTTATGTTGATTATATCATTTTTATATGCTAGTTGTAGGCTTAATGCTTTGGAAACAATATTGCATGTATAATTAGAGAAAACATAGATCCAAAGCATTTAGGGTTGAATGTGCACCATAGGATGTTGTAGTATACTAAAACCAATCACCACCCACCTGGTGGCGTACGGCAACGACAGTGACACGGGAAAGCGGGAAGCAACGGTGTTGATGGCGGCAGCCACCATGGTTGGCCGCCATAGTGGTTCTTCACGACTGGCGTTCATCAGCAACATAAACACCTGCGTATCTACCGTGTTATAGCAACACACATACACCCACTTCACTAGTCCGCGAGCTCAGCCACCCTTTCTTGGTGATAACAGAAAACACCCCAACTCGACAACCCACGAGATGGCAGGCAGCGACCAGAGGGCACCAGCGTTACGGAACGGCCGCATGGCGGCGACGACGACAGAAAAATGTGACGGAAATACGAAGATGGCGGAGAGGTGATTGTGTCGCCGACGGTTGCAGTTCGACCGGTCTCCCACGTTCACAGCGTTGGCTCGTGCTTCGCAACTTATGTCTTCGCCGACAGTGAGACGGGGGCAATGGATGATCCTGTGTTCCTTTGGTGATTTCCGGCTTCAACGAACAAGGAGGCGGCGGCTGGAGATTAGGGGGGTATAACTTATATGGGTGGCGGCTGTTGAGCATTACTTAGGGTTAGGGTTACGGGGTGACGGTTATATACCCCGTCCTCTTGTACACTTCATCCCATGTTGACACTATCAGTCCCTCATTTCCATATATTTTTCAAACTAAGCCCCAACATTTACCCCTTTAGCCCCTGATCCCATAAATCCTTTCATAATAAGTCCAACAATTACCAATCATACCCTGAATTCTAAAATCGTTTTCAAATTAAACCCATAATTTACCAAACAGCCCCCAGCCTTCAAAATTCTTTACAAACTAATCCGGAAATTACATTTTAGCCCCCAAACTCTCAATTATGACTTTTTAACCCTCAAAACCAACGCCTTGCTAAATTATTCCACATTTAGGGCTACTATTCATTTATTAATTTTATATATTTATTTATTTAATAAACGGAATGTTACAATTCTCCCCCACTTAAATTAAATTTGGTCCTCGAAATCATTCTTTACCATTCCCAGCAATCCAACAACCTAAACAATAATACTACAACCTCAAGTATACCACAGCCTACACAAGGCGACTGAGTCTGACCTTCACAGGGTTCTAAAAACCCTAAGATGAACGAAATCCTTGTATAATGATGACATTTACTCAATCTGAAATCTGAAGTAGCGATATGGTCTGACTCTCTGACAGACCGCCCATATAGAATCACTATTCTTGAATCCCGACAGAACACTAATACTTGACATTAGGCTCAGATAATCCTTCGAGTAAGAGACTCATCCCTGTAACGGTTAGACTCAGACGAGAGCTGCGCAACAGGGTTAAATCAATTACTCTGAGATTATTTAATCCCACTGTGAGTGACTTGGCATTACCCAGCCAATCAGTTACCCATCCATACATAAAGTCCTAAAACACTAATACTGCCCGAGACACTGAAACTGCCTAAAACAGTGAACTGCCTGAAATAGTATGATGCTTCCTGGATGCCTTCCAAACTTCACCAAGATCTCCCCGGTCTCAACTCATTTCCCAGTCATCTGAATTATCGGGTTTCGGCCTGGTTGCGGAGCCAAAAGGCTCCCACGCAGTCGCCCCACATGACTTCCGAACGAAATCCTCGTCTGCCAATAATTGTCATTAGTTATCTTGCCACTATGGCTGTAACGAACTTCTGATCTAATTGATGGGGTCCATACGTCGAGTCTTGACGTCACCAAATCGAAGGCCAAAAGTAATTGCTACATGACTATAAGGTAGCCTTGTACCACAAACGACCTTATACGGTCCATTGATTCCTTGATCCCATAACTGTAGTGGCGTTCCTGCGGTCGTATCACTGGCTCAACCAGGTCTAATTCATCTGGGAAATATTTAGAGCAATCCATGGATTTGCCACGCCCTCACTGCTGCACCCGAACTGGTGGGTACTACTATTCCTTACGCGATCTAACAACACACTCATGCTATCTACCAACCTAGTGAATGCTACGGCTACACCCGCAGTCTCACAACACTCTAGCACTATCTGCCAACCTTGTAAATTCTACGGCCACACCCACAGACTTACAACACTCGAGCACTATTTTCCAACCTCGTGAATGTTACGGCTACACCCGCAGACTTACAACACTCTATCACTATCTGCCAACCTCGTGAATGCTACGGCTACACCCGCAGACTTATAACACTCTAGCACTATCTGCCAACCTCGTGAATGCTACAACTACACCCACAGACTTACAACACTCTAACACTATCTGCCAACCTTATGAATGTTACGACTACACCCGCAGACTTACAACATTCGAGCACTATCTTCCGACCTTGGTTCTACCACCAATCCAACTATACCATCCTGGGTCGAACACGCACTCGAGCTAACACTCATCTGAACTTGAGTCCTAACTGGACCTCTAACCTGGTCCCTGAAACCTGCTATCCGATGCCAAGGAAAAGCGTGAACCAAATGTTCGAACATTTTCTAAACTTTCAATTCACACTATCCTCATTCCGTACAACCACTTGGGCTATCTTCCTTCCTGACAAGGATGCGAAACTTATCCTAGTTTGAAGAAATCCCAACAATACTGATAACTCCAGATGTCGTGAAATGATACCGTACTCAAATCTTGGAGTTCAGTTAACCGATGTTCAAAGCAAAACTTTAGTAATATACCACTTCCCTTGGCGACCCCATGACGCAAATCTGAGCACAATGACCGAACCCACTGAAACCTGTCGAGGGTGGATAACCACCCTGCTGAAGCCTGACCGTAGACCTTCCGCATAATAGGCCTGAACCGATTTCGACCGTAAATCAGGATGACAATGCATACTCCCAACCCGCAATTCAGGAAATGACCTTTCGCTACCCACTAATAATTCTCGGCATGTAAATGGCATATGAAATCACTTGAAGGTATAACCCTAACAAAACAGGGAAACAACCCAAGTATACACTTACCCAAGCCCTTGGAACGCAAAACTCCATCGCGCAATTTCCCGCAAGTGCTGCACTGAATCCGGCCCTGCTGGCCTCTCAAACGTTGATCCAAAATCATGGGTCTCTTCCCAGGACCCTCCAATATATTCACCTGATCTGTTCTCCTCTTCCCAATGTGCTCCAAATCAGTCTCCCGCTCTCGGGCTCTAGGGATTATATCATTCAGGGTCTCGCACCCCGAGATACTCACAAACTCTCTGATATCATTCTGCAGTATATCATGATACCTCACCTTCTTCATTCTCTCATCTGTTGCATACTGCAGTACCAAATAAGCTCTCTCCCGAGACTTGGCAGTGATCTCTGCCACAGTCTCAGTAGTTTGGCGGAGATCCGACAACTTTTGTGCCAACTGTTGCACATCACTTGTCGGGACAACTTCGCCCGGAATCTGGTCGAAAAGTCATCCCATGACACAACATCAACCGCTTCATCACTCAACTCACTACTAACCTCTTCCCATGAATCACGTGCCCTGTCTTTCAGGAGACAGGAAGCAAGTCGTACCTTGTCCCCTTCGGGACTACGGCTGGAACAAAACCATTGGCAATATCTACCAATCACCTGCTGCTAGCAATGGGGTCCCTATCCCCATGATAATCTAGAGCTCCACAAGATATGAACTCCCAAAACATCAACGTAAACGTCCCCATCATGGCTGTCATTTTCGGTGCGGAATGCATCCAGCCTCTCATCACAAATCTCTAAAATGCCCTCCTTGACCGTACCGAAGATCACAACAGTCTGGTCAATGATACTGTGCGTAATCTCATATGGAATGAACTCTCTCAACTGATCATCGTACTGCCCGAATCCAGAGTCCAAGCCTGATCCTTCTCCGGCACCATAACTACCATCTGGTATACCACGTAGCATCACCATACACGAAAATATACCATAACAATCATCAGAATACTCATCATAACTCGAGGGATCTCACATACTACAAGTTCCTGGTTTTATTTCAGCCTTCCTTGATTCGAGTAGGAAGCCTCTGCTTTCTGTAGTACGGGCCCATACTACCTTCCACATCTATCCGTGCTTTCCTCAAGAACTACCTTGACTCCACCGAGTCCCTTCTATTGCTACTGATGTTCTCACGCTAATCTCATCCTAGGCTTGCCCTAGGGTAATCACCAACCCATTATCTGCCATCAGCTGTATAAGAAGTCCCTATTATCTCCCCCTAACTAGCTTGCGAATACCATTACATATCACTAAGACTAGATAATTCTTCAAATGAGAGGTCCTACCCTACAACGGTTGGACTCAAACAAGAGCTGCGAAATAGAGCTAAACCTAACCTTATGAAATTATTTAGTCCTCGCAATATGTAAATTAACATATTCGTTTACTAGTTAGTTAAAGATAACTAGAACTCCTAAAAGCCCAAAGCAAGCAGCATTCGAGCATTGAGTAAACATGATCAAGCATATCCTAATCTGGCCATCATATCACTGACTAATCAGTACTAGCATGTAGTTCATAAAGCTCATACACATATAAAAAGCAAATAAGGCATCCTTCCTAGATCCTTAGCTCTAATCTAGCATGCAGTTCTCATAAACATATCGTAACATAAACTAGTATGGGTAATTTGGGAGTACTTACTTGAGCTCGACTGATTGCATGCACCGCACCTTTTTTCTCTTTTCAAAATCCTTTTTGTAAAAATGGTTTTCTTTTTTAAAATCTTTATACCTAGTCCTCAGTTTGAGTCCAAACACACCCGAGAGTGTGCCCGAATCCCTCAAACCAAGGCTCTGATACCAACTTGAAACATCCCAAAAATACGGTCCAAAAATTTCATTTTAAATCATTAATAAAAATCATAAGTATCATTCATCATATAAAAATCATAAATCCTATATCTCAAAAATATCATAACATCTATCAATAAATCAAAATCATATGTCAAAACATCAGAGTAAATCCTCCTAGGCTAAAACGCTATGGTGTGTGTGTGCTATGCAGTCATCCCGAGCTCTGCCCCTTACTACCGGAAGTACCTGAAACCAAACTGAAAACTGTAAGCACGAAGCTAAGTGAGTCTCCCCAAACTACCACATACCATACACATAATCACATAATAACATACATTGAGCCTTTGCCGCTACATCGGGCCCCACCCAGCATCATACGAATCTGGCATTGGGTCCTGCCTGGCATTGGACCGAAGTCCGGTATCGGGCCCCGCCCGGCATTAGACCGAAGTCTGCTATACATATAACATATCAACAAGCATATAACATAAACACATAACATAAACATATAAACATTCCTCGAGCTTTCCCCAGCATCGGACCGAAGCCTGGGACATATAAACATACATATGCAAGAATCACGAAGACATCAAGCATACAAACATTCCTCGGGCTTTCCCTTAATCAGACCGAAGTCCAGAAACATATAACCTACATCGGGATAACCCCGACATCGGACCTAAGTTCGGCATATGCCGACATACATAAACGAGCCGGCATTCGTGCCTTCGACCCTTTCCTACTAGAGGAAAACTCACCTCACACTGCTGAAGTCCCGCAGACAAAACTCTAGCTGTTGGATGACAGATTCCCGAACTGTCAACATCAAATAACACCCACTTAATAATTGGGTTCCAACACATAACCATAAGTCCGTGCTTGGGTTAAAAGACTACTTTACCCGCCAACTTAGCTTGATTCAAGCCCAAGGCCGAATCCAAAGGCCTAAAAGTCAAACAATGAATCGAAGCCCAACATATGGCCCAAACAGACAGAGGAACTCGTCCAGTCCATAGAGGAACGCGACGAGTTGCGTCGATTTGTCCCGATTCTGAACATGATAGAACTCGACGAGTTTGAGGATGAATCGATGAGTTGACTCGCCTAATCGCGACTATGAGCAGCCAGGGAACTCAGCGAGTCAAGCGGATGACTCGACGAGTAGGATCGCAATATCAGGATTTTTGATTTATGGAACTCGACGAGTTGATGGGTCAACTCGGCGAGTTGAGTCAACCCAGAATGTTGAGTTTGACCAGACTGTTGACTTTCACCAGGGTTAAAATGGTCATTTTACCCTAAGAAGGATTATTGAATTTTGACTAAGTGTAATTGTGATAAGGATAGTCGGGGAGTCGTTGGAGCAGCAGTTAGAGATTCCTCACCGCGAGATTTCACATGCAGCTTTGCGAGGTGAGTGTTCCTCCAGTAGGAACGGCTCGAAGGCACCAATGACAACCCGTTTATGTATGTTAGTATATGCCAGACTTAGGTCCGATGTAAGTTATATGTTTCCGTATGTCGGTTCGATGTCAGGGGAAAGCCCGAGGAACGTTTGTATGCTTGATGTCTTCCGTGATTCTTGCATGCGTTTGTTTATATGTTCCGGGCTTCGGCCTGATGTCGGGGCAAGCCCGAGGAATGTTTAGCTTATATGTTATGTTTATATGTTCCGAGCTTCGGTCCGATGCTGGGTCAAGCCCGAGGAATGTTTATATGCTTACGTTATGTGTTTATGTTATATGCTTTGTTGATATGTTATATGTATACCAGACTTCGGTCCGATGCCGGACTTTGGTCCAATGTCGGGCGGGGCCCGATGCCGGACTTTGAGGGATTCAGGCACACTCTTAGGTGTGTCCGAACTCAAACTGAGGAGTTGGTATGAAAATTTTCAAAAGAAAATCTTTTTTATAAAAAGAATTTTGAAAAGAGAAAAAGAACTTTGAAAAGAGAAAAGGGTGTGGTGCATGCAATCAGCCGAGCTCAAGTTAGTACTCCCAAATTATCCATACAAGTTTATGTTATTATATGTTTATGAGAACTGCATGCTAGATTAGGGCAATGGATCTAGGAAGGATGCAGTATGTGCGTGTTATATGTATATCAACTTTATGAACTGCATGCTAGTACAGATTTGTCAGCGATATGATGGCCTGATTAGGATATGCTTGGTTATGTTTACTAAATGCTCGAATGCTGCTTTCTTTGTGATTTTAGGAGTTCTAGTTATCTTTTAATAACTAGTAAACAAATATGTTAAGTTACATATTGCGAGGAGTAAATAATTTTAGAAGGCTAGGTCTACCTCTATTTCGAAGCTCTTGTTTGAGTCCAACCGTTGTAGGGTAGGATCTCTCATTTGAAGAATTATCTAGTCTTAGTGATATGTAATGGTATTCACGAGCTAGTTAAGGGGAGATAGCAGGGACTTCTTATACAGCTGATGGCGGAGAGTGGGTTGGTGATTACCCTAGGGAAAGCCTAGGATGAGATTAGCAGAGAGCAGCAGTAGTGGAAGGGACTTGGTGGAGTCAAAGTAGTTCTTGAGGAAAGTATGGATAGATGTGGAAGGTAGTATGGGCCCGTACTACTGAAATCAGACGATTCGTACTCGAATCAAGGAAGGTTGAGATGAACCCATGAAACTTGTAGTATGTGAGATCCCTCGAGTTATGATGTGTATACTGATGTTTGTTATGGTGTATTTTCAGTATGGTGACGCTACGTACTAGGCCAATCCATAGTTCAGGTGCCGTGAGGGATCAGGCTCGGGTTCTGGAGCCGGGCAGCTCGACGAGCAGACGATAGAGTTCAATTCGTCTGAGGTCGCACACAGTATTTTAGACCAGAATCATGTGATCTTCGGTACGATCAAGGAGGGTATCCTTGAGCTTTTGGATGAGAGACTGAGTTCATTCCGCACCAAGGTGGCGGCCATGATAGGGTCGCTCACGTTGACGTTTAGGGAGTTCTGAGCTTGCGGAGCTCTATACTATCATGGGGCTCGGGACACCATTGCTAGCAGCAGGTGGTTGGCTGATGTCTCCAACGCCTTCCGTACGAGCCGATGTCCCGAGGGGGACAAGGTCCGACTTGCTTCCTGTCTTCTGAAGGATAGGGCACGTGACTGGTGGGAGGAGGTCAGACATGCCATAGGAGACGATGCAGATCTCGATGCGATTACTTGGAGTGACTTTTCGGCCAGGTTGAAGGTCGAGTTTGCGCCTGTGATTGAGGTGCAACAGCTTGCTAGGGAGTTCCAGGATCTCCAACATGCGACTGAGACGGTGACGGAGATCACCGCTAAGTTTAGGGAGAGGACCCTTCTCATTCCGCAATACAAGGTGGAAGAGGAGATGAAAAAGGCCCGATATCATGAAATGTTGAGGAACGATATCCGGCAGTTCGTGAGCTGATCCAGCTGCAAGACGCTGGAGGATATGATTGCCAGAGCTATAGAGAGAGAGAGAGAGAGAGAGAGAGAGAGAGAGAGAGGAAGAGGAAACCAGATGTGGCATCTGGTATGGAGGGTTCGGGCAAGAAGCCCAAGGTGTCAGACGATAGATCTTGGAGCCAGTAGGGCTGGAACCGTTGTGGTAAATGCGTCAAGTTGCATGAGGGGACGTGCAAGGCAGGGAGTTCGGGTTGCTTCAAGTGAGGCCGAACTGGTCATGTGTGAAGAGATTGTACAACTACTACCACCACCACGACAATATGAAATCTGATTTTCTTTCAGTGCGATCAGAGGGGACACAAGCGGTCCCAGTGCCCGAGTTTAGCAGCAGCAGGCTAGGTGGCAGCACCCGCTCCTGCTACGTTAAGGATTACGGATGGCCATCAGGGCCGAGCAGAGGCACCTGTGGCAAGGAGAAGGGCCTTTCAGTTGACAGCAGAGGAGGCACGGTCAGCTCCCGAAGTGGTGACGGGTATGTATCTTCTTCTTATCTCTTTATTTATGTTGATTATTGCTTATGTTTGTTTGTTTCATTGTAGGATCGTTCCTTGTGAACGTTATATCTGCTCTGGTATTGTTTGATTCGGGGGCTACCCGATCTTTTGTGTTGCTCATGCTCAGCAAGCGATTCATAGGGGCTACGGGGGTGCTAGGTTGCCCACTTGATGTGGAGATAACAAATGATAGGACCGTTCGAGTTGCGAGGGTTCACCAAGGATGTACACTCCAGTTGTTCGATGAGCAGTTTTCCATGGATTTGGTCCCTATTCCCCAGCGAGGGAATAAGGTGATAGTCAGTATGGACTGGTTGAGCCCCAACAGGGCGGTCATCGATTGCGAGCAGCAGCTAGTGAGAGTTCGGACTCCTAGTGGGGGAGGGTTAGTGATTCAGGGCGAGAGGCCGCATGGTGGACCGAATCTATGTTCAGCAGCGAGAGCGAGGCGCTACCTTTAGCAGGGTTGCACGGGTTATGTCTCATATGTTATGGATACCCGAGATAAGGGTATGGCAACAGTGAATGATGTACCGGTCGTGCGAGAGTACTTGGACGTATTCCCGAAGGATTTTCCTGGGATACCTCGGTAGAGACAGGTTAAGTTCAGGATTGACCTAGTACCTGGTGTGGCTCCGATAGCCAAGGCACCATATCGGTTGGCTCCTCCCAAGATGCAGGAGTTGTCTACACAGTTGCATGAGCTGTTAGAAAAGGGTTTCATCAGACCGAGCAGTTCACCATGGGGAGCCCCGATCCTGTTTGTGAAGAAGAAGGACGGGTCATATCGGATGTGCATAGACTACCGGGAGCTGAATAAGGTAACGGTGAAGAACCGTTATCCCCTACCGAGGATAGATGATTTGTTTGACCATCTACAGGGTGCATCTTGGTTCTCCAAGATTGACCTACGATCGGGTTATCACCAGATGCAAGTCAGAGACGAGGATGTGCAGAAGACAGCTTTTAGGACTCGCTACGGTCACTATGAGTTCGTGGTGATGCCATTTGGGCTCACCAATGCTCCTGCCGCGTTCATGGAGCTCATGAACCGTGTGTACAGATCGATGCAGGACCGGTCTGTGATAGTATTCATCGATGAAATCTTAGTTTACTCCAAGACTCGGGAGCAGCATGAGGAGCACCAGAGGGAGGTGTTGGAGACACTGAGGAGGGAGAGAATTTTCGTAAAGTTCCCCAGGTGTGAGTTCTGGTTTCACGAGGTGCAGTTTCTAGGGCATCTTGTCAACCAGAAGGGTATTTGGTCGATCCAGCCAAGATTGAGGTCGTGATGCAGTGGCAGGTTCCAGGGTCTCCATCTGAGATTTGGAGTTCTCTTGGTCTAGCGGGTTACTATTTGGAGTTCTCTTGGTCTAGCGGGTTACTATCGGTGACATTCCGCTGGGGGCCTGAGTAGCAGGCAGCCTTCGAGACTCTCAGATAGAGGTTATGTGAGGAACCCATTCTGAATTTTCCAGAGGGCATCGATGACTTCGTGGTTTACTATGACGCTTCGATCATGGACATGGGTGCGGTACTGATGCAGCGGGGTCATGTGATAGCATACGCTTTGAGGCAGTTGAAGCCTCACGAGGCGAACTACCTGACTGATGATTTGGAGTTGGGGGCTGTGGTTTTTGCCCTCAATATTTGGCGGCATTACCTCTATGGGGTTCGTTGTACTATTTACATGGACCACAAGAGTTTGAGGTACCTCATGGATCAGCCGAATCTGAATATGAGGCAGCGTCGGTGGTTGGATATGGTGAAGGACTACGACTGCGAGATCCTTTACCACCCGGGCAAGGCCAATATGGTGGCCGATGCTCTTATCTACAAGGTGGTGGAGGCTCCGATTCGAGACTTATATCTGATGATGACAGTGATTACTCCGCTGGTGGAGCAGATCCGAGAGGCGCATGTTGCGGGTATGAAGGAGGAGTGTCGGAAGTGTGAGCGGATCATAGGCGAGGTGGCCTCATTTGACTACGACAGCTGGGGGCTGTTAACCTTGCATGGAAGGGTCTGGGTTCTGTACTGGGGCGGAGTACGACAAATTCTTATGGATGAGGCCCATAAGTCGAGGTTCTCCATCCATCCCTGGGCGACGAAGATGTTTCGGGATCTTCGCCCTGATTACTGGTGTCCCTGCATGAAGTGGGACATAGCTTGGTATGTAGAGCGGTGCTTGACTTGTAGGAAAGTCAAGGCCGAACACCAGCGACCACACAACAAGATGCAGCCATTAGACATTCCCGTGTGGAAATGGGAGGATATCACCATGTATTTCATCACTAAGCTTCCCAGGACCGCATGTGGAGTAGATTTGATAGGGGTCATCGTGGATCGGTTGACCAAGAGTGCTCATTTTATCTAGCTCCAGGAGAGTATATCGGTTGAGAAGATGGCCGAGATCTACGTACGTGAGGTAGTGGCACAACATGGAGTTCCTGTCTCGGGGGTGTCAGACCGAGATGTTCGTTTCACTTGCCGATTTTGGAAGCGGTTTCACGACGAGATGGTATTCGTCTCCATTTCAGCACCGCTTTCCACCCTCAGATGGACGGACAGAGCGAGAGGACGATTCAGACTCTCGAGGACATGATGCGCGCATGTGGTTTGGATTTTGGTGCCAGTTGGGATACGTATCTTCCGTTAGTGGAATTTTCTTATAACAACAACTACCACTCTAGCATAGATCGACCTCCCTTCGAGATGGTCTACGGGAGAAAGTGTAGGACCCCAATCGTTTGGGGCGAGGTCGGTCAGAAGGTCATGGGGAGTACCGAGGTAGTACTCAAGACCACGGAGAGGATCCAGCAGGTCCGGAGCAGGCTTTAGACTGCTCAGAGTTGGCAGAAAAGATATACCGACAAGCACCGTTCAAACTTAGAGTTTCAGGTGGGCGACATGGTCCTCCTGAAGGTGTCACCTTGGAAAGGTGTCATTCAGTTTAGGAAGCAGGGCAAGATGGGCCCCGGGTACATCGGTCCGTTCAGGGTTTTGGCTCGTGTGGGCCGTGTTGCGTACTGTTTGGATCTTACAGCAGAGCTCAGCCAGATCCACATCACTTTCCATATTTCTCAGCTGCGGAAGTGCTTAGTGGATGACACAACGATTGTGCCTTTAGAGGATACACAAGGTTGACGACAGCCTGAACTAGATTGAGAGGCTTGTGGCGATTCTAGATCGCAAGACAAACCTTGAGGAGCAAGGTTGTTCAGTTAGTGAAGGTGCAGTGGCAACTGTTGGATTAGGTGTCTAAGCCCATAACTATAATTGGTATGTACTTGACCCGAGAGTAGCATGGTCCTTTTGGGTTGCCTTCACCAATGCAACTTGATAGGATGGACTTTTGAGAATAAGGTTATTTGTGATTTGTTAATATATTACAAGTATAATATATTAATATGAAATCATATTATTTAATTAGTATTGATAAAGAGTTAATTTGGAATTAATTTAATGATCAAAAGAGACTAATTAAATATACGGGGACTGATTTGGTAAATAAATCATAGTGTGGGCTAATGATCCATGGTTATTTGGGTGGGCTAAACCAACATGGATAGTCCATGGAGGTTAACCCATGGAGCCTAAGTAAGATGAACAGTCATGGTGCATTAGGGTTTACATGGATGTAACCCTAGCACCTGCCAGACTATAAATAGACACCCCTAGAGCCAAAATCGGTTACACCTATCATTATTAGAGTTTGATATTGATTTTGAGCTAAACAACTTATTCTCTCAAGCCTCCTTTTGCACTTCATGTTTGTGACACATTAGAGGCATCACATTTGAGGTGCTAAAGCTTTTGAAGGCCAAGTACTACAAGTCCTATTAAGAGGTAAGTTATCTAACTAGTTATTTTGTTCAATTGTATGGTAGTTAGGATGAATGCTTTGGAAAATGAAATTACATGTATAATTAGATAAAACATAGATCCAAAACATCTAGGGTTGCATGTGCACCATAAGGTTGTTAGAGTGCTCAAAACCCATCAGCAGTACTGTAAGGGGTCGGAGTGGACTTGGGAGCCAGAGGAGGAGATGAGGGAGCACTACCCAGAGTTATTCGAGGCAGCAGACTTCGAGGACGAAGTCTAAGACAAGTGGGTTCCAACACATAAACATAAGTCCATGCTTGGGGTAAAAGACTACTTTACCCCCCCCCCCACATAGCTTGATTCAAGCCCAAGTCCCAATCTAAAGGCCCAAAAGTCAAACAATGAACCAAAGCCCAACATAAGGCCCAACCATTTATTCCATTCTAAACATTTAACATTCCAATGGTCCAACATCTCATAATCATCAAGGCCCAGTTATGGCCCATTCATGGTCCAATTTTCCAAATTAGGCCCAAGCCTTTCCAATGGGCCTTATCCTAAAGCCCAATCCAAATCTTCTAATCCATATACTTGTTTTTGGATGGGCCGTCAATAGCCCAATCACCAAAGCCCAACAGAAAGGCCCAACTCAAGGCCCAACCAAGATTAGGGTTTCTCACATGAAATGACGATTAGGGTTAAGTGTTCCTACTTAACCCATTAATGACTCAACCCATTAGTTCCAATATTGCGTTAAGATAATTATAGGGGCATTATTATGTATTATTTAGAAATTTAATTAACGACTTCAACACGGGTCCCGGCAATCCAAACTAACATGTAACACCGGGTTCCTTATATGTTTTTAAATTATAATTTTATTCATTTTTAGTCAGGAACTCGACGAGTTGGAGGACCATACTCGTCGAGTAGGAAACAGATTTGGACACGGGTTTTGAAGTCTACTCGACGAGTTGGAAGCCTCAACTCGACGAGTAGGACCGCCAGAGTGAAACCCTAATTTCAGGGTTTTGCACCCTATTTAAGCATCTTAATCCCCTTATGCCAACCTCATTTACAGCCTCCAAGTCCCAAAACCCTAGCCACAAAACCCTGGAGCCTTGTGTGAGCTTTTGAGACCTTTTTTAGAGAAATCTTGTGCTTTTGAAGCTTGTGGAAGAAGATAAAGCGAGATGACTCAAGAAGAAGAGAGTAGATCCAGAAACTTCACTTCGTTTGCAGCATTTTCGGGTAAGCAAGTCTCAAACTTGCTCAATGATTTCATAGATCTCTTCATTTCACTTTTATGGGGTTTTTGGTCCAAGAATGTTAGCTTTTAGGAAATGGAAGACCCAAGTGGGTATTCTTCCAGATCTAGGACCTTGAAGGGCTGTCATGGCATAAAGGTGCAAACTTTACGGCCTTTGAATCCCCATGCAAGCTTTAGGATGACATTTTGGCCTTTTAAGCCCCAAAAGGCCATGCATGGAGTGAAAGGTGGAAACTTTACGTGTTTAAATGATGTCTAAGGCCAAGATCTCTGTTTGTATGCTTTAGTTTGGAGTATGGATGACTTTTGGACCAAGATCTAAGTTCTAAAGAGTTAGGGTTTGAGCCAAACCCATCAAATGAGGGTATTAACGGGTAAAGTTGGAAACTTTACCCTTAAAAGGACGTTTTTAGTGTGTGTGGGAAGCAAGAAGCTTAGATCTGAAGTGTAGGGGCTTAATCCGTTAAGATGGACCAAACAGACAGAGGAACTTGACGAGTTGAGTTGATTTGTCCCGATTCTGAACATGATAGAACTCGACGAGTCTGAGGATGACTCGACGAGTTGACTCGACTAATCGCGACTGATGAAGTGTAGAATCAAGTATGAATCAAATCAGAGTTGAACGAATGCAGGTTGAACACACGATATATATATGATCTGGTTTCAGCTCTATTATGATTTCAAATGTTACAGACAGTATGTAGACAAGTTCATACAAACACTCTTATCTAACTCTAAGTAATGTCCCTATTTATAGGAAACATGAAAGCACACAAAAAATTACAAGGACTAAACATCTAAGCTTCGTTACAAATATGCCTTTTAAAATAGACTTATGTCTTCGACATATTACAACAGGTCTTCGACCCTTACATTTTCCCCCTTTGTAATAATGTCGACCATCTTCAGTTCAAAAGAATTTGTATAGCATACAGCATCACCCTTCGGATTTCAGAGTACCAAGAAATAATCTTCTTCAACTCTTTCTTGTCCCCTTCGTTATTCTTCTTGCAGCTATTCATACGAACAATAAAGTTCGTATACTGGGACGTTGTATATCTTTCCACTTCTCAATCCTGGAATAAGAATCTCTTGGCTTTTCCATTTTTATCCTTCCCTACGAAGACCAAACCGAAAGGCTTCAAACAAATCTCCCCATCTGCATACTTCTTTAACTCTGGTTGAGTCTTCGTTGGTTCCATGGGTACTTTCACTTCCAATCCCTTCGCAGTTGCCAACTCCACATCTGTTAGTGCCAAACACTCATAGTAGTTATCTATGAATATTTTGATGTGGGCAAGACCAAGACGAAAAACTTCTGGATCAGTTTCTCGAAGATACGAAGCATCTTTGTCTTTCAAAATTAATGCAACTTGTATAAGATCATACAAGTTCATCAATGGAAAATAAGCTATAGAAAAATCACATTCCTGACCATTCGCCCTTGCAACATGAAAACGAAGGTTCTGCATCATGTTCTCGAACAGAACATCCTTATTAATGCTAATCACTTCTTTATCTTCACAAGTGACCATATTTCCCCTGGAAGTTTCCCTAGAACAACATGAAGCCTGAGCTTCATATATGTGTAATCATCATCATTATCAAATTTCTCAGCAATCTTGTACTGAGCAATGATGAACATCATTTCATTCACCGGGAAATCCAGTTGTTTCATATCAGAATTAACAACAGCATAACTTTGCTTCGGCTTCTTCTCAAAAGCATACATATGATTATATGCAACTCTTGCTTCGATTGTTTCGTAGTTGTAATGCTTCACAGGATCACCGTTGTTCATTCCAGGCGGATCATTTGCACGAAGAATTAAAATACTTTGGACCACTCGTAATTTCTCCAATTCAGGTTCAGTTTCAGCTTTCTTCTCCTCTTTCGACTTTTCGACCAAAATTGTTTTTCCTTTGTCTTTGATCGAAGAGCTATCAACAAATTCTTTGGGCTTGGAGCTACTACCACCTTCCCTAATCATAATTCCTTTAGAAATTGGTCTTGGAATTGGCATTGTGGAAATTGGCATCGTGGTAACAACCGTTGAAGTAACAGGCCCAACAGTTGCGACTATTGGCTTTGATGATGGAATCTTCGTATGAAAATTTTTCCCAACAGTCTTAACAACTTCATGCGAAAGCTCACCTTCTTTCGCATTACCAACCTTCTTCTCTCCCCCTTGCACCCCTGTGACAACAGGTGGGGCATCTGTTGGTAGAAGACTGGAAAACTTTGATAACGGATCCAACTGTTTATGCAACACAACTTCGAATTGAGAAAAATTTTGTGATAAGAATTCTGGGGTAATGATCGAAGAGGAAACAAGTATGGTAGATAAGTCTTTCAACTCCTTTAACAAAGAAGTAAGCTCCACAAAGGTTCGATTGTTATCCGTAGAAAGTTGAGTTACTTGAGGACTCAAGCTTTCATACAGCTTGACATACTTTGTGACAGCATCCCAGCTTTCATACAGCTTGACATACTTTTTGATTGAGAGATGCATAGTCTTGCTGAGCGCTAGCAATCTCTTTGAGCATATCTTCACGAAGTTCTTGAAGCTTGAAGTTGACATCTTCGCGAACTTGATTCACATCTTTAATAAACAAGACATGTCGTTCTATATCCATCCTTCGTAAATCTTGAACTTCACCCACAAAATTTGAAGATTGAGACTTCACTCGTAATTCATTATTCTTATCATTTTGGTCCACCTTTTCCAAAATTCTAGACTCGGAATCTTGAATCATTCCAGAAACTTTATTAACCATCCTGACTTCGAATGCTTTGAGCATAACATCAAGTTCCAAACTTGAAATAGATTGACTTCCCCCATGTCAGGTTGAGACTGAATAATCGAATTCATCTTCTTATTCAGAATCTTGAACTGCTTCATCGTCATTAACATATTGTCAGGGAAAGTTTCTTCTTCTTCATCAAACTCCAACTCTTCCAATGTACCTCCAAATCCCCCTTCGTCAACATCAGTATCCTCAGTAGATTGAAGTGGATCAGTGGTTTGAGATGAGAACAAAGTAGTGATGGGTTGAGTGAGAATGGTTTCAAAAGTGGGTGAATTGGTAGTGTTCGAAATAGGAAAAATGAAAGGAGGTAAGGAAACGAAAGTATCAGAAGGTGCAGGAATACCTTGAGTTTTAACACAAATTTCCTTATTGGACTATCCTTCACCCATGTTGACATTTACAACCGTATCAGATACGTGTGTAGAAATGTCTGAAATTCGAACCTCCTCAGTAACTGACTCGGTTAACGAAACTTCGGGTGGTGTGACTTTAGTCTTCTCATTAGTAGATGTTGATTGGAGAATAGTAGCTTCAAGAGTTTCAGGAACTTTCTCCCCTTCGGATGATTCCTCTTGAAGAACCATCTTTCTTTTCTTTAACTTCTTTTTGGAAATACGGGTAGCCACATCTTCAGCTCTTGGTTATTTTGAGGAAGGAGAAACAGGAGCTGGAACCTCACGAATAAGAATTCCTTGGTGATTCAGATATGGTTTACGAACCATAGTAGAGGAAGACTTAAACGAACCATCTGAAAGCTTTCGTGATCCACGAGACTTATTTTTAATTCTTCGGAAAATACCTTATTTTGATGGGATGGTTTCCTTTGCTTGGTCATCAATAACAGGCTCGACTGGCTCAACCACAACAGTCGAAACTTGTGCTTCTGGCTTCGTCTGTTTCGGTGGTGATTTCTTTTTCTTTGGCTCCTGAACAGGTTTTTCAGGAGTAATTGTTGCATCCTTCTTCGATTTTCTTGACTTCTTCGAAGGACCAGCTGCTTCTTTTGGCAACAACTTTCCAGTGTCATCATCAGGATTGATTGTTTCCAAATACTCCATAAGAACCAAGTTTATTGGATCAACACGTTGTAACATTGCATCTAGAATCCTTGCAATGTGAGTAAACATTTCTGCATCATTAGTAACCTCCTTCGGAAATTGATACTTTATAAATTCAGCAGTCTCCTCACCAGCAGGCACCTCAATTCCTTCTTTAGCATAGAAATATCATAGAATCAAACTCGAATACCTTGCACACGAAATTCCTTGAACAACATTCGTGTTTTCTACACTCTTCTGAAATTCCTTCCACAGCTGTGTAGAATAATCCACTGTGATATCATAATACACACTAGCTACCATCACATAAACCTCCATTCGACCTGTATCCAAGCCAACACTGCGACCAGTCAAGCAGCAGCGTAGAAAGATTCCGAAGAGAAAATTCCAAACAGTCGGAAGTCCAGACTTCTTGAAATCACTGATCTTGGTGAGTGGGGGTTGATGACCCATCTCATTAAACATGTTGATGACTTGTGCAGAAGAAAGATCAGTATATATTGGAGAATTAGGAGTATCAAGAATCTGACAAAAAATCTTCTTGGACAAGCGGATCTTCTTTTCATTCACTAGTTGGAAAGTGATGATATCCATTGCTTTGCTGTAAGTAGCAGTGGATCCTGCTTGTGAAAGCCATGAGAGTGGTACAGCAAAGGAATTGAACATGACAGTCGAAAGAACATAACTTTTCAATGAGACAACCAACATTTTCAATTCATCTGGATAAAGAGAAACATCCTCTTCGACTTGATAGTTCGTGCCTAGAATCTTCATGATCGGTTGGGAAATAACATCTTCAGTGTTTTGCGAGTGAACAATAACATCAGCAGAATTGGCCATGATTAGGGTATGTTGAAGCTTTGAAGAACAATCGAAAATTTGTAGCGAGAAATTGGGAATTTTACGTTTGAAAGCGTAAACTGATAAAACCCTTTGATTCCCCTTTTATATGTAACCCTAGTGTTTGAATTTGAAGTAGGACTGGCATTAAATGAGATCCGACGTGGCACCTGGAATCTCGCACCACTCTGCCGATAAAGTAGCCATGCGTCAAAAATGAGTTGTCACATCACCTTGAAACCCGGACTGAATACAAAACGTCTTTTCAAACAGTCTGATCGTTTATCCCAATTGAATTGTAACCGTCACCAACCTTCGGATGGAGGTAAGGCTGTTTCACTTTTGGGATAAAAAGCGAAGTCATGTGCCAGATGTTTGAAATCATCAGCCTGAGTTGGTATTACTTAGAACCTCAAGGATTTCGTGAGTGTAGTGTGCCAAAGATAGGATAAGAAGCAAATTAACGAAAATTTGGATTTGTGATGTCAAAACAAAATTTTCGACACAAAAGCAGATAAACCCCGGGCAAAGGTTACTTCGTTAATTATCAAGAGAGATAATCAACTGCTTGTGTATGTTCCCGTGAATTACAATTGAATACTTATAGAGAAGTATCGAAAGGCTTCTTTTATAAGGCTTCATGGGTAGTTTACAATTTCGTTACATATCAACCTAAACATAAGGTGAGTAATTGTAACCAAAATTACCTGTTTGACCAGTGTAGTCAGTGACAAGTATGCTTTGAATTATTTTGAAAGTGACTTCGAAAGCAAATGAAACTGACACAAAAATCATATTCATGAAAAAATTTATATTGGATCCTTTTGGGTAACAAACATCGTGGGCTTCGATAGTTTATGATGTGTATTTTTAATGCACTGTTTTGATTTATAATTCCTATTTATCGCATCTAAACCACACCTTACAGGCAGTGAACCCGATCGAGTATAGTATAGCTTTGATAAGCAAGGGTGTCGAACACAAGGGGAACGGTAGTGAATTAATTTAAAATATTTGATTATAGGTTACAAAACACACGAAAGGAATAAAGAAATGTGTATTAAATCTCAAACGAACAATTAATTAACAAATCTTGATAAACTAACAGGAAAACAAATCTCTTCAGGTACTTTGGTTTAGATAAATTACACCGTGAAAGCATAGACAATTGCATACACAAATTCATTTATTCATGTTCACCGATTCCTAAAATGATTAGATTCGCGTTCACTATTACTAATCCTTTAGCAAACAAGTCAATTCAAACAGTGATCAGTTGATTAAACTAACATGTTTCCTAGTGTTCAGTTTGTATCAAGCAAGACTTGTAATAATAGTTAATCAAATTACTAATTTAATTTAACCTCTTGTTGATGGTTTATCACACAAGGCTCACACATTAACTTACTTATTTCCGAGTTAATCCTAGTTTCACATTCTCTATTCCTAGTCATATAATCTTGATGGTCATCAAAATCATAAGAGACAAGCAATCAAGCAGATGTTCATACAACTCAATTTACTTGACAATTAACAGCAAATAATTATCATTAACACGTAAGGATCTTTTAACAAGCTTGGCAAGATAAATTAAACATAAACAAACAATCTAATCTAGCAATTAATCTATAGATCAATGTTTCATTCAATCATAAACACAAAGTAAAAGGTTTTTACACCTAAATCAGAAAGTAAACACATAATAGTATCACAGTGGAATGCTGAACATGGTCACGTTAACAAACCACATGATTACCGACACGTATTCGCTCTCTAATCCCTCCGATCTCCGCTCCCGTTAGCTTAACGGCCTTCTAGACCCTCAAAACGGCTTAACAGAAGTTAATTGTAACATCCGGATTCCCAGGTATATTATTTTATTATTTTATTTTGGAATTTGTTGAGGGACTCGGCGAGTTGGTGCTTAGACTCGCCGAGTAGGGTCGCGATTTCTCATCCGGATTAATGACCGGACTCGGCGAGTCCATGAGTGGACTCGGCGAGTCCACACTGTTTAATGAAACCCTAATTTTTCCGCGTTTGGGACCTATTTAAAGGCCCTTATGGCCGTCATTTGCGGCCATCAACCCCCAGAGAGAAACCCTAAGTGATCTAGAGTGCTTGTGAGGAAGGAGAGGCCAATCTTGAACTTTTGTGGGTATTTTTGCAAGAAGGAAGTGTTCAAGGCAAGAGGAAGCTGAAGGAGGTGCGGTTTTGGTGGTTTTTGAGCTCATAGAGATTGTATTGAGGTATTATTCTCGGACCTTCTTCAGTTTTGGTGTTGATTCTTAGTGTTAGGGTTTTCTAACCCTTTTAGAGGATGATTAAGTGGAGTATTTGGCCCCTTCTTGAGTTTGTGTTCTGGATTTGGACCCAAGGGGATCCAGAGACCTTAACCCTTGGAGCTTTATGAGTCATTGTGGGAGTCATGAGCTTAGAATGTCATTTTTGGGGCTAAATCATCATTTTGGACCATTTAGATGTTATATGTGTGTCAAGGTCCGAACTTTACATGATTATCATGCTTGGGGAGGCCAGATCTATGATTGTATGGAACAGATCTGACCTCAGAAGTTGTTTTGAGTTTGTGCATGGCATGAACTCGCCGAGTGCAAAGAACAGACTCGGCGAGTAGTATGAAGGTTGCACGTTAATCACTCAGTGAGTGGACTTGTCGAGTTGGGGGAATGACTCGGTGAGTCAGGGAGGGTCAGGAGTCCGAGTTCAAGTTGGAACTCGCCGAGTTGTTCTTGAGACTCGGCGAGTTGAGTCGGGGTGGCCCCGCGATTCATGCCAGGTGGAACTCGTCGAGTCAAGGGAAGTACTCGACGTGCCAAGAGAGGATCTAAAAGAGTCAGTGGACACGTGTAGACTCGCCGAGTCGCCCTAGTGCACTCGACGAGTCGGGTCAAAGTTTGACCGATGACCTTGTTGACTTTTAGGGTTGAGTACAGTTGTATTTACGAGAGTATTACTTTATGTGATTAGGCAGAGGCTAGATCACACTTCTTCCGAGTCAGCTATTTACCGAGACATCGTGGTGAGTCTTCTCACTATACTTTACCTTGAGTAGGTAATTAGAGTTATGTGACAGAGTTGTTGTATGCTATTTATGTGATGTGTTGCACTGCATTATTTCTATGTGATTTATGCCGTGTATATATCAGAGTATACCAGAGTTGGAACCGAAAGGTTCACAGAGCTAGGACCAGAGGGTCCACAGAGTTAGGGTCCAAGGGCCCGAAGAGTTATAGCCTCGAGTGGCTAGTATGTGTTATGTGTGGTATTTTGAGGAACTCACTAAGCTTTGTGCTTACTGTGTTTTGTGTTATGTGTTTCAGGTACTAGTGAAGATCGCGGGAAGGCGCCGGCATGATCAGTACACACACACACGCGGAGTTTTATATATATTATGATCTTGGGATTTTGACTTATGTTTGGATGTATGAAACAATGAGTTTTATAATATTATGAAATAAGGTGTTTTTAAAATGCGAAAATTTGTTTGAAAATTTTGGGTGTTACATTAATTGTCGACTAAATTAGGTTAGAAGTCGAATCCCCCTCCTTGCTGGCCAATAATCGCTATTTATAACCTTTGGGACCGACTTACGTACGCTGGGCGTAACTTGGTTTACGCAGGGCGTAGCAAGAGTTGTATCGCGATTGGGAAGTCTGGATAAACACCCAGTACGCTGGGCGTAACTTTAACTACGCTGGGCGTAGTAAGAGTTTCACCATTACGCTTGGCGTAATTATATATTACGTTGGGCGTAATAGCGGTTTTCAGCATTTTTTTGTTCTTTTAGCTTCTAAGTCCAATTTCCGCTCCAGTCTTTTCTTTTCCGCTCTATCGACAACTAATAGCTGCAAATCATAATTCAAAGCATTATAAGTACCTTTTAGTTCTAAAAGAGAATAATAAAGGTTAAAATATTAAGATATAATGTATAAAAATATATATATAAATACACATATCAGTTTGATCAAGACCACTCATATGAAATGAATATGATTTGGAGTTTCGAAAAGTGGTACTAAAACAAATGTTTCGTCAAAACTGGAACATAGTTCCCCGTCAATTCCTTAAGAAGATAGAATTTTGGGTTTCACTTTCATCACGGCCTCATGATGTCAGATCATTAACACAGAGTTTTGACATGTCTAAATCTTGATGGGTTGAATCAAATATCTCTTGGACATATGTCTTCGTGTGTGAAAGTGTAAGAAATTTGGTGATGAAAAAGATTGGTTCACGAAAAGAATTGTACCTCTGTTATATTGGACCAAACATACAACTCTTAACTCATTTGAGAAGAGTAAGGTAGCTCAGTTGACTAATGTGAATATACGCCTGACTTGGGAAGAAATTTTCGTATGAAAGATTTTATTAAGGCTTTCATAAACACACATTGAGTCTATAGAGGCTTGGGTCAACATGCTGCAGCATGCTTCTAGGTACAGTCTAACTAGTACAAAGTTGTCGAAATTGTACCTGCCCAAAGAAACACAAGCATAACCCTTGTATAACTTTCGTGAAATATGTACACAAAAAGACAAAGAACAAAATAACAAAAATCTTTTTGATATTTTTGATTTTTCGAAAAGAAAAAACACTACTAGAAAAACAACCTTTTACGACGCGCAATGTGTGTCGTAAAACGCTCAGACGACGCGCAAATCCGTGTCAAGGAAGGCCCTGTCATAACGAGAGACGACACGCTTTTGCGGGTCGTATATTTTTGACACGCATTTACGACGCGCGTTTACGACACGCATTGCGTATCAAGGAAGGCCCTGTCATAAAGGAAGATGACACACATTTGCGTGTCGTAACCTTACGACGCGCATTTACGACTCGCATTGCGTATCATTAAAGCCCCTGTCAAGAAAGGCCATGTCATAAATGAAGATGACACACATTTTTGCGTATCATAATTTTAAATGTTTAAAAAAATATTTTTATAGATTTACTAATTTTCAAATTAAATTTGTATTTAATGTCTCATAATAGAAAATAAAATATCATATACAAAAATACAATCTATTGCATAAAATTTAATGTCATACAAATAATCGTTCCATGGAAAGATAAAACGAATCAATAGAAGTTGTAACATTTACAAACTAATTAGATACAAGAAATATAAAAAAATATACCCTCAAATGCTTTTCAAAGTCTAATCTCCATTTCAGCTCTTCAACTCACTTCTCCAGTTTGTCCTTAGCTTCTCTAAGGGCTCCAGCGTCTCTTGTAGCCTGTGACAACATATTATAATTTTTTAATTACTATTTATTCTTACAATATTATAAAATTGTAATATACCAAAAATCAATTAATTTAATCTAATAACATCATGTCCAACAAGTTATCAAACAAATTGTAATACATTGATATTAAGGGGATATTGTAGTACATTGTTATTAAAGGGGTTTTCCCTAAATATATAACCTGATACTACATCGCTATTAAGGGACTCCTTGTTTCACATATCATGTCAAAAAATTCTTTGTGTCATTGGTTTGCCACCGGGCATGGATGGCAAGTAAGGGCTTGGAGCATTACCTTAAACAAAAAAAAAACTTTTATTAATCACACAATCACATAATGAGCTTTAATCTAGGAATCTTTATGTTACCAAAGGTGAAAACCATATACAATGGAGGGTGATTCTCTTTAATCACTAATCTTAAAGGAATCATTCATATTTGTTACACGGACTATTTTCAATTATGAGGATAAGAAGGGCATTTACGCCTTTTGCATAGACAATAGATCAGAACTAGTCCCTGTTCACCTTGTTCACTGACAATACTATCCTTATCCCTCGTTAACCTTCTCATCATGTTTAAAAAAATTGATGATTCTGATTTGAGTTCATAGAAAAATCTCCTATTCTGTTAGTATTAAACATTATTATTATAAACATCAAGGTGTTATTTCTGTCCGAGTCTGTTTCTATTCTAGATTAAATAAACCATCTTAATGAAATGAAATGACCATTTTACCCTTTCCAAAGAAGAGTTGGGAGGAAAGAAAAAAAGAAGGGAAAACAGGCATAAAATTAGTGTTTTAATACATTAAGCCTGAATTTTTGGTTTAACCCATCAAGTCATTCTGTGTAGAATAAATCAAGATTAAGTTCTTAACCCATTAAGCCCATTAAGTAAAAAAAACAACCCCTTAATCTAATAATATATATAGTATGTAAATGGATGTTTCTTTTTCACTTCATGCAGAAAGAACAACTTAATATAAAATTTTAAAAACGAGGCTTTCTCAATTAACCGAAGTAGAGTACTCTTTTCCCAAATACTTTACAACAAACATCCTTAATATGAGGAAATTATGAAACAAAGAAAAATGCATCACCTGGTTTTGCTCAAAGTAGTTTGAAAGCACGTTGTGTTCACCAAGAATTACTTCACCACTGTTGGGCTTTTGTAAACCCATAATTAACTTAAGTAGAGTGCTCTTTCCACAACCATTTGGCCCAATTATGGCAACTTTATCACCCCTTTCGATAGATATGTTAGCTTTTTTTAAAAGAACCTACAAAAACTCAAACCAGAGCATATCCTTACATATTTAATTATCACAAAGAAAATAAAAAACTTCAACCTTATTATTAATGAATTACCTTGTCTTCATAGCTAAATTGTAGATTCTTTATTGTCACAACATATCTTCCACTTCTTCCACGTTCTGGAGATCTGATCTATATTTATTTTTGGATGAATGGCTCGTCAACTTGTTCTTCCTCCTGAAGCTTCTCTAGTTTCTGAAAAAAAAAATCAAATAATATAACATTTAGTACTTGGTAATTCAAATAATATGTTGTATATAACTGGTTTCTTATATCTTTTATGTAAAGGCGTGGTCAACGTCTTCCCAGAGTCTTGGTCCTTGCACCTACCAGGGAATTAGCAAGGCAAGTAGAATCAGAGATCAAAGAGTTGTTGAGTGTGAATCCACAGAAAAGTTAGTCAAAAATGTTGATTAAAAAGGAATGGTGATCCGGTTCTTACGGACCATGTTTTGAGGCTTTTTTCTTAAAGTCTGGTTGAAGACCCGGCTGTGTTTTTTTTTGACTACTTCTGATTTCCATCTCTATATAAGAGATTACTCTGTATTTTGTAAATAAAAAGAAAAACCAACATCACTGAAGATAAATAAAAACTCCAAGTTACCCTCGTGTGGACGTAGGTCAGAAATAGACCGAACCACCTTAAATCTTTGTGTTCTTGTTAATCTATAATTCGTGAGCTGAGAGAGAGAGTTTCGTGTTCGTGTCTCGATCCTAACAAGTGGTATCAGAGCGTTGGTTTAGCTCCAGAAGGTGATTTTTAGTTTTTTGGTCGAAATTTGTTTTCGTCAAAAACGATTTTGGTGTATACCGTTGGAAAGGTCTCGTTCCGAAGATTCCGAAAATATTTTTTTCTGAATTTTTCGACCACCGGAAGACGTCCAAATCGCCGGTCAAAGGTTCGCCGGAATAGTGACCGGGAAAACCAGTTCGTCGGAGAAGACGACACTGTAGCGCCGGAGCCTTGCCGGAGAAGACGACACTGTACGCCGGAGCCTTGCCGGAGAAGACGACACTGTACGCCGGAGACCTGCCGGAGAAGACGACACTGTAGCGACACTGTAGCGTCACTGTAGCAGAATTTGAAAAACTCAGATTTGGTCCCTGAAGTTTCAGAAAATTGCAAGACAGGTCCCTGTTCTTTCAGAAAATTGCAAAAATGGCAGAAGATGGTAAAATCAAAATTGACAAGTTTGATGGAACCGATTATGGATTTTGGAAGATGCAAATTGAAGATATGTTGTATCAGAAAAGTTTGCATTTGCCTATGTTGGGCGAACAACCGGATGACATGTATGATGAAGAATGGAAGTTGTTGGATCGACAAGCCTTGGGTGTAGTTAGGCTTTCATTGGCAAAGAGTGTTGCGTATAACATTGTTAATGAAACAACTACTTATGGAGTATTTAAGGCTTTGTCCAACATGTACGAGAAGCCGTCCGCTTCCAACAAAGTGTTCCTCATCAAACAATTGGTTAACACCAAAATGAAGGAAGGCATGTCAGTTACCGCTCACATAAACGAGTTTAACTCGATTATCTCTCGTTTAGCCTCAGTTGCAATAAAGTTTGAAGATGAAGTACAAGCGCTCCTCCTTTTATCATCTTTGCCCGATAGTTGGTCAGGCACCGTCACAGCTGTTAGTAGTGCATCCGGCACTATTAAACTCACTTTCGAGAGTATTCGTGACTTGATTGTAAATGAAGATATCAGACGGAGAAGCAATGGTGAGACTTCTAATTCTAGTTCTAGTTCTTTATTGCATACAGAAAGTAGAGGAAGAAGAAACGAAAGAGGACGTAGTCGAGGCAGATCAAAGTCTAGAAAAAGGGGGCAGTCCAAGAACCGAAAAGATATTGAATGTTGGAATTGCAAAGAAAAAGGTCACTTTAGAAACCAATGTCCAAAACCACAAGCTGAAAAGAAAGAAGTACACAATGTATCCTCTGAAGAATCGGGAGATTTTCTCATATGCTGTGTTGAGAGCTCAATGGAATCCTGGATTATGGATTCGGGTGCTTCTTTCCATGCTGTCTCATGCCCAGATATGGTCAAGAACCTACAAACAGGTGACTTTGGCAAAGTTAGTTTGGCCGATGATCAAGTGATTGATATTACGGGTATAGGAGACGTAGATTTGAAGACCTCCATGGGAACCACCTGGACATTGAAAGATGTCAGGGTTATCCCAAACTTAAGGAGAAAGTTGATTTCAGTTGGTAAGTTGGATGATGAAGGACTTGATGTTCACTTTGGGGGTGGACAATGGAAAGTGATCAAAGGCAACTTGGTGATTGCCAAAGGAAAGAAGAAAGGCACTCTATACATGGTAGAGATACCTGGTGATGGTGTTCATGCAGTAACCACCAATCCGAGTCCATCTAATTTATGGCACCAACGACTCGGACACATGAGCGATAAGGGATTGAAGATGTTGGCTCAGAAAGGAAAGTTTCCAGACTTGAAGAAAGTCGAAACTGAATTTTGTGAATCTTGTGTTCTCGGGAAACAAAAGCGGGTTACTTTTGTAAAAACGGGGAAGACACCGAAAGCTCAGAAGTTGGAGCTTGTTCACTCGGATGTATTTGGACCAACACCAGTTTCATCTTTAGGAGGCAAAAACTACTATGTAACCTTTATCGATGATTCAACACGCAAGGTATGGGTCTATTTTCTTAAAAATAAATCTGATGTATTTGATACTTTTAAGATATGGAAATCTGCTGTTGAAAATGAAACTGATTTGAAGGTAAAATGCCTGAAGTCGGATAATGGTGGTGAATACATAAGCAAGGAGTTTGTTGACTATTGTGCCAAGCAAGGGATAAAGATGATCAAGACGGTCCCAGGAACCCCTCAGCAGAATGGTGTAGCTGAAAGAATGAATAGAACTCTGAATGAAAGGGCTAGAAGCATGAGGTTGAATTCTGGTTTACCTAAGACATTTTGGGCTGATGCAGTTAATACTGCAGCCTACTTGATCAACCGTTCACCGTGTGTTCCCTTGGATTTTAAATTACCAGAAGAAATGTGGCAAGGGAAGGAAGTAAGTCTCAAACACCTGAAAGTCTTTGGTTGTACTGCTTACAGTTTGTTAAAAGATGGTGACAGGGATAAACTTGATTCAAAGACCAAGAAGTGTACATTCATTGGTTATGGGTCGGATGAAATGGGTTACAGGCTTTGGGATAGTGAGAGCAGAAAGATAATCCGAAGCAAGAATGTCACCTTTAACGAAGCCGAGTTATACAAAGACAGAAACAACAAAAGTCCAGAAGATCAGAAGGAATATGTTGAGTTTGAAGGTGTTGAAAAGAAGAAAGAAGCTCCAGTCGAAATCCCTGAATCTGGGGATGATTCAGCTGACAGTGGGAGCTCAGGGGATAATTCCAGTAATGATTCTGAAGATGAAGAAACCAGTCCTCCAACTCCAGAGTCCCCAGTCACACCTCAATTTCAACTAAGAAGATCTTCCAGAGTCACAAGACCACCAAACAAATACTCACCATCTGTCAACTACATTCTTTTGACAGAAAACGGTGAACCCCAGTGTTACTCTGAAGCTATAGGGTTGAAAGATTCATTGCAGTGGGAGCTAGCAATGAAAGATGAAATGAAGTCGCTTGAGAAGAACAACACATGGCACTTAACAAAGCTTCCAGTTGGGAAGAAGGCTCTTCAGAATAAATGGGTTTTCAGGGTCAAGGATGAACATGATGGTACCAAACGGTACAAAGCAAGATTAGTAGTCAAGGGCTTTCAACAGAAAGAAGGAATTGATTTCAATGAAATATTCTCTCCAGTAGTGAAGATGACCACTATCAGACTTGTTCTCAGTATTGTAGCAGCAGAAAGTTTGCATCTAGAGCAACTAGATGTCAAGACAGCTTTTCTACACGGTGACCTAGATGAAGACATTTACATGACACAACCAGAGGGTTTTCAGGATAAAGGCAAAGGAAACTTGGTGTGTAAATTGAAGAAGAGTTTGTATGGTCTGAAACAAGCACCCAGACAATGGTATTTGAAGTTCGATAACTTCATGAGAAAAGTTGGTTACAAGAGATGTGACAATGATCATTGTTGTTACATCAAGAAGTTTAAGGGTTCTTATATCATTCTACTACTCTATGTAGATGATATGTTGATTGCCGGTTCAGACATGTCAGAGATCAAGAAGTTGAAGAAACAGATGTCTGAAGAGTTCGAAATGAAAGACTTGGGAGCTGCAAAGCAAATACTCGGGATGAGTATATTCAGAAACAAAGATGGTTCTTTAACACTATCTCAAGAAAAGTACCTTGAGAAAGTATTAGAGAAATTCAGCCTTAAAGATGCCAAGATCAGAAGCACACCTTTGGGAAGTCACTTTAAGCTTTCTAAAGCTCAGTCACCCAGATCAGATGAAGACAAGAAAGAAATGGCTAAAGTTCCTTATGCATCCGTAGTTGGTAGCCTCATGTATGCAATGGTATGGACGAGACCAGATATAGCTCATGCAGTGGGAGTTGTTAGTAGATTCATGTCCAATCCGAGAAGAGAACATTGGGAAGCAGTTAAATGGTTGTTGAGATACTTGAAAGGGACTTCAAAGACGACATTAAATTTTAAGGGAAAAGACGTAGTTCTGAATGGTTATGCAGATGCAGATCTTGGTGGTTGTAAAGATTCATACAAAAGCACCACAGGGTATGTCTTTACAGTGGGCGGCACTGCAGTAAGTTGGATGTCCAAACTACAGAAAAGTGTTGCCCTTTCAACCACAGAAGCAGAGTATATGGCAGTTGCTGAAGCAAGCAAAGAGCTTATATGGTTGAAGAATTTTCTCAACGAACTTGGCAAAGAACAAGATGATTGTGCATTATTTTGTGACAATCAAAGTGCAATTCATCTTGCAAAGAATCCCGTCTTCCATTCGAAGACAAAGCACATACAGTTGAGATATCACTTCATCAGAGAAAGAATTAATGATGGCACTCTGAAGTTGAATAAGATCAAAGGAACTGAAAATCCAGCTGATATGTTGACTAAGGTTGTCACCTTAGAAAAGTTGAAGCTTTGCATAGCTTCAACTGGCCTTCAGGATAATTGAAGAGAAGGCCGGGTAACTAGGATGGAGTCAAGATCAAAAGTGTTTTACAGAAATACAGATGCACAGTTGAAGCACAAGTGAAGATTGTTTCGTGGCTTCAAGTGGGAGATTGTTGAGTGTGAATCCACAGAAAAGTTAGTCAAAAATGTTGATTAAAAAGGAATGGTGATCCGGTTCTTACGGACCATGTTTTGAGGCTTTTTTCTTAAAGTCTGGTTGAAGACCCGGCTGTGTTTTTTTTTTTGACTACTTCTGATTTCCATCTCTATATAAGAGATTACTCTGTATTTTGTAAATAAAAAGAAAAACCAACATCACTGAAGATAAATAAAAACTCCAAGTTACCCTCGTGTGGACGTAGGTCAGAAATAGACCGAACCACCTTAAATCTTTGTGTTCTTGTTAATCTATAATTCGTGAGCTGAGAGAGAGAGTTTCGTGTTCGTGTCTCGATCCTAACAAGAGTCTGCTCCATATTTGAGCATTGTTTGTGTCTATGGTGGCGTGTCATATAATTCACAGCAAAATGCATTGTCTCGTGGAGTTGATGTGATGTTGGAACACCAGAAAGACTTATTGATCTTTTTGACAGTAACACCCTAAATTTGGTGGAGGTTCAGTTCTTGGTTCTTGATGAATCTGATCAAATGTTTGTTGTTGGTTTTGAGGAAGAAGTAGAGCATATATTGGAAAAGCTTCCATCACAGAGGCAAAACATGCTTTTTTCAGCAACAATACCTGGTTGGGTCAAGAAACTCTCAAGGAAATATCTCAACAGTGTAATGTCTGTTAAGTAGAAAAAAACAGAAAAACATACATTTTTCTTTAATCAAAAAAACAAATCATAGCTATCTAACCTCTCACAAAGTGAATTCCACTTCTGCCCCTGTAATAAAATTCAAAACATCAAACAGTACCATTTTTAAACAAGTCAAGGGTAATGATGTCAGATTGTTGATTACCAAAAATGACGCCACAATGTCGTTGTTGCCTGTATCTGCCTAAAATAAATGAGGGATATTAACCAATGTAGAGTTGAATATATATGTTGTTGAGATAGTAATCATGTCAAGTGTTAGTGCAACAGGGGTTGTATTGCCAAAAATAACCCAGGTTATGGCTAACACTTTAATGAAAAAAAATAAAAAGAAAACGCATGTAGCCTAATACTGTAGACCAAATTTGAATTGAATTTAAAGAAAGAGTGTGAAGAACTCCTGCAAGCTTAGTGTTCAAGTTAAAACAAGTAGGGTTTCCCATTAATCGTGCACAGCTTATTAGTGGTTTGTAACATCACTAGTGAAGGTCAAAATAGTCAAACAAGCGGAATTTGCATGTGTCAGCAATGTAAGGCCAAAAAGGTTCCCTAAAAGCACATCGATAACTATACTCAACCACGTGGAATGTTTTTGTAGTGAAGCTTTCTTTGCATAACTTGTTCATACAAGTTGTTCCGACTTATTGGATGCCATAGGTTCGTTAATAAAATATGAAGATTTCCAGTCACATAGCCTCTCCTGCTCTATACCTAATTATTGGAGGCATAATAATAAAAAGTTACCTGTTTCCAAGCATTTTGGTATTCTAGAAGTTCAACGATGTTATGGCGGATGTTAAACTTGTCATAAAACTGCATAACAGTGAAAAAATATGGTTAAATTGTGAGGAATAATAGCAACCTACAGATCCAATTTTTTGAGCGATGAATGTTGGAAATCAAAAAAGATTGGAAATCACCATTAAATTAAGTAATCATGAATTCCTATATGGGTAATTTAGTAACTGTGAAAGAATTAAGATGAAATGGAAAACATCCCTATCAAGTGTTCGAATGTCTAATAATCATACAAAACCATCAACAAAGCTAGTTGAATATTGACCTCTATGAACTTGAGAAGCAGCCTAAAAGAGACAATACATACATATTCATACAAAAAAATATTAGAAACAATATCAAATAATTAAATAATAATAATAATATAAAAAAATGGGGCTAAACACACAGGTTTGTTTCATACAGAAGCTATTTAACAACTAGTGAAGTCTGGTAAAACGGAGATTTTGAATTTGAACAGGTCTAAAGGCAGGAAGTTTGTACGACGCGCATCAACACGCATTTGCTTATATCAGATGCTTCAAGATCCTGAGCAGAGTATGCATTCACAAGCTTTCCTATCTCCCTTCTCTTGTATCTGATAATATATTAATATATACCTATGTATTAATAATTTGGATATAATGAATAATTTAGAATTAAATTCGATTTTGAGCAAGAAAATGACCTTCCTTGGGGACGTGTAGTTTTTTCACTATTGTCCTTTGGTAAGTCTGTTTCTTCATCATCATCCTCTGAGATAAGAAAACAAGGATCATGAGTTAACAAATACTAAAGCTTCATCACGATTACAAATCAGTTACTTAAGCATACCTTCATCATGTTTTGTTTGTGTTGCTTGCTGTCAAAATATACATGAAATTTTGATTAATAAGATAATTTATGTGAATAAACTTTAAAAAAAAAAGAGAGAACAGGCTCAGGTGAAGAAAATTGAAGAAATTACAACTTTCAACTTTTTGAGAATATTATCAACCTGTGTAGTATCAAATCCCCATTCGTTTGGCTTATCTAAACCACCACCTGTTTTGCATTCAAGTTAGTGGCAAAAAAAAAAAACAACTTCATTTATACTTTCATACTGTGAGAGTGTGAGGCAAAATCACAAAGCAGAGACTGAAAAAAATGCTAGCCAGCATGTCTAACATTGTGCTTATTAAAAGAAATCACTTCATCTGTGTTATTGTTACATGAGCACCCATATTAGCCAGCCGTAAACGAGAAGTAAATGAGGTTGTTGATGTGTCGTCGTGTTATTGGCCAGCCGCTTCAGTGGGAGTTAAGTGAATGAAGTTATATATGCCTGTCTTCTGTCCTCTCTCCTATTATCTTAAGTCAGGTGTCCATGGCAATTGCTTCAACAAGATGAAGCAATTTATGAGGTGACTTGGGTTTATGAGAAGGTCCTGTTAATCTATTGTTGTTGCTGTTGCTGTTGTTGCTCTCTTTTGGTATTCCTAAACCCGTGTTTCCAAGTACTTTTCTCACTTCATTTGCCAATTTTATCATCATGTCGTCTTCATGACCTAATTATATACAAACCATAATTTAGATATGCTTCAAGGAGATAAGCAAGAATCTAGTGGGGCAAAAACAAAAGCTGACACAGGGCAATTAAGTAATTTAACAAATAAATAAAAAGAATAAAAGACAAGGGGAAGATTAACATACCAATATCAAAAATAGCTTTCTCCAGAAAGAAAATGTAGTCTCTGTTGTTTCCACATGGACCAGTAGCAGTCGCAATTTGTCTGAAAATTTACACTAATAAGAAAAAGACTAAAATAGCTTCGATAGAATGATATAAAGTATGATAAGTAAATTACTTGGCCATAACAATCAAGAAACATAATTGGGAGTAGTCAAGGTTGCATACTTCTTCTTGTTACCATATTTGGTAGTGATGACCCTCAAGCTGCCACTGATGCCAAAAAGCTCTTGGATAATCTCTCTATTCTTCATCAGAATATCGTGAAAACGGCCAAAGCTAATTATTTTGAACCTTTACTTCATCTTATTTCTTTAGGTAAACAATAATCTCTTATGCCTGTAATTAATGTCCAATAAAAAGTGATAATGAACCAAGAATCAACACAGGATCTGAAACTGTTCAACGGGAAATGGCGGGGACATTATCAAAAGTTGAGATGCAATTTACAAACAAAACACTCGCAGGTTACATTATGATTTACTTTAAGGTAATAAGGTAACATAACTTGACCCCTCTCTATCTGAGGCTCTGACAACTACCACCAACCAAGAAATAAAGAAAGAAAAAATCTTTATATCTATAATATATCAAAATCGAGATCCATGAATGAATTTAAATAAAGTTGCAAGTAGAGTAGAGTACATATATCATATATGACATACTATATGATGAAACTAAAAGTTGAGGTTTTAGTTAGTAGTCATATAACAAATAAAACATACAAGTTGTTGAAGTTGACTTGAGCTAGCTAGCGTTCCCAACCATAAGGCCTTCTTCTTTCTCTGGATGATCAATAAATACCCGAAAGTCTGAATTCATATCCAATTAAAGTAGTCCATATTGATTATAGGAGAGGAAGGTACTCAATAGTATTCAACATAACCAGATAAACATTCAAAGAAAATCTCTTTGTTATCAGAGAATATATATTTTATTAGAGAAAAGTCATTTGTACCCTCATGGAGCATCTACCGCCAACAAAATTATAGTAAATTAATTTAGGTCCATTATGATTTCAAAGTTAGTAACTGATTTCAATATGCTAGCTTAATTATCAAACCAATAATTCTATGATGATATTCACAAGGCAGTTAGCCAGGTCACTCAAACATTATTGATCTAAGTGCCAATAATCACGTGATTACTTTCAAAATGTGCAATTTAAACACCCCTAGCATACAGATACTATATACTTATAAGAAACAAAAGCTATTTTGAAAGCTTTTAGTAGAATAACAGAAAATTATATAAACTTGTGAAAAAATTGATCATTTATGCCTAATTAAGACCGCAAATTGCCCCAATACAGAACACACAATTGAAAAATGAATGAAATTTTCAAATATTTTTAGGAGGAATAAAAAGGAAACGATCAGAACCTTTTAGCTCTATTGGGAGCGATCACGGTGAGAACTCGCTAGTTTATCAGGTGCAAGTGCATTCTTTGAATTATGTAAAATTAGCAACATGGAATCCCATCCGGACAAGACACATACGAATATTGTACAAATGATGTCCCATTGATATGAACCTTACTAACGAAGGATTTCTAGTTTGGGTTGTACTATATGTGAGAGCCTTCTATAAGACCTTTTACAAACAGCTAGAGGGATCTTAGTTATATGCCTGCAAAGAATGTATCATACATTTGTTAATTCTACATTTAAGAATCCAACGACATAAAATAGTTTTAGTTTTTTTATTTTTAAATTTCAAATGAAAACTGATGTGGTTTGTAATGAAAAATGTATATTATCAGCATCAAAATTGAATTTTTAGCAAGGATGAGAGGAATAAAAACCCCTAGATTAGAAGATGAAGAACATTGAGTAAAAAAGATGATTCATTGCCTATATTGAAAAACGCTTACCAGAGAGATGAAAGCATAATTGAAGTGCAAAATTTATCTACTCGGTTTATGGCCCTGTCTGTGAATATCATGTGGGATTTTGCACATGTCCTCATTTGAAGGGAATAATACTGTGTAATCCCTCTTCCTTCCCTTCAACAATCAAATGCCAAAAATCAACAATAATACATCGAGGTTGAAAAAACACAAAAATCAAAAGCAACTGAAATATATGTCTCTGAATAAATTAAGGAGGGAAAATTGTTGATGTTCAAAAACCATATATTTATTTACCAGAGGAAAACTGGAAAAGTAATTGAAATTAAGTATAAAGGGTAAGAAAACACCTATCGCTAGCATCCTCTATGGTTTTAAATTTCTCCATCAACTTCGATGTTACATAAAAGGACTGGCACCCTAAAACAAGAAAAAGAAAAAATGCCATGACGGTGAAGAAGACAAATCTGGATGAAGAAGAGAATGATTTTGTGCTGAAATGCAAAAGATAAAATAGAACTATTTAGGGTTCGTACCAAAGCAGTCTAGGCCTACTTAAGGATCAAAGTGTCGCAAGGAAAAGGGTGGAGAAGAAAACAGGGTACCGGCCACTACCGGGGAATCGTTGTTGGAAACAGTGGTGAGAATTAGTAGCAGTTTTTTGAATGGAGAAAATATTGGAGGCGAAGCTGGTATACTGAGGTAACCCTACCCAAGGAAATATGAATTCACCTTGAATCTTATCCAGAACAGATTTGGATTCGATTCTGCCATATGTGATGCTTCAGGACCGATACAGGCGTTGGCAGTGCAACATGGTGGTGGATGAAGCGTTCGTCGATAGGGCCGGTGCGCTGCCGCTGTGTGAGTCCAAAAGAGACGGTGAGTGTTGGAGGCGGTGGTAGTGGGTTAGGGCAGAGATGAAGGATGTGAGATATGAGAGAATGATAGTCCTCGTGACGTTCTTGAAAAAAAAAGCCCTAGTTTTGTTCCCCATTTTGTAATAGGAACGCATGTTTAATAATTATAAAGCGACATGGTGCACAGGACACGCGCTTATGATGGGTGTCTTCCGTGTTTTTATTTTTATTTTTTTCTGACACAAAATCTAGGGCGCGCACAAATGCGCGTCCTAAATCCTTCAAAATTTTGGAGAGATGACATTATTTTTACGTTACACACTTTTGCGTATCGTAAATCCATGCGCGTCATAAATTGCGTGTCATTAAAGGCCTTTTTTCTAGTAGTGAAATATTTTTGTGTTTTTGTAAGTTTTTCGAAAAAAAAGACAATTAACAAAAGAAAATCTTTTTGGATTTTGTGATTTTTTTTAAATAGAATGACAAAACAAAAATAAAATCTTTTTATAGTTTTTGATTTTTTGAAAATAAAACTAAGATACTAATGAAAAATTTGGAAATCTAACGAATATCTTAAAAACTATCAAAAATTTGTTAAACAAACGAAACTTTGACAATTAGACAAAAATTTGACAAACTAACGAAAATGTGTATCCCAAGAGCCAAAATCCTTAATGTAACGAAGACGAAGCATGTCGAAGTGTTGACTAGGAACAGTAACCTCTGAAATGGTTAATACTATCAGCCTCTGAATGAATCATGATGACCTCTGAATCGACACATTTGTATAACACTTCGTTGTTATACATTCGAAAACATTCCTGGAACTGAACATGCTTCGATCATTCCCAATCCTGTCAAAATTCGAACAAATGATTTTTCATCCAAAGCTTTTGTAAAAATATCAGCAAGCTGATCAGTTGTTTTTACAAAATAGACTTCAATGTTGCCATCTTCCACATGATCTTTGATAAAATGATAACAAAGAGCAATATGTTTTGTTTTCGAATGTTGTACTGGATTATGACAAATACGTATAACACTTTGTGAATCACAGTACAATGGAATCTTTTTCATATTAATGGCATAATCTCTCAACTGACTCTGGATCCAAATAATTTGTGATGTACAAGCAGTAGCTGCAACATATTCAACTTCAGCAGTAGAAATCGAAACACACGTCTGCTTCTTCGACTGCCAACTAACCAACTTTCCATCCAGAAATTGACAACCACCACTTGTGCTTTTTCGATCCAAAGTACACCCTCCAAGATCTGCATTTGAAAATGCCTGAATGAAGAATCCTGATATCGAAGGATACCGCAATCCTAATGAAATTGTTCCCTTGAGATAACAAAAGATATTCTTCATAGCAGTTAAATATGGTTCTCGTGGATTTGCTTGATACGTAGCACAATTACATACAGGAAACATGATATCAGGTCTACTTCCAGTAAGATAAAGCAATGAACCTATCATGCTCCTGTACAAGGTAAGATCAACCGCAGGCGTTTCTAACGAAGGTGATAGCCTTATGCCAACCGCCATTGGTACTCTTAACTTCGTGCTATTTGTCATTCCAAATTTTTCGAGCAAATTCCTTGTATATTTTTCCTGATTGATGAAAATGCCTTCTCTGCTTTGATAAATGTTTAAGCCAAGAAAATTATTGATTTTACCCATCATGCTCATTTCGAACTGGGTTTTCATCAAATTTTCAAATTCACTAGACAAAGCAGGGTCAGTAGAGCCAAAAATAATATCGTCGACATAAATTTGAACAAGCATTAGATGATTCCCAACTTTCTTTCGAAATAATGTGGGGTCAACTGATCCTTGTTTAAATTTCGACTGTTTTAAGAAACTGGTAAGAGTTGCATACCATGCTCTTGGTGCTTGTTTTAACCCATATACAGCTTTATCTAAAATGTACACATGATCAGGATGCATTTCATTTACGAAACCTGGAGGTTGTTCAACGTAAACAGTTTCTTCGAGTTCACCATTGAGAAACACACATTTCATATCCATTTGATAGACATCGAAATCCTTATGAGCTGCATAAGCTAAAAATATTCGAACAGCCTCGAGTCTTGCAACAGGGGCAAAGGTTTCTTCATAATCAATCCCTTCTTGTTGCGAATATCCTTTTACAACTAGTCGTGCTTTATTTCGTACAATATTTTCATCCTTGTCGGTTTTGTTTTTGAAAATCCATTTTAACCCGACAATAGAAACATTTTCAGGTTTAGGAATTAATCTCCAAACCTTGTTTTAATCGAATTCAGCCAGTTTGGATTGCATTGCAACAACCCAATCTGAGTGTTCCATTGCAACCTTAACTGTCTTTGGTTCAATTTTTGAGATGAAAACATTGAACATGCAAAATTCTTGATAAGTATTTAATACCTCATTCTTTGCACGAATTTGAACTCTTGTTAATACTCCATCTTGAGGATTCCCAATGACTTGATCTTTCGGATGAGTCCTTGTCCATTTCTCTAACGGTGGATATGCCGGATCAAATTCCAAAGGTGCATCTTCGTACATCTCTTGATTTTCAGATCCTGCCACAAAAACATTATCATTTAGATCATGAAACTCATCATTTTGATTAAGATTTATTGTATCAGTTTCTTCATGCTCCTCCTCAACAAGATTATCATTTTGATGCTCCCTCTCAACTAGATGCTCCCCCTCAACAACTTCATCAATTCTCCCATTCTCCCCCTCGAAAGAATGCTCCCCCTCAACCAGAGTATTCGAATCCAAGTGCTCCCCCTCAACTGGATGATTATGCATACTTTCGATAACTCCTGGAGAATTAGTTGTTGAATTAACATATACAATTGTTTGAGGGATTTCCAAGTCATCAGTATGCTTCGAAGATTCAAAGTGATGATTATCATTCGTATGAACTTCAGCATTCACAGCCCTGTCAGGAATACCAAAAATTAAATCATCATCAAAGTCAGATGAATTTGATTCTTCAGTTTCATCAGATGATTCATTAATAATTGGTTTTTGTTCAAATTGCTTTTCAACTTGTTTGACATAATAATCATCAAAAGTAAGATTGAATGTCTCTTCAACTTTTCGTGTGCGCTTATTTAACACTCTGTATGCAACCGAATTGTGTGAATATCCCAAAAATATGCCTTCGTCAGCCTTAGCTTGAAATTTTGAAAGGCTATCTTTAAGATTCATTAAAAAACACTTGCAACCAAAAACATGAAAGAATTTGACATTAGGTTTTCGGTTATTGATGATTTCATACGGAGTGATATTGAATCGTCGATGAATGAAAGATCGATTTTGAGTGAAACATGCTGTCGATACTGCTTCAGCCCATAGATATTGAGGAAGATTCGCATATGTTAACATTGTTCTTGCTGCTTCGCAAAGTGACCTATTTCTTCTTTCAACCACACCATTTTGCTGAGGTGTATAGGGCGAAGAGAAGTTATGCGAAATTCCTTTGTCAGTTAAGTACGAATCCAGCATATTGTTTTTGAACTCAGAGCCATTATCACTTTTGATTTTTCGAACATTCTTTTTCAAACTCATCTCAATTTTCTTGATAAAATTAATCATTGTTTGAGCGACTTCAGATTTTAACCTGAGAAAATACACCCAAGTGAATCGAGAAAAATCATCAACAATAACCAAAATGTACCGTTTCTTGTTGAGAGTTTAAACAGTTGATGGTCCACAAAGGTCAATATGAAGAAGTTCCAACGGTTCCACAATTTTCGAATCTATCACAATTAGATTTCCTTTCCTATGTTGTTTCCCTTGTTCCCAAGTTGCACATAAGGTATCATTGTCAAACTTTAGTACAGGTAAACCTCGAACAAGATCATCAACAACCAATTTATTCAAATTTCGAAAGTTTAAATGTGATAAAAGTCGATGCCATAGCCAGCTGATGTCTGAGGAAGCTTTCGAAAGTAAGCACACTGAGGGTTTGCCGATGATCGGTTTGATATCAAGAGTAAACATGTCACCATGTCGTTTGGACTTGAGAAAAACTTCGTTAGTGTCAACATTCGAAATGATGTTGCCTTCTTTGTTAAACACCACTTGATTACCAGTGCCCACAACAAGTTGTGAAACACTTATCAAGTTATGTTGAAGACCTTCTACATAAGCAACACGATTAACAGTGAACTTTCCATTCGTGACTTTGCCATATCCTTTCACCTGGCACTTATGATTGTTTCCAAACTTCACAACACCTGTATTTTCCAAGCTTCGAAAATCTCGCAGATTTTCCTTTCGTCCAGTCATGTGACGTGAGCATCCACTATTGATATACCATTTCTCATCATATTGCTCGTCACATAGCACCTGCGATCAATGAAAAAATTTAGGTACCCAAGGCTGTTTGGGTCCTTGGATATTAGTTGTGAAAACAGAATGAAATGCAGAACTTTTAACCCAATCACAAACTTTAGTTTTGAGACTATCAATTATGTCCACATCACTAGGTAAACGAACAGAAACATAAGTCTTTGTTAGTTTGGGATTGTCACTGACTCATGCCTTCGTCTTTTTAGATTGTGTATGAACATGCTTTTCTTTTGAAACTGGTTGCCAAGTTTTTACCGAAACATTCGAATCTTTTGAAGATGAGCTTTCAGTTGACGAAGTATTCACATAATGCTCATAAGCTTCGTGAATTTGTTGTTGAGAATATTTCCTTGATTGATACATCCGTCCTTTTCCTTCAAGCCAATGATCAATGTTTTTGTCACGAGACAACCCTTTTGTGTACGAAACTTTTAAGGTTTGTTTCCCTGAAGGATTTGAACAATTCGGTTTTTGTCGGAAGAAATCAACATTTGATTTAGGTCGAAATGCCATGGCGTATCGACTTCCATCATTGTTTCCAACGCTTATATTTTGAGAAAATCGATTTGGAAATTTTTGTTTTTGAGAAAACCTTGTTTGTTGATTAGAAGAAAATCTTTGTGTTAAGGGTTAATTTTGAACACTCTTTGAGGTATTTTTGTTATCTTTGGAAAATGTTGCTTTTGAAACTTTCGAAGAATTTGTTTTTGGATAGAATTCATATTTAGTTTTATTTGTTTGAGCGAGATTTTTCTTTTGATCTGAATGAAGTGCTGAGTGCGAAGACTTGTTTGTTGGATTAATGTCTAAGTCCATAACTATATTTGGTATCTACTTGACCCGACCCGGCATGGTCCATTTGGGTTGCACTTCACCGGCACAATTTATATGGATAGTCTTTTGAGAATAGTATATTTATGATTTATATTAATATATTATAAGTTCTAATATATTAATATGGAATCATATTATTTAATTAGTATTGATCAAGAATTAATTTAGAATTAATTAAGTGATCAAAAAGAACTAATTAAATATGGACTCTTATATATATGGAATGGGCCAAGTTCATTTAGGTTGGGCTAAGCTTTCATGGATGGTCCATGGAGCTTTTAACCCATGGATCCTATGTAAATGAAAGGTCATGGGTATTAGGGTTTACATGGATGTAACCCTAATCCTCCATAATATATAAAGGGGTCCTTGGCTCACAAAATTGGCACAAGTGTGTGAAAATAAGAGTGGGCCGATTTTAGTGTGCATACATATTCTCTCAAGTTCTTCCAAGGTGTTTTGGTGATTTGTGATTCCATTTGAGGCTTCCACACTATTGGGGCTAAGCTCTTAAAGCTTGAAGACATCAAGCTACATCAAAAGGTATGTCATCTAACTAGAACTTTGTAGTATAGGTGCTTCATAATATGCTAGTTAGGATGAAACCTTGGAATAGTTAATATTTGCATGTATAATAGAGAAAACGTAGATCCAAGGTTTATAGGGTTGCATGTACACCATAGGAGTGTTAGAATGCTCAAAACCCAACAGTGGTATCAGAGCCAGGTTGTTTTCTGTTATATTGATGCAAATGTTTTATTTTCAAGTTGGAAAAAAAAAGGAAAAAAAACATGATGTTTGTCAAATTTTAAGATAATTACTTGTTTTGTGAAAAATGAATTATTTGTAAAATTTGAATCATTTGTTATATGAGTTGAATTAGGTCAAATTTAGTTAAAGATAAAATGATATGATTATTTTATTAGTTTTAAAAGTTTGATCTAAATGTTTTAAGGAGTTACAAATTTTGTCATAAAATTTTGGAGCTAAAAAGTTTTTTTTAAAGTTGTGATCTTAAGGGTTTTTGAAACTTCCATAAGTTATGGATATGAATGTTTTTTTTTTAAAAAAAAAAATTTGATTCAAAGTTTTTATGGAGTTACAAAATTTGGTGTTAATGTTTTAAAGAATTCCATAACTTGTTCTTAAGTTATGGAACATGGAAAGTTTCATCATAAAACACCATTAATTCCATAAGTTATGGAATCCAAAGGTTTTCAAGAATTACAAAACTTGCCCTGAAGTTTTGGAATTTGAGAAAAGTTTTTTATGAAAAAAAGAATTGAATTCTAAAACTCTTGGGTTCATAACTTAAACAATTAATTAAATGGTTTTAATTTTGAGTTTAATAATTTGAATTATGATGTTTTGTTGAATAGTTCAAATTAACTCTTATGGACTTTATTAATAGTTAATTAAAAGAGTATTATTAATCCATAAATATATGGTTTGAGTTTAATTAAATTAAAAGTCTAGTTTAATTAATAGATTAAACCACCAAGTATTTTAAATGTCTAAAATACACTCTTATACTATTATAATATTAAAAGTTTAATATATTATAAGTATAAGAGCAAGTCGTCTTACCATTAGTAGGCCTCATTCACGAAGTCGGTCTATAAGGGGGGGTATAAGGTTACTGCCTATAAAATGGCAGTTTAATGGGTGTCCACTCTCACTCACCGCTTCCTTGACCGGTGGAGGGTCGTTAGCCGAACAGGTAGGACAAGGACTATAATTCTCCCTTCATTATAAGTATAATGATAAATACTAAGTAACTAAACACTTATAAATTCCCAATCTTAGTTACTTAGGAAAATGTGAATAAGGTGCTAATCCATGAAATTACACTTTGCACTTTGTTTAAGCTGTTAGTGGAGCGTGTGTGGTTAACCGGCACACTAACCTGGACTTAACAAGGTAGGCAAGGGGTAACTTAATGTTTATCATAGTATCGTTGGAGCGTGTGTGGTTAACCAGCACATCGATTGAGGGGTAAATATTAAGGGTACCAAGTATATTTGCATGGTTACTCACACCTTGTTTTGTGATCCTCGGCATCCCAGTCACAAAACCTGAAGGGCACACTCGAGATTGAAACATGCCATTGAAAAGTTCAATGAATCTCAAAAGAATCTAGGAGTTTCAAAGCCAATTAAAACCTAATAATACATTTCGTTTATCTTGGTGGAAATTGGTGAATCGTCATTCACCTACCTTCAAATATTTTATAGCTTGGATTACGGCATCCCTCTTCCAAGTTATAAAATAGTTTGTTGGGTCCTAGCCTTAATATATCATATTGGGTGTTATATTAAGGACTTAAATCAACCTTACGTGAATTTCTCCCATTGTTGATGTCTGGTTTAGACAACAATGATCTTCCCAAACCAAGCTTTCCTAATGAATATGACTCCCCGAGTTTGGCTCATGGAAGTCATACTTCTCTTCCTCCACCTCCTCCAATTATTCTCCCTAACCCACAAGTTCAAGGTCACTCAAGCCCTAATGGCAAGCAAGGTCTATGTGTGATCACATCTTAGAGATGAAGTCACATATTGACAAGTCAGGAGAGTTGGGTGTCAAAGTCTTGAGAAAGTTGGATGTTCAATCACTTTCTAAGTCACATAGTGAGTTCCTTTGGGACTACTATGAAACAGACTATGACATGAACCTTAATGATCATATCTATTTGATTGGTGCTGCTGAATCAGCAATGATTTGGAACGATAGTAAAGCAAAATTGATTAGAAGATCAACTTCCCAAAAACTTTATGGACAGTGACAATGGTGACACTGGAAATCCAGAAAAAGCATTCTCTTCCCAATGGAAAGGGATTGGCCATAGTCAACCGGGTTGACCAAATGGTAAAGAGAAAGGCTAAGTCTGAGATAGTCTCATTACCAAAGGGTCCATATGTTTATTTTGCCAAAGGAAGGGGCGTTGATTGCAAAGCTGCCAAATTTACCTAAGGATGTTAAAGTCAATAAGTTTGACTCTACATCAGGTAGAACCGATTATCTAACTCTGTTAAGTTCTATTCTGAGATCCTCATTACATGATGTGACTGGGTCACATGTTGATGTTTTAAGAATCAAAGAATAGAGAGAAATCTTAAAGGAAGTATATGCTAATTCTGATCGCGAAGGTGGATTTCGATCGCATCAGAATTTTGAGCAGTTGCTTAAGAAGTTATGACATATTGCTAAGGAATAGATAACAACAATTTTCCATGTGGATTGTAAGGATAAGTTTTTCCGCAAAGTTTTAAAATAAAAGAAAATTGTTTAATTTTATTTATTTGAAGTATCCTTACAATGGCATTTGTGGAAAATTGTTGCTTATATGATTCCACTGACAGCAATATTGGAAAATGGATTTGATTCTTTCATTTGTGGTAGTGTCTAAATTTACCAAATCAGGAAAGATCCTCATCACCCAAGTTTCAATTGGACCGAAACTTGGAATCATGCAAGTTGAATAGTATGTATGATGAATGAGAACTTTCAAGCATTGGAAAATCAAGACTAATTACTTGTTCACATGGATGTGTGAGTCAAGTGAAGGACTAAAGGGTTCGAGTACACATTCTTGTGCACTGGTCATGTCCACCACAAAGCTCGTTAAGACTATTTGATTTACTAAAGTTTAGTAAATATGGTTATACTTACAAGTTTAAGTATAATTCTGAAACATTGGAAAAGTCTCAATGTATGGCAGAACGAATGGGAAGAATCAAATTAGGCAGAAAGATAAAAGTTTCTCAAATCTGAAAAGATAGGAGAGTACTTTAGTATCATGTTTGTGATCATCTTAATGATTTAGAAATCATATCACAATTAGTCCTCTAAAGGTCATCTTAGTGCATTCTTATGACTAAGAAGAGGAGTCATGAATTTTTGAAATGGTTAGATCAGGAAGATGAGTCATACTTCGTTCCAAAACAATTCTTAGAGTCATACTCCAAGATTGTAACTTGAGTGACATATCTTAAAGAAAGGTTTAAAACACTTGTCAAATGTAAGAGTAAAAGTGTCCTACTCTTGTACATTTGAAATTGGTAAGTTGTGATGTTTTGGATAAAACAAAGACCAACTAAGGCCAATTGTGTGAAGTGTTTGTCTTGATAAAGAATCCGCACTATCTCTTGAATATTTCGCAAGATAGTCTTATATGTCAAGAGGATAGTGGGAGTCTTAAAGATCCTAAAAAAAATTTCAAGAACTAATCAAGAATAAAACCTGAGGTTCTTCACTAGCACACGACTTGAGGTTTATAACCTATCGTGTTGACATATTCTGTGCCCATTCCAGTTAAAGTTGGCTTTGCATAGGAGTTCTGAAAGTTCTCAATTGGTTGCATAACAACTTGGAAGCAATGGCAGGCCCTGTACTGCCAGGTAGCAAGAAGTTAAGATTGCATAAGTTTAGTCCATATGAGTTTGGATTTGTCATTATCCTTGTCTTGTGACTATGGTTTTGACGATTCACATGGATAAGAACACATACACCATAAAATCTAAGGGTCATAAGGTTTCTCTCCGATTCATGAAAATGATGGTGAGGAAACACTTCCACCAAGTAGATTTGAAGCAGATGGCAAAAGGTCTAAACAATTGAGACTATGATTACGGCATCCCTTTTCATAGTTCTGAAATTGTTTAGACACACATGCATGCTATCTAAGGAAAGGTGTATGATTTTGATAAAGTTTTATCAAAGCATCTCGTCTCAGAAATCTGAACTTTGGTAAGAAAGTCAATAAAGTATTGATTTCTAGAAGTCCAGCTGATTTCTGAGTACATGTCAAAGCTAGTGGGAGCATTATAATTATTGTTAGTGTTGCAAGTTAGCAATGTTAATTATAGAAAACAAAAGTTTCAATTCGTGAGGCTGCAGGGATTGAAAAAGTTGTTTTGCTATAATTAAGGGAGAGGATATACTTCATTTCAGTTCTAAAGGCTTAGATTGAGACCTTAATCATCTTTAGTCAAGAATATATATATATATATATATATATATATATATGAATTTCATGTTGGATTGGTTCAACTTAAGGAAATTCTATATATTGTGTTCTCAAAATTCGATTATGATTACGGCATCCCTCTTCATAGTCAAATTTTGAAAACATGGCAAACAAAAATATTGTAGCAAAAGACTGGTCTAGAATCATGTCTTTATGTGAGACATCATGAATCGTGTACCATTTGCTTTGGGTACAGGATCGATTGCATGTGCTATAATATTTGTCATTTCTAAATTTTTCCAAATGCCCAGAGGCATTAAGAAGGGAAAAGGTCTAGAATTGGATATGACTAAAATGATTAAGCAATTGTCGAGGACAATCTGAGGTTTACCAAAGATTGGTTGCTCAGGGACAGTTGGAAGTATAGTGCTAATTTTGGAAGGACCATATTGACATATTCTGAAAAGAGGCATCTCTTATTCATAAGTGATAGTCAAAATGAGAATATGGAGTTGTCTCCATAGGTGGAAGTTATCTGTGTAAGATTAGAAAACTTAATGCAAGAAGCATGTCCAAAGCAATGTACTTTGAATATGAGACTTAGTTTCCATGGAGTTGATCTCCATTGGAATACCTTATAATGACTGTTGACAAGTCTTTGTGACTTTGTACATATTCATTACAGGAGGGTCAGTGCATATAAGTTTAAAATCTAAACAGATTTCGATAAATGATAGGAATTTGAAATTCTCACATTTTTCGATAAGGATTTGGGAGTGTGAAATTAGAATCATTGAAATTATGTTCAATTGGTTTATTTCACAAAGTAAGGATCATAGACAAACATAGAGTGCATACTTGGTGTATAGCAAAGCTATTGTTTAAGAAAAACATAGTGTACATGCTTGGAGCATGGGACAACTAGTGTTTTTAATTCAAGTATAAAGTTGATAAAACCGAAACAATGAATAATGAGTAATCAGTATGGTGATAAATAAAAGTGTTTATTTATATTCATAGGGTTTGATACCATATTTGATTCATTTATTCTTGTGTTTCACTTTGCATGTTTTGACTTCCAGAATAACTAAGTCGCTCTTCCTGAATGATTAAGTTATTCAAACCATCCACAGTCGGTCATATGTTGGAAGTAGATATGAATCAAGACTGTCATGGGTTGGTTTGTAGAGGTCCAAGTTGGTGGACAAAGTGGTGCTACAACACTCATGAGTGCTCATAAGTTATGAGTATTGGATTCAACCCGCGCTCATTTGAATCACTTCATGGATTTTATCACGAGTGATCATGAGACGATAATATCTTATATTCTTCAAACCTAGAGATATGAGTTGTTACTATGAGTTGGTTATACATTGATTGCACGAAAACGCATTTGGTAACTCGATGTTATAAAACGTGACTTTGTGTATGATTCAACAAGTAGTAGAACAAGCCATATGAGTCGAAGTTTATCCATTCCCTTTACCTTCGGGATAAAAGCGATATCTGTGGGCCCCTCCATGATTTAGCAATGACGCATGTGAGTGCTTGGCCAAGCCAGGACTGATTTGATTTGTTCAATCAGTCAGTCATCATAAATCGAAAATCGGGAAACAACAAATGGACAGAGAGAATGATTATAATCCATGTCTCAGTCCATATGATATCTAGAATGGAGGAATATATGATCCCTTATCTAGTGGACAAGTCATTGACAAGGTCAGAGTTCGACATCGGCTTTAAGAGCTACGATTTCCAGTTAGGTTTTGAAGTCATACTCAATAATAGTTTTAGACTTATCCAAGTGGGAGACTGTTGGATTAATGTCTAAGTCCATAACTATATTTGGTATGTACTTGACCCGACCCGGCATGGTCCATTTGGGTTGCACTTCACCGGCACAATTTATATGGATAGTCTTTTGAGAATAGTATATTTATGATTTATATTAATATATTATAAGTTCTAATATATTAATATGGAATCATATTATTTAATTAGTATTGATCAAGAATTAATTTAGAATTAATTAAGTGATCAAAAAGAACTAATTAAATATGGACTCTTATATATATGGAATGGGCCAAGTTCATTTAGGTTGGGCTAAGCTTTCATGGATGGTCCATGGAGCTTTTAACCCATGGATCCTATGTAAATGAAAGGTCATGGGTATTAGGGTTTACATGGATGTAACCCTAATCCTCCATAATATATAAAGGGGTCCTTGGCTCACAAAATTGGCACAAGTGTGTGAAAATAAGAGTGGGCCGATTTTAGTGTGCATACATATTCTCTCAAGTTCTTCCAAGGTGTTTTGGTGATTTGTGATTCCATTTGAGGCTTCCACACTATTGGGGCTAAGCTCTTAAAGCTTGAAGACATCAAGCTACATCAAAAGGTATGTCATCTAACTAGAACTTTGTAGTATTGGTGCTTCATAATATGCTAGTTAGGATGAAACCTTGGAATAGTTAATATTTGCATGTATAATAGAGAAAACATAGATCCAAGGTTTATAGGGTTGCATGTACACCATAGGAGTGTTAGAATGCTCAAAACCCAACATTCTTCTCAACAGATTTAGTCTTTGTGTTTTCAGTCGTTTTCAATGTCAAACCATTTTGTTTCTTTCGAGACTCCACGGTTTGCCAAAAAATCTTCTTTCGAGCTTGTATTTTTGAAATTGCATTTTCTTTTGAAAACTTGTCAATTTGTTCTTTAAATTCTTTGGAATTTAATTTGACAACAATTTCATTTTCCACAATAACCTCTTTTGTAACTTCTTTCACAATTTTCGATTTTGCAACCCATTTGCGTTGTGGTTTTTGTCTTTGAAAAACATATGAATTCTTTGTTAGATTATTTTCGACAGTGCTTTGATTTGAAAAGAATCCTTCGCCTGTTGTTTTCTTGTTGTCCTCCTTGACCATTTTGGTGAATTCTGGTTTAATGTTCTCAAGATTTCCAATAGTGACAAACACTTGATTTGGAAATACAACATCATCAGTACACTTGAAATTTGGATACACCACTTGATTTGGTTCCAAATAATGGGCTCCTTTTTCTGACAACCCTTTGTCAAAATTTTCAGTGTCCCCAAACACTCAACAACACGTGGAATTTCTGTTTCTTTTGAATATTTGTTTGATGAGACATTTTTGTGCGAATTGTCTTCATCATTTTCATCATCACTGCTATCCGTTTGACTATCTCGGATATCCACAAAATTGGGATCACAAACTTTCGAAGTTGAAGGTTTGTCAGTGTCAATCTTAACCATCAAATCCTTAAGTTTTTCTTTTCCTTTAGATTTTGATGCAACATTAATGACAGACAACTGGGAACAATCAACATCCTCAATATCACTAATTTCGCTAATATTGTCAGAGTTATCTTCAATATCGACAAAATTAGATTGAGAATCAGATGTTGAATTCTCAGTCTTTTTCAAAATTTTGATTTGTTCTGATTTTGTCAAAGTATCATTCACAATGTTAACTAATTCACTTGAATCAAGACATTCGTCAATTTTGACAATTCCATAAGCATATCTATCATCAGGAATTTTGTCAAACTCAGCAATATTTTTCTCACAATCATACGAAATATTATCAACCTTTGCTCTCTCATATGCTAAAATAGGTAATAATTTCCTATGTTGCTCCTTGCTAATTTCACACGAATGATGCAATGCAGTTAATTTAACATAGAGTCGTTTAGCAGAGTTACAATATATGTTTCGTTGGGCTAATAAGAGTTTTACATCACTAGACAACGAATCTCTATCACACATAATGGTCGTAATTTGCAATTCTAAACTCTCTATTTTTATTTTCTTGGCATCTAACTTCTTCTGAACTTCTATCAACTGAGAAGTTGATTTCTTAGCCTCATTGCTAGCAGATACAACCAAAGCATCAAAATAAGCAACAGTATCATCAAAAGCAATTAGATCAGAATCATATGCACTTAAAGGAATATTGAAAGACTAAAGAATAGTACGTACCTTCGTTGTCATTGGAGACTTATCAGCAAATTTTGACACAAAGCATCGGCACGTCACCTCTTCGTCTGAATCTTCCTCCAGCTTCGCATACATGGCTCGGTGCGTAGGATTACGCATTTCTTTATCATCGGAGCCCGAAGACCAAATTTGATATGTGTCATCATTCTCCTGTTCACCTTGAGCCACCAAAGACAAATTTTTCACCTTCATTCACACCTCTTCCACTCTCTCCACATAATATGCTCCGTCCTTTACTCTATTCTTTTTCTCATCCTTCTTACGAAGCATGCAATCATTTGCTAGATGATTTGCTCCGTTTCAATAATGGCAATCCATAACGGAATCTCCTTTCAATTTCTTCTCTTTCTTCTCCTCAGCACCCTTCCCATCATTCTTTTCATACTTCTTATTCTCCTCTCATGCAGCCTTGTTCATGAAACTTCCTTTTCCCTCACTTTGCTTCACCTTTGGATTAAACGGTTTCTTAAAAAACTTTTTGACTCGTTTGTTTGAGTAAAAAGCTATTGCTTCATCATCTGAATTCATGATAAACCCCTCTTCATCATCAGAATCATCTTTTTCGACTGCTTCCTTTTCAGACACTTTAGAGACAAGTGCTAATGGACCTCCCAGACTAAGCTTCGACTCTTCTGCCATTTCGTTGACTTCACTTTCGTGAGTTTTCAGTTGATTGTACAAATCATTCAAAGAAGATGTGTCGAAACTCTGTTGATTTTTCACCATCATGCTAACACTCCTCCATTCTTTACGGAGTCCCATAACAAAGGTGAGATTGAATTCCATGGCAGACCTCGTGATTCCATAACGATTGCATTTGTAAATCAGCTTGTTCAGCCTATCATAGTAACTTTCAATTGTTTCACCATCTTTTTGCTTGAAATCCTTCAATAGTAACTTTCTCGCTACCTTGAAACTTTTCTTTGACATTATTCCAGATATCTTTTGCAGTTGTACAACTTCTAACATAGTTATACACAACTTGAGGCAATGCACCATGTAACTCTCTTATGCATCGTTTTTCAAGTTTCTTCATTCGATCAGTTTGAGCATCCACACTCGTAGTACCAGACGAAGATCGAATTGGCTGAAGATTCGTCGGAAGAGTAACATTCCCTGCGATGCAAGACCAGAGCTCTTCATCGAGTCCATTCAAGTAATCTTGCATACGATCAGACCACTGATCATAGTATTTCGGAATGAGCATAGGAATCTTAGTTGAAGATCCTAGCAGATGAGAGTATGAAGACATCGAGTTGAGATTGAAGTTCGCCATTGATGTACGAAAGAAAATTTTTGAGAATTTTTGAGAAATCAAAGAGAATTTGAAAGTAAATTGCTGAATTGATCAGAAATCTCAAGTACAATACTCGATTCAACAAATCAGTTGCAGAAACAAATCACAACTGAAGATCTAGAACTTTTTCACATCAAAAGGTGCGGAAACTTTTTGAACCAGAAATTTATTCAAAAACCTTTTAAATCAGAGTGAAAATCATATCGCAGATTATGATTCCTGCTCTGATACCAATTGATGAAGTGTAGAATCAAGTATGAATTAAATCAGATTTGAACGAATTCAGGTTGAACACACGATGTAAATATGATCTGGTTTCAGCTCTATTATGCTTTCAAATGTTACAGAGAGTATGTAGACAAGTTCATACAAAGACTCTTATCTAACTCTAAGTAATGTCCCTATTTATAGGAAACATGAAAGCACACAAAAAATTACAAGGACTAAACATCTAAGCTTCGTTACAAATATGCCTTGTAAAATAAACTTATGTCTTCGACATATTACAACATGTATTCTACCCTTACAGCGACTATGAGCAGCCAGGGAACTCGTCCGAGTCAAGGGGATGACTCGACGAGTTGGATCGTGATTTTAGGGTTTTTGATCTATGGAACTCGACGAGTTGATGGCTCAACTCGGCGAGTTGAGTCAAGCCAGAATGTTGAATTTGACCAGACTTTAGACTTTGACCAGGGGTAAAATGGTCATTGTACCCTAAGAAGGATTATTGAATTTTGACTAAGTGTTATTGTGATAAGGATAGTCGGGGAGTCGTTAGAGCAGTAGTTAGAGATTCCTCACCGCGAGATTTCACAGTCAGCTTTGCGAGGTGAGTTTTCCTCCAGTTGGAACGGGTCAAAGGCACCAATGTCGGCCCGTTTATGTATGTTAGTATATGCCAGACTTAGGTCCGATATCGGGGTTAGCCCGATGTAGGTTATATGTTTCCGTACTTCAGTCCGATGTCGGGGGAAAGCCCGAGGAACGTTTGTATGCTTGATGTCTTCCGTGATTCTTGTATGTGTTTGTTTATATGTTTCGGGCTTCGTCCTGATGTCGGGGCAAGCCCGAGGAATGTTTAGCTTATATGTTATGTTTATATGTTCCGGGCTTCGGTCCGATGCTGGGGAAAGCCCGAGGAATGTTTATATGCTTACATTATGTGTTTATGTTATATGCTTTTTTGATATATTATATGTATACCGGACTTCGGTCTGATGCTGGGCGGGCTCGATGTCAGGTGGGGCCTGATGCCGGACTACAGTCTGATGACGGGCGGGGCCCGATGTAGCTGGAAAGGCCCAATGTATGTTATTATGTGATTATATGTATGGTATGCGGTACTTTGGGGAGACTAACTAAGATTCGTTCTTACAGTTTTCAGTTTTGGTTTCAGGTACTTCCGCTAGCAAGGGGAATGACTCGGGATGATTGAAGTTCACAGACCATATGTTCAGCTTGGGATTTTTATACTCTGATATTGTTGATAGATGTTATGATGTTTTGAGATGCACTACTTATGTTTTATGAGATGATTTTGATGATTATGGTTTTATTTATAATTTAAAAAATGAAAATTTTGGACTGTATTTTTGCGATGTTTCATAACATCTTGGAAAATTAGGGTTTTCTAAACCCTAATTAGGGTTTCTAACCCAAACACAAGCCAACCAAGTCCAAAATTAAGCTTTTAGGTCAATTAGGGTTCCACTAGGTCGGGCACCACCCACTACCACCTTGGGTAGTGGTGGTCAATGGCGGATCACGACGGCAGCCACCACCTCGTGGTGGTGGTGGTTGTGATTCTAGATCCAACACATGTCCAGGCATATCTCAAATAGCAATCCATTCACAATCAAATGCACACCACCACCCCACACGGTGGTTGGTGGTGGCAGAAGGCGGCAGCCACCACCTCACGGTGGTGGTGGTGGCGATTTCCTTGATTATTCCGGTCAAAACTATAATTATACAATATAATATTCCAAAATAAATACACACACACACACTCAGCCACCCTTGTGGCGGTAGGCGGTGGTTGGAGGTGACAGCCACCACCTCACGGTGGTGGTGATAGCTTTTCTTTTTAAGCTTACGGTCAAACAAAACACGCACACACCCTTTTGCTCGGAGATTGAATCCAACCACCCACCTGGTGGCGTACGACGACGACAGCGACACGGGAAAGTGGGCAGCAGCAGTGTTGATGGCGCCAGCCACCATGGTTGGCCGCCATGGTGGTTCTTCACGACTGGCGTTCATCACCAACATACACACCTACGTATCTACCCTGTTACAGCAACACACACGCACCCACTTCACGAGTCTGCGAACTCAGCCACCCTTTCTCGGTGATAACCAAAAACACCCCAACTCGGCAACCTACTAGACGGCAGGTGGCGACCGGAGGGCACCAACATTACAGAACGGCCGCATGGCGGCGACTACGATAACAAAATGTGACGGAAATACGAAGATGGTGGAGAGGTGATTGCATCACCGACGGTTTCAGTTCGACCGGTCTCCCACGTTCACAACGTTCGCTGGTGCTTCGCAACTCATGTCTTCGCCGACAGTGAGACGGGGGCGATGGATGATCCGGTGTTCCTTTGGTGATTTCCGGCTTCAACAAACAAGGAGGCGACGGCCGAAGATTAGGGGGTATAAGGGTGTCGGCTGTTGAGCATTACTTAGGGTTAGGGTTACGAGGTGACGGTTATATACCCCGTCCTCTTGTAAACTACATCCCATGTTGACACTATCAGTCCCTCATTCGCATATCTTTTTCAAACTAAGCCCCAAAATTTACCCCTTTAGCCCCTGCTCCCAATCATACCCTGACTTCTAAAATCCTTTTCAAATTAAACCCATAATTTACCAAACAGGCCTCAGCCTTCATAATTTTTTACAAATATTACGGAAATTACATTTTAACCCCCAAACTCTTAATTATGACTTTTTAGCCCCCAAAACCAACGCCTTGCTAAATTATTCCGCATTTAGGGCTATTGTTTATTTATTAATTTTATCTATTTATTTATTTAATAAACGGAATGTTACAGTCCTTGTAACAACCCGATATTTCGAGTTAATGTAAGTCAAACTAATTTGAATAAAGTCTAAACTACAATCATGAACAAGTAAACTTACAACAAAAATGGATGCAGTAAGAACTTTGAATACCTTGTGTTCAAGCTTATTTAATTTGTGTGTAGGTATTTATGTAAAGCCTTGTTAATATGAACATTTACAAGCTTAATACCTAACTTAAATCACCAAAAATACAAGGTATGATGTAAATTCGGTTAAGGGAATCAAATCCCTCAAGCAAAACCGAAATCCCTTCACCCATTTGACTTAAAACCGAAATCCCTCATCCATATGACTTGAAACCGAATTCATTGACTTCTTTGACACCATAAACGAATTCTCCTTTTGTTCCCTGGCCAAGAAACCAAATTCTTCTCATTTAGTCCCACTTTAGGACCGAACACAAAGGGAATTCAGTCATGAGGGACCGAATTTACCAAGATAAGGCCTTAAATGGCCGAACACCTCAATGGTGATCCCTTTGACATTTTTCTAAGCTTACATTCACCGCCTTAGAAGTTCTTTCATACTTAAGGAACAAATGAATACATTTAACACTTACAGTAAACAAAATTCAATTCATATGCTCTCAAGTATCATCCCAGTTGAACTTCAAACCTCAAGAACACGTACATCTGCATACATAATTCCTTTACTAACAGTAAGTATTTACTTACAAACTATTGTTTTGTTATAGTCAATTACTTGATAATTGATTTTTAATCAATATTCTGTATATAATATTATTAGGATACGTTTTTTAAACACGTGTTCTAACCCGGAAATCGTCACTACCACCTCGTTATCACCCAAGAACCACATACTATGTGTATTCATACCCCTGCGTTTTTACTATTTTTACTGTTTTAGGGGGGGATACAAGTTTACCACAAGAATATTGTGTTTACAATCAAATGATTTCTAAATATTTCTAAAATGATTTTTAAACTACTAAAACTTTTTTAAATATTGTCAAACTCTTTTAAAGGTTTTATAAACTCTTTTTAATTTATATTTTGCCAAAATCATATATATATATATATATATATATATATATATATATATATATATATATATATATATATTTAAAGGGCTTAGGACTAATAATTCATTTTATTTCCCTTTTCCTTGTTTGGATGTGGGCTCAGGGTAGAATTATTTGTCAGAATGTCGTTTCTTAATTATATATATATATATATATATATATATATATATATATATATATATATATATATATATATATATATATATACACATGAATATAAAAGTTAATTCAATCAGATTCATGTTCCCTTTGTAACATGTCGAGCAAAGAGGATACTTTCATGAATATTATATATCAAACAGAAAACACATATAAATTATAATAGGTTTAATTTGTGGAACTCTCATACTATTTTCACGAATCAGATATACAAAGTTTAATAGATTACTCTTGTACAAATACTTTACATTCAAGAATACTAGAGAAAGATCATACTATCAGTTAATCATTTGTTTAAAAACGACTTTTAATCATTTGTTATATATACATAATCGTCAATATCCTTTTTGTGAGACAATGTTTAGTTGCTTATTCATTTAGGCAATACAGTTAAACTCCTGATATTATAACCAGAATCTACGGATAGAGAGCGAGACAAATGTGTATAGATCTATATGGGATTGACAATCCCGCACTCAGACCGTTAGCTACATCCGGGCAGGCATGCCTATGAGTGACAAATGTCGTAACCCACCAAAAAGATATAAACAAATACAATTAGTATATAATTAATTAAACCAAAGAGTACGAACACAAAGTACTGGTTTTTCAATAATACGATTTACAGTATTACATTACAATTACAGCTGGTGGAGCCATACATATTCATTTTTATAGGATTTTCATAGAGTACAATTAGAAAACATGGAAAAACATAAACAATACAGAAAACACTCTTTTTACGGTTTTATGGTATTAAAACTACTTTTCAGTTATATTAGAAAATATTGGATTTTCTGAAACAATAAACATGGTTACTATTTCAAGGAACAAACCGTAAACTTTTAAATGTTGATACTCTCTTTTCAAAATACTTGTATTCTCAGGGAACCAGTAAATAGGTAAATTCCCGAGATTTTTTAGAAGACGGAGCAGTTTAGAGTCATGTCTTCTATCTTTTGTTATAATACTTCTGAGGTCATATATACAATGACTTGAAAACATATGTAAAACTTTTACTTTATTAATACAATGGTTGTTGTACTTTGATTACTATGATGCATGTGTTGTAATACTTAACATGAAGTCATCCACCCCCGGACGTTTCCGCCGCTCCGGTTTGGGGGTGTGACAGATTGGTATCAGAGCATTGTTTATAGTGAACTCAGTATATCAATCCATAAAATATATACAACTATAAATACATTGGGGCTAAAGAGCTCTGACTATAAGTATACTTTTGAAATCTAAGTATTTTATAAGAAGTATACAAACACTCATACATACAAGAACAACATCACAGTCATAACAACATAAAAGTATTTGGATGTTGAACATTGTAGTTAAAACCGGACAGTTATGTAATCATATCTGGGATAAATATAGCCTGATCAACTATATTTATTTCAGATACGACCAACATGTGTTTGGGAGTGATAGTAGTGTTGCGACAAGTTTAAATTTACCAATTCTACATACACAGAAGAATTATAAGAACAGAACATAAAGTTAAAATACTATAGGAGTATTTTAGGCACTATAATACTAAGAACCAACTATGTGAAAACAAAGGACCACCCTTGCTAGTAGATCTATAAGTATTAAGTGTATATATTACGGTTATATATAATTAAGGTTTTATAGACTTAGAATGTGCGGTTTAACTTTACTTCATTTTCCTTGTTTGGATGTGGATGTAGAGTAGGATAATTTATTCGAAGGTCTATTTGACCCAAGTTATATATAATTGGTATACACTTTGTGGTTATAGAAGGACCCAATATGAGTCATACCATACAGAATACATTAACTGTTAACTGTAAGTTTCTTATATGGAAACGTGAAGTTGTTTACTTGTTTTTACTAAATCTATTAAATACTTCTTACACCCCTATTTCTCGCATAGATAACATGGTTGGATTTCATCTACCGGGAGACCCATACTTTCCTAATCAAGAAAACAATGGTTGGATAGAAGAAGACTTTGAAGAAGATTTTTCGGAAGAATCTGACTCAGAACCAGAAGTCTATAATCCACCTAAAATTACCCAAAATCTCAATCCTCATTAGAACTTCCAAGGTCCGACACTGCAGTGGGCAGTTAACTTAGATAGGTGGAGTCATGAGCAGGGTTAGGCCCGTCCGTTCAATGGAGACCAAAGCTTCTACAACCTTAACGAAGGAGGCTAAGCAGATAGAGCTCTCACTGTAATAGTTCGTCGTGTTGCGCGTAACGATGAACAAGGAAGAACTGCCATCGAACGAGTTATGCAGGTTGATGCTACCACTAGAGTCAACACGGTTCGTCTTCACCACCTGATTCGAAACCATGAAACAACCAGGAATCATACTGAAGCCTTGCGAAGAGAACTAGCTGCAAACCAAACTGAAATTGGAGAACTTCGAGAACTTCAAGCGACATTAGAAAGGCATATGTTCGCAACAGAACGCCAGTTGGCTAAATCCAAGGCTGAATCTACTAGCAAACCAAACAACACTCCTCGCGAGTAGAGCATACTCTACTCACTCTTTTGAATATATTATATAGTTTAAGTCTACGTATATACACTAGTGATGTTTTCATGTACATAGTACGACCTCGAAATTTCACTTTCGATAAGTCGGTATGTTGTCGAAGTTTTCCCTTAAGTTGGTATGTTGTAGACCTACTTCAAGGTCAAATTTTCCGAACTCTGTGTATCTAATATACCAATAAAAATTGACAGGCAACTTATTTCCTTTGAAAAATCATTATCCAATTTCATGTTATCACTTTATAAGTTATTCTTGTGGTAGACTCCTATATAAACTCCTTATAGAATTCATGCTAAACTAGTGTATTTGATTCAAAGACATCTAATTTATAATCTCTATTGATGTCTTACTATGTTTTCATCTTTTGAATCTTAAAACAAAAGATGCCTCCAAGAAGAAATCCAAGGCGTATAAATGTCAAGGCAGCACCAACACCACCTCCACCTCCTCCGCCGCCACCACCTCTACAGTTTGACGCTAATATGTTTCAGGCAGTGGTCACTGCAGCTGTGGCAGCCGCCATGTCACACATAAATACAACCGGTGCCATCGGATCTGGGAGTGGTTCTCATCCCTTAAATCATTTTGAAAGTCAAGGACACCCATGGGAGTGTACATATAAGGACTTCACGAATGCCAAACCTAGGACCTTTAATGGAAATGGAGGAGTCATGGATCTAACTCAATGGATAGAGAAAATTGAAGCAGTCTTTGAAATTTGCTTGTGCCCTGAAGGTAGCAAGGTAAAATTTGTTGCATGCACTTTTTCCGACCGAGCTCTTACATCGTGGAACGGCCATGTAAAGTCACTAACCCTTATAGTGGCTAATTTAATGAGTTGGGAAAATCTGAAGTTGATGTTGATGCAAGAGTACTGCCCTAGAGGTGAAGTACAAAAGCTCGAGCAAGAGCTTTGGGGTCTTACCATGATCGTGTAGGATATAGTGTCTAAGTCCATAACTATATTTGGTATGTACTTGACCCGACCCAACATGGTCCATTTGGGTTGCATGGCATTTCATTGCTTGGATAGACCAAAATGAGAGAAAGGACACTTAAGGTTATTAAAATATTATAAGTTCTAATATATTAATAATATTATTTAATTAGTATTGATCAAAGAATTAATTTGAGATTAATTAAGTGATCAAAAAGAGACTAATTAAATATATGGGGTTGATTGTGTAAATCATCTATTCTGGTATAGTGGGCTAATGATCCATGGTTTGTATGGATTGGGTTAAAACCCATAAGGTGCTCCATGGAGGTTACAAACCCATGGATCATGGAATATGGAAAGCCATGACAATTAGAGTTTATATGGTGTAACCCTACTTGTTCCACAACTATATAAAGGCCCGTAGTCTAGCAAAATCGGCACTACTTGTACAAGATAGAGGGCTATCTGATTTTGTGGTGTTAGTGAACTTCTCTCAAGGTTTTTCCAAGTATTGTGGTGTTGTGTGAGAGATTTGAGGCATCACACTTGAGGTGATAGGGTCACAAGGTTTTCAAGGAATCCAAACAACACAAGGTATGTTCTACAACTAGCATTTATGTTTAAAAGTTCCCCATGCTATGCTAGATAGGTTATGAACCTTGGAAAATCAAATTTGCATGTATCATAGTAAAACATAGATCCAAGGTTTCTAGGGTTGCATGTACACCATAGGAGTGTTAGATTGCTCAAAACCCATCAGTGGTATCACAGACTAGGCTTGTTTGTTTTACTTGATGCAAACTTGTTGAAAAAACTCAAAATTTTTCATTCTGCAGCATGAACTCGTCGAGTCCATGGGGGGACTCGACGAGTCCATGTGTAAATTCATCCTATTCGTCTAGTAGGTTCTTGCACTCGACGAGTAGAAGCCCCTAAATGCATATTTTCGAGTTTTGCTGATGGAAATGGACTAGAAACATTACCCTAAACAGTTTTGGTGTTATAAAATTGTTTTAGATGGTGTAATGCTTATGCTAATCCATTTACAATGGCAAATATCAAAATTCCATGTTTTATATGTGTTAATATGATTCTTGAAATTTTGATATGAATTTTCATGTTCTTATGAGTTTTAGAAGATCATAGGAATTATGTGTAACTTGCTTGTTAATATGATTCTTGATCTTAATGGCTAATGATGGAGTCCATAACTTGTCCTCAAGTTATGGATAACCAAACGTCACTTCTTTAAAAGTGTCATTAAAGAATGAGAGGTTACATAAAATGAAGAGTCTTCATTTTAATAGACCATTAAACTTATAAGTTATGAAATGAAAGGTCTTGAATAGTTTCAATACTTGCCCTCAAGTTTTGGAATTTGTAAAGTCTTACACTCTAATACTTTAATTTCCAAATTGAACCTTAGAATTTTAAGAGTTTAAAATCCAACCCTTATACTATTATTATATTAAAATTTTAAATATATAGATATGTATAAGAATAAGTCAGTCTTACCGTTAGTAGGCCTCAATCACGAAGCCGGTCTATAAGGGGGGTATAAGGTTGTTGCCTATAAAATGGCAGCTTAATGGGTGTCCACTCTCACCCACCGCTTCCTTGAATGGTGGAGGGTCGTTAGCCGAACAGGTAGGATAGGACTTTAATCCTCATTAAACGTATAATGAAATTATAAAGTAACTAAACCTTTATTAATTCCCAATCTTAGTTACTTTAGGAAAATGTGAAATAGGTGCTAACCCATGAAATTACACTTTGTACCTTACCAAGCCGTTAGTGGAGTGCGTGTGGTTAACCGGTACACTAATAAGAACTAGTAAGAGTGGCAAAGGGTAACTTGATTTTATCATAGATTGGTGGAGCGCGTGTGGTTAACCAGCACATCGATTAGGTGATAAAAGTTAAGGGTACCAAGTCAATTTGCATGGTTATTCACACCTTGTTTGTGATCCTCGACATCCCAGTCACAAACTTGATAGGGCGCAATCGAGATTCAAACATGTCATTGAAAGTTCAATGTATCTCAAAAGATCTAGGAATTTCAAATCCAATAAAACTTAATAATCTATTTCGTTTTGTGGTGGAAATTGGTAAATCGTCATTTACCTACCTTCAAATATTTTATAGCTTGTATTACGGCATCCCTCTTCCAACTATAAATAGTTTGTTGGGTCCTAGCCTTAATATTTCATTTTGGGTGACTTATTAAGGACTCTTTATCTAATAAAACTTGTCTTTCTTTCTTTCAGATGTCTTCCAACACTGCTACTGGCTCGAACCCTACAGGCTCCTTTTCCCTAATGAACTTGTGTGGGAAAATCACGTTTGATGGTTCCAATTTCAATGGATGGATTAGGAACATCAGAATGATTACTCGCTATGAGGGAAAAGAGTATGTCCTCGATAAGGAGCTAAAGGTTATCGATGAGTCAACTGCTACTCTTGAGGTGATTGCTAAGTACACTACCCATGTGAAAGATGCCACTATGGTTATCTGCATCATGTTGGCCACAATGATGGAAGAACTCCAAAAATCCTATGAAGATTTCTACCCTTTTGAGATGCACCAGGATCTGATGGATAGGTACCATCAGAGTGCTCGTCAGGAGAGGTATGAAATCATTTCCTCCATGATAACAGCTAGGATGAAGGAGGGAGAATCCCTCACCGATCACTTGCAGAAAATGCAAAGGTTCGTGGACCGATTACTTAAGCTTAATGTGGACTTCCCTGAGGACATGATGATTGACATCATTCTCCATTCCTTACCTCCAAGTTATGATTAGTTTCATATGACTTATCATATGAACAAGGAGGAAGTCACACTGAGTAAGCTTCAAGGACTTTTAAGGACCGTTGAAAGTGGAATTAAAAGTACATCAACTGATACTCCTACTCCTACTACTGCTCCTATCCTGGCAATTGGGCAAGGAAAGGGGAAAAAGAGGAAGACCCCTTCGAAGGGTACCAAGGGAAAGTCTCTTGATGGCTCCTCTTTAAGTGGAACCAAGAAAGGTTTCATTCCTCCTTCTTCAAACCCTAAAGAAGCACAGTTCTTCTACTGCCAGGAAATGGGGCACTGGAAGCGAAGATGCCCCAAATACTTGTAGGATGTAAAGGATGGGAAAGTTAAACCCATCGATGCAGGTATTTACACTATATTGTCTAATAACTCATTGAAAACTAACTCTTGGATGCTTGATACAGGTTGTGGTATTCACATTTGTACTGATTTGTAGGGCCTAAGAAGAAGTGAGAAAGTGGAGCATGGGAAGATAAACTTAATCATGGGGAATAGGAAAGCACCACCTGTTACCAAGATAGGAGTTTATTCTTTATTTCTTAATAATGAGTTAATGTTAGATTTGAATAAATGTTGTTACTCGTATGAAATGGGGAGAAATATTATTTCCTTTCATGGCTTGTACAAACAAGGATTTTCCTTTTCATTTGATAATGATAATGGTGCTATTAATGTTTACTACAATGATGTATTTTACTTTAAAGCATTACCTTGTGATGGTGTATATGACGCTGTGAATGTTGTAGATAATCAAGGAAATAATGTGTTGTGTATTGATTCTTCAAATAATTTAGATAATGCATCCTTGTGGCATTGTCGTCTTGGACATGTTAACAAGAAGCGCATAGGCCAACTCCAAAAGGCTTTTTGGAATCATTTAACCTAAAGTCAGATGATAGTTGCGAGTCTTGTTTACTTGTAAAAATGACAAAGTCGCCCTTCACTGGTACTTGTGAGAGGGGTGAAGGTTTGTTGGACCTCATACACACTGATGTGTGTGGACCCTTCAAAACCGCCACAAGAGATGCTAATCGCTATTATGTGACTTTTACTGATGATTATAGTAGATATGGATTTATCTACTTAATCAAGCATAAGTCAGAAACCTTTGAAAAGTTCAAAGAGTTTAAGTAGGAAGTGGAGAATCAACTGGGTAGGAACATCAAGATGATCCGATCCGATCAGGGAGGAGAGTATCTTAGTATCGAGTTCCTTGACTATCTTAAAGAATGTGGGATTGTCTCACAATTGACACCTCCTAGGACACCACAGATGAATGGTGTGGCTGAGAGGCGCAATCGAACCTTGTTGGACATGGTTCGTTCCATGATGAGTCGAACTTCATTACCAATCTCTCTCTGGGGGTATGACTTAGAGACTGCCACCCATATCCTTAATCTAGTCCCTACTAAAAAGGTTGCCAAAACACCTCATGAGATGTGGACTGGAAAAGTTCCCAATCTAGATCACATCATGATTTGGGGTTGCGAGGCTTCCGTGAGGTACGAGACTCAAGATAAGCTCGAACCTTGAAGTGAGAGGTGTATTTTCATCGGCTACCCACATAGATCCTTTGGTTACCTCTTCTACAGTCCCAGTGATAATGTGGTCTTTGTAGCAAGGAGAAGAGTCTTTCGTGAGAGAGAGTTCATAAGCAAAGGAAACAGTGGGAGGAAAATTGACCTTGAAGAAATTCAAGAGTCAAGTGGTGAAGGAACCTCAAACCCTAGTAATCAACCTGAGGAGGAAACTCCTGTTGATCCAACTGACGGGCCCATAACTCTGAGGCGTTCCACGAGAGTTAGGAATGCACCTGAGCATTACTATGGTTTCCATATTACTGCGGAAGGTGATACACTTATCAGTGATAGTACACTGGTAAGTCTGGATGAACCAAACTGCTACACGGAAGCCATGGCAGGCCCTGAGGCTGCTAAATGGAAAGAGGCTATGGACAGCGAGATACAGTCCATGTATGATAATCAAGTTTGGAACTTGGTTGACAATATGTCAGGTCGCAAGACAGTCGGGTGCAAAAGGGCTTTTCACAAACTCCAGGAGTTGATTATGATGAGACCTTTTCACCAGTAGCAAAGATAAGTCTATTAGGGTTATGCTAGCATTTGCTGCATTTCATGACTATGAAATATGGCAAATGGATGTCAAAAATGCTTTCCTTAATGGAAAGTTGGCTGAGGATGTTTACATGAGTCATCCAGAGGGTTTTGTCAGTGCAGATTACCCTAATAGAGTGTGTTAGCTTGATAAATCCATCTATGGATTAAAGCAAGCACCTCGTAGATGGAATCTTTGCTTCGATGAGAAAGTCAAAGAGTTTGGATTTTCGAGGAGTGAGGATGGGTCATGTGTATATGTTAGGGCTAGTGGGAGTATACTTAGCTTTTTGGTGTTGTATGTGGATGACATACTACTCATAGGAAATGACACTCCAACCTTGTAGGAGGTTAAGTCCTGGCTTGGGAAGTGTTTCGCTTTGAAGGACCTTGGGGAAGCTGCCTATGTCCTAGGGATAAGGATTTTGAGAGACAGGAGTAAGAGACTAATTGGACTTAGTCAAAGTACCTACTTGGATAAGGTGCTGAATAGGTTCAGCACGCAGAATTCCAAGAAAGGTGAATTACCGATCCAGAGTAACGCCAAACTGAGTAAGAATCAGAGTCTGAGTACAGAGGCTGAGATAGCTGAGATGAGTCATGTACCATATGCTTCCGTTGTGGGCTCGATCATGTATGCTATGACTTGTACTCGCCCTGATGTGGCCTTTGCTTTGAGCATTGTCAGTAGATATCAAGGGAACCCTGGCAAGGCTCACTGGACTGCGGTAAAGAACATTCTCAAGTATCTGCGAAGGACTAAGGATTGGGTCCTTACCCTTGGTGGCAGTGATGAATTGAGAGTGGCAGGGTATAGCGATGCTAGCTTTCAGACTGATAGGGTTAATTTCCGCTCTCAGTCAGGCTGGGTCTTTACCTTAAATGGAGGAGAAATTTATTGGAAAAGTTCCAAGCAGGAAACAGTAGCTGATTCAACTTGCGAATCAGAGTATATAGCAGCAAGCGAGGCAGCAAAGGAGGCAATATGGCTAAAGAACTTCATTGGAGACCTTGGAGTTGTACCAACTATAAAAGAGCCAATGGAAATTTTCTGTGACAGTGAAAGTGTGGATGCTTTAGCTGAGGAACCAAGGGATCACGGGAGATCCAGACACATTGACAGAAAATACCATTTCATTAGACATCGAATAGAAGAAGGACTCCTTGTGGCAAAGAGGGTATCATCAGATGAGAACCCAACAGATCCCCTCACGAAGGGACTGAGTAGGGTTAAGCATTTACAGCATGCAAGGTGCATCGGACTGAAGGATGATGTTAGTTTTAATAATTAGATAGTTTTGAAACGTGTAAAATGTAATTGACATTTGATAATTAAACAAAAGTTGTTATTTATTTATGAGTAAAGTCTTACTATCTTTTGTTAATCGTTTACTATTGTTTCAACTTTGCATGTTTTGACTTCCAGAATAATTATATTATTCAAACTCTCCACAGTCAGTCATACTTTAGAAGTAGGTATTGAATTAAGACTGTCATGAATTGGGTTTGTAGATTGTCTAAAGGTGTATTAGACATAGCACTGGTTGTTGCAACATTCATGAGTGATCATAATGCCTGAGTATTGGACTCAACCCACGCTCACTTGTATCACTTCATGGAATTTATCTTGAGTGATCGTGAGATGGTAATATCATATAAATCTTCAAACCTAGAGATATGAGTTGTTGACTATGAGTTGGTTATACATTGATTGTACGTAAACGCATTAGTAACTCGATGTTATAAAACGTGCCTTTGTGCATAATTCAACAAGTAGTCAGTACAAGCATATGAGTCGAAGTTTATCTGTTCCTTCTAGGATTAGAAGCGATATCTGGGCCCCTCGATGATTTTGTTTTGACCTATGTACCGGGCCTGGTCAGAACCTAATTGATGTGTTCAATTTTGTTCTATGTCAAACAGATCAGAGATCGAGAAACAAATGCTGGACAATAAGTAAGACCATGTTCCATGTATATGTCCGGCTGATATCTTGAGAGCAGAGGATTATATGATCACTTATCTTAAATGGTGTATCATCATCATCTCAGCTATGCGAGACCTTGAAAGAGCTACGATTGCTAGTCGGGTTCTGAAGTCATATCTGCAACTATAGTTATTAGACTTATCAAAGTGGGAGTTTGTTGGATATAGTGTCTAAGTCCATAACTATATTTGGTATGTACTTGACCCGACCCAACATGGTCCATTTGGGTTGCATGGCATTTCATTGCTTGGATAGACCAAAATGAGAGAAAGGACACTTAAGGTTATTAATATATTATAAGTTCTAATATATTAATAATATTATTTAATTAGTATTGATCAAAGAATTAATTTGAGATTAATTAAGTGATCAAAAAGAGAGTAATTAAATATATGGGGTTGATTGTGTAAATCATCTATTCTGGTATAGTGGGCTAATGATCCATGGTTTGTATGGATTGGGTTAAAACCCATAAGGTGCTCTATGGATGGTCCATGGAGGTTACAAACCCATGGATTATGGAATATGGAGAGCCATGACAATTAGGGTTTACATGGTGTAACCCTACTTATGCCACAACTATATAAAGGCCCCTAGTCTAGCAAAATCGGCACTACTTGTACAAGATAGAGGGCTATCCGATTTTGTGGTGTTAGTGAACTTCTCTCAAGGTGATTCCAAGTATTGTGGTGTTGTGTGAGACATTTGAGGCATCACGCTTGACGTGCTAGGCTCACAAGGTTTTCAAGGAATCCAAACAACACAAGGTATGTTCTACAACTAGCATTTATGTTTAAAAGTTCCCCGTGCTATGCTAGATAGATTATGAACCTTGGAAAATCAAACTTGCATGTATCATAGTAAAACATAGATCCAATGTTTCTAGGGTTGTATGTACACCATAGGAGTGTTAGATTGCTCAAAACCCATCAGATTGGTACAGACATAGTATCTTATACCAATAGGTTCAGCGATCTGGCGATCCTATGTCCTGGAATGGTTCCTATGGAGGAGTCATGGCTCTAACTGTAATGCCCGTGTTTCTAGGCTAGGAATTAATATTGATATGATAGTTTAGGTTAACCTTTGTAACTCATTTTGAAGAAATGAAAAGGAATTATGTGAATATTATGTGTTTTATGTGTTTTATGCTTAATTACTAGGAGTTAATTAATTAAGAATAAAAATGAGCGTCGAAAATAAATATTAGATAAAGCCGATATCTATTAATAAATTTTTAGTGGTCGTGACAAGGATTACGGATACATAAAGAATACCAAAATCCGAGTTATAACGAAGAAGTTATGACCTGTCGAAGTTTCACGACAAAACCAGCACGGTGACGAATGATGTAAAAAGTAAGTTTTTGATAAACTACTTTTTAGCCTTAGTGATCTGAACGAAAGTCGTACTGTTCGTTAAACCGAGAGTATGTATAAAAAGAACGTCTAAATCTGACTTCGTATGAGGAAGTTATGATTTTTCGAAGTTTCAGCTTAGCAGTAGACAGCTAAAAACTCGAATTTTAGATCGAGTGATTTTTAGCCAACACAACCTAAACGAGAATCGAAGGTATCGTCAATAGGAGTACAATGGTAAAAAGACAGACGAAAACGGACGTCGGATGAAGAAGTTATGAATTTTTAACGGATTTCCTGTCCCGGTCTGTTAAAAATAATAATATAAAAATTAAATTCAAAATTAACCGACGAAGTCTAAACGAAAGTTGTAGAGCGTAATTTTACCTACGCGTGCATATAGAGAACGTCAAAAACGGAGCTCGTATGCGAACGTTATGGATTTTAGAAGTTTTTGCACAAAAATCGAGAAATTTCGCATAGGTGGCTTCGGCCACGTCACCCTCGCCCAAAATGTGCCACGTGTCTAAAATGGCTGAGTCATCCGAGCAGCTGGCAGCCGCGTGTCGCTTCTGGATTCGACCGAAGTCTCGGCCCTCGCACATCCGACGCGTGTGCACCCCCGTGTCCGAGCAGCTTAGTCACCGGTGATGAGGCTCGTCCGAAGCTTGACGCGTGGCCTCGCATGCGAGAAGTTTCCGAGCCTCCTGCTGCCTCGTGTCCTCGGTGCCGACTCCCTTCTCTCGGCCGACTTCGGACCTCGCCTATAAGTAGGAGGCTTGCGAGCCTTCCCGGGTACTTTTGGAAAATTGGCACTTTTCACCCATTTTTCAATATTTTCACCATTTTAACATCCCCCGAAGCCCCGGTATCGATTATAGCACCCGAAACACGTCCCGAAGTGCCCGGGAAGCCCAAAAAATTTATCTTTTCGGTTCCGAAGCCCGACCCTTGCAGAGCCCCGTTTCTCAATAAAACTCCCGGTTTTATTAGAAACGATCGTTTTAGGAAACGAAGTGCTGCCCGATTTTCATTATATCAGGTGAGTGTATAGTTACTTTCACCTTACACAAAGAAATGAAGTATTTTATATAAAATACATGTTGTGTGAATATATATATTGTTTCTTTATTTGAGATGGATGTTAAAGGAATAATTTATACATGTTTTTAAATAATTTAAACTGTATATATATTTTATCTACAAAAATGTTGGGTAAAACATGGGTAGATGAAATAGTGGGTGTGTGATGAAAGGTGAGTTGGATAGATGACATGATCAGTGATATAGATCATGAGTTGAGAGTGAGTGGTGAAATGAGATCATGAGTTGAGAGTGAGTGGTGAAATGAGATCATGAGTTGAGGGTGAGTGGTGAAATATGAGAAAAGCCCTTACCCAAACGTTGAGGGTGAGTGGTGAAATATAAGAAAAGCCCTTACCCAAACGTTGCCCCCCCCCCCCCCCGGTCATTCAGCAGAGTATGGATGACAACCATGGACTATTCTAGACGGTCTGTGGAACAGTAGCAGGCTTGCAACCTGTAGGTGTGTGAACTATATGTTCATCAGCTGTACTCTAAAAACCCATTGACATGTATTGCGGGGGGGATTCCCATGGGCAATACTGTCGATAAATAAGAGCTATGGACATAGCACATGGGACGATGAGACATCGTGCCTATTTGACATAAATTGCTGAGGGAAAACACTGCTGTCACCCCGATGTTTGCCTTATTTGACATAAATTGTTGAGGAACCCCCGAAGCAATGTTGTCACCGCTAGTGAAGCCCGAAAAATTTATCTTTTCGGTTCCGAAGCCCGACCCTTGCAGAGCCCGGTTTCTCAATAAAACTCCCGGTTTTATTAGAAACGATCGTTTTAGGAAACGAAGTGCTGCCCGATTTTCATTATATCAGGTGAGTGTATAGTTACTTTCACCTTACACATAGAAATGAAGTATGTTATATAAAATACATGTTGTGTGAATATATATATTGTTTCTTTATTTGAGATGGATGTTAAAGGAATAATTTATACATGTTTTTAAATAATTTAAACTGTATATGTATTTTATCTACAAAAATGTTGGGTAAAACATGGGTAGATGAAATAGTGGGTGTGTGATGAAAGGTGAGTTGGATAGATGACATGATCAGTGATATAGATCATGAGTTGAGAGTGAGTGGTGAAATGAGATCATGAGTTGAGAGTGAGTGGTGAAATGAGATCATGAGTTGAGGGTGAGTGGTGAAATATGAGAAAAGCCCTTACCCAAACGTTGAGGGTGAGTGGTGAAATATGAGAAAAGCCCTTACCCAAACGTTGCCCCCCCCGGTCATTCAGTAGAGTATGGATGACAACCATGGACTATTCTAGATGGTCTGTGGAACACTAGCAGGCTTGCAACCTGTAGGTGTGTGAACTATATGTTCATCAGCTGTACTCTAAAAACCCATTGACATGTATTGCGGGGGGGATTCCCGTGGGCAATATTGTCGATAAATAAGAGCTATGGACATAGCACATGGGACGATGAGACATCGTGCCTATTTGACATAAATTGCTGAGGGAAAACAGTGTTGTCACCCCGATGTTTGCCTTATTTGACATAAATTGTTGAGGAACCCCCGAAGCAATGTTGTCACCCCTAGTGATAATCCTTAGGCTAGGTCCCTTGTGATAGTTGTTTAGGGACGTAAAGTGAGGATAATGGGAATGGGTAATTAGGGTTATTTTTGGTTGATGAAATTAATAAATTTAGTGTTGATTGAGAACTTAATAAGTTTATTATTTATTGTGGGTTGAAAACCCTATATGCTCACCAGGCTCCCAAGCCTGACCCACTCAGCTTTTTATATTACAGGTGGTGGACCCCGAGCATAGTCGGATGATGATGATGAGTGATTTTTGGATTATAGGCCAGTAGTTTTAAATAACTGTTGAAAGGCTTATAATGTATTGTTTATGCTTTTGACCTGTATCGGAACATGACATCCCGAGGTTTTGATATGAAATGAAATTATATATTTCTTAAAGAAAGGTTTTGACAAACTTTTATCATGTTTTGTATTGGGGACCAATTCCGCAACATCTTTTAAAAGGATTTCTCTGATTTTATTTTAAAAAGCATAAATTAAATCGCTCTTTTCTGGCCGAGAAATTAGGGGATGTCACAGTTGGTATCAGAGCATTAGTTTAAGCGAACTAAGAAATTGTAGGATTTATAGACTTAAACTTAGAATGCTAAGTGATGATTGTGAGATGAGTGTCTACCATATTTTAGACACAAGCACTAGTTTATTTTAGGAAATATGCCTAAAATTCTTTTATGTGCTAAATGCTATATGTTTGCCATATATGCCATTATTTGTTCGGATCTATGGTCTGTTGCTGACCGGATCTGGAAACCTTATGTGTGTGGGATTCTAAACGTATGACGACGATATTAGAACTAACATATAAACGTTTTGGAGTAATAACGAAGATTTAACGTCTATCGAAAATAAAGATCTAAAATCACCTACGACTGGTGTATAGATCGAAATGGCGAGTACGCAAAGTGCATTCGGAAACGATAATCCGTAGCCTGAGCCAGTCACGATGGATGGGGTGTAGGCAATGGTGCGTACGATGTTGGATCAACAGATGGAAGAAACAAACGTTTACTTCAACAAAGTAAGGATGAACTTACTGTGCCAGTACGTCAGACATTTGTTCTTGAGGCAACTATCCGGGTTGTTAAGTCTATTGAAGAAATGATCAATGACAGGACCGCCAACGAGGTTGAAGTTGGCAAGAACAGGAAATTTGAGGGGTCTTCGAGGCCCGACAAGAGCAACATATTCTGAAAGTCTGGCAAAAGAGGAGGTAAAGGAAAATGGTGCGGGAAGTGCAAAAATAAACACTCTGGGAATTGTGGCGGGAAGGTGAAGTGCTTTAGGTGTGGTGAAATTGGGCATTACGCCAATGAGTGTACGATTCCCAAGGGGGTGTGTTACGTATGTAAGGAAGAAGGCCATATTTCTAAGGACTGTCCGAAGAAAAATGAAGTAACAAGGCCAAGTGCACCGCCAACGCCAAGGGAATTTCAGAATATCCTTGACGAAGCAAATAACAACGCTAGGAAGTAGAAGTAAAGACTTGATACCCGAAGATCAAGTTATGAAGTAGTAATATGAATAGTAACAAGTGGTTTAGCCTATTAGAGGCATAGTATAGGGTAAACTTGAACCTTTGTGTCATCATTTCAAGGAAATAATATAAACCCTGGTTTTGTCATCTGATGAATAGAATGACTATGTGAAAATCTTGTATGGTGATTTGGAGAACTACGAGACAATACTTGGGACGAGTATGAGTAGGTGTGAATGGTAGTAGAGGCCTATACTACCGGAAGCACAGGACTCATACTTGGATCAAGGAAAGTCACAAGGTTACCAAGGAGCTAGTAATTGATTCCGTCTTGTTCTAGTCTGTCGTTACCATCATTTCGGTAATGACTAAGAAGATGATTGTTATTCTGACCTTAGAGGTCATATCGAATCGAGTCCGACTAAGATGAGTATGTCACGTGGTTCGGATAACCAAATTCGATGTAGCATTTGACTTAAGCCAGAAGATTGAAGTGAAAGATGATCAAAGCGATCAATAGAAGTATCACACTCATTGTTAAAGAAGTTGGTAGTTAGAAATGATGCATGTTGAACTGTGATTCTATCACATTAGAACATGAAGGAAGGTATAGTTTGTTTCGAAATGTGTCCCTAGGAAGATCTGAGTCTAAGTAGTGCATTATACAATGAGAGATCATTAGAACATGACCCATCGGTCTGTTACAATAAATGAAGGAAAGTACTTATTCTAAGAAGAAGAAGGAGTCCTCAATAAGGATTTATTTTGTAACTTGAAGGTTACGATTGAAAGTCCTACGAAGATCTGAAGCTTTTTAGGATTAGCTGGATATTACCGAAGGTTTATCCAAGGCTTTTCTTTGATCGCAACTCCATTGACAGCTTTGACCCACAAAGGAGCTGTTTATACTTGGAATGAGAAGCATAAGGAAGTTTTTGAGATGTTAAAGAAGAAGTTGTGTGAAGCACCGATTCTTTCATTACCTGAAGGAGTTGATGACTTCATAGTTTATAGTGATGCCTCTGGAGTTGGGTTAGGTTGTGTTCTGACCCAAAGGGATAAAGTGATAACGTATGCATCGAGGCAATTGAAAGAGCATGAAAAGAACTACCCCACTCATGATCTGGAGTTGGCAGCGGTTGTATTCGCCTTAAAGATATGGAGGCATTATCTTTATGGTACTAAATGCAAACTTTTCACTGATCATAAGAGTCTTCAATATATCTTTAATCAGAAGGAGTTGGAGATGAGGCAACGACGCTGGCTAGAGTTACTCAAGGACTATGACTGTGAGATACTTTACCATCCTAGTAAAGCAAATGTTGTTGCTGATGCTCTCAGTCGGAAGGTAAATCTTGAAAAGAAAAGGCCAAGAGCGTTGAGAATTGAAGTTGTCTTGACAATTGTGGAAATTATAAAGAAAGCTCAAGAGGAAGCTTTAGAGAGAAATGACCAAAAGGAGGAACGTTTGGGCAAAACATTGGTGTTTGATACAAACGGTCAAGGACTGAAGGTATTAAAAGATAGGATTTGGGTACCTAAGATGGGAGGAGTAAGAGATCTTCTGATGGAAGAAGCTCACAAGACCATGTACTCGATTCATCCCGGCAGTACAAAAATGTATAGGGATCTAAAACCCTACTACTAGTGGCCGACGATGAAGCTCGATGTTGCTAAGTATGTGGTCAAGTGTGTAATTTGTGCTAGGGTTAAGGCACAACATCAGAAACCGTATGGGAGTTTAGAACCTTTACCTGTACCCATGGGTAAATGGGAAGATATCACCATGGATTTTGTGACTAAACTGCCCAGAACAAGGAACGGTCACGACATGATTTGGGTGGTCGTTGATCGCTTCAATAAGAGTGCGCATTTCATAGCAGCCAACGAGAAATGGTCTATAGATAAACTTGCGAATTCTTACGTGAAGGAAAGTGTGAGGCTTCACGGTATTCCGTTAACGATTGTATCCGATCGTGACAGCCGTTTTACCTCAAGGTTTTGGAGAAGTCTATAAGAGGAATTGGGTACCAAGTTGTGTTTGAATACAGCTTACCATCCGCAAACTGATGGTCAAAGCGAACGAACAATTCAAACATTGGAGGATATGCTGAGAGCATGTACCCTAAAATTCCAAGGTAACTGGGGTGAACACTTACCTCTAGTAGAATTTTCCTATAATGATAGTTTCCACTCGAACATTTAGATGGAGAAAAGTGTCGAACACCGTCATGTTGGCTGGAAGCTGGGGAAAAGCAGTTTATGGGACCTGAAATAGTCCATCAGACTGCTAAAAAGTTGAAAGTGATTAGGGAAAGGATGTTAGCAGCTCAAGATCGACAAAAGAGCTATGCTGACAAGCAAAGATAACCGATATCATTTGAAGTTGGAGACTCGGTTTTACTTAAAGTCTCGCCGTGGAAGGGACTTATAAGATTTGGTAAAAGGAGAAAGTTGAGTCCAAGGTTTATTGGACCATTTGAAGTTCTTCAGAGGATCAGAAATCAAGCTTACAAGCTAGAATTACCGGAAGAACTGGAGGGTATTTATAATACCTTTCATATGTGTTATTTGAGAAAGTTCACGTGAGATGTGCCCGACATAATTCCCATTTCTGAATTAAGGTTGGATGAAAACAAGAGGTTAATTGAAGAACCTGAGGCAATCGTTGACCGTAAGACTAAGAAGTTGTGACGCAAAATGGTCGATTTAGTGCTTGTGCGTTGGAAACATACGAATGGGCCAAATCTCACCTGGGAAACGGAGAGTGACATGATGAGTCGCTATCCGTATTTGTTTGCTGATGTGTGATTCCGGGGACGGAATCATCCAAAGGGGGAGCGAATTGTAATGCCCGCGTTTTAGGCTAGGCATTAATATTGATATGTAGTCTAGGTTAGCCTTTGTAACTCAATCTGAAGAAATGAAATGGAATTATGTGAATATTATGTGTTTTATGTGTTTTATGCTTAATTACTAGGAGTTAATTAATTAAGAATAAAAATGAGCGTCGAAAGTAAATATTAGATAAAGCCGATATCTATGAAGAAAGTTGTAGTGGTCGTGACAAGGATTACGGATATATAAAGAATACCAAAATCCGAGTTATAACGAAGAAGTTATGACCTTTCGAAGTTTCACGACAAAACCGGCATAGTGCCGAATGACGTAAAAATTGAGTTTTAGATAAACTACTTTTTAGCCTTAGTGATCTGAACGAAAGTCGTAGTGTTCGTTAAACCGAGAGTATGTATAAAAAGAACGTCCAAATCTGACTTCGTATGAGGAAGTTATGATTTTTCGAAGTTTCAGCTTAATAGTAGACAGCTAAAAACTAGAATTTTAGATCGAGTGATTTTTAGCCGACACAACCAAAACGAGAATCGAAGGTATCGTCAATAGGAGTACAACGGTAAAAAGATAGACGAAAACGGACGTCGGATGAAGAAGTTATGAATTTTTAACGGATTTCCTGTCCCGGTCTATTAATAATAATAATATAAAAATTAAAGTCAAAATTAGCCGACAAAGTCTAAACGAAAGTTGTAGAGCGTAATTTTACCTACCCGTGTCCGAGCAGCTTAGTCACCGGTGATGAGGCTTGTCCGAAGCTTGCCGCGTGGCCTCGCATGCGAGACGTGTCCGAGCCTCCTGCTGCCTCGTGTCCTCGGTGCTGACTCCCTTCTCTCGGCCGACTTCGGACCTCGCCTATAAATAGGAGGCTTGCGAGCCTTCCCGGGTACTTTTGGAAAATTGGCACTTTTCACCCATTTTTCAATATTTTCACCATTTTAACATCCCCCGAAGCCCCGGTATCGATTATAGGACCCGAAACATGTCCCGAAGTGCCCGAGAAGCCCGGAAAATTTATCTTGTCGGTTTCGAAGCCCGACCCTTGCAGAGCCCGGTTTCTCAATAAAACTCCCGGTTTTATTAGAAACGATCGTTTTAGGAAACGAAGTGCTGCCCGATTTTCATTAAATCAGGTGAGTGTATAGTTACTTTCACCTTACACATAGATATGAAGTATTTTATATAAAATACATGCTGTGTGAATATATATTGTTTGTTTATTTGAGATGGATGTTGAAGGAATGATTTATACATGTTTTTAAATAATTTAAACTGTATATGTATTTTATCTACAAAATTGTTGGGTAAAACATGGGTAGATGAAATAGTACGTGTGATGAGAGGTGAGTTGGATAGATGAGATGATCAGTGATATAAATCATGAGTTGAGAGTGAGTGGTGAAATGAGATCATGAGTTGAGAGTGAGTGGTGAAATGAGATCATGAGTTGAGGGTGAGTGGTGAAATATGAGAAAAGCCCTTACCCAAACGTTGAGGGTGAGTGGTGAAATATGAGAAAAGCCATTACCTAAACATTGCCCCCCCCCCCACGTCATTCAGCAGAGTATTGATGACAACCATGGACTATTCTAGACGGTCTGTGGAACACCAGCAGGCTTGCAACCTGTAGGTGTGTGAACCATATGTTCATCAGCTGTACTCTAAAAACCCATTGACATGTATTGCCGGGGGGGGGGGGGGGATTCCCGTGGGAAATACTGTCGATAAATAAGAGCTATGGACATAGCACATGGCGACGATGAGACATCGTGCCTATTTGACATAAATTGCTGAGGGAAAACAGTCTTCTCACCCCGATGTTTGCCTTATTTGACATAAATTGCTGAGGAACCCCCGAAGCAATGTTGTCACCCCTAGTGATAATCCTTAGGCTAGGTCCCTTGTGATAGTTGTTTAGGGACGTAAAGTGAGGATAATGGGAATGGGTAATTAGGGTTATTTTTGGTTGATGAAATTAATAAATTTATTGTTGATTGAGAACTTAATAAGTTTATTATTTATTATGGGTTGAAAACCCTATATGCTCACCAGGCTCCCAAGCCTGACCCACTCAGCTTTTTATATTACAGGTAGTGGACCCCGAGCATAGTCGGATGATGATGATGAGTGATTTTTGGATTATAGGCCAGTAGTTGTAAATAACTGTTGAAAGGCTTATAATGTCTTGTTTATGCTTTTAACCTGTATCGGAACATGACATCCCGAGGTTTTGATATGAAATGAAATTATATATTTCTTAAAGAAAGGTTTTGACAAACTTTTATCATGTTTTGTATTGGGGACCAATTCCGCAACATCTTTTAAAAGGATTTCTCTGATTTTATTTTAAAAAACATAAATTAAATCGGTCTTTTCTGGCCGAGAAATTAGGGGATGTCACACTAACTCAATGGATAGAGAAAATTGAAGCAGTCTTTGAAATCTGCTTGTGCCCTAAAGGTAGCAAGGTGAAATTTGTTGCCTGCACTTTTTCGACCGAGCTCTTACATTGTGGAACGGCCATGTAAAGTCACTAACCCTTATAATGGCTAATATAATGAGTTGGGAAAATCTAAAATTGAGTTTGATGAAAGAGTACTGCCCTAGAAGTGAAGTATAAAAGCTCGAGCAAGAGCTTTGGGGTCTTACCATCATTGGTACAGACATAGTATCTTATACCAATAGGTTCAGCGATCTGGCGATCCTATGTCCTGGAATGGTTCCTCTGGAGAGCAAGAAAATCGAAAGTTATATCTGGGGACTCTCACCTCAGATCCAAGGAAGTGTGTTAGATCATGGAGTTTGTCAGGGCTTCATGAATGCTGCTCCAGAACAACCCAAATCAAACAACAACAACAATAACAACAACAACAACAATAAAAGGCCATGGAACAAAAGGAAGGGTCAATTTTCCTAAGAGCCTTCCAAGAAACAACAGATAGTGGCAGTCCATGCTGCTATTGTTCCTGCTGCCATTCCTGCTACTCCTACACCAGCAAAGCTGTATGCTGGTAAATTAACAAAGTGAAACAAGTGTAATTTCCATCACAATGTAAATTTCCGTGAGATGCAATGTAGAAACTGCAACAGAAAAGGGCACACTGCCCAATTCTGTAGGTCACCTCCGCAACCGATCTCTCAAGTTCCTGGCGTTGGAGTAAGTCGGGCATGTTATGAATGCGGTGAAACTGGGCATTTCAAAAAGGATTGTCCAAAACTAAAGAATGTCGGTGGTGTGGGAAGAATACTAGCTATTGGTCACGAAGAAGCCGTGGCAGATCCTACTGTGGTCACGGGTACGTTTCTTCTCAACAATTCATATGCATGCATTCTATTTGATAGTGGTGCAGAGAAGAGCTTCGTGAGCCATAAATTCGAACACCTACTTAAACAAAATTCTCAACCACTAAAAGATACCTTCATTGTAGAAATGGCCAACCGGAAAACCGAGTGCACTAACAATATATACATAGGATGTACCCTTACTCTAAATAACTTTTCCTTCCCAATCAACCTGATGCCGATCTCCATAAAAAGTTTCAACGTCATCATTGGTATGGATTGGTTAAGTCCTAATTGTGTCGACATCCTATGTTATGAGAAAGCCATTCGCCTTAACCAGCCAAGTAACGAAACTCTTATCATTTACGGCGACAAATCTAGCGCGAATCTACAAATCATCCCCTGTATAAAGGCGCAAAAGTATCTTCGTAATGAGTACTGTGCTTTTCTAGCTCATGTGGTAGACAAAAATCAAGAAGTGAAAGACTTCGAGAGCATTCCCGAAGTTTGTAATTTCCCCGACACTTTTCCCGATGATCTTCCAGGAGTCCCTCCTGAAAGACAAGTCGAATTCAGAATCGACTTAATTCCTGGAGCTACCCCGTAGCCAAATCACCTTATCGTCTTGCACCATCAGAAATGCAGGAACTATCTAGCCAACTGAACGAACTTCTTAGCAAATGATTCATTATACCAAGCTTCTCACCTTGGGGAGCATCGGTCTTTTTCATGATGAAGAAGGATGGATCTTTCCGCATGTGCATAGACTACCGCGAGCTAAATAAACTTACCATCAAGAATCGATACCCTTTACCTTGTATTGATGACTTCTTCGACCAACTTCATGGAGCAAGTTACTTCTCAAAGATTGACTTAAGATCCGGGCATCACCAGTTATGAGTTTTACAGGAAGATGTTCCCAAAACAGCCTTCCAAACTCGTTATGGTCACCATGAGTTTGTAGTGATGCCTTTCGGATTAACGAATGCACCTGCAGTGTTGATGGACTTAATGAACAGAATGTGTCGTCCTGACCTGGACAAATTCGTAATAGTCTTCATAGAAGATATTCTTATTTACTCACGAAGTGAGGAGGAGCATAGCCAACATCTCCGACAAGCCTTGCAAACACTAAGACCAGAGAAACTTTATGTGAAGTTCTCAAAGTGTGAATTTTGGATTAGGAAAGTAAGTTTCCGAGGTCACGTGGTCAGTGAAGAGGGAATACACATGGATCCTTCCAAAATTAAAGCAATCGAGAACTGGTCAGCACCCAAAATTCCTACAGAAATCCGTCAATTCTTAGGCCTTGCTGGCTACTATCGCAGATTCATTCATAATTTCTCCTGAGTTGCTAAGCCACTTACCACCCTGACACAAAAGGGTGTAACTTTGTGACAACCGTCAAATTTGAGAGAGTTCTAGATTAGAATAAACTTAGTTGCACATATAGGCACGACACATACTAGATTTTGTAACTAGATGCTAAGTTATAACCTACTAAAAACTAGGAAACAAGTAGAATCGATGGATGGTGTACTTAGATTTCACATTGATATGTGAATTATACAACTACTTAACTGTAGTGGCTATCAATATTCGGATCGCTCTTTAACTCGAACACCTTTTCATGAATCATATACACACATCATGCACTTGACCTAGTGGTAGAAATTAGGTCCGAGCCTCGTTGGAACTTAAGTCAAAGTTGAAAGCTAGGACTAGTATACTTGATTCCTCAATTTCGCTTGAATCTCGGAATCACTACATAGAATGCCAATAAACCGATAAAATAAGTTACAAACATTATTTATAACTATACAAGAGTTATAATAACATAAGATAATTTGAAGTCTCAAAGATTCAATTTATTTTGATATCCAAAGATTTACAAACTCTCAAAAACCCTAAAAGCCCTAAAATCTCAAATTTATAAACTTTAACACCTAAGAATCCATAAAATTTGTTATGAACCTCATAATATCAATTGAAAATGACTAAATCCAGGAAAATATAATCAAGGAACAAAAAAATTTAAGTCATTAACAATTACCCATAATTTATAAGTCAAAAATCAAGGTTTCATGAACAAAATCTTGGTTAGGGTGTATACTTTATAAAAAGTTTGAAACTTTTATAAAATAATTGAAATTTTTACAAAGTTAAAAGAGAGGGAGGGCATTATACCCTCAAAAGTCGGCCACCCTCTCTCAAACTTCAATATTTTCCTTCCTAAAACATTTACACAAACCTTACACTCCATATCCCTCATTCTCTCTCATTTTCCAACACCTCCACTTCATTTTCTCTCCATTCTCTCTTCCTCTCTCCTTCAACCACGAATTTTATTCCAGAAAATGACTCCAAGAACACACCTTGAACTCTAAATCTTCATTATCTTGTGGTGTTCTTGAAGGTAAACTCGATTTCTACTTCATTATTCCTTCAAAATCTCAAGTTTTCTTACATATCTTTTTCTTCTACACCATTCTATGGATGGATTATGAATCATATGTTCATAACCACGATTTTTATGATGTTGGAGGTAGTATTTCACTCAAAAACCAACATGCATGTGATGATCTTCAAGCTTAGAGGCTTGATTATCAAAGTTTGTTGTTAAAAGCTTTCAAATAGGTTCATAAAGGATTTATTCCCAAATAAATATCTAAAACTTCTTTTCTGATCAAATCCGATTTTTCCTAGAATTCCACCAACAAAATGAGATGTTCTACAAATTTTTAGAAAATAATTCATTTTTCTCAAATTATTATAATTATTGCAAAAAAAATAGGGCAATAATTCATATGAAATACTTTATGAGGTCTATAAATCCTTGGTAATTTCTTGGATGACCCCTAAAGTAAATGATGACATTGCAGTGAGTTTCATCGATTTTTGTTACTGTTTGGTATAGTTTTGAATTTTCTTTTTGATTAATACAAATAAATCATAAAACCACGTTAAAGAATGTGAAAAGGTATATAAGATTTTTCGCAGATCCTACCTAATGTGGAGTACTCAGAAAAATAGTTTCAGAATTTTTCATAATGCATTCCTATTTTTCTCCTATTTTTGTATTTATAATGGACTAATAATGGGAAAAATAGTTCTACTCTTCTAAAATTCATGAACATTTACCATAAGATCGTATAATATATTTGAACTCGAAATAAAAATTTGGATGATTTTTATGTTCAGTATGCTATTTTTCTTCTATTTTATAAGACTAAATACACTTAAATCCACAAAATTGGATTCCAGTAGATAAAAACCACCTTTTGTATTTTTCCTAGATTATTTACACTGTAAATGAAGTTTAAAAAAAGTTTGGTAATTTACTTTAAATGTTTAATTATTATTCTCCAATTAATGATTATTCAAGAGAATAAAACAAAGAAAAATAGCAAAACTAATTGAAAAATATCTTTTATATTTTTCAAAGCTTCTATATGTTTAATAACAGTATTAAGAAAAGTTTGGGTAAATTTGGAAATACTTTTCTGTTTATCCCCATTTTTATTAGAATAAATACACAAATATCATAAAACTGGGTTAAACAGTTTAGAAATCCATTTTTATATTTTTACCAGTTTAAGTATGTGTAATGGCAGTATAATAAACAGTTTGGGGAATTTTCTTTACTGATTTCTATTTTTCATGAATTTTTATCTATTTAGAAATTTAAATATAAAAAAAACGGTTATTCATATCTATAATCCATGAAAATTTATCTGGAAGTCTTTTAATGCAGTTAGGACCAAAATCTGAAGTTTGGTAAATTTTAATTAACTATTTATAAATTTTCCATGATTTTATGATTATTCAAGGAATTAAAATGGTGAAAAATAGTTAGACATATCAAAAATTCAAGAAAATTTATCTTAAAGTCTTTGACTTCAATTAAAACTGAAATGCAAAGTTTGGGAATTTTTGGAACTAAATTGACTTGGTTTTTAAATATTTAATCATTGGAACACCTCCTAAAATGTTAAATTTTAACATTACAATAATGGGAAATTCCACTTGAATTTGTTATACAACAAATTGATTTGTAGAAATCTAAACTTCACAGAAAAATGTTTGTAACTTATCAATATTAAATTTGGACACAATATTAGCATAATTCTATTGTAGTAGTAAGTATACTAGTGTTAGATTTCGATTAGAGACTCACTAGTGCATACCGTTATTGTAGGAATCGGTAGTGCTACGAGTGGAACGTAGTTGAAGACACCATTTGCATCACCTCAATGCATTGTGAGTATTCACGACTCCCTTATTTTCGGTTTTTAAATGTTTTGAGGTGGAAAAGCATGTCCTAAACTATTTATGCTCATTGTATTTATTTGACTCGTATAAACTTGGTTGCTATATTTTGCATATTGTGAGTATTCACGACTCCCCTATTTTCGTTTTTTAAATGTTTTGGGGTGGAAAAGCATGTCCTAAACTATTTATGCTCATTGTATTTATTTGACTCGTATAAACTTGGTTGCTATATTTTGCATATTGTGAGTATTCACGACTCCCCTATTTTCGGTTTTTAAATTTTTTGGGGTGGAAAAGCATGTCCTAAACTATTTATGCTCATTGTATTTATTTGACTCGTATAAACTTGGTTGCTATATTTTGCATATTGTGAGTATTTCACAGCCCCTATTTTACGTTTTTAATGTTTTGGGGTGGAAAGCATGCTACAATTTCTATGAACATTATTTTATGAACTTGTGCTATGAACTATATGATATGAACTTTGTTGTATGAACCTTGTATTATGAACTTGTACTATGAATTTAGTGTTATGAACTTGTATGATTAAGTCCCCGGAGAACCGATACAACCTATTAACTCATATTTGAGCCGATGGTCTTATGGATAGCGCTATTTGGGGTCGACAACCCCCACTCGCCCGGAACCGCGAGTGCATATTTCCGTGAACTGACATCATGGGAACCATGGACATGATGGAATGGGGCAATAACGATCATTAGGCTTGGGTTGTGAACTCATGAATGGAAACTTGATGCACATACGAATCTTATATCGTATTTTAGTAACGAAACTTGTATACTCATTTTAGCAACGAAACTTATATACCTATTTTAGCAATGACACTTGTATACTTATTTTAGCAACGAAACTTTTATGCTTATTATAGAAATGAACTCTGTTTCTCATTATAGCAAAGGACTTTTATTACTGGAAACTTATATACTTGCTTTAGCAATGAAATTGTTTGCTCCTTTTAACAACGAACTTGTTTGCTCATTGTAGCAACGAAACTTGTTTACTCGTTTTAGTAACAAACTTTATTTCCCATGAGAAAATGAACGTTGCATCTTATTTGGGCAACATACTTTATCTCTCATGATGACAATGAATTTTGTTTATGCAAACTTATTTACTTATTTTGGCAAAATATTTTTATTCGTGGAAACTTTTATCAAATTTTTTATTTCGATTTATGAAACCAATATTTTTTAAATATGTGAGTACTCACCAACTATTTTTATAGTTGACGCTCGTTTTACATGATTTTTTAGGAATCATCTAGTAAGAGGCACGTAGAGACACAACACTTGTAGGAGCATTTGCATGTGTTGACTTTTAAATACATTGTAATCTCTTTTAAAAAGTTGTTCAAACTCATTGTAAATTTGTAATGATTTTTAATACTATGGTTGGTATTGTCTTTTATCTTTTGCTATGAGACCCTTTGTACTGCCACGCCCTATATTTCCGCTTTAGCGGGGTGTGAAAAACTTTTAACGGGGGAGAGAAACAAGAAACAACGTTTCAAACACTGAAACGATCCATGTGCAGTGCACCTATCTTGTCCCTTCCGGAAGGAACATAAGACTTCGTAGTATATTGCGATGCGTCTAACCAAGGGCTAGGTTGTGTTCTTATGCAGCGAGGAAAGGTCATATCCTATGCCTTCAGACAGCTTAAGACACATGAGATCAACTATACAACTCACGACCTTGAACTAGGTGCAGTGATATTTGTTCTGAAGATCTGGAGACACTATCTATATGGCACGAAATGTACAATATTCACGGACCATAAAAGTCTTCAGCATATCTTCGATCAGAAAGATCTGAACATGAGACAACGACGTTGGGTGGAACTACTAAATGATTACGAATGCGAAATTCGTTATTATCCCGGTAAAGCCACTGTAGTAGCTGATGCCCTAAGCAGAAAAGAATACTCGGGACGTCGAGTAAAGTCGTTGACCATGACAATCCAGTCACATTTGTCCACACAGATCAAAGAGGCTCAACTTGAGGCCTTGAAAGCCGAAAATGTGGCAGATGAATCGTTAAGAGGAATGGACAAAAACTTCAACATCAAAGGTGATGGAACCCGATACCTCATGAACCAGATCTGGACACCAAAGTTTGGTGGTTACAGAGAGGTTTTCGTGAACGAAGCACATAAGACGCGATACTCCATTCACCCAGGTTCAGACAAGATGTATCTGGACCTTAAAAAACTTTATTGGTGGCCAAACATGAAGGCTGAGATTGCTACCTTTGTAGGCAAGTGTCTTACTTGTGCTAAAGTCAAGGTAGAGTACCAAAAGCCTTCAGGTCTACTACAACAACCAGAAATCCCTGAATGGAAGCGGGAGCGAATTACGATGGATTTCATAACTAAGTTACCCAATACAACGGGTAGTCATGATACCATTTGGGTAATTGTAGACAGATTAACCAAATCCGCACACTTCTTACCAATAAAGGAAACTGACAAGATGGAGAAGCTAACTAGAATATACATCAGAGAGATAGTTAGACTGTACAGTGTATCGATATCTATCATCTCTGAATTAGATAGTAGATTCACTTCACATTTCTGGCAGTCACTACAGAAATCTCTGGGAACTAGGCTGGACATTAGTACAGCCTACCATCCACAGACTGACAGACAGAGTGAGAGAACAATTCAAATATTAGAAGACATGCTGAGAGCGTGTGTGATCGACTTTGGTAAAGCATGGGATATCCATTTACCACTAGTCGAGTTCTCGTACAATAACAGTTAGCATACTAGCATTAAGGTTGCTCCATTCGAAGCTCTCTACGGTCACAAGTGCAGATCACCTCTGTGCTGTGCGGAAGTGGGTGAAACGCAAATGGCTAGAGGTCAAATTCCTGACAGCACTCTCACTGGTCCGGAGATCAATCGAGAAACTACTGAGAAGATAGTTCAAATTCGAGAACGACTTAAATCCTCAAGAGACAGACAGAAAAGCTACGCAGATAAAAGGAGAAAACCCTTGGAATTCTAGGTTGGAGACCATGTCATGTTGAAGGTTTCACCCTGGAAGGGAATGATACGCTTTGGAAAGTGTGGCAAACTAAATCCAAGGTACATTGGACTGTTCGAGATTCTTGCTAGAATCGGTCCAGTAGCTTACAAACTCAAGTTACCTCAAGAACTCAATAACATACATCCAATCTTTCATGTGTCTAACCTAAAGAAGTGCTTATCCGACGAGACTCTTGTTATCCCACTTGATGAAATCGAGATTAACAAGAACCTCAATTTCGTGGAAGAACCAATAGAAATTCTAGACAGAGAAGTAAACAGAACCAAACAAAGCCGTGTCCCGATAGCGAAGGTTCGCTAGAATACAAAACGAGGACCTAAATTCATTTGGGAGCGGGATGATCAAATGAAACAGATGTACCCGCATCTCTTTCCTTAGTCTTTCTGTATCTCTATAGTCTTAATTTTGGGATGAAATTCCCTTTAACGGGGGGATAATCTAACAACCTGATAATTCGAGTTAATGTAAGTCAAACTAATTTGAATAAAGTCTAAACTACAATCATGAACAAGTAAACTTACAACAAAAATGGATGCAATAAGAACTCTGAATAGCTTGTGTGTATGCTTATTTAATTTGTGTGTAGGTATTTATATAAAGCCTTGTTAATATGAAAATTTAAAAGCTTAATACCTAACTTAAATCACCAAAAATACAAGGTATAATGTAAATTTTGGTTAAGGGAATCAAATCCCTTAAGCAAAACCGAATTCCCTTCATCTATTTGACTTAAAACCGAAATCCCTCACCTATTTGACTTGAAACGGAATTCATTGACTTCTTTGACACCATAACCGAATTCTCCTTTTGTGCCTTGACCAAGAAACCAAATTCTCCTCATTTAGTCCCACTTTAGGACCGAACATAAAGGGAATTCGGTCATGGGGGACTGAATTTACCAAGATAAGGCCTTAAATGGTCAAACACCTCAATGGTGATCCCTTTGACACATTTTCCTAAGCTTACATTCACCGCCTTAGAAGTTCCTTCATACTTAAGGAACAAATGAATACGTTTAACACTTACAGTAAAAAATAATTCAATTCATATGCTCTCAAGTATCATCCCAGTTGAACTTCAAACCTCAAGAACACGTACATCTGCATACATAATTCCTTCACTAATAGTAAGTATTTACTTACAAACTACTGTTTTGTTATTTACTTGATAATTGATTTTTAGTTAATATTATGTATATAATATTATTAGGATACGTTTGTTAAACACGTGTTCTAACCTGGAAATCGTGACTACCACCTCGTTATCACCCAAGAACACACATACAAGGTGAGTTCATACCCCTGCGTTTTTACTATTTTTACTATTTTAGGGGGGGATACATGTTTAACACAAGAATATTGGGTTTACAATCAAATGATTTCTAAAGATTTCTAAAATGATTTTTAAAGTACTGAAACTCTTTTAAATATTGTCAAACTCTTTTAAAGGTTTTATAAACTCTTTTTAATTGATATTTTGCCAAAATCATATATATATATATATATATATATATATATATATATATATATATATATATATATATATATATATATATATATATATATATATATATATATATATATATATATATAAGATTTAAAGTGCTTAGGACTAATAATTCACTTTATTTCCCTTTTCCTTGTTTCGGTGTGGGCTCAGGGTAGAATTATTTGTCCGAATGTCGTTTCAATTTTAATTATATATATGAATATAAAAGCCAATTCAATCAGATTCATGTTCCCTTTGTAACATGTCGAGCAAAGGGGATACTTTCATGAATATTACATATCAAACATAAAACACATATAAATTATAATAGGTATAATTTATGGAACTCTCAAACTATTTTCACGAATCAGTTATACAAAGTTTAATAGATTACTCTTGTACAAATACTTTACATTCAATAATACAAGAGAAAGATCATACTATCAGTTTATCATTTGTTTAAAAATGACTTTTAATCATTTATTATATATACGTAATCGTTAATATGCTTTTTGTGAGACAATGTTTAGTTGCTTATTCATTTAGGAAATACAGTTAAAGTCCTGATATTATAACCAGAATCTACGGGTAGAGAGTGATACAAATGTGTATAGATCTATACGGGATTGACAATCCCGGACTCAGACTGTTAGCTACAGCCGGGTAGGCATGCCTATGAGTGACAAATGTCGTTAACAGTTCTGATGCCTACAAAGCATCATAGCAGGCCAGCTAGTCATAGTATGGTTATAATAACTCACCAAAAAGATATGAACAAATACGATTAGTATATAATTAATTAAACCAAAGAGTACGAATACAAAGTACTAGTTTTACAATAATACGATTTACAGTATTACATTACAATTACAGCTGGTGGAGCCAGGCATATTCATTTTAATAGGATTTTCATAGAGTACAATTACAAAAAATGGAAAAACATAAACAATACAAAAAACATTCTTTTTACGGTTTTATGGTATTAAAACTACTTTTCTGTTATATTAGAAAATATTGGATTTTCTGAAACAATAAACATGGTTACTGTTGAATCATAAAAGTGACCCTCTTGAACTTGACCTACTGCAGTCATCGAAGATCCGCAGTCAACTCTATTCAGCAACCCCATCCGAAGTCATCATCATCCGCAACTTTACTATCTAGTTTTCTTAGTTTAACTTTTTATCTACTTTGTTTGAATACTCTCTATTGTCCAGTATGCCTTGCATGGCTACGCTTAGAGAATTGATCCAATGTAATTTTTGAGTCTCTATATATAGAGCTCAACCTTTCTTATTCAATACATCTGATTACGCATCTTGAATCTCGTATCTTGTGTCATTACTCTCTTTCTTACTCTCAAAGTCCACTTCAATCTAACTGAATATTATCTCTCTTCGGAGCGAGTCACTTGTGACTTAATCACTAAGTTTGATCTCACTTACTAACTTGGTCTGAATGCATTCCTTGTTAAGAATCAACTGATGTGTATACTTGATATAACACCTGCTGTCATTTATATTTCCTTACATTTCCGCAACTAACTCTCTAATTATCTAACTCTTTAACTTATTATTATTGTTGAGCTTTTAGATCCTTCGAGATAAACTATTCCGCAACTATACTTGTTCTAACGTTTGTTCAAGTGTGTCTCAAGTTTTTCTCCCAACAATTGGTATCAGAGCCATAGTGGTTGCTTTTTGGAACAAAACTCTGACTTTCAAAAGCCTTTCTATACCACTGAAGCTCATTTAAAAAAAACAAAAAAACTTTTCAAAAACAAGGAAATATGGCACAATCGTTATCTTTGAATGTTTCCAACAGTGTTGGTGGTTCTAATCGAGCTCCAATATTGGTGGCAAATGAATATCATCACTGGTCTCAGAGAATGGAAAGATACTTAAGGAGACTTGGTAGAGATGTATGGCGATCCGTAGAAGAAGGACCACATGTCCCAGTTCTTACACCAGTCCAAACTGACGGCGCTACAGCCAGACTAGGAGGAGGTCAACCGGTCATGAATCGTCCCACCAAAGATGATCTCGATAAAATGGAAAATGATGTTGTTGCCTTTTATGAAATCTCTTGTGGAGTTGCTCCTGACAACTTCGACATTATCATAAATTGCAAATCAGCAAAAGAGATCTGAGAAGTTCTCAAGAACTTGTATGAGGGCTCAGAACAAGCACAAGATAAGAAGCTTACAACTACACTCAATGAGTTCAACAATTTCAAAGCTCATACTGGCGAAAGTTTGGAAGACTCCTTCAAAAGATTCAACCTGATAGTCACTAAGTTATCTAATGCTGGCACCATCCGCAGTAACCATGAAACAAACCTTCAGTTTCTTAATGGTTTGGGAAGACATTGGACTACTGCTAAGATGATAGTTCAAGGAGATAGAAAGATTTATTATTTGTCTCTTTACAAGCTCTACGGGGAACTACAAGCACAAGAATCCACCGTACTCAAAGACTGTGCTGACTTCGGAGGACCACTTGCTCTTATAGCACAAGCTCCACATAATCAATCCTACTCTCCCTCGTATGACACTCCTCCGCAGTCATACGAAGCTGACTCAGAGTATGATGATGAAGAAGAATTTCAGAAGGCTATTGCTCTTGTAAGCCAACAGTTCAACCGACTACCACCCACTTCTTTTCGTAAGAATCAGAAGTTCAACAAACCTCCATTCAACCGTAAATTCAACCCACAGAATAACCACTCTAGATATCCTAAAAGTTCTCATCCACCACCGCAATCTCAAAATACTCAACCAAAGGAGGCACCGCAGCCCATCCAAATCACTGACTCCGGTACTCCCTCAGAAGACAAAAATGATGTTGTAATTTGTCACAAGTGCAACAAAGAAAATCATTTTGCGAAAGATTGCAAAGCCAACATAGTGAAAGACAGAGCATTCTATCTGAGAATGGCTCAAGAATTGGAAGACAAGGAAAAGGCAAGGGCATACGTAGCCCATGTTAAAAGAGACCATCAAGTTTGGTCATCCGGAGATGAAGATGAAGCCATCAGCAACATCAAAGGAAAAGGCAAGATCTGCATGCTGGCAACTGCGGATGAGGATGGGTCTACAAAGCTTGAAAAGAACTACTGCTACATGGCAAAGGATGGAACTCTAAGCATCGTCGAACATGTGAAACTCATGATTCAAACTCTAAATAATAGCATGCATGACTGTCAACCTTTCATAGACAATCTTAATGACACATGTGCTGTCGTCCTTACATACTATAACAAAGATCTAGATGAGAAGAATATAGCGTCCCAAGAGATGTTTCATGTAAGAGGACGACTGGACAACAAAAGACTCAAAGTAGCTATGTTAGAAAAGGACTTAGAGTTAGAGAAAGATGCAAGAATGTTGAGTGAAACACAATTAGAGATAGCCTTGAACCAAAGAGATTTAGCTCAGAGTGAGATTGTACGCTTAAATCTATTAATAGAAAAACTATTCAATGAAAGTGAAGCTATTGAAAATTTGGTGAATAATGGAACTGTGGACAATACATATAATTGGGGTTGGTCCAATGGATATCCTACCGCAAAGGATTCCTCACCCCGGTTTAACAAAGATCGACTGTATGTCCCTCCGGACCGAGAATTTCATTTCCCAGTCAATGACAAGACCTTTCTCGAAGACATCAGAACACACTTCGGTAGACTTCATAATCTAAGTAATAATTGTGTCATTGAGGAAATTTTGCCTGAGGTTTCGGGCCACACAAGTGATCAAATCTCTATCTGTGGCACAATCTACCCAAATTCTCAAACTTCATCTGTGGTTGATGAGGAAATTGTCATAGAGAGCCCCGAAGTCTCGCAAGACTTCCCATCTCTGCCCTCAGACCGCAGTGTCTCTCATTTCAGTCATGAGTTGCAGAAGTCCCACAAAAATCCCACAGATGTTCCAACTCAGTCTTATTCTGCGGTAGTCAAATCATCCTTACCGCAGTTATCAAACAAAAGCTCTGCGACTCTTCAGCCAATTCATCATGAATTACCCATAGAAAACTTTGAAGTGGGTCAATGCTCTCAAAACCCTGAATCCTTCAGTTCGGATGACTCTAGCCCTCGTTTTCATAGATTTTCAAAGGTTTCCAGGAAACCGCAGCTGAACACCAATGACTGCAGTTCCCCAAAAACTTTAGCTAAAATGGCTTTCAAGTAGGAAATTCGATCCCGAGGCACAAATCGACAAAACTTTTCTAAAAACAAAAGGCATATCAGATTTCCAAAATCTAAGAGTCCAGAAAAGTTTGTTTTCTGACACTATTTTTCAAAAAACTCTCCCATCAAGAAAACATACAAAAAGGAATGCACAGTTTCAACAGTCGTTCAAACTCATCTGACACAACCCAAAAGAAAGAAAAGTCTTTTCGAAGCAATGGTTTTCAAATTTATTCCTCAGATAATCCAAAATGGAAGGGTATCTTACCCACTCCAACACTTTTGAAATCACATCAAAATTTTAACAAGTGGAAGGGTATTTTACCAAACCCAACAAAAAGGTCCAAAAAATCTACACGTGCTCAATCTTCTTCGAAACCAACATTTTCAAATTCCAACAGCACCAATGCTAGATCTTATCACTCTCAGACCGGTCACAAGCCCACCTCATCATTTAGACCGCTGACCAAACAAGGTGTCAGAATGAAAGACAAAATTTCAGCTTGTCAATGTCAATGTAGTTGTCAAAATGGTTCATCTCATGTAAAATCTGGTTTGTTTCAGAAACCTCATAACTTTTCTAAAAAATGCAACACTCCAAAATCTCACAAACACCCAGGACTAGGCTTAAAAGTTGACACGAAACATGTCCGTGCAACCTCGGTTCATGCATCAATCAGAAATTCACCTATTGTCCCAGGCTCCAAACTAGTTTGGATGCCTAAACTAACCGTGTAATTCTCAGGCTTTGTGCAAGGAGGAACAAGAAGAAGATGGTTAATCGACAGTGCCTGCTCCTTGCACATGACCGGAAGGTTAGAATACCTTCGGGATTTCAGGCTAATTTGCAACGGTGGAAATGTCACATTCGGCAACAATGCGAATGGGATAATCCGAGGTTATGGTGTTCTTACTACAGGAAACTTCTCTATTCAAAAGGTTGCTTATGTAGAAAGCATTAAACACAATCTCATCAGTGTTGGCCAACTATGTAAGGCAGGCCATCGAGTTGAATTTGATGACCAATTTTGCTATGTAATGACAAGCGATAGGAACACGTGTCTGATCAAATCCACATCTGAAGGTACTATGTATCCTCTGGACGTCTCTTTGATCATAGGCAAACCACAGTTATGCTTCCTATCCAAAACAATATCCGAAGTCAGCTGGCCATGACACCGCAAGCTAGCTCATCTCAGCTTCAGATACATCAACAATTTGGGCACCGGAGAACTCGTCCGAGGTCTTCCAATCCTCAAGTTCAGCAATGATACTCTCTGTCTTGCATATGAATGTGGAAAGCAATCCAAAGAAAGTCACCCAATGGTGATTGATTCTACAATTTCTGAACCACTGGAACTCCTACACATTAATATATGCGGTCCATCTACCGTAGCCAGTCTTCATCACAAGAAATACATACTGGTTATAGTAGATGACTTCACACGCTTCATATGGGTTTTCTTTCTTAGACTGAAGTCAAAACCACCGCAGACTCTCATCAATTTCATCAAGGAGATAGAGCTTCAAATCAAACTACTAGTGCGTCGCATCCGAAGTGATAATGGAACTTAGTTTACCAACCATCTCTTAAACAGCTTCTTGGTTACAAAAGGTATCACTCACAATTTCTCAGCTCCTTACGCTCCGCAACAGAATGGAGTAGTTGAGCGAAGGAACCGAACTCTGGTAGAAGCAGCCAGATCTATGCTCAACTTCGCACACCTTCCTCTCTACTTCTGGGCCGAAGCAGTGGCCACAACATGTTTTGTGCAGAATCGAAGCATTGTATGCAAGCATCTCGGTAAAACTCCTTATGAGAGCCTTAACAACCGCAAGCCAAATGTCTGATTCTTTCATATCTTTGGGTGTAGATGTTTTGTGATCAACAACATAGATCATCTTAACAAGTTTGTACCAAATTCTCATGAATGTATCTTTCTTGGCTACTCAACAAACAAAGTTGTGTATAGAGTTCTTATTAGACGCACAAGGCTAATAATTGAAAGCTTCGATGTCAAATTCGATGATTATCACATCCGCAACACCTCTCCATCAACCGAAACCACAACAATCCTAGAAAGTGATATTCCTACTTCTTCGGGTCCACTAAACCTAGTTGAAGTAAACTATGAAGATCTCTTTGACCCTGTCGAAACAGCCAAGTTATCCAAAGTTCTTGTGTCCCAGGAAGCTCTACAGCAGCATACTGATGTATCTGGTCCATCTTTATCCGATGTAGCATCCCTCAATACTTCCACCTCGCCGGTTGAGGGGGAAAGCTCCACTCCGGATCAAGTAACAACCATCGAGGTTCCAGTACTTGATGTAGCTCAAGTTCCCATCCGCAGAGAATCCTTACCATCTAATGTCTCATCTGACTCAGATGATGAAGATATAGAGAACATTGACACAAGAACAGACTCGAGAATTTTCTCAATTCCAATAATCCAGGGTGAACCTCTTCCTTCTGCTCAAGAAAATGCTAATCTCGCTCCAACAGTCCAAGATGATTCCGCAGGCTGTTCTCGAGTCCAGGGGGAACTGCCATCTCCAACCGCAAAGTCTTCTGATATTGAAGACATTCCCTCCACCGCAGCTGTTGATCATCTGCAACCCCGTCTACACGTATGGATGAAGGACCACCCACCAGGTCAAATCATCGGCAACCTATCCGCAGGTATCCAGACTCGACCTTCCAAGGACTTATCAGATCATTATCACTACGCAACATTTATGTCCTCAGTTGAGCCCCGAACGATCAAAGAAGCATTACTAGAACCAGACTAGATATCCGCAATGCAGGAAGAACTAGAAGAATTCAAAAGAAACAAAGTGTGGCAACTCGTTCCGAAGCCACAAGGTCACACTATTATAGGTACTAGATGGGTGTACAAAAACAAACTGGATGAATCTGGTGCGGTCTTCAGAAACAAGGCAAGGCTAGTTGCCAAGGGATATAGTCAACTTGAAGGTTTTGACTATGACGAAATGTACGCTCTAGTAGCACGAATGGAAGCCATTCGAATCTTCTTAGCATACGTAGCTCACAAGAACATCAAGGTACACCAAATGGATGTGAAAAGCACTTTTCTCAATGGTGAATTAAAAGAGGAGGTTTATCTTCAACAACCTCCGGGTTTTGAAAGTCTTGAATTCCCAGACTGCTGCTTCAAGCTTGAAAAAGAAGTCTACGGTCTAAAGCAAGCCCCAAGAGCTTGGTACGAGACCCTCTCTGAATTCCTTGTCTCGTCTGGATACAAAAGAGGAGTGATTGATCCCACTCTATTCAGAAAAGCAAACGGTAATCACCTTATGCTTGTACAAATATATGTGGATGATATCATCTTCGGATCAACTGATCAGGGAATGGTGGATGAATTTGCTAAGCTCATGACCAACAAGTTCCAAATGAGCATGAATAGAGAGATTAACTTCTTTCTAGGACTTCAAGTGAAACAAGTCCCTCAAGGGATATTCATACATCATGAGAAATACACCACTGAACTATTAAAGAAATACTCAATGGACAACTGTTCTTTGGCCAAGGTCCCCATGGCCTTCGGATATAAGATATCTGCTGATCCTTTCGGAGAATCAGTAGATCACAAGACTTATATAGGTACAATTGGCTCATTGATGTACCTCACCGCAAGCCGACCAGACATTGTTTTTGCAACAGGTGTATGCGCAAGATACCAGGCTGATCCAAAAATGTCACACATGACCGCAACAAAACAGATTCTAAGATATCTAAAAGGCAGCAAGACTCTTGGTTTATGGTACCCCATAGGGAATGACTTCAGCCTACAAGCATTCACAGATGCGGATCATGCCGGATGCAGACTAGATCGAAAAAGCACCTCCGACGGATGTCAATTTCTGGGTGGAAGACTCGTCAGCTGGTCATCAAGAAAACAAAGTTGTGTATCACTGTCTACCACGAAAGCTGAATATGTGGCCGCAGTCAGCTGTTGTTCACAAGTCTTATGGATGAAAACACAACTCATGGACTACGGATACAGAATGTTGCGGATAACAATTTATTGTGACTCTGAGAGTGCTATAGCGATTTCTCACAATCCTATTCAGCACTCTAAGACAAAGCATATTGAACTACGGTATCACTTCATCAAAGACCACATCCTGAAAGGTAACATTGAACTAATTTTTTTCCATACTCATGAAGAGATTGCTGATGTATTCACAAAGGCACTTGACTCTACAAAACTCAACAGTTTCTTACAAATGTTAGGAATGATGAATCCGGACCCACAATTCTTTTTGAATTGATAGGTACCGCAGACCATCCTTGGTCTCTGTTGCGGTCCTAATTGAACTTATTTATGATAGATAGTTTTGGTATATCCTATGTACCGCAGTATATTCTATGTACCGCAGTACATCTCAGGTACCGCAACTATATATCATATCTATCTTTCAATGGTCCTTATTGTTAGTTGTTACTAATTTTTGTTCTAGTGCTCTCCTCAGTTCTTCTAATGCAGTCATCCAACCATCCATCCTCAATGATCAAAGATCCATCCGCAATGAAGTCTCAATCCGCAATCACATTGATTAATCTCTCAACTACGTCATTAATTCTTGAAACAGGGTGTGTTATTTAATCGTTTCTCATTAAATAAGAAAAACATTCAAAAACATTCTTTGTGTAGCATATCACTGTCTCAGTTCCACTTTTTGAATAAACCTTGTGTCAGACCTATTTTGGGTATGATGACAAAAAGATCGATTTTCCATAAAAATTCCGTTTAAACTGTCTCTTCCTATTACCCCTAAAAAGTCAAATTTGTTACATCTTCCTCCTTTGTACAACGGATTAACCCCTCACCACACGTTCTTCAGACGTGATGTTTAGGGACTGACATTTCATTAAATGCTACCCTATTTTGGAAAATCTCAAAAATTAAATAAACCCTCTTTTATCTAATCTGTGGCTGAGATTAATCTTTCAAATAAAAAAAAACAACCCAAACGTTTTTACCTTATCCAATTTCACTTAGGGTAAAATCAATAACTGTTTCAAATCTGCCACTATAAAACCCTCTTATTCTTCCCCAAGAAAGTTTTACGCTTTCTGAAAACTCTCAAGTCGAACTTCTTCTCCTTCATCTTCTTGCACTCTGTTTTTCCTGCAAGTTCTTCAACCTCTTCAAAAAATGGTGAAATCGGGTATCTCGAAGAAACTCTCCAAGGCATCTTCCTCAGCAAACCCAACTGGTTCAGACTCTGCTTCAATAAACCAAATGCCAACGATTGCTTCAAGCAATTTTAGGGCAGTGTTTGACGACCATTCCTCTTACAATGCTCCGTTTAAGTTGATGATCAAGTTCCTGTCAAATCATCTATTGTTTGGTCCTTTTGATTCGTTCACAGATGTGATTCCTCTATCAACACTTTTCAAATGTGCTTTCTCAGCATATCGACCCCTCAACAACCTTCAAGAAGTGCACTTGAATCTGGTCAATGATTCCTTGGTTATGCTGAACAAAGAAAAATTTCTCAACGCCATCAATATGTTAGTTCATCCTTCAACAAAGGTCTTCACCCCAAGCATGGCAGACATTCTTTCTGCACTTTACCAAATGGGTTACCAAAAGAAGCTGAAAGGCATAGGCGAATTCAAGAAGAATCAGTTGCCTGCGGTATGGCAGTTTGTATGCCATTTCATGATCTGCAGTCTGTCCAGCAGAACCCGAGGCACTGATAACATGGGCCTCAAGCTGTTAGAGTTAGTCTGGAGTATTTTTACTGGCCACGATGTCAACTATGGTCAGATCCTATGGGATGACTTCTTGCAGTCCATTCCCAAAGAGAATCCAAGAGAAAATCCTACCGAGCTCACCTTTGCAAGATTTTGGTCACTATGCATCTGGAACCTTCATGCGGATGCAGGTCTAAGCATGGGCAACGATGTCAACTTCTTCATCACCGGAGATCTAAAAAGGTACAACCCCTCTAAAGATCAATCTTCCTTCGTACCCATTAGACGACTACCAGTCCACATTTTGTCCTCACTTGGACTTGAAAACATTGATGTCACAGACCACATACAGGCTACAGAAGGTATTGACCCATACCTTCCTACCCCGCCTCTACCTAGACAAGCCTTATCCGCACCCATGAACCCTGGTAGTACCGCAGTCCCATCTTCCACCACTCTATCCAACTTATCTCTTTCAAAAAGACGCAAGCAGTTAGCCTCAGCCCGCCAAGGTCCCCACAACATCATCAAGAAATATGGAACCCCAAAGAAGATAGATACTCCTAAACACATTGAACCATCCAAGAAAAGGAAACTCAAACAAACTGAATCCTCAGATGGCGAATCAACTGACAATCAATCTCCCTCTTCCTCCAGTGATTCTGATGATGACACACAACCCATTGCTATCCTAAAGAAAAGAAAAACTGATCCCACTGGCCAAATGCTTGACCGGACTGATGCCACAGCCTCTCAAAAGGCTCCGGTAGTCCTTGGGTGGCTGCAGACCTACTCAATACAACCATCGAATTCCACTCAGACACAGAAAGTGTGTCTATTTCAACCGAACGTGGAGACTCACCCCCAGCTCACTCCCAAGGGGATGGAACTAGTTCTCTCCCTAAGGTCTTCAGGGCTTCCCGTCTGCATTTCTTTTCCCCTGAGGAGTTAAACTCCATCCTTTTGTCTGTAACCCAAACACTTCAAACACCTTCCCAACCGCAGGGCAATTCTTCCACCCTTGCCAGAACTGAGCCGAGGCCAGACTTGACCACGGGTCAAGGAGACCGAGGAAGATCAGGAAATCCTACTCTACTTCCATCTTTTACAGGTGGTTTAGGCACGGTGAGAACCATTGTGCAAGGATCCGTGAACCCGAGGGACACCTCGGTGCGTTTTCAAGGATTTGATGGTGACAAATCAAATGATTCATGGCTACACTACACTCCAGTCTCAGAGTCCAATATCAAGAAATATGCCGCTTTCCGTAGGGCATTTCAAGCCAGAAAGGACCAACAAACCAAGCAACTTCAACATAAACAGCAGGAGATTGAAACCGTAGCAAAGTATTGGGCTGACACAATTAATAATGCCAACACCGTAGCCACCATTCTCAAAGTACAAGAGTGGATGTCCACAATGGCTGAGACACTCCGCAACGCACATACCACTCATGAGGGTGCAGGAACATCAAAACTCCCTCCAACTCCAACAGTTAGAGATTCTCAGGATGATGGCACCACAATAGAAGTTAGCTCCGCACCTACCTTCGGATTCGATGACTTCGATCTCAATGAGGCAAATCATCCTACTCCTTCTGATGACGATTTAATGATTTTTGATGAAGAAGAAGCTTCGAGTGGTTCTCAACACTCAACCTCCAAACCAAAAGAGAAAAAGAAGAAAAAGAAGAATGTTGTGTCCAGAAAAGAATTTCTGAGCCTACAAGCCAAAGTAGACCAGATTCTTGTTGCTGTTAAGTCCACTCAACCACAACCAGAAGACTTGCCAAGGCCGCCGTCACTGATTGAAAGAATTGAAAGACTTGAAACTCGTGAACGACTGGCTGCTGAGCGAATTTCTCTGAAAGTTAAAATGGGAATTCGATCTCTAGATACAAGTCGACAGGCTGATCATAAGCAGTTTATGGCTACTGCGGAGCGCATCATCTCTGAGGTATCCGCAATCAAGGCAGATCTTCAAACAGCCATTGCGGACCAGTCAACTCACTCCCAAAAGCTGATAGATGAAACGCACGCTGCCTATGAGTCCACCATCTCGGTACTTCAATCTACCATCAACAGACTTCAATGATCTCTATCTTCAAATTTTCATGGTCCTGAGATTCTTCAACTTACAAAGGAGATTCATCGACTACTCTTCAACACTGCCATCCCAAACAATCAGCAACTGGCTGATGTACTCAAAGCTCAATTTCAGGAGGTGTGTGCTAAAGTCGATGGTCTTAAGTAATGGCTTGAGGAAGCTCCGGGTTTGCATTCCTCAAGAGGGGGAAGTGATGAAGACCATCATTCAAACATCATCTCTCATCATAGAAGCCCCCACATCATAACTGAGAAAGTTCCCTCACGGCAACCATCTCATCACACGAATCCAAGCCATCAGACGCCACTGCAACATCAGTCTCCACCGCCAGAGAAAATCATTCAAGAAACTCCCTCTCTTGAGCGACCGGAGACTCCTCCCCACTTCAAGAATTTAGCATCCAACATGTCATCTGAACATTCCAACGACTCTCCCGCAACGCAACAGAAGAAAGCAGAATGGAAATCAGCCAAATTTGCTGAGCTTATCTGGAGAGAAAACGGATTCGACATCACCATGGATGAGTCCTTAGTAAACTATTGGATCAATCCCCACCGCAGACTGCTGGATGATGACTACAAACCCTATCTCCCTTATGCCTGAACCTCCATCTGACGGTTACTGGGATGTTCCAATCTCTCCCAATGCTAAATACTTCACTGTATTTGAGCAGTTTGACCGCAGCTTACCTGATCACAAGAGACTGTCCATGGAATTCGAAAGACTCAATCGATTCTATGACAAACATGCTTCTTCAATAGAGAAAATCTGGTCTAATGATAGACCATCTGCAGTCAAGAACTTTAAGCCCCGGAAGTTCATGAAAGCTGACTTCATCCAATATACTCTTACAAGAAGGAATCAGGACTACGTCCGCACCCAAGCTGACTTCCCATGTATGAATCCTAAAGAAGTCTTTCTGATAGCAAAGGTGTTCCAAAACAAATCTGAAAAGCATCCGAAGATGAAGATAGCACTTGAAAGGGCAAGCATATTTCTAAGGGAAACTGTCTGTGAATTCGCAAAGATTGATGCAGACATTCACCCTGTCCTAGCCAAAAAGTTCGATCTACCACCACTTGACCCCGCACCGATGATTACTGAAGGTTTACAAGAAATATCTCTAGGTGCAACAAACTTCCCAGATCTTGGAGTCATCTTTAAACGAAAACTCAATGAAACCAAATATTTCATTCCTATGACTGCCATGAATCGTCTCACAAGGAAGCAGATTGAAGTTTGTCGAACTGCAGTTCAAAAGTCAAAACGCACAACTGCTGAAGTCAAGTTCGAAATTTTAAGAAGGATCACCTGGTTGGAGAATGTCAGGAAGTTTAGGTGGATACTCATCAAGTTTCTAAAACTTGATAACTGAAGAGAAGTTAAAGAGGTCACTTAGGGGGAAATTGTTGAATCATAAAAGTGACCATCTTGAACTTGACCTACCGCAGTCATCGAAGATCCACAGTCAACTCCGTTCAGCAACCCCATCCGAAGTCATCGTCATCCGCAGGTTTACTATCTAGTTTTCTTGGTTTAACTTTTTATCTACTTTGTTAGAATACTCTCTATTGTCCAGTATGCCTTGCATGGTTACGCTTAGAGAATTGATCGAATGTAATTTTTGAGTCTCTATATATAGAGCTAAACCTTTCTTATTCAATACATCTGATTACGCATCTTGAATCACATATCTTGTGTCATTATATACTCTCTTTCTTACTCTCAAAGTCCACTTCAATCTAACTAAATATTATCTCTCTTCGGAGCGAGTCACTTGTGACTTAATCACTAAGTTTGATCTCACTTACTAACTTGGTCTGAATGCATTCCTTGTTAAGAATCAACTTATGCGTATACTTGATATAACACATGCTTTCATTTATATTTCCTTACATTTCCGCAACTAACTCTCTAATTATCTAACTCTTTAACTTATTATTATTGTTGAGCTTTTAGATCCTTCGAGATAAACTATTCTGCAACTATACTTGTTCGAACGTTTGTTCAAGTGTGTCTCAAGTTTTTCTCTCAACAGTTACTATTTCAAGAAACAAATAGTAAACTTTTAAACATAAATACTTATGCACTCACTCAACTTAAATGTTAATACTCTCTTCTCAAAATACTTGTATTCTCACGGAACCAGTAAACAAGTACATTCTCGGGATTTTTGAGAAGACGGAGCAGTTTAGAGTCATGTCTTCTATCTTTTGTTATAATACTTTTGAGGTCATATATACAATGACTTGAAAACATATGTAAAACTTTTACTTTATTAATACAATGGTTGTTGTACTTTGACTACTATGATGCATGAGTTGTGATACTTAACATGAAGTCATCCACCCCCGGACGTTTCCGCCGCTCCGGTTTGGGGGTGTGACAGTCCTGCCCTCCGATGTTTCATGTCTAGCCCCTGTCTGTATATAGTAGTTGAAAAGTATTGTTTACCACTTATAAAACAATACCGCCCGTGAATCTAGACTAATAATTAGTCGCAATAAATATTAAACTAAAATCTAGTGGTAATGATACTAGTTTTCGTCGTAGGAAAATACGATTGTTAGAAGCGAAGCGCTGTCCGAATTTCGAGTCATCACTTTAACAAGTGACTGCATAGTTACTTTCATCATACACATAAATATGAAGTATTTAATATAAAGTATGTGCTATGTGTGCATATTATCCATGTTCTTGATATCTATGCTCGATGAACAAAATATACATGTTTTACTTGATTTAAACTGTATATGTATTTTTATACTTATAAATATGTATTGGATAGCGAAGAGTGATGAGAGATAGGTGATGATAGAAAGGCGATGATAACTAGGTGATGATAGATATACGATGATGAATCAGTGATGCAAGATGAGAGATGATTAGGTGATGCCATAACCTTAACCTGCGATGTTGCGATGTACTCATCTACCAGAGTATAGGTGGCGACCACTGACTAATCTAAACAAGTCATGTGTAAACACCGACATGCTTATAACTTGTAGGTGATGAATTATGAGTTCAGGCGATCTAGTAACTAGGTATTCATGAGATGATGCTCTAACCCTTACTGGACACGTATTAGGGGAGTTATCCCCGAATCAGTACTGTCTATGCGATGTAAGAATATGCGAGGTAAATACGATGTAGGAGAAGACCCTTAGGATAAATCTTTAGGGAAGATTAAATGAAGAAAATGGGGATGGGTAATCGGGTTAATTATTTGAAATGAAATACGTGAAGAAACAAATTAGCTATGTTATTGTGGGTTGAAAACCCTATATACTCACCAGGTTTCCCAACCTGACCCACTCAGTTTATTTGTATCACAAGTATCAATACGAAGACACATTACACTTAGAGATTAAAGGAGATGTAAATCATTAGTGTAAATGAATGTAATGTCTGTTGATGCTTATATTTTTGTATTGACAATGACATCCCAAAGTTTTAATATAAACAAAATACATTTCTTCGGAAATGCTTTGATAATATATTTATCATGTTTTCTGGGAAAAAATTCCGCAACATTATTCCTTTAAATGGATACTCTGACTTTCAAATAAGCATAAATAAAATTTTAAAATGACCATGAATTTGGGGATGTCACACGCTGATGTTGATGCCCTGATCAGTTAGACTCCCTAAAGCTGATGCTATGATCAGCGTTTGATGTGTTGGTGCTGATATATGAATTTGGAGAAGATTTGATCTGATCCATTCCTTATATACCAGATTAGTTTATATTTAGATTAGATACAATTCCTTGATTGAAGGGATTCATTAGAATATATTAGTATATATTCATGTATTAAGGTAAAACCCTAATCGAGTCTTTGTGACAGCTTTGTGCCATTCATGTTTGTGACATACACTCTCTTGGTGAGAAAATTCTTTCTTGGTGAAATATATCTTTGTGATACTTCTCCGTTCTTCATTGTTCTTTATTGTTCATTCTTGTTTGTATTCGATCTATGAATCTACGTACAAAGGGTTTGGGACCAACAAGTGGTATCAAAGCAGGCTTGAACATTCATTCTAGGATCTGTTGAAGAATTGGAAGTTCAATTACTATTTAGAAACTCGAAAATCAGAAGTAGAAGAAGATATCTTATATAATCATCTAAACATGAACAATACTACAAAATTAGAGAAGGGAGAGTATGGTATGTGTTCTTATCTTTGGTATTATCTAACCATATTAGGTATTTTCGTTCCTTATAATATTTCTCAGATGAGAGAAGAATTTATAAGTGGAAGTATCAACAAAGATACAAAAGTTTGTGATGAAAAAGAAAAGAAAGAAAGTTTGAAAAATAAAAGGGAAGTTGATGCAAGTTCTTTATCATGTTTTCCTGATCTAATGTATATCCAAAGGTACCTCTATCTTTGTTCTTCATCGTTGAACATGATCTGAAAGACAAAGTCATCAATCAGAAACAAGAAGATATTCAAGCGTTAAAGAATGTTCTGATTGAAAGGGAGAAGGAGATATTAGATATGAAGGAGAAGATTAAAGAAAATGATGTTCATAAACAATTTTTTTCATCTATTTATTTTAAAAAGGAAGGAATACCTGATGAAAACTAATTTTTAAGAAGCCATAGTTTTCACCCTGATGAACATCACATCAGCTCTTGCACCAACAAGCCTCATGCTGATAGGCTACATGCTGAGAAATCACAAGCTGCTTATACTACCTCAATTTCATATCACAATAGAACGAATTCAGTTTGCACTAACAAACCTCACGCTGACAAGCTTCAAGCTGAGAAAGTTCGCACCGTCAAGACTTCACACGCTGACAAGTCACTTCACACTTATAATTTTGTTCAAGCTTATAAGACTTCTAGCACAGTTAAGACACCTCAAGCTACAAAGAGTCAAGCTCCATCTTTACCTCCGAAAATCGGAAGATCTCATGCTGGTAAGTATCCTGATGTATGTCCTTGTTTAAATAATTATTTTTACAGGGCCAAACACCAAAAGAAAAAGATGTTGAGTCAAACAAAGCCAAAGAAGGTGTGGGTTCCAAAGAAGTCAATTTCTGAACCAACAAAGATGAAGAAAGTATGGGTTCCCAGTAGATCATCTTAACAACTTGAAACAATTAAATGTAGAGAAGTTAAACGAAAGAAATGGAATTTGAAGTGTCGTGGAAGGTTTGTTGAAGAAACTTAAAAAAAATAAAAGGGGAGTTCATAATCCTAGAGTTGGCATTTCTTTATCTAATCAAAGGCATTCTAAAGAATAAATGTATGTTTCTAAACCTAATCTGAAATGGGTTCCTAAATTTGTTTGTTAATTTCTGAGAATGTGAGAGTCTGAATTTTTTAAAGTCCATATTAGTTGTCTCTCTCACTGAAGAAAGATGTGATGTAAGTTATTATTGTAAATCTTTTTAAGTTTTTTCATAGTTTTAATTTGTTTTTAGTTAAATTAAAAAAAGGATTTTTAAGTTGTGTTCATGAACGTGGGACAAAAGTCAAAAGAGATTGTAAAATCTTGTTCTAGTAAATGATTATAGGATAGTATGTTTAGGATCATTCATCATTTGAAAGCGCAAAAAGATATGGAAATGCCAAACATCTCATATGCCATCTGTCTTACTTTGTCTTACTTAAAAAGATAGATAAAAGAAATATTTGTCAAGGCTATTAAAGTCTGCATAAAAAGGCTCTAAGTTTGAAGGCAGAGAAAAGGCTCCCTAGACTGTTAAGTTAACTAAAGCTCATAGGCTATGGACCTTCCACGTGGGTTCTCTTTTGGAAAATAAGCATAGTGAAGTTTTATAGGAACCAAGTGTAGATTTATGTCTATTGTCTAATGTAGTCAAATTTTTTTGGATTCATAATGCTATTGGATCTTCATGTCGCATGTGTACTACTCAACAAAGATGATCCTGATGAGTTTCATCTCTACAATCCACTGTTGTGCTGCTCACTCCTTCACCCATCAGTTCCATGAGCTTCATAAGCACCATATCATGCATCTTCAAGAACTTTTAGCTTCACGTATGTCATTCACAATGGCTTCTAGTTCAATATGATAATCGCGTTGATGAGATTAAGGTAACATGAAATCCAGTTCTTTACATAAGCCGTGGTTTTGTGATGTTAGAAACAAAATGGGTATGAGTTTGTGATGTTGAAAATTCAAGAGCAAAATGACGAAAGTAAAGGGCATTATGGGTACATTTTCTGCAAATGGATGTTGGTGCTTCACATGGTTTGACTTGGTTGAACTAGAAATCATGTGATCCCTTCTTGATGTCGTTTGAAGCAAGAGAATGAAAGAAATATTTTCTGGCTGGAACATGCCTCATTGAAAAGTCTAGCCGGGTTTATCAGTAATTAGATAGAAAAGCATGTACAACGGTATTTTGGTCCGAGTGTATCAAGAAATGGTCATTTATATCTATCAAAAGTTCCTCCAATCACATGATGTTGTCGTCTTATTTTTTTATGTATTTACATCAACTTTTCAGTCTTATCATCTTTTCAGAATTGGTCTATCTTACGCACTCTATAGACTTGAGGGAAAATACCGGCTATAGACATTTTTTGGGGTTGAATTCCAAAATATAGACACAAAAAATTGGATTTTCGGGTATAGTCATGGATTCCGCGAAGGTAAGGTATGAGGGCTCCGCGGAATCCATTCTCCGCGGAATGCCAAAATTGTAAATAAATCAGGGTATTAAAAAAAACCTCAAGATCCATTCCGCAGAGCTACCTCCGAGGAATGAACTCATTCCACGGAAGTAGCTCCGAGGAATGGATCTTCATATTTTTTTTCACATCGATTCTTCGCGGTTTATACTCATTCTCCCAACTAATTATTTTCAAAAAAAAATTATGGTAGTATGAATTTTTCTTGAAAATGTTTGGAATGAATATGAGGTGGAAAAAATTGGTTTTTTAATCAGAGATCTTTACATAAAAGAATCATTGGACGTGAATTTTTTTATTTGTATTTATTTATTTATTTTTTTGAAGATCCATTCCTCGGAGCTACCTCCACAGAATGAGTTCATTCCTCGGAGGTAGCTCCACAGAATGGATCATTAGGTTTTATTTTAATACCCTGGTTTATTTATGATTTTGCCATTGCGCGGAGCGACAGTGGATTTCGCGAAGCCCTCAGAGCTTACCTCTGCAAAATCCATTTATATACCTGGAAATCCAATTTTTTGTAACTATGTTTTGGAATTCAACCACAAAAAATGTCTATAGCCGGTATTTTCCCTAGACTTGGTCTATCTCACTGCAGTTGACCCGTTTGGGCACTGGTTACTTCATTACGCTAGGTATCTTCGGTCAATAACAAGAACACGATTATACTTCTGCTTTTTCTGCTTGGAGATCGATTGTTTGGCTCTCCAACTTTCGTAAAATTGCACCTGAACATCTCCCGACGCTCTTACTACTCTATACTAATCTCACCTCTTTGAATCTCATCTACGCTAGCATTGAACCCCACCAGCTCCGCCCAACCATCCACCCTATCATAAACTATAGGTTTTCCTGGCACTTGATTCCATCTGTCATGAAGGACTTCAGGAAGTGCCAGACACATGTAAAGATCTTCATATGCTTCAAGTGTTACCTATAGATGCTTTAGAAAATGTTCTAGGGCCCAGTCTTAGAAGTAGGTCTCCTTGCTACTTCCATTGAGTGTTTAAAACTGAATTCTCTTCTACTTCAAGGGCTAATGTCTGTCTCGCTACATTTGTTTTCAAAAGGGAAATCCAAACCTTCAAAGCTCTCCTACTATGACGTGTTGTTGAAAAGAGATAATAACCTGTGTGTTGTTTAAATAAAAAGAAAGAAACAACCATGGCTGCTTCTGAAAGCCTGTTACATGGAAAAGGAAGGCTTAAGTGTTGTCACTATCATATGGAGTCAACAGCTAGGTGTAACATCCCAAAATTTACGACTAAAAATTTAATTTTTAATTTAATAATTATAAAACCATTTGTCTGCAAACATCATAGTTCTATCTCATATCAAAACCAATGTATCCATAGTCAAAACATGTCATGAAAAAATTGTTGGGATTTGAGCATTCTAACACTCCTAAGGTGTACATGCAACCCTAGAAACCTTGGATCTATGTTTTACTATGATACATGCAAAATTGATTTTCCATGGTTCTTAACCTATCTAGCATACATGGGGAACTTTTAAACATAAAAGATAGTAAGAAATACATACCTTTAGTTGCTTGGATTCCTTGAGAACCATGTGAGCCTAGCACCTCAAGTGTGATGCCTCAAATGTCTCACACAACACCAAATACACTTGGAATAACCTTGAGAGAAATAGAACACTTCTAAAATCGCCTATGCCCTCTTGTTCTAAAACTAGCACCGATTTTGGTTGCTCACATATTCCTTTTATAGTGTGTCATAAGTAGGGTTACACCATGTAAACCCTAACTTGACATGGCTCTTCATTTCCATGATCCATGGGTTCAAAGACACCATGGAGCATCTATGGAGTATCCTATGGGTTTTAGCCCAACTTGATAATCCATGGAGCAATAGCCCACGATATAAGTAATGGGTGATTTACACAATCAACCCATATATTTAATTAGTCTTCTTTTGATCACTTAATTAATTTTAAATTAATACTTGATTAATACTAAATAAATAATATTATTAATATATTAGAACTTATAATATATTAATAAACCTTAAGTGTTATTTCTCTCATTTTAGTCTATCCAAATGCATGATGTCATGCAACCCAAATGGACCATGCCAACCGGGTCAAGTACATCCCAGAAATAGTTATGAACTTAGACACCTAATCGAACAATCTGCCACTTGGATAAGTCTAATAACTATATCTTCAAGAATAACTTCAGTAACCGATCAGCAATCGTAGCTCTTTCAAGGTCCGCGAAACTGAGATGATGATGATACTCCATTTAAGATAAGTGATCATATAATCCTTTGTTCTAGATATCAGCCGGACAAATACATGGAACAATGTCTTATTTATTGTCCAACAGTTTGTTTCTCGATTTCCGATTTGTTTGACATAGAACTTAATTGAACAGATCAACTTAGTTCTGACCGGGCCCGGTACATGGGTCAACACGAAATCATCGAGGGGCCCAGATATCGCTTCTAATGCAAGAAGGAACCGATAAACTTCAACTCATATGCTTGTTCTACTACTTGTTGAATCATACACAAAGACACGTTTTATAACATTGAGTTACCAATGCGTTTACGTACAATCAATGTATAACCAACTCATAGGCAACAAGTAATATCTCTAGGTTTGAAGACTTATATGATATTACCGTCTCGCGATCACTCGAGATAAATTCCATGAAGTGATACCAGTGAGCGTGGGTTGAATCCAATACTGAGAACTTATGAGCACTCATGAATGTTGCAGCAATCCTTGTTATGTCCCATACCTTGGACATCTACAATCCAGCTTCATGACAGTCTTGATTCAAATCTACTTCCAACATATGACCGACTGTGGATGGTTTGAATAACTTAGTCATTCAGGAAGAGCGACTTAGTTATTCTGGAAGTCAAAACATGCAAAGTGAAACACAAGAATAATCGAATCCAATATGGTCTCAGAACTTATGAATATAAATAAAACATCTTTTATTTATCACCATATTGATTACCCATCATTCATTGCATACCGTTTCAAACTATCAACTTTATACTTGAATTTAGAAAACAGTAGTTGTCCCATGCTCCAAGCATGTACACTATGTTTTTCTAAACACTAGTCATGCCATACACCAAGTATGCACACTATGTTTTTCCAAACATTAGCTATGCCATACACCAAGTATGCATACTAAGTTTGTCTATGATCTTTACTCTGTGAAATAGACCGATTGAACATAATTCCAATGATACTCATTTCACAATCCCAAATCCTTACAACAAATGCAAGAATTCCAAATTCCTGCCATTTACCTAAATCTGTTAGATTCTAAACTTATATGTATTGGTCCTCTTGTAATGATTATGCACAAAGTCACAAAGACTTGTCAACAGACATTACAGAGTGTTCCAATGGAGATCAACTCCATGGAACAGAAGTCTCATATTCAAAGTTCATTTCCTTTGAACATTCTTCTTACATTAAGTTTCCTAATCTTACACAAATTTAATGAATAACTTCCACCTATGGGAACATTTCCATATTCCCCTTTTGACTATTACTCCTGAACAAGAGTTGCCACTTTTCAGAATATGTCAATATGGTCCTTACAAAATTAACACTATACTTCCAACTGTCCCTGAGCAACCAACCTTTGGTAAACCTCAGATTGTCCTCAACAATTGCTTAATCAAATTAGTCATATCTAGTTCTAGTACTTTTTCCCTCTTAATGCTCTGGGCATTTGGAAAAATTTAGAACAGATGAATATTATAGCATCTGCAATCGATCCTATATCTGAAGCATATGAGACACGATTCATAAAGACATGACACTACACCCGTCTTTTTCTATAATATTTCTATTTTTATTTGCCAAGTTCTCATGATTCAGATTATAAAAAGGAATGATGTAATCATAATCGAATTTTAAAACGCAAATAATGGACCCATATATAGAATTTCCTTGTGTTGAGCGATTCCAACATGAAATTCATATATATATATATATATATATATATATATATATATATATATATATATATATATATATATATATATATATATATATATATATATATATCCATGACTAAAGATGATTAAAACCTCAATCTAAGCTTTTAGAATTGAAGTGAAGTATAATTTCCTCTCCCTTAATTATAGCAAAACAACTTTTTCCCAATTGAAACCTTTTGTTTTCTATAATTAAAATTGCTAACTTGCAACACTTATTATAATTATCAAGCTCCCACTTGCATGATGATTATTAGCATAACACTTATGCTCCCACTAGCTTTGACAAGTACTCAGGAATCAGGTGAACTTCTAGAAGTCAATACTTTATTGACCTTCTTACCAAAGTTCATATTTATGAAACAAGATGCTTTGATAAAACTTTATCAAAATCATACACCTTTCCTTAGATAGCAAACATGTGTGTCTAAACAATTTATGAACTATGAAAAAGGATGTCGTAATCATAGTCTCAATTATTTAGACCTTTTCCATTTCTCACAAGTCCATGTTAGTGTGCCGGTTAACCACACACGCTCCACTAACGACTTTGAGAATGCAAATGTCACAATTGTTATCTACTTAAAATCTACTTAGTGAGAGCATTTTCTCACCATCATTTTCATGAATCGGAGAGAAACCTTATGACACTTAGATTTTATGGTGTTCTTATCCATGTGAATTTGTCAAAACCATAATCACAAGACAAGGTTAGTGACAAATCCAAACTCATATGGATTGAACTTGTGCAGTCTTAATTTCTTGCCACCTGGCAGCACAAGGGCCTGCCATTGCTTCCAAGTTGTTATGAAACCAATTGAGAACTCTCAGAACTCATATGCAAAGCCAACTTTAACTGGAATGGGCATAAAAATAGGAATATGTCAACACGATAGGTTATAAACCTCAAGTCGTGTGCTAGAGATAAACGATAGGTTTTTCTTCTTGATTAGATCTAGAAGCCTTTTCAAGATCTTTAAGACTCCCAATGTCCTATTGACATATAAGACTCACTTTCCAAATATTCAAGAGATAGTGTGGATTTTTTATCAAGACAAACACTTCACACAATTAGCCTTAGTTGGTCTTTGTTTTATCCAAAACATCACAACTTACCAACTTCAAATGTACAAGAGTAGGAATCATTTTACTCTTACATTTGAAAAGTGTTATAAACCTTTCTTTAAGATGTGTCACTCAAAGAAAGGTTTATGACACTTAGATTTTATGGTGTTCCTATCCATGTGAATTTGTCAAAACCATAATCACAAGACAAGGTTAGTGACAAATCCAAACTCATATGGATTGAACTTGTGCAGTCTTAATTTCTTGCCACCTGGCAGCACAAGGGCCTGCCATTGCTTCCAAGTTGTTATGAAACCAATTGAGAACTCTCAAAACTCATATGCAAAGCCAACTTTAACTGGAATGGGCATAAAAATAGGAATATGTCAACACGATAGGTTATAAACCTCAAGTCGTGTGCTAGAGATAAACGATAGGTTTTTCTTCTTGATTAGATCTAGAAGCCTTTTCAAGATCTTTAAGACTCCCAATGTCCTATTGACATATAAGACTCACTTTCCAAATATTCAAGAGATAGTGCGGATTCTTTATCAAGACAAACACTTCACACAATTAGCCTTAGTTGGTCTTTGTTTTATCCAAAACATCACAACTTACCAACTTCAAATGTACAAGAGTAGGAATCATTTTACTCTTACATTTGAAAAGTGTTATAAACCTTTCTTTAAGATGTGTCACTCAAATTACAATCTTAGAGTATAACTCTAAGACTTGTTTTGGAACGAAGTATGATTTATCTTTTGATTTAACCAATTCTACAATTCACGATTTCTCTTCTTAGTCAAACACATGTACTAAGATGTCCCTAGAGGATCAATTGTGATATGGTTTCATAATCACTAAGATAATCTCTAAACATGATACTAAAGTACTCTCCCATCTTTTCAGATTTGAGAAACTTTTATCCTTCTGCCTAATTTGATTCTTCTCATTCGTCCTGCAAAACATCGAAACTTTCCCAATGTTTCAGAATTATACTTAAACTGGTAAGTATAACCATATTTACTAAACTTTAGTAAATCATGACGAATAGTCTTATCGGTCTTTTGTGGTGGACTTGACCAGTGCACAAGAATGTGTACTAGATCCCTCAGTCCTTCACTTGACTCGCATATAAATGTGAACAAGGAATTAGTCTTAATTTTCCAAAGATGAAAATTCTCATTCATCATACTATACAACTTGTATGATTCCAAGTTTCTATCCAACTGAAGCTTGGTCGATGAGAATCTTTCCTTATTTGGTAAATTATGACACTACCACAAACGACAGAATCAAATTCATATTTCCATTATTGGTAGAAATATACAAACATCAATTTTCCATAAGTGTCATTGCAAGGACATATAAAATAAAACAAAATTTTATTTATTTATCAAATGCGGAAAAACATTCCTTACAATGCAACTTTAAATGGAAACTATGATATTACATATTTCCTAGCAATCTATCATAACTCTCTAAGTAGCTCAAGAATCCGATCTTCGAACCATGCGATTGAAATCCATATTCGGGATCAGATTCAACATACTCTTTCTTTAAGTGTCCTTCCCTTTGCTTGATTATGCCAAACACCAAAATGTAACCGGGTCACATTTTGTATTAAGAATCATCAATAAGGAACTTAACAGAGTTAGATAGTGGACTTACCTAAAGCATAATCAAACTTTCTGACTAGACCTTCTCCCAGATCTTTAAGGTAGTTAGGGCAGCTTTGCAACCAATGCCCCTTCCTTTTTGGCAATAGAACCATATGGACCCTTTGGGAATGGTACACAGGACTATCTCAAACTTAGCCTTTCTCTTTACCATCTGGTCAACCGAGTTGACTATGGCCGATTGTAACATACACGTTTTGAAATCGCGTTATGTAATCCAAAAAGTTAAAAATATTATGAAATATTATGTGAAATTGAGTGTTGAGTTCTAACAGATAGTTTTTACTAGAAATAAGGTAAAACTATGTTTAGAATCACTCATAAATTATTGGAAGTCTTATGAGATTACAATTAAAAGTCAAATAGTGAAATTTAGCGAAAATATAAAATTTGAAATAAGTAAAATTTTATTATTGAAAGTTGTAGATAATCTCGTTAGAAACATATAGGCGAAAACCTCATCGAAATTCGAGTTATAACGAAGAAGTTATGACCAATCGAAGATCCGCGGTAAAACCGACACGGTGCCGAATGACGTAAAAAGTGAGTTTTTGATAAACTACTTTTTAGCCTTAGCGATCTAAATGAAAGTCGTAGTATTCGTTAAACCGAGAATTTTGATAAAAGGAACGCCAAAACCTGACTTCGCATGAGGAAGTTATGATTTTTCTAAGTTTCAGCTTAGCAGTAGACAGCTAAAAACTCGAATTTTAGATCGAGTGATTTTTAGCAGACACAACTTAGACGAGAATCGAATGTCTCGTCATTAGCAGTACAACGGTAAAAAGTCTGACGAAAACGGACGTCGGATGAAGAAGTTATGAATTTTTAACGGATTTTCCAGTCCCGGTCTGTTAAAAATAATAATATAAAAATAAATTCAAAATTTTCCGACGAAGTCTAAACGAAAGTTGTAATAATTTTCTCTACGCGTGCACATAAATAACGTCAAAAACGGAGCCCGTATGAGAAAGTTATAGATTTTACAAGATTGGGCACATTTTTCGAGAAATTTTGCATGATTAGTGATTGCCACATCACCCTCGCTCGGAGCTGGCCACGTGTCCGAAGCTGCTGCGTGGCACGTCCAAGAAGCGACGCGTGTCACACAGGTTTCCGAAGTCATCACATGATCCTCACATGCACCCACGTGATCCGACCCGCGTGTTGGCTCCTGATTCGACCGAGGCAGCCGACCCGATCCGAAGCCAGAAGCCGCGTCATCCGACCAATGCGAAGCGAGCACCTGTCCGTCCGAGCCTCACCCTGCTGCCACCTGGTCCGAACCTCGCATGCACGTGCCCTCCTCCCTTCGCTTCGGATCCGAGGCTCGCACCTATATACGGGGTGCGAGACCTCCCGGTTAGATGTTTGAAATTTGCTCTTTTTTCACCCTTTTTCAACATTTTCTTACATTCCGACTTCCCCCGAAGCCCGGGTACTTATTCCAAAGCCCGAAACGCGCCCCGAGATTCCCGAGAAGCCCGAAAAATTTATCTTTTCGGTTTCGAAGCTCTACCTTCGCAGAGCCCGGTTTTCAAGAAAACTCCCGGTTTTCAACGAAGAAAGTCATATTTAGAGCCGAAGTGCTGCCCAAATTATTATTTTGACCCCCGGTTATTTCAAGGTGAGTATAATATATAGGAAAAATTGTATGTTATGTGTTATATGTGCTATGTGCTTTTCCATGTTATCATCTCGAGTTGTTGTTTCCGCTATTTTTATAGCAAGGTTGTACCTCTAACTTGAAGTGTACAACATAGGCATCACTTGGGTATTGGTATGAACCATTGACCATGAAGTGTATGACATAGGCATCACTTTGGCTTCGGTAGAATAATATTCCTGAGTATTTTCCCGTGTTATTTTTTATTTCTGCTATTTATGATAGCAAAGCTATACCTTTAACCATGTGATCAGTTTAAGAACTCAGATTCACGGTGGTACTGGTATGTAGCCTCTGGCCATGTAGAGCATGTCCCCCAGTAAGTGAATGACTCTATTCTATGGCATGGCAGAAGGTTAGACAGGGCGTGAAAACCTGAAATCTACCAAAAGGTTAATCCGAAGTTGTATGTCTTCTGTGCCATTTGGGCCAAAGCGTTATTGATATATATCAAGTATGGAAATTGTTATGTCTCAATGATTGTATATCTTTGAATCAAATCAATGATTGATATGGAAAGTTTATCACATTATGCCTTTGTTGTTCCTTGCTCCTATTTGCTTCTGCCATATTGGTATATATATGGCATAACGTTATATTGTATCTATTATTGAACTCACTAAGCGTTATCGCTTACCCCTCCCAATGTTTTAACATAATGCAGGCAATAAGCACCCAGTATAGTTGGAAGACTTAGAATAGTTTGTAATAGTACTTTTGTACTTCAGTTTATGTTTGTATAAAATTACAATATCATGGGTAGTTATGTAAAATCTTAAAACATAGTCGGTTTGTATCCAATCTTTTGTAATCACTTTATCAATGTAAGATAATGTTTTATAAATATGCATGTAGCATGTTTTGGAGTAACTATATTGTCAAGTATGAAAGTTTGGGTCTTTCAGAAATATAAAAGTATAGAAAGGGGTTCTTTCACCGATCCCTTTCCATTGGGAAGAGAAAGCTTTCTGGATTTCCAATGCCACCAATTAGTCAATGTCCATGGTAGTTTGGGAAGTTGATCTACTAATTAAATTTGCTTTACTAGAGCTCCAAATCATTTCTGATTCAGCAGCACCAAGCAAATAGATAAGATCATTAAGGGTCATGTCATAGTCTTTTACATAGTAGTCGTAAAGGACACTTACTATGTGACTTAAAAAGTGATTGAACAACCAACTTTCTCAAGACTTTGACACCCAACTCTCCCGTCTTATCAATATGTGACTTCATCTCCAAGATGTGATCATACATAGACCTTGCTTGCCAATAGGGCTTGAGTGACCTTGAACTTGTGGGTTAGGCAGAATAACTGGAGGAGGTGGAGGAATTGAAGTATGATTTCCATGATCCAATCACAGGACATCGTCTTCATTAGGAAAGCTTATTCCAAGAGTTTTGGGAAGATCATAATTGTCTGAACCAGACATCTTTTGGGAGATATTCAAGATAGTTGATTTAAAGTCCTTAATATAACACCCAATATGAAATATTAAGGCTAGGACCCAACACAATATTTTATAACTTGGAAGAGGGATACCTTAATCCAAGCTATAAAATATTTGAAGGTAGGCGAATGACGATTCACCAATTTCCACCATGAAAAACGAAATAAATTATTAGGTTTTAATTGGATTTTAAACTCCTAGATCTTTTGAGATTCATTGAGCTTCTCAATGGCATGTTTCAATCTCGAGTGTGCCCTTCAGGTTTTGTGACTGGGATGTCGAGGATCACAAAACAAGGTGTGAAGTAACCATGCAAATTACTTGGTACCCTTAATGTTTACCCCTCAATCGATGTGTCGGTTAACCACACGCGCTCCATCGATACTATGATAAACATTAAGTTACCCTTTGCCTACCTTGTTAAGTCCAGCTAGTGTGCCGGTTAACCACATGCGCTCCACTAACCGACTTAAGCAAAGTGCAAGGTGTAATTTCATGGGTAAGCACCTTATTCACATTTTTCCTAAAGTAACTAAGATTGGGAATTTATAAAAAAAAACATTTAGTTACTTTATATTCATCATTAATACTTTTAATGAAGATTTAAAGTCCTTGTCTTACCCGTTCGGCTAACGACCCTCCACCGATCAAGGAAGCGATGGGTGAGAGTGGACACCCATTAAGCTGCCATTTTATAGGCAGCAACCTTATACCCCCCTTATAGACCGACTTCGTGAATGAGGCCTACTAACGGTAAAACGGATTTTTCATATACATATATAATTATTATTAAACTTATAATATTATAAAGTATAAGGGTTGAATTTTAACTTTTCAAATTCTAGGGTTTGGAACTAAAGTTTTTTTAAAGAGACTTTACATGTTCCAAAACTTGAGGGCAAGTTTTGTAACTTTCAAAACTTTTCATCTTTCATAACTTATGAGTTAATGGTTTAATAAAATGAGAGACTTTTCATTTTATGTAACCTATGTGTTTCTTTAATGGACTTTACAAGGATGACTTTTGGTAATCCATAACTTGAGGACAAATTATGGATTCCATTAAAACACATCAAGATCAAGAATTAACCTAACAAGCAAGTTACAACTAATTCCTATGATCTTCTAAACTCATAAGTTCATGAATGTTCATATCAACAATTTCAAGAATCATAAATAAACCATATAAAACTTGAAATTTTGTTAATAGCTACTGAAAATGGATTAGCATAACCATTACACCATCTAAAACAAGTTTTATAATACAAAAACAGTTTAGGGTAATGTTTCTAGACGATTTCCAGCAGCAAAACTCGAAAATCTGCATTCAGGGGCTCCTACTCGTCGAGTGCAAGAGCCTACTCGTCGAGTAGGATGAATTTGGTCATGGACTCGTCGAGTCCCCCCATTGACTCGGCGAGTTCATGCTTCAGAGTGCAGAAAAACTGAGTTTTTTTCACAATTTTGCATCAAGTATCAAACAAACAAGTCTGGGCTCTGATACCACTGTTGGGATTTGAGCATTCTAACACTCCTAAGGTGTACATCCAACCCTAGAAACCTTGAATCTATGTTTTACTATGATACATGCAAAATTGATTTTCCAAGGTTCTTAACCTATCTAGCATACATGGGGAACTTTTAAACATAAAAGATAGTAAGAAATACATACCTTTAGTTGCTTGGATTCCTTGAGAACCTTGTGAGCCTAGCACCTCAAGTGTGATGCCTCAAATGTCTCACACAACACCAAATACACTTGGAATAACATTTAGAGAAATAGAACACTTCTAAAATCGGCTATGCCCTCTTGTTCTCACACTAGAGCCGATTTTGGTTGCTCACATATTCCTTTTATAGTGTGTCATAAGTAGGGTTACACCATGTAAACCCTAACTTGACATGCATCTTCATTTCCATGATCCATGGGTTCAAAGACACCATGGAGCATCCATGGAGTATCCTATGGGTTTTAGCCCAACTTGATAATCTATGGAGCATTAGCCCACTATATAAGTAATGAGTGATTTACACAATCAACCCATATATTTAATTAGTCTTCTTTTGATCACTTAATTAATTTCAAATTAATTCTTGATCAATACTAATTAAATAATATTATTAATATATTAGAACTTATAATATATTAATAAACCTTAAGTGTTATTTCTCTCATTTTAGTCTATCCAAATGCATGATGTCATGCAACCCAAATGGACCATGCCAACCGGGTCAAGTACATCCCAGAAATAGTTATGAACTTAGACACCTAATCCAACAAAAATAATATCAGAGTATAAATCCCATATATCTCATGCGCGGAAATCCTTATGTGATGCGATGCAGCCATGCCGAATCATTTCCCTTCGAAGAGGAAGTACCTGAAACCAAAACTAAAAACTGTAAGCACAAAGCTTAGTGAGTTCCCCCATCATACCACATACCATACAGTAAACATACTGTCATGCATATATGGGTGCCCGACCTACCCTGCTGAGCATATCTGGGTGCTCAACCTACCCTTGTCAGGCATACCGGGGTGCCCGACCTATCCCTGTCAAGCATATTTGGGTGCTCGATCTACCCTGACAGGCATATCTGGGTGCTCGACCTACGCTCCGGTTTATTTCAACCGGTTACGAGGACTATTTCATCCCTACCACCACCACATAATAACATAGCATACCATACTGTTAGACATATCTGGGTGCCCGACTTACCCTCCGGTTTATCTCAACCGGCTACAGGGTCTAACCTACCCCTCCTACCACTATCACATAATATAATAGCATACTAGCACATAAAGCATAACAGATAGTGGTATACCAGACGATTATCACAAAGACAATCATCTTAACTATAATCGACTACTAGTGGGCCGACATTGGTGCTTTGACCCACTTCTACTAGAAGGTAACTCACCTCAAATGTTGTGAAGTAGCTGAACTATCCTCGACTCTGTAATCTGCCCCACTCAAGCTCCTACACATAAAGATTTCCTTTAGTTACCCCTTTTCATGCTCATAACCCCTTAAGGGTCAACTTTGGTCAGAGGTCAAAGTCAAATTCAACATCCTGGTCAAAGTCAACATCCTGGTCAAATTCAACATCCTGGTTGACTCAACTCATCGAGTTGGTCCATCAACTCGTCGAGTTCCATGACCCATAAAACCCTGGAAATCTCGATCCAACTCGTCGAGTTCTTTCATGAACTCGTGGAGTTCCTCCTCATAACAGAGTCGGGACATTTCACTCACAACTCGCTGAGTTCCTCCTTGAACTCATCGAGTTCTTCAATCTTCAAAACCCAAAAACCATGGCCAACTCGCTGAGTCATCTCCTAGGCTCGACGAGTTTGCTCAGTAACAGAAAAGGTTGGGGGACCACGACCCAACTCGCTGAGTTGGATGAACAACTCCTCGATTCCCCCTTAGTGTAAATCCATTCAGTCACTTCCAATCGATTTCAATGCTTCCAAACCATAGATCTGGTCCCCTAGGACTAAGTTACCACGTAAAGTTGCTAACTTTACGTTCATGCATGGTGTCATGAAGCTAGAAACACCAAAACCAAGCTATATAAGAGATCTAGGGCATGGAGAAGGGCCAAGGCTTGATAAAGCTGGCAAATTTAAGCCTCATAAGCTCATGAGTGCCTAGATCTAAAGTCACAACTTCATGATACACTCAAATCCCGAAAATGACTTCAGTATGGCCCAAAATGACAACATACAACCCTAAATGAAGATCTAAGTAATAGAAAGCCAAGGTATCAACTTTATACCTCAAATGAGTTAGAAATGCAGTTCAAACTCCGGATCTACTAGCTTCCTCTTGAATCCCCAAGCTTCTCCTTCCTTCTTAATCTTCAAAATCACAAAGAATGCACAAAAATGGCTCAAAACTCTCCAAAAGTGGATTAGGGAGTCTTGGCTAGGGTTTGGGACGATGGAGGTTGCAAATGAGGCCAGCCTTTGGAGGTTAAGGTGTTTAAATAGGGTGCTAAACCCTGAAAATTAGGGTTTCATTCTGGCAGCCTTACTCGTCGAGTTGAGGCTCTCAACTCGTCGAGTAGGCTTCAAGTCCCGCGTCCAAATTCCATTCCTACTCGACGAGTTTGGGGCCTCCAACTCGTCGAGTCCCTTTGCAAAAATGAAAAACTCTTAGTTAAAATACATACCATGGACCGGGCATTACACTAGGTATGGTCATGTTGCTGTCTAGGAAGAAAAGTTTGGACCAATGGATTGTGCCAGATCAGTTGCTATCATTTTTAGTTGTCAAAAGGTATGAAGGTGTGTGCAAATGTACAGACAAGACTATGGCTGTCAACAAATTGTCAAAAGCTCCGTAAATGTTTTTGTGTAGTCCTGTCAAGATAGGGACTATTCACGACAAGCTTCGTGAATGCTTGTATGTAGTCCTGTCAAAAGCCTCGTGTGGAACCAAGCTACATTTGACGCTGAGTGTAATCAAATCTTGGTAGTTCAAGTCAATGAGACTAAAGTCTACATATTAACCTGAATAAAGCAAGATAAAAGATGGATGGTATTGTTAAATAAAAGCTTGTTGTGACAATTTTTATGATCATATACATTGATTTTCAAGGTTCTTTGTCAAAATAATAATAATAATAATAATAATAATAATAATAATAAATTCGTTTTTCCAAATTAATTAGTTTAATTTTTAGATAAATCGTTTTTCAAAAAGTTTTATTGTCTAAAATAAAAAAAATAAAAAAAGGAAAAAGGTTATTCAAAAGTTTTGTTTTCTAAAATAACATATATAAATAAATAAAACCGTTTTTCCAAATTTAATCATTTTTTCTTTTTGTTTTCGTTTTTCCAAAGTTTAATCATTTTTCGTTTTGTTTAAACTTTCTCTAGTTGATTTTATTAGTTCGTTTAAATTTTGTCTCTTATGTTTATTTTATTTTTGTAAGTTCTATTTTCTAAAAGTTTAATCATATTGTTTTTTCTTCAATTTCAAGGCCGAATAGTTAGCTTAAAATGAAACTTGAAGTAAAAAAAATACATAACCACGTAAAAAGAATATACCAAAATACATAATAATACTTAAAAATATTTAAAAATTATATATAAATATGTAAAATATACATAAAAATACTTTAAAAATACATAAATACGTGAAAAATATATCAAAATACATAAAAGTATGTAAAATTCATATAAATACCTAAAAATACGTTTATACATTAAAAATACATAAAAAATATGTTTATACATAAAATTACGTTTATACATCATAAATACATAAAAAAAACTATAATAAACTCTTAAAAAATTAAAATAATACATAAATACGTAATATATATATATATATATATATATATATATATATATATATATATATATATATATATATATATAGTTAGGTTCATTTGTTTAAACTAAGTATTGTGTTATCGTATGCATAAATGTGGACCAATCAAAATTAAATAAAAAATTAAATAATTAAATAAATAAATAAGGGTAATTTAGTAATTTGTTTAGTAACTTCCAAAATTAATCCCTATAATCATGGTATTGGCCTAATCTCTCCAATTTAAATCATGGACTACAAAATCGATCTCTCAATTCTGGTTTGTGTATCGTCATTTTGACCGATCGGGCACAGGGGAAAGAATGGGACGAAAGCTGTGGGAGATCGATGACATAAATTGAGGGGCACTGGCCGACCGACTATCACCGACGTTTTCTTTCTTTTCTTTCTGGCCCGATCAGCAGCCACACGAATGGGGAAGGCAAAGAAGATCGCTGATCTCCAAGGGGGTGTTTTAGGTGGTTTAATCGACTGAATCGGATGGAGAGGAGGGTGAAGCGAGGGCAGCAATATTAACGCCGGCGAGATCTCCATCGAACCTTTGATTAACGTCGGCGAGATCTATCAGATTTTGCTTCTCGGTGGAGCTACTCTTGGTAGAGATGGTACCATGGTGATTCTTAGATTCTTCTTAAACAAACAACTTTTTTGATAAATTTTCCAAACGAAACTATCAATTACGAATTCAAAAGATCAATTTATTTGTTTGTAGCGATGGCATTACGAATTCCATGCTTGCCTAAAGAACATCCATGGTCTGGAATCGGCTGTTTTGAAGGGTCACAAATCCGAGTTATCAGTTTGTAAGTATTTGGTAAATTACACTTTTCATCCTTTGGTTTATTTATATTTACAGATATGGGTCCATTGAAAGCCTTGGAAGTTTTGTAAGTTCCAAATTTATTATTCTTTTTCTTCAATTTATATTTGTTTTTTATAAATTCTTGAAGCATTTTATTATTTGTTTTATATGGTAATTTCAATTCAAGTGGACTTTAGGGGTTTTGAGTGATATGGAGATCATCGTGTTTCTTTCAAATGGTCTGATTGATGCAGCAAAGGGACTGATTCAAATGGTCTGATTCATATTTCAATTTATGTTTTTTTTTCTTCTGAATTAACACTTCATTTATGTGGACAGTGCAGGATCTTGACAAGGTTGAATTCTGAAAATGTATCAAGTATGTTTATGTAGATGCTTCAATGGATGATATTGGTGAGATTCCAATTCTATTGGAATGGAATCACGTATTCCAATTCTGTTGGAATGGAATCACGAATTCCAATTCTGTTGGAATCACAGAAGTTGATGCTTGAAGAACGGCCCACAAAATTGAAACGGACCACATTATTCTTTTAGAATGTATTAGTCGTTGTTAGATTTTGATGTTTTCTTTCCCGTTTTGAAAGTTTTTTTAGTTTTATTCTTTAATAATAAATGTAATTCTTAACAATTGTTACCCGTATTCTATAAGAAATAATGTATTTTTTGTTTTTATTCTTCAATTGATTGTTCAAGAATTTGTTATTCTACAAGAAGTTCAAGAATTTATGGTTCAAAAATATTTTTATTTTTGAGTAAATAATTAAATAAATAAACATATTCTGTCAGAATGTCCGAATTAAAATAGTTATAATTCGTAAAATCGGATTTTTAAAATTAATAGAATTTATGATCCCTTAAAATATGCATTTTTCCTTTATTAAATCTATATTAATTGACTAAAATACCCTTGTAATTAAATTAGATGATATTTTTCAATTACATTTAATTCAATAATATATATTAATCACTTTCTTAAAATAAGTAAAATTGATTGGCCCACAGTTATGAATACAATAACACAATAATTATTTTGAATAGAATAACCTATGTATATATATATATATATATATATATATATATATATATATATATATATATATATAGATATATATATATATATATATATATATATATATATATATATATATATATATATATACACACACACATAAAAATAGTTAAAAATACATAAAAATACGCTTATACATTATATACAAATTTTGAGAAAATTTGTAGAAACATACAATTATTTTTACGAAAGTTAATGATTTTGTCTCATGACATGTTATAGAGGTTAAAAAGGGATTAAAGTAAAGAAATTTGTGTGTTTTCTTAGGCGTTTCTATTAAAAAAACCATGATAATTTTTTTTGAGATTCCCTAAGTTAAATCAATCGAATCATGTAAATTTTTTATATAGTTTTATCGTTTTCTTTTTGCTTGTTTGCTTAACATATATTTTAGAATTTTAATACAAAAACATATGTGTTTCAAAATTTAGCAAAGATTAAAAACAAAAATTTAAAAAGGAAATGGCTAAACATCATAAAATATGTAATATTAATTGTTCATTGATTTGCAGAATGCGAAAGCACTCTAGAGGGAAAAGTCAACACATAATATATGTTCAAACTTGCACCACGTAAACCCTATAATGAAGTGAGTTGATCACCATCCTCCTTCCGTTGTTTTCAAACCCCTTTTGAATTGATCACCATTTTGTTTTCAAACCCCTTTTGAATTTATCACCATTTTGTAGCCCAATTTGCAGTCAACTGTATGCTCTCACCATTTTTGGATTGATCACCATTTTTGAATTGATCACCATGGTTGTAGCCTCATTTTTGAATTGAACACCATTTTTGTTGCCCCATTTGCAATCAACCATATGCTCTAACTATTTTTGAATGGATCACCATTTTTGTAGCCCCATTTGCAGTCAATAATATGCTCTCACCATTTTTGAATTGATCACCATGTTTGTAGCCTCATTTTTGATTTGAACACCATTTGTAGCCCCCCAATTTGCAACCAACTAGATGCTCTCACCATTTTTGTAGCCCCATTTTTTAATTGATCACCATTTCTGTAGCCCCATTTGCAGTCAACCATATAATACGCCATTGCCATTGATCAAGCTCACCAAAATTAGCAATTGTATAAAATATTTTTTATAAGAATAGTGCATAAATATTAAAAAGAAAACAAATATCATTATTAATATTGAACTTATAATAGGGACAAGTGAATGAGTGTACATGTGGAATGGATTGAACAAAGAATGATGATGCTTTCTCTCAACAACAAAAGGATTATAAAGACGGAACAAACAATCCACTAACTCATTACAACAACAATTGATCCAGTTAATTTCACCCCTTTTCCACGACTATTATTAAAAAAAACATAAAAATGTATCTTATCCATAAGATGGGCGAAAAAAGAGTATTGAAATGCACTTTTTGGTTTGAAATCTCCGTATAACCCGTGTACGCGTAAGATATATATGAATTACAAGATTATCTATCTAGAAGAGCTCTTATGGAAGGGTTCTCCAACATAGATACTTATAGGACCGTACCGCATCAATGTGAGATACATTATCATTCGCGTCAACTCAGATAACATAGACCATATAAGATACATGTGTGTTGAAGATTGTCTTCCCAAAAGATCCCTTATGGAGAGAGGGTAGACTTCAACATATACAAACACTTATAGAACTGTGTTAGTATGTTACATCGATGCATGATACACTAACAATACATAACTACCTTGATAACCCTGGTTGTTTCCTATTTCACTCCAATTACCTCTTTAGTTTTTAAAAAATTAATGTTGAGCTTGAAACACACCCATCATCCACTAATCGGAGCACAAACCTCCTTCACCATCAGAAAATGGACAAAGATATCAGGTTTAGATTCCACCTCAACACCAAAAATCCACACCATAGAGAAACCTTTTAAAGACAATTTGTGGACTACATTTTTTTTTTTTTATTTTTTTTAATTTTTATTTTTAATTTTTTTGTAATTTCATGTTGTTGAATATTGTGAACTTCAATTTCCTTTATTTTTCACGAGATCGAAAATTTATATTCGTATATATTTAATTTGATTTTTATAAGAGAATTATCTATATATTACTTATATTACACAAGAATGAATTTTAGTAAAATATAGTAGAATGTTTATAACATTAATAAGTTTTGAGTTACAAGAACCATGCACATCCCAAAATGCCCGTAACAGCCCGGCATCTCCTTGTTTAGAATTTCTTTTTCTTTTGGCTGAAATATATTTCATATAATTAATGACCAAAACATTAAAGTAATTTCCTGAATTAACATTAAAAGTAAAATCACTTTCTACGCGTATATTGGAAAGTCAAAGTCAGCCCTTTACCTACAAACTTGCCATGAAATTTAATTTTGTGTGACCGAGCCCACATGTATTCATTGAGATCATATATATGTTTGTTCTGATATATTTGATTTTCTGTATATTTATGTGTTTGATATTTATTATAAAAACAAACTTATATCCAAATTTTACCTAACATATCAAATAGAATTTTGAAAAGAAAAGGCTAAAAATCGGAAAATATGTAATATAAATTGCTCATTGCTTGCAGAATGCGAAAGTACTCTATAAAGAAAGAGTCAACATGGAATCTATTTTTAAAGTTGCAGCTGGTAAACGCTATAACGAAAGCAGTTGAGTATCATCCTCCTTCCTGGGTTTTTTCAAACACCTTTGAATATATCACCATTTTTGTAACCCCATTCGCAGTCAACTATATGCTCTCTACTCTATATAAATACGCCAATGCTGTCGATCAAGCTCACCAAATTAACTGAACATGAAGAATAATTCTCAACTTAGCTCTTCTGTCTTCCTCTTTCTTCTAATTTTCTCGTTTTCTGTTTCATGGGCAACCTTGTTATCTTCCCCAGGCTCCGGAAATCTCATAAGCTGCCTACAGTCCCACTCCAACAATGTCAGTACCATCTCTCAACTCATTTTCACCCCTGTCAATGCTTCTTTCCTACCCATTTGGCAAGTCGCTGTTCAAAACACCAGGTTCCTTAAGCCCTCCACGCCTAGACCATCAGTCATCGTGACACCTGTGGAGGAAACCCTTATACAAACGTCTCTATACTGTGCCAAGAAACACGGATATGAGATCAGGATCAGGAGTGGGGGCCATGACTGGGAGGGCCTCTCATACACTGCTGATGTTCCCTTTGTTATGCTTGATTTCACCAACATGAGGTCTATAGACGTGGACGTAGCAAAAAGGACTGCTTGGGTCCAAGCAGGCGCTACGCTTGGTGAACTCTACTACAAAATTTCGCGAGAGACCGATACCTTGTATTTCCCGGCAGGTGTTTGCCCAACGGTGGGTGTTGGTGGTTACATGGGCGGTGGTGGCTACGGAAACCTGTTGAGGAAATTCGGTACTGCTGCCGATAATGTTCTGGATGCTCGCTTCATGGATGTTGATGGGAATATTCTCGACAGGAAATCAATGGGAGAAGATTTGTTTTGGGCGATCCGAGGAGGTGGTTCTTCAAGTTTCGGAATTGTTCTTGCATGGAAGCTGAGCTTGGTTCCAGTTCCAAAAAAAGTAACCGTCTTTATACTGAATAAAACTTTGGAACAAGGGGCAACCGAAATCTTCCATAAATATCAATACGTTGCACCATATATTGATAGAAACTTGCACATAAGAACTCAAGTTTTCGCCGAATATATCGGCAACACTACCAAGAAAACCATAAGAATTATGTTTGAAGGAATATATCAGGGGACAAGAGACACATTGCTTCCGTTGCTTGATAGAAAATTTCCAGGGCTCGGTGTTACCCGAGAGATTTGTGAAGAAATTAAAATGGTCCAGTCGACCCTTGTGTTTTGGGGCTTGCCAAGCTCCACCCCGACTCAAATTCTTACGAACCGATCTGCCATTGCCAAGCTGAACAACAAAAGCAAATCAGATTATGTCCGGACACCCATCCCCGTAAGTGGGCTCAGAAAGATATGGAGAAAGCTTATCCAAAACGATGAATCAGCGCTTCTGATGATCAATCCATTTGGCGGAAGGATGGCTGATTTTTCAGAGACAGCACTTCCATATCCTCATAGAGCGGGCGTGTTGTTACAAATTCTCAAGACTGTCAATTTTAACGGTCAACCTTCAGACACAACCCCTACATCCCTAAAGAGGGTAGCTTGGCTGCGAAGCTTGGATGCATTATTGGCTCCTTATGTATCGAACAACCCCAGAGAGGCATATTCCAACTACAATGATCTGGATTTGGGTGTTGGAAGTTCTAATTATGAAGAAGCAAGTGTTTGGGGTGAGAGATACTGGAAGAGGGACAACTTCATGAAGTTGATTCGAATTAAGGCAAAAGTTGATCCGCACAATTTCTTTAGGCGTCCACAAAGTATCCCTGTTTTCTAACACCTTGATCAGCTCTCTCCGTTATGTGAAACTCCGAGAAAGAACCAAAACATGCCTTTTATTATTTTATTTTATTTTTTCATGAAATACTAGCAACAATGCTACTTTCTGTCGGGTTCTTTTCCTATAAATGATCTCCATGGTAAGACATATACGTCTATCAGTTAATGGTCGAATTGTGATAATAATTTGTATATTTAATTATGATTTTATCTAATAATTACATTATTCGTATTCTTATATTTCTTGGTTAATCTTTTTGTTGTGTGATAAACCCAATTTTTAATTAAGAGTCAAATTAAACTTTAGACTTGGATTAAAGTACTTTGGTAGAGACTAACATATGTTGAAACGTGTATGGTTTTATTTTTTATTTTTGAACAACAAAGATTTCATACAACTACTCTAGGAAGGAGCTAGAGCAAACCCAAAAAAACAAAGGGAAACTAATTGGTGGTGCCGTGGTAGTGGCGGGAAATTTTCCTAAGGAGGAAAACTCAAACTGACTTGTGTTTGCTGGGCCAAATTAATTTATAATAATGAATGTAATCACGGCTCTTGTTTACGTAATTAAAATCAATATTCACAATTACAAATATATTATAAGAAAATGAATATTCACTGTACAATCAACAAAGCAGCAGACGCGGGCCAAATAAGGCGAGACACTCCATCACATGCAGCAACGTGGGACAGGGTTGTTAGAACATGGATGCGGATATATATTGAAAATAAAGTTGCTTGACAATGGTGATACTAATGTTAATTTCATACTCTAAATTAAAGTTTTCCCGTATAAATGGCTTAACAATCAACGGTTTGTGGGTCTCTTGTCTTGAGAGGATCAAAGAGGAGATCTTCATGTTTTATAAACAAAAATTTGAAGAGCCTATCACCGCTAGGCCGTTCTTCCGGAGTGTCAGAATCAAGAAGATATCTAATGAGGATAGTAATAAGTTAGAGGTGCCTTTCACCATGGAGGAAGTTAAAATAGCCGTGTGGAATTGTGGTAACGACTAGTCACTAGGCCCGGATGGCTTCACATTTGCTTTTATTAAAAAGTTTTGGAATGTTGTTGGACCAAATTTCTTGTTGGGTTGTATAGACTTGATCAAATTCAAGTGAGCATTAGGAATCACAAGTGAACATCATGGATCACAAGTGAGCATCAAGAATTACAAGTGAGCATCAAGGATCACATGTAAGCATCATGAATCACGAGTGAGCATCATGGATCACGACTGAGCATTAGGGATCACGAGTGAGCATCGAGGATCTCGTGTGAGCATCATGGATGTTGAAAATGCTCAAGTAGGTCACCTTGATCGAACCACGTTAAATGTTGTGTTTTTCAGAAGTTTTATTTCGTAAGTTTCACCGAAGTTTGTTTGATATTTGTCTGAAGTTCTTAATTTGTTTTGTTGTTATCGAAACAAACTGGTATCAAAGCTATGGCTGAAGATGGGAATGTTAAGTTCGACAAATTCACTGGTCATGATTTTGGTTTTTGGAAAATGCAAATCGAATACTATCTCTACCAGAAGAAGTTACATGAACCATTGTCTGAAAGCAAACCTGAAGAAATAAAGTAGGAGGATTGGGAACTGTTAGATCGGCCGACACTTGGTGTGGTCAGATTATCCTTGGCAAAGAAAGTAGCTTGCAACATTGTCAATGTGAAGAGTACTTATGGGTTGATTAAACCACTATCTAACATGTACGAAAAACCTTCAACAACGAATAAGGTTCACTTGATTCGATAGTTGATAAATCTGAAGATGAAGGAGGGTGGCTCGGTGACTGATCATGTTAATCAATTTAATTCAATCCTATCAAGGCTAATGCCATTTGAGATTAAATTTGAAGATGAAGTCATGATGTTGCTATTATTATCATCTTCGCCTAATAGTTGGCCTCGTACAGTGACAACGGTTAGCAACTCAACTGGGGGTTTTAAGTTGACATTCAAAGGCATTCATGATTTAATCCTTGGTGAAGATGTATGCAGACGAAGTGCTAGAAAAACTTTGAATAATATTCTGAGTACTAAGAATAGGGGAAGGGAGTCCAACATAAGGGGTGGGGTAGTGGAAGATGAAAGTCGAGAAGAAGATGTGGACATAACAACAGGAGCGATGTTATATATTGGAACTGAAAAGAGAGTGGTCATGTCAAAACTCAGTTCCCAAAGCTCATAGAAGATAAAGGCCAAAAGGATATGAATATTGCAATAGATTTTGAAGGCGACACACTCATTTGTTCAGTTGAAAACTCATTAGAATCCTGGGTCTTGGATTTTGGTGTGTCATTTCACTCTATTCATTCCATAGATGTAATGCAACACTTTAGGCATTTCCAATGGAAGGTCAAACTGGCATATAACAAGTGTATGGATATCATGAGTGTTAGAGATGTGGTTCTCAAAACGACTCTAGGTGCAGATTAGACTTTAAAGAATGTCAAGTTCATTCCATACCTAAAGAGGATGTTGATATCAGTTATGGAACTTGATAATGAAGATCATCATGTTGCATTTGGTGATCAAAAATGGAAAGTGAAGAAGGGAAACTTGATCGTTGCTAAGGGTCAAAAATATGATACACTATATCTGGTGGAAGTTTATGAATATTAAGCACATGTTGTTGAAGGGGTTGAGACATCCACTTTATGCCACCAAAGATTTGTTCATATGAGTGAGAAGGGAATGATGAAGCTTGTATCCAAAGGGAGAATTCCAAATATGAAGATTGTGATAAATGCTTCTAAACCATGTTCTATTAGAAGACATAACAAAGTCAATTTTGAAAAGATAGGCAATTCGCCTAAGTTTAGGAAGTCGGTTTTAGTTCATTCTAGTGTTTACAGCCCCACTTCAATTCTTCTGTGGGAGGATTCCAGAATCATGCAAGATCTATCACTATTGAAAGGATAGATAGATATTAAGGAAGCTGTGGGAGCTCTGAGAAATCTGGAAAGAATGGGAGCTTTGTGATAATAGTTATGAGGGTGGAGTTGTAGGTGTTTCGAAGACCATACCTCCTATTATCCTGAGGACCACTAAGAAAAGTACTCTAGTGAGAAATTCTCCATCAACCAACGAATTGTAGATGTGTGAGAATGGGTTAAAGCAATAGGCCTTGAGGATGAACTCCATACAGTGGGAGAATGCTATGTATAACGAGTTGAGTGGACTGTAGAATGATTAGATGTTTCAGGCTAAGGATGAGATAGATGGTGGAAAAAATTTCAAGGGAAGATGGGTAGTCAAGGGAATCCAACAAAAGTGAGAGTGTGATTCTCCAGTTGTGAAGATGACTATAATCAGTTCCATCTTGAATGTAGTGGCCTCTGACAATCTTCATCTATAGTAGCTAGATGTGAATAGAACATATCTCCTTGATGATAATCTACAAGGAGACATCTGGAAGGCACAAACATAAAGTGCTCTTACAGCTGGTAAGAAAAGGTCGGTATTCAAAAAAGGAAAACATGTATGGCATGAAGATTTTGAATGGCAGTGTACACTAAGTTGTTCAAACCTTCAAGTGGGAGATTATTGGGCGCGCCTTAGTACGCTAGGCATAAACCTCGTACGTAGGGCGTACGTGGAGATCATGCAACCCCAATTTTTAGGGTTTTAGCTAATATTTAAACCTTATTATAGCTTCACTTTACCATTCCCATTCAACCTCTTACTCTGTAATCGATCCCCAAGCAAACCCTAAGAGCAAGAGTGCGTTTTGGAGTCTTTTGAGAGTTTTGAAGTGTTTTTGAAGAAAGAAGAAAGTGGTGAGAAGATCTTGAAGTTTGAAAGCACTTTGGATCTGGGATTTCTATCTTGATTGCAAACTCCAGGAAGTGTTTTTGTAGATCTAGATTCTTTGTAACGCCCCATTTCTGGTATGTGATTTAAATAAAGTAATTTTCATTTCTTAAGGGGTACTCGACGAGTCAGTAGCCCGACTCGTCGAGTAGAAGCAGGGTTTGCACGCGATTTAAGTTGGCGACTCGACGAGTCCATATTCCCAGACTCGGCGAGTCTGCCAGTCTAGATGAAACCCTAATTTCAAGGGTTTGCACCCTATTTAAACATCTTATGTGTCCCAAGACCAGCCTCCCTCACCCACAAAGAGTCCCATAAGAAACCCTAGCCGTTCTTAAGCATTTTTGGAGCTTTTTCTCACTTGTGAAGGTTTTAGTGCATCTTGGGGATTTGGGAAAGAAGAGAGAAGAGAAGTATTCAAGGGGAGCAAGTAGATCCAAACTTCTGGTTGCATTTCAGTCCCCTTTGAGGTATCAAGCTCGAATCTTTTCTTATTATCAATTAGATCTCTTGAGAAGTTTGCTCTTGTTGATTTTGAGCCCTTTCTAGACCTTAAGGTCGAATTAAGAGTTAATATGATGAATGGACTTCAGATCTAAGCTTTCTAGAGCCTCTTAAGCTCAAGGTTGCCACCTTTATTGAGCCAAGTTTCCATTCCAAGCTTAGATCTCTTCCTTTAGCTTATTTTGGGTATTTGAGCTTCATATTATCATGCATGCACATAAAGTTAGAAACTTTACGTGAAAAACCAGCCCTAAGGGCCCAGGTCTATGAATGGAATGCACTGGATTCGAGCAGAATTGACTGTTTAGTAATGAAATGCATGGGACTCGACGAGTCGTTCTTCAGACTCAGAGAGTCGAATCGCGAGTCCCTATTTTTCCCCATTTGAGAGTTTAAGGTGGAATCAGTGAGTGGATAAGGGACTCAGTGAGTTAGGGCTCAGATCTAGTTTGGAGGGACTCGACGAGTTGTTCACACAACTCGGCGAGTCGTGCCTGATCTCATTCATAGGATGAAGGAGGACTCGACGAGTTGTTCATACAACTCGGCGAGTCAGATGAAGATGAACTAGATGTTAGTATTGAAGAGGAACTCATCGAGCCTTTGCCAAACTTGACGAGTAGAAGCGGGTAGAGGATTAGAAAGGATGACAAGGACTCGGCGAGTTGGCGGACCAACTCAGCGAGTCAGGTCAACTGAGAGTTGACTTTGGCCAGAAGGTTGACTTTGACCAGGGGTAAAATAGTCATTTTACCCTGAGGGCAGTTATCAGTATCTGATCTAGTGTTTATGGGATTTATAGCCGGGGAGTTCCGGAGCAGCAGTCAGACAGTTTCAGATTTAGCATCTCAGCAGCCAGCATTACGAGGTGAGTTTTCCTTCCAGTAGGAACGGGTCCACGACCACAATGCCGACCCGTTTAGTTAGCAGTAGTTCCCGACTTCGGTCTGATGCAGTAGTTCAGTGTGCTTGAGGTCTTTGTGATTCAAGCATGTCTTTGTGTTATGTGTTCCGGACTTCGGTCCGGTGCAGTATGCAGTATATGTGTTTATGCTAGTAGTTATGATTATGCTATGCTATGTTCAGTCAGTTTCCGGACTGCGGTCCGATGTAGAGGGAAAGGCCCTGGTTAGTTCCGGACTTCGGTCCGATGCAGTTTCCGGACTTCGGTCCGATGCAGAGGGCAAGGCCCTGGTTAGTTCCGGACTTCGGTCCGATGCACTTTCCGGACTTCGGTCTGATGCAGTGGGCGAGGCCCTAGTTAGTTCCAGACTTCGGTCTAATGAAGTGGGCAAGGCCCAGTATGTGCTTTATATGTATTAGTATGGTGTGTGGTAGTTTGGGGAGCTCACTAAGCTTCGTGCTTACAGTTTCAGTTTTGGTTTCAGGTACTTCAGCTAGCAAAGGGAAGGGCTCGGGATGATGGCATGGCACACACCACAGTTATAGCCTGAGAGTTAGACTCTGATGTTTTGATATGATCTTGACTCTAGTTTCGATTTGATAAAATTAATTATGACACTTTGTGATACATGATTCATGGTTTTATCTTTTGATATTTGATATTGTGGGTTTTTAGTAATATTAAAACAAAATTTTTGGGTTGTATTTTTGGGATGTTAGAAGTTGGTATCAGAGCCTTGGTTTGAGGGATTCGGGCGCACTCCCGAGTGTGTCTGAACTCAAACTAAGGAAGTGGTATAAAATTTTCAAAAGAAAAGAGTTTTAGAAAAGCAAAAAGAAAACTTAAAAAGAAAAGAGTTTTTGAAAAGAGAAAAGGGTGTGGTGCATGCGATCAGCCGAGCTCAAGTAAGTACTCCCAAATTACACATACAAGTTTATATTATGATTATCAGTTTCAGCTTCAGTAGAACAGCATGCTAGAATAGGACTAAGGATCTAGGAGGATGCCTTATGTGCCTGCTATATGTGTTTCAGGTTTATTAGAAATGCATGCTAGTATTGAGTAGACAGTAGTAGGATAGCCTGTTTAGGTTATGCCTGATAGTATGAGCTTAGCATTGTATGGTAGTACAGTTTCTTGTTATGAGGATAGAATTGCTTGAGTAGTTTCCTGTGTCTGAATGATGCTTTCTTTGTGCTTTGTGGGACTCTGAGTGATGGGAGTTAGCCATTAGGTGAATACGTCACGTCACATGTGATCAGAATTGAATAATCTCAGAGTGTTAGATTTGGCCCTATTGCGCAGCTCTCGTTTGAGTCTAACCGTTGTAGGGACGAGTCTTTTACTCAAAGGATTATCTCAGCCTCGTCACATGTGATGGTATTCAGGTGATGACTAATTGGCATTACAAGGAGGCCTTCAGCAGCTGAGGACTGGTTTGGGTAGAGTCAGAGATTTCCCTAGGGAAAGCCTAGGATGAGAGTAGCAGAGATCAGTAGCAGTAGAAGGGACTTGGTTGAGTTAAGGTAACTCTTGAGGAAAGTACGGATAGATGTGGAAGGTAGTATGGGCCCGTACTACTGAAAGCAGAGGATCCATACTCGATTCAAGAGGGGCCAAGAGGAAACCAGGGAAATTGTAGATTATGTGTGAGATCCCTCAACAACGATGAGTATTCTGACAGTTATTGTGATATATTTTCAGCATGGTGACGTTGCACGAGATACTAGTTGGCAGTTCAGGTACTGGGGAGGGATCTGGCTCTGGCTCCGGAACCGGGCAGCTTGATGGTTGGATGAGAGAGTTTATTTCAGCAGAAATTATGCGCAACATCATTGATCAGACTCCTGTGATCTTCGGTTCGGTCAAGGAGGCCGTTGTGGAGCTTTTGGATAGCCGCCGCGGGGCCTTTCAGGCCGAGATTGTAGCAGAGCAGGTGGGGACTCATCTGGAGCCCGAAGCTTGTGGACCTCTGGGATCCTTCTGGAAGGAGGATCCTACCCCTAGATTTTGTAGCTTGGGGTCAAAAGTGAATGGTGCACCATGTTTTCAGGGGAGTCAATTACAGGATTGGATTGCTGCAGAGGTTTTGTGGGCCCTCCACGAAGAGTTACCAGACACCATTGGGCATGTCACCGATAAAGTGGTCGCCGGGATTGAAAGGCGGACCTCAGCTATCCAGGCGATGGGTGAAATGGTCACTGTGACCCGGGAATAGGAGATTGGTTCAGATAGTCGGCTAAGGAAGAGGAAGCGGTCTTCCGGTCTAGTTCGACAAGATGGGCAGGTGGACACTGCCATAGTTGGTGTCGAGGACCCACAGGGTTGAGATGGTTGCACGAGGAAGGAGGGAGCACGGGATGATGTGCGTAGCAAGTCTAAGTGCGGAAGATGCGGATGGAAGGGTCATAGACGCCAAGAATGCACAATAGAAGTGGAGTTATGCCATCGTTGCCATCAGCCCGGTCATGTCAGGGCAAATTGCCCCGCTCAGCGGATGGGGCAGCCTTAGTATCATCGCAGGCCTCGGAAGGAAGGAGGATTCGGGGGTTCTTCAGAGCAGGTTGCGGGTATGAATCTTCCTCTCTCTATCAGCTTATGTTATGATTTTATTGTTATGGTTCTGCATCAGTAAGGATAATGATATTTCGAAATTTTGTGGCCTGCTTGTGATTGATTTATATGCCAATTACATACCGAGAATTATTAGCGGATAGCGAAAGATCATATCCCAAATCGCGGGATTGGGAGAGTACAACGTCATCTTGGTTTATTCCAAGATGTAGGAGCAGCTTGAGAAGCACCTGAGGGGGGGGGGTGCTAGAGACTTTGAGGAAGGAGAGACTTTTTGAAGGGTACTCCAAATGTGAGTTCTGGTTGCGCGAGGTGCAATTTCTTGGGCACCTTGTCAATCATAAGGGTATTCTAGTCGTTCCGACCAAGACGGAGGCCGTGACGCAGGGGGAGATTCCGAGTTCTCCAATTGAGATTCGGAGCTTCCTGGGTTTAGCGGGTTATTACCAGAGATTTATTTGGGTTCTTGGAGGTGGTGTAATCTTTTGGACTGGCTAGTATTGAAACACTAGCAATGGTAAGCTTGTTTCAGCAGATTGGGCATAGAATGGTAAGAAGGATTGAGAATCCTTCCAGGATTGTGTGCCGTAAGACGTTAGTTGAATCAAAGTGGGGGAGAATCATCCAAGGATTCAGAAGGAGGAGCAGTTTTGAAACTGGGATAAGTTTTGCATCCTGGTCTGGAAAGAAGACAGCCCAAGCGGCTGTATGGTTTGAGGATAGCGTGAGATGGAAGTTCGGAAAACTTTCCAATAAAGAGATCGTGTTCCTGTAATGTTTGCTAGCAAGCCTTAGGGAATCAAGTTAGGGATCCCAGTCAGAACATGAGTTCAGCTGAGTACGGGTCAAGCGCGTGTTCGATCCAGTATGGAGAGTGTTGTAAGTCTGCGGGTGTAGCCGTAGCATTCACAAGATTAGCGGATAGTTTTAGAGTGTTGTAAGTCTGCGGGTATAGCCGTAGCATTCACTATCAGTCAGATAGTATCAGAGTGTTGTAAGTCTGCGGGTGTAGCCATAGCATTCACAAGATTAGCGGATAGTGTTAGAGTGTTGTAAGTCTGCAGGTGTAGCCGTAGCATTCACAAGATTATCAGATAGTGTTAGAGTTCTGTAAGTCTGCGGGTGTAGCCGTAGCATTCACTAGGTTGGTAGATAGCGTGAGTGCGTTGTTAAGACGCGGAAGGAACAGTAGTACCCACCAGTTGGGGTGTAGTAGTGAGGATATGGAAATCCACGGATTGGATTTCGAAATTACCTAGACGGATTAGACCTGGTTAAGCCAGTGATAAGACTATAGAAGCACCACTACAGCTTTGAGAGCAAGGAAGCAGGGGTCTGCTTAAGGTCATTCATGACATGAGGCTACCAATGGTCATGTAGCAATCACTTTTAGCCTTGGGTTTGGTGACGTCAGGATTCGACGTATGGAATCGATCAGTTAGACCAGAAAGTTATTAGAGCCTCAGGGGCATGGTAACTAGTGGTAACAAGTTCTAGAGAAGGAATTCGTTCAGAAGACGTGTGAGGCGGCTAAGTGGGAGTCCTTTGGCTCCGCAGCCGGGCCGAAACCCGGTATTTCTGATGACTGACGAATGAATTAAGACCAGGAGGGTCTCGTTAGACTTTGGAAAGCAGCCATGCAGCAACATGCTGTTTCAGGCAGTTCAGTGTTTCAGGCAGTTCAGTGTGTCAAACAGTTCAGTGTTTCAGGTTCAGTGTTTCAGGCAGTTCAGTGTTTCAGGCAGTTCAGTGTTTTAGACAATTTTGGGTCTCCAGCAGTAATGGTATTTTGGGATTTTATGTGCGGTTAGAGTCACAGATAGCTTGGGTTATGCTAAGTCACTTACAGCACGATTATCTGAGTTATGGCCAAGTATAAGTGAATCGCAGGGATAAGTGGATCTGTGAATTATGTTGCTCTAGTAGGAACCTGGAGTAGTTATCATGTAAGGAATGGTAAGGAATGAATTCGAGGATGAAATTTAATTTAAATGGCTGGAGTAATGGATAGCGTGAAAGGTAGGTCCTTCGCAGTGGCAGGGGAGGTGGTTAGTTATGGGGAGTACAGAGGTGGTACTCAAGACCACAGAGTTGATCTACCAGATCCGTAGCAGACTGCAGACTGCGTATAGTCGGCAGAAGAGTTACGGCAACAGGAGGCGTTCAGATTTGGAGTTTCAGGTGGGCGATATGGTCCTCCTGAAGGTATCACCCTGGAAGGGTGTTATCAAGTTCCGGAGGAGGGGCAAGTTGGGCCCCAGGTTCATTGGTCCGTGTAGGGTTTTGGCCCGGGTGGGTCGGGTTGCTTATCGGTTGAATCTTCCAGCAGAGCTTAGCCAGATCCACAACACTCTCCATGTTTCTCAGTTTAGGAAGTGTTTGGCGGACGAGTCAGCAGTTGTACCCTTGGAGGATATTCAGGTTGATAGCAGCCTGAATTATATTGAGAGGCCCGTTGCGATCTTGGATCAGAAAACGAAGACCCTTACGAACAAGGTAGTCCAGCTAGTGAAGGTGCAGTGGCAGCACCGGAAGGGTTCAGAATGGACGTGGGAGGCCGAGGAGGAAATGAGGGAGCATTACCCAGAGATATTTATAGATTCAGCAGCAGCAGACTTCGAGGTCGAAGTCTAAGATAAGTGGGGGAGAGTTGTAACGCCCCATTTCTGGTATGTGATTTAAATAAAGTAATTTTCATTTATTAAGGGGTACTCGACGAGTCAGTAGCCCGACTCGTTGAGTAGAAGCGGGGTTTGCACGCGATTTAAGTTGGCGACTCGACGAGTCCATATTCCTGGACTCGTCGAGTCTGCCAGTCTGGATGAAACCCTAATTTCAAGGGTTTGCACCCTATTTAAACATCTTATGTGTCCCAAGACCAGCCTCCCTCACCTACAAAGAGTCCCATAAGAAACCCTAGCCGTTCTTAAGCATTTTTGGAGCTTTTTCTCACTTGTGAAGGTTTTAGTGCATCTTGGGGATTTGGGAAAGAAGATAGAAGAGAAGTATTCAAGGGGAGCAAGTAGATCCAGACTTCTGGTTGCATTTCAGTCCCCTTTGAGGTATCAAGCTTGAATCTTTGCTTGTTATCAATTAGATCTCTTGAGAAGTTTGCTCTTGTTGATTTTGAGCCCTTTCTAGACCTTAAGGTCGAATTAAGAGTTAATATGATGAATGGACTTCAGATCTAAGCTTTCCAGAGCCTCTTAAGCTCAAGGTTGCCACCTTTATTGAGCCAAGTTTCCATTCCAAGCTTAGTTCTCTTCCTTTAGCTTATTTTGGGTATTTGAGCTTCATATTAGCATGCATGCACGTAAAGTTAGAAATTTTACGTGAAAAACCAGCCCTATGGGCCCAGATCTATGAATGGAATGCACTGGATTCGAGTAGAATCGACTGTTTAGTAATGACATGCATGGGACTCGGCGAGTCATTCTTCAGATTCGGCGAGTCGAGAGGCGAGTCCCCAATTTTCCCTATTTGAGAGTTTAAGGTGGAATCAGTGAGTGGATAAGGGACTCGGTGAGTTAGGGATCAGATCTAGTTTGGAGGGACTCGACGAGTTGTTCATACAACTCGGCGAGTCGTGCCTGATAGGATGAAGGAGGACTCGACGAGTTGTTCATACAACTCGGCGAGTCAGATGAAGATGAACTAGATGTTAGTATCGAAGACGAACTCGTCGAGCCTTTGCTAAACTCGACGAGTAGAAGCGGGTAGAGGATTAGAAAGGATGACAGGGACTCGGGGAGTTGGTGGCCCATGAGGGCAGTTATCAGTATCTGATCTAGTGTTCATGGGATTTGTAGCTGGGGAGTTCCGGAGCAGCAGTCAAACAGTTTTAGATTTAGCATCTCAGCAGCCAGCATTAAGAGGTGAGTTTTCCTTCCAGTAGGAACGGGTCTACGGCCACAATGCCCACCCGTTTAGTTAGCAGTAGTTCCGGACTTCGGTCTGATGCAGTAGTTCAGTGTGCTTGAGGTCTTTGTGATTCAAGCATGTCTTTATGTTATGTATTCTGGACTTCGGTCCGATGCAGTATGCAGTATATGTGTTTATGCTAGTAGTTATGATTATGATATGCTATGTTCAGTCAGTTTCCGGACTTCGGTCCGATGCAGAGGGCAAGGCCCTGGTTAGTTCCGGACTTCGGTCCGATGCAGTTTCCAGACTTCGGTCCGATGCAGAGGGAAAGGCCCTGCTTAGTTCTAGACTTCGGTCCGATGCAGTTTTCGGACTTCGGACTGATGCAGTGGGCGAGGCCCTAGTTAGTTCCGGACTTCGGTCTGATGCAGTGGGAAAGGCCCAGTATGTGCTTTATATGTATTAGTATGGTATGTGGTAGTTTGGGGGAGCTCACTAAGCTTCGTGCTTAGAGTTTCAGTTTTGGTTTCAGGTACTTCAGCTAGCAAAGGGAAGGGCTCGGGATGATGGCATGGCACACACCACAGTTATAGCCTGAGAGTTAGACTCTGATGTTTTGATATGATCTTGACTCTAGTTTCGATTTGATAAAATTTATTATGACACTTTGTGATACATGATTCATGGTTTTATCTTTTGATATTTGATATTGTTGGTTTTTAGTAATATTAAAACAAAATTTTTGGGTTGTATTGTTGGGATGTTACATTCTTACTCTTTTAAGTCACTTTTTGGTCCCAAAATGGTGATTCTTGATCATGTCATGTTCTTGACCCATTAAGCCATCCTTTCAGACCTTAGGAAGGGTCTTGAGCCATAAAAATGGGGTCTTAGTGGATAATACAATTTTTGGGAATTGTCAACCATCTAGAATTATTATAGACTGAAAATAGAAAATTTGGAAGGTGCCTATCATATAGATTAAAGCTCATAAGTATATGTTTCATAGGCAATGTGAGACTAAGAAACAAAGGTGTAAAGCGTGTACCAATTCCACATTGGTTGCTTAATTTTGGTGTTCAACAACTGGTTTTGTTTTAGTTTTGCTGGGCTCATTGTAGAAGATATTTTTAAAAGAGACCAAGCCACAATATGTTAAATTCGGTTGACACCTGCTTGTTGAATGGTTTTGTGGTTCATATATTATATTCCGGTTATCTCATTGTTAGTTGGTCACTTAGTCGCATTTCCATATCTAAGCCAACAAAGGACTCGACGAGTAGGAGCTGGCAGATGAAATCCTAAATTTCGGGGTTTTGCACCCTATTTAAGGATCACTTATCCCCCTCAGCCTCTCTTACTGCTCCCCTCGACTTCACAAACCCTAATTCGTGTTGTTCTCTATATTGGTGTGCTTCTTAGCTTGGAAGAGGGATTTTGGTGAGGAAAGGTTTGAAGACCAAGAAGCTTTGAACAAGGAACAACTGGGGATCTGAAGTCTACCTCAGTTTATCACCATTTGGAGGTATCAAGTCATCACCTTGAGCTTCTTCTAGTTAAACCCCCTTTCTATTTTGAGTTTTGGGACCATTTTGGGCATTTGGTGTTTCATTTCGAGTGATGAACCAAGATCTGAAGTTGCAACTTCAGATCTAGGCTCGTCTTGGCCCTTATCATCATAAAGTCTCAGCCTTCATCATGTTGGTGAAGCTCTTTTTCCTAGAACTCCTTCTTTAGCTTGTTTTAGGTCATTACCACCTTGCATGCACGTAAAGTTTGCAACTTTACATGATAAACATGCCTTGGGAAGCTGGATCTACAATATGGAGCCTTAGCATGGCTTAAAAAGCATCTGTATAAGATGAGAATATTTCGCTATAGATCGATAGATTCTAAACAGAAAAACAATATTAATCAAGTAAAGAACACAAGAATGGATCAAATGATGTCGAATGATTAATAACTCACACGTTAGAAGAGCTCGATGAAGAACTTCAACTATAGAGGTGTGTTAGGGTTACAATGCATAAACAATTAATGAGAACGATAACCTGAAAGCTATACATGCATGCAATATATATACGCTAACCCTAATAATAATCCACGGTTGGACAGGCCCAAACCAGGTAAACTAAATGGACTATTAACCGAGCCCAAAGACGCAACACTTAAACCCAACAATCTCCCCCTTTGCGTCAATAGAGGCGAGAGATCAATTCGGTTGAGCAACTGTAGACTTCTTCACTGTCTTGAACACATTCGGTATAACGACCAAAAGAGTGTGACGAAATGCTATATACCACCGAAGCATGTCAGAGAAGTTCTTCTTATCCGAATCAATGTTCTGTTTACACCTATGAGTTATGTCAAGTACGTGCTCCAAACAGGAAGTGGAGAATAGGTGTTTGTCAACAAGAGTGAAAATGAATTTTTCACCTTCGCTTCTAGTGAACATAACAGTGTGATGAACCGGATCTATCATGCCCATTTTCATCTTATTTAGATCACTTGGCTTCCCGATAGGCTTTACAACAGGTCTCTTTCTCAAAACGCTTGCAATCTCCTGATCCATCTTAGCAACTTCATGGATGTAGGAAGCCAACATTGTTTTAATGTGATTGAGGATCGGCCCATACCGCTCTTGATTAGTAAGCAAAATATTGAACAACAGAATCCAATCATGTGGGTTCAGGTTTGGAAGATCAGCTAACGGAATCATATGAACCGAGTTATCAGAACCTCGGGTCACCCTGAACTTCACATTGATAAATTTCCCATCAATAGTCGGTTTCAGTACCTTGACAGAGGTTATTTTCTGAGCACTCCATGTCAAGTATTGGGGTTGGGCAAATTCAAGATAATAGTCGACCAGATCTTGATCAACCTGTGGGTGAGGAGAAGGGACTTCAACCGTTGAATCAAAACAGTGGAACACGAATGCCCTACAGGTGATGGGCATGTCAAATTGAGAATCCCTTGTGTTCTCGCATTCAAACGAGGCAACAGGTTCCAGCCAGTCAGTGCTAGGAGACTCAATTGCTTCTTTGATCAATCTTTCCCTGGTCCAAATGGGAAAGAGAGCCTCCTTGCAAATCAGAGCGTCTTGAACTTCTTTCTGCTTTCTCTCTTTCTCTTCTTTCTCTCTGGCTATCCTTAGATTTTCATTGAGTTCTTTATCCCTCTTCTTCCTCTATAAAGCCTTAGCAATTGTTTCTTCTTCTTCGTCATCACTATTTTCAACAACACCCTTCACTTTTTTCTGCTTGCCAGAGCCCGAAGCTTCATTAACCTTCGGTTCTGTTTCTTCAACAACTTTGGGTGGAACTGGAGGATTTTGATCTTCTTCTCCCCCTTGTTGCGGAGTGACCACAGGCTCCGGAACACCCTGAATTTGACTTAAGATCTGAATTGCAGGAAGAAGTTTAGCTGTCAGGTGATTCCGGATAGTAAGGGTAAGAATAGGGTCATGTGCATTAACAAGATTACTGAGGATCGAGAGAACATCCCCAGTATAACTTTTAAGAACCGCTCGCTCAGTCTGAAGTGAGGCAATTTCTTTCTAAGCTTGAGCAAGATGATCTGACTGAAGTTCAAGTTGTGTAGTCTTGTGAGCAAGTTCGTCCCTAATCTTGTTTTCCATGGTCAGGTCAGCCTGAAGCTTATCAAGGCGAGTGTTAACCGATGTGAGAAGAGAAGAATGATCAGCCTTGAACTCAGTGCGAACAGAATCAAACTTCGCTTTCTCTTCTTGAAGGGACTTGGAGAGAGAATCAACAGAAGCACTAACCGTAACAGCATTGGAATCGGCATGGGCTTTGAGTGATTCCAAAAAGATCTTCGATTCACGAACAAGATTTGTGACTGCTGTTGTTGCTTTCTGGCAGCTAGAGGTTGAGGCATCTACAACCTTTATAGACTTGTCTATTGAGTCTATATACTGCTGAAGAGCGGTATCAAGAAAAGCTTTCAAGACAACTTCAGAGTAAGTAGCAGAGGAACCAATTAACTTGTCAAGCTTATCATTAAGAGCTTGTAAATGTAGCTTTGTCACCAGAGCTTCTTCCTCATTTTCACTTGATAGGCGATATGGACTATAGTAAGTGGAGTCAAAGTCAAATTCTGTACCTCCCAGAATAGGTTCAGAGTCTGTGGAAGAAGATGGTGAGAGAGGTTTGATGGTAACAGGTGTGTCAAAACCAATGGTTTGTGCCCCCGTATCAGATACGTTGACATTTGTCGAAGGTCCAGTGGTTGTGGTAGTGGTAGCCTTATAAAAGAGTGGTGGTGGTAATGGAGTAGTAGAAATTGGTTGAGAAGAGATGGGTGGTGGAAGGGGAGCAACCGAGATTGGTATTGAGGTTTGTTTAGGAGAAGGAGAAGTAGGAATATGAACCTGTTCCTCAAGGGTTGGTGATCGAGGAGGAGTATTTCCCCTTGGTGAGTCTTCGTTATCAACCTCTTCTTCTTCATTGACTAGATTGTCCTCGACAGTGGAAACAAAAGGCTTCGGTGCATTTGGTCGGTTAGCCATCTTCTTGATCTTCTTCTTTTTGGAAGCCGAAGGTGCATCAGTATCCGCCTTACCCTTTTTAGGAGACGATGGACCTTCGGTTTTGGCTTTCTTAGCCTCCCGTTTCTTCCCTCGCTTGGCAGGTTTGTCAGCAACCTCCAATGAATTCTGCATCTCAGGATTGAGTTGGCGTGGACCCGAAGGAGGCAGCTTCCTGAAATCCTCCATGACATTACTTTCACTCGAGACACATCGACTCATTGACTCAGGAATTGAATCGATGTACAGGAACTTGGTAGGGCCAGTTACGATAATCTTGACCGTGTGAAAAGTAGCAATCAAAGACGTCAGAGCATCCTTCCTGACAGGAATTTGAAAAGTTTCAATAGCTCGGCGAGTGACTAAGGTCCAAAAACGACCGCAGGAGATCTCAGAATATTTGGATGAGGAGTTGAGACTCTGCACCAGTTGTGCCCAGAGAAGTGACCCGTAATCCAAATTGATGCCGTTATAGAGACCATAAAGAATGGTCAGGAATCCTTTACTTGCCCCATCCGACCCTGCAACACGTTCTGTTAACCCCTTGTAGAGAAGGGTAAGAAGACCATTCCATTGAGGTGGCAAACAGGACTTCTTGAATTTTGTCACCGTCGTTAGAACGTCTGTGTATCCCGTGTCATAAAGCATCGAGAACAACTGAGTCGTTGTAATGAAATCCGGTGAGATGACGGAGGCATCTGCAACAAGCCCTAACAATGAACAAAAGCATGCCTTGGAAACAGAGGTCTTTTGATTAGAGATATCGAAGAAGATTCGTTCCTTGTGTTTGTCATATGAAGCAGTGAAATACACCGGTGATAGAAGGGACATGGGAACTGATTCGACTTGTGTGAGAGCAATCAACAATGGAGAATACTTGAGACACTCTACAATGTGAAGCATGTACGAATCGTAAAGAAAAGGATCTAGTTGGATGATGAGATTCTGATTGGGTTTTATCGTAAGCAAAGATGATGACATGGTTTGATCTTGGAAAGAGGATGATTCCGCCATTGTTGTAGTGAAGAAGAAGATGAACAGATGAATATCGATGGTTGTTTGCAAGAGAGTGGTTGAAGAAGGTAAGGAGGTACAATAGGCGTGAAAACACTCTTTTATACCGTTGCCAGGAGAGAGAAAAAATCCGCTGTGATGATGATACGATATCTGAAACGTCGCCTGAAAAAGCGAAATTTGACAGCTTGGTATCCCTAGAAATACGTCTGCAGGCGTGGGTATAGGAACCGTTTCAAATTCACGCGCCCAATTCAAATGCTTATCCAATAACCGTCTTCAATTTTGAAAATACAAGTAGCCCCAAACAAGACTCATTCGTTCGCTTCATGGTAAGCAACCATCACTCCTCCATAAGAAAGTGAACCACCATATCTGTTAGAACTGAAAGCACAAATCTGAAAAGTTCCATTAGTACCACAAAGAAGAGTTTTGGAAAATCATAAAGATCTTCGTGCAAGAGGGTGCCAAAGAAAAAGAAATAAAACAAAACATTTGTGGGAGTTAAGTGATGTCTATTTAGACACGAAACTGATGATCACAGACACGAATCTCTTCCTTCAAAGTCAAGAGAGACTGAGAAGTGTCTGTGTGGTTTCCCGTGAAATACGATCAAATGTTTGTAAAGAAACATTGAAAGGCATCTTTTCAGTTATAGGCTTTAGTGGGTAGTTTATCTTCAACCGAACATTGATACTTGAAATAAGACCGAAAGTTGAGTGAAGTACTTGTGAAACCGATGTGGTTTGTTGAACAAGTAGGTTGGAAAATATATTTAGTGACTGGATAATAGTAAGAAATCTCAAAACAAAATTAAACTATATCTTATGGGAAGGAACGTCCTGGTGTTAGACAATTTCATAAAGATCACGCAAAAATAAAAATAAAATGAGATTTCGTGAGGTAACAAGTAATAGCTTGAACATTAGAGCGTTCACCGTCAATTCATTCAAGGTGTTGGATTTTGGGTTTCACTTACCTCGTGGTAAACGAAACTTAGATCATCAACACAGAAATTGTGTAACCATAAACCTCAGTGGTAATTCCTGAGAGTCTCAAGGGATACGAATGTGGAGCGAAACAGGATGGAGAATAATGAGGTGCTTAAGGAACCGAAAGTACCTCTGCTATATAAGAATGACAAAGCAGAAAACTCTTAACTCATTATGAGAAAAGTAAGGTAGCTCGTGACTTGAGTGATTTTAACAGCCTGATTGGGAAGAAACGATTGGTGTTTATCGAATCATTAAGGCTTCACTCAGAGTCATGGAGGCTTCGGTCTACATGCAGCATCATGCTTCTAGGGACTCTTAACTAGAACATAGATAAGAATGTTATACCTGCCCCAATGTCATGGTGTTTCACATCTGTGAACTTGAATTAATTTTGAGAATTAAGAGAAAAAGGAAAAAAACGTAAAAACAAATAGAAATATTTTTGTAGTTTTTGGATTTTCCGAAAAATAAATAAAAACAGAAAAGAAAATATTTTTGGATTTTTGGTATTTCTGAAAAATAATAAAAACAGAAAAGAAAATATTTTTGGATTTTTGGAATTTCTGAAAAATGATAAAAACAGAAAATAAAACAAATACTAAATATAAACACTCGAAAGAATAAGAAAGTTTTACAAAAATATACAACCGAAACCATACTTTAGAAAAGATGAAGCGAAATAGACCGAGCGTTCGGTTCATTTTGGTTCCGGAAAAATTCTAGAGCCAAAATAGACCGAGCGTTCGGTTCATTTCGGTTCCTGAAAAATTCTAGAGCCGAAATAGACCGAGCGTTCGGTTTATTTCGGTTCCCAAAAAATTCAAGAGCCGAAATAGACCGAGCGTTCGGTTTATTTCGGTTCCCGAAAAATTCAAGAGCCGAAAGAGACCGAGCGTTCGGTTCATTTCGGTTCCCGAAAATTCTGGAACCGAAATAGACCGAGCATTCGCTCTATTTCGCTTGTTCAATTTTAGTGAGAAGAAAGGGGTTTTGGTACTGACTCAGCTTCCATCATTCCCAAGCCTTGGAGTATCTTGTTAAAGCTTGCTTCTGGTAAGGCCTTAGTGAAAATGTCAGCTAGTTGATCTGAGGACCGAACGAAGTGAACTTCAACATTTCCATCTTCTACATGGCCCTTGATGAAGTGGTATCTTAGTGCAATATGCTTTGTCTTGGAGTGTTGCACTGGATTGTGACATATTCGAATCGCACTTTCAAAGTCACAGTAGAGAGGGATTTTCTTCATGCTTAAGCCATAATCTCTAATTTGGCTTTGTATCCATATGACCTGTGATGTACAGGATGCTGCAGTGATGTACTCAGCTTTGGTTGTGGAAAGAGACACGCAAGTTTGTTTCTTTGACTGCCAGCTGACAAGTTTGCCATCAAGGAACTGGCATCCTCCAGTTGTGCTCTTTCGGTCCAATCCACATCCACCAAGATCAGCATCAGAGAAAGCTTGAACAAAGAAGCCAGATTTTGCAGGATACCAAAGACCGAGAGATGAGGTTCGCTTCAAATACCGAAAAATATTTTTCATTGCGACCATATGAGGTTCTCTTCGATTTGCTTGAAACCTGGCACAATAGCAGACAGAAAACATTATTTCCGGTCTACTAGCCGTTAGATACATTAGAGATCCTATCATCTGACAATAGAGAGTCATATCAACAACCGGTTTCTCAAGAGATGGAGTCAACTTCGTGCCAAATGCCATTGGAACCTTTACTTTGGAATCTCCCGTCACGCCGAACTTCGTTAACAGAGTCTTCGTGTACGCTTCCTGATTAATGAAGATGTCTTCTGGTCCCTGTCTTATATATTCAATCCAAGGAAAAAGTTAATCGGACCCATTGCGATCATCTCAAATTTAGTCTCCATCAACTTCCTAAATTCAACTGTTAAGCTAGGATTCGTGGAGCTGAAGATGATGTCATCGACGTAAATTTGAACAATCATTATGTGTTCGCCTTCTTTCTCGCGAAAGAAGGTTGGGTCGACCGAACCTTGTTTGAACTTAGACATTTTGAGAAAACGTGTTAGAGTTTCATACCAGGCTCCCGGGGCTTGCTTCAATCCATAGACTGCTTTATCCAGAATGTAGCAGTGATCAGGATACTTCTCGTTCACAAATCCGGGTGGTTGCTCCACGTATAACGATTCTTCTAGTTCTCCATTCAAGAAAGAGCATTTTACGTCCATTTGGAAAACTTCGAAGTTTTTATGTGCAGCATATGCCAAGAAGATTCTTACAGATTCCAACCTTGCTACTGGAGTGAAGGTCTCTTCATAGTCTATTCCTTCTTCCTTACAATATCCTTTCACCACCAGCCTCGCTTTGTTGCGAATGACGTTTCCCTTTTTATCCAACTTATTTCTAAAAACCTAATTTAAACCGACTACAGATGCATCCTTTGGTGTGGGAATCAGCCTCCAAACACGATTTCGTTCAAACTCATGGAGTTCGTCTTGCATAGCTTGCACCCAATCAGAGTGATCAAGAGCAGTATTCACCGTCTTCGGTTCAACTTTAGAGACAAACGAATTAAACATGCAGAATTCTACTTGAGAGAATAAAGCAGTTTGCTTCGCTTTCATTTGAGAGCGTGTGAGAACACCCTCAGATGATTCACCGATAATTTGAGTTTTAGGATGATCCTTTCTCCATTTTATGAGAGGAGGGTAATTTGGATCATAAGTAGGATCCAACTCAGCATTGACTTCTTCTTCCAGTTCTGACATATCGCCTTCGTCATTTGCATTTTCATTCTCCCCCTCAAATGGCGAACCGAATCCTATGTCAGGTTCAATGCTCTCCCCCTCAAGTGGATCTTCATGGGTTGGGGGTTTTTGATGGATTCTCCTCCTGGAAAGGCATTTCATTTGTTTTTGGTGTAGACGAACCCTCCCCCTGGAGTATAGTGCTTTCTCTTGGAGGGTCATCAGTAGCTGGATGATTACCTGATGCAGTGGGTTCGCTTTGAGTTTGCTTCTTGGTTGGTTGATGAGTTTCGCTTTCCATGACTTTAGCAGCTTCATCGATGATTTTCTTCAAGGAATCAATTTTGTTATCTGCTGCTTTCGCTTCTGAGTGGATCTCCTTTTCTGGTTCATTAAACAGCAGCATGTACTCTTCAAACAGATTGGAAATAGGAACCCAGACTTGACCGGTTTCTGGAAAGATTTCCTCCGTTGGACTTTCGGTTGTTCGCATTTTCTTCACGTAACTATCGTCAAAAGTAACATAGTAGGTTTCTTCAATCTTCTTCGAGCGTTTATTCAGAACCCTATATGCTTTTGAAGTAAGCGAATAGCCGAGAAAGATCCCTTCGTTTGCCTTGACATCAAATTTGTTTCGGTTCTCTTTGGAGTTGAAAATGAAGCATCTTGAACCGAACACGTGGAAAAACTTTACATTGGGCTTACGATTATTCAAAATCTCGTATGGAGTAATGGAAAATCGCTTGTTCAGGTAGGATCGGTTGTGAGTGTAACATGCAGCAGCAATTGCATTAGTCCAGAAGTATAGTGGAAGAGAAGCGAAGCTGAGCATGGTTCGGTCCGCTTCACATAAAGAACGGTTTCACCTTTAATCGATCCTATTCTGTTTTGGAGTATAGGGAGCAGAGAAGTTGTGAGTTACTCCCTTTTCAGCCAAAAAATCTTCAAAGTCTTTATTTTTGAACTCTAGCCCATTATCGCTTCTTATATTTCTTACCACCTTTCGGAGTTGCACTTCCACTTGTTTGATGAAAACCTTTAGCTTGGGAGTCTCCTCTGATTTTTGTTTAAGAAAGAAAACCCAGGTGAAGCGATAAAAATCTTCCACAATTACAAGTATAAACTTACTACCACCGATGCTTTCGATAGCCGAAGGGCCACATAGGTCGATGTGCAGTAGTTCAAGAGGTTCGATGATTTTTGTATTGATACGAGAAGGGTGACTCTTTCTGCTTTGCTTGCCCATCTCGCATGCTGCGCACAGATGTTCTTTGTCAAATTTGAGAACAGTAAGTCCACGCACGTGATCACCAAGCACTAGTTTATTAATATCTTTGAAGTTCCGATGTGATAGTCTTCGGTGCCACAACCAACTTTCATCTGAGTTCGCCTTTGATAGCAAACATATTGTTGGCTTTCCTTTTATAGGGTTGAGATTTAGAGGAAACATCTCCCCTTTACGCTCATATTTCAACAGAACTTTCTTCATTTGCTTTTCAATTATCTCTGAGCCCTCATCGTCAAACGAGACCTTCAAACCGGTTCCTACGACTAGTTGAGAAACACTGATGAGGTTGTGCTGCAATCCTTCCATGTAGGCTACTTTTCTTATTGATAACTCTCCGTTGGTGATCATTCCATACCCTTTGATCGTGCCGTAAGAGTTGTTTCCGTATTTCACACACCCACCATCCTTAAGGGACCGAAACTCCCTAAGCTCTTCCCTCCTTCCTGTCATGCGACGAGAGCAGCCACTGTCAATATACCATTCTTCGCCAAACTGCTCGTCACTGATAACCTGCAAAAATTAAGCAGATTTAGGAACCCAAAGTCTCTTGGGCCCTGGTGAGTCTTTTACAGAATAGGGAATTGTAACATCAAGATTAACCATATATGTTCTTTTTATTAAAGTGGTTTCATGTTTTCGTTTGATGGTGTAAACTCTGATTTTATCTTGTTTTAAAGGGAGTGTGTTTTTGTTAGTTGGTTTCACAGTTGAGGTTTTCTTTGGAGTCCTAGGGTTAGCTGACTTTTTGGTATTATGCACTTCAGGATCTGAGTACAGCTTTCCCTTTCCTTTGACATCCTTCACAGAGTTGGGCTTTGGTTGAGAGTGAGGAGGATGGGATTTGGGACCGAAACTTGACTTTCGGTTCTAAGCACTTGTGTTGGGACCGAAACTTGACTTCCAGTTCTTTTGACAACTAGAATTAGGACCGAAACGGGTCGTTCGGTTCGCCTTACTTTTTGACGGGCGGTGATTGACCTGTGCTTCCTTTTTTATCTTGAGATTAGAAGCTTTTTCAGAGCGAACATAAGTGGGGTTTTGGGATTGCCAAAACTGCTTTCTCTCATTGATATTCTTCATGTATCTTTTGTTCCTCTGGCGTTTCTGTTCAACAAGTTGCTCTTGAGTCATGTGAATGTTGGCCTTAGGTTTCGTTTTCTTCTCATGAACTTCGGTTGTTGTTGATGAATCGGTGGTAGCTTTTCAGTGGTTCGTTTGGTATGTCTTTTGTACCACTTGTACCGGGTTTATCAAAGCTTGAGGGCTTGTTAAGGGGTTCGGGTATGTATCGTCCCTTAACTCTCCATGAGGTTTGCTCTGACAGACCAACTGTTTCGTCTGCATTATCGATGGGAGCAGACCAGAAGTAGTCATCGCAACCTTCAGCATTATCTTTTTCAACCAAGGACGTCAATTCCACCGTTTGTTTCTTAGTTACTCCAGTGACTGAATACACTTGGTTTGGTGTAGTTTGCACCTTCTGATAAACAACGACCTTTTCTTTGAGTTTCTTCAACTTATCCTTTGACATCCGAGTGTATTCAATCGAATTTTCAGATATGAGTGGTTTTGCTGCTTCGGGTTCGCTCTTAAGAAATTCTGAACAATCGACCTCATCTTCTACAGAGATTTCACTCAGCTCACTCTCCTCATCAAATTCAGAAGTGGTTTCTAAATTTATTTTGTTTTCGGAAATAAATTTGGCGTTGGATGAGTCAAACTTCTATATAGTTTCAATCTTTATTTTTAATTTATCGTTTTTGTCCAGTAAATTCGTAAGCATGCATTTATGTTCTTTAGACTCAATGAAAGATTCAATTTTGTCGAGTCTATATTTGTAGGTTACTGAAATCTCATCTGAGGACATTATAGATTCACATTCACCAATGACTCCGTCCTCCTTAAATTCAAGGAAAGGCAAAATCATTTTATGAATCTTTTTACCTATCTCACAATCTAAATGTAACTGAGTGATATTAGTATATAGGCGTTTAGCAATCAAACAGAAAACAGTTCTTTGTTTCAAAATTTTCAAATTGTCTCTTTGCACATAAATGAGTTCATCCCTAGCTCTAACTAACTCTAATTCCTTCTGCTGAATCCACATTCTTCTCTCCTTACTCTTGGAAGACTCCCTGCTGAGTTGGTCAGTTAGGTTAGAATTAGCTAGGCGAGTTTGCATAAGACTTCCACTTAATTTAGAAAATTTGAATTTTAATTCATTTAAATCTATTTCGTAGTTTGTTATTGGTACATTATGAGATTATAGGATAGTTTGTACCTTCTTGATCAACTGATCGCAATCGCTGATCTTTTCACTCATGGGCTTGGCAGCGAAACATCTGTCTTCCTTAAGCTTCGCTTCCTCATGCTTACTTTCGGTTGTTACCATTAAGCATCTACCAGCCGACTCAGTAACTCCTTCTCTCGACACATAAGCTCTTCCATGCGAGGGTCTGCGTACCTCTTCATCCTCGGAGTCTGTTGACCAGACTTCTACTCCACCAAATTCATCATCAACAATATTTTCCTGCACAATTAAATCATTCATAGAAACGTTAGTTGCTTTCTTCTTCTTTATCTCCTCCAGCTTTCTCATGTAGTAAGCTTCGTCATCTTCACCATCCTTCTTCTCAGCCATCTTCCTTAGCATGCAATCATTGGCAAAGTGGTTCTTGCCATGACAGTAGTTGCAATCGTACCCAGAGTCTCCCACAAACTTACTCTCCTTCTTTTCGTCGTCCTTTTGAGTGGTGTTCTTCGTTTCTTCTTTCACCTTTACAGAACTATAGCTTGCCTTCCAGTTTCGATTCTTGTTGACCGGGAACTTTCTGCGAGCAAACTTCTTTGGGTTTGTAACCATCATAGCATATTCTTCATTGGACAGATCACACTCTGACATATCAGATTCCTCCTCTTCGTCTGCTACATTCTTGGTCTTAGAAACAAGGGCCAGTGAACCCACACCCGAAACTACCTTCGCTTCCTTTGTCACCACGCTTTCATGAGATTTGAGTATACCCATCAGTTTGGCCAGTGAATATGATTTAAATTGCTCATGAGCCTTCACAGTCGAGACCACTGCCATCCATTCGGGCCTTAATCCATTCATGAAGGTAACCTTTTGTTCAATCACCTTCCTTTCAATGCCGTGCTTAATCATCTTGCTGAGCAGATCGTTGAAACGAACGAATGTCTGAACGAGCTTCTCTTCAGGTTTTTGTTCGAAAGCACCAAACTCAGAGAGGAAAAGGGTGTGGATCGATTGCTCTAGATCTTCATCAGTTGAATATAATTCCTTCAACCAATCCCATATTTCTTTAGCTATTATGCAGGAACTTACCAGACGAAAAGTATCGGATTACAATGCGAATCTGATCATCCTCATGGCTTTAACGTTGCATAACACCTTGTCTTTTTCGTCTTGAGGGATCTTATCTACGTCCGCCAAGAGCTGGTTATACTCTTTTTGAGTCTTGATCGTTCTGTTTGTTCCAGAGTAAACAAACGGACCCAATGTTATCGCTTCCCAGATTTGGTAGCCATCGTCTTCAGATCCTACGACATAGTCTTCGAAGTGATGCACCCATACTTCATAATATTGAGTATAAAGAATGGGAATCCTTGTAGTTGATCCTATATAGTTGGAGATGTTGATCGGATTGATTTGAGAGTCATCGTGAGACATGATGAACTTTTTCTGTTAGAATCAGACTTGTAAAGTTGAACTTAGGGTTTTATCATACACAAGAGATACCGTCAACAAGAAGAGGACAGCTTCTATATATTGATAAAAGCGGAAACCCTAAAGTATTCTTCAAACAGAAGAGATGCGTATGCATTACACAGTCTCCTGCTCTGATACCAATAGATGAGAATATTTCGCTATAGATCGATAGATTCCAAACAGAAAAACAATATTAATCAAGTAAAGAACATAGTAATGGATCAAATGATGTCGAATGATTAATAACTCACACCTCAGAAGAGCTCGATGAAGAACTTCGACTGTAGAGGTGTGTTAGGGTTACAATGCATAAACAATTAATGAGAATGATAACCTGAAAGCTATACATGCATGCAATATATATACGCTAACCCTAATAATAATCCATAGTTGGACAGGCCCAAACCGGGTAAACTAAATGGACTATTAACCGAGCCCAAAGACGCAACACTTAAACCCAACAGTATGGATGAAGGATTGAAGGGACTCGGCGAGTCGCAAGGTCGACTCGGCGAGTCATATGAAGATGGTCATGAACTCGACGAGTTGATGAAGAACTCGGCGAGTCCGATGAAGTTTTCCTTGGGCTCGGCGAGTCAGTCGAATTACTCGACGAGTAGCCTAGGGTTTTTTCCAACATTTGGACACGAATGAACTCAGCGAGTTATAGGGGAACTCGACGAGTCAACCAAGGATTTCACGACTTCTCGAGTTCAGGAAGGACGCGACGAGTCGATGAGCTACACTCGATGAGTCGGGTCAACATGGACTATTGACTTTGACTGTGGACTTTGACTTTAACCAAGGGTTGACCAGTTGACCTCTGGAGGCATTTTGGTAATTTGGAAATTTATGGAAAAAGGGTTTTATGGTAACTATAGGTGGTGGAGTTCGTGTTGGTGATTCGAGAGTTGAGCCTATCATTTTCAGTGCGACATTGTGAGGTGAGTTATCCTCACTATACTCAAGGGTCTAAGGCACCAAAGCCGACCCTTTGAATTGTTATTGGTTATGTTATGTTGGTATGATTTGTTAGATCGGTATCCTAGAGGGTAGGATGAAATTATGTGACATGTGGCATGACCTGTTAGTTCAGTTTCCTAGAGGGTAGGATAATATTATGTGGTATGTGGTACGATCCCTTAGATCAGTTGTTGTCTATAGACTGTTATGTGGTTATCTGTTATATGTGCACATGTTTGTTTGGCGGTTGAGGCTTATCTGCTTTGTGAGAAAGCCAATAGACCTGGGCATTCCAACCTGTTGGTTATGGGCCGTGAGTATTCCATCCCGAGGATGACTGCACTCATAGTATGTGGGGATTCCAACCTGTTGGTTGTGGGCCTGGGTTATTCCATCCCGAGGATGATTGGACCCATAGTATGTTGGCATTCCAACCGGATGGTTGAGGGCCTGGGGTATTCCAATCCGATGGTTGACTGGACCCATAGTATTATGTTTATGATTATATGTGTATTGTTATGGGTATGGGTATTTTGGGGGAACTCACTAAGCTTTCGGGCTTACAGTTTCAGTTTATTGTTTCAGGTACATCAGGGGATCGCGGCAAGGCGAAGGCATGATCGTACAACTCCTCATGATTTGTTTAGGTTTCTGGGTGACTCTGATTTTATACATTTTGAAAACAAAGTTGTAATGATTTTTAATGGTTTGAAATGTTTTTAAAAGTTTTAAATTGGCTTGATTTTTATGGGTGTTACAAGTTGGTATCAGAACCTTGGTTTGAGTGAATTGGAGGAACACTCGTGAAACTCCAGTCTCAAATCAAGGAAAGGATTTTCAAAATGATTTTCAAATGGTTTTCAAAATAAGTAAAGGAGGATGCAGGGTGTACGATCAGCCGGAGCCAGTAAGTGACCCCAAACTAGCATACAGTTATTTGATTATGTGATATGCTAGTGCTAGGCTAGGGATCTTCAGGAATTGCATGATAGAATTGCCTGATTACATGATGCCTGCTAGCCTAGGGTTTCCTTTATATGAGATTGACATCATTACAGTAGTTTCTTAGTGTATGCATCACGATTATACATAATTAAGATCTTATAGCCTGAGAATGTTTGATTAGGCCTTATGTTATGTTCTTGTTTGATTGGGAGCTTAGGGTAGGATTGGATATTCGAAAGTCTATAGGGTCCAGCGTCATGTATGGCTAGCATACACTAGTAATACAGGGTTGGTGGAAGTTTCATGGATGGGTGGGTTGTGTGAGACCGATAGGTCAGTTGTGAGACAATTAGCCTTCCTCTAGGAGTGAGGTTGACCGACCACGATGTGTATGCATAGTGTTAGGGTGTTGTGGTGATACTTGAGACAAATATGGGTAGGTACGGAAGGTAGTAGGGGCCCATACTACTGAAAGCACAAGATCCATACAGGTAGCAAGGAAGTCACAACCCCTAGGGTTTAGTCGGGAGTTGGTTTCCGGTTATTTATGCAGATTGCTGATATCTTCCTATTATATTTTCAGTAAGGTGGTTACGATGCGTTTCGTGACTGGATCCGGGTCGGGATCAGGAGGCCCCAGTAGCACCTGAGGTTATCAGCCAGGAAGGGCCATTGTTGACAGAGGATCGAGTCAGGGAGATCATCCGCGAGGAGGTGGTCGAGATTGTCTGGGGTTAGATTCCAGAGTTATTTGGGACTATCAAGTCCGCTATGATGGAGTACTTCGATGACCGATATGCAGCCCTTACTGAGACACCTGCCACTGCAGCCGTCGCGGCTGTAACAGCGGTAGGAGGGGGAGTGGTCCAAGTTTTTCAGTACCAGGACTTCGATAACACGAATCCCCCGAGTTTTGATGGCACTCAGGATCCCATTGTAGCCATGAGGTGGATGTCGGATGTGGAAGGGTGTTTCTTTACATGTTCATGTCCTACTGACCAAAAGGTCAGATGTGCCCTGAACATGCTGAGGTTCGAGGCAAAGGACTGGTGGAGATTGATGACGGGGTCGTATACAGATGACCAGAGAGTTGTTGTTACTTGGGAGCAGTTTAGGGACATGTTCCGTACTCGCTAAATTCCGAGGGTCGAGCATGAGCGGTTATCTCAGTAGTTTTTGGAGCTGAGACAGGGTGCTGAGACGGTGATGGAGATCACCCGTATGTTTACTGAGAGGGCGATGTTTTCCCCGGAGTTTGCTTCGGAGCAGGCTCAGATGACACGCTATTTGAGCATGCTTAAGACTGACATCCGTCAGTTTGTTGCCACCCAGAGATGTGATACTTTGCTGGAGTTACAGGAGGCCGCCAGGCGGCGTGAGTTAGAGATTGAGCTGCAGTTGAGAGAGCAGCGGCAGGCCCCGACGCAGTCGCAGCCGGCACCGAAGCGGTCTAAGACCGCTGATACCAGGACTGGGGGACAGCCAGGCCGCACTTGTGGGGAGTGCGGAAAGGCTAATTCAGGGACGTGCCGAGCAGGGAGTGGGTGCCACCGATGTGGAAAATAGAGCCATCTGGCCAGGGATTGCAGGCAGCCGACTCCGACTTCAGGAGTCAAGCTTTACTATCATTGTGAGCAGGTGGGCCATATGAAGGCCCAGTGTCCTCTTCTAGCCGCCAAGCCGGCGCCGGCTACTTTAAGGATCACGGATAGGAGACTAGTCAGGGCAGAGCCTCCGAAGGCTCAGGGTCTTGCCTTCCAGCTTACAGCCGAGGAGGCCAGGACAACACCAGATGTGGTTGCTGGTATGTTTCTGTCCTTACTCTCATCTGTTATATCTGTTATATGCTTATCTGTTGTACCTGTGATTAGGTACGTTCTTAGTAAACTCCTTACCCGCATTGGTGATATTTGACTCGGGGGCGATTCGGTCGTTCGTGTCTCAGACTTTCAGTAGGGAGTTTAGTATGTTAGTGGGTGAGCTAGAGTGTCCGTTGCGAGTCTCCATCGCTAACGAACACGGGATTTATGCTTCTTCGGTCTATCGGGGATGTGAGTTGGAGATTTTCGGAGTGTCCTTTCCGATAGACTTGATACCGATTCCCATGGGGGAAGTGTGCGTGATTGTAGGGATGGATTGGCTTAGTCGGTTTGCTGCCATGACAAATTGTGAGGGCCAGCGGGTGGTAGTTCGCACCCCAAGTGGGGGAGAACTGATTGTATATGGCGAGCGCACCAAAGTGGGATCGGGGTTCTGTTCAGCTGCCAGGGCTCGACAGTATATTCAGCACAGGTGTGCGGGTTAGTTAGCATATGTGGTTGATACATGGGGTAAAGATCAGACTCCAGTTTCAGAGGTCCCCGTGCTTAGAGAGTTTGCTGATGTGTTCCCGGAGGAATTACCCGGAGTACCTCCGGAGAGGCAGGTCGAGTTCAGGATTGACCTAGTGCCTGGCGCGGCCCCTATTGCCAAGGTGTCGTACCGGTTGGCACCACCAGAGATGCAGGAGTTGTCATCAGAGCTGCAGGAATTGTTGGCATGCAGTTCATTCGACCTAGAAGTTCTCCACGGGGAGCACCGATCCTCTTCGTCAGGAAGAATGATGGCTCGCACCGGATGTGCATTGATTATAGGGAGTTGAAGAAGTTGGCGGTGAAGAACCGTTATCCACTTCCGAGGATAGATGATCTCTTTGATCAGTTGCAGGGGGCATCTTGGTTCTCCAAGATATATTTGAGGTCGGGATATCATCAGGACCGGGTCATAGAGGAAGACGTGGAGAAGACCGCGTTTCGGACTCGTTATGGTCACTACGAGTTCGTGGTGATGCCGTTTGGGCTCACCAACACGCCAGCGGTGTTTATGGACCTGATGAATCGGGTCTGCAGACCGATGCTGGATCGCTCGGTCATCGTGTTTATAGATGATATCTTGGTGTATTCTAGGACTCCTGAGTAGCACGAGGAGCACCTCAGGGAGTTGTTGCGAGTTTTGAGACGAGAGTGGCTATATGCCAAGTTCTCGAAGTGCGAGTTTTGGTTACGGGAGGTCCAGTTCCTCGGGCACCTCGTTAACCAGGATGGGATTTTGGTCGACCCGGCCAAAATCGAGGCGGCCATGCAGTGGGAGGTTCCGAAATCTCCCTCAGATATCAGGAGTTTTCTAGGATTGGCAGGGTACTACTGGAGATTCATACGGGATTTTTCCAAGATTGCAGTACCCCTCACTCATCTAACGAGGAAGGGGGTGGATTTCCGGTGGGGCCCTGAGCAGCATAGGCCGTTTGAGCCCTCGGTAAGCGTTTGTGTCAGGCTCCAGTTTTGACACTCCCGGAGGGAGTTGAGGATTTCGTGGTGTTCTGTGATGCATCCATCACGGGTTTAGGGGCAGTCCTCATGCAGAGGGGACAGGTGATAGCTTATGCATCGCGGCAGTTGAAGCCGCATGAGACGAGATACCTTACGCATGATTTTGAGCTGGGGGCGGTGGTGTTCGCTCTCAAGATATGGAGACATTACCTTTATGGGGTCCGTTGTACCATTTACACGGATCACAAGAGCCTGAGACATATCATGGATCAGCCGAACCTGAACATGAGGCAGCAAAGGTGGCTGGATGTAGTCAAGGACTACGATTGCGAGATCCTTTACCACCCCGGTAAAGCGAATGTGGTGGCGGACACTCTGAGCCGCAACTAAGCTAGGACTCCCACCCCAACGATATGTATGATGCCGAACCTGAACATGAGGCAGCAAAGGTGGCTGGATGTAGTCAAGGACTACGATTGCGAGATCCTTTACCACCCCGGTAAAGCGAATGTGGTGGCGGACACTCTGAGCCGCAACTAAGCTAGGACTCCCACCCCAACGATATGTATGATTATAGCAGTGGATTACCCGCTTGTGAGTTTGATCAGAGATGGTTAGGGGGAGGGTATGCGACCAGAGAATTGGAAACTGGAGAGTATCAGGGGCGAGAACGCCCGATTTGTGAAGGATAGCCGGGGGTTGTTGACCCAATGCGGTCGGGTATAGGTTTTGATGACTGGTGGGGTCAGACAGACGATCATGGAGGAGGCTCATAAGTCTCACTTCTCTATTCACCCGGGGGCCACCAAGATGTACCGGGATTTGAGTTTGAGCTACTGGTGGCCGTGCATGAAGCGAGAAATCGCTTGGTATGTCGAGAGGTGCTTGACCTGTAGGATGGTCAAGGCCGAGCATCAGAGGCCGCATGGAAAACTGCAGCCCCTGGAGATCCCCATATGGAAATGGGAACAGATCACGATGGATTTTATTACCAAACTGCCGAGAACGGCGAAGGGGTTTGATGCTATATGGGTCATCGTGGATCGATTGACCAAGAGTGCCAATTTCTTGGCCATACGAGAGAGTTCGTCGGCCGAGAAGTTGGCCGACATATATGTCCACGAGATCGTTGCTCGCCATGGGGTTCCGGTCTCCATTTTCTCCGACCGGGATGTTAGATTTACCTCCCGCTTCTGGAAGAAGTTCCACGAGGAACTGGGCACACGGTTGCACTTCGGCACAACATTTCACCCCCAGAAAGACGGTCAGAGCGAGCGGACTATTCAGACCCTCGAGGACATGTTGAGGGTGTGTGTCATTGACTTCGTGGGAGCAGGGATTCCTACATACCGCTTGCGGAGTTCGCCTACAACAACAGCTACCATTCCAGCATTGGCACCCCGCCTTTCGAGTTGTTGTATGGGCGGAGATGTCGCACCCCGGTTTGTTGGGGTGAGGTCAGAAACAGGGTGATGGGACGGATAGAGGTAGTCTTGCAGACTACCGAGAAGATTTAGCAGATTAGGCAGAGACTGCAGACCGCCCAGAGTCGACAAAAGAGTTACGCTGACTAACGCCGATCTGAGTTGGAGTTTCAGGTGGGCGATATGGTACTCCTGAAAGTCTCACCCTGGAAGGGTGTGATCCTGTGACAACCTCAAAATTTTTAAATTTTTGCCTTGTAAAGCTTAGCCAGTCAACTCAGCTGGGTGACAGACTCCTTTCTGCTATCATTTAGCCTTGTTTAGAGTCCATTTAAAGGTGCAAAGCTCAGTACATTCAAGCCTCGAGTATAGGAATAGATCGCGTACACGTCTAGCACTAAAATCGAGCCTTACACTCCAACATCAAGAGTGTACGGCCGCACACTGGGTGTGCGGCCGCACACCCCTCTCCTGGCAGCACACTCACGTGTATAAAGGGTAGACTTAGCCTTCTTTCATCCCTTTTCACCCTCCCAAGCTTAGAACTCGATTTCTCTCACAACTAGCATCCAATTTTCAGCCTAGATCTTCAATATTGTAAGTGTTCTTCCTTTGGTTTGTTGTTAATCTTCTTAAACTAGTTACATCCTTTGATTTCATCCATTTGAAATCATGTTTTGGCTAGATCTTTAAATATTCATCCATTTCACCAAGAACACCAAGAACACACACTTGTTCTTGGCGATTTTGGACCTTCTCGAGCCTCCGGATGGTAAGTACCCTTTCCCTTTGCTTGAATCTTGTTTAGAACACTTGATTTAGTCCTTGGAAATGCCCAGTACTCATGATCTTATTGTGTGTGCGGCCGCACACCCAGGTGTGTCCGTACACCCCTTAAAACACCCTTAAAGGGGCATTCAAAGTGCAATCCAACTTCAACACTTGATGAGCATTAGTCCTACAGGCCTCCCTACCCTTGGAAAACGATTATGTGCACTCTTGACCATGAGTGTGCGGCCTCACACTCCTTGTTATGGCCGTACACTCCCTTTTAGTGAATCACGTGTGATTCCAACACTTGGACAAAGTGTTTCCTAGTCCCGTTAGGTGTTCCTTGCATTTGGTTGCTTCTAAACACTATATTTATGTCAATATATGCCATTATATGTCATTTAGGACTCGTTAAGTCTCGAGACTTCATTCGTGGAACTTCTCATCCTTGCGCGCATATTTGTTTGAATCACCCACACAAGGTGAGTTCATACCCCGTAATCAATCTCTTAAACTGTTTTAAATGCTTTTAAGGGGGGGGGGAATACAAGTTGAACACAATGATAAATGTGTAATTGTTTGTTATAAATATTTTCGAAAGATTACTTATGTCACTTATAAGTGGTCAAAACATTTCAAAAACTCTTTTAAAGTTATGTTGCTTTATAGTTTAACAAAACTCCATTTTTAAATTACAAGCATAACTTAGTAGAAAAATAAGTCTTTTCAACAACAGTTCAAGTAATATACTAGTAAACTATAAGGGGTATAGTTTAGGGGTTTAGTTCATACTAGATACTAGAGAATACTAAGATACTATAACAAGAGGATACTAAGATACTATAACGAGAAGATACTAAGATACTATAATAGGACAATACTAAGATACTATAACGAACTTACTAAGATACAATAATTATAATGTGATATACTACTTCATGGCGTGGCATACAGTGCAGAGTGATGTTTTGTATCAGAGTCTCCTGGAGGGAGAGCGTGAATTTGTGTATAGATCTATACGAGATTGACCATCCCACACCTTGTTGCTAGCTACAGTGGGACCTGCAGGTCTACGGGTGACGAATGTCATATCATTTCGATGTCTCGAATGTCGTGTTATACTAGTCAAATCAAGCATGGTAACAATAATATCACATTTTACCTTAATTAAACTAATAGGTTAAAGGTAAACAATACTGCAGGATGTCAGTTCATAAGACAACTGAGTACTTATATTTTCCAAATACTTTCATATTGTGACAGTTGCACTTGAAAGTTAATACAAACTACTTTCGAGTCAAGATAGTTATAAACTAGGGAAAACTTACATTTTACAACCGACACGCACAGAACAGTCGAGTCTAGTACATTCAGTAGAAGGGGGCCTATAATACGAACCTTATGATTCCTTAGTGTATGCATTCAGGAATATATATTAATCGGATCTGACAGGTAGTAGGATGTGTGCTTTCCGCTTCATTTCCTGTTCCTTGTTTGGTTGTGGGCTTAGAGCAGATACACCCAGCCTACTATCTATCCGATCTTAGATATATATATGTTTCCGTATACACTAAGTAATCATAAGGGGTACCAGGTATGGGCCAGGTCATAGGACACTAATTCAATGCACCGTTTTCTAGTACAAATCATACTTTTCAAGTAAAGAACTTTTGATATACAAAACTAGAAACTTACCAATAAAGGGTTTAATCCATTTTATTAAACCAGTATAACTTAAATGACCTTAAGTGGTTAACTCTATAATACCTTAGTTTATACATCAGGGTTATATATAATTAATACCCGATAGGTAGTTGGATGTGTGCTTTCCGCCTCATTCCCTGTTCCTTGTTTGGTTGTGGGCTTAGGGCAGATTCACACAATTAACTATCTGTTCGATATTAGATTATATATAGCTAGTATAAACTAAGTGATTATAGAAGGAACTACTGTGATTACCATTTTATTATAAGAAATAAGGGTTTTCTTAAGGAATCTTTTCATCAAACTAAAGGAACTTTTACAGTTAACTCCGTGAGTACCGAGTGAACACGCAGGGTTACATACAACGATGATATAACAAAAAATGGGATGTGTGTCTTCCGCCTCATTTCCTGTTCCTTGTTTGGTTGTGGGCTTAGGGCAGATACACACAATCGATTGTTTGTTTACTCTGAGTTTTATATAACTTGTATTCATTTAATACTCATAGAAAGGACTGTAGAGTCATTTTTACTTATCTTTCATCAAAGCAGGAAATATAGGATTTTCTGGAGGAATTGGCAAACTTTTATAAACAGAACTTACTACAACTTACTACCACTTTCTACAACTTTCTTACCACTTACTACATCACTTAAATCTTATGAACTCACCATCTTAAATGTTGATCTACGCTTTCAAAATAACTTGTATTCTCAGGAGACCAGTAGATAGGTTCGCGTACTGGGATTCAGAAGATGGTGCAGTACAGCTTCATGTCTTTTTGTTAATTGCTATGTATTCTATATTATGTGAATCATACTTTGTAAACACTTTCTTTCTAATGAAATGGTTGTTTATTACTTTACTTACTATGATGCATGACTTATGATACTAAACATGACGTCCTCCACCCCAGAATGTTTCCGCCGTTTCAGTTTTGGGGTGTGACAGATCCGCTTCAGGAAGAGGGGGAAATTGGGTCCCCGTTACATCGGGCCATTCAGGATCATTGCCAGGGTTGGCAAGGTGGCTTACAGGCTAGAGCTACCGGAGGAGCTTAGTCGGATCCACAACACTTTTCACGTTTCGCAATTGCGAAAATGCATTATGGATCAGGAGACGGTAGTATCGTTGGATTATATTCAGGTCGATGAGCGCCTGAATTATGTGGAGAGGCACATGGCCATTCTGGAGAGGAAGAGGAAGGTTCTGCAAAACAAGGAGATATCTTTGGTAAAGGTACAGTGGGAGTATCGGAGAGGATCTGAGTGGACTTGGGAGCCAGAGGCAGAGATGCGGGAGCACTATATGGAGCTGTTCGCCGGGGCAGACTTCAAGGACGAAGTCTAGTTCAAGTGGGGGAGAATTGTGACTCCCTGATTCTCAGGTATTGAATTAATATAAGAATTTTCTTGTTTTCAAGGTCTACTCGACGACTTGGTTGCCCTACTCGTCGAGTAGTAGCGGGTTGGTCTGCGTTTTTTAGTGACCTACTCGCCGAGTCCAATAAAGGACTCGACGAGTAGGAGCTGGCAGATGAAATCCTAAATTTCGGGGTTTTGCACCCTATTTAAGGATCACTTATCCCCCTCAGCCTCTCTTACTGCTCCCCTCGAATTCAGAAACCCTACTTCGTGTTGTTCTCTATATTGATGTGCTTCTTAGCTTGGAAGAGGGATTTTGGTGAGGAAAGGTTTGAAGACCAAGAAGCTTTGAACAAGGAACAACTGGGGATCTGAAGTCTACCTCATTTTATCACCATTTGGAGGTATCAAGTCATCACCTTGAGCTTCTTCTAGTTAAACCCCCTTTCTATTTTGAGTTTTGGGACCATTTTGGGCATTTGGTGTTGCATTTCGAGTGATGAACCAAGATCTGAAGTTGCAACTTCAGATCTAGGCTCATATTGGCCCTTATCATCATAAAGTCTCAGTCTTCAGCATGTTTGTGAAGCTCTTTTGCCTAGAACCCCTTCTTTAGCTTGTTTTAGGTCATTATCACCTTGCATGCATGTAAAGTTTGCAAATTTACGTGATAAACATGCCTTGGGAAACTGGATCTACAATATGGAGTGTTAGCATGGCTTAAAAAGCATCTGTATGGATGAAGGATTGAAGGGACTCGACGAGTCGCAAGGTCGACTCTGCGAGTCATATGAAGATGGTAATGAACTCGACGAATCCGATGAAGTCTGCCTTGGGCTCGGAGAGTCAGTCGAATTACTCGGCGAGTCGGCTAGGGTTTTTCCCAACCTTTGGACACGCATGAACTCGGCGAGTTTTAGGGGAACTCGACGAGTCAACCATGGATTTCATGACTTCTCGAGTTCAGGAAGGACTCGACGAGTCGGTGAACTACACTCGACGAGTCGGGTCAACATGGACTGTTGACTTTGACTGTGGACTTTGACTTTGATCAAGGGTTGACCAGTTGACCTCTGGGGGCATTTTGGTAATTTCGAAATTTATGGAAAAAGGGTTTTATGGTAACTATAGGTGGTGGAGTTCGTTTTGGTGATTCGAGAGTTGAGCCTATCATTTTCAGTGCGACATTGTGAGGTGAGTTATCCTCACTATACTCAAGGGTCTAAGGCACCAAGGCCGGCCCTTTGAATTGTTATTGGTTTTGTTTTGTTGTTATGATCTGTTAGATCGGTATCCTAGAGGGTAGGATGACATTATGTGACGTGTGGCATGACCTGTTAGTTCAGTATCCTAGAGGGTACGATAATATTACATGATATGTGGTACGATCCGTTAGATCAGTACTTGTCTATAGACTGTTATGTGGTTATATGTTATATGTGCACATGTTTATTTGGCGGTTGAGGCTTATCTGCTTTGTGCAAAAGCCAATAGACCTGGGCATTCCAACCTGTTGGTTGGGGGCCGTGAGTATTCCATCCCGAGGATGACTGGACTCATAGTATGTGGGCATTCCAACCTGTTGGTTGTGGGCCTGTGGTATTCCATCCCGAGGATGATTGGACCTATAGTATGTTGGCATTCCAACCGGATGGTTGAGGGCATGGGGTATTCCAACCCGATGGTTGACTAGACCCATAATATGTTGTTTATGATTATATATGTATTATTGTGGGTATGGGTATTTTGGGGGAACTCACTAAGCTTTCGGGCTTACAGTTTCATTTTATTGTTTCAGGTCCATCAGGGGATCGCGGCAAGGCGAAGGCATGATCGTACAACTCCTAATGATTTATTTATGTTTCTGGGTGACTCTGATATTATACATTTTGAAAAAAAGTTGTAATGATTTTTAATGGTTTGAAATGTTTTTAAAAGTTTTAAATTGGCTTGATTTTTATGCGTGTTACAAATACCCTGTAGGCTTTTGTTACAAATATTTTTGCATCCTTGTGCATGAAGTATGTCTAATTTCTGGCAGTCAGTACGTATGGCATTCCACCCTGTAAAACCGATTTTCCCACAACCAGTCAAAGGAAAACGATGAAGCATTGGACATCCTTTGGAGATACCTACAATGTCACCATTATTTAGAAACCAACAAAGAGAAAGATCCAGAACTCCAATGGCTTTAGATACGCCAAGGGTAAAGTTTTCAAACCCGTTTCCCCTGCTACTGTACTTAAGACTAGGCATATTCAGGACTTGCAGCCCACCTCCACTTAGAATTCCCATAATACCGCTCCCTTGAATGGGACAATGACTTGCTTCCAGATAGTGAAATGAAGGGGAGCAGTCTTGGAAGCCTGTTCAAGTTATTTTGGTACACCAAGAGATATCAACCATACTCATATTCCTATAACATTTGAACAACTCCAACATCCCACTATTAGTTATGCTAATACACTTTGAAACATTCACTGTTTTTAAATCTTTACATGAATTTGCTAACATTCTTAATCCATCATCTGTGATGGTGCAAGACGACAGGCTTATGGAAGAGAATGAAATGCATCCCGAAGATATATGGGAAACCCCAAAATCGGTGATGGTATTGCATCCATCAAGACATAGTGATTTTAGTGCTGATCCATAATCAGATAGGGGAGTTAGTGCAGAATCGTCCACCTTAACAATGAGACCTCTTACCACCAACGAATCTAATTCTTTGAACCTTTTTAGCATCGTTTCAACAGTAGTTGAATCGATTTCTTTGGTGATAGAAAGAACATGACTACGGTTCATTGAGGAGCATCCCAAATCTAACAATTTTTAATTGCAATCGTCATGTCACGTTGTGAGATTGATAATAGCTCGTTCTCTAAAAGTTGTAGTCTCATATCATTCTTATTTGAAAAAAGCATCACAAACGTGTCCCAAGCTTCTTTAGGTGTGTTCTCATCTCAAATATGCTCCAACATCTCTTCTTCGATTGTGGTCTTCAAGACAAACATTGCTTTGGCTGCTTTGATTTTCTATTTGCGTAGAGTGCCAACGACCTCCCATAGATCTTGTCCTTGTAAGTAGGACTTCATACATGTTGCCCACATTTTGTAGTTGTTGTTGAGTTTCTTTATTACCCCGATGACTTAGAGATCCCCCATCGTGTTGAAATACCTCGGTAATACCAAACAAGCTAGCTTCAACACTAAACTTGAAGAGTTACAGAGTACTCATGATACAAAGAGAATCGCTCGTACTCATTATCAAGAAACCAGTCTCTGATACCAAATTGTTGAACATGACTCTCTATGTGGGAGACTATTGGATTAGGTGTCTAAGCCCATAACTATAATTGGTATGTACTTGACCCGATAGTAGCATCGTCCATTTTGGGTTGCCTTCACCAGAACAATTTGATAGATGGATATTTGAGTAAGAGGTTATTGTGATTTATTAATATATTATAAGTATAATATATTACTTGAGAAATCATATTATTTAATTAGTATTGATCAAGAATTAATTTGGAATTAATTTAGTGATCAAAAGAGACTAATTAAATTGATACATACGGATTGGGCTAATGATCCATGATTGATTTGTGATGGGCTAAGCTTATGAGTTAGTCCATGAAGTGTTAGTCCAAATCAAATGCATGGATCATAAGCTTAAGTGTACGAATTAGGGTTACACATGACTCTTGGAATTCTACACTATATATATATATATATATATATATATATATATATATATATATATATATATATATATATCTTTAGTATATTATTAAACATATTGCCTCTTTCTTGAAAATTAAGAGGTACAATATATATTACCTCATGTACAATAATATTAAGCATATAACCAATCATATACGTTTTACACTACAGGGTACACGGTATTACCTTACCCTAATCTCCTAAACACACAACAGCCGCCATCAAACCAATTCTCATCCGTCTCCACCAAAGATGCAGTCCATCTTTTCTGTAACCCTAGAAAACTTAGATCAACCACGATCAATCAAGATTCTCAGGGAAGTTAAGGAAGATCATCAAGAAAGAAAAGAGAAAATCCCAGATCATAAAATTGAAATCCTCTTCTTTCCGTATCCTTCCTAATTGATTCAGAATCGATCCATACTCACCAAAGCAAACCAAATCTCTACCGTCTCTCTCTTGGCGTCGTTGATGATCTCTTCAGTGCGTAGGGTGGCGACTGGCGAGCGTCCACCACTACCTCCTTTGCACAAATACCTGATCCACGTCACCTGCCAAGCTTCCGCCTATGTCGTTGGAGTAGCCGGATGGGCCACCGGACTGAAACTCGGCAGCGACTCCGTGGGAATCTAATACAAAACTCACCGCAACATCCGGAATCGCACTTTTTGCCCTAGGAACCATTCAGGTATGCAAAAATCGATCATATTTTTCATAATTTCTTGTTGATCTTGTGTAAAATTGAAACTGATGTTAATAATTTTTAAGAATATATATTCTTACTTTCGTAAAGCGATCATATTTAGTACCGTTGGTAATCTAAATTCAGGCTTTTGTTGGTGTTGTTTCCAATCTGGACAAGGGTTAGCCATCAACTGGTGTGAAGCTTTTGTTTGACATATTTTCTATCTGCCTATTGGTTTAATGTTTGTATTTTTTATTTCCTTTGAACAACCTGGTTTCTATGGTTGAAATTGACAATTCTCAACTGAAGTACAGTTTAATTCCATGATATACGCATCCTTTTGCTTTAGGAAATGCTTTATGCTTATCAAACATTAAGGAGAACTAATTGTTGGTTACATATGATATCTTGTCAGATTACCAGAATGGTGAGAGCCTTTTTTCACTTTCAAAGTCTTTTTTGCATACTCTTAAACCAATAAAAAAACAGAAAGTAACAGATTTTGGAACAGGGAATGTTTTGTCTTTTCGTAGGCATTAAATATGGTAAAATTATTTGGCAATTACTGTGATCCTCACATATAAAGATGCATAGTCAGTTTTACTAAAAGTGAAGTTATTCATGCAGGTTCATTTGGTGACATTGATTGTGGTCTTGCTAACATGCATGTTTTCCTTTATCTCGTGTGCTACTGGTGTCACAAAAGTCAGTCTTGCATCCACCACCATTTTTAACGTGATGGCATATGCCGCTAAAGGAAACGGGAAAACCGACGACTCACCGGTACTCAAACTCCTTATATACTTCTAGATTGTACATTAAGCTTGTACTGTGTTATCACACAGACCAGGAAAGTTGTACAATACAAGTTTATAAAGCATGTTATATGTATACATGCTTCTCATGTAACAAATAAAGGAAAGTTGTACAGTACAAGTTTATAAAGCATGTTTTATATATACAGGCTTTTACGAATGCATGGAAACCAGCATGTCAATCGCAACCAAATAAAAGGAGTATATTACTGATACCAGCAGGGAGGACGTTTTTTTGAAGCCTATGGATTTCAATGGCCCATGCAAGCCCTCCAGTATGTTTATCCAGGTAGGTATATGCATATAGCTATAAAGAAATTTGGTCAAGAATAAACAACATGCATATAACATAGTAATTCCCAAAATGTATCTAAAAATAAAAAGACACATTATAATCACATGATCTTTAAAACTGTCAAAAACAGGTGTCAGGAAACATTGTTGGTCCAACCAAAAAACCGGATTGGTTTGGCCATCATGATGACACGTGGCTATAACATAGTAATTCCCAAAAGGTCTCTCTCTCTCCCTCTCTCTCTCTCTCTCTCTCTCTCTGTATATGTGTGTGTGTGTGTGTGAAACCATACGCTAATCATTCGTCCCTTGGTTGCAGACTGAAGTTATTGGCTGGTCGGTTCTGAAAATCCCAAAACCTTCGTCAGATGCTATTCAGATTAGAGAATCTCTTTCTAAATGAAACATCGACCTAATCACTTCTATACATGTAATCAGGTATGGAGAGCTTGTAGGTGCAAGTTTGTTGACTCTTTGTTGTTTATAATTTTACAATCTATATATATTTTCTATGTTGCAGGAATTTGAGCACAAAAAGTTTCACTAGTTCCTGACATCTGAACTTGGAAATTTGAGAAGATTACAAGAGCTGTAAGAACACTCAAACGATTTGTTTTTATTACTACAATTGGTAAAAGTGTTAAATGCAAGAAATAGGAAATTCATCCCCCTTTGAAATTTTGATATAATTTTTTGTTCTACTTATAGGTGACGCTGGAAGAGCTAACACCTTTTTGTGTGCTTTGTGAACAACCACATGTGTGCTTTTACTTAGTTTTCAATGCAACAAAATATAATGTTTTGAAATTTAAATGTCAGATTTTAACTTAATCTATATATTTTATGCAGAAATTGCTTGTACCATTTGAAATGCGTGGATATCAAGGGGTCTATAAATTGGAAAAAAAATGGTAAGGATGGAATTTTTCCATTAACACATAATAAACATTTTTCACTTAGCCTTAGGTTGTGTTTGGGAAAATTTTGATAAAGTTCTATTTTTTTTTTAACAGAAAAGTTCTGATTATTTAACATTAGACGATAATCTGCCATTTTCTGTTAAAATAAAAATAAAAACTTTTTCGTTAAAAAAATATATTTTAGGATTTTAGCAAAATATTTCCCAAATTTCTTTTATCAAAACATTAATCCATAAAAAAATGTTTTTGATACTCTCAGGGGAAAAAAATTTGTCCTTTATGGGTACAGCTCAGTTGTTCTTGCATCCCCGTTACATGCATGGTGGTGCCACAAGGTTCATATTACACCTTTTGCAAGCTTCATCTTTTTTCAATATGTTTTTTTAATAATAATAATAATAATAATAATAATAATAATAATAATAATAATAATAATCGCGTCACATCGTTTTCAGAAACCCAAAAATTTGTGATCAAATGCTCGATTAATTTTTAGTATGATATTATTTTAATGAAAATAATAATATGATTAATTTTGACACTAATTTCAACTTCTGATATATATGTTATTTATAGTATGATATTATTTTAATGAAAATATGCTAATAATATGATTAATTTTGGTATGATTGAAAATATTTTTGGTATGACTTTTGACAGTTACTATATTGATTTTTAAATTTTTTTTAGTATATTTGTTAATATTAATATTTTTAGTATGATATTATCTAAATTAAAATATTATAATAATACGATTAATTTTGGTATGATTTAAAATATTTATGGTATGACTTTTGACAGTTATTATATCGTTTTTTTAATTTTTTTAGTATATTTGTTAATGTTATTATTTATGGTACGGTATCAATTTGCTTAATTTTGGAATGAGTATCAGTGTCCGAAAATATATCATAGAATACTTTATTCCACCTATAAATCGTCTTATTTTTTTTACTCTTACAGCACAATTCACCAACAAGGAATCTGGAACAGGAAGATTACTTCATTGCATTGCATTTCTTTCACGAATTCAGGTTCTCTGTATTTCTTCTATCTGTTATAACTTGAAGTGTGTGTATAATCTTCTTCTGTCTTCTGTTTAAAGTTATAAAAAATTTCTGTTTGAAATGATAATCTTCTTCTGAATTTTTTTTCAAATGATAGTCTTCTTCTTTCTTCTGTTTGAAGTGATAAACTTATGTGTGTGTATTTGTTTGTGACATCGTATATATGTATGGTTTGTATATGCAAACTACTAATCCACATATGAAAACATACTCATTTATATCACTGTTTGAACTTTAAGCTTTTAACATTTTCATCAAGAGCATTGGCTATTAAAACTTTTTTTTATGCATAAAATGGATTGTTAACCTGATTATTATGAATAGCTTTCTTTTCTTTCTTGGTATTGCCTTCGAATAGATAGGTCTAAGAGTGTATGTGTTTGTTATTTATGTACTTGTTGAGGTTGCCCATGCAGTTGCATCTTTATTTTTTTGATTTCCTTGTTGGTGTTGACACAAAATATTTGTTGAAATGAACTATTTGACACAAAATAGTCTACCAAAAGGCCGCAACGAATAGCTCACGTCTAAAGGAAACTAATCTACACATTACTATCTTCCGAAAGAAACTCTTTGCCGCCCGGCGCTTAGCGCGGGTAAACGGCTAGTATATACATACATATATATATATATATATATATATATATATATATATATATATATATATATATATATATATATATATGTATGTAACTCTAAGCCTAAAATCGGTTACCACTTGCATTCCAAGAAGAAGAATCTGATTTTTAGTCTCCTTAACCTCTATCATATCCATCTAGTTGTTTATTGGTGTTTGTGACTTGTTTGAGGCACATCACTTGGGGTGCTAAGTTCTCTCAACGCCAAGTTCTACAAGCTACTACACAAGGTAATCTTCTAACTAGTTTTTATGATTCAAATATCACCTTGCATGCTAGTTTAGGCTTCATGCTTTGGAAAATGAATATTGCATGTATAATTAGAGAAAACTTAGATCCAAAGCATTAGGGTTGTGTGTGCACCATAGGGATGTTAGAGTACATAAAACGAAACAGAAACAACGATACTTATTAAGAAACTTAAGAAGAATTTACACTATGAGAGACTATTACATTTTTCTTACTTTGAGTGTTTCTTGGATGGTTTGGAGAAAATAACCTCCATACCTATTTATAAGCCTCTTAGTAATCTTCTAGATACTACAATACACTTACTACTTACTAGATAACTCTAGAACTATCTATCATACTCTATAAGCTTCCATATGGTTCTAGAACATTCTATCATGTTCTAGAGAAGTCTATGACATGCTATTGTCTTCTAGAATGTTCCATAAACTTCCAGGATCTTTTATATATTTCTAGAGTATTCTAGAGTCTTTCGACATCTTCTAAACTCCTCCATAGTATTCCATAATGTTCTAGAATCTTCTTGAGTATCCTAGAACAAGCTACATTCTTCTAGATAATAATATAGGTTCTATTGGGCTAGCGACAATCTTTAACACTCCTCTCAACACTAGCCCCCATTCTTTGTACCATTTTAAGCTGACAGCAAAAACCTTCACATTTTCCAGTACTCAGCCCTTTGGTGAACAAGCTTGCTATTTGGTCATCAGTCTTGATCTGTCGCATTTCAGTTTCTTCCATCAAGACTTTCTCTCTGATAAAGTGATAATGCACTTCCACATGCTTTGTTCTAGCATGAAATACTGGATTTTTTGCCAACCGAATTGCAGATTGGTTGTCGTAGTGAAGTGGTACCACATTGTCAAAATTTTGATGTAAGTCCTTCGTTAAAAGTACCAACCATGTACTTTCTTTAGTTGTTGCAGCTGCTGCTTTGTACTCGACTTCTATGGTTCACAACGATACTGTTGGCTGTCATTTACTACACCGTGATATTGTTTCTGACCCGAGCTTGAACACATATCTAGTTGTTGATCTTCGGGTATGATGGTCTCTTCCATAGTCAACATCACAGTATCCAACCAACTTTCAGTCTTCACCTCTTTTATATAAGAGACCATAGTCAATTGTACCTTTGACATATCTCAAGATCCGTCAGGCCGCATCCAAATGCGGTTTCTTCGAACTTTGCATGTATCGACTCATAACTCCAACTGCATAAGCAATATCAGGCCGAGATAAAGTTAGGTAGATAAGGCTACCCATTAGTTGTCGATACATTGTTCCATCGTCCAACTCTTTTCCTTTAAGTGTACAAATCTTGACATTTGGCTCTATCGGTGTTGATACTAGCTTACACTCCAACATGCCAAACTTTTCAAGTATATCTCTTGTATACTTTCGTTGGCAGAGGAACAATCCTTCCTTTGTGTGATCAACTTCTAGCCCCAAGAAGTGTTTAAGCTCCCTTGCTCTTTCATTTGGAATCACACTGATAGATTTTCTCTTATTTGATGGATTTCTCTTTCGTCATCCCCGGTGATGATCAAGTCATCTACATAGACCAACACAATTGACAACTTTCCTTCTTTTTCTTTGACTAACAAGCTTGAGTCTACATGCGCAACTGAATAACCACTTCGGATAAGAATTTCAGCAATCTTACCATACCAGGCTCTTGGTGCATGCTTCGATCCGTAAAGAGTTTTTCTCAGCTTCCACACATGATTGGGATTAACTGCATCCTCAAATCGCTTTGGTTGGTTCATGTAGATCTCTCGGTCCAATTCTCCATGCAAGAAAGCATTCTTCACATCCATCTTCCATAATTTCCAGTCTTTACTAGTTGCAAGTGCTAGCAGCACTCTTATAGTAGTTATCTTCGCCAATGGACTAAATGTTTCATCATAGTCCGGTTCATATTGTTGTAAGAAACCTCGAGCCACTAAACGAGCCTTGTATCTTTCAATTGATCCCTCTAAGTGACGTTTTATTTTATAAACCCACTTTCAGAAAATGGGTTTTGTATCTCTTGGTCTTGGTACTAGTTCCTAAGTTAGAGTCTGCTCTAAGGCTATAACTTCTTCTTCCATTGCCTTCTGCCAAGATTTATTTTGTAATGTTTCTTCATAAGTATCCAGCTCTTTAACACTATCTTCTAAAATGGATGAATTAGCATACTTGGCATTTGGCTTTCGGATTCTTTCCATCCTTCGAAGTTGTGTATGCGGCGTCTCCCTTTCGCCAGCGTTACTTGTTTGAGTTACTTATTGCTTAGTGACATCAGTGTCGTTCAGGTATATCAACACTTGACCAAATGTATGCAGTTTACTCCCCCATATTTTGTTTTAGAACTTCTTCAATATTTCTTGTCACACCCCAAACCAGAACGGTGGAAACGTCCGGGGGCGGGTGACTTTCATGTATAGTATCACAACAGTTGAGTATAAATGATCAAAGCAACACAACCAACATATATATAATCAAAAAAGTTACATCATTTGTATACATTACATATTTCAAAAGACGATTATAATATGTTTATCAAAAGATTTGCTTCGACGTCAAAACGCCTCATCTTCTAAAAGCTTGTGAATACCTGCTTAATTGATTTCCTGAGAATACAAGTTATTTGAAAAGAGTGTCAACAATTAAGTTGGTGAGTTCATTAATGTTTGTAATATGTAAACCTCTCTTTGTAAAGTAATAGTGTTTGTCTTACCAGAAAATCCTATATTTTCCATAAAGTGTGTTGTAATATTATATGTACCAAAACCATGATGTATAAGTATTAACCATACTTAAAATAATATAACACAATTTTAATCATGAATATAAAACCGTTTTGATGAAATATTTTTAAGTAAACTTAAAGAGTCGTTGTTGTTTTGTGTGAGTTTTTATAACAATACTGATGACCGATGATGGCCTGACATGACGTTCTTCAGGCGTCGGGATGTTATGACGTTTGTTACCCCATACCTGCCGGTCTAACTATAGCTAACAGTTTAGGTGTGGGATTGTCAATCCCGTATAGATCTATAGACAAGTATCACAATCTCTCTCCAGGAGACTCTGGTTATAAAACAGGACTTTCGTTTGTACTTTGTAAAGTACCATGAAGATAAGGACTCACAAGGTTTGTTCAACGAGTTTCAAAATAGTAAAAGTTCCATAAACTGTATTTGTATAGTTTATCACAGGAATTAAGTTATGCTCAATATATGTATATTGTAACGACCCATTTTTTTTCAAAAGAAAATTTTCATTTTTTTAATTATCCAAAACACATTTCCATCATCCACAAAAACCAGTTACAATTGTTTCCAAAACCATGTCAAATACAATTTATTTCAAATATCATAGTGTCCCATAAAATGTCCGACTGAGAGTGCACGTCGCGCCAGCAAGCCTTGCCCTTGCCCTTGGGCTCTGATGTACCTGAAACAAATCCACAAACTGTAAGCTAATGCTTCGTGAGTTTCCCCAAAGCATACCAACACACAACCATATACAACATGTCATACTAGCTAGAACAGCTACACATATCACATAACCTATGCATACAATAGATAGGGATGCCGTAGGCTCGTCCCCAGGGTCTTACTCCAGGATGCCATGGGCTCCCCACATGGTCTTACACCTAAGGTCCATGGGCTCTCCCATGGTATTTGGTAGGAAATCCATGGGCTCTCCACATGGTCTTACATCCGAGTGTCATGGGCTCTCCCATGGTCTTCCGTGCAAACATACCACATATACTACTAGCATACTTCCTAGCTCATACCAACTAACATGCCAAATAATACATTTTCAGCTAGGATACTATATGTAATAAAATGGGCCGACCTTGGTGCCTTAGACCCATTGGTACGGTGAGGAGACTCACCTCTGTCTGCTGAATCCGAAAGCTGCTCTCCTAACAGTCTGTAACCACTGGTGCTGAACAATAATATCGTTAACCCAAGGTTAGGGCTGAACATAGTCCAATTAAAGAAACTCAACCCGAAGTCCTTTCTCAATGGACAAAAAGTCTTCCTTTGCTAATGGGCCCAAATTCCATGTCCAAATTCATTAATGGGCCTCATGGCCCAACAAGGCCCAACTATATTACTCATGGCCCAAAACAGCTACATGGGCCCATTAACTCAAAACGTGACGAGGCCCAATGACAGATGAAGGCCCAAAGGCTCAAAGGCCCAAACAAGTCCGAGTCCATCCGCTATACGTACGCTTAGCGTTCCACCCTGGTACGCGCAGCGTACTGATTCCCGGCCTTACGCACTGCGTACGCTTGGTTACACCCATCGTACAAGCAGATTAAGCACTTTCTCCATTAAGTGCTTAATACTTGATTTTCTCACATCCAAAGGTCAGATATGCTCTTATTAAGATGGCCTAGGACATAAAGTTGGCAACTTTATGCCTTTGCATGTCTTATATGTTCCCAACACTCCCATTAAGATCTTTTTAAAGGTCTTAACCCATGCATCAGGTCCAAACACCCATCAAGACTTCATTTTTATGATATAAATGGACTAAAGGACCTCAGATCTAACATTTACAGCCTCTGGAGTTGCTCAAATCACAAGAGGAGATCCAAAACCCACAAAAGGGATAAAACTAGAAAACCCTAACTAGATCTAAAGCATAAGATGGAAAGATCAAAGATTTATACCTCCAGAAGCCCCTCAAGGTGAGCTAGGTGCAGATTCTTGAAGCCCAAAGGCACTCCAAGCTTGCTTGACAACTTCTCCTTCTTGAATGACACTAAAAGAATGGCCACCAGCACCCTTTCTAAGCTCAAAATGGTCTCACAAGCTCTCTATGGAGTAGAAGGACGAACTAAGGCTGTGGAGACTCTCTAGGGTTAGGTCCAAGGGACTTAAGGATGTTTAAATAGGCCTCAAGTCCGGAAATTATGGTTTTGACATCCGTCACATACGCCCATCGTACTCCTGGTACGCCCAGCGTACGTGCTGCCCCTCTGCGATTATCCGTGCATAGTACGCTAACCGTACACATGAGTACGCCCAGCGTACTCAAGGGACTTATTATGCTATATTTAGGATTATTCAAGGGTTTCAAAGTAATACCTGATCCGGAGTGTTACAACTCTCCCCCACTTTAGCTAGACTTCGTCCTCGAAGTCTGTAGCTGTGAATAAATCGGGATAATGCTCCCGCATATCCTCCTTCGGATCCCATGTCCGTTCGGAGCCTCTTCGCTGCTGCCATTGCACTTTTACGAGCTTCACTTCCTTATTTTCGAACACCCTTCGTCTTCCTATCTAAGATGGAAACCGGCCTCTCGATGTAGTTCAGACTCCCATCCACCTGAATATCGTCCAATGAAATGATTGTGGTCTCATCAGTGACACACTTCCGAAGCTGAGACACATGGAAGGTGTTGTGAATCTGGCTAAGCTCCTCCGTCAGATCCAAGCGATATGCCACCTTGCCCACCCGGGCCAAGATCCTGAACGAGCCTATGTACCGAGGCCCTAGCTTGCCCCTTTTCCGAAACCTGATAATCCCTTTCCAGGGCGACACCTTTAGTAACACCAAGTCCCCCACCTGAAACTCAAGATCCGATCGCCGTCGGTCAGCATAACGTTTTCGACGGCTCTGCGCGACTCGCAGCCGATCGCGCACCTGCTGAATCAGCCTGGTAGTCTTGAGCACCACCTCAGTTCTCCCCATGACCAGGTGTCCAACCTCGTCCCAACAAATCGGGGTCCCGCACCTCAGACCATACAACATCTCAAATGGAGGTCGATCAATCCTGCCATAGTAACTGTTATTGTATGTGAATTCTGCCAGTGGAAGATAGGTATCCCAACTCCCTCCAAAATCCAACACAGATGCTCGCAGCATATCCTACAGTGTCTGGATCATCCTCTCGCTCTGGCCATCTGTCTGAGGGTGGTATGCCATGCTAACATGCAATTCAGTGCCCAGTTCCTCTTGGAACTTCTTCCAGAACCTAGATGTAAACCGAACATCCCTGTCAAAGACTACCGACACGGGCACCTCGTGCCTCGCCACCACCTCCCGTACATAAATATCCGCCAACCTCTCAGCGGATATACCCTCGGAATTCGGAATGAAGTGGGCACTCTTCGTCAACCTGTCCACGATCACCAATATGGCGTCTAGGCCCCTCGCCATCCTCGGTAACTTCGTAATGAAATCCATAGTGATCTCTTTCCACTTCCACATGGGAATGGGTTATGGCTGAACCTTTCCATGAGGCCGTTGATGCTCGGCCTTGACCTTCCTGCAGGTCAAGCACCGCTCCACAAACTAAGCGATATCCCGCTTCATGCAGGGCCACCAGTAGCTCAATCTCAGGTCTCTATACATTTTTGTAGCCCCGAGATGTATAGAGAACTTGGATTTGTGTGCCTCCTCTAATATCTTCTGTCTCACTCCTCCAGTCACTGGTACCCATACTCGGCCACACTTTGTCAATAGGCTGCGGCTATCCTTGACAAACAAAGGATACTTCCCCCGAATCCGCTCTATTTTCCAGTTCTCCTTCTTGACCCCCTCGACATGAGCCTCCTTGATCATATCCAACAATGGAGAGATCACCATCATCCTCATATAAATGTTCCCAATCGGGGACCCTGCCGTCTTGCGGCTCAAAGCATCGGTCACTACGTTGGCCTTCCCTGGATGGTATAGGATATCACAATCATAATCCTTTAGCACGTCTAACCACATCCTCTGCTGCATATTAAGGTTCTGCAGATCCATCAAATGCTTCAAACTCTTTAGATATGTATAGATGGTGCACCGCACTCCATACAAGTAGTGCCTCCAAATCTTGATGGAAAACACCACTGCCCCTAATTCCATATCGTGAGTGGGTAATTCGCCTCATGAGGCTTCAACTGCCTCGAGGAGTAACCTATCACGTGCCCCCTCTGCATCAGAACCGCACCCAACCCCGAAGTCGACGCGTAACAGTACACCACCAAATCATCTAGCCCTTCAGGTAGTACTAGGATCGGAGCCTCGCATAACCTCCGTCTCAGGGTCTCAAAAGCCAAATGTTGATTCTCACCCCATCGAAATGTCACATTCTTCTTGGTCAAGCGGGTTAAGGGCACAACAATCTTGGAGAAATCCTGGATAAATCTCCGATAATAGCCCGCTAAACCCAAGAAGCTACGGATCTCAGACGCATTCTTCGGCACTTCCCACCTCATCACTGCCTCAACCTTGACCGGATCAACATAAATACCCTCCTGGTTGATGACATGCCCCAAAAATTGTACTTCTCGCAGCCAAAAATCACACTTAGAGAACTTGGCATACAACCTTTCCATCCTCAGGGTCTCCAATACCTCCCTCAGATGTTGCTCGTGCTGCTCCTTGGTCTTGGAGTAGACCAAAATATCATCAACAAAAACTATCACTGATCGATCCAGCATCGGTCTACACACCCTATTCATGAGATCCATGAACGTTGTTGGGGCGTTGGTGAGCCCAAACGGCATCACCACAAACTCATAATGCCCATACTGAGTCCTGAAAGCGGTCTTCGGTATATCCTAATCTGATGGTACCCCGACCGAAGATCAATCTTGGAGAACCAAGACGCACCCTACAGCTGATCGAATAAATCATCGATCCTCGGTAACGAATAAGGGTTCTTCATGGTTAGTTTATTCAGCTCACAGTAATCAATGCACATCCTGTGTGATCCATCCTTCTTTTTCACGAACAGGATCGGTGCTCCGCACGGGGAACTGCTTGGACGGATGAACCCTCAGTTTAGCAACTCCTGAAGTTACGTAGATAACTCCTGCATCTCGGGCGGCACCAACCGGTATGGTGCCTTCGCTATCGGAGCGGCACCCGACACCAAATCTATGCGAAACGCCACCTGCCTCTCCGGAGGCACCCCTGGTACCTCTTCGGGGAAGACATCCCAAAATTCTTGTACGACTGGCACACTGCCCACATCTGTCGTGGTTTGAACCCTCGTATCTGATATTGATGATATATGGTCCATTGGCATGGCCTAGACTGCTCTAGCGCCAGCCTGGCCTGGCGCGCTCCTGCCAGCCCTGCCTGGCGTTCCCCTTCGAGCCTTGCTGGGGACTCCCTTGCCAGCCCTGCTGGGGACTCTCCTGCCGGCTCGGCCAGGCACTCCCTCGCCTGGCATTCCCTTGCCATCCTCTCCTGGTATGCGCCCGCCAGCCCTGCCTGGGGCGCGCCCGCCAGCCCCGCCCGGCGCCTCCGGGCGGCCTTACCTAGCTCCTTGCTAGTTGGGCCTGAATTGGGCTGGCCCAAGGCCTGACCTAATTGTCCCCTATATAATGAATAGTATCTCCTCCACGGAGAGGGATCTTTTCCCGAGTGGCTTAGCAGCCACCATGGATCTTCCCCTTGGCTCATCCGCCGCCCTATACTCCGGCCGGGTGGCTCAGCCGCCACCCGCCGCCGTCAGCCACCATACACTACCACAAGCACCAAGATGGTTCTCTCCATATATGGAGGACCATCTCAGATCTTCTAGCTGATCTAACTCGACCGTCGGAGTCTGCTCCCGGGGCACAGTCCCTGGGTCGGCTCTAACGGGTTTGCACTATGATGTCAAGATCTCCGCCGCAGCAGAAGACAAGAAGACTCGCCGGAGGTCGATGTCGCATCATTTGGCGCCATCCGTGGGACTCTAAAATGGGTTGTCATCATTTTGGATTCCTCTACATGGGCCATCACAATCTCTATTTTGGGCTATCACCTAAACAACAATAATAGGTTATTTTTGAAAATCATCAATTAGCCGCTCAAGACCCAAATGCTGTAATTCAGCCCAACAAAATAAATTTCCAGAATATAAATTGCAGTCCGCCCAACACTCGTAGGCTGTGCTCTCACCCAACAAAATTCAAATTGCAAAAGATTCGTTAATGCGTTCCGACCCACTCTCACATTTTAAAAAAAAGGAAAAAAGGGGGGGAGGAGAAGAGTAGTACGCTACTACTACTAGTGAAGCATTTCGAAATAGACATCAGCAACTGCGTTGCACGGCTATCAGCAGCCGTGTTGACCAATCCTGGGAAGTCTCGTTAATCAGCTCTCACATTCATGTTGACCGGCCCCCGCTAGTCTTACTGCCCAGCTCTTAGTAGTCGCGCAGCTCGACTTTCAGCAGCGACAGTACCTAGCTCAGCAGCCACAAAGCCCAATCATCAGCAGCTACTTTGTCTGACTCCCAGCAGTCGCGCTGCTCAGCTCTCGCCAGTTGTGCTACCTAGTGTTTGTTAGTACTTGGATCGCCTAGCTCTTTCTAGCAGCTATGTATATCTGCTTTCAGCGGCTATACATCCATTTTTCCCTTTCTTCGCCTCCTTTAAGAAAAAAAAAGGGGGGGGGAATGGTTGGTACGACAATATTCCGAAGGGGCAGAGTTAAAGTAGATGAAGATCTGATGCTATACATAATAGTGCACTCCCGAGGTGGCATTAATATTCCGAGTCGAAAGATCATCCCCGTCGTTCAACCCTCGGTAGTCTCGTTGCCCAGCTCTCAGTGGTCGTGCTGCTCATCTATCGCTAGCAGGTCGATGCTCAGTTCTCAGCGGCCCTGATGACCAGCTCTCGATGGCGGTCTCGCTACGCACCACTTGACGGTAGCTACACTATCGAGCTTTAAGTAGCATCCCCGCATAGCCCTCGACAAACAGTCAAGACACCGAGGCATCAATTATTAGTACGACCAGCGATGCAGCAAAGCATCAGGTACTATTCCACTTTAACCCAGACTGATCACACGAGCTAGACGCATAGACTGTGAGGTGCTACGCCCAATCATGCGAGGTTCAGTACCCTCGCCCTGAGTCGCCTGGCTTCTCAGACCGGCCCCATTATAGCGGCAAGCTCCGCATGCGAGGTTCAGTACCCTCGCCTCGAGTCGCCTGGCTTCTCAGCCCGACTCCATTATAGCGGCAAGCTCCGCATGCGAGGTTCAGTACCCTCGCCTCGAGTCGCCTGGCTTCTTAGCCCGACTCCATTATAGCGGCAAGCTCCGCATGCGAGGTTCAGTACCCTCGCCTCGAGTCGCCTGGCTTCTCAGCCCGACTCCATTATAGCGGCAAGCTCCGCATGCGAGGTTCAGTACCCTCGCCTCGAGTCGCCTGGCTTCTTAGCCCGACTCCATTATAGCGGCAAACTCCGCATGCGAGGTTCAGTACCCTCCCCTAGAGTCGCCTGGCTTCTCAGCCTGACTCCATTATAGCGGCAAGCTCCGCATGCGAGGTTCAGTACCCTCGCCTCGAGTCGCCTGGCTTCTCAGCCCGACTCCATTATAGCGGCAAGCTCCGCATGCGAGGTTCAGTACCCTCGCCTCGAGTCGCCTGGCTTCTCAGCCTGACTCCATTGTAGAGCCAAGCTCCGCATGCGAGGTTCAGTGCCCTCGCCTCGAGTCGCCTGGCTTCTCAGCCCGACTCCATTATAGGAACTTGCTTCGACCATTCCACGCGACGCTCTCCCGCGTGACCTATCTACGATCGTTAGCAACCAAACCCGATCCGTTACACGCAAGGATTTCTCGCATGACATCTCCATGTTCGCTGGCTGCTAAGCCCAAGCTACTCTCCTAAGTCGCGCAACATAAGTCGCGCATCATCGCGCACCATAAGTCGTGCATCACAAGCTTATTCCACACCATGATCTTGGTGCTTCCTCTCTCACAGTCATCATGGTTCTCTTGTTCTCGGACGATCGATGAAGTGTTATCTACATTACATCATGCAATAGTGAGGATACTCTCCTGCAAGAAGGTCATCCCGACAGTGGCCCTGCTACCTACGACCCCACAGCATCTCTGTTTCCTGGCTCTCGGAAACGGTCTTGCTGCGTAACCCTACCTGTAGCCTCGCCGCGTACCCCACAGCATCTCTGTTTCCTGGCTCTCGGAAATGGTCTCGCTGTGCAACCGTACCTGTAGCCTCGCCGCATACCCCACAGCACCTCTGTTTCCTGGCTCTCGGAAACGGTCTTGCTGTGCAACCCCAACCTATAGCCTCACTGCCTATCCCTCAACAATTCTATTGTTTGGCTATCGGCAATAGTCTCACTGCGTGACCCTCGCTAGCAACCTAATCGCACAGCTCTCGGAATAACTGCCACTTATATCACGTCTGATCCGGCTACCTACGCTACCCACATCAGACTGGGGGGAATCCAGCTAGGTGTAGCCCGAGCAAGAAAGACCCTCAAGGCAGTTATTGATGCAGACTATGTAGATGGTTACTGGAGACATCCCATCTCGCATGGCTACCACAACAATCATGTCCGATGTCATTGGCCGCGTACCAATAACACCAGACTGGGGGGACTTGATGATATATGGTCCATTGGCATGGCCTAGACTGCTCCAGCGCACCAGCCTGGCCTGGCGCGCTCCTGCCAGCCCTGCCTGGCGTTCCCTTGCGAGCCTTGCTGGGGACTCCCTTGCCAGCCCTGCTGGGGACTCTCCTGCCGGCTCGGCCAGGCGCTCCCTCGCCTGGCATTCCCTTGCCATCCTCTCCTGGTGCGCGCCCGCCAGCCCTGCCTGGGGCGCGCCCGCCAGCCCCGCCCGGCGCCTCCGGGCGGCCTTGCCCAGCTCCTTGCTAGTTGGGCCTGAATTGGGCTGGCCCAAGGCCTGACCTAATTGTCCCTATATAATGAATAGTATCTCCTCCACGGAGAGGGATCTTTTCCCGAGTGGCTTAGCAGCCACCATGGATCTTCCCCTTGGCTTAGCCACCACACACTACCACAAGCACCAAGATGGTTCTCTCCAGCTATGGAGGACCATCTCAGATCTTCTAGCTGGTCTAACTTGACCGTCGGAGTCCGCTCCCGGGGCACAGTCCCTGGGTCGGCTCTAACGGGTTTGCACTGTGATGTCCAGATCTCCGCCGCAGCAGAAGACAAGAAGACTCCCCGAAGGTCGATGTCGCATCAGATATATAAGCCAAAAATCCCGTACATCTCTGCTGCAGAAATCTCCTAGCCATCGCAGCTGAACAGAGTGTTGGCCCCTGCGAGGCCCTCTCACCATGTCTAATCAGTTCTCCCCCACTTGGGGTTCGATCCCTCACCAAGTAGCGCTCGCAATCAATCATGGCCCCATGGCCCCCAACCAGTCCATCACGACAATCACCTTCAACCCTCGCAACGGTATTGGGACTAGATCAACATGGAACCTCTCACCAAGCACATTCAGGATGCAGTCCCGATACACCCTCGCATCACTCACAGTGCGGTCATCTGCAATCTCTACCTCGAGTGGGGAATCCAAAGTTCTTGGCATGTCCCAGAACTTCTTGCTAAGCGCAAGAGACACGAACGATCGGGTAGCACCCGGATCAAACAAAACATGAGCCAATATACCATTGACCAAAAAGGTCCCTATACAAGCACAACATACACATAAGCAATACATATAATCATAGAGCAGAGAAGAATAAATACGTACCAGCCACAACGTCTAGCACAGCCCAAGCCTCCTCCGTAGTCAGCTGAAATGCGCGTCTCTTCACCGCTGGAGCATCCACCTTGGCAGGGCGGCCATTAGTGATCCTCAACATGGCAGGCGCGGGCGCCGCCACTTTTCCTCCCCCTCCCTCCAACCTCGGATAGTCGGTCTTTTTATGGCCAGTCTGGTTGCAACGGAAACATATCAAGCCCTTATTGGGGCAATCCCTAATCACTTGGCCCCAAGCATAGCATCCCGAGCCTACTACCCGACAAGCTCCACTGTGCGCTTTACCGTACTTGGCACACCGGCCACGGCCTTGCTGGCCCCTGCTGGAAGTTTCTGAGGTCTTAGGCTTTTTAGCCCGACCCACTGCCTCCTGCACCTGCTCCGAATTCCGCTTGGTGCGGAACTCCAACTCCATCTCCCGTTCACGAGCCTTTTCCACCATCTCGTTTAGGGTCTTGCACCCTGTGGAATCAACAAAGCTCGTTCCCGAAACTTGGTGGTGATCTCCGCCACAGTCTCGGTGGTCTGTTGAAGATCATGAAACTCCCTCACAAGTATTTGCACCTTAATGGTGGTGCAAACTCCTCATCGAATCACTAAACAAACACGGACCATGTCATCTCAGCCACATCGGCTGCTCCTACCTGGTTGGTCACGTCTCCCCACCAATCTCGGGCTCTGTCTCTCAGCATACATGAAGCAAAACCCACATTTTCCGCATTAGGGCAAGAACTCGTGTGCTGGGCGTTCTCAATATCCGTCACCCAGCATCTGCTAACAATGGGGTCCCGGACCCCGAAAAACTCTGGCGCTCCACACGCCTTGAACTCCCGGAACAACGGAGTTCGGGCCTCGACCTGGCCTGCAAAAATCTTGGCTCTGAATTTCCTGAGCCTCTCCTCCATAATCTCCATAAGCCCTTCCTTGACCATCCCAAAGATCACTGGGGTAGAGTCAAGGATGCCCTTCGTAACCTCGGCTGCAATGATCTCATGCAGTCTCTCATCCATGGGCTCAGTACCGCTGCCCGAACCGGATCCAGACCCCGAGACCGATCCCGATCCTCCTGTCCCAAATTGTGTCACCACCATGCAGAACTGAAAAGTCAAAAACCATTTTAATCAGGACATCAATGTAGGGGATCTTCCCGCACCGGTCCTCCTTAGAGTTGTTAGATCTAGCATTGGTTCGGGTACAGATCATGTGCTTTCGGTAGTACGGGCCCAATACTACCTTCCATACCTACCTGTAAATTTCCCCAAGGCTCTACCTGATAACCCCAATTCGTCCCAGAATAAACTATATCCCGCAGGCTATCATATACATCAAATCCCAGGCTGTCCTAAGATTTGCTCTACCCATGTCAATCAAACTGATCATAACAGGTTGCCCTTATGCATGCAAACTATACACAGAAAAGATCAAATATACTTTCGAATATAAGATTCTACCCTAGGAACACAACCAAACAAGGAACAGGAAATAATGCCAAATCAATCATTCTGAGGCTATAAGCTCCTAACCGTGTACAATTTCTAAAAGCATACACATAGCAAATTACATACGATCATCAAGGCTCCAATGTCAGTATAACATGGCTAACATATTGGGGAAACTACTTACTTGGCACGGCTGAGAGTGTGCCCGAATGAAATGATTGTGGTCTCGATAGTGTGCCCGAGAGTGTGCCCGAATCCCTCAAACCAAGGCTCTGATACCAACTTGTAACGACCCAATTTTTTTTCAAAAGAAAATTTTCATTTTTTTAATTATCCAGAACACATTTCCATCATCCACAAAAACCAGTTACAATAGTTTCCAAAACCATGTCAAATACAATTTATTTCAAATATCAGAGTGTTCCATAGTGAGAGTGCACGCCACGCCATCAAGCCTTGTCATTGCCCTTGGGCTCTGATGTACCTGAAACAAATCCACAAACTGTAAGCTAATGCTTAGTGAGTTTCCCCAGAGCATACCAACACACAACCACATACAACATGCCATACTAGCTAGAAAAGCTACACATATCACATAACCCATGCATACAACAGATAGGGATGTCGTGGGCTCGTCCCCAGGGTCTTACTCTAGGATGCCATGGGCTCCCCACATGGTCTTACACCTAAGTGCCATGGGCTCTCCCATGGTCTTTCGTAGGAAAGCCATGGGCTCTCCACATGGTCTTACATCCAAGTGTCATGGGCTCTTCCATGGTCTTCCATGCAAACGTACCACATATACTACTAGCATACTTCCTAGCTCATACCAACTAACATGCCAAATAATACATTTTCAGCTAGGATACTATATGTCATAAAATGGGTCGTCCTTGGTGCCTTAGACTCATTGGTATGGTGAGGAGACTCACCTCTGTCTGCTGAATCGGAAAGCTGCTCTCCTAACAGTTCGTAACCACTGGTGCTGAACAATAATATCGTTAACCCAAGGTTAGGGTTGAACATAGTCCAATTAAAGAAACTCAACCCCACGTCCTTTCTCAATGGCCCAAAAGTCTTCCTTTTCTAATGGGGCCAAAGTCCATATCCAAATTCATTAATGGGCCTCATGGCCCAACAAGGCCCAACTATATTACTCATGGCCTAAAACAACTAAATGGGCCCACTAACTCAAAACGTGTCCAGGCCCAATGACAGATTAATGCTCAAAGGCCCAAACAGGTCCAAGTCCATCTGTTGTGCGTATGCTTAGCGTACCACCCTGGTTAGGGGTGAGCGCGGTGCGGTTATTAGCCAAAACCTCACCAATAACCGCAAATGTGGTTAATCCATTTTCAAAACCGCTTGGTGGGGTTATTTTTGCGGTGCGGTTAGGTGGTTATTTTTGCAGTGCGGTTTTGTTTTTTCTGTGTTGCGGTTATTAACCGCATGGATTTGGTGCGGTTATTTTGTGTGGTTTTTAACCACAGTTTAGAGCTCAAACGGTTTTAAGAGTTCAAACATATTACTTGTAATAAAAAACCATAAAGTATAAGACAATAAACTTAAATCACAAACAACTAATATCTTAAAAACGTGAAATCAATAGTAATTAACAAGAAATATCTTAAATTGTCTAATTTCACCATTTTTCAAAGTTAAACATAACAAAAAACCAATACTTTTGTCTTCTAGTATTTTATCCATCTTTCATCCATGAAAATTGTCTTATTTTTAATATTTAGTATATTAATAATTAATTAAAAAAATTTTATATAATATATGCGGTGCAGTGCAGTTTTTTTGCGGTTTTTGAAAACTAATAACTGCACCGCACCGCAAATTTGCGGCTTTTGAAAAACAGAAAACCTCACCATCGGTTTTTATTGCGGTTGCGGACTATCGGTTGCAGTTTATGCGGTTAATTTTACTTGCGGTGCGGTTTTTGCTCACCCCTAAGTCCCTGGTACGCGCAGCGTACTGAGTCCCGGCCTTACGCGCTGCGTACGCTAGGTTACGCCCAACGTACAAGCAGATTAAGCACTTTCTCCATTAAGTGCTTAATACTCGATTTTTTCACGTCCAAAGGTCAGATCTGAGCTTATTAAGACGACCTAGGACATAAAGTTAGCAACTTTATGCCTTTGCATGTCTCATATGTTCCGAACACTCCTATTAAGATCTTTTTAAAGGTCTTAACCCATGCATGAGATCCAAACACCCATCAAGACTTCATTTTTATGATATAAATGGACGAAAGGACCTCAGATCTAGCATTTCCAGCCTCTGGAGTTGCTCAACTCACAAGAGGAGATCCAAAACCAACAAAGGGACAAAACTAGAAAACCCTAACTAGATCTAAAGCATAAGATAGAAAGATCAAAGCTTTATACCTCCATAATCCCCTCAAGGTGAGCTAGGTGCAAATTCTTGAAGCCCAAAGTCACTCTAAGCTTGCTTGACAACTTCTCCTTCTTGAATGACACTAAAAGAATGGCCACCAACACCCTTTCTAAGCTCAAAAATGGTCTCACAAGCTCTCTCTAGAGTACAAGGACGAACTAAGACTGTGGAGGCTCTCTAGGGTTAGGTCCAAGGGGCTTAAGGACGTTTAAATAGGTCTCAATTCCGGAAATTAGGGTTTTGACATCCGTCACGTATGCCCATCGTATTCCTGGTATGCCCAACGTACGTGCTGCCCCTCCGCGATTATCCTTGCATAGTACGCTAAGCGTACACAAGAGTACGCGCAGCATACTCAAGGGACTTATTATGCTATATTTAGGATTCTTCAAGGGTTTTAAAGTAATACCTGATCCGGAGTGTTACATATATATATAGTTATATGTATTTAGTTTAATAAAACAAAGCCCCTTGTATCTGTTTATCATGTCAATATGTTTTTACCAAAACTTTACCTGTAATAATATATATAAAGTTGTTAGTAAAATCTTTTCATAAAAATAGAAAGTTAAACATATTTGGATGTTTGTATTTTCATGTAAACTTTATTGTATGTTACTTGTATTCCCCCTTTAAAACATAGAAAATATTTGTAAAATATAGGGTTATGAACTCACTTGATAAAGGTGGTGATTTGGACAACACTTCGCTACTAGAAATTATTTTCCTTGATGAAACCGGGAGTTTTTGTTGAAAATCGGGTTTTGCGAGGGCCGAGTTTCAAACCGAAAAGACTATTTTCTCTGGGACTTCGGGTGCTTCTGGGCTTTTTTCGGGTGTTAGGGAGGTTCCTAAGGCTTCGGGGGTTGTAAAATGGCTTAAGAAGGAGTTTAGTGTGTAACAGTGTGTAAAATTCTAACCAAAACTGGGAAGATTCGCATGCTTTATATAGGGTTCGAAGTCTCGCAGCTGGGGGGCACGCGTCGGACTCTCGTAGGCGGTAGGTGGCTCAGTTCGGACATGCCACGACTAGGACACACGTCGGATCTCGAAGGCAATTCGCTTCGGACGTGGCACAGCTACGACACGCGTCGGATATGCGAAGGTGTAGGGCGACGTGGCTTAATCCGGACCTAGCACATGCGAAGGATTTAAGACTTTGTGCCCCGAACTTCAAAAATTCATAACTTTCGCATACAAGCTCCGTTTTCAACGTTCTTTATATCCACGCGTAGGTGAGACCATACTCTACGATTTTTGTTTTGACTCTGTCGGCTAGTTTTGAATTTATTTTTAATATTATATTTTTAACAGTTCGGGACAGGAAAAGTCCATTAAAAATTCATAACTTCTTCATCTGACGTCCGTTTTTGTCTGTCTTTTTACCGTTGAACTACTATTGACGAGATCTTCGATTCTCGTTTAGGTTGTGTCGGCTAAAAATCGTTCGATCTTTAATTCGAATTTCGGGTTGTGTACTGCTATGTCAAATCTTAGAAAAATCATAACCTCCTCATACGAAGTCAGATTTGGGCGTTCTTTTTATGAATACTATCGATTTATCGTGTACTACAACTTTCATTTAGATACCTAATGCTAAAAAGCATTTTATTGTAAGTTCACTTTTTACGTCACACAACGTTGTGTCGGTTTTGTCGCGGAACTTCGATAGGTCATAACTTCTTTGTTATAATTCAGATTTCAGTGTTCTTTATATTTTCAGAATCCTTGTTACGATCTCTACCACTTTATTCATACAAATCAAGTTTATTTAAAATTTTATTTTTGATGCTTATTTTCATCTTAATTATTTTATATTTTTGTTACTTCAAAACAAGTTACAATGGTTGACCTAGACTATTACATTGTGAATTTACAAGTACATGGTTGAAGTTTAGACCTTGATTGATCTAGAATTTTTCCAGTTGTGACATTTTCCGTGTCTGGTAAGACTTTCTTCTCTGAGGGCCACCATGAAGATGCTTCATCGACACTACATCCGTTGACGTGTAGCATCTTCCACTTGTTGGTTCACAACACCCCCGTCCTTTTCTTTGATTGTCATATCCAAAAAATATACATCTAACTGCTTTCTTGTCAAACTTGCTAAGTAAATGACTAGGCACAAATACGTAGTAGACGTAGCCAAATACTTAGAAGTAGCTAACAATAGGTTTCATGTTCCATAGTGTCTCAAAAGGTGAGATGAAGCCTAACCTTTTTTGGGGAAGTTTATTGATCACATGGGCAGCAGTTCGCATATCTTCAACCCAAAATCTTCCTGGGACATTCTTCGCTTGTAGCATGCTTCGACAAATTTCTACAAGATGTCGATTCTTTATCTCAGCTACACCATTTTGTTGAGGTGTCTTGGTGTTGGATTAGGTGTCTAAGCCCATAACTATAATTGGTATGTACTTGATTTGATGGTAGCATCGTCCTTTTGGGTTGCCTTCACCATAGCAACTTGACAGAATGACTTTTTGGAGATAGAGGTTAATGAATGATTTATTAATATATTATAAGAATAATATATTAATTAGAAATCATATTAGCCCATTAAAAATTAATCATTGATCATTAGCCCAAACCATATGTCTCACTGATTTACATAATCAGTCCTCGTTAATTTAATTAGTCTCTTTTGATCACTAAATTAATTCCAAATTAATTCTTGATCAATACTAATTAAATAATTTGATTTCTCAATTAATATGTTATACTTATAATATATTAATAAATCATAAATAACCTCTTTCTCAAATATCCATCCTATCATATTGTTCTGGTGAAGGCAACCCAAATGGACCATGCTACTCCCGGGTCAAGTACATACCAATGATAGTTATGGTCTTAGATACCTAATCCAACAAAAACACATCACGATATGTGGACATGGAAGGTTCCCTCGTTAGCACATATCAAGGTCTGGGGTTGTGAAGATTTCGTTAGACGAGAGACTCACGACAAGCTCGAACCTCGAAGTGAGTGATGTATTTTCATCGGCTACCCATAGAAGTACTTTGGATACTTGTTCTATAGACCTAGTGAGAACGTGTCTTCATAGCACGAAGGGGAGTTTTCTGCTTGAGGGAACTCATATGCAAAGAGGACAGTGGGAGTACAATCGATCTTGAAGAAATTCAAGAGTCGAACGATGTAGGAACCTCTAACACTAGCACTCAACCTAAGGAAGAAATTCATGTTGAACCTGTTGACGAGTCATTACCTCTTAGACGTTCCAGTAGAGTTAGTGTTCCACCTGTATTATATGGTTTCCATATAACTGTAGAAGGTGATACGTTTATCAGTGATAGTACACTGATAAATTTGGATGAACCGGCTAACTACAAGGTTTTATAGTATCTCAAAATACTCCTATAGTATTTTATGTTAGGTTTTATAGTTTATAAGTTTGATAAGTTTTTAGACTTATTGTAACACCACAACCATTCCTAGGCATATGGTAATCACTTCTTGGATAGATATAGTTGATCAGGCTATATTCATCCCAGAGCTGATTATATATCCCAAGGTCTACTTGTGTTATTCAACAATCATAATACTTTTATGTAATCTTTACTATGATACTATTTCTAGTATGTATGCATGTTCATATACTTCTTATAAAATACTTATATTTTTAAAAGTATATTTTTAGTCAGAGTGTTACAGCCTCATTGTAGTTATAGTTGTATATCTTTTATGGTTTGATATACTTAATTCACTATAAACAATGCTCTGACACCAATTTATCACACCCCCAAACCGGAACGGCGAAAACGTTCGGGGGTGGATGACTTCATGTTTAGTATAACAACAATTTTAATATAGAAAGCAAAGTACAACATCCATTACATTGATAAAATATAATTATACATTCGTGTTCAAATCATTGTGTACTTGACACCAAAAAAGTATAATTAAAAGACATGACTATATGAGACTCTGTCTTCCTCAAAACCTGTGGATACCTGTTTATCGATTTCCTGAAAATACAAGTAGTTTTGAAAAGAGTGTTAACAATTAAGTTGGTGAGATCATAAATATTTTTGTAAAATAAATCTGTCATTAATTCCCTGAAAATATAAGTATTTTCACCCAGAAAATCGTATATTTTCGATTGTATATGTATTTCTGTTCTGAAATAGTATGATATATTGTTTTAATTCACATAAAACCGTAAAATGAATCTTTTCCCTATAATAGAATAGTATCTTGTATTTTGTACTTGTATGAATTCTCTGTAAATATAAGTGTCTAGATTTACCCATTTGTATTGTAAAGCATTGTATTGTGGTTTTATTATTAAATAAAACTATGTAAAGTTGTTTACTTATTCATACACTAATAGTATTATTCAATATCAAATTGTGAGTTATCATAACCATACTTGAAGACCTAAGATTCGCCCGAACACGACGTTCTTCAGGCTTCGAAATTGGTACGACAATTGTCACCTCAGGCTTGCCGGCTTAACTGTAGCGAACAGTTCAGGTGTGGGATTGTCAGTCCCGTATAGATCTATACACAAGTGTCACGCTCTCCCTCCAGGAGACTCTGGTTATAATTTCAGGACTTGGTTTATACTTAAATAAGTACTTGAAGTATGTCTCACAAAGCTATATCGATTGTTATGTGTAGAATAATGAAAATTTTCTTTGTAATAGATAAACTGTAAATATATCATAAATTATATTTAATATAATTTATATGATTATTTTCGTAAATTATTATGAATATATAAAGTAATATGTAAGTTTCATAAACTGTATTGATAAGTATGCATGACTCATAAACTATACATATTATAGTTTATATGCTTGTTTTTGTATGAAATCCCGAACTAGTAAAGTAGTATGTTTATTTTAGTAGGAATAACAATTGTAAACTATTTGCATAATTTTATTATTTATACAAGATTTCTTTGTATTTCCCCCCTAAAATATGAAAAAATAGTGAAAATATAGGGGGTGTAAACTCACTTGATAATGTGGTTTATCAAAATATGGTTTATACTTTACTTTTCTAGGAAAATGCATTTTTATGTCTAGGACCGTAAACAGCTTGGTGTTTACGACTGTATATGTGTTTATGGTTGTGTTTACGGCCGTGAACCTGTTCATGACCCATGTCTCATATATATAAGGTGAGGAGTGCATGTGAGAGAGGGTACGGCTAGAGAGGGAGAGCACATTGTAGAGAGAGAAATGGAGAGAGAAGAGGGGAGCTTAAGTGTGTGTGTTTGTTTGTGAATCTTGTATTTGGATCTTCATTCTAATCAAATCATACAAGATTCATCATCATCTTCTTCTCCTTCTTCTTCATTTGATCTGGCATCATCCGTTTGATCGGGATTCCGCACCATCAAACGGATCTGATTGATACACAAGCAGATTGGGGACTTACAAGTGGTATCAGAGCTTGGATTGTATCAATAAGTTTGTGCAGATCTGGTGCTTATTTGACCTTATTTTTAAAGGATTTCTGCGTTTTTGGATAGATATCTGAAAAATATGGGGGGTTTGTTCTTTGCATTTTTGATAAAAACAGTTTTGGATCGAGTTTTGGAGCAAAAATGGGCAAAAATCACTGTTTTTTTCGTATCTGAAGCTGGTTTAACGCCTCTGAAGGGTTCTCGGCCGTAGACCCGTGTATGGCCCAGCGAGTCTTTGATCATCAGCAGTGTACACTTAAAAATAGAAAGGAAAGTTGGGGGTGCCGGGGATCGAACCGGGTCTCTTGCCCCATTACTTCGCCGCCTTACCACTTGATCTAGCAAGGAGAACGTTACAAGCCTTCGAAATTTAAATCATATAGTCTTCGCAGCTGCTTGTTTATTTAAAAAAGGGGAATCAATTTTAGGGGTTGCAAGGGATCGAACCCGGGTCCCCTAATTCATAAACCCAACGCCTCTTCCGACTTATCTAGGCTGCGAGATGAAATCTTCCTTCCAGATTTAATTCATAAGGCTTCGCTGCTTCAACTTTAATTTCGCAAATTTGACACTTTTTGCCCAAAAATCAATTTCTTTTATTTTTAAATTCCATTTTCTTCCAAAAATTTTAGTTTTTAATTTTAGACTTTTTATTTTGACTTTTTACTTAAAATTTTGAATTTGACTTTAAAGTTTGACCTTTGACTTTAAACTTTGAGTTTTTCGTTTATCTTTTAAATTTTCAAATTTAGCTTTTCGGTTTGACTTTTTAAATTTGACTTTTAAGGTTGACTTTCTCGGTTTTTAAGTCAAAGGGATGTTGAAAAAAATAAAAAATTGAGTTCCTCAAACATCCCAGTCAATGAAGTTTCTTGTTCTCAATCGTGCATTAAAACTGTCAAATTTTTGCGTGACCAAATCGAGTTGACTGAGAGAGAAAATGAGGACCTAAAATACGAAGGATATCAACTCAGGAAAGGACAGAAACCTCTAAAAGCACAACTAGAAGCCAAAACAAATGATTTTAGGAAACTGCAAGAAGATTAAAACAACAAGTGTGAGAATTATGATCACATCAAAAACAAACTTGCTACTGTAACCAAAGAACTTGACACATTGAAAATTCTTTTTGAAAATGCTGATTTTAATTTTAAGAAGTTCGATGGGTCAAGTGAAAAGGTTGCAAAAATAATTGAAAAACAAATGCAGTAGAGAGACCAAAAACAAGTAGGTATAGGATATCAGAGTGTCCCTCCTCCATTTAATCATTTGTATTATGTTAATCCTTTAACAAAAGAAGAGATCGAAAGAGAACCTTATATGGTTTATGGTAAACCAGCTGCCGAACAGGCAACATGACCTAGTGCTAGGGTTTTGGATACTAACATTTCTACTTCAAATGTAGATGTGTCAGTAAGCCAGGGAAAGCAGGAGTCTGGAGAGAATTGTGCTAATAATAATTCTGTTTTGAAAAATGATGTTTCTGTTGCATATAATATTGTTTCTAAAACTGATGATTTGATTGGTGATGATTATGTGTCTAATTCTAATGCTTCAAAAGTTACTTGTGGTGATGTGTCTAATAATTCTGATGTTTCTGTTAATAGCACACCCACTGCACCTACACCTGTCACACAACCTGAATCATGCACTTGCTCATGTGGAAAGAGAAAGAGAGTTGCTAAGAATAATAAATCTAAAAAAGGCAAGGGCACGCCACAAGAGGCAGGAAGAAACAACTTCCCAGTGAAGAAAAAGACATGTTTTCACTGTGGAACACCTGGACACATTGCCCGAAACTGTCCAAATCGCGCATATGTTCCCTACTACACACAAGGCTGGCAGAATGCGCCAAGAGGGAGATACCCCAAAAGCATCCCTTCAAGGTCACAATCACGCAATGGTAATTGGAACGCGCATAAGGCGAAAAATCAAAATCCCAAGGACAAGAAGGGAAAGTCGGCCAAAAAGTCAAATCCAAGAGATGCTCCAATGAAACCAAGACCGGCTAGGTCAAAGTCATCTCAACGGCCGACATCAAGCTCAAAAGCAAGTACCAAGGCACCCATCCGAGCGATCGAGAAATGGGTTAAACCCGACTACAGATGGGTACCAAAGGTTTTTACTCCCAAATCTTCTAATGATTCTAATATTTTTTTCATCTTCTATTTGTGATAAGCAGGATATGTCTTGGGAGAGAGTACCATGTGTAGACGACAAAGGTCAACCCAGTTTCAAAATGGACTGGGTTCCAAAGACCAACTGATCCCACTCTGTGTCGGAGCAGCTATGGAGGCATATCATCAGAGTTTGGTTTATTGATAGTGGCTGTTCCAGACACATGATAGGAGGCATCTCTCAACTGTACAACATTCAGAACTTTGCTTGAGAGTATGTGTCCTTTGCGGGAAAGGAAGTAAGGAAGGAGAGGATCACAAATGGGGTTATGTCCTTAATGAAATGAAGAATTTTCGGATCTGTTCTGAGATTATGCATGCTGTTCTCAGACCGTCTGGATGCAAATTCAATCGGTGACTTACGGTTTGATTTTTCTTCTCGATACTCCTGAGTTTATCTTACACTGTTTCATTTCAAAGACATTTTTCTTTAATTTCCTTATATGTCTTTCTTTAGTAGGTTGTTTTGGGAAGTGATATGAAGTATAGTGCACTAAAGCCGAATTGTCTAGACTCTGTATTCAATGTGCTGGTAGGCACAAAGGATTCAAAAGGACTAGACATTGATTGACCATAAAAGGACTAGAAAATATAGACTTAGATAGTTTCATTTGGTCTGACTATACGACGCTCTAGTAGATTGAGCAGTGAGATAAACACGGTAACCCACGAGATATACTAAAAGTTAATTATCTAGAACTGTGGTTGAACGTTTCCTTTATGTATGGACTCATGTCCTTAATTTCGGTATTGATAGGGCAACTGGGGGGGGTCTGATAAAGTAGGTCTGTAGGGAATTATTTTCTTGCTTTCTATCTCTCAGTCATATGTTGCTTCCTTTGCGTGATTGGAACATATCCGACCTGGAATGCAACATATGCAACTCTATCTCTATGCATTTCCATATCTATGAAATTCTTTCTATCTGTTAGCCATATGATGTTCCCTCTGCCTGATCGGAAGATCCAACCTGAGACACAGCATATGCACTCTACTATCTCTCTAAACCCCTATCTATGTTAGTCATATGTTGTTCCCTCTGTATGATTGGAAGACATCCGACCTGGGATACAACATATGCACTTCTATATCTGACTTCTTTCTTAATGATTGAATACTCACCTAAAGTAAGGAGTTCTTTGGAAGTTCTTGATTACCGGGGTATATCGGGAAGTGGGAAACATGTTCTAGTACATCTAAAATTGAACCATTTAATAGGTTGTCTGTAGATCTTGCTGCGTAATTTAAGTGGACAACAATATCCTTGGTCGTCGTCAGCTAAATGTCCATTTAGGAGTATATATCACAATGACTTGTCACTTATAATCTGTCCAAATTGTCAACATCATTTGTGTTTAAGTGGACCACAATATCGGTGATTGACCAGATCTAGACATGCACGCGTGTGCTGATAAACGATATTGGATTGCTTGACAACTTTGATCCCAAATATTTTTGTTTCTGTTAAATTTTTTCATAGTTTTCCTCTATGCACAAATTTAGGGGGAGAATTAAAAAAAATTCAAAAATCAAACAAAAATCAGAAAAATTATAAAAAAATTCAAAAATCAAACAAAAATCAGAAAATTTAAAAAAATCCAAAAATAGTGTTATTTCTGTTTTATTTTTTGTTCAGAAAATATAAAAACAATCCAAAAATATTGTGTGCTAAGTTTTCTTTTAGTTTTGTTTTGTCTTGAAAAGTGAATTCAGATGTAGACGAGACACATGGAGACTGTATCAAAAATTTCTGAGCCAAAGCTTCATCCGTGATCATCGAAGAATTCTCATTCGAATGAGCAAGAAATGAAGACTATTCTTTCAACTTTCAATCCTTCAACCCCAGAAGCAAGGTGAAGCTGCACTTGAAGATTATGTGACAGATTGCATTGAAGCCTCCTCAGTCAATTTGCTGCTATCTATAAACCTGCTGAAGTGATCCAGAAGATTAGTTCTCTCTGATATTATCTCTGAAGATTCTCAAGCTGAAAGCACTATCTTTCAAGAATCAACACATCAAGCCTTCTCACCCGACGAGCATTCAACGTCAAATTTTTTAAAAAAAAAATCCCAACTGCTAAAGATGAAGTCATTCATTGAAGATTCATAAAGCTCATCTTGAAGTTGTGAAGAATTTGAAGATTAACGCTGAAGCCAAGCTCCCAATGAAGATTAACAAGAAAAGACAGCTACTTTTTAGGGGGAGCTTGTTGGGTCAATTAGAAAAGAAAGCTAGAAACCAAGGGGGAGATTGTTGGGTCAAAAACATGGTTTATACTTTACTTTTCTAGGAAAATGTATTTTTATGTATAGGACCATAAACAGCTTGGTGTTTACGGCTGTATATGTGTTTACGGTTGTGTTTACGACCGTAAACAGGTTTACGGCCGTGAATCTATTCACAGTCCATGTTTCTTATATATAAGGTGAGGAGTGCATGTGAGAGAGGGTACGGCTAGAGAGGGAGAGCACATTGAAGAGAGAGAAAGGAAGAGAGAAGAGAGGAGCTTAAGTGTGTGTGTGTGTGTGTGTGAATCTTGTATTTGGATCTTCATTCTAATCAAATCATACAAGATTCATCATCTTCTTCTTCTGCTTCTTCTTCATTTGATCTGGCGTCATCTGTTTGATCGGGATTCCACACCATCAAACGGATCTGATTGATACACAAGCAGATTGGGGACTTACACTTGATAATAGTGATGATTTGGACAGCACTTCGTTCTTAGAAAACACTTTCTTTGCTGAAAATCGGGCTTTGCGAGGAACGAGTTAGAAACTGAAAGACTCTTTCTTGTGGACTTCAGGTGCTTCGGGATGTTCTTCAGGTGTTAGATATGTTCTCGGGACTTCGGGGGGTTGTAAGGAGGTTTAAAGAAGTAAAAAATGTGAAAAAGTGTGAAAAGTGGTGAATTTTGGTAAAATAAACTGGGAGATCTCGTGTAGCACCTGGTTCCTGGTATGTATTTTATTTATGTATTTTGCATTTTTGGCCTGGGACTCGGCGAGTTAAAAGACCAAATCGTCGAGTAGAAACGGATTTGATTCGGGATTTAAATGGCGGACTCGTCGAGTCGGCTTCAGACTCGACGAGTAGGCTCTGACTGGACAAAACCCTAATCTAAGGGTTTGCACCCTATTTAAACATCTCATTCAGCCACCCTTCGTCCTTATTGCTTCCAGAAAACCCCCATAGCAAACCCTAGCCGTTTGTATAAAGAGCTAAGGCATTTGTGGTGCTTATTGGTCATTTTGAACTCAAAGGAGAAGGAAAAGCCTAGAGGAATCAAGAGGAGACCAAGGAAGTTCAAGTTTGTGCACCATTTGCAGTTCACAGAAAGTATAAAGTCGATACCTTGCTTGTTCTTTTGCTAGATCCCTTTTTGGAGAGATTTAGGGCTTTTATAAGCCATTCTTGGTAACCACCCATGGTTGCAAGCATGGTTGGGGGTTGAGGCTTCGGATCTAGGTCCATGGAGGAATTACAAGGCAGAAAGGGGCTGCTTTTGCACCCATGGAAGCCCCCATGCAACCCAAGAGTCTCTTTTAGAGCCTTTTGGACTCAAAGTCCCATGCATGCACGTAAAGTTCGTAAATTTACGTGCTAGATCGAGTTTAGGGACCTAGATCTATCATTTGGACAAGAGTTGTACACCAGAAATCGAAGAAATAAGACTTGGACTGTATCGACTCGGAGAGTCCGAGGTTAGACTCCCCTTTTCTGTTATGGGTCAAGGAGACCCAGTGGAGTGCTGGAAAGGTTTTAGAGGGACCGGAAGAGTGACCCCAACGTATTAGGATAAGCCATAGTCTTGGATTTCATAGGACTCGACGAGTGCACGAATAGACTCGGCGAGTCCAAGGCAATCTCCCAACTCTTCAAGAGGAACTCGACGAGTTGTTCATACAACTCGGCGAGTCGAGGACAGGACGTGTTCATAGGATGAGGATGGACTCGACGAGTGTTTATACCGCTCGGCGAGTCGGATGAAGGTTCATCTGGGGTTGTGTTAAAAGGAGAACTCGTCGAGTCGTTGCTAAACTCGACGAGTAGAGAGATGGATGATGATAGTTGAAGAGATAGGGACTCAACGAGTTGGCGACCCAACTCGGCGAGTAGGGTTAACTGAAAGTTGACTTTGGCTTTGACTTGGACTTGGTCAGGGGTAAAATGGTCGCTTTACCCTAAGAATAGATATCAGACTCTGATTAAGTGTTTTGTGGGGATTATAGCCGGAGGATTTCCGGAGCGGCAGCAGACAGAGAATTCCAGCACAGATTATCAGCAGCTACTCGTTCAAGGTGAGTTACCTTCCTGTAGCGGTGGGTCTACGGCCACAATGCCGGCCCACCAGTAGGAGTTGTATGTTGGATGATTGTCTTTGTGATATCATCCAGGTTTGTTACTACCTGATATGTTATATGCTGGCATGATATGTTATATGTGATAGTAGTAGAGTTCAGTTGTTAGGACCGAAGGGCAGGTCGGACACCCCAGATATGTCTGACAGTATGTTGTGATATGTTTATATGCTGGCATGATATGTTATATGTGATAGGGTTAGTAGGAGGGGAGTAGTCCCCAAGTTCGGTTGTTAGGACCGAAGGGTAGTTCGGACACCCCAAATATGTCTGATAGTATGTTCATGTTATGATATATGTGATAGTAACAGTGGGGGGTGGAATAGCCCCCGAGGTTCGGTTGTTAGGACCGATGGGTAGGTCAGCACGCCATAATGGCTTGACACGGGTAGGTCAGCACCCCAGAATGGCTTGACATGGGTAGGTCGGCACCCCAAAATGGCCATGACGGGTAGGTCGGCACCCCAGAATGGCCGTATCGGGTAGGTCGGGCACCCCAGAATTTCCCGACAGTATGTATGCTATGTGATTGTATGGTATGAAATACGATGGGGGAACTCACTAAGCTTCGTGCTTACAGTTTACAGTTTTGGTTTCAGGTACCTCTTCATCGAAGGGGAAGGAGCTGGCGCGGTAGCAGCACATCATACACACACGCATTGATTCTTCGCACTTGAGATATTTTGGGATTGTACTCTGACATGTTGCTACTTATGATTTGGGCTTTCAGACATGATATGTTGATTTATGAAATGATATATTTTTACGTAGTTTTCTTATGAATGCTTTTATACTCAGTTAATTAAAATGAAATTTTTGGACTCGAAATTGGGATGTTACAAGTTGGTATCAGAGCCCTGGTTTGAGGGATTCGGACACACCCTCGGGGGATTAAAAGCTAAGTTACAAGAAAATGGTTTTCTAAAAGATAAGTTAAAGGAGTTTTGAGAAAGAACGAAGTGTGTGATGTGCACGACCGGCCGAGCTCAAGTAAGTATTCCCCAAAGTACCCATATAAGTTTATGTTATGTTTATTAGCTTCAGTAGAACAGCATGCTAGAATAGGACTAAGGATCTAGGAATGATACCTTATGTGCCTGCTTTATGTGTTCCAGCTTATTGAGAACTGCATGTTAGTGCAGATTAGTCAGTATTATAGCCAGAGTAGTATATGCTTGATTATGTGTACTCAACGCCCGAATGCTTCTTGCTTTGTGCTTTTAGAAGTTCTAGTTGACTTTCACTAACTAGTAAATGAATATGTTAAGTTACATATTGCAAGGACTAAATAATTTCAGAAGGTTAGGTCTAGCTCTATTTCGCAGCTCTTGTTTGAGTCCAACCGTTGTAGGGTAGGATCTTTCATTCGAAGAATTATCTAGTCTGAGTAATATGTAATAGTATTCGCAAGCTAGTTAGGGGAAATAAAGCAGGGACTTCTTATGCAGCTGATGGCGGAGAGTGGGTTGGTGATTACCCTAGGTCAAGCCTAGGATGAGAGTAGCAGAGAGCAATAGCAGTAGAAGGGACTTGGTGGAGTCGAGGCGGTTCTTGAGGAAAGTACGGATAGATGTGGAAGGTAGTATGGGCCCGTACTACTGAAATCAGAGGATCCGTACTTGAATCGAGGAAGGCTGAGGCAAGACCAGGGAACTTGTGATGAATGTGATCCCTCTAGATGTATCAGTATCACTGACGGTTGTCATTATCTATTGCAGAATGGTGGTACTACGTCCGAGGCCAGCAGTTGGTAGTTCAGGAGAGGGATCGGGTTCGGGTTCAGGTTCCGAACCAGTGGATGAGAGGCTACGTGAGTTCATCGCGTCCGAGATCACCAGAGGCATCCTTGATGCGACCCCGGTCATCTTTGGGTCGATCAAGGAAGGGATTGTCGAGCTGATAGAGGATCGCCTCCGGGCGTTCAGGAGCAACATGGCGAACAGCCAGTCAGGATCACGCACACTGTCCTTTAAGGATTTCAGGGGCAGTGGTGCGCTGGATTTCCATGGGGCGAAGGACCCCATTGCGGCCAGGCGGTGGATTGCAGACATTGAGTCTGCACAGTTGACCAGCTTCTGCCCCGAGGGGTCGAAGGTGAGATATGCAGCAGGGTGTTTGAGAGACAGGGCCAGAGATTGGTGGGAGTCGGTTGGTGACTCTCTGGGAGCCTAGGCTTTTGAGGCTATGACGTGGCCGGATTTTGTGACCCGGTTCAGGGCTGAGTTCGCACCTGCGGTGGAGCTTCAGCAGTTCGGCCAGGGAGTTCCTGGATATGAGACAGACGACTGAGACAGTGGCAGAGATCACCGCCAAGTTTCGGGAGAGGGCGTTATTGGTGCCCCAGTATGCGGGAGATGAGGACATGAGGAGGACCCGCTACCATGACATGTTGCGAGCTGACATTCGGGAGCATGTTAGTTTTTCAGCTTGCCGTACCCTGGATTCCATGATTTCCAGGGCAAGGGAGAGGGAGATTGATCTGGAGCATATCCGGAAGAGGAAGGTAGAGTAGGGGCAAGCGGTTGGGGCTTCGGGGAAGAAGCCCAAGGGATCAGATGGTAGGCCGAAAGGCCAGTCAGGATAGGGCCGCTGCAGGAAATGCGGCAGGCCGCACGAGGGAGCGTGTAGGTTGGGATTGTCGGGCTGCTACAAGTGCGGCAAGACGGGGCACTTCAGCAGGGATTGTACCGCCCCTGCACCCACTATTCAGACATCCGAGTTACTGTGTTTCCACTGCAACCAGAGGGGCCATAAGAAGGCCAATTGCCCCCAGCTGACAGCAGCAGCGCCAGTGAAGGCGCCAGCTCCAGCGACCCTGCGGATTACTGATGGCCGGCAGGGCAAGGCAGAGGCTCCAGTGGTGAGGAGCCGGGCCTTCCAGTTGACTACCGAGGAGGCACGCGCCGCACCCGATGTGGTGACGGGTATGATTCTTCCCCTCTGATCTATTTATATGATGTTTATGATATTGATATATGCTCTGTATATACATGTTTAGGATCGTTCCATGTGAACGGTATTCCGGTACAGGTGTTGTTTGATTTAGGTGCCACTCGATCTTTTGTTTCTCTTGCGCTCAGCAAGAAGTTTTCTGAGTCCTCGGGTATGTTGGATTGCCCACTAGAGGTCGAGATTGCGGACGACCGATCGGTGCGAGCATCGATGGTTTTCAGAGATTGTGTTCTGAGGCTATTCGAGGAGCGCTACCTGGTAGACTTGGTTCCCATTCCGTTGTGTGGGAACAAGGTGATTATAGGCATGGATTGGTTGAGCATTAATGGGGTGGTGATAGACTGCGCACAGCAGTTAGTGCGAGTCAGGACCCCAAGTGGGGGAGAGTTGGTGATCCACGGCGAGAGGCCACAGCGTGGACCCACATTATGTTCAGCAGTGAAGGCTAAACGCTACCTTCAGCAGGGCTGTGCTGGGTATGTCGCCTACGTTATGGATACCCGGGAGGCGGGTAAGGCGACGGTGAGCGATGTTCCAGTGGTACGAAACTACGCCGATGTGTTCCCAGAGGAGCTTCCTGGGATACCTCCAGAGCGGCAGGTGGAGTTCAGGATCGACATAGTCCCTGGTGCGGCTCCGATAGCCAGGGAACCGTATCGGTTGGCTCCTCCCGAGATGCAGGAGTTGTCTACACAGCTGCAGGAGTTGTTAGACAAGGGATTCATTAGATCGAGCAGTTCACCATGGGTAGCCCCGATTCTGTTCGTGAAAAAGAAGGACGGGTCGCATCGGATGTGTATAGATTATAGGGAGCTGAATAAGGTAACGGTGAAGAACTGTTACCCACTGCCGAGGATTGATGACCTCTTTGACTAGCTACAAGGAGCATCTTGGTTCTCCAAGATTTATTTGCGTTTAGGGTATCATCAGATGAGGGTCAGAGAGGAGGATGTGCAGAAGACTGCGTTTCGGACGTGTTATGGCCACTATGAGTTCGTGGTGATGCCTTTCGGGCTCACCAATGCTCCTGCCGCGTTCATGGACCTCATGAACCGCGTGTGTAGACCGATGCTGGATCGGTCCGTGATAGTTTTCATTGATGACATCTTGGTCTATTCCAAGACGCAGGAGCAACATGAGGAGCATCTGCGAGAGGTTTTGGATACTCTGAGGAGAGAGAACTTGTACGCCAAGTTCTCCAAGTGTGAGTTCTGGTTGCGCGAGGTGCAGTTTCTTGGGCACCTTGTCAACCAGAACGGTATTCTGGTCGACCCGGCCAAGGTGGAGGCCGTGATGAGATGGGAAATTCTGAAGTCTCCATCCGAGATTCGGAGTTTCCTGGGATTAGCCGCCTACTATCGGAGATTCATCCAGGATTTCTCCAAGATAGCCGTACCCTTGACGCGGCTGACGAAGAAAACCGTAGTCTTTCGTTGGAGGCCTGAGCAACAGGCAGCGTTTGAGACACTGAGATAGAGATTATGCGAGGCGCCGATCTTATCCCTGCCAGAGGGCATAGATGATTTTGTTGTGTACTGCGACGCGTCTATTTCAGGTTTGGGCGCGGTATTGATGCAGAGAGGGCATGTCATCGCCTACGCTTCGAGGCAGCTGAAGCCTCAAGAGTCGAACTATCCAACGCATGATTTGGAGTTGGGGGCTGTTGTGTTCGCCCTCAAGATTTGGCGTCATTACCTGTATGGGGTCCGTTGTACCATTTACACGGACCACAAGAGTTTGAGATACCTCATGGATCAACCAAATCTGAACATGAGGCAGCGTCGGTGGTTGGACGTAGTGAAGGATTATAATTGTGAGATCCTTTACCACCCAGGGAAGGCCAATGTGGTGGCCGACGCGCTTAGCCTTAAGGCAGCGCCGATTAGAGATATTTGCATGCGGATGACAGTAGTGACTCCATTGTTGGAGCAGATCCGGGAGGCCCAACAGGAGGCTATGAAGGAGGAACATCGGAAGAGTGAGCGTATAGTAGGACAGGTTTCCTCTTTCGACTATGATAGCCAAGGGTTATTGACTCTTCACCGTAGGGTGTGGGTCCCCTATCATGGAGGCGTGCGCCAGACATTGATGGAGGAGGCGCACAAGTCCATGTTTTCCATCCATCCCGGAGCGACGAAGATGTATAGAGATCTTCGTCTTGACTATTGGTTGCCCTGCATGAAGCGGGATGTAGCATGGTATGTGGAACGGTACTTGACCTGCAGGAAGGTCAAGGCCGAGCACCAGAGGCCACACGGCAAGATGCAGCCGTTGGATATTCCCCTGTGGAGGTGGGAAGATATTACCATGGATTTCATCACCAAAATTCCCAGGACTGCGCGAGGCGTAGATTCGATTTGGGTCATCGTCGATCGACTGACCAAGAGCGCCCATTTTATTCCGATTCAGGAGAGTATTTCGGCCGTAAGGTTGGCCGATATTTACATCAGGGAGGTGGTGGCGAGACACGGGGTGCCAGTTTCGGTGATTTCAGACAGGGATGTGCGGTTCACTTCTAGGTTTTGGAAGAATTTTCATGACGAGCTAGGTACTCGTCTGCACTTTAGCACTGCATTTCATCCGCAGACAGATGGTCAGAGTGAGCGAACCATCCAGACTCTGAAGGATATGTTGCCGGCGTGTGTGTTAGATTTCGGTGGTAGTTGGTTTACTTACCTCCTATTGGTTGAGTTCTCGTACAACAACAGCTACCAAGCGAGTATTGACCGTCCCCCCTTCGAGATGTTATACGGGAGGAAGTGCAGGACCCCGATATGTTGGGGTGAGGTTGGCCAGAGAGTCATGGGGAGCACCGAAGTGGTGCTCAAGATGACAGAGAGGATTCAGCAGGTTCGGAGCAGACTTTAGACTGCTCAGAGTCGGCAGAAAAGTTATGCCGACAAGCGCCGATCAGACATGGAGTTTCAGGTCGGGGATATGGTTCTCCTGAAGGTGTCGCCATGGAAGGGCGTCATCCGATTCAGGAAGTGGGGCAAGTTGGTCCCAGGTATATTGGACCCTTCAGGGTTATAGCCCGGGTGGGCAACGTGGCGTATAGGCTGGACCTGCAAGCCGAACTCAGTCAGATTCATAGCACTTTTCACGTCTCCCAGTTACGGAAATGTTTGGTGGACGATTCGGCAGTGGTACCATTAGAGGATATTCAGGTCGATGACAGCCTGAATTACATCGAGCGGCCTGTAGCGATCCTCGACCAGAAGTCGAAGGATCTGAGGAACAAGTGGGTCGAGCTGGTGAAGGTGCAATGGCAACACCGGAAGGGCTCGTAATGGACTTGGGAGCCGGTGGATGAGATGATGGACCATTACCCAGAGATTTTCCAGGAACGAGCAGCAGACTTCGAGGACGAAGTCTAAAATAAGTGGGGGAGATTTGTAGCACCTGGTTCCTGGTATGTATTTTATTTATGTATTTTGCATTTTTGGCCTGGGCCTCGGCAAGTTGAAGAACCAACTCGTCGAGTAGAATTGGATTTGATTCGGGATTTAAATGGCGAACTAGTCGAGTCGGCTTCAGACTCGATGAGTAGGCTCTGACTGGACAAAACCCTAATCTAAGGGTTTGCACCCTATTTAAACATCTCATTCAGCCACCCTTCGTCCCTATTGCTTCCAGAAAACCCCCATAGCAAACCCTAGCCGTTTGTATAAAGAGCTAAGGCATTTGTGGTGCTTTTTGGTGATTTTGAACTCAAAGGAGAAGGAAAAGCCTAGAGGAATCAAGAGGAGACCAAGGGAGTTCAAGTTTGTGCACCATTTGCAGTTCACAGAAGGTATAAAGTCGATACCTTGCTTGTTCTTTTGCTAGATCCTTTTTTGGGGAGATTTAGGGCTTTTATAAGCCATTCTTGGTAACCAACCATGATTGCAAGCATGGTTGGGGGTTGAGGCTTCGGATCTAGGTCCATGGAGGAATTACAAGGCAGAAAGGGGCTGCTTTTGCACCCATGGAAGCCCCCATGCAACCCAAGAGTCTCTTTTAGAGCCTTTTGGACTCAAAGTCCCATGCATGCACATAAAGTTCGTAACTTTACGTGCTAGATTGAGTTTAGGGACCTAGATCTATCATTTGGACAAGAGTTGTACACCAGAAATCGAAGAAATAAGACTTGGACTTTATCGACTCGGCGAGTCGTTCTTGGGACTCGGCGAGTCCGAGGTTAGACTCCCCTTTTCTATTATGGGTCAAGGAGACCCAGTGGAGTGCTGGAAAGGTTTTAGAGAGTCCGGAGGAGTGACCCCAACGTATTGGGATAAGCCATAGTCCTGGAGTTCATAAGACTCGACGAGTGCACGAACAGACTCGGCGAGTCCAAGGCAATCTCCCAACTCTTGAAGAGGAACTCGACGATTTGTTCATACAACTCGGCGAGTCGAGGACAGGACATGTTCATAGGATGAGGATGGACTCAACGACTGTTCATACCGCTCGGCGAGTCGGATGAAGGTTCATCCGGGGTTGTGTTAGAAGGAGAACTCGTCGAGTCGTTGCTAAACTCGACGAGTAGAGAGGTGGATGATGACAGTTGAAGAGATAGGTACTCGACGAGTTGGCGACCCAACTCGGCGAGTCGGGTCAACTGAAAGTTGACTTTGGCTTAGACTTGGACTTGGTCAGGGGTAAAATGGTCACTTTACCCTAAGAATAGATATCAGACTCTGATTAAGTGTTTTGTGGGGATTATAGCCGGAGGATTTCCGGAGCAGCAGCAGACAGAGAATTCCCGCACAGATTATCAGCAGCTACTCGTTCAAGGTGAGTTAACTTCCAGTAGCGGTGGGTCTACGGCCACAATGCCGGCCGACCAGTAGGAGTTGTATGTTGGATGATTGTCTTTGTGATATCATCCAGGTTTGTTACTACCTGATATGTTATATGCTGGCATGATATGTTATATGTGATAGTAGTAGAGTTCGGTTGTTAGGACCGAAGGGCAGGTCGGACACCCCAGATATGTCTGACAGTATGTTGTGATATGTTTATATGCTGGCATGATATGTTATATGTGATAGTGGTAGTAGGAGGGGAATACTCCCCAAGTTCGGTTGTTAGGACCGAAGGGTAGTTCGGACACCCCAGATATGTCTGATAGTATGTTCATGTTATGATATATGTGATAGTAACAGTAGGGGGTGGAATAGCCCCCGAGGTTTGGTTGTTAGGACCGATGGGTAGATCAGCACCCCAGAATGGCTTGACACGGGTAGGTCAGCACCCCAGAATGGCTTGACATGGGTAGGTCGGCACCCCAGAGTGGCCGTACTGGGTAGGTCGGCACCCCAGAATGGCCGTACCGGGTAGGTCGGGCACCCCATAATTTCCCGACAGTTTGTATGTTATGTGATTGTATGGTATGACATACGATGGGGGAACTCACTAAGCTTCGTGCTTACAGTTTACAGTTTTGGTTTCAGGTACCTCTTCATCGAAGGGGAAGGACCTGGCGCGGTAGCAGCACATCATACACACACGCATTGATTTTCCGCACTTGAGATATTCTGGGATTGTACTTTGACATGTTGCTACTTATGATTTGGGCTTTCAGACATTATATGTTGATTTATGAAATGATATATTTTTACGTAGTTTTCTTATGAATGCTTTTATACTCAGTTAATTAAAATGAAATTTTTGGACTCGAAATTGGGATGTTATATCTCGCACCCTTATATAGGGCCAAAGTCTCGCACCGGAGAGGGGGAGGAGGGACACGCGTCGGATCGCAGGCGAGGAGAGGGCATGCGTCGGATTCCGGTTGGACCTTCGCTTCGGACGTGCCACGGATGCGACACGCATCGGATTCCGGAGGTGGCTTGTTTCGGATGAGTCACTGGTCGGACACGGGTCATGCGCGCGAAGGGTAGGGCGATGTGGCCGAATCCGAGCCTAATATATGCGAAATTTCTCGATTTTTGTGTCCAGAACTTTAAAAATTCAAAACTTCTGCATACGAACTCAGTTTTCGACGTTCTTTATATCCACACGTAAGAGAGATTATACTCTACAACTTTCGTTTAGACTCCGTCGGCTAATTTTTATATTATTTTTAATATTATATTTTTAACAGGTCGGGACAGGAAAAGTCCGTTAAAAATTCATAACTTCTTTATCCGACGTTCGTTTTCGTCTGTCTTTTTATCGTTGTACTACTAGTGACGAGACCTTCGATTCTCGTTTAGGTTGTGTCGACTAAAAATTGTTCGATCTTTATTTCGAATTTCGGGCTGTGTACTGCTATGTCGAATCTTAGAAAAATCATAACTTTCTTCATACGAAGTCAAATTTGGACGTTCTTTTAATGGACACTTTCGGTTTAACATATACTAAAACTTTCATTTAGATACCTAAGGCTAAAAATTATTTTATTGAAAACTCACTTTTTACGCTACACAACGTTTTGCCGGTTTTGTCGCAGATCTTCGATAGGTTATAACTTCTTCGTTATAACTCGGATTTTGGTTTTCTTTATATTTTCGGAATCCTTGTTACGATATCTACCATTTTATTCATCCCAATAAAGTTTATTTAACATTTTATTTTTGACGCTTATTTTCACCTTAAATATTTTATATTTTTATTACTTTGAAATAAGTTACAATGGTTGACCTAGACTATTACATTATGAATTTTCCCGTACAGAGGTAAAGTTTAGACCTTAATTAATCTAGAATTTTTCAAGTTATGACATCATCCCCCCGTTAGAGGGAATTTCGTCCCGAAATTAGTTCTAAAGTGAACGTTCATGAGCTAGGAAAAAGATGTGGGTACTTTTGTTTTATCTGGTCTTCTCGTTCCCAAGTGAATTCGTGTCCTCGTTTGGCGTTCCAGCGGACCTTCACTATTGGTATACGACTTTTCTTGGTTCTTTTGATTTCCCTATCCATGATTTCTACTGGTTCTTCTACGAAGTGTAGACTTTCATTTGACTCGATTTCATCGAGTGGGATAACAAGTGTTTCATCGGATAGACACTTCTTTAGATTAGATATGTGGAAGGTGGGATGAATGTTACTGAGTTCCTGCGGTAGTTTGAGTTTATAAGCAACTGGACGTTGGATTTAGTTTCCCACGTTTGCCGAAAAGTATCAAGCCTTTCCATGGTGAGACCTTTAATAAGACGCGGTCACCAACTTGGAATTCCAAGGGTTTTCGTCGTTTTTCCGCGTAACTCTTTTTCCTATCTCTAGAAGCTTTTAGTCGTTCACGGATTTGTACAATCTTTTCTGTCGTCTCTCGAATGATCTCAGGTCCGGTTAGAGTACTGTCGGGTACTTGGTTCTTGGCTAGTTGTGTATCGCCCACCTCAGCCCAGCACAGCGGTGATCTGCACTTGCGGCCATAAAGGGCTTCAAATGGAGCAACTTTGATGCTGATGTGGTAGCTATTTTTGTATGAAAATTCGACGAGTGGTAAATGGATATCCCAAGTTTTACCAAAATCTATCACACAAGCCCTCAACATGTCTTTCAGCGTTTGTATGGTTCTCTCGCTTTGTCCATCTGTCTGAGGATGATACGCTGTACTCATGTCAAGATTTGTTCCCAAGGACCTTTGTAGTGATTGCCAAAACCGCGAGGTAAATCTACTATCTCGGTCAGAGATAATGGATATTGGCACACCTTGCAATCGTACAATTTCTTTAATGTATGTCCTTGTTAATTTTTCCATTTTATCAATTTCTTTTATTGGCAGGAAGTGTGCGGATTTGGTTATTCTATCGACGATCACGCAAATAGTGTCATGACCACCCGTTGTTCTGGGTAACTTGGTTATGAAGTCCATAGTTATATGCTCCCACTTCCATTCGAGTATTTCTGGTTGTTGCAATAAACCCGAAAGCTTTTGCTATTCTACCTTGACTTTGGCGCAAGTCAGGAACTTGCCCACATAGCTAGCAATCTTAGCTTTCATGTTCGGCCACCAAGAGAGTTTCTTGAGGTCCAGATACATCCTGTCTCAACCTGGGTGAACAGAGTATCGAGTTTTATGTGCTTCGTTCATGACAACATCTCTATAGCCACCAAACTTCGGTGTCCAGATTCGATTCATGAAGTAATGAACTCTGTCACCCTTGATTTCCAAGTTCTTTTCCATTCCTCTTAAGGCTTTACCTATCACATTCTCAGGTTTCAAGGCTTTCAGCTGGGCCTCTTTCATCTGAGTAGATAGGTGTGAATGGATTGTCATAGTTAACGACTTTACCCTGTGGCCTGTGTACTCTTTCCGACAAAGGGAATCTGCTACTACATTGGCCTTGTCGGGATGATAGCGAATCTCACATTCATAATCGTTGAGTAGCTCCACCCATCGTCGTTGCCTCATGTTTAGTTCTTTTTTATCGAAGATGTGTTGGAGGCTTTTGTGCTTCGTAAAGACTGTGCATTTCGTATCATACAGGTAATGCCTCTAGATCTTTAGAGCAAAAACTACTGCTCCCAGTTCGAGGTCATGTCTGGTATAGTTGACACTGTGGTTCTTAATCTGTCTTGAGGCGTAGGATATAACCTTTCCACGTTGCATAAGAACGCAACCTAGCCCTTGCTTGGATGCATCGCAATAAACTACAAAATCTTTCGTTCCTTCTTGAAGAGACAAGATCGGTGCGCTGCAGAGGGCTCGCTTTAGTGTCTGGAAAGCAGTTTCTTGTTTCTCCTCCCAGTTGTAAGTTACACCCTTTTGAGTCAGGGTGGTGAGTAGTTTTGCGATCTTGGAGAAGTTTTGGATGAATCTCCGGTAGTAACCAGCCAGACCTAGAAATTGACGAATCTCTGTCGGGGTTCGTGGGGTCACCTAGTTTTCGATAGCTTTGACTTTTTGAGGGATCAACATGTATTCCTTCTTTGCTGACTACATGGCCAAGAAAATTTACTTTCCAAATCCAGAATTCGCATTTTCAGAACTTAGCATATAATTTCTCTACCCTCAAGGTTTCTAAGACTTGTCGTAAGTGTTGGTTGTACTCTTCCTTACTTCGGGAATAGATTAGGATATTGTCAATGAAAACTATTACGAACTTGTCTAAGTAAGGTCGACACACATGATTCATCAGGTCCATGAACAGAACTGGTGCGTTTGTTAAACCAAAGGGCATCACTACGAATTCATAGTGATCGTAGCGAGTTCTGAAAGCGGTCTTTGGAATATTATCCTCCTGGACTCGTAGCTGATGGTATCCTGATCTCAGATCAATTTTGGGAGAATAAACTGGCTCCTTGAAGTTGATCAAAGAGGTCGTCTATTCGTGGCAGCGGGTATCGGTTCTTAATGGTCAACTTGTTTAGTTCATAGTAATCTATGCACATTCGGAATGATCCATCTTTCTTTTTCACGAACAGGACCAGCGCTCCCCAAGGTGAGAAGCTTGGTCTTATGAATCCTTTGCTTTGAAGTTCGTTTAATTGACTGGACAGTTCCTGCATCTCTGAGGGTGCAAGGCGATACGGGGATTTTGCTACGGGGTTAGCTCCGGGTATCAAATCGATTCGGAATTCGACTTGACGTTCAGGAGGAACTCCTGATAATCTTCGGGGAATACTTTAGGGAAATTACAAACTTCAGGGATATCCTTAATGTTTTTCACTTTTTGTGTCTTATCTACCACGTGCGCTAAGAATGCACAGTAATCTTTGCGAAGATACTTCTGGGCTTTGACGCAAGAAATGATTTGAAGGTTCGTACCCGGTTTGTCGCCATAGATAACGAGATATTTGCTACTTGGCAGATTAAGATGAATAGCTTTTTCATGACATAGGATATCAGCACGATGAAAACTTAACTACTCTATGCCGATGATTATGTCAAAGTTTTTAATTGAGACCGGCATAAGGTCAATTTGGAAAGAATAGTTGTTTAGAGTAAGTGTGCATCCTATGTATATGTCATTTGTGCTTTCGGTTTTTCCGTTTGCCATTTCTATGGTAAATGTGTCTTTTAGTGATTAGGGATTTTGTTTTAGTAGGTGTTTGAATTTATGACTCACAAGCTTTTCTCCGCACCACAATCGAAAAAATGCATGCGTAAGAATTGTTGAGAAGAAACGTACCGGTAACCACGGTAGGATCTGCTATTGCCTCTTCAAGACCAATCGCCAAAATTCTTCCTGTACCGCCACCATTCTTTGTCTTTGGGCAGTCTCTATTAAAATGCCCGATTTCACCACATCCATAAGAAGCTTGGCTTACTCCTGCAGCAGGGACTTGATAAATAGGTTGTGCTGGTGCCTTACAGAAACGGGCAGTGTGCCCCTTTCTGTTACAGTTTCTGCAGTGCATCTCCTTGCAAACTCCCGTATGATGAAAGTTGCCCTTATTACACTTTGGTAAAGTTCCAGCATATCGACTTGGGGTTGCTGGAGTAGTAGAAACAGTGGTGGGGATGGTAGCAAGAATTACAGGGGGAACAGTAGCAGTATGAACTGCTACCGTTTGTTGCTTATTTGAAGGTGCTTGCGATGATTGCCCCTTTCGTTTGTTCCAGAAGTTCTTTTAGTGGCCTCCTTCTTTGGGCTGTTCCGGAATGGTTGGTATGGAGCCTTAACGAACCCCATGATCTATAAGTGTCTGTGCCAGATGCTTGACACTATCGAAAGTAAGTGGATTAGCAACTATAACGTTTCCTTGAGTCGGGGGAGTTAATCCCCAGATGTACCTCTCTACTTTATTACTCTTCGGGGTAACCATCCTGGGACATAGAAGTGTTAGGTCACTGAATCTGATAGTGTAAGTAGTGATATCGGAGTCCTTTATATTCAGACCCCAAAGTTCCTGCTCTAACTTTTGTATTTCACCTCTGGGACAATATTCTGCCAACATCTGAACTTTTAATTAACTCTTTCCAGATCATAGCATTGGCTACTGGAAGAGATAACGACTTAAGATCGCCGTTCCACCAAGAGAGGGATCGATCCATGAAAGTGCATGCTGCAAATTTCACCTTGCTAGATTCAGGGCACATGCAAATTTCAAATATTGATTCGGTTTTCTCGAACCAGCGTGATAAGACAATGACACCTCCAGTGCCATCAAAGGATTTAGCTTTTGCATTTGAGAAGTCTTTATATGTGGACTCCCTTAGGTACCAATTGTTATCTCCGTGGTTAGGAGGATTGGTACCACTACCCGCCCCGCCAGTACCGCTTGCGTTAATTTGCGCCATAGTTGCAGCTACAACGGCTACTAATGCTGCTTGAAAAACACCAGGATCATATTGAGGTGGTGGCGGTGGTGGTGGAATTGGTGTATTTTTATTGACACGTCTATGTGATTTATGTGGCGGCATCTTTTAGGTATAAAATTAAATGCGAAAACATAAGTTTTCAATACTAGTTACAAATCGAATGTCAAATAACTAATCATATTAGTTTTTATATGTATCCTGTTTCAACTTGAAAAGTATTTTGAATTCAATTCATAAGATAGGTTTATGCAAATATAAACTTATGAATTCATGATAGTAATATCCTCAATGAAGTTTTGGTAATCTGATCCATACCATGCCTTTCTATAATCACTTGGTGTATACAAATTGTATGTAATTAGAATTTGATAGACTGTCGAACCTAATGAGTCTGCCTTAAATTCACAACCAAACAAGGAACATAATATAATGCGGACCCACCATTTTTAAATCGATAAAATTTTAGTTACATAAAATTATAACATATACAATAAATAATCATAAATAACCATTTGTAAATAGTTCGTGATAACAAAGTTGTAGTAATTTCCATTGAAATATAATGCTTGTCACTTATATATATATATATATATATATATATATATATATATATATATATATATATATATATTTGTACATACACTTGGGAAAATTTGACCCTGATATTGGTCTACATTATATCAACATAAGGAAAATTTGACAACATTACGATCTACGAGTAGTGTATTCACTTAATCACAGGGGTGAAGTTTTACATACATAAATAAAAAGTAGTATATATATATATATATATATATATATATATATATATATATATATATATATATATTAAAACTGAGGAGTAGTGTAAACACTACTTGCGGCGGGTATTTCGCCGAGTGCTGGATTCTGCCTCATTGTGTTCTTTTTCTTTCAAACGCTCCTCCAGTGTAGCCTGATGCTCCCTTAGTGCTCTTATTTCAGCTTGGGTAGTCATCATCTCCCTTTGAAATGCTACTACGTGGTTCCGAGTTTGACCATGATCTTCTTCCAGACGACGAAGATTTGCAATGTTAACTTGTGTGGAGGCATTAGCTTCCAGTATTCGATTAATTGATATTCTCGCTTGGTCAGTCTGGCAAGCGATGCGATGTATTATAACAGAGAGCTCTATCAGCTTATCCTCCATTACTTATATTATAGAAATCTCTGTTCATACCAAATGGAGGGCGTTGTCCTTGTTGGTGACTCAACCTTTGTAGTTCCTCACCCCATGCTGGTGTTGGACCTTGAAAATGTTGTCTGGCTGCTAGGTGTTGTACTCCTTGCGGTGGATTATATACCTCTGGTTCTGAGTCTGTGCCATCTGAATCTTCTTCTTCGCTATCTTCCATTGGTTCTTCTTCCGGATCTTCCTCGATCCAACCTCCATTTCCTTGATTGGGGTAGTAGGGGTCTCCGGGTAAGTGAAATCCAGCCATGTTGTCTGTACGAGAAATAGAGATAAGAAGCATAGAAAGAATTTAAACGCGTGGTTTTATAGTATCCCAAAATACTCCTATAGTATTTTATGTTTGGTTTTATAGTTTATAAGTTTGGTAAGTTTTTAGACTTGTTGCAACACCAAAATCATTCCTAGGCATATGCTAATCACTTCTCGGATAGATATAGTTGATCAGGCTATATTCATCCCAGAGCTGATTATATATCCCAAGGTCTACTTGTGTTGTTCAACAATCATAATACTTTTATGTAATCTTTATTGTGATACTGTTTCTAGTATGTATGCATGTTCATATACTTCTTATAAAATACTTAGATTTTTAAAAGTATATTTTTAGTCAAAGTGTTACAGCCCCATTGTATTTATAGTTGTATATTTTTTATGGTTTGATATACTTAATTCACTATAAACAATGCTCTGATACCAATCTATCACATCCCCAAACCGGAACGGCGGAAACGTTCGGGGGTGGATGACTTCATGTTCAGTATCACAACAACTGTAATATAGAAAGAAAAGTACAACATCCATTACATTGATAAAATATAATTATACATTCGTGTTCAAATCATTGTATACTTGACACCAAAAAAGTATAATTAAAAGACATGACTATATGAAACTCTGTCTTCCTCAAAAGCTGTGGATACCTGTTTATCGATTTCCTAAAAATACAAGTAGTTTTGAAAAGAGTGTTAACAATTAAGTTGGTGAGTTCATAAATATTTTTGTAACATAAATCTGTCATTAATTCCCTGAAAATGTAAGTATGTTCACCCAGAAAATCTTATATTTTCTGTTGTATATGTATTTGTGTTCTGAAATAGTATGATATAGTTTTAATACACATAAAACCATAAAATGAATCTTTTCCCTGTAATAGAATAGTATCTTCTATTTTGTACTTGTATGAATTCTCTGTAAATATAAGTGTCCAGATTTACCCATTTGTATTGTAAAGTACTGTATTGTAGTTTTATTATTAAATAAAACTACGTAAAGTTGTTTACTTATTCATACACTAATAGTATTATTCAATATCAAATTGTGAGTTATCATAACCATACTTGATGACCTAAGATTCGCCTGAACATGACGTTCTTCAGGCGTCGAAATTGGTAAGAAAATTGTCACCTCAGGCCTGCCGGCCTAACTGTAGCGAACAGTTTAGGTGTGGGTTTGTCAGTCCCGTATAGATCTATACACAAGTGTCACGCTCTCCCCCAGGAGACTCTAGTTATAATTACAGGACTTGGTTTATACTTAAATAAGTACTTGAAGTATGTCTCACAAAGCTATATCGATTGTTATGTGTAAAATAGTGAAAATTTTCTTTGGAATAGATAAACTGTAAATATCTCATAAATTATATTTAATATAATTTATATGATTATTTTCGTAAATTATTATGAATATATAAAGTAATATGTAAGTTTCATAAACTGTATTGATAAGTATGCATGACTCATAAACTATACCTATTATAGTTTATATGCTTGTTTTTGTATGAAATCCCGAACTAGTAAAGTAGTATGTTTATTTTAGTAAGAATAACAATCGTAAACTATTTGAATCATTTTGTTATTTATACAACATTTCCTTGTATTTCCCCCCTAAAATATGAAAAGATAGTGAAAATATAGGGGTATAAACTCACTTGATAATAATGGTGATTTGGACAGCACTTCGTTCTTAGAAAAGACATTCTTTGCTGAAAACTGGGCTTTGCGAGGGTCGAGTTAGAAACCGAAAGACTCTTTCTTGTGGACTTCAGGTGCTTCGGGATGTTCTTCGGGTGTTAGATATGTTCTCGGGACTTCGGGGGGTTGTAAGGAGGTTTAAAGAAGTGAAAAATGTGAAAAAGTGTGAAAAATGGTGAATTTTGGTAAAATAAACTGGGAGATCTCGCACCCTTATATAGGGCCGAAGTCTCGCACCGGAGAGGGGGAGGAGGGACATGCGTCGGATCGCAGGCGAGGAGAGGGCATGCGTCAGATTCCGGTTGGACCTTCGCTTCGGACGTGCCACGGATGTGACACGCATCAGATTCTGGAGGTGGATTTTTTCGGATGAGTCACTGGTCGGACACAGGTCATGCGTGCGAAGGGTAGGGCGACATGGCCGAATCCGAGCCTAGTATATGCGAAATGTCTCGGTTTTTGTGTCCAGAACTTTAAAAATTCATAACTTTCGCATACGAGCTCCGTTTTCGACGTTCTTTATATCCACGCGTAGGTGAGATTATGATCTACAATTTTCGTTTAGAATCCGTTGGCTAATTTTGAATTTATTTTTAATATTATATTTTTAACAGGTCGGGACAGGAAAAGTCCGTTAAAAATTCATAACTTCTTCATCCGACGTCCGTTTTCGTCTGTCTTTTTACCATTGTACTACTATTGACGAGACCTTCGACTCTCGTTTAGGTTGTGTCGGCTAAAAATCGTTCGATCTTTATTTCGAATTTCGAGCTGTGTACTACTGTGTCGAATCTTAGAAAAATCATAACTTTTTCATACGAAGTCAGATTTGGACGTTCTTTTTATGGACACTCTCGGTTTAATCTATACTACAAATATCATTTAGATACCTAAGGATAAGAATCATTTTATTGAAAACTCAATTTTTACGCTACACAGCGTTTTGCCGGTTTTGTCGGGGATCTTCGATAGGTCATAACTTCTTCGTTATAACTCGGATTTTGGTTTTCTTTATATTTTCGGAATCCTTGTTACGATCTCTACCATTTTATTCATCCCAATCAAGTTTATTTAATATTTTATTTTTGACGCTTATTTTCACCTTAAATATTTTATAATTTTATTACTTCGAAATAAGTTACAATGGTTGACCTAGACTATTACATTATGAATTTACCCGTACATAGGTAAAGTTTAGACCTTAATTAATCTAGAATTTTTCCAGTTATGACATTATGTGTCTGGCCCAGTCAGGACTGAATTGCTGTGTTCAATTAAATTCATTGTCAAACAAATCAGAAATCGGGAAACAAGCTGTTGGACATTGAAAATGATTCTATTCCATGTCTTTATCCACATGATATCTTGCAGAACGGAGGATTATATGATCCTTTATCTAAAGGACGCGTCATTTACTAGGTCAGAGTTTGACATCGGCTTTTGAGAGCTACGATTGCTAATCAGATTCTGAACTCGTACTTGCAATTATAGTTATTAGACTTATCCAAGTGGAAGACTGTTGGATTAGGTGTTTAAGCTCATAACTATAATTGGTATGTACTTGATTTGATGGTAGCATGACCCTTTTGGGTTGCCTTCACCATAGCAACTTGACATGATGACTTTTTGGAGATAGAGGTTAGTGAATGATTTATTAATATATTATAAGAATAATATATTAATTAGAAATCATATTATTTAATTTGTATTTAATCAGAAATTAATTTGGAATTAATTTTGGGATTACAGGAACTGATTAAAAGAACGTGGACTGTTTTGCAAATCATTGATAGTTGCAAAGTTGGGTTGTTGGACTCCTTTTGGATGGAGTAGACGAAATCTATAGGGAGGCCCAATAGAATTCGTCGAAGGCTTCTAGAAAAGGAGGTCTATGGACTGGTTAAGGCCTAAGTAGGAATTTAGGGTTTCCACCTGAAAACCCTAGCAACCTCAGCTATTTAAAGACCCCTTCACCAAGGGTTTTCATCTAATGCTTAGAGCATAGAAACCCTAGCCGAAATTCTGAAGAATTACCTCCTCTCTCCTCTCATCCTTTGCTAGTGGTGTTTGTGACTCCATTAGAGGTGCAACATTTGAGGCACTAAGCTTTCAAGAGTTAAGATCTACAAAGGTGTTCTTGTTATTACTACATAACAAGCAAGGTAATCTTCTAACCCTAGTTTTTATATGAATTTTGAATTGTATGCTAGTATTAGGGTTTTGCTTTGGAATTTCAATTTGCATGTTCAACGAGTGAAAACCTAGATCCAAAGCAATTAGGGTTGCATGATCACATATGATGTAGATATGCTCAAAACCCATCAGTTGGCATGTGTGAATTGATGACGTATACCACATTCTTACATATAGCGATTAAATTCTTCCGAGTTATATTTTCCTCCATTGTCTGAGCGTAGACTGAGGTGGTGTTTGTTTTTTGTCCGCAGATCTGCTTGGCCTCTTCTGTCTGCGCGGCGCAGACCACGCGTAGACATTAGCCTTCGCAGACTGTTTGTTTTTTTGAAGACTACAGACCTAAAAATGTCTGCGCGCCCTCTTCTTGGCGCTGATGTGGACCAGAGTCTTCTAACATCTTCAGACATCTTCTAGTCTAAAAAAAGACATATATTTTATTTTTTTTATTTTTTTTGAATTTATATTTATTCCAACTTTAATAGTGATAAACAATTTGAAAATAAAAAAGTTATAATAATTAAAAAAAAGTTCGACGACACAAACATAATATTTTTGACAAATTTATAAATAAAAGTTTATTACAATAATAGTTGTTGAAGTTGTTTATATAAATATGAAGAAAAAAATATATATTCTTATATTTTTTGTGCCAAATTTTATAAAACATTATCTAATAAAGCATCGTCAATTTCTTAGAAAAAATATTTATGACACGTTTTTAATTGATTTAATTAAAAAAATCGAAGTTTATTTTCATTCATTTATATATCGAATTCTTTGATTCCTAATTACAATGTTTAGGAATAACTTTGCGACCAAAATTGTTGGTTTTTATCAAATATATACGTTAATTTGTACCATATTTATTTTCACTTTTTATACAATAATACATAAAAATTGATTTAGATTTGTTAATTATTTATAACAAAGTCATAAATATATTAAAAAATCACTTTGTAGTTTAAAAAATCAGTTTATTTAGATTTTAGTTTATTTTAGTAGCCTGCAGATGTTAAAAAAACAAACAGTCTTCTTTTTTCAGACTGCAGACGTTTGGTCCACCTCTTCTGCTGCAGAGGTCTACAGATCTGGTCCGCAGACTGCAAACATTTTGCCTCAGAAAAAACAAACAGCACCTGAATCTTCATTCTCACTTCTCCTTCGACCGTTGTCTTGAATTTTAAAAACTTTGAGAATGTTTCAGATTCTTCTTTCATGAAGAAAACTCACACATCTCGAATAATCATCAATGAACGTCACCATGTACCACATCCCACTAACTAAAGCCTACTTGATTGGACCTAACACATCTGAGTGAATTAACTCTAATGACTTTTTTGCCAAAGGTATTCATCTTCTACAGTATGCCCAAAAAGTATTGATTTTTTCTGCAATTTCTTGATTTTGATTAAAATGGTTATAAATTTGAATCTGTATATTTTCTTATGAATTGGCTTCTACATTGTGATGTCTTTTACCCGATCCAAATGTTGTCTTCTTGACGGATGATATATATATTGTCAAAAACTATTTTCACTAAATAATAATAAATATTTGTCAACAACTTCATGATTTCAGACCTACAATTTTAATTTCAGAATATCTAAACCTTATATCATGGTGTGCATAACAACACCAATACCCTTACCCTCCAATCCTTTCACATATGTCACCAATACCCTTATCCTGCAATCCTTTCACATATGCTTTTGTTTTCATTTGGAAATTTGATTAAATAATTTCAAAATTTGTATTATCATGGTCATTTGAGAATGTTATCTGTCTATGTAACTTTCCTTATTTTCTCAGTAAACAAAAACATCAAACATATGAAAACAATAAAATTTAAATGTACTAGATTAAGGTTCATAATTATTGATTGAAGTATCTATTTTAGGCTAATTTATTGGGTTAATTCATCTTATACAAGTCCCGCCGTGGATGTAGGTGGATTTAAGTGTTAGTTTAGGAGTAGATTGTGTATTATATTTGCCGGTTCAAAAAAAAATTCATCTTATACATGATTATATGAATCAAGTGACAAGGAAAAATAGCCAGGTTTGTGACTATTAAAAGTAATATGTACATACTTTTAAATACTGATGTAAGTATCCTACACTCTATTTTAATCATATGATCTGAGTTGTGAGAAAAAGATTTAACATGGTGAGCATAGAAAATTTTGCATTCTACAAGGTAATTTCACCATATTTTTATACTATGTTTTCTGAAGAGCTTCATACATGTCATTTGATTGTTTTGTTTCATAGTTGAAGGCATGCTAGGTGGTAAAAATGAAAACAAGTATACATTTTCAGATTTTCTGAAGAATTTTTTCCCACAGATTGAATAGGTGAAGTGAGTGCATACTTGTACAAAACGAAAATCCCTTAACAAGTAAAAGTTAATAGTTCAATGTTGTAACAGGACAGCATCCTGCTTTCATTTCTTGTTATACAACATTGTGTTTCAAAAAATCTAACTAGCATTGTTTTAAAACTTGTGTATTGTGTTTGTTTCTGAAATTTGGATTCAAGCAATATCATTGTAGTGTAAGGCTGTATACTAAGGGAGTCTTCATTTGTATATTATGTTGTTTGGGCATTGGAACGATTTATCACGGGACCAGACTAAAGTCCCATCATGATATAACATTGGCTAACAAACCAAAATTTAATGTGACATCGACTATTACACTTACGCTGCAAATAGGAGTGTTGTTGGCAAAATCTATCACCAAATAAATGGTCCTAGTTGGATGTGTTGAGCATTGAAATTATGCAGACTTTCCCTTTCTCTGTTGACCTTGGCTAATATTGATCTTACAACTTCAAGTGGGATAAAGTTTGAGCCCATATTTGTGTTAACTTTTGCAGTAGTTGGAGTCTTGATTCATTCCTTTTCATCGTCAATCACTCTCTCGCTGGATATGTTTACTTTGGGTTACCATTTTTCAGTTTTGATAGACCCATCATTAATTTGTGGTTTTGATAATAGGTGTTGGGAAGTTTAGCAATAGCACATTGATAATAGTTTCTGTAATTTTGTGACTCCAGGATCATTTCTTTAAAAAATATTTCTACACACATAGACTATTTTATGCAACTTTCTCTTACACAGGTGTCTTTTTTGTAATTGTATTTTTCTACTATGGGGCCATTTCTGTAATTTCACATAACAGATGTAATTCGAGCGTTTAAAGATAGTAGCTCTCTTTTACCATTGAAATATCATTGTAAAAGAATGCACATATTATGCATTTTCGGTAAACTTTACAAGTACGTTTGTTGTATTACAAAAAAATACCGCCAATATTTCCACGGCTTCAAACCCTCGTTAGAGAGTATTTACCATATTATTTAGATGAGGACAATTTACATATTATTTAATAGCCAATTGTACTCTATAAATACCTTTATGTTTTATGAGAAATGACAATATAAAATTATTCTAAGCACATTCACTACTAGAAAAAGGTTAATGTAATACGATTGAAAGTATGAATATAGTACATACATAGAGGGCGTATTAGTAGAGGGGTGTATTAGATTACATGCCTAATGTATCCTATCTACTTTTACAACCATCACATACAATCATCTAATAAACCATATATACACATCTAATACACCATACACAACCGTACTTGATGTCCCCATTCTTGATTGCATTCCAGCCCATTTGGCTTTGCATTCCAGCCTTATTCATCACTCAATTCCACTCCATGGATGCTGTTGTGGAACACATGGATCACCATTCCAACTGAAACGAACTCTACAATTTCTGCAAAGCTTTTACCATGTAAGTTGTGACTGAAGGATCAATCTCTACAAAATACAAACCTACTATATGATTCCATTCCCTCCCTATTAAATACGATCCCATTCTAACCATAAGAAAATTAAAGTCGGACAACATTGATCCTGTTTTCATTTTAGGAACAGAGAAAAAATTACAATGAACTACTTAGTTCATTAAACATAAAAACATTAATATTCTTTCAGACTTATCCACGGTCTATACAATGTAAAAGACTATCATTTGTATACCTTGTTCATTAAACATAAAAACATTCTTAAATTTGTTGAATGTCACACCTCTGACCTCTCTTTCCCCCTTTGTGACTGATTCATTGCATGCCTACAAAAATAAGAAAACTTAGGATTCAAAATCCCAAATAATTTTTAATGAAGAAAACACAAATTATAGGACCTTCCTGCCATTAAAAACTTCATAAGTATAGAAAAGGTCTATACATTCATCTATAGCAATGCAAGGGTGAAAACTTCTCCAGAACATAAAAACATATGATCAAATACAACATGAAATACGAGGGATGTATGTGTACCTTATAAAAACTTTTATGCAAAGCCTCCATAACAGCCACCTCCATAACAGAAATTTGCAAACTTCCACAATAAAACACAAAATATAGCATCCTACTTTTATATATCTCATTTTCCATAAAAAAAACTTTCATATATTTATCTTTTATTCGTGAATAAAAGATAAATATATGAAATCTTTATATTTATCAAGATCAGCCTTATCCTCAACCGTTATAGCAATCACCTGAAGCAAATATAAACGTAGTTTTAGTATAATCTAATTACTCTAAAGAATTGACATCAAAGTAAGATATGAAATGTTACCTCGCCAACTTGGATTTCTTTTGCTCCATTTCCATGTATAATCTTAGCCAGATATCCTTCTTCCATACATTCCATCTCTACAGTGGCTTTATCCTGTAACGAATATTGAGTCAATAAAACTAAACTTAAAGAGTAAAGAAAGAGTTGAAGATAAAGGAGACATACTGTTTCAACTTCACAGAGTACTTCACCAGGTGCAACTTGATCTCCTTCTTTCTTTAACCATGTTGCTATGTTACCCTGGATGAAGGAATCAAGGGAAAATTTTTAATAAACATAGCAATGTAAAGAAGTGTATTGAGATACCCTTGAATTTAGAATAACATTAGCCTCTGTCATTGTGGGTGAAAGAGAAGGCACCCCAATCTCTTGGTGTTGGGGAAGGCCTGCAAGTCAAAGCATATGAATTTCTTTTACAAAGATTAAAATAGTGGTAAAGCTCAAAGATTTTTCATGAAAGATACTGATATTATATATGAGAAGTACCTGAGTTTGTTGAAAAGCTACTCTTAACTTGAACATCAGAGCTGTTAAACATTAATTAGTCGTTTATTCAAAGCATGAATCAGGAAACACTGATAAATGCAATAGTCTTAAGGATGCTTAGAAAATTACCATGAAATTGCTCTGCTGAACATCATTCCACTAACTGAAGTTCCTTCTGATCTAACAGCAAGTCCATTTTGCGCCTATGATTAAAAAAAAGAATCAGATTCTATATAACTTCATGTCCAATTTACAAGATGATGAAACAAAGATTTGACATACCTTTGTGGGATTCACTCTATAACTTCTAGTGAACATGGGTGTACTTGATATGGATCCACTGCAAGAGTTACATCCACAAATATTCTCTCCAGAAACATTGTTAATATGGCAGAGCTTCGACACATCTGCAAATGTGAATGTAAATCTTTGTAAATATGATAATCGCAATAGTTGTAATACTGAGACACTGATGATATCAACATATGAGTGTGAATTATACAATACACCAAGATACATCCCATTGAACTCAAAGGTCAGTTTCAGATAAAGGAGGCATATTCTGACATTCAGCACATGGTTTAGAGTACAAAATACAAATGAAGTTTTATCCTCCTCCATATACATACATCAAAAACCACAAAATGAAAGCACTAAACTATGGTCAAGGAAATTTTATAAATGTTACTAGACATTATCAATAGAATTTGGCTTACATCCAAACGAATTGAAAACAAACAATATTGAAAGTAACACATTGAAGAGGGATGCTACAGTATTTAAATTAAAACAGGTAAAATAGAAAGCAGCTCAGCTACTTACCATCCCCTTTGTTAGTGATGGAACGAGTACTATTAGTAAACCACCGAACCAGAATGGCATGATCCTGCCGTATTACCCCAGGAGCATTTCTCAACTGAAATAAAACAAAATTAATCAACATAAGAAACAAACTTAGTCACGAGCATATATGCATCCAACTTATTAGATGTACTCTATCATCTTTAAGTATCCTACATCTCAATTCTCAGGCTCAAATATCTTCCTCTCCCCATTCACAGTTCACAGCGACAAACGCGGCCTTACCAACATGAAGCTTTGAATGAACGCACTCAAAACCTACATCCACAAAGTCTACTTAACAAGCATGATAACAGAGATTCAACCTTCATATACTAACTGTTTATTTTCTGTTTAGCAACTATTTAGCAACAAACGAATCTAACATCAATATATTCACTTCCGCCAGTAATAATCAATCATAGATGCACCCAAACGCGATAACTAATCATCGAAACACATAGATGTAACCTAATCACTAGTAATAAATTGTGCAAGTCTAGATGAAAAGAATGGATGATAAGAACCTGCTTAGACTGACGGAAGATGTGAGTTGAAAAAGTCATGATCGTTTCAGCAGAGTGATTGTTTCCCGGAGAAAATGGCGTCCGCCTTCGATGTTGGAATATTGATCGGTTGAAAGGAATCTGTAGTGTATAGGGATAAAAGTCAAATTGCGAAGGCAGCGATTGGGGACAAATGCAGTGTAAAACGTTCTGTTATTGGACGTCATTGTCGGACAGGATCAAATGTGAAGGTACAATTAAATAAAATAATTTTAATGAAATGTTAAGAGATTATTAATATTAAAGTGGTATATAATATAATATATAAATATTAACTATTTGTAGGTTGTAAATTCAGTGATTATGAATCATGTTACTATCGGAGAAGGTTGTTCTATCAATGGGTCGGTTGTTTTCAGTAACGTACAGCTCCAAGAGCGTGTTGTACTCAAGGACTGTCAAGTAGTATTTGTCATTCCAGTGTTCATGTTAATTACAACTGGTTTTAACAAGAGTGTGTTTGAATTTTAAGATTCCAAGGTCATCTAGTTAAAATTAAACAATAATTTTCAAAATAGAGATCCTACCATTTGATTTTGCATCTCGATCACAATCAAAACGCTCCCTTATCATTCGTGAAACCGTTGTAGTTCCTTGTATTTTTGCCTATGTTTATCTGTTGCAAACACATAAATCAAAGCTCTTACCCTTTAAATTTGAACCGCAGGTGTGGTTAATTTGTATGATGATGATGGTCAGGTGGTGGGATTTTCAGGTTGGTTGAATTATTGGAGGTGCGAGGCTAGGCTGGCCGGTGATGATGGTGTTGCGACAGGGGAGATGGAGATGAAGGATCGATTAGTGGTGTAGAGATGGAGAAAGGGTGGTGCTAAAGTGTTCGGTTGGGGGAGGAGGAAGCTAAGTATGTGAGGAGGAAGCTAAGTACTTATTCCGCGTACTCAATTTGGGTATTGAGCCGTACTTATTCAAAATGGGGCGTATTTTGTTTAGGTATTTGATTTTGTTTCTAGTACGTCTCATTAACCGAATTAGATGCTGTAATTGTTTGTATTATATTTATTTAGCCCTTTATAATACCGTTTTTATTTACAACCGTATTATATATGGGTGTACTGTATAACCTATTTTCCAGTAGTGATTCTATCATTGTATGAGATCATGTGGTTACATCATCAATTGCACCGTCTAAAGCCAAGAGTTTTCTAACACATGATAGTGTTCAAAAATTATTAGACTCTTGTTGTTTCAAAATTATTTACAAGAATATTGTGACATTGAGGTCATGATATGAACATAGTGAATGACATTGATCATCAAAAGAAGAAAGGTCGTAACAAAATATAAATAAGAACACATTTAGTTTTCTACTGATTTGTGTAATCTTATACAATTAAAATTATTTTGCATTATGTAACTAACCCGAAATTATCACTTGAATATAGAAAAAGTATAATAATATTCTTCAAAAACATATAATGAAGACTATTTCATAACAAAAAATTATTAATTCTTACATTTGTTGTTTTTCAAACAATTAATAATAATATTCGCAACCTAAATCCCACCAAATAAGTAAAAAAGGAAAAAAGAAAATTTTAATAATGATTTGGAACCTAAAAAATCCCACCAAGCCGACTTTCCTCGAATTATAAAGGGTAAGATATTTTGTCCTCTGTTTACCGTGTTATTTCTGTTCGACTTTGTGGTTTCGTGTTATTACCTTGGTGAACACGGCTAATCGTAGGTCATAACCAACATTCGTTAATCCTATCCAATAAAATTGTCGATCCAGTAACCAAATTCCACTGGCGATCACGATGCCATCATACAGCGGACTCGTACGTACCAACTGGAACTGGAACGAGGATCGTGTTCCATGTGACTATGATATTGAAGGGTATGAAGGGGAAGGAGATACGGTTCAGTACCCATATTACACACAAGGGTCTAGGGCTTTATTGAAGGCACGATATGAGATTGCAAAGGGTTCAGTGGTGAAAGTTGCAATGAGGTTGAAGATGGCTAGGAGGAAGTGGGATGATCCGAATGAAGATGAGGATGCATAGATAAATTTCGCTTTGGAGAATGGAAAGACTTTTTCTTTGGATTATAGTGAGATTGGAGATGACAGGTCTCTTAAAGGGTGTTTGTTTTCTTCTGATGAGATGTTTCATGCCACCCTGTCATGATCGAGATTCTAGACTCTTCCGGAGTACTCAAGAAAATGAGAGAACTTACAAGTATAGCACATTAGACCCTGGAACGTCCTAGATTTCTCTAGGACATCGAATAATGATTTAGAACATTTCATGAAGACTTGTAAATATATGTAACTTGGTAGAATAGTCTAGATTAGTCAAGAATATAGGACTAATGTAGTAATATCTAGAAACTTCGCTAGGGGGAGGGGGGAAGGACAAGTATAAATAGGGAGGAGCTTATTTGCTCCAAACCATCGGAAAGTTTCCTTGTATTCTCTCGAGCTCTTATAATAGAAGTTCTCTTTCGTTTGTAGAAACTCGAAAGCCTTATTCTCTTGCTTACTTAGTCCTTTATACATCTCAAGGAAGTGTTGTAGCCTGACTTAGTCGAAGTTACACTAAGTGGCACACGGTGATCGAGTCATCCCGTGACACATGGTATCAGATCCAGGTTCGTACAAGCAAGAGATCATGGCTACGGAAGGAGGAAGTAGTGAAGTAGAAAACATACCCCCTGTCGTCGAAGAGAGAGGAAGAAAGTCCAAGAAGAGGGGCCAATCGATAGATGCCTTGGCAAGCTTAGAAAACAAGCTTACAAGGACAGAGATTAACGTCGGTGAGATCCTTGAATGGAAGGATACCGTCGATCAGTTCGTTGCAGAGATAAGTGACACGAGTGATGGATTAAAGGAGACCATCGGTATCCTCAAGGAAGAAGTCCTTGGACTTGTCAACACCTTGCGGAATGAGTTCTGTGAGAAGATAAGCACTTTAGAAGATGAGGTGAAGCTATGCAAAGCATAAATAGCCGGAGGATCTATTACGCCACACACAGAAGCCCCTAAGCCCTCGAAATATGGAGGTAAGTGTCACACCCCCAAACCGGAACGGTGGAAATGTTCGGGGGCGGAGGACGTCATGTACAGTATCACAACAATGCATAATAGTAAAACAAGCAACAACATCATCCACTGCATTAATAATATAATTTCATACAAGTGTGTTCTGTATAGTTTATAAGACACCGAAAATAAGAATCAAAATAAGAGATGAGTCTTGAACGTGCTCCATCTTCTCAAAACCTGATCATCGGTACCTGTCTACTGGTGACCTGAGAATACAAGTTATTTTGAAAGCGTAGATCAGCATTAAAGCTGGTGAGTTCATAAGTATTTTAGTGTCATTGTTTGTATAAGTTTGAAGAAAGTGTTTGTAAATGTTTGATGTAAATTTTTGTAAATGTTTGATGTAAATGTTTGTAAACTTCCTAGAAAATCCTATATTTTCTACTAAAGTAGTCTTCTACCAAGACCCAACTGTTCTTTATGTTTGTTCTTTTGTAAAAGTGAGTGTTTTCCCAAAGTTTGACTATCATTACCAAAATATAGTTTTCATTACCGTTTATGTGAGAAGATCACAATGTGAATGAAATGGGATAAGATTGTACTTTTATCTAAGTAACTACCAATGTACTGACTACATTAAACCTGTTTGTTTAATTAAGGTAAAATGTGATAAGATTGTAACCATATTTGATTGACTAGTATAACACGACGTTCGAGACGTCGAAATGATATGACATTCATCACCCGTAGACCTGAAGGTCCCACTGTAGCTAGCAGCAAGGTGTAGAATGGTCAGTCTCGTATAGATCTATACACAAATTCAAGCTCTCCCTCCAGGAGACTCTGGGTACAAAACGTGACACAGCAGTATATTGTCGCGCCATGAAGTAGTGGCTCACATTAATGTTATAGTATTCTTGTATTTGTATAGTATGTTCTAGTGTATTGTATGTTCTCTCTGTCTAGTGTGTAGTATGTTCTATCTGTTTCTCTTTATAGTGAGTATTGTTTCTCATTATAGTATGTATTGTATCTCATTATAGTATGTATTGTTTCTCGTTATAGTATGTTTGAACTGACTCATGTATGAACTGACTCTTGTATGTTTCATTGTTCTAGAAATAGTAAGTAGTGACTTCCTAAACTATACCTATTATAGTTTACTAGCAATGTTGTTTGTATCACGGAACATGTTTGTACACCTTTGTTGCCCAAAGGTATTGAACTGAACGAAGAACTTTTATATCTATATACATACACATAATATATAACTAAGATTCAAACGACCTTCGGACAAACAACTGATACCCTAAGTCCACAACCAAACAAGGAACAGGAAATAAGGCGAGTTATTAGTCCTAAGTCCTTTCAATCCTACTTATATAACTATATCCATATAGACATGATTTTGACAATATATAAGTTTAAAAGAGTTTTGATAAAAGAGTTTAGCATATAAAAGATTTTGTAAAACGATTTGAAGCAATTTGTTTGAAAACATAGTTTGAAGTATAAGAAATCCATTTGTTTGATAGTTATTAATCACATATGATTGATATAATAACTATAATGTTTCTACTTGTATCCCCCCCCCATAAAAGCATTTAAAATCATTTAAAAGATAAGTTAAGGGGTATGAACTCACCTGTACTGAGTGATGCGAATGAAAGATCGATATAGGATGCTAAGTGTCAAGTGAATCCTTGAGCACAACGGATCCTAATAAGCATATAATGACACATATATGTATATAATTAGTGTTTATACAATTAATCATGTAAGGAAAACACCTTAGGAACTAGGAAACACTTATATTGATGTGTTACAATCACATACAATTGCATCAAAGGGATTTAAGGCCACACAAGAGTGTGTACGGCCAAGGTGTGTACGGACTATGTGTATACGACCATATGTGTGTACGGCCTTGGAGTGTACAGCCGTACACTCCTTGAAGAACATGCCAAGAAGGTGGTTTGCGGCCCTATCTAGCATCCTCTAAGTGTCCATGATCTTATTTTGGGACATAACATGAGTTGAAGGTCTAAATATGCACTAAACAAGGGGTGTACGACCACATGAGGTGTGTACGGCCATACACCCTTGAAGTTCTTTCTTTGGATGATGATTTAAGCCCAAAAATCATGTGTTTATCAATCCTAGCTAGAAGATAGAAGAAAGAATCACACTTTTGTAGGTTCTAGTGAGTTGACGGCCCAAGAACAAGTAGGTGTTCTTGGTGTTCTTGGAGAAAGTGCTGAACACTTGAATATCTACCCAAAAAGAGTAATTTCATGGATGAAATCAAAGGGTGATACAAGATCATGAAGGATAATCACAAAGAAATGGAAGGAATTCTTACATTTTTGAAGATCTAGATGAAGAAAGTTGATGATAGTTGAGAGAGAAATCCGAATTCTTGGCTTGGAAGTGTGAAAAGTGTTGAAAAATGACTAAGTAGCTTCTTTATAGGTGAGAGTTCACGGCCATAGATGGGTGTACAGCCGTACACCCATGTGTACGGTCGTACACTCCTCTTGAAGGAGTGTTTGGCTGAATTTACTACCATGAACTTTTAGAACTCATTCCTATACCCTATCCTTGAATGTACAAGACTTGGAACACTCAAACAGACTCTAAAAAATGCTAAAAGATAGCAGAAACGATTCTAACTTTGATTGATTTGAAGGACTGTACAAGATAGAATTTCGGGTTGTCACATCATCCCCCCGTTAGAGAGAATTTCGTCCCGAAATTAGAGTTTAAGCAATTAAGTAATTACAAATAACCAAGTAAAAATTATGAGGATATTTCAGTTTCAACTGATCCTCGCGCTCCCACGTGAATTCAGGTCCTCGCTTGGCATTCCAGCGAACCTTCACTATCGGGATACGGATTTGCTTCGTTTGCTTGACCTCTCGGTCCATGATCTCTACTGGTTCTTCCACGAAGTTGAGGCTCTCCTTGATCTCAATCTCGTCGAGTGGGATTACAAGAGTCTCATCGGACAGACACTTTTTCAAGTTCGAGACGTGGAAAGTAGAATGTACGTTACTAAGTTCGCGAGGTAGTTTGATTTTGTAAGCTACAGGGCCAATTCTAGCGATAATCTCGAAAGGCCATACGTATCTTGGATTTAGCTTTCCATGCTTTCTGAAGCGTATCAAGCCCTTCCAGGGTGAGACCTTCAATAGAACACGGTCGCCCACCTGGAATTCCAACGGTTTCCTTCTCTTGTCTGCGTAGCTTTTCTGTCGGTCTCTAGAGGCTTTCAATCATTGACGAATCTGAACGATCTTATCTGTCGTTTCCCGAATGATCTTTGGACCTGTGAGAGTGCTGTCAGGAACTCGTCCTTTAGCTAACTGAGTGTCGCCCACCTCAGTCCAGCACAGAGGGGATCTGCACTTACGGCCATAGAGGGCTTCAAATGGAGCAGCCTTTATGCTCATGTGATAACTATTGTTGTAGGAGAACTCAACAAGGGTAAATGAGTATCCCATGCCTTCCCAAAGTCTATCACGCAGGCTCGCAACATATCTTCCAAAGTTTGAATAGTCCTCTCACTTTGTCCATCAGTTTGCGGATGGTAGGTTGTACTCATGTCTAGCCTAGTTCCTAGGGAACTTTGTAGCGACTGCCAGAACCTAGAAGTGAATCTACTATCTCTATCAGAGATAATGGATATGGGAACACCATGCAGTCGTACGATCTCCCTAATGTATGTTCTAGTTAGTTTCTCCATCTTGTCAGTCTCTTTGATAGGCAGGAAGTGTGCGGACTTTGTTAACCTCTCTACGATCACCCAAATGGTATCGACACCACCCGATGTCTTGGGCAACTTGGTTATGAAGTCCATTGTGATCCGCTCCCACTTCCATTCAGGTATCTCTGGTTGCTGAAGTAAACCTGATGGTTTCTGATATTCGACCTTAACCTTGGCGCAAGTAAGGCACTTGCTCACGAAGGTATCAATCTTTGCTTTCATGTTAGGCCACCAGTATAACTTTTTAAAATCCAGATGCATCTTATCTGAACCTGGGTGGATGGAATATCGAGTGTTGTGCGCTTCGGTCATGACCAAGTCTCTGAAACCACCGTGCTTCGGTGTCCAGATCTGATCCATGAGATAAAAGGCTCCGCCACCCTTGACTTCTAAATTTTTATCCATCCCTCTCAGGGATTCACCCGACACGTTTTCAGGTTACAAGGCTTCAAGCTGAGCCTCCTTAATTTGTGTGGACAAGTGTGAATGGATAGCCATAGTCAATGATCTGACTCTATAACCAGAGTATTATTTCTGACTTAGGGCGTCAGCTACTATGTTGGCCTTGCCGGGATGATAACGAATTTCACATTCGTAGTCACTGAGTAGCTCGACCCACCGTCGTTGTCTCATGTTGAGCTCCTTCTGGTCGAATATGTGTTGAAGGCTTTTGTGGTCTGTAAAGATAGTGCTTTTCGTACCATACTGATAGTGTCTCCAAATCTTCAGAACAAATACCACTGCTCCTAACTCAAGATCGTGTGTGGTGTAGTTGACCTCGTGTGTCTTTAGCTGTCTTGAGGCATAGGCGATGACCTTACCTCGTTGCATCAGAACACAATCGAGCCCTTGGTTGGATACATCACAATAAACCACGAAGTCTTATATCCCTTCTGGGAGGGACAGTATCGGTGCGCTGCATAAGGCTCGCTTTAGGGTTTGAAACTCTTTCTCTTGCTTCTCTTCCCAGTCAAAGGCCACGCCCTTCTGGGTCAATGTTGTAAGCGGTTTCACAATCCGAGAGAAGTTCTGAATGAACCTGTGATAGTAGCCAGCAAGGCCTAGAAACTAACGAATTTCTGTAGGCGTCTTCGGTGCTGACCAGATCTCAATGGCTTTGATTTTGGAAGGGTCCACGTGTATTCCCTCTTCGCTAACCACGTGACCCAAGAATTCGACACTTCGGATCCAAAATTCACATTTGGAGAACTTCGCATAAAGCTTCTCTGATCGCAGTGTTTCTAAGACCTGACGCAGATGTTGACTATGCTCCTCCTTACTACGAGAGTAGATAAGTATGTCATCGATGAATACAATGACGAACTGATCCAAGTAAGGACGGCTTGGATCTATGTTGAATGCTCGAGATGATACGGAGGTTCTGAAGGGTTTTGAGCATTCTAACACTCCTAAGGTGTACATGCAACCCTAAATACATTCGATCTATGTTTTCTCTATTATACATGCAAATATCAATTTTCCAAGGTATTGTTCTAACTAGCATAATATAAAGTACATATAATACAAATTCTAGTAGAATTACATACCTCTTTGTTGTAGCTTGATTCCATGGAGCTTAAGAGCCTAGTGCCTCAAGTGTGACACCTCAAATGGTTCACACAACATCACCAACATCTTGGAATAACTTGAGAGAAAAGGTTACTATGCTCAAATCGGCTAGCCCTCATGTGTACACACACTAGTCCCAATTTCTTGAGCCATGTGGTTCTTCTATATAGTGGCTATTAGGGTTACACCATGTAACTCATGACTTTCCATATTCTCCATGCTCCATGGGTTAAAACCTCCATGGAGTATTCATGGGTTACTCCATGGGTTACTCTATGGGTTTAGCCCAACATGAAGAACTATGGATCATAAGCCCACATATATAAGAATGAATGATTTACACAATCAATCCCCATATATTTAATTAGTCTCCTTTTGATGACAATATTAATTCCAAATTAATTCTTGATCAATACTAATTAAATAATATGATTTCATATTAATATATTAGAACTTATAATATATTAACAAATCATAAATATCCTTTTCTCATAAAAGTCTATCCAAATTGTTCCGATGCCATGCAACCCAAATGGACCATGCCAATCGGGTCAAGTACATACCAATTAGAGTTATGGACTTAGACACTAATCCAACAGTATCCCACTTGGATAAGTCTAAAACTATTATTGCATATGACTTCAAAACCTGACTAGCAATCGTAGCTCTTAAAAGCTGTTGTCGAACTCTGAACAAATCAATGACGCGTCCATTAGATAAGGGATCATATATTCCTCCATTCTAGATATCATATGGATTGAGACATGGATTATAATCATTCTCTCTTTCCATTTGTTGTTTCCCAATTTCCGATTTATGACGACCGACTAATTGAACAAATCAAATCAGTCCTGGCTTGGCCAAGCACTTCGGGGTGTCATCACTAAATCATCGAGGGGCCCACAGATATCGCATTTATCCCTTTAATGGTAAAAGGAATGGATAAACTTCGACTCATATGCTTGTTGTACTACTTGTTGAATCATACACAAAGGCACGTTTTATAACATCTAGTTACCAATGCGTTTTCGTACAATTAATGCATAACCAACTCATAGGCAACAACTCATATCTCTAGGTTTGAAGAATATAAGATATTATCGTCTCATGATCACTCGTGATAAATCCATGAAGTGAGTCAAATGAGAGTGGGTTTAATCCAATACTCAGAACTTATGAGCACTCATGAATGTTGCAGCAACTCTTGCTATGTCCACTACCTTGGACATCTACAAACCAGCTTCATGACAGTCTTGATTCATATCTACTTCCAACATATGACCGACTATGGATGGTTTGAATAACTTAGTCATTCAGTAAGAACGACCTAGTTATTCTGGAAGTCAAAACATGCAAAGTGAAACGCAAGAATAATCGAATCCAATATGGTCTCAGAACTTATGAATATAAATAAAACACCTTTTATTTATCACCATATTGATTACCCATCATTCATTGCATACTGTTTCAAACTATCAACTTTATACTTGAATTAAAAACAATAGTTGTCCCATGCTCCAAACATGTACACTATGTTTTCTAAACACTAGACATGCCATACACCAAGTATGCACACTATGTTTTTCCAAACATTAGTTATGCCATACACCAAGTATGCACACTAAGTTTGTCTATGATCTTTTACTTTGTGAAATAGATCGATTGAACATAATTCCAATGATACTCATTTCACAATCCCAAATCCTTACCGCAAATGCAAGAATCCAGATTCCTGCCATTTACCTAAATCTGTTAGATTCTAAACTTATATGCATTGATCCTCTTGTAATGATTATGCACAAAGTCTCAAAGACTTGTCAACAGACATTACAGAGTATTCCAATGGAGATCATTCCATGGAAATGAAGTCTCAAATTCAAAGTACATTGCTTTGAACATCCTTATTGCATTAAGTTTCCTAATCTTACACAGATTTAATGAATAACTTCCACCTATGGGAATATTTCCATATTCTCATTTTGACTATCACTTCTGACCAAGAGTTGCCTCTTTTCAGAATATGTCAATATGGTCCTCTCCAAAAATTTACACCATACTTCCAACTGTCCCTGAGCAACCAATCTTTGGTAAACCTTAGATTGTCTTCGACAATTGCTTAATCATCTTAGTCATATCCAATTCTAGACCTTTTCCCCTCTTAATGCCCCAGACATTTGGAAAAAATTTAGAACAGATGAATATTATAGCACATGCAATCGATCCTATATCAGAAGCGTATGGGACACGATTCATGATGTCTTACATAAAGACATGATAGTAGACCAGTCTTTTTGCTATAATATTTCTATTTCTATTTGCCAAGTTCTCATAATTCAGATTATGAAAAGGGATGTCGTAATCATAATCGAATTTTAGAATGCAAATAATGTACCCATATATAGAATTTTCTTATGTTGAACCATTCCAACATAACATTCATTTATATATATATATATATATATATATATATATATATATATATATATATACTTGACTAAATTTGATTAAAATCTCATGATCTAAGCTTTTAGATTTGAAATGAAGTATAATTTCATCTCCCTTAATTATAGCAAAACAACTTTTTCCCAATTGAAACATTTTGTTTTCTATAATTAACATTGCTAACTTGCAACACTTTCATAATTATCATGCTCCCACTAACATGATGATTATTAGCATAACACTTATACTCCCACTAGCTTTGACATGTACTTAGAAATCAGCTGGACTTCTAGAAATCAATACTATATTGACTTTATTACCAAAGTTCAAATTTCTGATACGAGATGCTTTGATAAAACTTTATCAAAATCATACACCCTTCCTTAGATAGCTCATATGTGTGTCTAAACAGTTTCATAACTATGAAAAGGGATGCCGTAATCATAGTCTCAATTGTTTACACCTTTGTCATTCCTCACAAGTCCATGTTAGTGTGCCGGTTAACCACACACGCTCCACTAACGACTTTGAGAATGCAAATATCATAATTGCTATCTATTTAAAATCTACTTAGTGAAAGCGTTTCCTCACCATCATTTTCATGAATTGGAGAGAAACCTTATGACACTTAGATTTTATGGTGTATGTGTTCCTATCCATGTGAATTTGTCAAAACCACAAGGGGAGGTTAGTGACAAATCCAAACTCATATGGACCAAACCTGTGCAATCTTAACTTCTTGCCACCTGGCAGCACAAGGGCCTACCATTGCTTCCAAGTTGTTATGCAACCAATTGAGAAATCTCATAAATCATATGCAAAACCAACTTTAACTAGGACGGGCACAGAAATAGGAATATGTCAACACGATAGGTTATAAACCTCAAGTCGTGTGCTAGTGATAAACTACAGGTTGTATTCTTGATTAGACTCTTTCAAGATCTTTTAGACTCCCACTGTCCTCTTGACATATAAGACTCTCTTGCCAAATATTCAAAAGATAGTGCGGATTCTTATCAAGAAAAATACTTCACACAATTGGCCTAAGTTGGTCTTTGTTTTATCCAAAACATCACAACTTACCAATTTCAAATGTACAAGAGTAGAACACATTTTACTCTTACATTTGACAGGTGTTAATAAACCTTCTTTAAGATATGTCACTCAAGTTACAATCTTGGAGTATGACTCTAAGGATTGTTTTGGGATGAAGTATGACTCGTCTTCTTGATTTAACCATTTCAACAATTCATGACTCCTCTTCTTAGTCATAAGAATGCACTAAGATGTCCTTAGAAGACCAATTGTAATGTGGTTCTTTAATCATTTAAGATGATCACAAAACATGATACTAAAGTACTCTCCCATCTTTTCAGATTTGAGAAACTTTTATCTTTTTGCCTAATTTGATTCTTCTCATTCGTTCTGCCATACATCGAAACTTTTCTAATGTTTCAGAATTATACTTAAACTTGTAAGTATAACCATATTTACTAAACTTTAGTAAATCATGACGAATAGTCTTATTGATCTTTTGTGGTGGACTTGACCAGTGCACAAGAATGTGTACTCGATTCCTTAGTCCTTCACTTGACTCACATATACATATGAACAGGGAATTAGTCTTAATTTTTCCAAAGATGAAAAATCTCATTCATCATACAATACAACTTGCATGATTCCAAGTTTCTATCCAACTGAAACTTTGGCAATGAGAAACTTTCCTTATTTGGTAAATTATGACACTACCCCAAAGGACAGAATCAAATCCATTTACTAATGTTGCTATCAATGGAATCATATAAACAACAATTTTTTCACAAATGCCATTGTAAGGATACTTAAAATAAATAAAATCAAAAATTTTCCTTTTATTTTAAAACTTGCGGAAAAAACTTATCCTTACAATGAAAATGCATATGAAAGCTATGTTGTTATCTATTCTTAAGCAATCTATCACAGCTTTTAAGCAACAGCTCAAAATTCTATTCATTGAACCATGCGATTGAAATCCATCTTCGCGATCAGAATCAACTTACTCTTCTTTAAGTTTCCTCTCTTTTCTTTGATTCTTAAAACTTCAACATGTGACCCAGTCACATCATGTAATAAGAATCTCCAAATAGGAACTTAATAGAGTTAGATAGTGGACTTACCTGAAGTAGGGTCAAACTTTTTGACTTGACCAACCTTATGATCTTTCAGGTAAATAGGGCAGCTTCGCAACCAATGCCCCTTCCTTTGGCAATATAAGCATATGGACTCTTTGGGAATGGTACACGAGACTGTCTCAGACTTAGCCTTTCTCTTTACCATTTAGTCAGCTGAGTTGACTATGGCCGATCCCTTTCCATTGGGAAGAGAAAGCTTTTCTGGATATCCAATGTTACCATTGTCAATGTCCATGGTAGTTTGGGAAGTTGATCTTCTAATCAAATTTGCTTTACCGTTGCTCTAAATCATTGCTGAATCAGCAGCACCTAACAAATAGATAAGATCATTAAGGGTCATGTCATAGTCTGTTTCATAGTAGTCCCAAAGGAAACTCACTATGTGACTTAGAAAGTGATTGAACAACCAACTTTCTCAAGACTTTTACACCCAACTCTCCCGGCTTGTCAATATGTGACTTTATCTCCAAGATGTGAGCACACATAGACTTTGCTTACCAATAGGGCTTGAGTGACCTTGAACTTGTGGGTTAGGGAGAATAATTGCAGGAGGTGGAGGTAGAGAAGTATGATTTCCATGAACCAACCATGGGACATCATTTTCATTAGGAAAGCTTGTTCCAAGAGTTTTGGGAAGATCATAATTGTCTGAACCAGACATCTTTTGATAGATATTCAAGATAGTTGATTTAAAGTCCTTAATATCACACCCAATATGAAATATTAAGGCTAGGACCCAACACAATACTTTTATAACTTGGAAGAGGGATGCCATAATCCAAGCTATAAAATATTTGAAGGTAGGCGAATGATGATTCACCAACTTCCACCATAAAAAACGAAATAATTTATTAGGTTTTAATTGGATTTGAAACTCCTAGATCTTTTGAGATTCATTAAACTTTTCAATGACTTGTTTCAATCTCGATTGTGCCCTCTCAAAATTTGGGACTGGGATGCCGAGGATCACAAAACAAGGTGTGAATAACCATGCAAATATACCTGGTACCCTTAATATTTACCACTCAATTGATGTGCCGGTTAACCACACGCGCTCCATTGATACTATGATAAACATTAAGTTACCCTTTGCCTACCTTGTTAAATCCAAGTTAGTGTGTCGGTTAACCACACACGCTCCACTAACGACTTAAGCAAAGTGCAAAGTGTAATTTCATGGGTTAGCACCAAATTCACATTTTCCTAAAGTAACTAAGATTGGGAATTTGTAAAAGGTTTAGTTACTTTATATTTATCATTAATACTTTTAATGAAGGGAGAAATCTAGTCCTTGTCCTACCCGTTCGGCTAAAGAACCTCCACCAGTCAAGGAAGCGGTGGGTGAGAGTGGACACCCATTAAACTGCAGTTTTATAGGCAGTAACCTTATACCCCCTTATAGACCGACTTCGTGAATGAGGCCTACTAACGGTAAGACTGACTTTGTTCTTATACATATATATATATATATATATATATATATATATATATATATATATATATTATTAACTTATAATACTATAAAGTATAAGGGTTGAATTTTAACTTTTAAAATTCTAAGGGCTTAACTTGGAATTAAAGTATTCATGAGGGGAAACTTTACAAATTCCAAAACTTGAGGGCAAGTTTTGAACACTACAAAACTTTTCAATTCCATAACTTGTGTGTTTAAAGTAGTTTTAATGAAAAAACTCTTCAAGATCCGTAACTTGAGAACAAGTTATGGAAGACTTTAAAGCATTTAAAAATGAGACTCTTCACTTTCATAACTTATGGAAATCTTATGAGTTTTAATAATCATAAATGTGACTTTACATATAACTTGAGGACAAGTTACAAAAACACATATTATGAACAACTTTTAGATTAATTTGGATTGAAAACATATTATCACATAACTTTTCTATTAATCTAAATCAACTCATAAGAACAAGATAATTCAAATCAAACAATTTTCATGTATATAGCCTATCCATTAAACTAATACAAAACATGAATCTATTGACAATTATCTACGAAATTGGATTAGCATGAACATTACCACATCAAAAATAGGTTTACAAGTTCAAAAAAAGCTTAGGGTAATGTTCCTAGTCCAATTCCAGCCAAAAAAACTCGAAAATATGCTGTCAGGGGCTCCTAATCGTCGAGTGTATGAACCTAGTCGACGAGTAGGATGAATTTCTTCATGGAATCGGCGAGTTCATCAGTGGACTCGGCGAGTCCAGTTCCCAGACAGCCAGAAAATCGATTTTTTCAGCTTTTTTCAGCAATTTGCATCAAGTATAATTGAAAACAAACCTGGCTCTGATACCACTGAAGGGTTTTGAGCATTCTAACACTCCTAAGGTGTACATGCAACCCTAAATACCTTGGATCTATGTTTTCTCTATTATACATGCAAATATCAATTTTCCAAGGTATTGTTCTAACTAGCATAATATGAAGTACATATAATACAAATTCTAGTAGAATTACATACCTCTTTGTTGTAGCTTGATTACATGGAGCTTAAGAGCCTAGTGCCTCAAGTGTGACACCTCAAATGGTTCACACAACATCACCAACATCTTGGAATAACTTGAGAGAAAAGGTTCATATGCTCAAATCGGCTAGCCCTCATGTGTACACACACTAGTCTCAATTTCTTGAGCCATGGGGTCCTTATATATGGTGGCTATTAGGGTTACACCATGTAACTCATGTCTTTCCATATTCTCCATGCTCCATGGGTTAAAACCTCCATGGAGTATCCATGGGTTACTCCATGGGTTTAGCCCAACATGAAGAACTATGGATCATAAGCCCACATATATAAGAATGAATGATTTACACAATCAATCCCCACATATTTAATTAGTCTCCTTTTGATTAAAATATTAATTCCAACTTAATTCTTGATCAATACTAAGTAAATAATTTGATTTCATATTAATATATTAGAGCTTATAATATATTAACAAATCATAAATATCCTTTTCTCATAAAAGTCTATCCAAATTGTTCCGATGCCATGCAACCCAAATGGACCATGCTAATTGGGTCAAGTACATACCAATTATAGTTATGGACTTAGACACTAATCCAACAGGTTCGTGTCGAGTTTGTCGCCATAGATAACTAGAGTTTCGCTAGACGGCAGATTAAGGCGAACAGCCTTTTCGTAACACATGATGTCAGCACGATGAGAACTCAACCAATCCATGCCGATTATGACGTCGAAATTTTCAATTGAGACCGGAATGAGGTCGATTGGAAATGAATGGCTATCTAGAGTTAGTGTACATCCTATGTATATGCAGCTAGCGCTTTCTGTCTTTCCGTTAGCCATTTCTATAGTGAACGGTTCTTTAAGTGCACGTGATTTTTGCTTAAGCAAGTGAGCAAATTTCTGGTTCACGAAACTCCTCTCCGCTCCACTATCAAACAATATGCATGCATATGAGTTATCGAGGAGCAACATACCAGTGACCACTATGGGGTCGGCAACTGCTTCCTCTTGGCCTATAGCCAAAACTCTTCCTACTCCGCCGGCATTCCCTACATTCGGGCAGTTCCTTTTGTAGTGGCCCATCTCGCCACAATCGTAGCAAGCCTGGCCCACACCAGCGTCGGGGACTTGGGTTATTGGCCTTGCCGGAGCCTTGCAGAAACGGGCAGTGTGCCCCATCCTGTTGCAGTTAGAGCACTGCATTTCCTGGCAGGGTCCGTTGTGGTGGAAGCTGCATTTGTTGCACTTAGTCAAGCTTGCAGCGTACTGCTTTATCGGCGCAGTAGCAGTAGGTGCTATCGAAGCATGAACGGCCACGACCTGCTGCTTTTTGGCAGCTTTCTGTGCAGTGTTCTTCTTTTTGTTATACCAGAACTTCCGCTTGTTGTCAGCGGCTTTGGAGGGTTCTGAGACGGCTAGGGTTGTTGTTGTTGACGGGGTACGGACCCCATGGTCAATGAGCCGTTGTGCCAATCCCTTGGAACTATCGAAGGTAGTGGGGTTTGAAGCTAGGAAATTCCCCTGAAATGGAGGCACTAGCCCCCAGATGTACCTCTCCACCTTCTTCGCTTCAGAAGAGACCATTCCCGGATATAGCGCTACTAGATCGCTGAATCTGGCAGTGTAGGAGACTATTTCGGAGCCCTTCATGGTTAGGCTCCAGAGTTCCTTCTCAAGTTTCTGAACTTCGCCCCTCAGGCAGTACTCCTCGATCATGAGATCCTCCAGAGCTTCCCAGCCCATAGCGTTTGCCACTATAAAAGTTAGTGACTTGACATGGCTATTCCACCACGTCAGGGTTCTGTCCGCGAAGGTGCAGGTAGCAAATTTAACTTTGCTCCCTTCCGGACAGGAGTAGATCTCAAATATCGACTCCGTTTTCTCGAACCATTACGAGAGGGAAATGATTCCGCCAGTGCCATTGAAGGCCCTGGGTTTGCAGTTGGTGAAGTCCTTATACGAGAACTCTCTAGAGCGCACCGGAGCTTCAACTCGAGTGAAATGCACATTCGTTCCACTCCCGCTAGTACCGGTAGTGGTGAATTATGCTAGGGCTGCTGTAACAGCCGCATTCATAGCAGCTTGAATAGCTGCTGGATTGTATTGAGGAGGAGGAGGTGGTGGAGTTTGATTCAGAGTTATTGGAATAGCGCGCCTGTTCGATCTACGAGGAGGCATCTTGAAGCTATAAGATCACAAAGATGAATATATTGGTAAGTATTCAATAGAGAGAATAATGAGAGTGACTCATGGACTAACTCTCCATAGCCCAACAACACAGATGAAAGTATGATTGAATAGAGATCTAGTACTAGAAAGATGAAAGCATTTGGATAATAATTTCCATGAGATTAGATATCTGTCAATAATATTGGTATTAAAGATGTAACAAGTTCGGGAAAATGACCTAGGAGTAGGTCTTACATCAAACCAGGATAGGAAAATTTTGACAGAATAAAAGCCTAATCGACTGAAAGTTCAAGGTCTTAAGATAAACAGGAAATTACAGGGAAAAGTGCTACTTATAGCATAGATAAGAAGGCAAATCCTTAGATAAAAAGGAAATATAAGCAGAGCATCTCCTACTGGTGATGGGAACCCCTTGGGCGAACCCTTAAATCAGCCAGCTGACGCTCCATGTCAACAAGGCGACGCTCATACACTTGTTGGCGCACGCGATGTTCTATGAATTCAGCTCGAGTCACAGCTAGTTCTTGCCGTCGAGACTCATGGTCCCTCGCATCTCTCTCACCAGCATCTTCCAGACGACGAATGCGGACCTTATTAATTCCCGCATTAGCATCAACTTCCGCGATTCGGATGATGGCTGTCATACCCTGTATTTCGTTTCGGGCAACCCTGCGACCCAGAATAGGCAGGACTCTGTCCGCTGAGCCTCCTTCGCTCAGGTTATAGAAGCTTCTGTCTCCGTTTTATGGCATGGGTTGACCCTGTTCTTGACTCCATGTCTCCAAACTTTCCAACCACAGAGGCGTCGGACCTTGAAAAGCAAGACGAGGGTTAGGATTTGGGGTTGGAGCTACCAGGGGTTGATCATTGACTTCTGGCTCGGAGTCAGAATCCTCCGGGAAGTTCTCTGTGAATTCATCGTCCAATGGAATCGTATGATTATCTTCTAGCTCATCATCGAGCCATCCACCATTACCGTGGTTGGGGAAGTACGGGTCACCAGGGAGATTGAATCCAGCCATGTTATCTACGCGAGAATGGGGGTAAAAGAAATAATTAATAGATGTACTAATTAAGATAATTATAAGATGATCCGTACCAGTTACTCCAACATTTGTGTAGTGCATACCAGTCATATGTAACCAAAACAAGATAGACCTTCGAATAAGTGATCCTAACTCTAAGTCCACAACCAAACAAGGAACAGAAAGTAAAGCAAAGATCACAGATTCTAAGTCTATGACACCCTAGTCATATATAACTTTAGCGTATCCACTCAACAATTATTGACATACTAATAAAGACCTTTTTAGTTTGTACATAAGTAATTATAGTAACACAAAATACTCTTATAGTATTTTAAGTTTATGTTTTGTTCTTATGTTTTCATTGTAGTAGCGTTGGTAAGTTTTTATAAGACTTGCTGCAACACCACAACCATTCCTAGGCACATGCTAATCACTTCTCGGAAAGATATAGTTGATCAGGATATATCACTCCCAGATCTGATTATATGTCCCCAAGCCTAATCGTGTTGTCCAACAATCGCAATACTTTTTTTTATGTCCTAGTGACACTGATTTTAGTATGAATGCAGGTAGGTGTACTTTGGTTAAATATTTTATTATTTAAAAGTATAAACTCTTGATCAGAGTATTTTAATCCCGTTGTGTTTATAGTTGTATATCTGTTATGGGTTGATATAGTCAATTCACTATAAACAATGCTCTGATACCAATCTGTCACACCCCCAAACTAGAACGACGGAAACGTTCGGGGGCGGAGGACGTCATGTATAGTATCACAACAATGCATAATAGTAAAACAAGCAACAACATCATCCATTGCATTAATAATATAATTTCATACAAGTGTGTTCTGTATAGTTTATAAGACACCAAAAATAAGAATCAAAATAAGAGATGAGTCTTGAACGTGCTCCATCTTCTCAAAACCTGGTCATCGGTACCTGTCTACTGGTGACCTGAGAATACAAGTTATTTTGAAAGCGTGGATCAGCATTAAAACTGGTGAGTTCATAAGTATTTTAGTGTCATTGTTTGTATAAGTTTGAAGAAAGTGTTTGTAAATGTTTGATGTAAATTTTTGTAAATGTTTGATGTAAATGTTTGTAAACTTCCTAGAAAATCCTATATTTTCTACTAAAGTAGTCTTCTACCAAGACCCAACTATTCTTTATGTTTGTTCTTTTGTAAAAGTGAGTGTTTTCCCAAAGTTTGACTACCATTACCAAAATATAGTTTTCATTACAGTTTATGTGAGAAGATCACAATGTGAATGAAATAGGAAAATAAAGATGTACTGTACTTTTATCTAAGTAACTACCAATGTACTGACTACATTAAACCTGTTTGTTTAATTAAGGTAAAATGTGATAAGATTGTAACCATACTGGATTGACTAGTATAACACGACGTTCGAGACGTCGAAATGATATGACATTCGTCACCCGTAGACCTGAAGGTCCCACTGTAGCTAGCAGCAAGGTGTAGGATGGTCAGTCCCGTATAAATCTATACATAAATTCACGCTCTCCCTCTAGGAGACTCTGGGTACAAAACGTGACACAGCAGTATATTGTCGTGCCATGAAATAGTGGCTCACATTAATGTTATAGTATTCTTGTATTTGTATAGTATGTTTTAGTGTATTGTATGTTCTCTCTGTCTAGTGTGTAGTATGTTCTATCTGTTTCTCTTTATAGTGAGTATTGTTTCTCATTATAGTATGTATTGTATCTCATTATAGTATGTACTGTTTCTCGTTATAGTATGTTTGAACTGACTCATGTATGAACTGACTCTTGTATGTTTCATTGTTCTAGAAATAGTAAGTAGTGACTTCCTAAACTATACCTATTATAGTTTACTAGCAATGTTGTTTGTATGACTGAACATGTTTGTACACCTTTGCTGCCCAAAGGTATTGAACTGAACGAAGAACTTTTATATCTATATACATACACATAATATATAACTAAGATTCAAACGACCTTCGGACAAACAACCGATACCCTAAGTCCACAACCAAACAAGGAACAAGAAATAAGGCGAGTTATTAGTCCTAAGTCCTTTCAATCCTACTTATATAACTATATCCATATAGACATGATTTTGACAATATATAAGTTTAAAAGAGTTTTGATAAAAGAGTTTAGCATATAAAAGAGTTTGTAAAACGATTTGAAGCAATTTGTTTGAAAACATAGTTTGAAGTATAAGAAATCCATTTGTTTGATAGTTATTAATCACATATGATTGATATAATAACTATAATGTTTCTACTTGTATTCCCCCACCCCCATTAAAGCATTTAAAATCATTTAAAAGATAAGTTAAGGGGTATGAACTCACCTGTAGTGAGTGATGCGAATGAAAGATCGATATAGGATGCTAAGTGTCAAGTGAATCCTTGAGCACAACGGATCCTAATAAGCATATAATGACACATATATGTATATAATTAGTGTTTATACAATTAATCATATAAGGAAAACACCTTAGGAACTAGGAAACACTTATATTGAAGTGTTACAATCACAAACAATTGCATCAAAGGGGTTTAAGGCCACACAAGAGTGTGTACGGCCAAGGTGTGTACGAACTATGTGTATACGACCATATGTGTGTACGGCCTTGGAGTGTACAGCCGTACACTCCTTGAAGAACATGCCAAGAAGGTGGTTTGCGGCCCTATCTAGCATCCTCTAAGTGTCCATGATCTTATTTTGGGACATAACATGAGTTGAAGGTCTAAATATGCACTAAACAAGGGGTGTACGACCACATGAGGTGTGTACGGCCATACACCCTTGAAGTTCTTTCTTTGGATGATGATTTAAGCCCAAAAATCATGTGTTTATCAATCCTAGCTAGAAGATAGAAGAAAGAATCACACTTTTGTAGGTTCTAGTGAGTTGACGGCCCAAGAACAAGTAGGTGTTCTTGGTGTTCTTGGAGAAAGTGCTGAACACTTGAATATCTACCCAAAAAGAGTAATTTCATGGATGAAATCAAAGGGTGATACAAGATCATGAAGGATAATCACAAAGAAATGGAAGGAATTCTTACATTTTTGAAGATCTAGATGAAGAAAGTTGATGATAGTTGAGAGAGAAATCCGAATTCTTGGCTTGGAAGTGTGAAAAGTGTTGAAAAATGACTAAGTATCTTCTTTATAGGTGAAAGTTCACAGCCATAGATGGGTGTACGGCCATACACCCATGTGTACGGCCGTACACTCCTCTTGAAGGAGTGTTTGGCCCGAATTTACTACCATGAACTTTTAGAACTCATTCCTATACCCTATCCTTGAATGTACAAGACTTGGAACACTCAAACAGACTCTAAACAATGCTAAAAGATTGCAGAAACGAGTCTGACTTTGATTGATTTGAAGGACTGTACAAGATAGAAATTTCGGGTTGTCATAGTAAGCGTGATCCTAAACAACTCGAGGAATTTTTCTGGTCCCTAGAATGTTATTTCAATGCTATCGGAGTAAAGGATGACAAGTACAAAATTGACACGGCCGTTCTGTACATGAGTGAAAATGTGGCACTATGGTGGAGGCGGAAGCATGGCGACATTGAGAAAGGCTTATATGTCATAGACACTTGGGACGAGATTAGGAGACAACTCAAGAAACAATTCTGCCCCCATAATGCTGAAGACGTTGCCATGAAGAAACTCTGAGGATTGAAACATGTCGGGTCTATTAAAGATTACGTAGCAGAGTTCACCGCCTTGATGCTGGAGTTACCCGATTTACAAGAGAAAGACAAGTTATTTTACTTCCAAGACGGACTACAATCTTGGGCTTACAACGAGCTCAAAAGGAGGAACGTCCAAGATGTTGACGAAGCTATAGCAGTAGCGGAAGAACTTATGGACTTCCGAAGAGATACCCCGATTAGGAAACCTAGTGGGGGAGAGAGACCAATAACAAGGCCGCAACAGAAGGACGATAAACCCGCTGCAAGGCCATCAACTTTCAAGGGGAAGGCGACTGAAGGGGGACCTCAAAGGGAAGTCAAGTGCTACTTATGTGATGGCCCTCACCTAATCAAAGATTGTTCCAAGAAGAAAAGTTTCAATGCGATGGTCTTCGAAGAAGAAAAGGAAGAGAGAGACGAGGCACAACTAGGCTCAATGTGACGCCTCAATTCGGTGGCAAAAGAAGAGACTCACATGAAGAAAGAAAGAGGACTCATGTTTGTGAAAGTTAGTATAAACGACAAAGTCACTAAAGCCTTAGTAGACACAGGTGCGTCCCATAATTTCCTTTCTAAAAATGAAGCTGAAAATATGAACATTCAATACACCAAAGAAATAGGTTGGTTGAATGTTGTCAACTCTCCTTCCGAGCCTATTCTTGGAGTCGCTTATGGGGTAATTGTCGAGATCGAAGGATGGAAGGGTCCTATCGATCTAACCGTAGTACCCATGGATGATTATTGCATGGTCTTAGGGATGGAGTTCTTTGACCAGGTATGCCCTTTCTCGTTCAAAGATCAAACCATGCGTATCACCAAGGATTCAACGATACACATTGTACCCTTGGAAAGAAGCAAAATGGAGTCCCGGATCTTGTCGGCCATGCAACTCAACAAGGGACTAAATAAGGGAGAAATGACGTACTTAGCAACGTTAAAAGAAGAAACCACCCCGCCCAACGAAGAGATGCCAAAGACAGTGAAAAAAGTACTAGAAGAATTCAAGGACGTGATGCCGCCAGAGTTGCCAAAGAAGTTACCACCGAGAAGGGAGGTGGATCACGAGATTGAACTCGAGCCCGGAGCTAAGCCACCAGAAATGTGTCGTTATATAATGGCTCCACCTGAGTTGGAAGAGCTAAGAAGACAATAAAAAGAGCTAATAGATTCCAGATTTATCCGCCCTTCAAAGGCCCCATTCGGTGCCCCAGTCTTGTTCCAGAAGAAACATGATGGAAGTTCTAAGAATGTGCATAGACTATCGGGCCCTGAACAAAGTAACGATAAATAACAAGTACTCGGTCCCACTGGTAGCCGATCTGTTCGACCGACTCGGGAGTGCACAATGGTTCACAAAGCTGGACTTAAGGTCGGGTTATTGGCAAGTACGCATAGCAGCAGGAGACGAATCGAAGACGACGTGTGTGACAAGGTATGGCTCCTACGGATTCTTAGTCATGCCTTTTGGATTGACGAATGCCCCTGCCACATTCTGCACTTTAACGAATAAGATATTCCACCCATTCTTGGACAAATTCGTGGTGGTGTACTTAGACGACATAGTAGTTTACTCAGAGTCGGTAGAAGAGCACGTTGAACACTTGCGGTTAGTCTTTCAAGTACTCAAGGAAAACCAATTATACATAAGATAGAAAAGTGCTCCTTTACCCAACCAGAAGTAACGTTCCTAGGGCATAAGATCATTGATGGGAAGATCCATATGGATAACAACAAGATACGAGCAATCCAAGAATGGGAGCCGCCAAAGAGCGTTTCTGAACTACGATCGTTCTTAGGCATTATAAACTACTATCGAAGATTTATATCCGGATACTCAGCTAAAGCCACTCCCCTCAATGACCTTCTAAAAAAGAAATTTTCGTGGGAATGGACTGAGAAGTGTCAAATGACGTTTGATCTTCTAAAGAAAGCTGTCACGGAGGAACCAGTCTTGAAGCTACCAGACTACACGAAACCATTCCAGGTGTAAACGGATGCGTCAGACTTCGCGATTGGAGGAGTGTTATTACAAGATGACTATCCAGTGGCCTACGAAAGCCGGAAACTAAATGATACAGAACGGAGATACTCGGTACACGACAAGTAAATGACAACAATCATACATTGCCTTCGAGTATGGAGACACTATTTGCTTGGGAGTCGGTTCGTTATCCAAACCGACAACGTGGCGACTAGTTACTTCCAAAATCAGAAGAAACTAAGTCCTAAGCAAGCTCGTTGGCAAGATTTCTTAGCAGAATTCGATTAGGTCATGGAGTATAAGCCGGGAAAAACCAATGTAATTGCCGACACCCTGAGTCGAAAGGCCAAACTAGCAACCCTCACTCGAGTAACATGCGATTTTGCTGACCGGATCAAGGAAGGGCTAAACCACGATCCGTTAACGAAGAACTTGATGGAAATGGCAAGAGAAGGCAAGACAAGAAAATTTTGGGTTGAAGACGGATTATTATTCACGGTTGGCAATCGAATGTATATCCCAAGATGGAACAACTTGAGAAGAGAAATCTTAAAGGAATGTCATGATTCCAAATCGGCTGGACATCCAGGTACTCATCGTCCGAAAGCAATCATAGAACGATCCTATTATTTGCCCAATATGCAAAGTGACATAGACGCCTATGTGAGGACTTGCCTTATTTGTCAACAAGACAAGGTCGAACAGGCCAACCCGGCGGTATTGTTGGAACCACTACCGATCTCCGAAAGACCATGGGAAAGCATATCGATGGATTTTATTTCAGCATTACCGATGTCCGAAGGGTGCAGATCAATAATGGTGATTGTAGATCGATTCTCCAAATATGGAACGTTTATTCCAGCCCCTCGGGATTGCACAGCTGAAGAAGTAGGGCGACTATTCTTCAAGCATGTCATGAAATATTGGGGACTTCCCCGAAGCATTTTAAGTGATAGAGATCCCCGATTTACAGGGAAGTTTTGGAGGGAGCTATTTAAGCTAATGGGATCAGAACTCCACTTCTCGACTAGTTTCCACCCTCAAACCGATGGCCAAACTGAGAGGGTGAATCACTTGCTCGAGATTTATTTGAGGCACTTTGTCAGTGCAAACCAACGGGATTGGGCCAAGCTAATTGATGTGGCCCAATTTTCATATAACTTACAACAGAGCGAGGCTACGGGGAAGAGTCCTTTCGAGATTGTAACGGGCCAACAACCATTGACGCCCTAAGAGCTAACAAACGGTTACAAAGGATCAAGCCCACCTGCATACAAGTTTGTCAAAGGATGGAACGAGGAACTCGACATAGCAAAGTCTTACTTGCACAAGGCAGCCAAGCGAATGAAGAAATGGGCGGACGAGAAGAGGCAGCCAAGAGAGTTCATAGTAGGGGACGAGGTGATGGTAAAACTCCCACAAAGGATGTTCAAATCGACCCGAAAGGTACACAAAGGCTTAACACGAAGATACGAGGGGCCATACAAAGTTCTCGAAAAGGTTGGGACCCGATCATACAAGCTAGCTACCATCCTACTTAAAGATTCATCCAGTATTCCATGTAAGTCTCCTCAAAGCTTACAATCGCGATGAAGAAGATCCATCGAGGGGCAAATCACATCGATCCCCAGTAGCAAACGTAGTCTCGTATGACAAGGAGGTGGACGAAATCCTATCAGATAGAACAGTTCGCAAACAAGGCTTACCCAATTGGACAGAATATTATGTTTGATGGAAGGGACTACCCGATAGTGAGTCTAGTTGGGAACGAGAACAAGATCTGTGGCACGTCATATCTAAGACTTGACGTGGTCGTCAAGAACTTAGGTGGGGGAGGGTGTCACGATCGAGATTCTAGACTCTTCCGGTGTACTCAAGAAAATGGGAGAACTTACAAGTATAGCACATTAGACCCTGGAAGGTCCTAGATTTCTCTAGGACATCGAATAATGATTTAGAACATTTCATGAAGACTTGTAAATATATGTAACTTGGTAGAATAGTCTAGATTAGTCAAGAATATAGGACTAATGTGGTAATATCTAAAAACTTCCCTAGGGGGGGGGGAGAAGGACAAGTATAAATAGGGAGGAGCTCATTTGCTCCAAACCATCGGAAAGTTTCCTTGTATTCTCTCGAGCTCTTATAATAGAAGTTCTCTTTCGTTTGTAGAAACTCGAAAACCTTATTCTCTTGCTTACTTAGTCGTTTATACATCTCAAAGAAGTGTTGTAGCCTGACTTAGTCGAAGTTTCACTAAGTGGCACACGGTGATCGAGTCGTCCCGTGACAACCCGCTCTATAACTGGAGTTGCCAAAGTATGGGGCATGCCAAAGCCCGAGATAAAGCTTGTGTCGTCATTAAAAGGACATACCGAATGGGCTACTGATGTTATATTTTCTCCAACAAACCACAACCACATAGCAACTGCTTCCGCTGACCGCACTGCAAAATTGTGGAACAGTAAGGGAACTCTTCTGCACACATTCACAGGCCATCTGGACCATCTGGCTCGTGTTGCTTTCCATCCGTTAGGAAGGTATTTGGGAACAACAGGTTACGATAAAACTTGGAGACTATGGGACACAGAAACCAGTGCAGAGTTGTCACTCCACCAAGGTCACAATAGAAGCATGTATGGGATTGATTTTCACCCTGACGGCTCTTTAGCAGCGTCATGTGGGCTCGATGCCCTTGCACGATTATGGGACCTACGCACTGGGAGAAGAATTCTTGCATTGGAAGGTCATGTCAAGCCGGTTTTTGGTGTCAGTTTTTCGCCAAATGGCTATCATTTAGCGACTGGGGGAGAAGACAATACTTGTACGATTTTGGATTTAAGGATGAAGAGATCATATTACACGATTCCTGCACATGAAAATCTTATTTCTCAAATTAAGTTTCAGCCTCAACAAGGATACTTTTTGGTGACAGCTTCTTATGATAGGACTACTTTTTGTGGACTAAAGCCCATGAATGAATAAATTCATACGAAGGAAACCTTACCTAGAAGACTGGAGATCCCAAGATCTGGGTTTAAAACATTATCCTAATTGTATGAGTAAGGCATGTCACTGTGGGGGGATTTAACATTACTTCCTAGTCCATTCCTATATGTAGTGACAAAATTAGGATAAACATTTGGTTTTTAATGATTCTTGGAATCACCTATGTGAGAGAGAAGTGTGGTCGCTTCGAAGGGAATTATATGGGCACAATTCCTAAAGCTCTTGCAGAACCAGGTTAGTGTTCATGACCAAAACAAACATCCACGTCTATGAGGATATGACCTTTTCAGGGAGAGTCCTGTGAGAATTACATTGTCGTCTACATAAATGGCAGCTTAGTTCAAAGACATCGATATCTACTAACTGCTAGGAGATTAAGTGTAATTTCTCAAGGGAGTGTTCAAAGGGTAATACCTACCTATCCTATGCTGGATTCAACTGTTGAAAATTTCGTTTGGAAATTGGATGTGCAGAGATCGATCTCCATTCATGTGGGGGATAGTTGGAAAATTTAGTATAAATATTTATATTCATGTGGGGGATTTTTGTATCCTGGGAACAGACAGCGAATCTGTTTAAGGGAACCGAGTCCAACTCGAGCCTCAGCCACCACGTTTTGCTACTAACCTTTTATTTACAGGAAACTTTCAAGAGGAAAACGAAGTCCTTACACAAACAGTCTTAAACAGATTTCTACTTTGTTCTAAACCTTTCGTTTTCTGTTCTTTTTTTTTCTAAATCGATTTTGTATCGATTTTTTCCTGTAATCTATTTAACTGTGGTTACGAATTTTTCAGAATATCTGGAACTCCCATTGCTACTGGAACTCCCATTGCTACTGGAACTCCTACGGCTGGTGTTAACCCTGCTATGAACCCAAATGCACCGGTTCCAAACATCATGGCTAATCATGCTGAGAGACCTGAGAAATTTTCTGGTCTGAACTTCAAGAGGTGGCAGCAGAAGATGCTATTCTACTTGACCACCTTGAACCTAGCTCGGTTCCTAACAGAAACTGCTCTTGTAATTGTTGAGGGGCATGTTGATGTTCAATCTGTGAATGCAGTGGATGCATGGACACATTCAGAATTTCTGTGCTGCAATTATGTGTTGAATGGGCTAACTGATGCATTTTACAATGTTTATTGTAAAGTTGCAACTGCTAAGGAACTATGGGAGTCTTTGGAAAGGAAGTATAAGACAGAAGATGATGGAACTAAGAAGCATGTTGTTGCTAAGTTCTTGGAATACAAAATGGTTTGCTCAATATATGTTATGAGTCAAGTCCAAGACCTTCAGGTCATCCTATATGATAACAATGCAGAAGGGGTGGATCTTAATGAGTCATTCCAAGTTGCATAAATGGTTGAAAAGCTTCCTCCTGGTTGGATAGACTTCACAGAGCATATCAACCCTTCCACATGCAATCCCACAAAAGCCAATTCACAAGAGCCACACACCTTGACTCATATCATCTAATACTTAGTGAATCATTTTCACTTATATAAAATATGAAGCTAACACAAATATTTTAACGTTTAAATGTTTTATTATATAATAAAATCTAGAAAATAAATTTGATGAACTGGATTTTTGGGTGTTGTCATTACCTAAAAAGGCGATTACAGTGAATATTGATATTGATATTAAATTCATTTGCCAAGAGATCCTGTTCTGGTGTTATCGCGCTATATATAGTAGGTCACGGCAATCTACTTAATCAGGTAAGCGATCATTTAGTAAGAAAATAAATAAATAACGGTTATGAAATTTATAAAGAAGTTCTTGAAATTAATTGATCAGTTATGTGCTTGTATGACAGTGTACATGGATCTTATAAGTTGCTTCAAATGACTTTACACAACCTCAGCTTGGCTTTCAACTTCACATGACAAGCTGCAGCAAAAGTTTACATAAAGAAAGGACTAAAAAGAGTGTGTAATATTGAAGTCAAAATAAGAATCCCTTGCATAATAAAAATGCACTTTAACTAATTGGTGAAGTTAAAGTCGGTTTCTATATTAACACCCTTATTACCAATCAACTATCATTAAACAACCTTTGGTTATGCCGATGATAATGTGTTTGTTTGTTGGTTTGACAACCGGGTTGAATATCTCATCACAATCTACTCATTGATGTTGAAATGACCGTTAGCAGCCAAACAGGTCTTGTATCCGGATAGAGAACCAACTGCTTGAATGTCTCATTGTTTAATCCTCCAAACGATCCTTGGTCAGGGCCGTAGGCGGTAGCAACCAAACAGGCCTTGGGTGCATAGGCGATTTGCTGAGTTTGGTCCCCAAATTTCACCATATAAGTCTCCAAAATTTATTTTGCCTAATTTTTACACAATTTCTATTTTTATTTTATTCTATTTTAGTGATAGATTATGTGTTTTCATTACTTTCTGAATATTGTACTTTTATTTAGTATCTTAATTAGTGGATTTTAAATGTTAATTTTAGTTGTTTTAAAGAAATCTATAACTTACTTATATTAAATAAGAATGTATTAAAAGTGTATAAATAAAAAACGTAATCCTATTTTTTAATTTTTGAGTACTAATTAAGAACAGTGAGGAGCGTGAAACCGGCTCCCAAAATGCTTATATAACAGCCCAGGATGTTAAAAGTAAAATCGCTTTGTAATTTGTATACTTATATTCCAAAGTCAAACTAGTCCCAGGACTTGGTATACGGCGCCAGGAAATTAACCATATATGTTGGTAGGAAATATTTAAGTTTTCAGGACCAGCCCTGGCCTCTCATACACTGCTGATGTTCCCTTTGTTATGCTTGATTTCACCAACATGAGGTCTATAGACGTGGACGTAGCAAAAAGGACTGCTTGGGTCCAAGCAGGCGCTACGCTTGGTGAACTCTACTACAAACTTTCACGAGAGACCGATACCTTGTATTTCCCGGCAGGTGTTTGCCCAACGGTGGGTGTTGGTGGTTACATGGGCGGTGGTGGCTACGGAAACCTGTTGAGGAAATACGGTACTGCTGTCGATAATGTTCTGGATACTCGCTTCATGGATGTTGATGGGATTATTCTCGACAGGAAATCAATGGGAGAAGATTTGTTTTGGGCGATCCGAGGAGGTGGTTCTTCAAGTTTCGGAATTGTTCTTGCATGGAAGCTGAGCTTGGTTCCGGTTCCAAAAAAAGTAACCTTCTTTATACAGAATAAAACTTTGGAACAAGGGGCAACCGAAATCTTCCACAAATATCAATACGTTGCACCAAATATCGATAGAAATTTGCACATAAGAACTCAAGTTTTTGCCGAATATATCAGCAACACTACCAAGAAAACCATAAGAATTATGTTTGAAGGAATATTTCAGGGAACAACCGACACATTGCTTCTGTTGCTTTCAAGAAAATTTCCAGAGCTCGGTGTTACCCGAGAGATTTGTTAAGAAATTAAAATGGTCCACTCGACCCTTGTCTTTTGGGGCTTGCCAAGCTTCACCCCGACTCAGATTCTTACGAACCGATATGTCATTGCCAAGCTGAACAACAAAAGCAAATCAGATTATGTTCGGACACCCATCCCCGTAAGTGGGCTCAGAAAGATATGGAGAAAGCTTATCCAAAACGATGAATCAGTGCTTCTGATGATCAATCCATTTGGTGGAAGGATGGCTGATTTCTCAGACGTTGCAATTCCATATCCTCATAGAGCGGGCGGGTTGTTACAATATCTCAAGACTATCAATTTTAACGGTCAACCTTCAGACACAACCCCTACATCCCTCAGTAGGATAGCTTGGCTGCGAAGCTTGGATGCGTTAATGACGCCTTATGTGTCAAACAACCCCAGAGAGGCATATTCCAACTACAATGATCTGGATTTGGGTGTTGGAAGTGCTAACTACGAAGAAGCAAGTGTTTGGGCGAAGAGATACCGGAAGAGGGACAACTTCAAGAAGTTTATTCGAATCAAGGCCAAAGTCGATCCTCACAATTTCTTTAGGCGCCCACAGAGTACCCCTGTTTTCTAAAACCCTCCGATCAGCTAAGCGGTTGAAGAAAGACTCAGCAGATGCATTTTATTCTTTTAATTTTTTTCATGAAAAACTAGCAACAATGCTACTTTATGTCGGTTTCTTTTCCTAGTGTGTATGATCATCTCCATGCTAACAAAGATGCCTAAAAGCATGTGGTCAGATTTTAATTATGAATTTATCTAATAAATACATTGTCTTATTAAGTTATATTATATCATATTAGGTTATAGCCAATGGAAACCATGGTTACAAAAATAAATAATTTTTTAAAGTAAAAAACTCATAATTTTTAATCCATTATAAGTTTATATATATATATATATATATATATATATATATATATATATATATATATATATATATATATAGGCTTAGGTTATTCTATTCAAAGTAAGTATTGTGTTATTGTATGCATAAATGTGGGCCAATCATTTTACTTATTTTAAGAAAGTGATTATTACATATTATTGAATTAAATATAATTGAAAAATACCATCCAATTTAACTAGAAGGGTATTTTAGTCAATTAATATAGATTTAATAAAGGAAATTTGCATATTTTAAGGAATCATAGATTCTATTAGTTTTAAAAATCCGATTTTTACTAATTATAAGGTTTTTAATTCGGACATTCTGACAGAATATGTTTGAGTATGTTCAAAAATAAAAATATTCTAGAACAATAAAATAATAAAAATATTCTTGAACATATTTCTTGATCATGACTTTAAAAATTTCTTGTAGAATAACAAATTCTCGAACCAGCAATTGAAGAATTAAAACAAAAATTACATTAATTCTTATAGAATACATGTAACAATTGTTAAGAATTACATTTATTGTTAAAAAATAAAACTAAAAAACTTTCAAATCGGGAAAAAAAACATCAAAATCTAAAAAATACACTAATTTATTCTAAAAGAATAAGGTTGCTAAGAAACACTTTTAATTTTCTTGTCCGTTCTTCAAGCATCAACTTCTTCAAGCATCAACTTCTGTGAAAACAAATTCAATTGTAGTTTAAAATCTAATAACGCATTAGCAAATGATAAATAAAAAACTATATTCCTTTGGAAAAATATGCGCACTTGTTAACTGCACCAAAACCGATAACCAAAAATTGTTGAACATGTATAATCAATGAGAAAATATCCATATTCCATTCCAACAGAATTAGAATTCGTGTTTCCATTCCGATAGAATTTGAATTCGTGATTCTATTCCGATAGAATTGGGGTGGTATAAAATACACAAACCGATTTAATGCTTCTAGAACATCATAAGGGGCGAGATTAAGTTCATCAAGAACTATCCAATGACAATTTCTAGCCTGTTTCAGAAATCAGAACGGAAATCAAAAGCATAATCAATTTCAAAAGAAATAAGTGCGAACGCCACATCAAAAATTAAATCACAGTAATATAATAACAATTTAGCAAACATATGAAATCAGAAAATCATAATAGCATAGAATCGGAAAATAATCAACATCAAAAAATTATCAAAATCACAGCAACATCAAAACTTAAATCACAGCAACATCAAAAAATTCATATCAATTACCAAACATCAGATTTGAGTTCTTTTTGGAGTTGCCAACATATATTTAGAAACAAGAACAGAGATTATGCGATGAATATGGAGATGTTTCTGAATTGAAAGAGGTTGTTGATTTGGAACTGAATTGGAGGCAGGTTCTCAAGGAATTTAAGAGTGAATGGTCCTTTGGGGATAAAACAATCGTTTGAAGCGAGCAAAAGGAAGAAGAGAAAGAAAGGTTCCTGGAGAAATAGTTTCCGGCGAAATAAATATCAGTAAGAGTGGAAATCAACATGAGATCAAAGAGGTTGAGTGTACCGGAGAGATACCCACCAGTGAGATTGACGGCGTTGACGCGCCTGTCTTTCGAACAAACCATCCCCTCCATGAATACGTCGACGACGTCGATGTAGACGTCCAGTCTGATAAAACACCATTTGTATCAAAATCAAACGACGATTTCTTGAACGACAATAATCTCTAAACATCGTCTTCTTGACTCATAACCAAAGCAGAACAAGAAAAAAAAGACTGTCTTTTTCAAGATCAACTGCAAAAAAAAAAATCAATGGTGTGAGGCCGATTTATGAAGGGGATAAATTTAGGGGTAGAAAAAGTCAATTAGATATAAACCTGGAGAAATTAGGTTACAAGTCAATACCATGATTATAGAGATTATTTTTGGAAGTTATTAATCATATTACTAAATTACCCTTATTTAATTATTTAATTATTTAATTTTGATTGGCCCACATTTATGCATACAATAACACAATAATTACTTTAAATACCTAAACTAGCTCTCTCTCTCTCTCTCTCTCTCTCTCTATATATATATATATATATATATATATATATATATATATATATATATATATATATATATATATATATATATGAATTGTACCAAAAAAACCCATTTTTATTTAGTTAATCAAAGTCTTAAAATAACAAAAAAGTCTTCTTATATAGAAAATTCACATATATTTTCAAACCAAAATACCTATAGATGAATTTATGTCAAATATTTATTACAGTGACTAAAAGGTTTCATGTCTGTTAATGGTTAAAATCATGGTTTTTAAAAGCGTGCCATGGTGCAAAGCGTGGTGTAGCCGTTACGAAAACATTCAAGGCGGGTTTGTTACGTGTCAAAGCACGTCTTATCACATTATGACGCAAATTTTTTGTTTTTGTTTGTTTTTTTTTTCTGATCGGCCCTAAAATAATTCATTTTTTGTTAATTTTTTACATTAAATATTAATATAACACTTCTAATAACTTGATATATCTGATAAAATTCAATAATTATATGATTTATTTTTTTAATGTATATAAAATATACACACCTTGAAAAACGCCTTGGCTCGCCATGGCTTAAATTTGACCTTGCTGCTAAGTTCACGCCTTACGTTATTTAGAACCTTGGTTAAAACATCAAATCCTTTTACCTCAAAAGTCAAAATTCATTCTTTTCCCATCCCATGTTAATTTTTTTTCAATGGAATTATCTCGGATACTTATTATTGTCGAGAATTGTGATACTTAAAAGTACATTGTTATTTCTTTACCTTTTTAAGAACTTGAAACCTCATCTAATTATGTAAAAAACGGAATTTTGTTTTCAGGTCATAATAATATCAAAGCAAAGAACTCTTAAAAGGAATAACTTAAAAATTCAAATTTCATTAGCCGGAAATGGTGATCTAAAGGTCACAAACAAAAGTCCAAAAATACAATATTATCACTAATTTCACAATTAACCATTAAAAATACAATCGTAGCCATACCAAGAAATATCCTACTAATTTATTAAAATTATTTCAGAATATGTGGAAACCACTACAAAAAAGAAGTCTAACTTTTTAAAAAGAAAACACATCCTAAGATAAGTAGTGAGGAAGAGCACACCACCTATATAATTACCAGCTGCATATGACCTCACTTTACAATTAAGAAGAAAACTTCAAATTACGATGATTAATTTCAAAATCTATATATATATATATATATATATATATATATATATATATATATATATATATATATTACAAAGTAGGATGCTATAAATGACAGTTTCTAGAAAGGTGAATGTTACAAAGAATGTTTTTTTTAAATCACTTCCTTTTTGAAATCCTCAAAAAAGATAATTTTACAGAGTGGAATGTCAAATATGACACTTTGCATAAAGTAGAATGTTATAAAAGAAAATGTTTTATTTTATTTTATTTTTATTTTCCGATGTATTTTGAAAGTTCAATAATTACCATTTTACAAAAATAGAATGATGTAAATCACATTAAAAATGCTATATAATTGACATGTAGATGTTATATTTATCATTAAGAAGAAAGTTACCATAATCGACATAAACATAAATTTTGAATGCTATAATTGAAAAAATAAATGTAAAATCCTATAATCGATATTAACATAAAATCCATTATCATCGGCTATATGCTGAAACAGGTAACAACAAACTCATCATGCATATGCTAAAGAGGTAACAATAGAAAAATAGTTCCCATATTAGTAGGAAAAGAGAGGTTATTTGCTATTTCATGAAGTGTTAGTGTGTCCTGAATAATATGGTCATTTTTTTCAATTTAATTAAACATTTCTTTTATGAACCATCTAAAATGTATTTGACCATTTTGTCCCCGTCCCTCTTAAATGATTTATGTAACATCTTTTTCTGAGAATCAATGACAAAATAAAATAATATAAAAATAAAAGCACAATTTTTCCCATTCATTATAAGCTTATCACCTCTATACTACTCCTGCATCCAACGTTCATCCTAGTTTCCTCTGCGGAAATCTTTTCCCTATAAACCCAACACTAATTACTGTAAGGGTCGAATTTTGTTGTAATATGTCGAAGTCTTTTATTCCCTTCGTATGTTTGATAAGTTTATTTACTGAGGTATATTTTGTACGAAGCTTACGTGTCAATGCCTTAGTATTTTTTGTATGCTTTCACTGTTCCTATAAATAGGAAAGTTTACTAGAGTTAGATAAGAGTCATTTACAGAACCTGTCTATTTTTCTCTGTAAAAGTTGAAAGCATAAATGAGCAGAAACCAGATCTTATTTACTTCGTGTGTTCAATCTTCATTGATTTCAACTCTGATTTGATTCATACTTGATTCTACGATTCATCAATTGGTATCAGAGCAGGAATCACAACCTGTGATCTGATTTTCACGCTGTTTCAAAAAGTTTTTTGAATCAATTTTGGTTCAAAAAGTTTCCGCGCTTTTTGAAGTGAAAATTCATTCTAGATCGTCAGTTGTAATTCGATTCTGCAATTGAATTGTTTAATCGAGTGTTCTGTTTGTAATCTCAATTCAATTCTGCTATTTGTTTTCAAATTCTCATTGAATTCTCAAAAATCATCATCCGTACAGCAATGGCGAACTTTAATCTCAATTCAATGACTTCTTTCTCTCATCTGCTCGGATCTTCTACTAAGATTCCGATGCTAATTCCTGAATACTATGATCAATGGGTTGATCATATGCAGGATTACCTAAATGGACTCGATGAAGAGTTGTGGTCTTGCATCTCTGGAAATATAGTTCCTCTTGCAAATGTTCAACCAATTGGATCATCTTCTGGAACTTCTAGTGTCGAAAATCAATCTGATCGTTTAAAGAAGCTGGAGAAACGATGCATGAGAGAATTGCGAGGTGCATTACCTCATGTTGTATACAACTATGTGAGGAGTTGTAAAACTGCCAAAGAGATCTGGAATAATCTGAAAGCGAAGTTTCAAGGAAGCGAGAAGACTAAAATCAATTTTGTTAAGCAATGTTTGGTGGAGCTGAAGGATTTCAGACAAAAGGAAGTTGAAATAATTGAAGTTTATTACGATCGTCTGAATGAGTTGATTTATCTGTAATCGTTATGGAATCACTAGGACAGCGATGGAGTTCAATCTCATTTTCGTAATGGGACTTCGTAAAGAATGGAGAAGCGTGAGTATGATGGTGAAGAATCAGCAGAGTTTCGGTACTTCAACTCTCAATGATTTGTACAATCTATTGAAAACTCACGAAAGTGAGGTGAATGAAATAGCTGAGGAGTCGAAGCTCAGTCTGGGAGGTCCGTTAGCGCTTGTCTCCAAAGTGTCTGAGAAAGAAACATTCGAAAAAGGTGATTCTGAGGAGGAAGAAGGATTTATAATGAATTCAGACGATGAGGCAATAGCTTTTTACTCAAACAATCGTGTCAAAAAGTTTTTCAAGAAGCCTTTTAATTCGAAGTTCAAACAAAATGAGGTAAAAGGAAGTTTTGTGAGTAAAGTTGTTGGTGAGGATAAAAAGAAGTTTGAGAAAACTGATACAAAGGTTACTGAGGTGAAGAGTAAGAAAAAGTTAAAAGGTGATTTGGGTGTGGATTGTCACTACTGCAATGGAGCAAATCATTAGTCTAACGATTGTATGCTTCGAAAGAAAGAAGAAAAGAAGAACAAAATCAAGGATGAAGCGTATTATGTCGAAAGGCTGGAGGAGGTCAGGGCTAAAGCCAAGAATCTGTCTTTGGTGGCAAAAGGTGAGCAGGACGAAGATGGCACTTATCAAATCTGGTCTTCGGGATCAGATGATGATGAAATGCGTAATCCGACACATGGTGCAATGTATGCGAAGTATGAGGAGGATTCGGATGAAGAGGAGAATAAGGTAACAGGACGATGCTTCGTATCAAAATCTGCTGACAAGTCTTCGATGACAACAAAGGTACGTTCTATTCTTGAATCTTTTAATATTCCAATAAGTGCTTATAACTCTGAATTAGTATCTTTTGATGAAACTGTTACTTATTTTGACTCAATTGTTGTGTCTGCTAGCAATGAGTCTAAGAAATTGTCAATGCAGTTGTTAGAGACTCAGAAGCGTTTAGATTCAAAAATAAGTAAAGTTGAGTGTTTAGACCTACAAATCACAAACATCATGTGCGATAGAGATTCTTTAACTAGCGATGTAAAACTTCTGTTAGCACAACATAATATCTACTATAACACAGCATAAAGACTTTATGGAAAATTAACTGATTTGCATCATTCGTGTAAAATAAGCAAAGAGCAACATAGAAAATTATTGCCTTTTCTAGCATTTGAGAGAGAGAAGGTTGATAATATTTCGTATGACTGTGAGAAAACTATTGTTGAGTTTGACAAAATCCCAGATGATAGATATGCTTATGGAATTGTCAAAATTAATGAATGTCTGGATACGAATGCATTAGTTGATATTGTAAATGAAACTTTAACCAAATCAGAACAAATCAAAATTTTGAAAAAGACTGAGAATTCGACATCTGATTCTCAATCTAATTTTGCCGATATTGAAGATAACTCTGACAATATTAGCGAAATTAGTGATATTGAGGATGTTGATTGTTCTCAGTTGTCTGTCATTAATGTTGCATCAAAATCTAAAGGAAAAGAAAAACTTAAGGATTTGGAGGTTAAGATTGACACTGACAAACCTTCTACTTCGAAACACTGTGATTTTGTGGATATCCGAGATAGTCAAACGGATAGCAATGATGATGAAAATGATGATGATTCTGATAAAAAGGTCTCATCAAACAAAGATTCGACAGAAAAAGAAATTCCTCGTGTTGTTGTTGATCAAGTATTTGGGGACACTGAAAATTTCGACAAAGTGTTGTCAGAAAAAGGAGCCCATTATTTGGAAATAAATCAAGTGGTGTATCCTAATTTCAAGTGTACTGATGATGTTGTTTTTCCAAATCAAGTGTTTGTTACTACTGGAAATGTTGAGAACATTAAACCAGAACTCACCAAAATGGTCGAAAATGACAACAAGAAAACAACATATGAAGGTTTCTTTTCAAATCAAAGCACAGTCGAAAATACATTAACAAAGAATTTGTATGTTTTTCAAAGACAAAAACCACAACGCAAATGGGTTGAAAAATCGAAAATTGTGAAAGAAGTTACAAAAGAGGTTGTTGTGGAAAATGAAACTCTTGTCAAATTAAATTCAAAAGCATTTAAAGAACAAATTGACAAGTTTTCAAAAGAAAATGCGATTTCAAAAAGACAAGCTCGAAAGAAGATTTTTTGGCAAACTGTGGAATTACAAAAGCAACAAAATGATTTGAAATTGAAAACAACTAAAAACAAAAAGTCTAAATTTGTTGAGAAAAAGTTTCCACATTCTGAAACTCATTCGGATCAAAAGAAAAATCCCGCTCAAACACATAAAACCAAATCTGAATTTCAATCAAACACAAAATCTTCGAAAGTTTCAAACTCGTCATTTTCCAAAGATAACAAAACAAAATCAACAAATATACAAAATCAATCCTCAACACAACGATTTTCCTCTAATCAACAAACAAGGTTTTCTCAAAAACAAAAATCTAAAAATCGATTTTCTCAAAACATAAGTGTTAGAAACAATGATGGAAGTCGATACGCAATGGCATTTCGACCACAATCAAATGTTGATTTCATCCCACAAAAACCGGATTTTCCAAATCCAACAGGGAAACAAACCTTCAAAGTTTCGTACACAAAAGGGTTGTCTCGTGACAAAAACATTGATCACTAGCTTGAAGGAAAAGGACGAATGTATCAATCAAGGAAATACTCTCAACAACAGATTCACGAAGCTTATGACAAGTATGTGAATAATTTGTCAACTGCAAGCTCGTCTTCAAAAGATTCGAACATTTCGGTGAAAACTTGGCAACCGATTTCGAAAGAAAGCATGTTCATCCCCAATCTAAAAAGACGAAGGCATGTGTCAGTGACAATCCCAAACTAACAAAAACTTATGTTACAATTCCTTTACCTAGTGATGTCGACTTAATTGATAGTCTCAAAAACAAAGTTTGTGATTGGGTAAAAGATTCTAAATTTCATTCTGTTTTCAAAGCTAATTTCCAAGGACCCAAAAAGCCTTGGGTACCTAAATTCTTTCATTGATTGCAGGTGCTATGTGACGGGCAATATGATGAGAAATGGTATATCGATATTGGTTGCTCACGTCACATGACTGGACGAAAGGAAAATTTGAGAGATTTTCAAAGCTTGGAAAATGCAGGGGTAGTGAAGTTTGGTAACAATCACAAGTGTCAGGTGAAAGGATATGGAAAAGTCACGAATGGAAAGTTCACTGTTAATCGTGTTGCTTATGTAGAAGGTCTACAACATAACATGATAAGTGTTTCACAACTTGTTGTGGGCACTGGCAATCAAATGGTGTTTAACGAAGAAGGTAGCATCATTTCGAATATCACGACTAATGAAGTTTTGCTCAAATCTAAACGTCATGGTGACATGTTTACTCTTGATATCAAACCAATCATCGGCAAACCCTCAATGTGCTTACTTTCTAAAGCTTCATCAGACATCAGCTGGCTATGGCATCGTCGATTATCACATTTAAATTTTCGCAATTTAAATAAGTTGGTAATTGATGATCTTGTTCGAGACTTACCAATTTTAAAATTTGACAATGATACCTTATGTGCAGCTTGTGAACAAGGAAAACGGCATAGTAAAGGTCATCCAATTGTGATAGATTCGAAAATTGTGGAACCGTTGGAACTTCTTCATATTGACCTTTGTGGACCATCAACTGTTGAAACTCTCAACAAGAAACGGTACATTTTGGTTATTGTTGATGATTTTTCTCCATTCACTTGGGTGTATTTTCTCAGGTTAAAATCTGAAGTCGCTCAAACAATGATTGATTTTATCAAGAAAATTGAGATGATTCTGAAAAAGAATGTTCGAAAAATCAAAAGTGATAATGGCTCTGAGTTCAAAAACAACATGCTGGATTCGTACTTAGTTGAGAAAGGAATTTCGCATAACTTTTCGTCTCCATATACACCACAACAAAATGGTGTAGTTGAACGAAGAAATAGATCACTTTGTGAAGCAGCAAGAACTATGTTGACATATGCGAATCTTCCTCAGTATCTGTGGGCCGAAGCGGTGTCAACATCATGTTTTACTCAGAATCGTTCTTTTATTCATCGTCGCTTTAACATCACTCCGTATGAAATAATCAATAACCGAAAACCAAATGTTAAATTTTTTCATGTGTTTGGCTGTAGGTGCTTTATCATGAATCTCAAGGATAATCTTTCGAAATTTCAAGCAAAAGCTGACGAAGGAATTTTCTTGGGATATTCTCACAATTCGGTGTCATACAGAGTGTTAAACAAGAGCACAGGCAAAGTCGAAGAGACATTTAATCTTACTTTTGATGATCACTATGTCAAACAAGTTGAAAGACAATTCGAACAAAAGCCAATTATTAATGAACCAATAAATGAATCTGACATTGTGAATTCATCTGATTTTGATTGTGATTTAATTTTTGGTATTCCTGACAGGGCTGTGGATGCTGAAGTTCGTGCAAATGATAACCAACAATCTGAATTGTCGAAGCATACTGATGACTTGCAAATCCCTCAAACTATTGATGATGTTAATTCAATAAAGAATTCTCCAGGAGTTGGCGAAATTCTGCACAATAATCAAATGGAGGGCAAACACTTGGATTCGAATACTCTGGTTGAGGGGGAGCATTCTTTCGAGGGGGGAATGGGAGAATGGATGAAGTTGTTGAGGGGGAGCATCTTGTTGAGGGGGAGAATCAGAATGATAATTTTGTTGAAAGTAGACATGATGATGGTGATATGATAAGTCTTGATCAAAATGATGAATTTCACGAAATAAATGATAATTTTTCTGTTGCGGGATCTGAAAATGAAGAGATGTACGAAGATGCACCTTTAGAATTTGATCCAGCATATCCACCATTAGAAAAATGCACAAAAACTCATCCGAAAGATCAAGTCATTGGAAATCCTAATGATGGAGTGTTAACAAGAGCTCAGATACGTGCGAAGAATAAGGTATTAAATACTCATCAAGAATTTTGCATGTTCAATGTTTTCATATCTAAAATTGAACCAAAGACAGTTAAGATGGCAATGGAACACTCAGATTGGGTTGTTGCAATGCAATCTGAACTGGCTGAATTCGAAAGAAACAAGGTTTGGAGATTAATTCCTAAACCTGAAAATGTTTCAATTGTCGGGTTAAAATGGATTTTCAAAAACAAAACCGACAAAGATGGAAATATTGTACGAAATAAAGCACAATTAGTTGTAAAAGGATATTCGCAACAAGAAGGTATTGATTATGAAGAAACCTTTGCACCTGTTGCAAGACTCGAGGCTGTTCGAATATCCTTAGCATATGCAGCTCATAAGGATTTTGATGTCTTTCAAATGGATGTGAAATGTGCCTTTCTCAATGGAGAACTAGAACAAACTGTTTACGTTGAACAACCTCCAGGTTTCGTAAATGAAATGCATCCTGATCATGTATATATTTTAGATAAAGCTGTATATGGGTTAAAACAAGCACCAAGAGAATGGTATGCAACTCGTACCAGTTTTTTAAAACAGTAGAAATTTAAACAAGGATCAGTTGACCCCACGTTATTTCAAAAGAAAGTTGGGAATCATCTGATGCTTGTTCAAATTTATGTCGATGATATTATTTTTGGCTCTACTGACCCTGCATTATCTAATGAATTTGAAAATTTGATGAAAAGCCAATTCGAAATGAGCATGATGGGAAAAATCAATAATTTTCTTGGCTTAAACATTTGTCAAAACAGGGAAGGCATTTTCATCAATCAGGAAAAATATACAAGGAATTTGCTCGAAAAGTTTGGATTGGCAAATAGCACGAAGCTAAGAGTACCAATGGCAGTTGGCACAAGGCTAACACCTTTGTTAGAAACGCCTGCGGTTGATCTTACTTTATACAGGAGCATGATAGGTTCATTGCTTTATCTTACTGCAAGTAGACCTGATATCATGTTTTCTGTATGTAATTATGCTAGGTATCAAGCAAATCCTCGAGAACCACATTTAACAGCTGTGAAGAATATCTTTCGTTATCTCAAAGGAACAATTTCGTTAGGATTGTGGTATCCTTCGAAAACATGATTTTTCATTCTGGCATTTTCAGATGCAGATCTAGGAGGTTGTACCTTGGATCGAAAAAGTACAAGTCGTGTTTGTCAATTTTTGGATGGAAAGTTGGTTAGTTGGCAGTCGAAGAAGCAAACGTGTGTTTCGATTTCTACTGCTGAAGCTGAATATGTTGCAGCTGCTGCTTGTACATCACAAATTATTTGGATCCAAAGTCAGTTGAGAGATTATGCTGTGAATATGAAAAATATTTTATTGTACTGTGATTCTCAAAGTGCTATACGCATTTGTCATAATCCAGTACAACATTCGAAAACAAAACATATAGCTCTTCGTTATTACTTTATCAAAGATCATGTGGAAGATGGAAACATTGAAGTCCATTTTGTAAAAACAACTGATCAGCTTGCTGATATTTTTACAAAAGCTTTGGATGAAAAATCATTTGTTCGAATTTTGACAGGTTTGGGAATGATCGAAGCAAGTTCAGTTCCAGGAAGGATTTCGAATGTATAGCAAAGGAGTGCTCTACAAATGTGTCGATTCAGAGGCAATAAGACGTCATTCAACGGTTACTGTTCATAGTCAATGCTTCGACACGCTTCGAATTCGACAATTTGCATGTTGGTTGTGTGGTACAAAATTTTCGTTAGGTTGTCAAATTTTCGTTAGTTTGCCAAAATTTCGTAAAGATGGCAAATTGTAGTTTGTTTACAAATTTTCGTATGTTTGTAAAAATGTTTTTCGTAAGTTTGTATCTTAGTTTTATTTTCGAAAAATCAAAAACTCCAAAAAGATTTTATTTTTGTTTTGTTGTTTTATTTTCTAAAAATCAAAAACTCCAAAAAGATTTTATTTTTGTTTTGTTGTTTTATTTTCGAAAAATCAAAAATTCCAAAAAGATTTTTTTTTGTTAATTGTTTTCTTTTTCGAAAAATTCACAAAAAAAACACAAAAACATTTTCTTTCTGTTAGAAAAATCAAATATATCACAAAGATTTTTGTTATTTTCTTTGTTGTTTCTTTGTGCAGATTACATGAACATTTTTTAAGGTTCATGCTTGCATTTCTATGGGAAGGTAAAATTTCGACAACTTTGTACTAGTTAGAATGTCCCTAGAAGCATGCTGCAACATGTCAACCCAAGCCTCTGTAGACTCAATGTGTATTTACGAAAGCCTTAATGAAATTTTTCATACGAAAATTTCTCCCCAAGTCAGGCTTATATTCACATTAGTCAATTGAGCTACCTTACTCTTCTCACATGTGTTAAGAATTATCTGTTTTGTCCGAAAATAACAGGAGGTACAATTCATTTCTCAAACTCAATCTTTTTCATCACAAAGTTCTCACACATTTCACACACAATGACATATGTCCGAGAGGCCATTGATCAAACCAATCATGACTTAGGCAAATCAAACTTCTGTGTTTATGATCTGACATCATGAGGCCGTGATGAAAGTGAAACCCAAAAATCTATATTCGTAAGGAATTGACGGGGAACTAAGTTCCAGTTTTGACGAAACATTTGATTCAGTACCATTTTTTGAAACTCAAAATCCTATTCATTTCTCATGAGTGATCTTGATCAAACTATCGAAGACCACGATGTTTGTTACCCAACAGGATCCAGAACAAATATTTTTTCCATGAATATGATTTCTGTATGAGTTTCATTTACTTTCGAAGTCACTTTCAAAATAATTCAAAGCATACTTGTCACTGACTACACTGGTCAAACAAGTAATTTATGTTACAATTACTCACCTTATGTTTAGGTTGATATGTAACGAAATTATAAACCACCCAATAAGCCTAACAAAAGAAGCCCTTCGATACTTCTCTATAAGTATTCGATTGTAATTCACTGGATCATACACAACCAGTTAGTTATCTCTTTTGATAATTAATGAAGCAACCTTTGCCCGAGGTTTGTCTGCTTTTGTGTCGAAATTTATTTTGACATAACAGATCCAAATTTTCGTTAATTTGATTCTTATCTTTTCTTTGGCACAATGCACACAGGAAATCCTTGAGGTTCTGAGTAATACCAACTCAGGCTGATGATTTCGATAGTCTAGCACATGACTTCGTCTCTAAACCCAAAGACGAAAGAGCTTAACCTCCATCCGAAGGTTGTTGACGGTTACTATTCTTTGAGGTGACACGAACAGACTGTCTGATGAGACGTTTTGTATTCAGTACGGGTTTCAAGGCGAGTTGACAGTTACTTTTTGACGCATGGAAAATTTCTCGGCAGACTGGTGTGAGTTTCTGGGTGCCACGTCAGATCTCAATTAATGATCATCCCGCGTTCAATTCAAATTTCAGGGTTACATATAAAAAGGGTATTTATGGGTTCTTTATCTCTTTACGCTCACAAAAGAAAATTCCCAAATACTCTCTGTTCTTCAAAGCTTCAAAATCCTAATCATGGCTGGTGCTGATTCTGCTACCCGAATAACTGAAGATATCACTTCTCTACCGATAATGAAGATTCAAAGCACAAATTATCAAGTGGAAGGGGATGTGTCTATGTATCCTGAAGAATTGAAGATGTTAATCGTCGCATTGAAGAGTTCTGTTCTTTCAAAGGCGATGTTCCACTCGTTTGCAGTTCCTCTCTCTTGGCTTTCACAGGCAGGATCTACTGCGACGTATAGTAAAGCCATGGATATCATCACTTTTCAACTAGTGAATGACAAGAAGATCCGTTTGTCTAAGAAGATCTTTTGTCAAATTCTTGATATTCCCAATTCTCAACTTGTTACTGATCTTACTTATGCGCAAGTTGTTCATATGTTTAATAAGATGGGTCATCAACCCCCACTCACGAAGATTAGTGATTTCAAGAAGTCAGCTCTTCCAACTGTTTGGAATTTCTTGTTCGGAATTTTTCTTCGATGCTTGACTGGTCGAAGTGTTGGTTTAGACAAGGGTCGCATGGAGGTTTATGCGATGGTGGCTGGATTGTACTATGATCTTTCTGTCGACTACTCCACACAACTATGGAAAGAATTTCAGAAGAGTGTCGAAAACACAAATGTTGTTCAAGGCATTTCGTGTGCAAGGTACTGGAGTTTGATCCTTGCTCATTTTTATGAAAGAGAAGGAATTGCAGTACCTGTTGATGAAGAAAGAGCTGAGTTTATGAAGTATCACTTCCCAAAGGAAGTTTTTGATGATATGGAAATGTTCACACATATTGCCAGGATACCTGATGCAATGTTAAAAAGGGTTGAGCCAACAAATTCTGTGTTGAGACTGGAAGATTATTGTCGAAAGAAGAGGCTGGTCCTTCGAAGAAACCAAAACATTCTAAGCAGCATGCAAAGGCTACACCTGAGAAGCCAGTGCACGAAACTAAGAAGTCACCTGAGAAGCCAGTGCACGAAACTAAGAAGTCTCCTGAGAAGCATGTGCACGAATCCAAGCAGTCCCCAAAGAAGCCTGCAAAGCCAGAAGTAAATGTTTCGACTGTTGTCATCACGCCAGTGGAACCTGTTGATGATACTCTGGTTAAGGAGAAAATTCCATCCAAATCTGGTGTTTTTCGAAGATTAAAGAAGAGGAATCGGGGTTCACGAAAATCTTCAGATGGTTTGCTCAAATCTTCCCCTTCAAATGTTTGTAAACCACAAATTTCTCATCAAGGGGTAATTTTTCGTGAGGTTCCAGCTCCAATTTCGCCTTTGTCAAAGAAACGTAGAGCTGAAGACGTAGCTAAACACATTTCGAAGAAGAAGAAAAGGCAACGAAATTTGGTCATCCAAGAGGAGTCGTCCGAAGAAGAGATAGTTCCAGAAACACCAGAAACAAATATTTTTCAATCCCCGTCTACTCCTGAGAAGACTACTGTCATACCACCCGAAGTTTCGTTAACTGAATCACATACTGAGGAGGTTCGAACTTCAGACATTCTTACACACGTATCTGATACGGTTGTAGATGTCAACATGGGTGAAGGAGAATCAAATAAAGAACTTGTTGTTTCCACTCAAGGTATTCATACATCTACAGATACTTTTGTTTCTTTACCTCCGATCATTATTCCTATTTCAAATACAACCAATTCACCCACCTTTGAAAACATTCTTCATCAACCTTTTACCACTCTTTTTTCATCTCAATCCACTGATCCACCCAAAATCGATTCACCTACTAAAGATTCACCTCTTGTTGAAACTGATAATGACAACGAAGGTTTTGGAGGAATGTTTGAAGATTTGGAGTTTGATGATGAAGAAGACCACTTTCCTGATCATATGTTGATGACGATGAAACAATTCAAAATTCTGAATAAGAAATTGAATTCTATTCTTCAATCTCAAGCAGATCTGGGGGGTAGTTCGTCTGTGTCCAGTATGGAAGTTGATAGTATGTTGCAAACATTCGAAACAAAGGTGGTGAATAAAGTCTCTCGGATGGTAAGAGGTTCGGAGTCTAGACTCTTGGAGAAGGTTGATCACAGTGATCAAAATGATGAGTTAAGGATGAATTCTCTAACTTCGATGTTTAGAGGGGAGGTGAAAGAATTTAAAATTTTGGTGAAGGAACGACATGTGTTATTTGTTCAGGATGTAAAGAAAGTCAAGGAAGATGTGAATTTGCAAATTCAAGAGCTTCATGAGGATATGCAAAAAGAGATTGCAATTGTGCAAAGGGATTATGCTTCAGTAAATCAGAAAGTTAACATTATTTGTGATGTTGTTACCAAATATGTCAAGTTGTACGAAAGTTTGAGTCCTCAACTTACTCAACTTTCTACAACGGAGAATCAAAGTTTTATGGAAGTGCTCAAGCTGCTGAAGGAGTTCAAAGATTTAACTGACAAACGAGTTTCATCTCCATTGATTACTCCGGAATTTTTGTCTCAGAAGTTCACCCATTTCGAAGCCATTCTACACAAGCAATTGGCTCATCTTTCCAGAATTTCGAGCCTTCTACCAACGGATGCCCCATCTGTTTTCACAGGGGTGCAAGGGGGAGAGAAGAAAATTGGTGGTACGAAGGTTGGGGGTAAAGAAAATGCAAAGGTTGTTGGAAAGGTGTTCTCTTCAAATATTTCAACAACAAAACCATTCATTTCAACTGCTGGGCCAGTTACTTCAACAATTGTTACTACGGTGCCAATTCCCACGAAGCCAATTTCTAAAGGAATTATTATTGGGGAAGGTGGTAGTAGTTCAAAGCCTACAGAAGATGTTGGTGGCTCTTTGATCGAAGACAAAGGCAAAACAATTTTGATCGAAAAATCAAAAGAGGAAAAGAAAGCTGAAGCAGAGGCTGAGGTTGAAAAGTTAAGAATAGTGCAAAGCATAATGTGACTTCGTGCGAACGACCCACCTGGAATGAACAAGGGTGATCCTTCGAAGCATTACAACTATGAAACGATTGAGTCGAAAGTTGCATATAATCGTATGTATGCTTTTGAGAAGAAGCCGAAGCAAAGCTATGTTGTGGTCAACTCAGACATGAATCAACTGGATTTTCCCATAAACGAGATGATGTTCATCATGGCTCAGTATAAAATTGATGAGAAGTTTGATAACGATGATGAGTACACTTACATGAAAATCAGGTTTCATGTTGTACTTGGAAAACTTCCTGAGGAAATTTGGTCACTCGTGAAGATAAAGAAGGTGATCAGCATAAAGAGGGATGTTTTATTCGAAAATATGATGCAAAATCTTCGTTTCTTTGTGTCGAGGGCAAATGGTCAAGGTTGTGATTTCTCAGTGGCATACTTTCCTTTGATGAACTTGTATGATCTGATACAAGTTGCATTGTTGTTAAAGGATAAAGATGCTTCATATCTACGGGAAACTGATCCTGAAGTTTGTCGACTTGGGCTTGCTCACATCAAGATTTTCATTGACAACTACTATGAGTGTTTAGCACTTACCGATGTTGAGTTAGCTACAACAAAGGGATTGAAAGTAAAAGTGCCAATGGAACTTTCTTTAACTCAACCTGAGTTGAAGAAGTATGCAGACGGGGAAATTTGTTTAAAGCCGTTTGGTTTGGTCTTTGTTGGGAAAGATAAAAATGGGAAGGCTAAAAGATTCTTATTCCAAGCTTCCGAAGTGGAAAGATACACAACATCCCAATATACAAATTTCAATGTTCGTATGAATAGTTGTAAGAAGAATAACGAAGGAGACAAAAAGGAGCTGAAGAAGATTATCTCATGGTACACTGAGATTCGAAGGGTAATGATGTATGTTATACAGATACTCTTGAACTGACGAAGGTCGACATTATTACAAAGGGGGAGATTGTAAGGGTCGAATTTTGTTGTAATATGTCGAAGTCTTTTATTCCCTTCATATGTTTGATAAGTTTATTTACTGAGGTATATTTTGTACGAAGCTTAAGTGTCAATGCCTTAGTAGTTTTTGTATGCTTTCACTGTTCCTATAAATAGGGAACTTTACTAGAGTTAGATAAGAGTCCTTTACAGAACCTGTCTATTTTTCTCTGTAAAAGTTGAAAGCATAAATGAGCAGAAACCAGATCTTATTTACTTCGTGTGTTCAATCTTCATTGATTTCAACTCTGATTTGATTCATACTTGATTCTACGATTCATCAATTACAAATTTACCCATTAACTCCATACTTTTCCATATATTTCCCTCATTTAGTTGTATACATACCTGGTCCAAGAAAAATTAGCATAATAATTTCAAAAATAGCAGTGATGTCCCTGAGCATAACCATCTTTATAGAATAGCAATAATACTTTCATAAAGCTGGAAGTCATACTAACACTTGACATCATCTCAACTTAAGACATGAAACCATAATTTGATATTAAACTACAGGAAATCCCAAAATAGGAGCTCCCAAAACCCAAACCAAAAATATGACGAAATGGATGCAAATTTATGCTCTTACCCATTTTCCATGACATCATCTCTTGTACATTTCGTTAAGCACCTGGTAGGACTCATCAAACAAAATCTCCATTAGCTTATTGGAAGCAACATTCTTATACCTAATTTAACATCCCAAAAGTTATAAGGTAAATTTTTCATTCTTAATTCAACCAAAAACACCAATTATCTTTTTCCAAACATTCAAAAGTATATCATAATAAAATAGTTATTGGAGTACAATCCCAAAATCATCAAGTTGCGGAAACATGGGTGATGCTCTGCGACCAAGCCGAACCCTTCCCATTCGAACCTGAAGTACCTGAAACCATAACCAAAAAAACCGTAAGCACAAAGCTTAGTGAGTTCCCCAAAATACCATATACCATACATACAATTGGGCCTAGCGCTCACACTGGGCCCAACCCACCATAATGGTCCTAGCCCTTATACAATGGGCCCAACCCGACATACCATGCAAGAGTCATAAAGACAGCTAGCATCCTACATAACATACATTAGGCCTAGCCCTTCTTGATCCATGGGCCTATACCAATATACAAACGGACCTACCCTGTCATACAATGGGCCTAGCCCAACATACCATGCAAGAGTCAAAAAGACAACTAGCATAACAGATCCTAGTAGGCCGACATTAGTGCCTTCGCCCACGGGTACAGCGAGGAGGCTCACCTCACAGTCAGGCGAAAAAGCTACAATCACACATTGTTCCAAATACCAACTCTAGCGATGACCTTTACAATAAATAATGACCAAAACTCAGATAACAGCTCAACATACCCAAAATACCCTTAGGGAAACTTAGTCAAAATCCTGGTCAAGTCGAAAGTCAAAAAGTCAAAAGGCCAAAAGTCATCTGAGTGACTCAGTTGAGTACGCCCAGCATACTCAGATTGTACGCTCAGCGTACTCAAGATCCACAATCGGGCCTTTCATCACATACGTGCGGCGTACGCCTAGCGTACACTACCTATCTTCACTTCTTCTTTTTAAGAGCTTATTCCATTAAGTTTTTTCAACCAAAGGCAGATCTAGTCCCGAAATAACATCTTATGTCATAAAGTTTCCAACTTTATGACTTTGTATGGCTAGGAAATTCTCAATACCAAAAACCCTAACTTCTTAACTCATTAAGACATCCTAGAACATGCATGGAGGAAAACTAAGGACCAAGATTACATTTTTATGGTTCCTAATAGCTTCATAATGGATAAAGTTTCCAACTTTATCCATTAGAATGGTCCAAACAACCAAGATCTAGTTTTTAAGTCTCAAAGGGACCAAAAGAGCATCTTTTTCAACTTAATCCATTAAGTCCTAGTCTCAAACATTTAGATCTGAATCAATATGATGTTTAGATGGATAAATTTTCCAACTTTATCCATAACAAGGTCACAAACTTTCAAGATCTAAACTTTATGCACTAAAGTGACTAAAAGCACATAACACCCAAAACTAGCTAGATCTAACACGTACATCATTAAGATTCAAGCTTTATACCTCTACAAGAAATATCAAGGTGAACAAAGTCTGGATCTACAATCTCCAATGTAACCAACACGTCTATAATGAGCTCCTTCTTCTCCAAGATGCACCAAGAACACTCCAAAGCACTTAAACACCTTTTTTTGCTCACAAGACTCAAACTAGGATTAGTGTTTCCAGGGAGGGTGTTGGAGAGGTGGAGGCTGAGAATAGAATGGGTTCGGGGAAGTTAAGGAGCTTAAATAGGGCTCAAACCACAAAAATAGGGTTTTGGCACTGATTGCGTACACCCAACGTACTCAGGGATGCCCTAGTATGCCCAACGTACTTCCCCATATGCCCAACGTACGCGGCTTAACCCAAAACCGCCATAACTTCAAACGGTCATAACTTCTTCGTTTCAACCCTGATTTCAACAATCCTTATTTATATCCACGGAAAGGTAATGAGAAGATCTACAACCCAATCAACTCGCCTTTTCCTTAAAACTTACAAAAATTAAATACAAAATTCATAAAAGTCTCGAACTATCACTATACGATTATATCCTTGGGCTCCAAAGCACCAACCAAACTCTCGGATCACCTAACCTACATCACCCACATCCAAAAGGGGTCTAAATCTCTATTTCCCCAAAGGATCGAAGCCTTATGATAACTGATCTTCAGGTCATGTCCCCAATTATAAAACGATTCGAAATAGGGTGTTACACTTAATTTGACAATGGCCTAAAAGTTTCCAAGTCCAGTACCTCTACATAATACAGAACCAATCCAAGTGCAACATTTTTAACCAATAACATTTAAAATCAATAATAAGATATAGTTAAGTAAAACTAAAACAATAGTTATAACAACAACAGTTAAAACCAAAAATCATAAATAGTTAAAGAAAAATAATTGTTACAAGTATGTAAGGATCAAGATACATAACAAATAGAGATATTGAGAAATTAAAATATAGAACTTGAGTGGACTCATTGATTGATTCTGAAGAAAGCCAACTAAAAAAAATCAATTACGAACATAAACTCGAGGGGAGTACCTTGTTATAACATCACATATGTTTTCCTTCTTTTTTTCTTCAAATAATATATAAAAAAATTAAATTTTAAAAGTTTTTCTCCAAAATTTTCAAATTTTCTATGTTTTCAAATATACAAATACCCAAATTTACTTCTTTTGTTAAGATATATTAAAATTTGAATAACTTTTCTTATTATTTGGATGATAAATTGTTGTGCTTGTTAAGCTTATTATTCAAATTTTATGCTTATTTATTTATATTCTTTCAATTAAAGTTAGATTTACAAATTTTTGAATAATTTTCTTAATAATTAATGGTCCTCGATTAATCCCCATCTAGCCGATTAATCCCTAGACCCCAGTCCAACGACTAACTAACGTCGAATGTTTTCTGCAACCTTGAAAAGAAATGAGATTGTAGTTTTTCTTCATATTATTTGGCTTCTAAATTCATAGCGTGATTTTCTGAGTGAAAGAGCGGTAAAGAATCTGAAGTCCATGAAATGAAGAAGACAATGATTTATAGATTGTTGGAAGTCTTAGGAGGAGAAAGAGATAGGTATAGAACCAGGTTCCGAGATCCCTAAAACTTGTCACTTCGTAGGTTTTCATATCCCATCTTGGTTCCTCCATTTGCAGGTCTGATATGCCGAGAAGATGGGTTCTATAAATTTACAACCGAAGGGAGTTAGAGATTTTGAAATCAAATTTAGAGCAAATCAAGGGACCGAGATATTGAAGTATTTAATATACATTACTGATTTCCGTGATAGACTGAATTAAGGAATTAAAGAGAAAAAGAATTAAATGGGAAATCTAAAAAAAATGACATGTGCACATAGAGGTTCTGAAAAAAATGACACGTGTACACAAAAAGTATGTTTTTTTATTAAAATTATGTTTTTGATTAAACTAGTTTGGGTCGACATAGCTTTAGACTTTGGATATGTATTATGATTAAAAAAAAGAGAGATTAAATGTGTCATTTGGTCTGCCTACACTGAACCTGTCGTAGAGTTATCATGTGGAGGTAAATCGTGAAACATTATCAATATTTTGCCCGAACAATAATATTAAAACATTAACCTTATTCTTGGATTTTCACACCTCAATCTTTCTAAACATATAAAATCTATAAGATATTATGTAAACTTTTATTAGAATGGCCGGCCACCAAATTTGAAATGTGTGAGATTCAAACCCAAAACATGTTTGTTTAGAATGCTTAATTCTCGAATAATCAATATATGTGGGATCATGCATGGATGTTGATATAGAGTTCCCATATGGTATAAGACTATAAGTTGTGGAACATACATGCATGGGACAGTTTGAAGGCAATATCATTTCGGCATATAGCTTTTCTGAAATCCAACAACCAAGCCAACATGACCATTCTAGAAACTTCTCCTGTAAGTAGATCGATCAATATTATAACTTTGAATTACTGATAAATCTTATTTATAAGGTCATAATAACCACTTATTACTATAAATATAAGTTACACTGAAATCGATAGAGTGTAGCTTAAATTATAGAGATTTTAAGCGAAAACCAGGAAATTACATGGACAGAACTCTGATACCGAAATCTTCTTTTAGCCGGACTTCTAAATCCAGTAGATCCTCACTAAAATACTAAGAAAATATGAAAAATTCGGATCTCAAGAAGGAAAAACATTTGAGAGAGAATTGGAGGATTGGTGTGTGAAGAATGGGGCTGGAAACTGATCTATTAATGGGCAAGATTAGGATGAGCGTCATGCAAGGCATGGTGCATGTCGTGCACGTTAGCTTTGTTGGCTCCTTTGGCCTTCTAACACGTGTTGACGCTGCATTGCTCCACATCCTTCATTCTAGAAGGCTACCATGTGTCCAATTCTCGTGGAGCCTCGTGTCGCAACCGTGTGGTGTCACTTCACCTTGACCTTTGGAGGAAAGGGGGCGGACTTGCCACATTGCCTATTCTGGTGCCGCCATGCGCGTGTCAGGCGTCGTGCATGCAAATTTTTAGATTTTTTAAATGGTGTTTCTTCTTCATACGAGCTCCGTTTTCGGTGTGCTATATATTTCCGAAATGCCCTCAACGAGATCTACAACTTTGCTTTAGATCCTGACAGCTAATTCTCACTCTATAAAAATTTGTATGCTTAGACTATTAGAAGTTGTTGCGGAAAGCATAACTCCTACATATAGACTCCAATCTTGATGTTCTTTATATCGACATACTCCTATTGACGAAATCTTCGATTCTCGTGTAGATTGTTTAAGCTAACAATCAATCAATCTTAAATTTGATATATGTGTCGCGCACTGCTATACCTGATTGCACAAAAATCTCTAAAATCATATCTTTTCCATACGGAGTCTGATTTGGGCATTCTTTATATATACAAAATCCTCTCCACATATAGTATGACTTTGGTCAAGATTATTTATCCTAAATAGTCTTCTATCAAAAGTTCATTTGTAACGCTTAATATATCTTAATTCTCTAGCCCGAATCTGTGGGTGTTACAATTATCCCCCTTAGGATGATTATGTCTTAGAATCATCAAAAAACAGAGCTTGTAGAGTGAATCTACACGTTAACTTTCCATCATAGGTGATAACCGTAACTCTTATGTCTTTTCTATTGAGTTTCTAACTCTTAGACTTATTGACTTCTGATGGTATTCAATCATGCACCTATTCTTCCTTCTAAATTTGATCTCCATTTGAGCCTCTTGCTCCTTCTATAATTGGCTTAACCTAAGATAAGGTCTTTATTTTGACATGTTCTAATGACCTTTCATCATGTCATGCAATGGTTAGACTCAAGTCTCTTTGAGTCAGATTCTAACATGAAAGATGCCTTCCTTCATGTTCTAATGTGATATAATCACATTCTAGCATGTAGCAATTCTAGCTATAGGATCCTTAATCCTAATGGTGATTGTGATACTTCTATCAATTGTTTCGATTATCTTCTCCTTCGATCTAAGGTCGGATGCTACATCGAACTTACCTCGTAGATTAGTCGGACTTGATTTTCTATGATTACTACGGTCGGAGCAGAAATCATCATCGAAACAAAGGTAATGATGGAAATGAACAAGAATAGATCCAATTACTAGTACGTTAGTTACCTTCGTTAGTTACCTTGTGACTCCTCTTGATCCAAGTACGAGTCATGTGTTTCCGGTAGTACGGGCCCATACTACCTTCCACACCTACTCATACTCGGCCTAAGAATTGTCTCACAGTTTTCCAAGTCACTATTCACAAAAGAATCACATGGCTACATCACACATGTAAATGTGTTTCAAACAAACATATTGGATAACACAACTAAGTATTTTATAATTTCCAAAAATGGTTACATTTATCTATAGAGATTATTATACACAATGCCTGTTATAACATGTTATATACTACAATACTAACTATATGGAATGGTTTCTTCAGCTCTCAACAAGTAGTTTCCATCTCCTTCTTTCCTCAAGCATCCTCTACTCCACCTTCTTTTGCATCCATGATCATCTGGAATGCTCGTGCCTTTGGTTTTGGTGGCATGCTCTGCCTTGCATCTTCTTTCTTCCTTGGGAAGTCCTTCATGGCATGCCCTTCTTCCCTACACTCAAAACACACCCTTTCATCGTGTATATACTCATCAGCATAGTGATAAGGTCTTCCGCACCTGTAGCAGGTCACTTATTCTTTGCATTTTCCATCATGCTTCTTCTTGCATTTATTGCACCATTTTGCTTCATTATTACCCCCAGACCTCTTGTCGTTGGGTTCACACCTTGAGAACTTAATCTTTTTATCATACTTTAAGAGTCCTTCACCTTTCCTTTTCTCACCAACTTCATATTTGTTGGTAGCTCTCCTCTTGATCGTATTCTCTACAGATTTTTCAGCCCATGTAGTAGCTTTAAATGTTGGTGCCTGGTGTACTGGTACAGAGTATTCCCATGGCAGTCCCTTAGCATATCTATCGATCTTTTATAACTCATCAGGGACGATACGAGAGGCGAATTCCATCTTGTCGATAAAGGCATTAGTATTATACTCATCAATGGATATGTCGCCTTTTTCTAGCGTGAGCAATGGGTTCTCCAGTTCTAGTATGTTCTAAGCAGAACAATACTTTCACTTGAAATGCATCAGGAACTTTGCCCATGACAGTTACAATGGCTCATTAGGGCTTATTATCTTTCCCATTGTGTTCCACCAACGAACAGATGAGCCCTTAAATTTCCTCACAATATACATGGTCTGCAATTTTCCCGTGCAGCCACATATGATGAAAGCTAGTTCCATCTCTAAAATCCAATCCATAACTCCGATTGAATCTTCCTTTCCATTAAAGGATCAAGGCTTGAAAGGTATGAAATCCTTATACTTGCAGTAGCCTCTAGGTTCATCATTCCTTTGGATCTATGAGTCTTTTAGAGGAAGGTGTGATCCTTGATGACTTTCCGAGTCGTCGTTCGCTTCTTGAATCATTAGATGAGATGGAAATAACCCATTGTTGACTTTCTCAACAACTATGGGTTCGTTTAGCACGGGCGCTCCACTTCTAATATTAGCTAGCTCCTGAGCTAATAGCTCCCTAAACTCACGTCGTTTCTGATCGACCAGATCTTGCATCATTTCTCGAGCTTCATTTACAAAGATTTGAGCATCTCTTGATCTGACGTTATGAGGTGTTGAACCTCTTTCGTTGTTGAAAACTCTTCCACTCCTTGTGATCGTCATGTCACTCTATATACCCAAGAAGACATTTAACATACCGAGACGAGAATTTAGATAGAGAAGGTTTTATTGACGTATAATTCTCCTTATCCCTCCGAAAAGTTACATACAAGTTCTAATACCGTAGTTAAACGTTTAGAAACCTGAACATATAAAATTTCCTAAACCTGGGTCGGCAGTAGACCTTAAATCCTATCTAATAATAGCATTATAGATAAGAAACCCTAAAGCATCTTAAGACATCTTATACTTATAGCATGCATAAATCATTTAGCACATAAAAACAAATTAGGCATTCTTCCTAAAGTAAGCTAGTGCTTCTGTCAATCCTAGGTATAGAATCTAAAATATAATAGAGACACCTCACGATCACTACTTAGAATTCTAAGATTAAGTCTAGAAATTCCCAAAATTCCTAGTTCGCTTAAACTAATGCTTTGATACCAACTGTGACATCCCTAATTTTACGGCCAAATTAAAACTTTTTCTTTATGCTTATTCTAAAAAATAATATTTTATTTGTGCGGAAACTTGTCCCAAAAATATTATTTCGATGTGAGATAATATTAATATAAAAAATTTTCGAAGAAGTGTTTCACATTAATATATTTTAAAGCTTGGGATGTCATAACTGATACAAAGCATAAGCATGAACAGGCCTTACATTAATATTCTAGTAGCCTACGATCTCCTTAAACCTCTCGGCAGATAATTACACTATTATCAGTACCTTAGTAGTTGTAACACCCAAAAATTCAAGCCAATTTAAAACTTTTTAAACAATCCAAAAACCATTAGTTAGTACAAACTTGTTTTCAAAATGTACAATATCAGAGTATCCCAGAAACATAGTCATAAAAAGTGAGGAGCTGTACGATCACGCCTTTGCCCTGCCACGATCCCCTGATGCACCTGAAACAATAAACTGAAACTGTAAGCCCGAAAGCTTAGTGAGTTACCCCCAAAATACCGATACACATACAGTCCACATAACAATATCATCAATAACATATCATAACAAACTGAACAACATATAATGGGTCCACAGCTTTACAAGCTGGACTACCCCTGGGCCCTCAGTACGAGTCTGGAATGCCTACCGGGCCCTCAGCTCGAATCTGGAATACCATCGAGCCCTCAGTACGAGTCTGGAATGCCTATCGGGACCTCAACTCGTATCTGGAATGCTCTCGAGTCCTCAGTATGAGTCTGGAATGCCTACCGGGCCCTCAGCTCATATCTGGAATACTCCCGGGTTTGTTGGTTACCGCACGGATCAGTATCACCTCAACCCATCCCACATAACATATTAACATATAACATAACTACTGAGCATGTAGATATTCATATAACAGCACAGGTAGTCCTACAGATCTACCTAACTGACATAACCACTAGCACGCAACGCTAACTCATACTCAACATAACCACTGCTAGGATAACATATCCAATGGGCCGGCCTTCGTGCCTTAGACCCCTTAGTATAGTGAGGATAACTCACCTGGCATTGCTGAAGTCCCGCAGATAGAACTCCAGCTGCTGGTTGACAGATTCCAGAACTGTCAACATCAAACAATACCCAATTAATAATTGGGTTCCAAGCCCAAGGTCCAACTCACAATACAAAAGCCCAAAAGTAAAATAATGGGTCAAATCCCAACGTATGGCCTAATTTTCCAAATTGGGCCCAGACCCCTACATGGTCTTTCCTTAAGGCACATTCAGTTATTCCGATCCAATTCACATGACCCATTATCACATAGTCATAAAGGCTCAATTATGGCCCATCTATGGCCCAATTTTCCAAGTTGGGCCTAAGTCCTCACATGGGCCTTATCCTAATGCCCATCTAATTACTTTGGTCCATTAACTTGTTCTTGGATGTCCCATCAATAGTCCAATCGCCAAAGCCCAATAAGAAGGCCCAATTCAAGGCCCGAGTGAGATTAGGGCTTTCTCATGAAATGATGATTAGGGTTAAGTGTTTTCTTACTTAACCCATTAAGAACTTAATCCACTAAGTCCATTATTGCCTTAAGCTAGTTTTCCAATGATTATTAATTAATTATTATTTTAGGTTTAATAATTAATTCTCATGTGTGTCCCAAATGATTCTCACAATTAGGGTTTTATGCCCTTAGGGTTTTCCAAACCTTAATTAGGGTTTTCCAACCCAATACTAGCCCATTAGTCAATTGGTTGAGCTTCTAGGTCACTTTGTGCCTTATTGGGCCCATTAGGGTTTTATTAGGTCCATTGGGGTCTCTTTGGGCCTGCTAGGGTTTCTTTTGGCCCATTAGGGTTTAGTAGCCCCTTGTCCAAACGTCCAAACGAGGTCCAAATGCAATTAAAGCACACCACCACCCGACACGGCGGCAGGAGGCGGCAACCACCACCTCACGGTGGTGGTTTAGATTTTTCTTTCATTATTCCACTTTGGTTACAAATTACAATAATACCCTCTCAACACACACACCACCACTAATAACATGTACTAAGTACACACACACAGCCGCACTGTGGCGGCAGGTGGTGGTAAATGGCGGCAGCCACCATGGCGGGCGGCCATGGTGGTTCCCATACAATTTCCGACCTACAGAAAACACACACACAAACATATTTACACGACTTCTGTTGTGAAATAACCCAAGCCACCCACCTGGCGGCGATGGTAGCACAAGGAGTCCGGCAGCAGCGGCGGTTGATGGGTCCTAACAGCCGCGAAGAAGAAAGTGGACGGAGCCACAGCAGCGGCGCAACGCCGGAACAGAGACGGAGAAGGGAAAGAAAAGCACGACAGAGAGGTGGCGGCGGCGGAATGCTTGAACTCGTCCGACAGCAAACGTGGGGGGGATTCTGGTGGTCGCTATCGCCGGTGGTCAACAGCTCTCGGGGCTCAAAACGTCTAGCAGCCACGCTGTGGCGGTACCCGGTGGTTACGGTGGTAGAATGGCAATGGAACGGTGGCAGCACCCGACGGACGATCTTCCGGCTTCAATAGAGATGGCAGCGGTGTTATTTGGTCCGGCGACCAATGGAACCAACGTCACGGAAGGCTACTCGTCGGTGTCGTGGTTGCACCGTCGGTTGGCTTGGACGCGGCGGCCGGACATAGCAGCCATGGATGCGACGGCTGGAGAATGGAGGAAGGGAGAGGTGGCGGCTGGAAAGATGTTTCTTAGGGTTAGGGTTTGGGCAGGGGTGACGGGTTATATACCCCCGATCCCCACAAACTTAATTCCATAATGTCACCCATGGTCCCTCCCCTTGACATTTCTTTCAAAATAAGGCCAATATTTTCCTTTTAAACCCAGCCTCCTGAGATTCTTTACAAATTAAGTCTAATACTTACCAATAGCCCCCTTAGCCTTCAAAATCTTTTCAAATGAACTCCCAAAAGTTACCATTTAACCCCTGGAGTTCAAATCTTGTCATTTGACTTCCCGAAACCAACACTTTATTAATTATTATTCGATTTTAGGCTCAAATAATATAAAATAATAATAATAATTACTTCTGGGGTTCCTGATTTATTATCTAATTACTTTACTTAAAACGGGATGTTACAACTCTCCCCCACTTAAATTTGATTTCGTCCTCGAAATCGTTTCTTGTCATTCCTTACACGCCAAACAACTTGAGCTACTTGGTTACAATCCCGAGCATAACTCTAGCCTCTCCAAGGCAACCATATCCAACCCTCCCAGGGTTCTAAAACCAGGAAAATAAACAAATCCCTTACACTATGATCACAATTACTCAATCCGAAATCTGGAGTCTCGAGATGGTCTGGCTTCTTAACAGATTGCCCACCCTGGATCATTGTCGAATGCGTTGCACTTAACTCCCAACTGGCTACTCAACTTCTGATAACCTGAGGTTCCCACTAGAAAACAGAATCACAAATCCCACACTGCTAACTATGATCCTTTAGTTCCCGAACCACATACATATAATAACCCGCTCATAATCACAAATACTCATACCTGGCCCAATCAGCCTCAGGCTGGAATACCAGGCATGCCTACGACGGGTCCAGTCATCCCTAGGATGGAATACCCTCGTATCACGCACATGTTTGGTCCAATCCACCCTCGGGTTGGAATACCAAACACGTCAGGTCCAATCAATCATAGGGTCCGGTCATCCTCGGGATGGAATACCCTAGATAAGAATACCACTATATACGAACGCTGGTCTAAACTCACAACTTGAAGTTCAGGGACCTACCCTTGTATTTCGTACTAAATCTTCTGATTCCTCGCAGCCGATTACGGCTCGCTCGAACCTCAACAATGTGTCCATTCCGAAAGCGCTCCAACATATGAATGAACTACTATGATCACTAGGCCCACAGTCTATGACTGGAATACCCCTACGAGGTCCTCAGCATAGGTCTGGATTGCCTCTGAGCCCACAACATGAGTCTGGTATGCCCCACCTGGACCTCAACTCATGACTGGAATGCTTCTGATAAACGATCAACCTTATCCAAAAGAAAAGGTCTAACCAACATCCTTTACAACACCAACCTGCACCACAATGCTGAAATCCCACTATGCACGATCCACCTATAGAAAAGTTGCTTACCCAACATCTACCGAGACCTACCTGGTCTCAATTTGTTCGCCAATCATCTGAAATACCGGGTTCCAGCCCGGTCGCTGAGCTAAAGGGCTCCCACATAGTCGTCCCACACGACTTCTGGACGAAATCCTTCTCTGAAACTAGTTGCCACTAGTTAACATGCCACTACGACTCTAATAAATTTCTGATCCAACCGATCGGATCCATGTGTCGAATCTTATTGTTACCAAATCCGCGGCTAAAGCGATTGCTACATGACCAATGGTAGCCTTACGTCACAAGCAACCTTAATCAATCTATTGCTTCCTTGATCTCATAACTGTAGTGACGTTCCTACAGTCTTATCACTGGCTTAACCAGGTCTAATCCCTCTGGGGAAACCCATAAGCCTATCCATGGATTTCCATATCCTCACTGCTACACCCGAACTGGTGGTTACTATTTTCCCTTCCGCGTCCTAACAACGTTTTCATACTATCTATCAACCTAGTGAATGTGGCGGCTACACCCCCAGACTTACATCACTCTAGTACTATCTGCTTCTAGTGAATGCTACGGCTACCCCCGCAGTCTTACAACACTTTCCATACTACCTGGTCGCTAGTGAATGTTACGGCTACCCTCGCAGTCTTACAACACTTTCCATACCGGTCGACACGCACTCATCCTAACACACAACTGAACTTAATGCATGGCTAGAATCCCAAACCGGATTTCCCAAATTCTGCTATCAAGCACCGAGAAGACGCGATTCACATGCTGGGGAGTTTTACCGAACTCCCAACTCACACATCACTCAAACTAAGTAGCCACTAGGGTTGTCTTCCTTCCCGAAACGATGTGTAACTTATCCCAGTTTCAAAACCGATCCTGTTTCCGCATTCCGGGACGATTCTACCCCACTTAGAGTCAACTAAGTCTTCACAATACATGAAAATTTGAGAATTCCCAATCCTTCTCACTTTCCAACGATCGATCTGATGACAACCAGACCTTTCCAACTAGTACTCCTTTACTATCCAAACACAAGTGATCACACACTTCAAAGAACTAGCTGAACACTTCCTGAATCCCAGTGAAACCGACAGTTCCTAATTCTTGAATGATCCCACACTCAAATCTTGGAGTCCAAAAGATAGATGCTCCAACTAACATCTCAGCAACGAGCTACTTCCCTTGGCGTTTTCCTCCACTACCGAATAACGGTTACTGAACTAGTGAATCCTGACAATGGTGAGTAACCATCCTCTGGGACCTGTCCGCAGACCTACCACATAATACCCTTCTTCCCACAGTGTTCCAACAATCCTCCCGCTCTCGACTCTAGAACTCATATCATTCAGGGCCTCGCACCCTGACTCACTTACCAGCTTAATCATCCACAGCTGAACTGCAGTAGCTGAAACAACCTTTGCTCTACACTAGGCTACAACCTCTACCAAGACATAGTCTACAATCCCGAAAGTGCAATAGATAGCACAATCAATCCTTACCGTCCGATGCAAGAGATCCAAGGCAAAATGGTCCTCCAAAATACTTATGCCACATCTACCCACCTGCGCTTACCAGCGCTGAAATACTGTCACCAACCCCTGCGACTAACTGACCCGAGCTGGAATACAACCTGATCCTGTGCCACAAGCCTGCTCAATCCTTCGAACTCGTAAATTGAAAGGGCACAATCATTGCCCTGGAAAACAACATTCCAATCCTATCAATTAACCATTCTAATTCCAGCTGCATAACTCCAGCTGAACATAATCATTACTCCTTTCCGGAGTCCCCGCGACTCACATTCCGGCCTCGACCAAACCCCCGAAGCCTCAAATCTAGAAACTCATGTGCTAGACTCTCCCGCTTAACCCGCAGAATGTAACAAGTACATAACATCTTCCTGATCCGAAGTAACTGCATCCCTCTGCTCGTCAGAATATGTCCCAGTAACAAGTCCCGGTACCGAAAAGCTCGACCAGCTCTTCCCTTTGCCGTCGTTACAGCTGCTAAAGCTGCTGCGGCAGCCGTATCAGCAATGGATGCATAGCGCTCGTCGAAATACTCAACCATGATGGTCTTAATAGACCCGAACATCTCCGATAACGGTCCCTGGATAAACTCGATCACCTCTTCCCGGATGATCTCACTGACATGGTCCCTTGACGATGTTGGCCTATCCTGGCTGCCAGCTCCCGATCCTAACCTGGATCCGGTCTCAAGCCGTCTCGTAACCACCATTATGGTAGACACCAGAAAGATCCCTGATAATCCATATAATGACAGGGGACCAACTCCCAACTACACCCCAGGGGTTGTGACTTCCTTGATACGCGTATGGGTCCTGTGCTTTCAGTAGTATGGGCCCCAACTACCTTCCACACCTACCCATATTTTTCTCAAGTATCACCACAACAACCTGACAATATACGTAAACATAGCGAGTGCTCAATCCTCACTCCTAGAGGAAGGCTAACTGTCTCACAACTGACCTACCGGTCTTGCACAACCCACTCATCCATGAAACTTCCACCAACCCTACAGCACTAGTGTATGCTAGCCATACATAACACTGGACTCTATAGACTTTCGAATATCCAATCCTACCCTAAGCTCCCAATCAAACAAGAACAGAACATAAGGCCAAATCAAACATTCTCAGGCTATAAGATCTTAATTATGTATAACCATGATGCCTACACTAAGCAACTACAGTAATGATGTCAATCTCATAAAAAGAACCCTAGGCTAGCAGGCATCATGTAACCAGGCAATTCTATCATGCAATTCCTGAAGATCCCTAGCCTAGTATTAACATGCTGTTCTAACATCTCACATAATCAAACAACTTGTATGGTATTTTGGGGTCTACTTACTGTCTCCGGCTAATCGTACACCCTGCATCCTCCTTTACTTAATTTGAAAATCATTTTAAAACCTTTTTGAAAATCCCTTCCCTGATTTGAGACTGGATTCACACGAGTGTTCCTCCAATTCACTCAAACCAAGGCTCTGATACCAACTTGTAACACCCAAAAATTCAAGCCAATTTAAAACTTTTTAAACAATCCAAAAACCATTAGTTATTACAAACTTGTTTTCAAAATGTATAATATCATAGTATCCCAGAAACATAGTCATAAAAAGTGAGGAGTTGTACGATCACGCCTTTGCCCTGCCACGATCCCCTGATGCACCTGAAACAATAAACTGAAACTGTAAGCCCGAAAGCTTTGTGAGTTACCCCCAAAATACTGATACACATACAATCCACATAACAATATCATCAATAACATATCATAACAAACTGAACAACATATAATGGGTCCACAGCTTTACAAGCTGGACTACCCCTGGGCCCTCAGTACGAATCTGGAATGCCTACCGGGCCCTCAGCTCGAATCTGGAATACCATCGAGCCCTCAGTACGAGTCTGGAATGCCTACCGGGACCTCAACTCGTATCTGGAATGCTCTCGAGTCCTCAGTATGAGTCTGGAATGCCTACCGGGCCCTCAGCTCATATCTGGAATACTCCCGGGTTTGTTGGTTACCGCACGGATCAGTATCACCTCAACCCATCCCACATAACATATCAACATATAACATAACTACTGAGCATGCAGATATTCATATAACAACACAGGTAGTCCTACAAATCTACCTAACTGACATAACCACTAGCACGCAACGCTAACTCATACTCAACATAACCACTGCTAGGATAACATATCCAATGGGCCGGCCTTCGTGCCTTAGACCCCTTAGTATAGTGAGGATAACTCACCTGGCATTGCTGAAGTCCCGCAGATAGAACTCCAGCTGCTGGTTGACAGATTCCAGAACTGTCAACATCAAACAATACCCAATTAATAATTGGGTTCCAAGCCCAAGGTCCAACTCACAATACAAAAGCCCAAAAGTAAAATAATGGGTCAAATCCCAACGTATGGCCCAATTTTCCAAATTGGGCCCAGACCCCTACATGGTCTTTCCTTAAGGCACATTCAGTTATTCCGATCCAATTCACATGACCCATTATCACATAGTCATAAAGGCTCAATTATGGCCCATCTATGGCCCAATTTTCCAAGTTGGGCCTAAGTCCTCACATGGGCCTTATCCTAATGCCCATCTAATTACTTTGGTCCATTAACTTGTTCTTGGATGTCCCATCAATAGTCCAATCGCCAAAGCCCAATAAGAAGGCCCAATTCAAGGCCCGAGTGAGATTAGGGCTTTCTCATGAAATGATGATTAGGGTTAAGTGTTTTCTTACTTAACCCATTAAGAACTTAATCCACTAAGTCCATTATTGCCTTAAGCTAGTTTTCCAATGATTATTAATTAATTATTATTATAGGTTTAATAATTAATTCTCATGTGTGTCCCAAATGATTCTCACAATTAGGGTTTTATGCCCTTAGGGTTTTCCAAACCTTAATTAGGGTTTTCCAACCCAATACTAGCCCATTAGTCAATTGGTTGAGCTTCTAGGTCACTTTGTGCCTTATTGGGCCCATTAGGGTTTTATTAGGTCCATTGGGGTCTCTTTGGGCCTGCTAGGGTTTCTTTTGGCCCATTAGGGTTTAGTAGCCCCTTGTCCAAACGTCCAAACGAGGTCCAAATGCAATTAAAGCACACCACCACCCGACACGGCGGCAGGAGGCGGCAACCACCACCTCACGGTGGTGGTTTAGATTTTTCTTTCATTATTCCACTTTGGTTACAAATTACAATAATACCCTCTCAACACACACACCACCACTAATAACATATACTAAGTACACACACACACAGCCGCACCGTGGCGGCAGGTGGTGGTAAATGGCGGCAGCCACCATGGCGGGCGGCCATGGTGGTTCCCATACAATTTCCGACCTACAGAAAACACGCACACAAACATATTTACACGACTTCTGTTGTGAAATAACCCAAGCCACCCACCTGGCGGCGATGGTAGCACAAGGAGTCTGGCAGCAGCGGCGGTTGATGGGTCCTAACAGCCGCGAAGAAGAAAGTGGACGGAGCCACAGCAGCGGCGCAACGCCGGAACAGAGACGGAGAAGGGAAAGAAAAGCATGACAAGGAGGTGGCGGCGGAATGCTTGAACTCGTCCGACAGCAAACGTGGGGGGGATTCTGGTGGTCGCTATCGCCGGTGGTCAACAGCTCTCGGGGCTCAAAACGTCTAGCAGCCACGCTGTGGCGGTACCCGGTGGTTACGGTGGTAGAATGGCAATGGAACGGTGGCAGCACCCGACGGACGATCTTCCGGCTTCAATAGAGATGGCAGCGGTGTTATTTGGTCCGGCGACCAATGGAACCAACGTCACGGAAGGCTACTCGTCGGTGTCGTGGTTGCACCGTCGGTTGGCTTGGACGCGGCGGCCGGACATAGCAGCCATGGATGCGACGGCTGGAGAATAGAGGAAGGGAGAGGTGGCGGCTGGAAAGATGTTTCTTAGGGTTAGGGTTTGGGCAGGGGTGACGGGTTATATACCCCCGATCCCACAAACTTAATTCCATAATGTCACCCATGGTCCCTCCCCTTGACATTTCTTTCAAAATAAGGCCAATATTTTCCTTTTAAACCCAGCCTCCTGAGATTCTTTACAAATTAAGTCTAATACTTACCAATAGCCCCCTTAGCCTTCAAAATCTTTTCAAATGAACTCCCAAAAGTTACCATTTAACCCCTGAGTTCAAATCTTGTCATTTGACTTCCCGAAACCAACACTTTATTAATTATTATTCGATTTTAGGCTCAAATAATATAAAATAATAATAATAATTACTTCCGGGGTTCCTGATTTATTATCTAATTACTTTACTTAAAACGGGATGTTACAGTAGTGATACCTGTGATACAAAAAAACTGAGTATGTCAGGTTAGGAAACCTCATGAGTACATAGGGTTGTCAACCCATAATATTATAATCTTTAATTATATATTCAACATAATTCAAATAACCTATCTACCCCATTCCCCTTATCCTCACTTTATAATCCTAATATGATGATCCAAGAGATCTTTCCTAAAGGGATCTTTGTGAGAAGTCACCTATAGCTCCTTAAATGACTAGGCACGACAATATGATAATACTTTAGGTAAGAACATAAGTACAATAGTACTCGCACAAACACGACATGCACGGCAGTACAATAGTACTTTGAATAAACACAACAGGCACAACTTATTATTTCGCACGACTTTCACTAACCTATCACATCCTCTCATTTATTATTTCGCACAGCTCTTTACTACCTAATCATATTAATAAGTATAATATGTAATTAGATCAAGTAACAGTCATATCATATTGCACATATATATTTAACATAACAAAAATAGCACACAAAGAATTTAAGCATATAAGCATTTAGAATACTAGTATCTATGTGTAAGTTTGAAAGTAACTATGCACTCACTTTATAAAGTGATGATTCTTAATTTAGGCAGCGCTTCGCTCCTAGCGCTTGACCTTTCCTTTGACGTAAACTAGTATCATTATCACCAATTCTTAGTATAATATTCTACATGACTAATGATGGTATAGACCTATCAATATTCCAATGAATACTGATAGTTCTATTAAATAAGGATCGGCCATGTAGGACAGTTAGGAGACAGGATCATTTCGGTATATAGCTTTTCTGAAATTCAAAAACCAAGCCAACATGACCATTCTAGACATCTCTCCCATAAGTAGACCGATCAGTATTATAGCTTGGATTACTAACAAATCTTATTTATAAGTTAATAATAACAACTTATGACTATAAATATAAGTTACAATAAAACCAATAGAGTGTAGCTTAACTTACAGATCTTTTAAGCAAAAACCAGGAAATTAGGCGGACAGAACTCTGAAACCGAAAGCTTCTTTTATCCGGACTTCTAAATCCAGTAGAGCCTCTCTAAAATACTAAGAAACTCCGAAAAAGTCGGATCTCAAGAATGAAATTTTTTTGAGAGAGAATTGGAGGATTGTATGTAAAGAATGGGGCTGGAAACTGATCTATTTATAGGCAATATGAGAATGTGCACCGCGCAAGGCATTCTAACACTTGTTGGTGTCGTATTGCTCCACATCCTTCCTTCTAGAAGGTTGCCACGTGTCTAATTCCCGTGGAGCCATGTGTCCCAATCGTGTCTTGCCACACCACCTTGACCATTAGAGGAATAGGCGGACGACTTGCCACGTGGCACACTCTAGTGCTGCCACGTCATCAGCATGCTGGGCGCAACGCATGCAAATTTCTAGATTTTTTAAATGACGTATCTTCTTCATACGAGCTCCGTTTTCGGCGTTCTATATATTGTCGGGATGCTCTCGACGAGATTTACAACTTTCTTTTAGATCCTAATAAATAATTATCACTATATTAAAAAAAATTATTTTTGATAGGCTTAGACTGTAAGAAGTTGATGCGGAAAGCATAACTCCTACGTGCGGACTCCGATCTTGATGTTCTCTATATTGACAGACTCTTATTGACTAGATCTTCGATTCATGACTAGATTATTTAGGCTAACAATCAACTAATGTTAAATTTGATTTCTATGTTGCGCACTATTATACCTGGTTGCATAGAAACTTCTAAACATCACATCTTTTCCATACGAAGTTGGATTTGGGTGTTCTTTATATATACGAAATCCTCGTCACATATAATACGACTTTGGTCAAGATTATTTATCTTAAATAGTCTTCTATCAAAAAGTCATTTTTAATGTTTAATATATCTTAATTGTCTAGCCCGGATCTGCAGGTGTTATAGCAACTTTTTAAGAGTTTGGTTCCTTGTGGCAATTAGGAAGTTGATAAAGATGACATTATAACTCCACGAAGAGGTCCTCTATAATGTATCCACCAAAACAAGAATAAAAACACTTCAAGATGCTAGTCTTCACTTGTATATTAGTTAGTCTTAAGCCTTAGAAATATATACAAAATATATCTTCAAAGGATAAGAAACTAAGAGCCTTTAATCTAGCACCAAATTAAAAGACAAAGAGAAGAGGGGAGATGCTAGAAAACCATAAAATTGGCTCTAAAAAGAATAGGAAAAGAGTTGTAAAAAACTCACTAGTTTTTGGTTATTTGTCTCCTTTATATACCAACATAAGAGTACCGAAGCCTCAAACTATTATCTAGTCAAAGCATGGAACAAAAGGACAAGTACGGTAGAATAAAATAATCACAACACACCTACTTCCTTACCTCTTAAAAGCCATGGCTAGGAGAAGGGAAAATGATGTCTTGTGCTTTATTCTTTCTAATAACTAGCTAGTTATATACTAACTAAATGGTTACTCTAAGTGCACAAAAAGTTGTACATAACATTAATAATTATATTATATGATATTAAGCTAGTTTTTGTTCTATTTTATTATTATTTTCTAGGAACAATAATTCTCAATATGTTGGAAAATATTGTTTTCATAAAATAATGTTTTTCCAATTAAATACAAGTGTTGATAATATTTATTAATAATAAAATTATACTAATAAATAATCAATTAGTAATAATTTGCTATAAGGTGTGACCCTGTAAGATCATATGTCATTATCAATATAATTCTATAATGACTCTTGGGCATATAACATCTTTCAGCTTTTGGAGAACATTTGAAGGTGAAAGTCTAACTAGTCGCATGGGTAACAAACAAGTGAACAATTCAAATGGAATCTGACATAGAAATGATTCACTACAAGGAAATGAGCAATTAGCGGCGACAAAAGTCGCCGGTAAAGGGTCAAGAAGTCGCCACTAAAGCTAATAGCGGCGACACGTCGCCGGTAAAGAGTCGCCGCTACTACTTCGTCGCTATTGATCATATTGTCGCCGCTAAAGACAATTGTCGCCGCTAATGCACCTGTCGCCGCTAATACTTCTTGTCGCCGCTAAAGAGAATGTCGCCGGTAATAGTGTCGCCGGTAATAACGTTTTTCATTTTTTTTTTATATTTGCGATTTTGGGTATAATTTATTCCAAATATTGTTATAATTATTCTATACCAAAAGTTACATAACAACATCAAATTAAATACCAAATACTATTATAATTAATTTAATACCAAAATAAAACAACCAAAAGTTTGATAATTCTAACAAGTAGCAAAGTAAGTTTTACAATTCTAACAAATAGCAAAGTGTGACAAGTATAACATACAAATAAAGCTCCTCCCTACATATCATCATCTTCGTTCCCATCATTTCCTCATTGATTATTTTGTGATTGAAAAAACGAATAAAGTTCCTCCCTACATGCCGGGTCGTTGAGCAATGCCCGAAGATTTTCCAACTACATAATAAATAACAACATATATAAATTATAAGTTAAATTTTCCAACTAGGGACTAAAACATAATTACCAAATTCACATGCATTTTATGACGCCAAAGTACATTGCTATTGTTAAACTAAGCCAAAAAAAGCAAAGTACATTGTTATTGCTTACATATGGGACAAAAACTCAAATACCAAAGCTTTTAGCAAATACTCACCAAAAACCAAAATGACCAAATCAACATACATTTTATGATGCCAAACTACATTTTTATTTTTAAAGTAAGCCAAATAACCAAAGTACATTGTTATTTATTGCATTTGGGACAAAAACCTAATTACCAAACCTTTTAGCAAATAATCACCACAAAACCAAAATGACCAAATCAACATGCAGTTTATGATACCAAAGTACATCGGTATTTTTAAACTAAGACAAAAAACCAAAGTACATTGCTATTTGTTGCACTTGGGACAAAAAACTCAATTACCAAACCTTTTAGCAAATAATCACCACAAAACCAAAATGACCAAATCAACATGCATTTTATGATACCAAAGTACATCGTTATTTTTAAACTAAGACAAAAAACCAAAGTACATTGCTATTTGTTGCACTTGGGACAAAAAACTAATTACCAAACCTTTTAGAAAATAATCACCACCAACAAAAATTACCAACTCAACATGCATTTATTGAAATTAAATAATCTTGTTTTACCTGTGATGGTTGTGATGATTGTGGTGGTGGTTGCGACGGCTGTGAAATCGGTGGGAGAGCAGAAGGTTTACGGCCGATGCCTCTGATATGGCCACGTCGCACTCCTAATACTTTCTCAAAAGCGGCTCTTTCTTGAGCGGGTGTTAACTCACTTTCACCTTGAGTTTGTTCTAAGAGCTCTTCGACTAACTGATTATGTAATTCCCAAAAGTGAGTAACAATTAAGTATAAATAAACACTTAATTATCATGACAATAGAAAGATAGATAGGAACAAAACTAATTTTTTTAATTAAATGAAATAAACAAATCAAATCAAAGAGATGGTATTTAGACCAACTACACATAATTTCACATAATAACAACATACTTCTACCAAATACTCATATACCACATATATATCAAACACACATACATTGACATATATACACCAAATTTATAGAGATTCACATACAAATATCAAATATACATACATATGACAATTTTCAAATAATTGAGACAACTACACATATTTTGCAATTAAACTAAAATTTCACAATAAATAGAAGTAAATAGAACCTGTGGTGGCGGAAATCAATGAAAACGGTCCAGTGGTGGCGGTAGTCGCGGGTGGTGGTCGGGAACGTAGTAACACAATCAACAAAACTGAAATTGACAATTTTTTACAATTAATCACTCCAATAAGCTTAAAATCGATGTTACATGAGAAAAGAGACCGAAAATTGACCTGGAAATAGCTTGGTGCCGCCGGAAAAAGCTTGGTGTCGTCGGAAAAGCTTGGTCCTCACCGGAAAATCTTTCTCCACCGATGGTATCTTCTTTGTGGACAATTTCACACACCCAAAATTGATAATTCTCACTGGTATCCCACAATAATCGACGAAGTAAGATGCAGACGAGAGAAGAGAAAGAGGCGAAGGAAGTGAAACAGAAAGAGCAAAAGGAAAGAGATCGAGTTTTTTGGGGTTAACTGCGTCGGCCTTTAGCGGCGACACCTTTACCGGCGACAAATTGGTCTTTAGCGGCGACAACTATCAATAGCGGCGACTATTAGGAGGGAATTATTACCGCGTCATTTTTTTATCTTTAGCGGCGACTTTTTTGGATCTTCAGCGGCGACAAAAGTCGCCAGTATTTCCTTTATGCGTTCCATGAGCACCCTAGCCGTTGGATTAGAACCACGATCGGACGATTCGTGTTTGCCAGAACGTCAAAGAGCGGATCGGTGTCATTCAGCCTTTAGCGGCGACACCAATAGCGGCGACATATGCCTTTAGCGGCGACTTTTTAATTTGTCGTCGCTAAAGCTCCCTGTCGCCGCTAAAGGCTCTGTTTCTTGTAGTGATTACACAAACAGAAGGCATAAATGATGAAAAAAGTTATCAACTTATAGCATGAACTTGGCCAGATACATCATTATGCACAGTAGAGTACTTGAGAAGGAAAGTAGCTCCAGCTCAAACATGAGAACTTGGCAGGTCAATAGCAAAATCTTGGTTCAAAAGATAACAATGATATCTCATATACTAATATCAATTATTATTATTGATAAATTGATGACAATGCGTTTTTTTGCAGCTGATATTACTGTCTCAGCATCGTAAGGCAGCCATTGCATGTAAAGTTGTCATCACCCTAAATGGAATTTAAGGTGCAACTACTAGAAATATATCACAAGAATGGATTTGGTTTTCTTTCGTAGTAGCTAACATTAAGGCTAATCAAGATTATGTTTTTATCGCATAAAGTTATGAAAGAAGTTGAAGGGATGAAGGGGATTAGGTTTGAAGCAAATCACTAACATCAATTTGTTTGAATAACAATTCGTACATAACAATCATCAATTCCTTAAAATATTATATTTATCGTATTTCTATAACGTAATGTGATTTGGCTACTCAAGATAAATCAAAACTACAAAACCGACAACTTTGAAATAAGGTTGATATTTTCGAGTCTGGATCAAAAATATGTTGGTTGTTCATGGTTGCCATGTATGGATTCGTATTATCCATGTTACGATATTAGAATTTCATTCACCCCAATGAATGTTGGTTGTTCTAGTATCGTGAATGTTGAAATGTACCGTTTTTGTGATACAAAACCTATAGGTAATATTTTAATAAATAATTACTACTTCCATTTCTTACATATTGTTAAAATTATTTATAACCATCATGTATTCATTGTATTTGGTTTTAAAAATTGTTGTTATATTTTAATCAGCCCAACAACTAATTAGTGAGTTTTAACACCACCTTTGTATTGGAACAACATCCATGTTGCTGGTTCAGTCAACAACAATGTACTTTTTTTTGGGTTTCCGGTCACATGGTATCATTTTGAGCATGAAAAGGCAATGTACTTTGACTTTTTTTGGTCAAAGGGCAATGAGTTTTCATTGTTTTTTAATTCTTGTCACATGTTTAAGTAGTCAAAAGAGCAATGTGCTTTAAGGCTTTTTTTTTTTTAGTTTTATTTTTATAAACTAATTTTATTGTTCATACTTTTAGGATTAAATAAAAACAATCAAATTTTTACTGTTTATATTTCGGAGTTTCTCATGGTGAAAACATATTTAATCTGTGTATCTCCAACATCACCTACTAAACAAAACAGTGCAAAAAAAAAAAAAAAAAACAAACAAGAAAAAAAATTGGAAAACACGGGTTTTTTCACTAGCTGAAATTATTGATCACGAAAACTATGGGTCCACCCGTACGTGACTTGCCCTACTAAATGGAATGGAACAAATGAGATCTCGATTTTGTTTTTGCAATGCATCATGCATCATACATGTAATAACAAGAACGTCTCAAACTACCCAGCAAAAATAAACCATTGCTTCTTCTTAAAGAATGCAAGAAGAGATTACATAAACCCTTGTAAAGACAAGACCATTTCAAATTATTTATAAATCCTTTAGAATCTTTCAAACCAAAAAACACCTCAGTTGAAGTTATTTGTTACAAGTTAATCACATGCTTTTGGGGACGAAATTCAATGCCTTCAAGAATAAACAGACACAATTGGGATGGGATAACAAAGGGACGCACAAATTGAATCCTAAAATTATGTTCCCTACAACTGCTTGTGAACTCGTATAGTTTCATCATTAGCCATCCGTCTTCTCTCACATGGGCAACAGAGGAAATTCGATAGTCTGTCTCATTGTCCAATTTGTATTTGAAGGACACACGTGTCCCATAATCAGGATCAAAATGTTTGAAGACAAGGTTCATGGTGTATGCAGTATCGGGTGATAAGAATTGGGTGCTCACATTCACTTTGAAACAACTGTTTATTGAGCTCAGCAACACTCTGAAAAACCTACAAACATCACACAGCCACGCCACTGTAGGATTAGATTTTTACATTCAACTCATTCATACATAAGAAAAATAATATGCAAAACAGATAATTAGAAAAATAATAATAACTTAAAAGGATATCAGACATACTTTTAACTTTTGAAACTATAAGAATATCCATCCCTTAAATAAAGTGAGCCATCTAGAAGAAAACAAAACAAAACATTGGTCCACAATGGAACTTCAGATGCCCTTTGGTAATTAAATAAGGATTTTGCAATATCGATATTCAATGCATTATAAATGTGATTGCATTTCTTCATGTGGAAAACAACTCTCTTTTGCGTGTGAGTTTTGGTGTGAAAGAAAACAACTCTCTTTTGCGTGTGAGTTTTGGTGTGTTGTTTCATTTGTAGAATAGTATCAATATCCCTAAACTAAAATTGGCAAATTAAAGAGGTTGCTTCGTTTCATGTTCTCTTCTTGGGTTGTTTTGTTTTGGTTCTTGGGTCTCCTTATATATTATGAAGACTCGATGCTAATTTCTATTTCTAGCTAATTAATTATTGATTTTACAGTTGAAAGCATATGTATGTATTTACTGACATCGAGTCTTCTGTGGTATGAGGTTGAAGATGGCCATTCGAGTCCCACATGCATTTTTCTGAAGATATCATTTCGATAACTTCACCCTTGTCATTCATTAATTGATATCCTCTGCCCAAGAAAACAATTGAATTTTAGATAACTATGGTAAATGTATAACATAATTAGCTCAACGCGTCATCCTTGATTCTATTGTGGGTTGGTAGCATATGATATGATTACCGTTTTTCCATCAGCAATGAGGAATCCTTTCAAGAAAAGCCTGTAAAACTGACTTTGAGAATTGTAAGTTAGGGGAACTACCGCAAGATCTGAAATCCTTTTCATTTCTTCAAAGTCCAAATATTTCTTTCCGAGATCTTGGAAATCCTCCTGTATAAATATTATTATTATTTCAAGAAAAAATGTTGGAACAATAGATGATAGATGTATGGAACTTGATACAACACTTACTAGTTGCTCAATTGCAAACTCAAGTTCTTTCACTATTTCAGCCATCCTTGGTCGTTTTATAGAATCACTCTGAAGGCATTGATAAGCGACAGCTGCAAAACAATCCAAAGAACTCGATCCCATTTCTTGTTTTAAGCCATGAAAGATAATCTCATCTAATTTATTCTCTTCATAACACCTTTTCCACTTAGGCACTAAAATTTCAGTTATCTCACGGTTAGAGTACACATAACACAGTCTCCCACACATTACTTCAAACAACACCACTCCAAAAGAGTACACGTCCGATTGTTCGGAGAGGAAGCCCGTTTCAATAGACAATGGATTGCAATACCCAGGTGTACCAACAACATTTGTTAAAAGATGTGTTTTTGACATGCCAAAGTTAGAGACCTAAGCAGTCCAGTTCTCATCCAGAAGGATGTTTGAACTTTTAAAGTCTCGATGAACAACTCTTTGTCGCGTATCAGTCTCAATGGGCTGAGCATGAAGAAAACTTAGGGCACGTGCAGCTTCAACACATATCTTTAAAGTTTAAACGATGTCTCCATGTCAGACTACTGTCATTTAGATGGCGATCAAGACTCCCACGAGATTCATACTCATACACAATTAAGGATAATCTTATCGCCTTCAATGCAAAAGTGCATTAGAGGGACCAGATTTTCATGTCTGTATTTGGAAAGCATCATGACCTCTTTCGAAAACTCAATATTCCATTGCCCAAGACTTCCATCTAAACACTTAAAAGCAGCCATCATTTTTCCCTCCGGGAGAGAGAGTTCTCCTTTGTACACAACTCCAAACCCACCACGTCCGATTCTCTTGTGGTAACCGAAGTTGTCGGTGGCTGATATTATATCCTTCAGCTAAATTTTGAGGTGATCAAACTCCTCCATGAAAGACATTATTTATTTATAGGGGGATCAAATCAATTCAAATACTCAAATCTGCTAAAAATAAATCAAGCAAGCCATTATAAAAATAAACAACACCCTATTACCAACACAGTTTAAAAATTTTAAACATTAATAACTCCATATAATCATTAGCTTTAACTATTTGGTTTTTTCACAATTCTGAATAACCAACTTTCAACAGGTTCAACACTAATCAGTAACACATTTTAACAAATTTTAACCGCTCAAAACTCAAAAGCAAACACCCAAATCATCAGCACAGCATAGACAACAATGGGATCAAATACTGAAATCTAATGGCTACAAAACACAACTAAAATAAAACATACACACACAGATAATGACAAACAAGTTATGAATGGACAAATGACAATTGTATAAACGATCAAAATTTGGTCCTCAAAATCAAAACATAAACACACAGTGACACCGATAGTGATAGACTGATAGTCAGATGATACACATACACATCCATTAACTTCAGCTGTGTCTTTTAATTTTTATAACAAGCTATGAATGACTAATGAGTACACATCTCAGGTGGGTAAAACTGAGATGATCTCACATACGCACACACACAAAATAGCTTATACATCATCAATCCATCATAAGGAAATATAGCTGGAGTTGCTTAATGACTCGCAAATTTTAGGACTCAAGCTTTCAATACTGAGATACACATATAGCTAAACTTGCTTAATGACTCACAATATACAAACTCATAGCAAACCCTTTAAGAGATCAAGATATAAACTCAAAAAAACTCTGCAACCCTAAAATACGAACAGAGGGCAAGGGTTTCAATGGAATACGTACCTCAACAATCGTGGAATCGCACCACTTGAATTGAAGGAATCGATTTTCTTCGAGGGTTTCTATGGAATGCGATCTTCGAGGTCGGCAGCGAGGGGATCGCGGGAACGACACGTTAAGGCTACGACGGTACCTCTTAACGAAAACAAAAAGTTCTGCCTCCTTTGCCCTACAAAAAAAAATAATAATAAAAGAAAATAAAAATAATTAAAATAAATGAAAAACAAATTGGAATCGTCTTCATTTGTACCCTACCTTTTTTTTTTTTTTTTTTTTACTCGGGTCGTCCTTAGGTTTTGATTTTGTTACGGTGTAGGTCCCTGCCCAATAGAAATGATTATAATGCCCTCAATTTTTTATTTTCAATTAACTTATTGTTTTTAAATTATTTATAATTTAGAAGAAAAAAAAACATGAGGGACCAGCTATTCTAAAAAAAGGTTCATATCTCCTTGTCTCTCACACACATCTTTCCTCTCTACCTTCTTCAAAGTCGGCAACTCGTCCCCGAAAATCTCTGACGACCACTCCGTGTCCGGCGACCCCATGAAGATCAAGGTTAATGACACTAAGGTGGTTGGATCTACAATCAAAGCCTAAGGAAATTGTTGAACGACGTCGGGGTGAAGTTATTGATTGACATCGGATATGCAACCTCGCCCTTGATGAGGACCACTCCACATCCAGTGTCGAAAAACTGCACCTTTAAATCCTCTTCTGCAAGCTATCTCTCACCATCGAAGCTGTAAGAACTTGAAATTTAGAGTAAGTTGACTTTTAGTCAAATATTGACCAAAATGACAATTTGGTCAATTATTAGAATTAGTTGAAAATATGAAGTTGTGACTTCATGAAAATGGCTAATAAGAGTTTAAGTCACTTATAAGAGGTTATATGAATAAGTTCAAGAGAAAAAATACATGAGAAGATGCATTTTGGCCAAAAAGGTAAATTTTGTATTTTTTATACTTTTTGGGCCAATTTTGTGACTTAATAGATGTGTAGAGTATGTTCCCACTTTCGCGTGAATTTAAAGAACATCGAAAACGGGTTAGTAACGAAGGAGATATGAAGGTTTAAAGATTGAAGGAAAAATGTTTGAATGTTGGAATAGAATCGGCCAAGGGCTGCTATCACAACAAGAACCGCGACGCGGCGATTGAATCTCCATGGCATGGTGGGTATCTACGTAAGAAGTTAAGGCAATGCACTTTGCCCTGCGGTACGGTATATAGGTGTCACGACGCGGTGGCCAAAATAGAGTGCCCTTGAGGAAGAATGCCCACGACACGGCAAGTAGATGGCCACGACGTGGAAACTAAATGAGAGCCAATGGCCTCAGGTCAAAAGGTCGCCACAACGCCGTTACACACTTAAAACACAAGGTTTAAGCCTATTAAAGCTCATTCTCGGCCCATTACTCTTCCAATCCGATGGAGAGCTGATGAGGGGCGACTTTGCAGCTAAGAAGGTGTCAAAGAGAGCTAGTGATGGTGGACGATGGTGATTTTGATCATTTCCATAATAAGACCATGTACCTGAGCATGTATATATAACCTAAGCATGTGAATTTGTATAAGGAAAGACATGGGTATTATGAGTAATACCTAAAGAATAGATGAAGAAAGAATAGGATTATATGCAATATAATCTTATGTATGGTTAAAGATGGTAAGGGTATTTATTAACAATATATAAGAGAAAATAGAAAGAGTTAGAAGATGATTATAAGTAGTATAATCATAAGAGTAATAATGTATGTCTAGATACTGTTAATATTATGTTGAATGTTATATGGTACTAGACATATATATAGATTAACTACTTAATGTATTAAGTACTATATGAAAAATGGAAGATCTCTTAATGAGATAAAGAGAGAGATTGTCCAAGGGACAAGTGTTATATGGTAAGTCACATAACAAAGATAAATAAATAGAGAAAGATGTTCCTTTGGGGACAAAGGATAGAGGTTCCTATGGGAACCAGAGTATGGTTCCTTCAGGGATAAGAGATAGAAGGTTCCTTCAGGGATAAAAGATAGAGAACGCTCCTTCGGGGACAAGATTATGATTCCTTCGAGAATGTAATGGAGGTTCCTTCAGGGACGAGATTATGATTCCTTCGGGAATAAGACAGAAGGTTCCTTCGGGGACAAAATAATGATTCTTTCGGGGATAAGATAGATGTTCCTTCGGAGACAAGATGATGATTCTAAGGGGAATGTGATAAAGGTTCCTTCGGGGACAAGATGATGATTCATTCAGGAATATGATGGAGGTTCCTTTGGGGACAAGATGATGATTCCTTCGGGAATATAAAAGAGGTTCCTTCGGGGATAAGATGATGATTCCTTCGGGAATGTGATAGAGGTTCCTTCTATATGTCTAGATACCGTTAATATTATGTAGAATGCTATATGGTACTAGACATAGATATAGATTAACTACTTAATGTAATAAGTAATATATGAAAAATATAAGATCTCTTAATGATATAAAGAGATAGATTGTCCAAGGGACAAGTCTTATGCGGTAAGTCACATAACAAAGATAGAGAAATATAGAAAGTTGTTCATTCGGGGACAAAGGATAGAGGTTCCTACGGGAACCGGAGTATGGTTCCTTCGGGGATAAGAGATAAAAGGTTCTTTCTAGGACAAGAGATAGAGAATGTTCCTTCGTGGACAAGATTATGATTCCTTTAGGAATGTGATAGAGGTTCCTTCGGGGACGGGATTATGATTCCTTCGGCAATAAGTGTTGGATATAATGTCTAAGTCCATAACTATATTTGGTATGTACTTGACCCGACTTGGCATGGTCCATTTGGGTTGCATGGCATTGCAACAGTTGGATAGAAAAAATGAGAAAAAGGACACTTATGGTTTATTAATATATTATAAGTTCTAATATATTAATAGAATTATTTAATTAGTATTGATCAAGAATTAATTTGGAATGAATTTTGTGATAAAAAAGAGACTAATTAAATATATGGGGCTTGGTTTGTAAATCATTCATTCTTAAATAGTGGGCTTATGGTTCATGGTTCACTAGATTGGGCTAGGACCCATTGGATGCTCCATGGAGGTTAAAACCCATGGATCATGAGGAAATTAAAAGCCATGCACATTAGGGTTTACATGATCTAACCCTACATGTGGCACACTTTATAAAGAGCCCCATAGCTAGGAAAATCGGCATTATTGCAAGACAATGAGGGCTAGCAGATTTTTGAGTGAAATTGGTCTCTTCTCAAGTTATTCCAAGTGTTGTGGTGTTGTGTGAAGCATTTCAGGCATCACATTTGGGGTGCTAGGCTCACAAGGTCTTGAAGGAATCCAAGCTACAAGAAAGGTATGTTATTCTACTTAAAGTTTTATATTACAAGTACCCCATAACATGCTAGTTAGGTTGAGAACCTTGGAAAAACAAATTTGCATGTATATTAGAGAAAACATAGATCAAGGTTTCTAGGGTTGCATGTACACCATAGGAGTGTTAGAATGTTCAAAACCCATCAGTGGTATCAGAGCCTAGGCTAGTTTTCTTTATACTTGATGCAAAATGCTTGAAAAATCGGAAAACTGTTCACTGTTCGTGTGAACTCGCCGAGTTCATAGTGGGACTCGACGAGTCCATGTGTAAATTCATCCTACTCGTCGAGTTGGATCATGCACTCGACGAGTAGGAGGCCCTGTGTGCAGTTTTTCGAGTTTTGCTGCTGGAAATGGACTAGAATCATTACCTTAAACTGTTTTGGACTAATAAAACCTGTTTTTTGATGTGGTAATGATTATGTTAATCCATTTTCAATGGTTATTATCAAAAACTTCAACTTTTATATGTGTTTATATGATTCTTGAAATTGTTGATATGAATATCCATACTTATGAGTTTTATTAGATCATAGGAATTATTTGTAACTTGTATGTTAGTGTTATTCTTGATCTAAATGCCTATTGATGGAGTCCATAATTTGTCCTCAAGTTATGGATTACCAAAAGTCACTTCTTTAAAAGAGTTATTAAAGAAACATAGGTTACATAAAGTGAAGAGTCTTCATTTTAATAGACAATTAAACTCATAAGTTATGAAATTGAAAAGTCTTGAATAGTTTCAAAACTTGCCCTCAAGTCTTGGAATTTGTAAAGTCTCACACATTAATACTTTAATTCCAAATTGAACCTTAGAATTTTAAAAGTTTAAAATTCAACCTTTCTACTATTATTATATTAAAAGTTTAATTTTATATATATATATATATATATATATATATATATATATATATATATATATATATATATATATATATATATATATATATATGTATAAGAATAAGTTAGTCTTACCGTTAGTAGGCCTCATTCACGAAGCCAGTCTATAAGGGGGGTATAAGGTTACTGCCTATAAAATGGTAGTTTAATGGGTGTCCACTCTCACCCACTGCTTCCTTGACTGGTGGAGGTTCGTTAGCCGAACGGGTAGGATAGGACCTTAATCCTCATTAAAAGTATAATGAAATTATAAAGTAACTAAACCATTATTAGCTCCCAATCTTAGTTACTTTAGGAAAATGTGAAATAGGTCCTAACCCATGAAATTACACTTTGTACCTTACCAAGTCGTTAGTGGAGCGTATGTGGTTAACTGACACACTAATAAGGACTAGTAAGAGTGACAAATGGTAACTTAATGTTTATCATAGATCGGTGGAGCGTGTGTGGTTAACCGGCACATCGATTAGGTGATAGAGTTAATGATACCAAGTCAATTTGTATGGTTATTCACACCTTGTTTGTGATCCTCGGCATCCCAGTCACAAACTTGAGAGGGCACAATCGAGATTTAAACATGCCATTGAAAGTTCAATGAATCTCAAAAGATCTAGGAGTTTCAAATCCAATTAAAACTTAATAATTTATTATGTTTTTCGTGGTGGAAATTGGTAAATCTTCATTTACCTACCTTCAAATATTTTATAGCTTGGATTACGGCATCCCTCTTCCAAGTTATGAAATAGTTTGTTGGGTCCTAGCATTAATATTTCATTTGGGTGACTTATTAAGGATTCTTAATCTAATCTAAACTTGTCTTTCTTTCTTTTCAGATGTCTTCCAACACCGCTACTGGCTCAAACCCTACAAGCTCCTTTTCCCTCATGAACTTGTGTGGGAAAGTCACTTTTGATGGGTCTAATTTCAATGAATGGATTAGGAACATCAGGATGATCACTCGCTACGAGGGGAAGGAGTATGTCCTTGATAAGGAACTGAAGGTTATTGATGAGTCGATTGCCACTCCTGAGGAGATTGCTGAGTACACTGCCCATGAGAAAGATGCCACTAAGGTGTCTTGCATCATGTTGGCCATAATGACAGCAGAACTCCAGAAATCCTATGAAGATTTCTACCCTTTTGAGATGCACCAGGACCTGATGGAAAGGTACCATCAGAGTGCTCGTCAGGAGAGGTATGAAATCATTTCCTCCATGATAACAGCCAGGATGAAGGATAGTGAACCCATCACCGGCCATTTGCAGAAAATGCAAAGGTTCGTGGACCGGTTGCTGAAGCTTAATGTGGACTTTCCTGAGGACATGGTGATTGATATCATTCTACATTCCTTACCTCCAAGTTATGATCAGTTTCACATGACTTATCCTATGAACAAGGAGGAAGTCACACTGAGTAAACTTCAAGGACTTTTAAGGAACGCTGAAAGTGGCCTTAAAGGTAAATTGGCTGTTACTCCTATTCCTACCACAGTCCCTGTTCTGGCAATTGGGCAGGGAAAGGGGAAGAAGAGGAAGACCCCTTCGAAGGGTACCAAGGGAAAGTCTCTTGATGGCTCCTCTTCAAGTGGAACCAAAAAGGGTTCCATTCCTCCTTCTTCAAACCCAAAGGAAGCACAATGCTTCTACTGTCAGGAAAAGGGGCACTGGAAGCGAAGCTGCCCCAAATACTTGCAGGATGTTAGGGATGGGAAAGTTAAACCCACCCATGCAGGTATTTATACTATATTGTCTAATAACTCATCGCATTCTAACTCTTGGGTACTTGATACAGGTTGTGGTATTCACATTTGTACTGATTTCCAGGGCCTAAGAAAAAGTGAGAATATGGAGCACGGGAAGATAAACTTAATCATGGGCAATAGGAAAGTATCACCTGTTACCAAGATAGGAGTTTATTCTTTATTGCTTAATAATGGGTTAACTTTAGATTTGAATAAATGTTGTTACTCATCTGAAATGGCGAGAAATATTATTTCCTTTCATGGCTTGTACAAACAAGGATTTACTTTTTCATTTGATAATGATAATGGTGCTATTAATGTTTATTACAATGATGTATTTTACTTTAAAGAATTACCTTGTGATTGTGTATATGAAGTTGTGAATGTTGTAGACAACCTAGGGAATAATGTATTGTATATTGATTCTTCAAATAGCTTGGATAAAGCATCCTTGTGGTATTGTCGTCTTGGACATGTTAACAAGAAGCGTATAGGCCAACTCCAAAAGGATGGAGTTTTGGAATCATTTGACCTAAAATCAGATGATAGTTGCGAATCTTGTTTACTTGGAAAAATGACAAAGTCACCCTTCACTAGTATTTATGAAAGGGGTGAAGGTTTGTTGGACCTCATACACACTGATGTGTGTGGTCCCTTCAAAACCGCCACAAGGGATGCTAATCGCTACTATGTGACTTTTACTGATGATTAGAGTAGATATGGCCATATCTACTTAATCAAGCATAAGTCAGAAACCTTTGAAAAGTTCAAAGAGTTTAAGCAGGAAGTGGAGAATCAACTGGGCAGGAACATTAAGATGCTCCGATCCGATCGGGGAGGAGAGTATCTTAGCATCGAGTTCCTTGACTATCTCAAGGAATGTGGGATTGTCTCACAATTGACACCTCCTAGGACACCACAGCTGAATGGTGTGGCTGAGAGGCGCAATTGAACCTTGTTGGACATGGTTCGTTCCATGATGAGTCGAGCTTCGTTACCAATCTCATTCTGGGGGTATGCCTTAGAGACTGCCGCCCATATCCTTAATTTGGTCCCTACTAAAAAGGTTGCCAAAACACCTCACGAGATGTGGACTGGGAAAGTTCCCAATCTAGACCACATCAAGATTTGGGGTTGCAAGGCTTTCGTGAGGCGCGAGACTCACGACAAGCACGAACCTCTAAGTGAGAGGTGTATTTTCATCGGCTACCCACAGAAATTCTTTGGTTACCTCTTCTACAGACCCAGTGAGAATGTGGTCTTTATGGCAAGAAGAGGAGTCTTTCGCGAGAGAGAATTTATAAGCCAAGGAAACAGTGGGAGAAAAATTGACCTTGAAGAGCTTCAAGAGTCAAGTGGTGAAAGAACCTCAAACACTAGCCATCAACCTGAGGAGGAAACTCCTGTTGAGCCGATAGATGAGTCTATACCTCCGAGGCGTTCCACTAGAGTTAGGAACACACCTGATTTTTATTATAGTTATCATATCACTACTGAAGGTGATATATTTATCAGTGATAGTACACTGATAGATTTTGATGAACCTAATAACTATAGGGAAGCCATGGCAGGCCCCGAGTCTGCTAAATGGAAGGAGGTTATGGACAGCGAGATTCAGTCCATATATAACAATCAAGTGTGGAACTTGGTTGACAATGTACCGGGTCGTAAGACAGTCGGGTGCAAATGGATATTCAAGAATAGGACCGACAAGGATGGAAAGGTACACACTTATAAGGCGCGACTGGTTGCGAAGGGCTTTACTCAAACTCCGGGAGTTGACTATGATGAGACCTTCTCACCAGTAGCGAAGATTAAGTGTATTAGGGTTATGCTAGCCATTGCTGCATTTCATGACTATGAAATATGGAAAATAGATGTCAAAACCGCTTTCCTTAATGGAAAGTTGGCTGAGGATATTTACATGACTCAGCCAGAGGGTTTTGTCGATGCAAAGTACCTTAATAGAGTATGTAAGATTGAGAAATCCATTTATGGATTGAAACAAGCATCTCGCTGATGGAATATTTGTTTCGATGAGAAAGTCAAAGAGTTTGGCTTTCCGAGGAGCGTGGATGAATCTTGTGTATATGTCAAGGCTAGTGGGAGCATAGTTAGCTTTTTGGTATTGTATGTGGATGGCATACTACTCATAGGAAATGACATCCCAATCCTGTAGGAGGTTAAGTCCTGGCTTAGGAAGTGTTTCGCTATGAAGGACCTTGGGGAAGCTACCTATATCCTAGGGATAAGGATATTGAGAGACATGAGTAAGAGACTAATTGGACTTAATCAGAGTACTTACTTGGATAAGGTGCTGAAGAGGTTCAACATGCAGGATTCCAAGAAAGGGGACTTACAGATCCAAAGTAACGCCAAACTGAGTAAGACTCAGAGTCCGAGTACAGAGGTTGAGATAGCTGAGATGATTTGTGTACCATATGCTTCCGCTGTGGGCTCAATCATGTATGCTATGACTTGTATTCGCCCTGATGTGGCCTTTGCTTTGAGCATGGTCAGTAGATATCAAGGGAACCCTGGCAAGGCTCACTGGACCACGGTAAAGAACATTCTTAAGTATTTGCGGAGGACTAAGGACTGGGTCCTTACCCTCGGTGGTAGTAATGACTTGAGAGTGGTTGGGTATAGTGATGCTAGCTTTCAGAGTGATAGGGATAATTTCCGCTCTCAGTGAGGCTGGGTCTTTACCCTAAATGGAGGAGCAATTACTTGGAAAAGTTTCAAGCAGGAGACAGTAACTGATTCAACTTGTGAATCAGAGTATATAGCAGCAAGCGAGTCAGCAAAAGAGGCGATATGGCTAAAGAACTTCATTGGGGACCTTGGAGTTGTACCAGCTATAAAAGAGCCAATGGAAATTTTCTGTGACAGCGAGAGTGCGGTTGCCTTAGCTAAGGAACCAAGGGATCACGGGAGATCCAGACACATTGACAGAAAATACCATTTCATTAGACATCGAATAGAAGAAGGACTCCTCGTGGAAAAGAGGGTATCATAAGATGAAAACCCAGCAGATCCCCTTACGAAGGGACTGAGTAGGGTTAAGCATATACAGCATGCGAGGCGCATCGGGCTGAAGGATGATATTAGTTTTAATAATTAGATAGCCATTTCTGAAACTTGTAAAATATAATTGACATTTGATGATTAAATAAAATTTGTTATTTATTTATGAGTAAAGTGTTACTATCCTATGTTAATCGTTTACTGTTGTTTCAATTTTGCATGTTTTGACTTCTAGAATAATTATATTATTCAAACTCTCCACAATCGATCATACTTTGGTAGTAGGTATTGAAACAAGACTATCATGAATTGGGATTGTATATTTGTCTAAGGTGTATTAGACATAGCAATGGTTGCTGCAACATTCATGAGTGCTCATAAGGTCTGAGTATTGGACTCAACCCACGCTCACTTGTATCACTTCATGGAATTTATCTCGGGTGATCGTGATACAGTAATATCATATAAATCTTCAAACCTAGAGATATGAGTTGTTGACTAGGAGTTGGTTATCCATTGATTGTACGAAACCGCATCAGTAACTTGATGTCATAAAACGTGCTTTTGTGCATAATTCAACAAGTAGTCAGTACAAGCATATGAGTCGAAGTTTATATGTTCCTTCTTGGATTAGAAGCGATATATGGGCCCCTCGATGATTTGGTTTTGACTTATGTACCGGGCCCGGTCAGAACCTAATTGATGTGTTCAATTTAGTTCTATGTCAAACAAATCAGAGATCGAGAAACAAATGCTGGACAATAAGTACGACGGTGTTCCATGTATTTGTCCGGCTGATATCTAGAACAGAGGATTATATGATCACTTATCTTAAATGGCGTATCATCATCATTCTAGTTCCACGAGACTTTAAAAGAGCTACGATTGCTAGTCGGATTCTGAAGTCATATTTGCAACTATAGTTATTAGACTTATCCAAGTGGGAGACTGTTGGATATAGTGTCTAAGTCCATAACTATATATGGTATGTACTTGACCCGGCTTGGCATGGTCCATTTGGGTTGCATGGCATTGCAACACTTGGATAGAGAAAATAAGAAAAAGGACACTTATGGTTTATTAATATATTATAAGTTCTAATATATTAATAAAATTATTTAATTAGTATTGATCAAGAATTAATTTGGAATTAATTTTGTGATAAAAAAGAGACTAACTAAATATATGGGGTTTCGTTTGTAAATCATTCATTCTTAAATAGTGGGCTCATGGTTCATGGTTCATTAGATTGGGCTAGGACCCATTGGGTGCTCCATGGATGCTCCATGGAGGTTAAAACCCATGGATCATGAGGAAATAAAAATCCATGCACATTAGGGTTTACATGGTGTAACCCTACATGTGACACACTATATAAAGAGCCCCATAGCTATTAAAATCGGCACTATTGCAAGACAAGGAGGGCTAGCCGATTTTTGAGTGAAAGTGTTCTCTTCTCAAGTTATTCCAAGTGTTGTGGTGTTGTGTGAAGCATTTGAGGCATCACATTTGGGGTGCTAGGCTCACAAGGTCTTGAAGGAATCCAAGCTACAAGAAAGGTATGTTATTCTCCTTAAAGTTTTATATTACAAGTACCCCATAACATGCTAGTTAGGTTGAGAACATTGGAAAACAAATTTGCATGTATATTAGAGAAAACATAGATCCAAGGTTTCTAGGGTTGCATGTACACCATAGGAGTGTTAGAATGCTCAAAACCCATCAATAAGATAGAAGGTTCCTTTGGAGAAAAAATAATGATTCTTTCGGGGATAAGATAAATGTTCCTTTGGGGACAAGATGATGATTTCTTCAGGAATGTGATAGAGGTTCCTTCAGGGGCAATATGATGATTCATTTAGGAATGTGATGGAGGTTCCTTTGGGGACAAGATGATGATTCCTTTGGGAATATAAAAGAGGTTCCTTCGGGGATAAGATGATGATTCCTTCAAGAATGTTTTTTTACACGGAAAATCTATTCTACTCCTACTAAACTGCTCCTAAATCTCCACCTATGTCCCTCACGGGACTTGAACCCTCAACCTCAAGGAGGGAGGGCAACACCGGATACCGCTGGGCTAGAAGCCCTTTGGTAGAGGTTCATTCGGGGACAAGATTATGATTTCTTCAGGAATGAGATGATGGTTCCTTAGAGAATATAGATAGATGATCCCTTTGGAGATGTAGATAGATGATTACTACGGGAGTTAAAGATTATATATGAATGGAAAAGATAAGGAAAAGGTTGCATGAATGGAATAAACTAATGGAGTTCTTTCAAGAACTTAGAATTGATCCGTGGAGGATTAAGAGTAAGGAAATCCGTGATGGATTTAGTAGAAAAGAGAAAGCATTCAGGGATCCTTGAGGGATCGTGACATGAAGTATGAAATGAAGATAAAAAGATTAAGATATGATTATAAAAGAATTAGAGGGAGAGATCGAGATAGAGAATATGAGAAGTATGTGATGAGTCTGAGAAGAGGCTAAGAAAGATAAAAAATATAGATGATTGGTAAGATTGGTAGTCTATGGCATGAAGAGAAGTGTTTAGATTGCAGAGTGTGAGATGGAAAAGGAGAATAAATATTAGAGAAAGAAAGATGGAAAGAATAGATGAATGTAAAGATGGACAAGAATATAACTCACTAGACACTTTATGTCTGATACTACAGATGTGTTTATGTTTTACAGGTTCAGGTAGCAGCAACCATGGTACCTAAAGTAAAGACCAGAGCACAAGGACTTAGAATGAGGTTTATTTCCTTGTTGTCCTAATTTATACGGACATTTTTATTGTACACCCGTGACTATGTTTGGGATAAAATATTTTATTTTAAGAGTTAATAGAATTTCGCAAAATTTTTGGTAATAATTCTGAAAATCATGGGAAATGGAAGAGACAAGGTATTTACTTCATGGGAAAAGGGAAGAACATACACCACCCATTATGCAACGTGAATTAGAGGAGGAATAGTCGGAAGAAGGGAATTACAGCCGAACTGTGAGTAAAGTTGAACATAGAGTAGTAAAGAGAAACGACCCGAATATGGGGATTGACAAGGATGGATGTAAGTATAAGGAATTCATAGGTGCCAATCAACCAAGTCTTTCTAGAAGCCTAAAGCCAGTAGAGATTATAGACTGGATCTCTAAGATGGAGATGACAGTTGAGAGCCGCAAATGCAGCAACATGCAGAAAACTGTCGTTGCAGTCTGACAACTGAAGACCAGGGTTTTAAGTTGGTGGAAGTTATTAGCAGATACAATGTCGTAGGGAGAATCATGAAGATGTCTTTAAAAGCGTTCCTGGAGCAGTTGAATATGTGGTACTGCTCAGAAGTGGATCTGATAGACATGAACAACGAGTTTCAGAACCTGAAGAAGGGGAACATGAGCGTTTATGAGTATGCCACCGCATTTACTGAGAAGATTAAGCTACTCCTCTACTTGGTGCCTACTGAACTCTCCAATATAGAGAGGTTTGTTAACGGGTTGTCGGTAGACTTTGGTACAACAGTGAAAATATTAACTACTTTGAAGATAGTCGTCAAAGCAGCCAAGAATATGGAGGCCCAACTTTGGGAGAAGGGTATAGAGAGAACGTAGGTAGGAGAGAAAAGGAAGCCAGAGGGATCATCAAGATCTGGTAAGAAAGGAAGATTCTCGAAGTCCAACCTGGACGACCAAAAGTATAGGGGTAATGTTGGATCCAAGTGGTGTGAGAAGTGCAAGAAGAAGCACTTTGGTAGATGCGACAGAGAAGTGACATGCTTTAAGTGTGGGAGGACCGATCACTTTTCCAAGGATTGTATGTTTAATGACAGGGTATGCTACGGATGTGGAGACAAGGGGCATATTTCGAAAGATTTCCCGAAGAAAAACGAAGTGACAAGATTGAATGCTTCACCAAAGGCAAAGGGAAGGGCTTACCATATAATCATTGATGAAGAAAAAATAGGTCGAGAATAAAGAGCTGGTTATCCGAAGTTCAATCAATGAACAATTATCCTAGTATTAGGTTGTGTACCTGATGTAATAGGTGTAACTTATGAATTCTCGTTGTAATCATTCTAATAAGCAATATAATTTCCTAAATTATGTTATGTGCTTTCTGTGCGATTTCCTTTTGTGATAACTTAGTGCACTGCGAGACAATACTTGGCACGAGTGTGAGTAGGTATGAAAGGTAATAGAGGCATATACTACCAAAAGCACATGACTCACACTTGGATTAGGGAAAGTCACAAGGTTACAAAGACACTAGTAGTTGAGCTATTTTGTTCATTTCCATCTTTACCTTTGCTTTGGTAATGACTACGAAAATAAATATTCCAAACTTAGTGGTCATGTTGAATCGAGTCCAACTGACGTTCGAAGTAAGTTCAACACAACATCCGACTTTAGTCAAATGATCGAAGAAATAGATAATCAAAATGATCAACAAAACTATCGCAGTCATCCTTAAAGACTAGGCAGCTTGTAAGCTCGAAGTGCTACATGCTAAAATGTGGTTACATCACATTAGAACATGAAGGAAGGTATCCTTCGTGTTAGAGTCAGAATCAAAGAGACATGAGTCTAACCATTGTGTCATACGATAAGAGGTCATTAGAACATGACCCATCGGTCTGGCAATCAAAATAAAGATCTAAAGTCTGCTTAGGAAGGAGCAAGAGTCTCCAATAGAGATTGAATTTAGAAGAAAGAGAAAGTGCAGGACTTAGAACCATTGATAGTTAAGAAGTTTAAGAGTTAGAAACTCAATAGAAAAGACATAAGAGTTACGGTTATTACCTAGGATGGAAAGGTAACATGTGGAGTCATCACACGAACCCTGTTTTGTTGATGATTGCTGGACGTAATCATCCTAAGGGGGAGATAATTATTACACATAATAAGTAATAATTACTAAAATTAAATCCTTTAATAGGATAATCTATAGTCGTGCGTGCTACAGACTATATAATATAAATTTCATATAGGAAAAATAGACTGAATCGTCCGTAAATCGTAAAAATGAGTGCGCCAAAACACACACACACACACACACACATATATATATATATATATATATATATATATATATATATATATATATATATATATATATATAATATTTAGAAAGTATACATTGTCCACATCCCGAAAATATAAATTTCGTAGAAATCCGACTGCGTATGAATTAGATATGATTTTTATAAGATATAAAAGTCAGTCGCGCACAAGGATTATGTGACGTAAAAAGCTACGAATAGAATGGTTGCCTTTTAGCTAAAGTCATCAAAAGGAAAATCGTAGTACCCTTTAAGATAGGAATTTTGAGAAAAAAAATGCCAAAAACAGAGTCTGTACGAAGGAGTTATGATTTTAGCAAAATCATTTAATCATATAAAAAATAGGGAAGAAAAATAAAGTCAGAATTAGGTGATAGAGTCTAAAGGAAAGTAGTAGATCTCGTCGAGAGCTTTTCGGGGGATATAAAGAACATCGAAAGTGGAGCTCGTGTGATGAAATTAAGAAATTTACAAAATCTGCATTTTGTGCTATGCACAGTGTGTGCTGAGTGTGCGAAGTGTGCTTCTAAAAGGTGAAAATGCGGACCACAGAGAGGCCGACACGTGGCACAAAGCGGATGGGGAGATGTTAGCTTAAAATGCACGACATGCACCCCATTTGCACGCCGTGCACCCCAAAAATCGCCTATAAATAGCCTCCAATGGCTCATTCTCTTCCCACACCTCCCAAATTCTTCTGTCTCTCGAGTTACTTTCAATTTTAGCCTATTTTTCCTTAATTTTAGTCTGCAGCGAAGCCTTGCGGTCCCTAAAGTAGTAGGAGCTATCATGTAAAATCTTTGCTAGTGAAATTTACAGACTTTAGTCTAGGAAATCTATGTAAGTTAACTTACGCTCATCCTTATTTCAGTGTAATTTATATTTATAAGTCATAGTCATCATTATGAACCTATATATAAGATTTATCAGTAATTCCAAGTCATAGTGCTGATTGATCTACTTAAGGGAGAGGTGTCTAGAATGGTCACATTGGTTGGGTTGTTAGATTTCGGAAAAGGTTATATGCCAAAATGATTCTGCCACCCAACTGTCCTACCTGGACTGATCCTGACTTGATAGATCTTGATGTAGATATTGGGATTAGTGAGGAATCTAGACTATAATTATTATGGTCACCAAGATTATGAAACTTGACTAAGGCTTTGTACTTTATGCGTCTAGGTCTTTTCAAAGTACAATGTGAAGCGCTGTCGAAATCGTCAGTCGTCCACTTTATCAAGTGAGTGCATAGCTACTTTCATCTTACACATAAGATATGAAGTATCTACATAATTGAATTCTATATGTGCTTATGCACAAAGATGTTCTTTGCTAGATGAAATATTATTTGATTTATATACCGTATATGTATTTTATAAATTTAATACATTTGGTAGCGAAGGGTAGATGCTATAGTACGATGAAAAATAAGATTCCATAGTATGATGAAAGATGTAAGCAAAGATAAGATACTACGACTTTAGAAATGGTACTAGTGTGCCAACGATGTAGAAATGGTATTAATATGCAAACGATGTAGAAATGGTATTAGTATGCAAACGATGTAGAAATGGCATTAGTATGCCAATGATGTAGAAATGGTATTAATATGCCAACGATGTTGGAATGGTACTAGTGTACCAATGATGTAGTCACTTAGCAGAGTACAGGTGACAACCACCGGACTATTCATGATCGTCCCATGGAATGAAGATAGGTTTAAAACCTATAGGTGATGGACTTTGTGTTCATTTGATGTACTCTACCCTACTGACAATTATTGTAGAGAAATCCCTGTAATAGTACTAAAAGTAATGATGATTAAGATGATCCTTAGGACAAATCCTTAGGAATATGAAGCCTATTGACATGTATTGCAGAGAAATCCCTGTAACAATATTGTCAGCAACGATGACTACGACGTCCCTTAGGATAAACCGTTAGAGAAGAATAAATAAGAAAGTGGGGATGGATAATCGCGTTAACTGTTTGATAATTAAACACATTAACTATATTATTGTGGGTTGAAAACCCAATGTACTCACAAGGTTTCCCTACCTAAGCCTCTCAGCTTCTTTGTATCACAGGTAGCGGTAGAAAGATTACATTTATGATGAGAGATTCAAGGAGTTGTAGACCGTTAGTCTAAGATTTTGTAAGGCCCGTTTATGCTTATGTTGTATAAGTTACGACATCCCAAGATTTTATAAATTAATGGAAAACATTTCTTCAGAAACACTTTTACGAGACCAAATTATGCAATTATAAATAAACTCTATTTTAAATAAAGTATAAACAAAAAGTTTTAAAATGGCCTTAACTTTAGGGATGTCACAACTAACTAATGTCTTCTTCCCAATCTTCATTATCATATTTACTTCCAAGTTAATGAGATTATTAATGTTGTTGTTGGGATGCACAATTTATATTTGTCATATAGTCATTGTAATCGTGTTGGGGCGGCAATTTTGGTTCAAATGGTGGAAAGTGGGCATTAAGAATCACACTTATGAGCGATGAAGAGCTTATCTGTGTTAAGACTAGTGCACGTGTAGAGGCGCACAAAGGGTATGGGCCCTTTGGCCTGACCAGGCAAGCTTGTATAGGCCTTGACCATTCAAAGAGGTGTACATAGGCTTAATCAGGTTGTACCCGTGCTTTTTTAGGGACTTTCTGGGCTATACACCGATTAAGACATAGCGGCGCAGCTTAACGCCTGTTTTCCTTCTTGCAACATTCCCAAAACCATGATAAAATTTTTCATTTTTATAGAATCATTCCACAAAACCATAAGACAAGTATCCATTGTTTTCAACACAAAACCATAGAATCAGAGTATCAAAATCTCTCATAACATAATCAATAAGTCGGATGTGTATGATTACACCTTCGCCTTGCCCCGATCATCTGATGTACCTGAAACCATGAAACCAATAACTGTAAGACAAAGCTTAATAAGTTTCCCCTAAAATACCACACATAACAATACATATAATGCATGCACACTGGACACACAAAATCAGAATGGATTGCCTGTGAGCCCTAGAACGAGACTAGATAGACCCACCCTTGGCCCACAACTTATGACTGGCTTGCTATCGAGCCCACAAAATAAGAATGGATTGCCCTCCCGACCCTCTGCTTATGACTAGATTGCTCCTGGGTTTGTTTCCATACTGAACAAAGCAGTACCACCTCAACCCAACCGCCATATGTCGACATATGCAAGAGATAAACTATAACTAGTAAATAAAGGTAATCATAATAAATATACCAATCTACAGATCACTACGACATATCAACACCTATACATAAGGGTACATAACACAATCTAGTGGGTCGGCATTGGTGTCTTTGACCGACGAGTACAGTGAGGACAAAATCACCTCTCAGTCTATAAGATAATAGTGATGATCCCGATCCAATAACCAACTCTATAGGCCACTTATACAACAAATAGGGACCAAGTCTAAATCTACAACTCAACATACTTAATTAGACTTAAAGTCAAACTTGGTAAAAGTCAACGGTCAAAAAGTCAACAGCCGGTCGCCATGACCTGGACAAGCATATGCCATGTCGTGGGGATAATCATACAAAATGGTCACGAATTTGCCAAATACCACGACGTGGCGACTAATCCCTCACGTTATGGGAACCTTCCAGATCAACCAAAATCCATTAAGCTCTTAATCCCCCCCCCCATTCAAGCTTTCTAGAATGCTTCTAAACCCTCAAAAGATCATAAAAATCATATCTTTATAGACATGCATGTCCAATGTATTTCTTGAGCTCAAGCTATGGCAAAAAGTGTAAAAATGAGGCCAAGATCTCATGTAGGAGTTCAAAACTCTATCAAACTTTAGATCCATAACTCTAAACTATAAAGGGACTTTGGGGATCCATAAAGTTGCAACATTATAGAAAACCAACCTTCCAACTAACCTAAATATGAAGGATAACATGAGACAACCTAGATCTAAGCTCATGGAGTCATAAAGCTTGGAACATGAGGACTTACAAAAGTACATAAAACGGAAATAAAGAAGATAGTGAGGCTTGCAAGCTAAGATGATGTACTAAGACTTCTTCTCTTCTTCTACCTTCGGTTGGCCGAGTTCTCTTACAACAACAACCATCATGCTAGTAATTGCATTCCTCCCTTTGAGCTCCTGTATGGGAGGAAGTGTCGGACTCCTATTTGCCAGGGAGAAGGATAGAGAGTCATGGGGAGCACTGAGATAGTGCTCAAGACGATAGAGCTTATCCAACAGGTCAGACAGAGGTTGCTGACGACCTAGAGCCGCTAAAAGAGTTATGCGGATCGACGATGCTCTGAGTTAGATTTTCAGGTTGGAGATTTGGTACTCCTGAAGGTATCACCTTGGAAAGGTGTTATCCGATTCAAGAAGCAGAGCAAACTGTACCCCATGTTTATTGGCCCTTTCAGAGTGGTAGCCCGAGTGGGCAAGGTGGCATACCGGTTAGAGCTACTATAGGAGTTGAGTCAGTTTCATGACACCTTCCATGTTTCCCACTTGAGGAAGTGTGTAGGTGATGAGACAGTTGTGGTTTGGAGGACATTTAGGTTGATGTTCTCATGAATTACATCGAGAGGCCGGTGACGATTCTGGATAGGAAGGTGAAGACCTTGAGGAATAAGGTAGTGAACTTGGTCAAAGTTTGGTGGCATCATCGGAAAGGGTTTGATTGGACTTGGGAGGCCGGGCCAAAGATGAAGGAGCATTACCCTGATCGTTTTGTAGTGGCTGGCTTCGAGGACGAAGTCTGATTCAATTGGAGAAGAATTGTAACACCCGTTTCCAGGTATTTCCATTTTCAACCTTAAAATTTCAAATTTTTGCAAAGAAAGTCCTTACGCTGGGCGTACATTGATTGTACGTCGGGTGTAAGTCATTAATTGGATCGTGAACCTTTGTGAGTATGTTGGGCGTACTCGTGCTATTCCTAAACCCTAAATTTTTAGGGTTGTGTCCCTTATTTAAACATCCTATTCCTCATTGGACCTTCTTATGACCAGCCTCCATCCTTCTTAGCCTTAATATCGAAACCCTAACCCTTGAGTGATTTTTGAGTGTTCTTGGTAGTGAAGGTAGATCAGTGAAGAAGTGGTGGTGCATTCAAGCTCTTGGATCTAGAATCTACACCTCATTGTTCATCTACAGAAGGTATATAGTTCATACCATGAGGCTTGCTTTGCTAGATCTTGTTTAAGCTTAAGTTTATGTTCATTCACCATAAAACCTTGGTCTTTGTGAGTATAGAGTACTCCAGAACATTTGAGCTGTCCTTTCAGACGTTTTTGAGTACCTGGTGTCATAAAAGTTAAAGCTTGGTCCTTTCCTTTCATCTATGCATGAGTTATGGGGGTTTTTCGTGATGTTAGAAGTTAGGCTTTTGGGTTTGAGCTCTCTTTAGCCATGCAAAGGCATAAAGTTAGAGAGTTTATGGATTAGAATGCCTTTTAGGGTCAGATCTGACGTTGCGGTAAAGTGGCTTAATGATTCAAAGCTTAAAAGTTGAGTTTTGAGTTTAGGTTGAGTACACTGAGCGTAAATCTGGCTACGCCCAACGTAGTCAGCTAGGAGCCCATTTTCTGGTTTTGTGCTCTATGCCCAACATAGAGCCGAGTACGCCGCACATAAAGGTCAACTGTGTTGACCTTTAACTTTTTGACTTTTTGGCTAAGTGTGATTTTTGGGTCAATTTGTGAGGGTTTTGGTCTTGGAAGGGGCAAAATGGTCTTTTGCCCAAAATTGTGGTTAGACTTGGCTTGGGACTAGTTGAGTATGGAAAATTACCTTAATTGTTAATTAGGCTTATTTGGTGCGATCAATAGGCATAGTCTAGTTCCGGCAGTTCATCTGTAGGTTCTATCAGTCTTCTGTGCGAGGTGAGTCTCCTCACTATTCTTACTTGTGTGGTAGAATATATGTGTTGACCATCTGGGTCTATTTGTTGTTCTGTGATATGTGTTACTGTGTGTGCTTAGACTGTAGGTAGTCTCCAAGATTGCTGATAATCCACAGGGCGTGTTGTTTGCCCACTGAGACTTCGGGTAGTCTCCAGGGTTACTGATAACCCATAATTGTTTATTTGTGCTGTGTTGTATGTGATACTTTGTGGAACTCATTAAGCTTTGTGCTTACAATTGTTGATTACATGTGTTTCAGGTACTTGTGATGATCACGGGAAGGCGGAAATTTGATTGTACACATTCAACTATAGTTTATGATTCCGTATATTTTGGGACACTCTGATATTACTATAATGATTTGTATTTTATACTTGTTATTTTCTTGAGATGAGTTTTATGAACAATGTTTTTAGTTATTTAAAAATGAAAATTTTGGATGTTACAAAAAACTAGTTGTTAAGTGTAGTTTGGATTTTTTCATCTTTCTTTTATTTTTTTGAATGGCAGGTTATGGTTAAAAGTTAGTATCATCAAGTTAGTTAAATTCTCCAATGCCCAGAATAAAAGAATAAAGTCTGAGACCTCCTTTCTAAACTTCTAACAAACGGTTAGAAGCCTTTAAGAGCGTTTATATTGTTTTTATAAATTATAAATTTATGAATATACCCTTCTGAAGGTTTTCTTTTTTAGGGGGGGGGGGGACTTGTAAGCTTTTGTTAAATAAAAAATTGTTCCGATGCATTGATAAATAACAAATGTGTAACTTGTAAGTATATTATTTATTTTACATCTTTTAATGCTGTTTCTTGAAAGTGATTGAAGCAAAGTTTGATGAGGTGTTATGTACTACTAAGAAGGAGTTGTGACAGATGAGGAATGATATTAGATTCCACGAAAAAGAAGGGTGATATTAACGTTCTTGCCTGCTAACCCCTGGTTAGCTTTGTTGGGGTATTAAGATTGTTGTTTCTAAATAATAATATGTGCTTATAGGGGGTAAACATGTGGGTATATATATGATCAAATTTCATGAAAACAAAGGAAATACAAAGTACGGTACTATAATAGAAACTTATTAATTTTAAAGATGTAAACAATTAAGAGATGTCAAGTTGTAGTTACATCAAGTTGTATATGAACTACAACTTCCTTTATTTTTCATGAGATCTAAAATTTATCTTCTTCTATATTTCACGTGAATTTTATAGGAGAAATATTTATAACTTACTTATATTATATAAGAATGTATTTTCTAATTAAAACTATAACTAAAAAACTTAATGATATTTTTTTTAAGTTTTGAGTACTAATTAAGAACGTGATGAGCAACCAAGCTACTTCCGAAAATGCCCATAACATCCCCGCATTTGAATTGGCGTTAAAGTAAAATCACTTTGTATGCCTTTATTCTAAAGTCAAAGTCAACCCTTTATCTACAAATTAACCAGATACTCTGTTGCTCTATATAAATAAGCCATTGCTATTGATCAAGCTCACCAAATTAACTAAACATGAAGAAGTCTCAACTTAGTTCTTCAGGTTTGCTCATGGTTCTAAGTTTCTTGTTTTGTGTTTCATGGGCAACGTCCTTATCATCCTTAAGTTCTGGCGATCTAATAAGCTGCCTACTGTCCAAATCCAAGAATGAGACTACCATCTCTCAACTCATTTTCACCCCTGTCAATGCTTCCTTCCTACCCATTTGGCAAGTGGCAGTTCAAAACACCAGGTTCCTTAAGCCCTCCACACGTAGACCATCAGTCATCGTGACACCTATGGAGGAAACCCTTATACAAACATGTGTATACTGCGCCAAGAAACACGGCTACGAGATCAGGATCAGGAGTGGGGGCCATGACTACGAGGGCCTCTCATACACTGCTGATGTTCCCTTTGTTATGCTTGATTTCACCAACATGAGGTCTATAGACGTGGACGTAGCAAAAAGGACTGCTTGGGTCCAAGCAGGCGCTACGCTTGGTGAACTCTACTACAAAATTTCGCGAGAGACCGATACCTTGTATTTCCCGGCAGGTGTTTGCCCAACGGTGGGTGTTGGTGGTTACATGGGCGGTGGTGGCTACGGAAACCTGTTGAGGAAATACGGTACTGCTGCCGATAATGTTCTGGATTCTCGCTTCATGGATGTTGATGGGAATATTCTCGACAGGAAATCAATGGGAGAAGATTTGTTTTGGGCGATCCGAGGAGGTGGTTCTTCAAGTTTCGGAATTGTTCTTGCATGGAAGCTGAGCTTGGTTCCAGTTCCAAAAAAAGTAACCGTCTTTATACTGAATAAAACTTTGGAACAAGGGGCAACCGAAATCTTCCATAAATATCAATACGTTGCACCATATATTGATAGAAACTTGCACATAAGAACTCAAGTTTTCGCCGAATATATCGGCAACACTACCAAGAAAACCATAAGAATTATGTTTGAAGGAATATATCAGGGGACAAGAGACACATTGCTTCCGTTGCTTGATAGAAAATTTCCAGAGCTCGGTGTTACCCGAGAGATTTGTGAAGAAATTAGAATGGTCCAGTCGACCCTTGTGTTTTGGGGCTTGCCAAGCTCAACCCCAACCGAGATTCTTACGAACCGATCTGCCATTGCCAAGCTGAACAACAAAAGCAAATCAGACTACACCCGGGCACCCATCCCCATAAGAGGACTCAAGAAGATATGGAAAAAGCTTATCCAAAACGATGAATCAGCGCTTCTGATGATCAATCCATTTGGCGGAAGGATGGCTGATTTCTCAGAGACTGCAATTCCATATCCTCATAGAGCGGGCGTGTTGTTACAAATTCTCAAGACTGTCAATTTTAACGGTCAACCTTCAGACACAACCCCTACATCCCTCAGGAGGATAGCTTGGCTGCGAAGCTTGGATGCGTTAATGAGGCCTTATGTGTCAAACAACCCCAGAGAGGCATATTCCAACTACAATGATCTGGATTTGGGTGTTGGAAGTGCTAACTACGAAGAAGCAAGTGTTTGGGGTGAGAGATACTGGAAGAGGGACAACTTCAAGAAGTTGATTCGAATCAAGGCCAAAGTCGATCCTCACAATTTCTTTAGGCGCCCACAGAGTATCCCTGTTTTCTAAAACCCCCGATCAGCTAAGCGGTTGAAGAAAGACTCAGCAGATGCATTTTATTCTTTTAATTGTTTTCATGAAAAACTAGCAACAATGCTACTTTCTGTCAGTTTCTTTTCCTAGTGTATATCATCTCCATGCTAACAAAGATGTCTAAAAGCATGTGGTCAAATTCTAATTATGAATTTATCCAATAAATACATTGTCTTATTAAGACATTTTATATCATATTTCTTTCTTATACTTCCTCTTGTCTAAAAATATGTTTTTGATTAAAATAGTGTGGATCAATACAACTTTAGACTTGGGATACGTACTTTGAAAAACAAAACAAAAAAATAAAAAAATAAAAGTGGGTAAATGTATCATTCCGACGGCCTATACCGAACCCGCCATAGAGTTATGGTGTGGGGGTAAATCCTGAAACACTATGATCAATATTTTGGCAGAGCAATAACTTTAAAACATTAACCTTATTTTTGAATTTTCACAGCTAAATCTTTCTAAACGTATAGAATCTATAAGATATTATATAAACTTTTATTTAGAATGGCTGGCCACCAAATTTCTAGTATGTGAGATTCAAACCCACAACAACTTTGTTTGGAATGCTTAATTCTCGAATAATCAGTATATGTGGGATCCTTGCATGGACGTTGATATAGAGTTTCCCATATATGGTATAAGACTATAAGTTGGGGAACATAAATGCATGGGATGGTGGTGCTAATGAAGCCAAATTATACATAACAGCATGAATAAATTACTTAATTAAGCAAGTATAATAATTTTTGATGGCATAAATAACATGAGTAATTTTTGTTCGTTTGACATTTACTTTTAAATAAAAATTGATTTGATCAAAAGTGGCATCTTTGAAGAAAAAGTTAGTTAAATTATCCGTAACTTTACGCGATCCATATTTACTTATTATATATTCTTTTATTTAAATAAGAATTGACGTGACTATCCAAATAACAACATTCTTTAGTCAACCTTGTAGTTGTTAATTTGAACAAATTAAATTTAAATAGTAGAATGCATGCGACCAAGCATTCTGATCCCACTAGCTAGAAATAGTCAATTAGGCAATACATATGATGCGCTCATTCCTTTTAATAGATTCCATTTCAATAGGAAAACTTGTGTCTTGAAGGTATGAGATGACTAATTATATCTTGGTTAAGTTGGTCTGGTTAAATATTTTTGAATAAAAGTTAAAAGTATATTACTTTGTTAACGAGAAGCATCGTGTTGCAATTACTAGTCATGTGGGCTGAGATCGATCGGAATCAAGAATCAGAAGACTAGACGTGTTTATGTTTCTTGCGTGCCTAAAGATTTGGTAATTGTGGACCTTCTCCTCGATATCTAAATCACATAATTACAAATATAATAAAACTTTTAAAAGAACCGGCCATAGGCAGGCTATACACTAACACCTGCGATAGTTTGATCAGCGATAGTTTGATCAGGAGAGGAGACTTTTTCAAATGTTCAAACTTAATTAGAAATCAATGAATAGAGAATTCAATACACCAATCATGAAGATTTCCACCTATTTTGAGCTTGACGGAATTTAGGTTAATGTGGTCGTAAAAAATAAATGCAGTCTCTGTGTATTTAGAGTATTTAGTGTGCGAGTGTTGAACCGAATTAGATGTAATGTACATGTCAATAATGTTGCCTCAATAAACAATTGTAGCTTTAGGAGGTGGGATGTAACGTCCTAATTCTCGTTAGAAATTCCAGAAACTAGCATTAATTAATATTAATAATATTATAATTATGGATAAAAACTCTAAAGAGCTTTTAATGAATAGAACGAATGAAAGGCATTCAATAAATTTTAAGAAATAAAATAATAAATGTGAAAATAATAATAATAATAATAATAATAATAATAAATTTAAGGTAAGGGGTTGAATTTGACAAGTTGTAAATATGTCTTTAGTCAAGAAATTTGTTTTCTGGGTAGATAGTGTCGTTATGGGAGAATTAGGGATGAAATTGTAATACCTGTATTTCTCTCTTGGAAATCGTTGGGAGAGAGTTGGGCACTTTTCTTGTGGCCGACTCCAATTTATGTACACCCTTAAGAGCTCCACTCAAGCACCATAGTTTTTGATCGTTTGTGCCAAGGATCGGTATCAAGAAAAAAGAAAAAAATAATAAAAGAATGCAACGAAGGGATTTTAAAGAAGAGTGAGTCAAGATCTTCGTCGGCAATAGTTACCGGAGGAGGAAGGTACTGACGGGTAAAGATCGTAATCTAACCGTATTAAGTATCAAATAATCTCATTTCCACTTTCTTTTATTTTTCTTTTGGCTACCGGGAATAGCCACCACTACTTCCGCAACCACGATCGTCGACGTGTTCCTTCTGCCACTAACAGCCCCCAAAGAGTGGGTGTGTTTGGGTGGTGCATTTACTTCCTACCATTGGCCCTTCGATTTCTATTGTTTTGTGAAGTTGGTTGTCGATTGTCGCCCTTAACCACCAGCTACCTCCTGCTGCCGATGTGTGTGTGTGTGTTTGTTTCAGCCACCATAGGCCACCCTGCAAATGCGCTTATGGTTGTATTACTTTTGATGGTTCACAAATGAATGTAAAAGCATTATTTTCCAATCATTCCACTTATACTTAATCAGCATCATTCTTTGTTTTGGGGTAGTTTGACCATTATTGACCACCACAACACCACCATCCGACCACCAATAAGTGGTAGTTTTATGAGGGACTCAAATTTTAATACATTTCGTGTCATAAGGAGCGTAATGGGTTGTAACTTAACCCTAATAAGATGATTTTTTTATGTCAAGTTCCTAACTCTAAATGCTCATTAAGCCAAGAATCAAGACGTTTGGGTTAACTTGAATTACATATATTGATAGCCTAATAAGTAACCAGTAATTATGATAAATGTTTTAATGTTAAAGCTTAATCATTAAGTCCTTCATGGCACACCTAAAGTGACCTAAAGGTAAATATGATCAATTTCACTGAATGTATCCTCGAACTTCTAAAAATCGTACAAGAATATCGAAAGCTCCAAAAATCATAAATTTTAGATTTCTGGAAAGTTTGATGAGTCTAGTTTCTGTAAACGTTGAATTAAATTACCAAATTCCAACTTCTTGTAGGGTATAATTCACAATCTTCTTAAACTGGTATGTATTGTCACATATTTCATAAGTTGTCTTTCAAAAATTATAATAAATTTATTAGAACTCCGAATGTCAAATTTTCATGGTCTGTAGTTAGATATAGATGTCTAGTTTGCTCCATATCATGGGCAAGATGAAATTCCTAGAGCTACTAACATCGGTTTTCATCATAACCAAACCGATCCATCTATTTTTATCTGAGAATCATTCCATGCTTCCATATCCCGACTTTTATATGCATGTGACATTATTTTCACAATGTCTTCCATTGACCTTCTTTAATAGTAAGTTCAATAGTGAATTTGCTATGATAGACCCTGCTATGATATACCGACTAAAGTAGGATAATCTATCGGGGTGCCTATCGAATCCAATTTTTGGACTGTTTCGGATGAAGTTATGGGATTTTAGTGTAGTATACTAACATACATAGAATCTCTGTTCCATACTTCTTTTGATATAAAAATAGTCGTTTACATGAATAAACAGGAGATGCCTAAAATATAATTTAAGTGTACCAAGGTCGATTATAGCAAATTCACTACTGAACTAACTATTAAAGAAGCTCGATGGAAGACATTGTGAAAATAATGTCATATGCATATAGAAGTTAGTATGTCATGGAATTAAATGATTCTTAGATTAATATAGATGAAACGGTTTGGTTATGGTGAAAACCGATGTTAGTAGCACGTTGATCAAATCAAATGTACCATGCTTTCGGGGCCTATTTAAGACAACATAATAGTTTATAAAGGTATCAAATACGATTAAGATATATACTTGATATCCCCGAAAACATGGTGGTCGATGCATGTATATTGCCACCTTCATGTGGTCGTGTACAAATGGTTTCTTCACATCTAGCAGCAGTGGCAGATTCAATGTATGGGAAGGGGGTGCATGGGCCCCACTTAAAAGTGGGCCCACCACGAATACATATTAAAAAAAAAGAACTCAGCTTATGGTCCCCACTCACAATAGATTGGTCCCCACTCACACTAGATTGGTCCCCATTACACCCACTCATCCTCACTTCTCTCTCTTTTGATTTTTCAATCCCGATTTTTCACTTCTTTCTTTATAGTTTTGACCTAGCATACCAAATGCACAGAGTAATAAAAAAACATTAAACACTCTACAGCCACCGTAATTTAGTACTCCACAGCCGCCGACATCGTCTTCAATCGCCGCAACTTATCACTACTACACAACACCGCTGCAGAGCTGCCAACGCAGTGATGGACTTCGCTCACTACTTGCTGAGCAACACCATCAACCGTCGCGCGCAAAAGGACCACCATCGTCTAATTTCGATCGCCGCCATCGTTGTAAGTTTATTCCCTTTATTTAGTTTGATTTTCCGAAATGGGTTTGATTTGATGAACTGACTTGAATGGTTTATTAATTCTGATTTGGGATTTTTGATTTGTAAACTGATTTTATTTTAATTTAACACTCTCAAAAGATTAATTTGTGCTATGGATTTGTTAGTTTGGCTTGGTTTGCTTTTGGATGGTTATCTGGGACAACAGGGAAACGAACTAAGCTTAACAGAGATGGAAAAAATTAAATTTCTGTAACTGTTTTGTTTAAAGGTCTTTTCTAATTTAGTGCTTTGTATTTGTTTAATGTTTAATGGTTTTGGTAATTGTGTTCAACATTGTTTAATGTTTTTTTGTTTAACCCAATAACAGGTGCAATGGAAAGATTTTATAGTAGAACATCCACATCAGGACCATCTTCATTAGGACCATCTTTAGCTGAAATTGCCCAACCTACTTTTATTCCACCAATATCGAGTGAAATTGATTCAAGTGACATTCCTTGGGATCTGACTGATAGGAAAAAAAATTCAGATTATCACCCTAATTAAAGAGACAATATAAGACGAAAATATTTGATTAAAGGACAATGTCAACCGCATCTTAAAAAGTACCGTGTAAGAATGTTTGGAAATAGGGGAAGACGTTTTAATCCCGTTATAAGTTTGGTAAAATCAACCACTGCAACTTTAAAAAAATATGAGAAATGATGGGTTTGATGCACGTATTTTGGATATCACATCTTTTTGTGAGAATAATAACATTCAAATGGTGAACATGGAGGAAGTTTATGTTAATCCAAGAGCCTGAAGACAGTACACCAATATCTCCAATCGCCATTATTACGAGTTTTTTTTGTTTCAACATGGTTTTGGATATGCAAATTCAAGAGTTCGGTGATTGTTTTAATGAAGTCAGTTCCGAATTGCTCATTTGTATGACAGGTTTGAATCCACATGATTCATTTTGTGACTTTGACCAATCAAAGTTACAGAAGTTGATCGATTTCTATCCACATGATTTTAGCTTTAAAGATAGGTTGAATATTCTAAATGAACTTTGGGTTTACCCCACTTTTATGAAACAAGATGCAAGATTTGATACTTTGAAGAGTATATCTGACCTTGCTAAGGTGATTGTGGAAAGCAATATGCATCTTAACTTTCTTTTGGTTTACCAGTTATTGAAGTTGTCATTGCTTTTGCCAGTTGCAACCGCAACGGTGGAGAGATGTTTTTCGACGATGAAGCTTGTCAAGTTAGATTTGCGGAATCGGATTTCGGATGTATTTTTAAATGATTGTGAAATTTGCGCGCTTGAAACAGAAGAATTTTCCAAGGTCACGAATGAAAGTATTATCAAACGTTTCTTAACTATGTCCCCTCGTAGATTTCAATTGTAAAATGGCATTTAGTTGAATATTTTAATGTTATTCTACTTTTAAGTGTTTATTATTATTATTATTAATTTACATAGTCAACGGTCAACAATGCACCCCACTTGACTTCCGGGCTGGATCCGCCACTTTCTAGCAGATAGACAGACTTTCATACTGCTGATAATGTGTTTTTTTTTTTTTTTTTTTTTTGGTTTGACAACCGGCCTGAATGTCTCATCACAATCTACTGATTGACGTTGAAATGATCGTTAGCAGCCAAGCAGGTCTTGTGTCTGGATAGAGAACCAACTACATGAGTGTCTCATTCTTTAATCCTTCAAACGACCCTTGGCCGGGACCGTAGGCGGTAGCAACCAAACAGGCCTTGAGTGCGTAGGCAATTTGCCGATCTTTGATCCCCAAAATTCACCATATAAGTCTCCAAATTTTATTTTGCATAATTATCACACGATTTCTATTTTTATTTTATTCTATTTTAGTGATGGATTATGTGTTTTGATTACTATACGAATATTCTACCTTTATTTAGGGGATTTTAAATGTTAATTTTAGTTGTTCTAAAGAAATCTATAACTTACTTATATTAAATAAGAATGTATTAAAATTGTATAATTAAGAAACTTAATCATATTTTTTAGGTTTTGAGTATTAATTAAGAACGGTGAGGAGCCCAGCATTTGAATTAGTGTTAAAAGTAAAATCGCTTTGTAATTTGTATGCTTATATTCCAAAGTCAAAGTCAACCTTTTATCTACAAACTAGTCCCTGGACTTGGTATTCGGCGCCAGGAAATTAACCACATATATTCGTAAGAAATATTTTCAATTTATGTTTGAGAAAAATATACTTTTGATGAGATACGTTCTATTTATGAGTTTGATAATTATTATAAAAACGTGGGTGGTTCAAATTTTAGCAAAGATTTCAATCAGAAAGTTAAAAGAGAAAGGCTAAAAATCTGAACATACGTAATATCAATTTGTTCATTGCTTCATTGGTTTTTAGAATGCGAATTAAGCACTCTATAGGGAATAAGTCAACACGCCATATATCTTCAACGCTGCACCTGTATACCCTAAAATAGAATCAGTTGAACACCATCCTCCTTCCCGCATTTTTCAAACACCTTTGAATTGATCACCATCCTCGTTCCGAGGTTTTTCAAACACCTTAATTTGAACTGATCACAATTTTTATAACCCCATTTGAAGTCAACTATATGCTCTCTGCTCTATGTAAATAAGCCATTGCTATTGATCAAGCTCACCAAATTAACTAAACATGAAGAAGTCTCAACTTAGTTCTTCAGTTTTGCTCATGGTTCTAAGTTTCTTGTTTTGTGTTTCATGGGCAACGTCCTTATCATCCTCAAGTTCTGGCGATCTAATAAGCTGCCTACTGTCCAAATCCAAGAATGTGACTACCATCTCTCAACTCATTTTCACCCCTGTCAATGCTTCCTTCCTACCCATTTGGCAAGTGGCAGTTCAAAACACCAGGTTCCTTAAGCCCTCCACACGTAGACCATCAGTCATCGTGACACCTATGGAGGAAACCCTTATACAAACATGTGTATACTGCGCCAAGAAACACGGCTACGAGATCAGGATCAGGAGTGGGGGCCATGACTACGAGGGCCTCTCATACACTGCTGATGTTCCCTTTGTTATGCTTGATTTCACCAACATGAGGTCTATAGACGTGGACGTAGCAAAAAGGACTGCTTGGGTCCAAGCAGGCGCTACGCTTGGTGAACTCTACTACAAAATTTCGCGAGAGACCGATACCTTGTATTTCCCGGCAGGTGTTTGCCCAACGGTGGGTGTTGGTGGTTACATGGGCGGTGGTGGCTACGGAAACCTGTTGAGGAAATACGGTACTGCTGCCGATAATGTTCTGGATGCTCGCTTCATGGATGTTGATGGGAATATTCTCGACAGGAAATCAATGGGAGAAGATTTGTTTTGGGCGATCCGAGGAGGTGGTTCTTCAAGTTTCGGAATTGTTCTTGCATGGAAGCTGAGCTTGGTTCCAGTTCCAAAAAAAGTAACCGTCTTTATACTGAATAAAACTTTGGAACAAGGGGCAACCGAAATCTTCCATAAATATCAATACGTTGCACCAAATATCGATAGAAATTTGCACATAAGAACTCAAGTTTTTGCCGAATATATCAGCAACACCACCAAGAAAACCATAAGAATTATGTTTGAAGGAATATATCAGGGCACAACCGACACATTGCTTCCGTTGCTTTCCAGAAAATTTCCAGAGCTCGGTGTTACCCGAGAGATTTGTGAAGAAATTAAAATGGTCCAGTCGACCCTTGTGTTTTGGGGCTTGCCAAGCTCCACCCCGACTCAGATTCTTACGAACCGATCTGCCATTGCCAAGCTGAACAACAAAAGCAAATCAGATTATGTCCGGACACCCATCCCCGTAAGTGGGCTCAGAAAGATATGGAGAAAGCTTATCCAAAACGATGAATCAGCGCTTCTGATGATCAATCCATTTGGCGGAAGGATGGCTGATTTCTCAGAGACTGCAATTCCATATCCTCATAGAGCGGGCATGTTGTTACAAATTCTCAAGACTGTCGATTTTAACGGTCAACCTTCAGACACAACCCCTACATCCCTCAGGAGGATAGCTTGGCTGCGAAGCTTGGATGCGTTAATGACGCCTTATGTGTCAAACAACCCCAGAGAGGCATATTCCAACTACAATGATCTGGATTTGGGTGTTGGAAGTGCTAACTACGAAGAAGCAAGTGTTTGGGGTGAGAGATACTGGAAGAGGGACAACTTCAAGAAGTTGATTCGAATTAAGGCCAAAGTCGATCCTCACAATTTCTTTAGGCGCCCACAGAGTATCCCTGTTTTCTAAAACCCCCGATCAGCTAAGCGGTTGAAGAAAGACTCAGCAGATGCATTTTATTCTTTTAATTGTTTTCATGAAAAACTAGCAACAATGCTACTTTCTGTCGGTTTCTTTTCCTAGTGTATATCATCTCCATGCTAACAAAGATGTCTAAAAGCATGTGGTCAAATTCTAATTATGAATTTATCCGACAAATACATTGTCTTATTAAGACATTTTATATCATATTTCTTTCTTATACTTCCTCTTGTCTAAAAATATGTTTTTGATTAAAATAGTTTGGGTCAATACAACTTTAGACTTGGGATACGTACTATGAAAAACAAAACAAAGAAAAAAAAAAGAGGTTAAATGTATCATTCCGACGGCCTACACCGAACCCGCCGTAGAGTTATCATGTGGGGGTAAATCCTGAAACATTATGATCAATATTTTGGCAGGACAATAACTTTAAAACATTAACCTTATTTTTGAAACATTATGATCAATATTTTGGCAGGACAATAACTTTAAAACATTAACCTTATTTTTGAATTTTCACAGCTAAATCTTTCTAAACGTATAAAATCTATAAGATATTATATAAACTTTATTTAGAATGGCTGGCCACCAAATTTTTAGTATGTGAGATTCAAACCCACAACAACTTTGTTTGGAATGCTTAATTCTCGAATAATCAAAGTATATGGGATCCTTGCATGGACGTTGATATAGAGTTTCCCATATGGTATTAGACTATAAGTTGGGGAGCATAAATGCATGGGATGGTGGTGCTAATGAAGCCAAATTCTGCATAACAGCATGAATAAATTACTTAATTAAGTAAGTATAATAATTTTTGATGGCATAAATAACATGAGTAATTTTTGTTCGTTTGACACTTACTTTTAAATAAAAATTGATTTGATCAAAAGTGGCATCTTTGAAGAAAAAGTTAGTTAATTTGTTAATTTGAACAAATTAAATTTAAATAGTAGAATGCATGCGACCAAGCATTCTGATCCCACTAGCTAGAAATAGTCAATTAGGCAATACATATGATGCGCTCATTCCTTTTAATAGATTCCATTTCAATAGGAAAACTTGTGTCTTGAAGGTATGAGATGACTAATTATATCTTGGTTAAGTTGGTCTCGTTAAATATTTTTGAATAAACGTTAAAAGTATATTACTTTGTTAACGAGAAGCATCGTGTTGCAATTACTAGTCATGTGGGCTGAGATCGATCGGAATCAAGAATCAGAAGACTAGACGTGTTTATGTTTCTTGCGTGCCTAAAGATTTGGTAATTGTGGACCTTCTCCTCGATATCTGAATCACATAATGACAAATATAATAAAACTTTTAAAAGAACCGGGCCATAGGCAGGCTATGCACTAACACTTGCGATAGTTTGATCAGGAGATGAGACTTTTTCAAATGTTCAAACTTAATTAGAAATCAATGAATAGAGAATTCAATACACCAATCATGAAGATTTCCACCTATTTTGAGCTTGACGGAATTTAGGTTAATGTGGTCGTAAAAAATAAATGCAGTCTCTATGTATTTAGAGTATTTAGTGTGCGAGTGTTGAACTGAATTAGATGTAATGTACATGTCAATAATGTTGCCTCAATAAACAATTGTAGCTTTAGGAGGTGGGATGTAACGTCCTAATTCTCGTTAGAAATTTCAGAAACTAGCATTAATTAATATTAATAATATTATAATTATGGATAAAAACTCTAAAGAGCTTTTAATGAATAGAACGAATGAAAGGCATTCGATAAATTTTAAGAAATAAAATAATAAATGTGAAACTAAAATAATAATAATAATAATAATAATAATAATAATAATAATAAATTTAAGGTAAGGGGTTGAATGTGACAAGTTGTAAATATGTCTTTAGTCAAGAAATTTGTTTTCTGGGTAGATAGTGTCGTTATGGGAGAATTAGGGATGAAATTGTAATACTTGTATTTCTCTCTTGGAAATCGTCGGGAGAGAGTTGGGCACTTTTCTTGTGACCGACTCCAATTTATGTATGCCCTTAAGAGCTCCACTCAAGCACCATAGTTTTTGATCGTTTGTGCCAAGAATCAGTATCAAGAAAAAAGAAAAAAATAATAAAAGAATGCAACGAAGGGATTTTGAAGAAGAGTGAGTCAAGATCTTCGTCGGCGATAGTTACCGGAGGAGGAAGGTACTGACGGGTAAAGATCGTAATCTAACCGTATTAAGTATCAAATAATCTCATTTCCACTTTCTTTTATTTTTCTTTTGGCTACCGGGAATAGCCACCACTACTTCCGCAACCACGATCGTCGACGTGTTCCTTCTGCCACTAACAGCCCCCAAAGAGTGGGTGTGTTTGGGTGGTGCATTTACTTCCTACCATTGGCCCTTCGATTTCTATTGTTTTGTGAAGTTGGTTGTCGATTGTCGCCCTTAACCACCAGCTACCTCCTGCTGCCGATGTGTGTGTGTGTGTTTGTTTCAGCCACCATAGGCCACCCTGCAAATGCGCTTATGGTTGTATTACTTTTGATGGTTCACAAATGAATGTAAAAGCATTATTTTCCAATCATTCCACTTATACTTAATCAACATCATTCTTTGTTTTGGGGTAGTTTGACCATTATTGACCACCACAACACCACCATCCGACCACCAATAAGTGGTAGTTTTATGAGGGACTCAAATTTTAATACATTTCGTGTCATAAGGAGCGTAATGGGTTGTAACTTAACCCTAATAAGATGATTTTTTTATGTCAAGTTCCTAACTCTAAATGCTCATTAAGCCAAGAATCAAGACGTTTGGGTTAACTTGAATTACATATATTGATAGCCTAATAAGTAACCATTAATTATGATAAAAGTTTTGAAGTTAAAGCTTAATCATTAAGTCCTGCATGGGACACCTAAAGTGACCTAAAGGTAAATATGATCAATTTCACTGAATCTATCCTCAAACTTCTAAAAATCGTACAAGAATATCGAAAGCTCCAAAAATCATAAATTTTAGTCTTCTGGAAAGTTTGATGAGTCTAGTTTCCCTAAACTTTGAATTAAATTACCAAATTCCAACTTCTTGTAGGGTATAATTCACAATCTTCTTAAACTGGTATGTATTGTCACATATTTCATAAGTTGTCTTTCAAAAATTATAATAAATTCATTAGAACTCCGAATGTCAAATTTTCATGGTCTGTAGTTAGATATAGATGTCTAGTTTGCTCCATATCATGGGCAAGATGAAATTCCTAGTGCTACTAACATCGATTTTCATCATAACCAAACCGATCCATCTATTTTTATCTGAGAATCATTCCATGCTACCATATCCTGACTTTTATATGCATGTGACATTATTTTCACAATGTCTTCCATTGACCTTCTTTAATAGTAAGTTCAATAGTGAATTTACTATGATAGACGTTGCTATGATATACCGACTAAACTACGATATAAACTAGGATAATCTATCAAGGTGCCTATCGAATCGAATTTTTGAACTATTTCGAATGGAGTTATGAGATTTTATTGTACTATAATAACACACATAGAATCTCTGTTCTATACTTTTGTTGATATAAAAATTTCCGTATAGGTGAATAAACAGGAGATGCCTAAAATATAATTTAAGTGTAGCAAGGTCTATTATATCAAATTCACTAGATGTGTTTCTGTTTCTTGCGTGCCTAAACATTTGGTAACTGTGGATCTTCTCCTCGATATCTAAATCTCATAATTACAAATATAATAACTCTTTTAAAAGAACCGGCCATAGGCAGGCTATACACTAACACCTGCGATCGTTTGATTAGGAGAGGAGACTTTTTCAAATAATCAAACTTAATTAGAAATCAATGAATAGAGAATTCAATAAACCAATCATGAAGATTTCCGCCTATTTTGAGCTTGACCGAATTTACGTTAATGTGGTAGAAAAAAATAAATGCAGTCTCTATGTATTAAGAGTATTTAGTGGTCGAGTATTGAACCGAATTATATGTAATGTACATGTCAATAATGTTGCCTCAATAAACAATTGTAGCTTTAGGAGGTGGGATGTAACGTCCTAATTCTCGTTAGAAATTCCAGAAACTAGCATTAATTAATATTAATAATATTATAATTATGGATAAAAATTCTAAAGAACTTTTAGTGAATAGAACGAATGAAAGGCATTCAATAAATTTTAAGAAATAAAATAACAAATGTGAAAATAAAATAATAATAATAATAATAATAATAATAATAATAATAATAATAATAATAATAATAAATTTAAGGTAAGGGGTTGAATGTGACAAGTTGTAAATATGTCTTTAGTCAAGAAATTTGTTTTCTGGGTAGATAGTGTCGTTATGGGAGAATTAGGGATGAAATTGTAAAACCTGTATTTCTCTCTTGGAGATCGTCGGGAGAGAGTTGGGCACTTTTCTTGTGGCCGACTCCAATTTATGTACGCCCTTAAGAGCTCCACTCAAGCACCATAGTTTTTGATCGTTTGTGCCAAGGATGAGTATCAAGAAAAAAGAAAAAAAAATAATAAAAGAAGGCAACAAATGGATTTTGAAGAAGAGTGAGTCAAGATCTTCATCGGCGATAGTTACCGGAGGAGGAAGGTACTCACGGGTAAAGATCGTAATCTAACCGTATTAAGTATCAAATAATCTCATTTCCACTTTCTTTTCCTTTTCTTTTGTCTACCGGGAATAGCCACCACTACTTCCGCAACCATGATCGTCGGCGTGTTCCTTCTACCACTAACAGCCCCAAAGTGGGTGTTTTGGGTGGTGCGTTTACTTCCTGCCACTGGCCCTTCGATTTCTATTGTTTTGTGAAGTTGGTGGTCGATTATCGCCCTTAACCACCAGCTACCTCCTGATACAGATGTATGTGTATGTGTGTGTGTGTTTGTTTCAGCCACCATAGGCCACCCTTCAAATGCGCTTATGGTTGTATTACTTTGATGGTTCACAAATGAATGTAAAAGCATTATTTTCCAATTATTCCACTTATACTTAATCAACATCATATTATGTTTTAGGGTAGTTTGACCATTATAGACCACCACAACACCACCATCCGACCACCAATAGGTGGTAGTTTTATGAGGGACTCGATTTTTAAGACATTTGGTATCATAAGGAGCGTAATGGGTTGTAACTTAACCATAATAAGATGATTTTTTTTATGTCAAGTTCCTAACTCTAAATGCTCATTAAGCCAAGAATCAAGACGTTTGAGTTAAGTTGAATTACATATATTGATAGCCTAATAAGTAACCAGTAATTATGATAAATGTTTTAATGTTAAAGCTTAATCATTAAGTCCTTCATGGCACACCTAAAGTGACCTAAAGGTAAATATGATCAATTTCACTGAATGTATCCTCGAACTTCTAAAAATCGTACAAGAATATCGAAAGCTCCAAAAATCATAAATTTTAGATTTCTGGAAAGTTTGATGAGTCTAGTTTCTGTAAACGTTGAATTAAATTACCAAATTCCAACTTCTTGTAGGGTATAATTCACAATCTTCTTAAACTGGTATGTATTGTCACATATTTCATAAGTTGTCTTTCAAAAATTATAATAAATTTATTAGAACTCCGAATGTCAAATTTTCATGGTCTGTAGTTAGATATAGTACTCCACAGCCGCCAGCATCGTCTTCAATCGCCGCAACTTATCACTACTGCACAACACCGCTGCAGCGCTGCCAACGCAGTGATGGACTTCGCTCACTACTTGCTGAGCAACACCATCAACCGTCGCGCGCAAAAGGACCACCATCGTCTAATTTCGATCGCCGCCATCGTTGTAAGTTTATTCCCTTTATTTAGTTTGATTTTCCGAAATGGGTTTGATTTGATGAACTGACTTGAATGGTTTATTAATTCTGATTTGGGATTTTTGATTTGTAAACTGATTTTATTTTAATTTAACACTCTCAAAAGATTAATTTGTGCTATGGATTTGTTAGTTTGGCTTGGTTTGCTTTTGGATGGTTATCTGGGACAACAGGGAAACGAACTAAGCTTAACAGAGATGGAAAAAATTAAATTTCTTTAACTGTTTTGTTTAAAGGTCTTTTCTAATTTAGTGCTTTGTATTTGTTTAATGTTTAATGGTTTTGGTAATTGTGTTCAACATTGTTTAATGTATTTTTGTTTAACCCAATAACAGGTGCAATGGAAAGATTTTATAGTAGAACATCCACATCAGGACCATCTTCATTAGGACCATCTTTAGCTGAAATTGCCCAACCTACTTTTATTCCACCAATATCGAGTGAAATTGATTCAAGTGACATTCCTTGGGATCCGACTGATAGGAAAAAAAATTCAGATTATCACCCTAATTAAAGAGACAATATAAGACGAAAATATTTGATTAAAGGACAATGTCAACCGCGTCTTAAAAAGTACCGTGTAAGAATGTTTGGAAATAGGGGAAGACGTTTTAATCCCGTTATAAGTTTGGTAAAATCAACCACTGCAACTTTAAAAAAATATGAGAAATGATGGGTTTGATGCACGTATTTTGGATATCACCTCTTTTTGTGAGAATAATAACATTCAAATGGTGAACATGGAGGAAGTTTATGTTAATCCAAGAGCCTGAAGACAGTACACCAATATCTCCAATCGCCATTATTACGAGTTTTTTTTGTTTCAACATGGTTTTGGATATGCAAATTCAAGAGTTCGGTGATCGTTTTAATGAAGTCAGTTCCGAATTGCTCATTTGTATGACAGGTTTGAATCCACATGATTCATTTTGTGACTTTGACCAATCAAAGTTACAGAAGTTGATCGATTTCTATCCACATGATTTTACCTTTAAAGATAGGTTGAATATTCTAAATGAACTTTGGGTTTACCCCACTTTTATGAAACAAGATGCAAGATTTGATACTTTGAAGAGTATATCCGACCTTGCTAAGGTGATTGTGGAAAGCAATATGCATCTTAACTTTCTTTTGGTTTACCAGTTATTGAAGTTGTCATTGCTTTTGCCAGTTGCAACCGCAACGGTTGAGAGATGTTTTTCGACGATGAAGCTTGTCAAGTTAGATTTGCGGAATCGGATTTCGGATGTATTTTTAAATGATTGTGAAATTTGCGCGCTTGAAACAGAAGAATTTTCCAAGGTCACGAATGAAAGTATTATCAAACGTTTCTTAACTATGTCCCCTCGTAGATTTCAATTGTAAAATGACATTTAGTTGAATATTTTAATGTTATTCTACTTTTAAGTGTTTATTATTATTATTATTATTAATTTACATAGTCAACGGTCAACAATGCACCCCACTTGACTTCCGGGCTGGATCCGCCACTTTCTAGCAGATAGACAGACTTTCATACTGCTGATAATGTGTTTTTTTTTTTTTTTTTTTGGTTTGACAACCGGCCTGAATGTCTCATCACAATCTACTGATTGACGTTGAAATGATCGTTAGCAGCCAAGCAGGTCTTGTGTCTGGATAGAGAACCAACTACATGAGTGTCTCATTCTTTAATCCTTCAAACGACCCTTGGCCGGGACCTAGGCGGTAGCAACCAAACAGGCCTTGAGTGCGTAGGCAATTTGCCGATCTTTGATCCCCAAAATTCACCATATAAGTCTCCAAATTTTATTTTGCATAATTATCACACGATTTCTATTTTTATTTTATTCTATTTTAGTGATGGATTATGTGTTTTGATTACTATACGAATATTCTACCTTTATTTAGGGGATTTTAAATGTTAATTTTAGTTGTTCTAAAGAAATCTATAACTTACTTATATTAAATAAGAATGTATTAAAATTGTATAATTAAGAAACTTAATCATATTTTTTAGGTTTTGAGTATTAATTAAGAACGGTGAGGAGCCCAGCATTTGAATTAGTGTTAAAAGTAAAATCGCTTTGTAATTTGTATGCTTATATTCCAAAGTCAAAGTCAACCTTTTATCTACAAACTAGTCCCTGGACTTGGTATTCGGCGCCAGGAAATTAACCACATATATTCGTAAGAAATATTTTCAATTTATGTTTGAGAAAAATATACTTTTGATGAGATACGTTCTATTTATGAGTTTGATAATTATTATAAAAACGTGGGTGGTTCAAATTTTAGCAAAGATTTCAATCAGAAAGTTAAAAGAGAAAGGCTAAAAATCTGAACATACGTAATATCAATTTGTTCATTGCTTCATTGGTTTTTAGAATGCGAATTAAGCACTCTATAGGGAATAAGTCAACACGCCATATATCTTCAACGCTGCACCTGTATACCCTAAAATAGAATCAGTTGAACACCATCCTCCTTCCCGCATTTTTCAAACACCTTTGAATTGATCACCATCCTCGTTCCGAGGTTTTTCAAACACCTTAATTTGAACTGATCACAATTTTTATAACCCCATTTGAAGTCAACTATATGCTCTCTGCTCTATGTAAATAAGCCATTGCTATTGATCAAGCTCACCAAATTAACTAAACATGAAGAAGTCTCAACTTAGTTCTTCAGTTTTGCTCATGGTTCTAAGTTTCTTGTTTTGTGTTTCATGGGCAACGTCCTTATCATCCTCAAGTTCTGGCGATCTAATAAGCTGCCTACTGTCCAAATCCAAGAATGTGACTACCATCTCTCAACTCATTTTCACCCCTGTCAATGCTTCCTTCCTACCCATTTGGCAAGTGGCAGTTCAAAACACCAGGTTCCTTAAGCCCTCCACACGTAGACCATCAGTCATCGTGACACCTATGGAGGAAACCCTTATACAAACATGTGTATACTGCGCCAAGAAACACGGCTACGAGATCAGGATCAGGAGTGGGGGCCATGACTACGAGGGCCTCTCATACACTGCTGATGTTCTCTTTGTTATGCTTGATTTCACCAACATGAGGTCTATAGACGTGGACGTAGCAAAAAGGACTGCTTGGGTCCAAGCAGGCGCTACGCTTGGTGAACTCTACTACAAAATTTCGCGAGAGACCGATACCTTGTATTTCCCGGCAGGTGTTTGCCCAACGGTGGGTGTTGGTGGTTACATGGGCGGTGGTGGCTACGGAAACCTGTTGAGGAAATACGGTACTGCTGCCGATAATGTTCTGGATGCTCGCTTCATGGATGTTGATGGGAATATTCTCGACAGGAAATCAATGGGAGAAGATTTGTTTTGGGCGATCCGAGGAGGTGGTTCTTCAAGTTTCGGAATTGTTCTTGCATGGAAGCTGAGCTTGGTTCCAGTTCCAAAAAAAGTAACCGTCTTTATAGTGAATAAAACTTTGGAACAAGGGGCAACCAAAATCTTCCATAAATATCAATACGTTGCACCAAATATCGATAGAAATTTGCACATAAGAACTCAAGTTTTTGCCGAATATATCGGCAACACCACCAAGAAAACCATAAGAATTATGTTTGAAGGAATATATCAGGGCACAACCGACACATTGCTTCCGTTGCTTTCCAGAAAATTTCCAGAGCTCGGTGTTACCCGAGAGATTTGTGAAGAAATTAGAATGGTCCAGTCGACCCTTGTGTTTTGGGGCTTGCCAAGCTCCACCCCGACTCAGATTCTTACGAACCGATCTGCCATTGCCAAGCTGAACAACAAAAGCAAATCAGATTATGTCCGGACACCCATCCCCGTAAGTGGGCTCAGAAAGATATGGAGAAAGCTTATCCAAAACGATGAATCAGCGCTTCTGATGATCAATCCATTTGGCGGAAGGATGGCTGATTTCTCAGAGACTGCAATTCCATATCCTCATAGAGCGGGCGTGTTGTTACAAATTCTCAAGACTGTCGATTTTAACGGTCAACCTTCAGACACAACCCCTACATCCCTCAGGAGGATAGCTTGGCTGTGAAGCTTGGATGCGTTAATGAGGCGTTATGTGTCAAACAACCCCAGAGAGGCATATTCCAACTACAATGATATGGATTTGGGTGTTGGAAGTGCTAACTATGAAGAAGCAAGTGTTTGGGGTGAGAGATACTAGAGGAGGGACAACTTCAAGAAGTGATTCGAATCAAGGCCAAAGTCGATCCTCACAATTTCTTTAGGCGCCCACAGAGTATCCCTGTTTTCTAAAACCCCCGATCAGCTAAGCGGTTGAAGAAAGACTCAGCAGATGCATTTTATTCTTTTAATTGTTTTCATGAAAAACTAGCAACAATGCTACTTTCTGTCGGTTTCTTTTCCTAGTGTATATCATCTCCATGCTAACAAAGATGTCTAAAAGCATGTGGTCAAATTCTAATTATGAATTTATCCGACAAATACATTGTCTTATTAAGACATTTTATATCATATTTCTTTCTTATACTTCCTCTTGTCTAAAAATATGTTTTTGATTAAAATAGTTTGGGTCAATACAACTTTAGACTTGGGATACGTACAATGAAAAACAAAACAAAGAAAAAAAAAAGAGGTTAAATGTATCATTCCGACGGCCTACACCGAACCCGCCGTAGAGTTATCATGTGGGGGTAAATCCTGAAACATTATGATCAATATTTTGGCAGGACAATAACTTTAAAACATTAACCTTATTTTTGAAACATTATGATCAATATTTTGGCAGGACAATAACTTTAAAACATTAACCTTATTTTTGAATTTTCACAGCTAAATCTTTCTAAACGTATAAAATCTATAAGATATTATATAAACTTTATTTAGAATGGCTGGCCACCAAATTTTTAGTATGTGAGATTCAAACCCACAACAACTTTGTTTGGAATGCTTAATTCTCGAATAATCAGTATATATGGGATCCTTGCATGGACGTTGATATAGAGTTTCCCATATGGTATAAGACTATAAGTTGGGGAACATAAATGCATGGGATGGTGGTGCTAATGAAGCCAAATTATGCATAACAGCATGAATAAATTACTTAATTAAGTAAGTATAATAATTTTTGATGGCATAAATAACATGAGTAATTTTTGTTCGTTTGACACTTACTTTTAAATAAAAATTGATTTGATCAAAAGTGGCATCTTTGAAGAAAAAGTTAGTTAATTTGTTAATTTGAACAAATTAAATTTAAAAAGTAGAATGCATGCGACCAAGCATTCTGATCCCACTAGCTAGAAATAGTCAATTAGGCAATACATATGATGCGCTCATTCCTTTTAATAGATTCCATTTCAATAGGAAAACTTGTGTCTTGAAGGTATGAGATGACTAATTATATCTTGGTTAAGTTGGTCTCGTTAAATATTTTTGAATAAACGTTAAAAGTATATTACTTTGTTAACGAGAAGCATCGTGTTGCAATTACTAGTCATGTGGGCTGAGATCGATCGGAATCAAGAATCAGAAGACTAGACGTGTTTATGTTTCTTGCGTGCCTAAAGATTTGGTAATTGTGGACCTTCTCCTCGATATCTAAATCACATAATTACAAATATAATAAAACTTTTAAAAGAACCGGCCATAGGCAGGCTATGCACTAACACTTGCGATAGTTTGATCAGGAGATGAGACTTTTTCAAATGTTCAAACTTAATTAGAAATCAATGAATAGAGAATTCAATACACCAATCATGAAGATTTCCACCTATTTTGAGCTTGACGGAATTTAGGTTAATGTGGTCGTAAAAAATAAATGTAGTCTCTATGTATTTAGAGTATTTAGTGTGCGAGTGTTGAACTGAATTAGATGTAATGTACATGTCAATAATGTTGCCTCAATAAACAATTGTAGCTTTAGGAGGTGGGATGTAACGTTCTAATTCTCGTTAGAAATTTCAGAAACTAGCATTAATTAATATTAATAATATTATAATTATGGATAAAAACTCTAAAGAGCTTTTAATGAATAGAACGAATGAAAGGCATTCGATAAATTTTAAGAAATAAAATAATAAATGTGAAACTAAAATAATAATAATAATAATAATAATAATAATAATAATAATAATAATAATAATAATAATAAATTTAAGGTAAGGGGTTGAATGTGACAAGTTGTAAATGTGTCTTTAGTCAAGAAATTTGTTTTCTGGGTAGATAGTGTCGTTATGGGAGAATTAGGGATGAAATTGTAATACCTGTATTTCTCTCTTGGAAATCGTCGGGAGAGAGTTGGGCACTTTTCTTGTGACCGACTCCAATTTATGTATGCCCTTAAGAGCTCCACTCAAGCACCATAGTTTTTGATCGTTTGTGCCAAGAATCAGTATCAAGAAAAAAGAAAAAAATAATAAAAGAATGCAACGAAGGGATTTTGAAGAAGAGTGAGTCAATATCTTCGTCGGCGATAGTTACCGGAGGAGGAAGGTACTGACGGGTAAAGATCGTAATCTAACCGTATTAAGTATCAAATAATCTCATTTCCACTTTCTTTTATTTTTCTTTTGGCTACCGGGAATAGCCACCACTACTTCCGCAACCACGATCGTCGACGTGTTCCTTCTGCCACTAACAGCCCCCAAAGAGTGGGTGTTTTGGGTGGTGCATTTACTTCCTACCATTGGCCCTTCGATTTCTATTGTTTTGTGAAGTTGGTTGTCGATTGTCGCCCTTAACCACCAGCTACCTCCTGCTGCCGATGTGTGTGTGTGTGTTTGTTTCAGCCACCATAGGCCACCCTGCAAATGCGCTTATGGTTGTATTACTTTTGATGGTTCACAAATGAATGTAAAAGCATTATTTTCCAATCATTCCACTTATACTTAATCAGCATCATTCTTTGTTTTGGGGTAGTTTGACCATTATTGACCACCACAACACCACCATCCGACCACCAATAAGTGGTAGTTTTATGAGGGACTCAATTTTTAATACATTTGGTGTCATAAGGAGCGTAATGGGTTGTAACTTAACCCTAATAAGATGATTTTTTATGTCAAGTTCCTAACTCTAAATGCTCATTAAGCCAAGAATCAAGACGTTTGGGTTAACTTGAATTACATATATTGATAGCCTAATAAGTAACCATTAATTATGATAAAAGTTTTGAAGTTAAAGCTTAATCATTAAGTCCTGCATGGGACACCTAAAGTGACCTAAAGGTAAATATGATCAATTTCACTGAATCTATCCTCAAACTTCTAAAAATCGTACAAGAATATCGAAAGCTCCAAAAATCATAAATTTTAGTCTTCTGGAAAGTTTGATGAGTCTAGTTTCTCTAAAATTTGAATTAAATTACCAAATTCCAACTTCTTGTAGGGTATAATTCACAATCTTCTGAAACTGGTATGTATTGTCACATATTTCATAAGTTGTCTTTCAAAAATTATAATAAATTCATTAGAACTCCGAATATCAAATTTTCATGGTGTGTAGTTAGATATAGATGTCTAGTTTGCTCCCTATCATGGGCAAGATGAAATTCCTAGTGCTACTAACATCGGTTTTCACCATAACCAAACCGGTCCATGTATGTTTATCTAAGAATCATTCCATGCTACCATATCTTGACTTTTATATGCATGTGACATTATTTTCACAATGTCTTCCATTGACCTTCTTTAATAGTAAGTTCAATAGTGAATTTACTATGATAGACGTTGCTATGATATACCGACTAAACTACGATATAAACTAAGTAACTAAGATTGTGAATTTATAAGTGTTTAGTTACTTAGTATTTATCATTATACTTATAATGAAGGGATAATTATAGTCCTTGTCCTACCTGTTCGGCTAACGACCCTCCACCGGTTAAGGAAGCGGTGAGTGAGAGTGGACACCCATTAAACTGCCATTTTATAGGAAGTAACCTTATACCCCCCTTATAGACCGGCTTCGTGAATGAGGCCTACTAATGGTAAGACGACTTGCTCTTATACATATAATATATTAAACTTTTAATATTATAATAGTATAAGGGTGTATTTTAGACATTTAAAATACTTGGTGGTTTAATCTATTAATTAAACTAGACTTTTAATTTAATTAAACTCAAACCATATATTTATGGATTAATAATACTCTTTTAATTAAAGGTTTTAATTAACTATTAATAAAGTCCATAAGAGTTAATTTGAACTATTCAACAAAACATCATAATTCCAATTATTAAACTCAAAATTAAAACCATTTAATTAATTGTTTAAGTTATGAACCCAAGAGTTTTAGAATTCAATTCTTTTTTTCATAAAAAACTTTTCTCAAATTCCAAAACTTGAGGGCAAGTTTTGTAATTCTTGAAAACCTTTGGATTCCATAACTTATGGAATTAATGGTGTTTTATGATGAAACTTTCCATGTTCCATAACTTAAGAACAAGTTATGGAATTCTTTAAAACATTAACACCAAATTTTGTAACTCCATAAAAACTTTGAATCAAATTTTTTTTTAAAAAAAAAACTTTCATATCCATAACTTATGAAATTTCAAAAACCCTTAAGATCACAACTTTAAAAAAAAAAACTTTTGAGCTCCAAAATTTTATGACAAAATATGTAACTCCTTAAAACATTTAGATCAAACTTTTAAAACTAATAAAATAATCATATCATTTTATCTTTTACTAAATTTGACCTAATTCAACTCATATAACAAATGATTCAAATTTTACAAATAATTCGTTTTTCACAAAACAAGTAATTATCTTAAAATTTGACAAACATCATGTTTTTTTTCCTTTTTTTCCAACTTGAAAATAAAACATTTGCATCAATATAATAGAAAACAACCCATGTCTCTGATACTACTGTTGGCTTTTGAACATTCTAACACTCTTATGGTGTACATGCAACCCTATAAACCTTGGATCTCTGTTTTCTCTATTATACATGCAAATATTAACTATTCCAAGGTTTCATCCTAACTAGCATATTATGAAGCACCTATACTACAAAGTTCTAGTTAGATGACATACTTTTTGATGTAACATGATGTCTTCAAGCTTTAAGAGCTTAGCCCCAATAGTGTGGAAGCCTCAAATGGAATCACAAATCACCAAAACACCTTGGAAGAACTTGAGAGAATATGTATGCACACTAAAATCGGCCCACTCTTATTTTCACACACTTGTGTCAATTTTGTGAGCCAAGGACCCCTTTATATATTATGGAGGATTAGGGTTACATCCATGTAAACCCTAATACCCATGACCTTTCATTTACATAGGATCCATGGGTTAAAAGCTCCATGGACCATCCATGAAAGCTTAGCCCAACCTAAATGAACTTGGCCCATTCCATATATATAAGAGTCCATATTTAATTAGTTCTTTTTGATCACTTAATTAATTCTAAATTAATTCTTGATCAATACTAATTAAATAATACGATTCCATATTAATATATTAGAACTTATAATATATTAATATAAATCATAAATATACAATTTTCAAAAGACTATCCATATAAATTGTGCCGGTGAAGTGCAACCCAAATGGACCATGCCGGGTCGGGTCAAGTACATACCAAATATAGTTATGGACTTAGACATTAATCCAACATGTATGAGGTCCAAAAAACCCTCACCCCTCTCACAAGAACCAGTGAAGGGTGACTTTGTCATTTTTCCAAGTATCATCCGACTTTAGGTCAAATGATTCCAAACTCCAGCCTTTTGGAGTTGGCCTATGCGCTTCTTGTTAACATGTCCAAGACGACAATGCCATAAGTATGTTTTGTCTAAGCTATTTGAAGAATCAATACACAACACATTATTTCCTAGATTATCTACAACATTCACAGCTTCATATACACTATCACAAGGTAATGCTTTAAAGTAAAATACATCATTGTAATAAACGTTAATAGCACCATTATCATTATCAAATGAAAAGGAAAAACCTTGTTTGTACAAGCCATGAAAGGAAATAATATTTCTCGCCATTTGAAACGAGTAACAACATTTATTCAAATCTAACATTAACCCATTATTAAGCAATAAAGAATAAACTCCTATCTTGGTAACATGTGATGCTTTCCTATTCCCCACGATTAAGTTTATCTTCCCATGCTCCATTTTCTCACTTCTTCTTAGGCCCTGCAAATCAGTACAAATGTGAATACCACAACCTGTATCAAGCACCCAAGAGTTAGTATGTAATGAGTTTTTAGACAATATAGTGTAAATACCTGCATGGGTGGGTTTAACTTTCCCATCCTTTACATCCTGCAAGTATTTAGGGCAGCTTCGCTTCCAGTGCCCCTTTTCCTGGCAGTAGAAGGATTGTGCTTCCTTTGGGTTTGAAGAAGGAGGAATGGAACCTTTCTTGGTTCCACTTGAAGAGGAGCCATCAAGAGACTTTCCCTTGGTACCATTCGAAGGGGTCTTTCTCTTCTTCCCCTTTCCCTGCCCAATTGCCAAGAGAGGAGCAGTAGTAGGAGTAGGAATAACTCCTAATTTACTTTTAAGGCCACTTTCAGCGGTCCTTAAAAGTCCTTGAAGCTTACTTAGTGTGACTTCCTCCTTGTTCGTATGATAAGTCATACGAAACTGATCATAACTTGTAGGTAAGGAATGGAGAATGATGTCAATCGCCATGTCCTCAGGAAAGTCCACATTAAGCTTCAGTAACCGGTCCACGAACCTTTGCATTTTCTGCAAGTGACCGGTGAGGGATTCTCCCTCTTTCATCCTAGCTGTTATCATGGAGGAAATGATTTCATACCTCTCCCGAAGAGCACTCTGATGGTACCTATCCATCAGATCCTGGTGCATCTCAAAAGGGTAGAAATCTTCATAGGATTTCTGGAGTTCTGCTGTCATTGTGGCCAACATGATGCAAGACACCTTAGTGGCATCTTTCTCATGGGTAGTGTACTCAGCAATCTCCTCAGGAGTAGCAGTTGACTCATCGATAACCTTTAGCTCCTTATCGAGGACATACTCTTTGCCCTCATAGCGAGTAATCATTCTGATGTTGCTAATCCATTCATTGAAATTGGAACCATCAAAAGTGACTTTCCCACACAAGTTCATTAGGGAAAAGGAGCCTATAGGGTTTGAGCCAGTAGCAGTGTTGGAAGACATATGAAAAAGAAGAAAGGCAAGTTTTATTAGATAAATATTCCTTAATAAGTCTCCCAAATGAAGTATTAAGGCTAGGATCCAAGCTATAAAATATTTGAAGGTAGGTAAATGACGATTTACCAATTTCCACCACGAAAACGAAATAGATTATTAAGTTTTATTGGAGTTGAAATTCCTAGTTCTTTTGAGATACATTGAACTTTCAATGGCATGTTTGAATCTCGATTGTGCCCTCTCAGGTTTGTGACTGGGATGCCGAGGATCACAAACAAGGTATGAATAACCATGCAAATTGACTAGGTACCCTTAACTTTTATCACCTAATCGATGTGTCGGTTAACCACACGCGCTCCACCGATCTATGATAAAATTAAGTTACCCTTTGCCACCCTTACTAGTCCTTGTTAGTGTGCCGGTTAACCACACGCACTCCACTAACGACTTGGTAAGGTACAAAGTGTAATTTCATGGGTTAGCACCTATTTCACATTTTCCTAAAGTAACTAAGATTCGGAATTATTAAAGTGTAGTTACTTTAAAATTTCATTATACTTTTAATGAGGATTTAAATTCCTTGTCCTACCCGTTCGGCTAACGACCCTCCACCAGTCAAGGAAGCGGTCGGTGAGAGTGGACACCCATTAAGCTGTCATTTTGTAGGCAACAACCTTATACCCCCCTTATAGACCGGCTTCGTGAATGAGGACTACTAACGGTAAGACTGACTTATTCTTATACATATCCATATATTTAAACTTTTAATATAATAATAGTATAAGGGTTGAATTTTAAAATTTTAAAATTCTAAGGTTCATTTTGGAAATTAAAGTATTAGGGTGTAAGACTTTACAAATTCCAAAACTTGAGGGCAAGTATTGAAACTATTCAAGACCTTTCATTTCATAACTTATGAGTTTAATGGTTCATAAAAATGAAGACTCTTCATTTTATGTAACCTCTTATTCTTTAATGACACTTTTAAAGAAGTGACTTTTGGTTATCCATAACTTGAGGACAAGTTATGGATTCCATCATTAGCCATTAAGATCAAGAATCACACTTACAAGCAAGTTACACATAATTCCTATGATCTTCTAAAACTCATAAGAACATGAACATTCATATCAAAATTTCAAGAATCATATTAACACATATAAAACATGAAATTTTTTATATTAACCATTGTAAACGGATTAGCATAAGAATTACACCATCTAGAACAAGTTTTAAAACACCAAAATAGTTTAGGGTAATGTTTCTAGTCCATTTCCAGTAGCAAAACTCGAAAATCTGCATTCAGGTCCTCCTACTCGTCGAGTGCAAGAACCTACTCGACGAGTAGGATGAATTTTCACATGGACTCGGCGAGTTCATGCTGCAGAGTCCAGATTTTTGAGCTTTTTCAACAAGTTTGCATCAAGTATCAAGAAAACAAGCCTAGGCTCTGATACCACTATTGGGTTTTGAGCATTCTAACACTCCTATGGTGTACATGCAACCCTAGAAACCTTGTATCTATGTTTTCTCTAAATACATGCAATTTTGATTTTCCAATGTTTACTTCCTATCTAGGATGTTATGGGGAACTTGTAATACAAAACTCAAGTAGAATAACATACCTTTTAGTAGCTTGGTGTCACACCCCCAAACTAGAACGGCGGAAACGTTCGGGGGTGGAGGACTTTAGGTAAGTATCACAACACATGTAACATAGTAATCAAAGTACAAACAACCATTGCATTAATAAGTATAAGTTTTACATAAGTGTTTAAACATTACATATTCAAACACTAAAGTAGGTACAACAGAAGACAAGAGTCGCGGTACGGTACTAGGTAGTCTTCTCAAAAGCTTCGGGAGTGTACCTGTCTACTGGATTCCTGAGAATACAAGTTATTTTGAAAGAGTAGATCAGCATTTAAGCTGGTGAGTTCATAAGTATTTTAGTTCTGTTAAGTATACCCTAAGTTCTTTGAATAAGTTCACTGGTTTCTCTAGGAAATCCTATATTTTCTGAGATGCTAGATTGATAACCTCAATAGTTTCCCTCTGTAATTACTTAGTTTATACTGATTATACATAACACAATATCGAATGGACAGTTAATTGGGTGCATCTGCCCTAAGCCCACAACCAAACAAGGAACAGGAAGTAAGGCGGAAGTCACACATTTCACTGTCAATCGGATATTACTAATGTATAACTATGATGTAATAACTAAGGAATTATAGAATTAACCAGTAAAGGTCTTTTATGTTATACTAGTTTACAGAGATTGAATGACTAAGTTCCATTTGATAAGTGGTTTAATCCCATAAACCGTTCTCTTTGTATTACTGTTTTGTATTTGTATTCCTTTCTGAAAACTTGTATTTGAGAGTGTGCCTGGCTCCACCAGGTGTTAATGAAAACTGTATTAAACCATTGTATTTTGTATTCTATAAACTGGTACTTTGAAGGTGTACTTTCGTTTATTTGTTTATACACTTAACGTATTGTTAATATCTTTTTAATAAGTAGTTATTATAACCATACTATGACGGATGGCCTGAAACAAACACTTTGTGGGCGTTTAAACTGGTGATAACAATTGTCACTCATCGGCGTGTATGCCGGACTGTAGCTAGCAGCCTGAGTGCGGGGTTGTCAATCCCGATATAGATCTACACACACTTGTTTCGATCCCCGACTGGAGATTCTGGTTATAATGTCAGGACTTTCCTATGTTGTCTAAAATGAATTAAATAACCTGAATATAGAGTCTCATAAAAAGCATATTAAACGTTACATGTATATTAGTTTTGAAAACCGAATCATTCTGAAGTAATGATTGACAGTATATTCTTGAATCAAAACCCTAATTTCTTGTAAAATAGTGTATTCTAGTATACTTAAATCAAGAATTATTACCTCGTGTTTGCTAACTCTGGTACTCTGTATAGTACCATTGCTAATGCAAACGCGGAATTGTGTATTATTACCTCGTGTTTGCTAACTCTGGTACTCTGTATAGTACCATTGCTAATGCAAACTCGGCAGGATGTATTATTACCTCTTGTTTGCTAATTCGGGCACTCTGTATAGTAACTTTGCTAATGCAAACCCGGCATTACCACATGTTTGCTAACCCTGGTACTCTGTATAGTACCTTTGTTAATGCAAACTAGGTATGATGTATCTTTACTTCTTTAATATGTTATTCGTATATTAAAGGTATTATACATATCTTGGTATAGTTGAATGAATTTTGGTAATTTCCTTGGGAAGTATACAGTCGTGAATCATACTTGTATATTTAGTTTTGAATCATAAATTATACATATTATAATTTATATGTTCTATCTGATTAGCAAGAATTCTCATGGAATATCACCTTTGCTCAGCCTGATACAAAGGTAATGATACTAAAAGGAGTAACCTTTTAGACTCATATATGTATAATATATATATAATTAAGAAGGAAACGACCTTCGGACAAATAACACAACCTTAATTCCACATCCAAACAAGGAAAAGGATATAAGATAATTCATTAGTCCTAAGCCCTTCAAGTCTTATTTATATATTTATACATATATAAACATGATTTTGGCATTTATAATTTGAAATAGTTTATAAAACATTTTTCAAAGAATTTAACATGGCTTTACGTTATTTTGGAAGTATTTGGTAATTCTTAAAAGCATACGGAAACTTTCTGTGTGATTATTATCACACACAATTATTAACACAATTTATTATTGTATTAAACTTGTATTCCCCCTAAAAAGCATTTAAAACCATTTAAAAAGGTATATTATAGGGGTATGAACTCACTTGATAAGCGGTGATTCGCGCAGTGTTTCGTTTCCCGGAAAAGAGTTTGTTTGACGAAAAATCGGCTCAAACCGGGCAGAGTTTCGACAGGAGCGAGGATGAATTCTCGAGAATTCCGGGGCTCCGGGGCTTGCTTCGGGCTTTAGACACGATACCGGGGCCTTGGGGGGCCGTGAGAAAGTCGAGGCGGTGAAAATGTGAAATTGAGTGAAAAATGGGGTGAAAAAGTCATCTTAGCCGAGGAGTCTCGCACCCTTTATATATGGGTGCGAGGGTGCGGTCCGAGATGGTGAGTCAGCAGCCACCTGGCGAGGGTGAGGAGTCAGCAGGACACGCGTCGGACATGCGGAGTGTACACGTGCGAGGCTCGGACCTGGTGGGGAGGCGGTGGCTTCGGTTCGGACAGCTGGAGGCTTCGGACTGGACCGGACTTCGGTCCAATGGGAGAAGGCCACGCATGCGAAGGGTCATCCGAGGAGTGTCTCATGCGAGTGATGTCCGAAGCTTATTGGACCTCGGCTGCGGTCCACTCAGAAGGGGACACGTGAACTGCGGTGCAACCAGAGGATGACACATGGAGGTTTGCACGTGATGATGACGTGTCCGAAGAGTGACATGCGAAATTTCTCGGTTATCCAAAATTTCTCGATTTTTGTGCCAAAAACTTGCGAAATTCATAACTTTCGCATACGAGCTCCGTTTTTGACGTTCTTTGTATGCACGCGTAGGTAAAATCATACCCTACGACTTTCGTTTAGACTTCGTCGGCTGGTTTTGAATTTATTTTTAATATTGTTATTTTAAACAGACCGGGAAGGGAATCCGTTAAAAATTCATAACTTCTTCATCTGACGTCCGTTTTCGTCTGTCTTTTTACCGTTGTGCTACTTTTGACGAGTCCTTCGATTCTCGTTTAAGTTGCATCGGCTAAATATCAATCGATTTATATTTCAAATTTTTAGTTGTTTACTGCTAAACCGAAACTTCGAAAAATCATAACTTCCTCATACGAAGTCGGATTTTCACGTTCTTTTTATGAACGGTCTCGGTTTAACATATTCTACAAGTTTTATTTAGATTGTTAAGGCTAAAAAGCCTTTTATCGAAAATTCACTTTTTACACTGAACAATGTTTTGCTGGTTTTTCCGCGGATTTTCGATTGGTCATAACTTCTTCGTTATAACTCGGATTTCAATGTTCTTTATGTTTTTAGAAACCTTGTTATAAACTCTACCACTTGGTTCATCCCAATTATGATTATTGATCAATTTATTTTTGACCAAACTTTGACTGGTGTCACATTATCCCCCCGTTAGAGGGAATTTCGTCCCGAAATTAAGTCTAAAGTGATACTCATGGACTAGGTCTAATCTTTCCTATCCCAAGTGAATTCAGGTCCCTGGTTTGTAATCCAGCGAACCTTCACTAACGTGATGAGACTTAGCGTGGTTCTTTAGATTTCCCTATCCATGGTTTTTATTGGTTCTACTACAGAGTGTAGACTTTTATTTAACTTGATTTCATCGAGTGAAATAACAAGTGTTTTCTCGGATAGACGCCTCTTTAGATTAGATATGTGAAAGATGGGATGAGTGTTATTAAGTTTTTGGTGGTAGTTTAAGTTTAGAAGTACAAGACCGATTCTGGTAATAACCTCAAATGGTCTTATGTACTTTGAGTTTTGTATTTTACGATTTCTCAAGCGCATCTTGTCCTTCCTGGGTGAGACCTTCATATGACGAGGTCATCAATCCTGGAATTCCAAGGGTTTTCTTTTATCGAAGCTGTAGCTTCTCTGGTTAACTCTGGAAGCTTTATGGCGCTTCTCGATTCGTATTTTGTTTTTGGTAGTTTCTCGAATGAATTCTAGATCAGCAAGGGTGCTGTGTGGAAATTGGATCTCTAGCTAGTTGTGTATTACCTAATTTAGTCCAGTGCAGATAGGATCTGCACTTGTGACCATAGAAGGTTTTGAATGGAGCAACTTGAATGCTAGTGTGATAATGGTCTCGACTAATTGGTAAATGGGTATCCCATTCTTTACCATAGTCGATCCCATAGAATCATGACTACTCTGGTTCCTAGAGATTTTTGAGTGACGGCCTGAACTGGGAGATGATTCTATTATCTCAGTGGAGATAACAGATATTGGGATACCGTACACTCACACGTTCTAGTTATCTTGCCACATTTTCAGGTTTCAAGGCTTCCTGTTGAGCCTCCTTACTCTATGTGGATAGATTTTAATGAGTTATCATAGTCCATGATTGGCACTATGACCTGGGTACTCCTTCTGACTTAGGGTGTTAGCTACTATATTGGCTTTGTCGAGATGATAATGAATTTCGAATTCGTAGTCATTTAGTAGCTCGACTCACTGTCGTGGTCTCATGTTGAATTCCACCTGGTAGAATACATGATGCAGGATTTTGCTCCGAAGTTCATGATAAGACTCATACTTGGCTCATCCACCATCACCTCGTATATACAAGTCGTATATAATTTAGATTTCACAAAACGTCCGGATGGGTGACTCTGCCCCAGGTCCACAACCAAACAAGGAACAGGAGATAAGGCGGAATCACACATCCTTAATCTTGTTAAGTCTAACTTGTATACCACTCTCGTGTATACACTTAGCAGCGCTAGATTAGCTTAATGAGTTCTTAGTCTCTATTCTTGAACTTGACCTACGGTACAATGATTTTCCTACAAGATCTATTGAGATACTTCGGTAGTTACCGACTTCTATGACTACTTCGATGCTTTTCGTTCGAAGTTTCCTGTCTACTGAGTAGGCTAGAATGGCGTGGTACTCTTCACATGGATACTTCTGAAGTTTTGAAATGAGAGACAACCTAAGGGTTTTGTGTTATAGATTGGAAGAATTTCATCTTACGGCTGATTAAGGAAAAAGTTCTCTTATACAGCATAAGAATTTTCACATGGTAAGGGCCAGGCCAAACCATGTCGAATGAGGATGTCGGAATTTTCTCGATGAAATAGATATTAAGTCGTTCTGGGACGAATGATTACTAGGATGATATCCTATGTACCTAAGTTTTCAACGCTTCTGGTTTTATTCTGTTATTATCACTACGAACCCCTTTTTGATTCGAAATTGGCGGGTACTACCAATACGAGGGTTCTGATAATTTGAAATTATAAACTTTCATGAAACGATCCTTACTAGGTCTCTCTATAATCGCTTGGTGTATACAAGTCATGTATAATTAAGATTGGTAAAACCTTTAACTGAGCAACCATGCCCTAAATCCACAACCAAACAAGGAACAGGAAATGAGGCGGGATTACTCACTCTAAGTCTACAAATATTAATTATAAATGACCCTTATGTATACACTAAGTCATCATAGCTTACCTGTTAGGGTTTCAAATTTTTATATAAATGTTATGATTTAATTTGAACGGAAGAGTAATCATAATTATAGATAATTATCGGGGTTTGGAAGCGTACCAAAATATAGTAGGGTTCTTTGATGCTTTCCCATGTATTGGGATCAAAATCCTCCTGCTCCCCCTTCGTTCTTCTCTGTTGGACAGTCCCTCTTGTAGTGTCCTATTTCACCACAAAAGTAACATATGGGAATGGCTCCAACATCGGTAGTTGAAGTGATGAACTCAACCGGAGTTCTACAGAAGCGGGCGGTATGCCCCTTCAAGTTGCATCTATTGCAATGCCGCTTTCGGAAACCTCCATGGTGATGGTAGTTGCACTTGCTGCAGTGTGGGAGGTTTCCTATATACGGCTTAGTTGGTGCTAGAATAACAGGGCTGATGGGGGTATTGACTGCCCCAGTTCGATGCCCTCTGTTAGGTTCTTGAGTTGAACAACTCCCTTTCGTGTTCTCGAACTTTCGTTTAAGGTTATTACGCTTAAGGTTCGAGGTGTTCTTACAAGTAGGTGCTCGTTGCTGTACTTGGCCATCACCATGATCGGGGTTACCGATAGCATTACTACTAACATTTGCATTGTTAGCATTAAGGTGTGCCATGACAGCTGCTACAGTAGCTGTGACCGCAGCTTGAAACGTAGCCGCATCTATCTGAAGGATTGGTGTTTCACTGGTGGGTTGGTTACACTTCTTTGGAGGCATGATTCTGTTATATGATAAGAAAATGGGCTCGTGAGCGACTATCGTGTCTCTAGATGTATTCTAACCATTTGTATCTATGTATTAATCTTTTGTTTTGTTATATTGTTCTCAATGATTCGACCTGCATCCCTATGATGCAGTCCTGGTAAGGAACAGAGTTAAGTTTCTAGAATGGTTAGGAACCGAGTATCATCCGAACTAAGTTACCTTCGTTTGGTGGATATCGTTTCCCAATTTTCGAAAATATTCGAAAATAATTCATAACAGTGTCTACATAAAATAGACTTATGAATTTGAGAGGTAATCACTATCAATTAAGATTCCGTGATCTGATTTATTGTTATTAGCCGTGACAGGAAAAGAGGATAAGCTCCAAACCTAATGTGAGTAATGAAATCACTAACTCACTAGGTTGAACGGATTTACTAGTTACTACTTAGATGAAAAGGTGCTCGAACACTTCATATGAATCATGCATGGTTTTCCTTTGTTCTCTATTCTATTCTGAGTGGTAATGATTTTTTCTCTCCTGGTATCTATAGGGTGTCCTTCTCCTCTGTAGGTATATTGAATTCCCGGGCTGTCTTACTTCCGATTCTGACACTGATCCCCATTACTTCGTAATGAAGATTTTGAATCTCGAAAGTTCATGCGAATATCTCATTAGTGTCCTTAATAGGGTAAGGGCACTAAATGATTTCTATAGTTCGTTTACTTCTCCTATGTATCTTCTTGGGATTCTCTTAATGAAATTCTGTTGGATCCTCCTTGACTCTTCTATTGATTGCTGGAGTAACTATGTTTATCTAACGGTTTATACGAGAATGAGAATGTCTAAAGAATCTATGAGAAAATTTAAATTTTTACGAAGGTGATTCTTTCTGGTCCTTCTATAATCACATGGTATGTACCGATTATATATAATCCAGATCAAATAGACCTTTGAATAAGTAATCCTACTCTAAAACCACATCCAAACAAGGAAAAGGAAGTAGAGTGAAAATCACATATTCTAAGTCTATAAAATCTCGGCTATATATAACCTTAACGTATCCACTTAGTAATTATAGACATATCAGAAAAGATCTTTTTAACATTTCCCCAGAGGTATGTAACATACCTCCATGTTATTTTAGTTATGAGTTTGATTCCTTGACTTCTAGATACAAGAACTTAACAAGTTTTCAGTTTTCTTGTTATAGCATCCTAAAATACTCCCATAGTATTTTAGTCTTCATGTTTGATTCTAGAATTCTTCTGGTACTTAGGTAAGTTTTAGACCAGTTGCAACACTATAATCACTTCCCAAACACGTTTTGGTCATATCTCGGATGAATATAGTTGATCAGGATATATTGATCCCAGATATGATTACGTCACTGTCTAGGTTTAACTGCAATGTCCAACTTCCAAATACTTTAGTTTTGTTCTTCTTGTGATACTCATTATGGTATATATATACTCTACATGTACTTATACTTTTATAAAATATTGAAATATTTTTAAAGTATAACTCTTGGTCAGAGTGTTTTTATCCCAATGGGTTTATAGTTGTATATCTTTTATGACTGATATACTATGTTCACTATAAACACTGCTCTGATACCAATCTGTCGCACCCCCAAACAAGAACGGTGGAAACGTTCGGGGGTGGAGGACTTTAGGAAAGTATCACAACACATGTAACATAGTAATCAAAGTATAAACAACCATTGCATTAATAAGTAGAAGTTTTACATAAGTGTTTAAACATTACATATTCAAACACTAAAGTAGGTACAACAGAAGACAAGAGTCGCGGTATGGTACTAGGTAGTCTTCTCAAAAGCTTCGGAAGTGTACCTGTCTACTGGATTCCTGAGAATACAAGTTATTTGGAAAGAGTAGATCAACATTTAAGCTGGTGAGTTCATAAGTATTTTAGTTCTATTAAGTATACCCTAAGTTCTTTGAATAAGTTCACTGGTTTCTCCAGGAAATCCTATATTTTCTGAGATGCTAGATTGATAACCTCAACAGTTTCCCTCTGTAATTACTTAGTTTATACTGATTATACATAACACAATATCGAATGGACAGTCAATTGGGTGCATCTGCCCTAAGCCCACAACCAAACAAGGAACAGGAAGTAAGGCGGAAGTCACACATTTCACTGTCAATCGGATATTACTAATGTATAACTATGATGTAATAAAGGTGTTTTATGTTATACTAGTTTACAGAGATTGAATGACTAAGTTCCATTTGATAAGTGGTTTAATCCCATAAACCCCTAAAGGTCTTTTATGTTATACTAGTTTACAGAGATTGAATGACTAAGTTCCATTTGATAAGTGGTTTAATCCCATAAACCGTTCTCTTTGTATTACTGTTTTGTATTTGTATTCCTTTCTGAAAACTTGTATTTGAGAGTGTGCCTGGCTCCACCAGGTGTTAATGAAAACTGTATTAAACCATTGTATTTTGTATTCTATAAACTGGTACTTTGAAGGTGTACTTTCGTTTATTTGTTTATACACTTAACGTATTGTTAATATCTTTTTAATGAGTAGTTATTATAACCATACTATGACGGATGGCCTGAAACAAACGCTTTGTGGGCGTTTAAACTGGTGATAACAATTGTCACTCATCGGCGTGTATGCCGGACTGTAGCTAGCAGCCTGAGTGCGGGGTTGTTAATCCTGATATATATCTACACACACTTGTTTCGATCCCCGACTGGAGATTTTGGTTATAATGTCAGGACTTTCCTATGTTGTCTAAAATGAATTAAACAACTTGAATATAGAGTTTCATAAAAAGCATATTAAACGTTACATGTATATTAGTTTTGAAAACCCAATCATTCTGAAATAATGATTGACAGAATATTCTTGAATCAAAACCCTAATTTCTTGTAAAACAGTGTATTCTAGTATACTTAAATCATGAATTATTACCTCGTGTTTGCTAACTCTGGTACTCTGTATAGTACCATTGCTAATGCAAACCCGGAATTGTGTATTACTACCTCGTGTTTGCTAACTCTGGTACTCTGTATAGTACCATTGCTAATGCAAACTCGGCAGGATGTATTATTACCTCGTGTTTGCTAACTCGGGCACTCTGTATAGTACCTTTGCTAATGCAAACCCGGCATTACCACATGTTTGCTAACCCTGGTTCTCTGTATAGTACCTTTGTTAATGCAAACTAGGTATGATGTATCTTTACTTCTTTAATATGTTGTTCGTATATTAAAGGTATTATACATATCTTGGTATAGTTGAATGAATTTTGGTAATTTCCTTGGGAAGTATACAGTCGTGAATCATACTTGTATATTTAGTTTTGAATCATAAATTATACCTATTATAATTTATATGTTGTATCTGATTAGCATGAATTCTCATGGAATATCACCTTTGCTCAGCCTGATACAAAGGTAATGATACTAAAAGGAGTAACCTTTTAGACTCATATATGTATAATATATATATAATTAAGAAGGAAACGACCTTCGGACAAATAACACAACCTTAATTCCACATCCAAACAAGGAAAAGGATATAAGATAATTCATTAGTCCTAAGCCCTTCAAGTCTTATTTATATATTTATACATATATAAACATGATTTTGGCATTTATAATTTGAAATAGTTTATAAAACATTTTTCAAAGAATTTAACATGGCTTTACGTTATTTTGGAAGTATTTGGTAATTCTTAAAAGCATACGGAAACTTTCTGTGTGATTATTATCACACACAGTTATTAACACAATTTATTATTGTGTTAAACTTGTATTCCCCCCTAAAAAGCATTTAAAACCATTTAAAAAGGTATATTATAGGGGTATGAACTCACTTGATAAGCGGTGATTCGCGCAGCGTTTCGTTTCTCGGAAAAGAGTTTGTTTGACGAAAAATCGGCTCAAACCGGGCAGAGTTTCGACAGGAGAGAGGATGAATTCTCGAGAATTCCGGGGCTCCGGGGCTTGCTTCAGGCTTTAGACATGATACCGGGGCCTTGGGGGTCGTGAGAAAGTCGAGGGGGTGAAAATGTGAAATTGGGTGAAAAATGGGGTGAAAAAGTCCTCTTAGCCGAGGAGTCTCGCACCCTTTATATAGGGGTGTGAGGGTGCGGTCCGAGATGGTGAGTCAGCAGCCACCTGGCGAGGGTGAGGAGTCAGCAGGACACGCGTCGGACATGCGGAGTGTACACGTGCGAGGCTCGGACCCGGTGGCGAGGCGGTGGCTTCGGTTCGGACAGCTGGAGGCTTCGGACTGGACCGGACTTCGGTCCAATGGGAGAAGGCCACGCATGCGAAGGGTCATCCAAGGAGTGTCTCATGCGAGTGATGTTCGAAGCTTATTGGACCTCGGCTGCGGTCCACTCAGAAGGTGACACGTGAACTGCAGTTCAACCAGAGGATGACACATGGAGGTTCGCACGTGATGATGACGTGTCCGAAGAGTGACATGCGAAATTTCTCGGTTATCCAAAATTTCTTGATTTTTGTGCCAAAAACTTGCGAAATTCATAACTTTCGCATACGAGGTCCGTTTTTGACGTTGTTTATATGCACGCGTAGGTAAAATCATACCCTACGACTTTCGTTTAGACTTTGTCGGCTGGTTTTGAACTTATTTTTAATACTTTAATTTTAAACAGACCGAGAAGGGAATCCGTTAAAAATTCATAACTTTTTCATCCGACGTCCGTTTTCGTCTGTCTTTTTACCGTTGTGCTACTTTTGACGAGACCTTTGATTCTCGTTTAAGTTGCATCGGCTAAATATCGATCGATTTATATTTCGAATTTTTAGCTGTCTACTGCTAAACCGAAACTTCGAAAAATCGTAACTTCCTCATACGAAGTCGGATTTTCACGTTCTTTTTATGAACGTTCTCGGTTTAACATATTCTACAACTTTTATTTAGATTGTTAAGGCTAAAAAGCCTTTTATCGAAAATTCACGTTTTACACTGAACAATGTTCTGCCGGTTTTACCGCGGATTTTCGATTGGTGTCATACTTGGATTCCAATTACGATTATTGATCAATTTATTTTTGACCAAACTTTTACTGGTGTCACACTTGGATTCCTTGATGACTTTGTAAGCCTGGCACTCTAAATGTGATGCCTCAAATGCTTCACACAACACCACAATACTTGGAATAACCTTGAGAGAAGTTCACTACACCTCAAAATCGGCTAGCCCTCTTTGTTGCTTGTACAAGTGCCGATTTTCCTTGCATAGGGTTCTTTATATAGTTGTGGCACAAGTAGGGTTACACCATGTAAACCCTAATTGTCATGGCTTTCCATATTCCATGATCCATGGGTTTGTAACCTCCATGGACTATCCATGGAGCACCTTATGGGTTTTAACCTAATCCATACAAACCATGGATCATTAGCCCACTATACAAGAATAGATTATTAACACAATCAACCCCATATATTTAATTAGTTTCTTTTAGATCACTTAATTAATTCTAGATTAATTCTTTGATCAATACTAATTAAATAATATTATTAATATATTAGTACTTATAATATATTAATAACCTTAAGTGTCCTTTCTCTCATTTTGGTCTATCCAAGTATTGCAATGCCATGCAACCCAAATGGACTGTAACGACGTAAATTTTCAAACAAATTTTTCATTTTAAAATCGCATACTTTTCATAACATATTGTATAAAAAATTTCGTTTATTCAAATTACAAAACACAACTCCATTAATTATCCAGGATCCTCAAAACATAACTCTTTCTCTGGTGTGTACAATCAAGTCGGTGCCATCCCGCGATCCTGAGAAACCTGAAACACATAATACATAACACGGTAAGCACAAAGCTTAGTGAGTTCCCCAAAATACCACATACAACAAATTCGCCACTCGAGGCTATACTCTATAGGACCCTCCGATCCATGTGTCTCAGCGGGACCCTCCAGTCCCATAGCTCGTTGGACCCTTAGGTCCGGTCTAGCTCGTTGGACCCCGGACCACACCCTCTGGTCCGGTCTGGTTGAGCCTTCCGGCCTCATAAATCGTTGGACCTTCCGGTCCGGTCTGGTTGAGCGTTCCGGCCTCGTAAATCGGTGGACCTTCCGGTCCGATCTAAATAACTCATAGCATAATATCACATAGACAAGATGCACAACTCAAGCAAGCACATAAGACCTTCCGGTCACACATAAATACCATTCTAGGTAACGTATAGTGAGAAGACTCACCTCGGTTAGCAGGTAACCGACAAGCACTCGGAAATCTTGAACTAGCCTCCGCCTAACACATAAGACAAGCATCTCAATCATTATCCGTCTTATTACTCTTTATACTTTAAATCCTCTTTTCCTCTTTTGACCCTCAGGATGAGTAAAAGACCATTTTACCACTCCTTGGCCCCACCTGCCCCCTTACTGGTCCACTCATGAAGTCAACAGAAGTCAAACTGGGTCAACATTCTATGTTGACCTGACTCGCCGAGTGCACACCTGTGACTCGCCGAGTCCCCTCGAATTCTCCATGATCTTCCTAGGGTTCGCTCAGCTCACTGAGTTGACTCCCAACTCGATGAGTCAACACTGGCCAAGGCTACTGGGTCACACCCGCTACAACTCGTCGAGTCATCCCATGGACTCGGCGAGTTGGCTCCATTGGTTTACTCGCTCAACCACCTGAGGTCAGATCTGTAGCTCTAACTCATAGATCTAACCACCTACTACCCAAAAGTTGCGTAAAGGTCCGATCTTGATGTCCATGCATGGTGTATTTTGCATTATAAACCATAAAAAATCCATTAATAGTTCCTAGCTTCAAAGCCCAATGGTTGCTCCACCATGGCTTCCCACTTTCGGACTCTCTGGACCCTCCAAGGTCCATATCTATGCTATCAGCTCATAAGAGGGGTTTGATGCATTCAAAACCCCACCAAGAAGGTAATACAAGCCCTAATCCACAAAAGAAAGATCTACTCAAATAGGGAAGAAAGGGGTCCGAACTGATACCTCCAACTGATGCTCCTTGGTTGCAAATCGCGGATCTACAACCTCCTCTGACCCCTTTGGCTTGAAACCTTCCTCTTCCTTGCAAGACACCCACCAAGAAGCTCAACATGGCTCTTTTTCTTGGCCAAAGCACTCAGGACTCGTTTAGGGTTTTCTCCTCTGAAGGGTAGCCGCAATAGGAGACCTTAAGTGCCTTTAAATAGGCCCAGGCCCGGGAGAATTAGGGTTTCTGCCAACAGCGCTGACTCGGCGAGTCATCTCTCCGACTCGTCGAGTTCATTCATTATCCACATCACCAAGCCGCGACCCTACTCGACGAGTTGACGTACCAACTCGTCGAGTCCCTCCAAAATCCTTAAATTAAACACTTAAAACAATATACTTGGTAAACCGGATGTTACAATTCTCCCCCACTTCAATTAGATTTCGCCCTTGAAATCACTCCTTAATCACATATAGATTGAATCCAACAACCCGTAAAGCACTACCGAAAGGATCTCCTATCACACCGATATCTTTTTCCATGGACACCTGAATCCACACAGAAATTCCCAAGTCCAGAACCAAACCAACCCTTCTGCCACTAAGTTACCCCTTTCTGACATTCCCAAAATCTGGAAACTCTAGTGGCCTGGCCCGCCGCCACACCGCCCATTCAAGCTATCACCATGATATATGCTCCTCGAACACCACCCCTGATAACCCACTACTCCACTGATTCACACAAGAGAAAGTCCAAAAATCGGCGACCGATCATTCATACCAAACGATCCGAATCACGCCCCAAGGAACGAAAGGGATCACATCCCACCAGGGGCTAATCCACTGAACTATAATCAGAACCCATCCGAACAAGAAACTCTCATCACCCTGATCTCAGACACAAAAGAAATAATCATGCTCGCTCGATAGTCCTCAACTTCTAAAATCATAATCCATTACTTTCTCACAGATATCTCTTTTATCATTTAACACCTGGTCTACTCTCGACCCTATAGTCAGACCTCCAAAGGTTACCCACTACATGTCTCAAAACGTCTCGCCACCTTTCCCCTCTCAACAGCTATCTTGGTCCATTGTGACACACCAGTCATGAAATTCTCGTTATACCAAGCGAATACTAAAATCCCCACTGAAGATCGGCTCACCCCTGACCTTTGTCGTCTACGACTCATTAGTTCCATGCATCATGTGGTACCTCCCGAACCAAGCACTGACCTATACTGGTCTAAGACACCAGATGACAACCAATACCCTTAAACATGGAACTCATCTCTAAATCTGGAATCTCATCTCGCCTACTCGACGCACTACCAGAGCCAAACTCAAACTCGAGAGTTTGGTCTAAACCAGAGTTGGAACCACTCGTCCCAATGAACCACTCAACTCATGACTCATGACCCGAAACCCATGCGTACCCTACTTATCCACTTCCCTTTGGTTGCGACAACCACTACTCAATTCAGAATATAATGACTCCCGACAAATATGGAGACCCCAGTCTCGCCCCTGGATCGACCACCAGGCTCCCACAAACTCAAATATTAGGGCTACCCAAGCCTAAAACTCTTCTGCGTCATGCTATGATCAGAGAGTACTTCATCACAGCATTCTCTCCTTGACTAGTGGCTACTACGGCTCCCCGCAGTATCACAACGACCTCTTACTGAATAGTGAGTACTACGGCTCCCCGTAGCATCACAACAACCTTTCACTGAATAGTGAGTACTACGGCTCCCCGTAGCATCACCACAACCTCTCACTGAAAAGTGAGTACTACGGCTCCTCGTAGCATCACCACACCCTCTCACTGAATAGTGAGTACTACGACTCCCCGTAGCATCACCACACCCCTTTGTACTAACTCATTGAAACTGCAGCTCCCCGCAGTCTTACCGCACTTGCTCTTACCACTTCACAATCTCATCCTCAGGTCGACGCCACACTGCGATCATTAACTCATGCCCTGCGGACCAACCATAGATAGGTGTACACACTTACCCAAATTATGCATTGCTATTTCTAACGACATCTGCCATAACAAAACACCTTTCCCTGCTACAATCCACATTCTCGAATAATCTCGCTTGATGTCAATTGGCCGAAGGGCCCCCACTGGAACCGTAGATACTTGATACACCACTTGCCATATCAAACTCAAAACTCAAAATAATCCGAGATTTAGGACATTAAACTCGGATACCCCGGTACACCATCACAGCACCTCGCAGTGTCTTGACTCTACCACTGATCTCATACTCATGGCATCATACTAAGATACTGCATTGCTTCCTCGGAATCTCGCAACCGATCTTTCTCTCGTGCCACTTGTAATCCCGGAATACTCTATCACCCAAATTGAAACACGAAGAAATCGCCAACGACTCAGAACACAAAGATGACCCTCCGAAACTCTTTCCACTATTGCTCAAAACCAAGCGAGATTACGCATGCCGACCCGGAAATTAGATGCCCGATCATCTCTTACCCTTTCCAAAGAGCATAGAATAATCCATTCATCGAACCAAAATTTCCCAACTGCCGAAGTATCCCTACGAACCAACCACCTCGAAAAATTCTTATCTACCACAAGGCCTCTGACCAACGGCTACCTGCCGTGCAGACACTCATCCTTTCTTGAACGCGTACAACATGCATTAACTCCCTCTGCAACTCACCTCGACCACCAATAACCCTGGTCTCATGAATCCATAGTGCATGTCTCTATCCAACTCCCTAACCGCTCTTGAACAAATCTCTGATCCTCTCGATAGAATACCCGGTTCTCCCCCACTCAGGGTTCGAACCATCACCAATTGGCGCACCAATAATCTATTCCACAGACTGTTTCCACCAGGAACATTACACTTACTCTTGGAAGGTACTACGCAATGCTCGGTGGCCTCCCGATAGAGACCCCGCAACTCCAAATACCCCAAATCTCGGATGAAATCCTCAGAAACTTCTCATCATGATTGCCTCTAATCATACAGAATCTCATACCATCCCATTACCGGACATCTCAACTGTCCAGTAGTAACTCTGACTCTTAATCTGAAAATAATGAACTATCATACTCCTCATCCTCGACTCCTCAACCAACGTTCCATCACATGGGTTGTAATAAGCGCGGAGACCTCATTACCACACTCGATACTCATCATAGACAATGAGAGCCACGGCCCCAATATCCTCTTCTTGATCGTCCGCCGCTGCAGCTAATACATGCCCTACTATGCTCAAATAGGGTGTATCCTTGTCCTTAACCATCTCAGTCCCCATTGACAACCTGCTCATGCTCTATCATTACCTCTCGGCAGACATACTGCCCAAATACTCTGACGGAAGGTCGCCATCAATGCTAACCTGCAGGGTTTTACCCCCAAGCTCAGAAACTGAAATCTCAACACCTCATATGTTTCCCACATGAAACGGAAATAATACCACCCAGGTCACAAAAGGTGACATCTCCACTATCGGCTGATTGCTCAACTCTTGCCGCAATTCTCCATAAACGCCATCTCTACTCATCCTTGAGCCTTGCGACTTCATCTGACATCTCACCAAAAATACCTTGGAATCATCTCGACTTCCCTCACAAGCGATGCTTCGCTGGAACTTGTTCCATATGACCCTCTGACCTCATACTCTATCGCATCCGATCTCGGTCTAACCAATCACAACGGAATAACTGGTAGAACCATTAACACTAACCGCCACGGGTCATTGTACTCGAACCATGTGGCCACCTCTCGATCTGCTATAAACCATGGTACTCGATCCATGTTATCTCCTCTTAATCTGCTACGGATCATGGTACTCGAACCATGTTCTCTCTTCTTAGTCCGCTACAAAGCATGGTACTCGAACCACGACATCACCAATCAATCTGCTACTTAGAATCTCCATAATACTCTCTGCATCAAGTATGGGTCCTCTGCTTTTAGTAGTACGGGCCCATACTACCTGTCACATCTACCCATACTTTCCACATGGACCATCCCGGATTTCCTAAGTAGCTGCGCAACCTTCTCGTTCGTCCATCCCGTTACACGTGTTCGCTCCCCAGCGAAATGCTCTACCCTGTCAGCGCACTCATCTGACCACGGTTACCCCCCTAGGCTCTTCCTAGGTGCTCACACTTCTATGCCATCAGCTGTTGAAAAACTCCTAATGATGCCAGCCATCTACCTCCTGAATATCATCATATTCACTTAGTAGCCGACTCCCATCATCGAGAGTTCCACAAAGCACGAAGCAAGCAGCATTCGGGCATCGAATAGTCTCCACCAATACGTAAACTACTCTAGGTTACAACTCCACTTGCTCTATTCACACACAACAGGTGTCACCGAACTCAAGCACTCTACCCCACACGGGCATATAACCACTCTCTCAGTAGGCATCCTTCGATGCTTATCTAGGTATCTCTCCTAGACTACTCCTCTACTCGAAGCTCTATCTCTGAAATATTCCTGCTGGATACTCTTACTCAGCACATACTCGAAAGCACATCACAGATAACAGCAACTCCTAGGCTAAGGCTTCACAAATCAGGCCACTCTAGTCCTAAAATATGGAATACCTAGCCTATTTCTAGCATGCATGATATCTCATAAAATATCTCATAAACATCTCATAACATAAAAGAAATGGTATTTTGGGAAATCACCGTTCGGGCTCTGGCTGATTGTACACACTGCTCCTTCTCATTTTCTCTTAGAAACTCTTGTTCGCATTAGAAAAATCATTTCTTTGAAATTTTTTCTCAAATCCTCAGTTTGAGTCCAGATTTACCTGAAGGCGCATCCGAATCCCTCAAACCAAGGCTCTGATACCAACTTGTAACGACGTAAATTTTCAAACAAAATTTTCATTTTAAAATCGCATACTTTTCATAACATATTGTATAAAAAATCTCGTTTATTCAAATTGCAAAACACAACTCCATTAATAATCCAGGATCCTCAAAACATAACTCTTTCTCTGGTGTGTACAATCAAGTCGGTGCCGTCCCGCAATCCTGAGAAACCTGAAACACATAACACATAACACGGTAAGCACAAAGCTTAGTGAGTTCCCCAAAATACCACATACAACAATTTCGCCACTCGAGGCTATACTTTATAGGACCCTCCGGTCCATGTGTCTCAGCGGGACCCTCCAGTCCCGTAGCTCGTTGGACCCTTAGGTCCAGTCTAGCTTGTTGGACCCTCTGGTCCAGTCTGGTTGAGCCTTCCGGCCTCATAAATCGTTGGACCTTCCGGTCCGGTCTGGTTGAGACTTCCGGCCTCGTAAATCGTTGGACCTTCCGGTCCTGTCTAAATAACTCATAGCATAATATCACATAGACAAGATGCACAACTTAAGCAAGCACATAAGACCTTCCGGTCACACATAAATACCACTCTAGGTAACGTATAGTGAGAAGACTCACCTCGGTTAGCAGGTAACCGACAAGGACTCGGAAATCTTGGACTAGCGTCCGCCTAACACATAAGACAAGCATCTCAATCATTATCCGCCTTATTACTCTATATACTTTAAATCCTCTTTTCCTCTTTTGACCCTCAGGATGGGTAAAAGACCATTTTACCCCTCCTTGGCCCCACCTGCCGCCTTACTGGTCCACTCATGAAGTCAACAGAAGTCAACTTGGGTCAACATTCTATGTTGACCTGACTCGCCGAGTGCACACCTGTGACTCGCCGAGTCCCATCGAATTCTCCATGATCTTCCTAGGGTTCGCTCAGCTCACTGAGTTGACTCCCAACTCGATGAGTCAACACTGTCCAAGGCTACTGGGACACACCCGCTACAACTCGTCAAGTCATCCCATGGACTCGGCGAGTTGGATCCATTAGGTTACTCACTCAGCCACCTGAGGTCAGATCTGTAGCTCTAACTCATAGATCTAACCTTCTACTACCCAAAAGTTGCGTAAAGGTCCGATCTTGATGTCCATGCATGGTGTATTTTGCATTATAAACCACAAAAAATCCATTAATGGTTCCTAGCTTCAAAGCCCAATGGTTGCTCCACCATGGCTTCCCACTTTCGGACTCTCTGGACCCTCCAAGGTCCAGATCTATGCTATCAGCTCATAAGAGGGGTTTGATGCATTCAAAACCCCACCAAGAAGGTGATACAAGCCCTAATCCACAAAAGAAAGATCTACTCAAATAGGGAAGAAAGGGGTCCGAAATGATACCTCCAACTGATGCTCCTTGGTTGCAAATCGCGGATCTACAACCTCCTCTGACCCCTTTGGCTTGAAACCTTCCTCTTCCTTGCAAGACACCCACCAAGAAGCTCAACATGGCTCTCTTTCTTGCCCAAAGCACTCAGGACTCGTTTAGGGTTTTCTCCTCTGAAGGGTAGCCGCAATAGGAGACCTTAAGTGCCTTTAAATAGGCCCAGGCCCGGGAGAATTAGGATTTCTGCCAACAGCGCTGACTCGGCGAATCATCTCTCCGACTCGTCGAGTTCATTCATTATCCACATCACCAAGCCGCGACCCTACTCAACGAGTTGAGGCACCAACTCGTCGAGTCCCTCCAAAATCCTTAAATTAATACTTAAATCAATATACTTGGTAAACCGGATGTTACATGGACCATGTCGGGTCGGGTCAAGTACATACCAAATACAGTTATGGACTTAGACACTATATCCAACAGTTTGTGACCTCTAGTTTCAACTCTCCAGACCTTGCTGCAGTGACATGGGAGAGATTCGTTCAGATGTTCCGAGACGACTACGTTCCCCCGGTGGAGAGGGAGCGGTTGGCACATGAGTTTCTGTCTCTCAAGCAGAAGACAAAGTCAGTCACTGAGATCTCGAGGATGTTTCACGAGAGGGCGATGTTCTGCCCTGAGCATGTGCCCACTGAGCAGGCACGTGTGAGTCGGTACTTGAGCATACTGAGGAGGGATATACGAGAGTTCGTGGCGAACTCATCATACAGGACATTGGCCGAGCTTCAGGCCAATGCCACGAGGAGGGAGATCGAGCTTGAGTTACAGACCAGAGAGGAGGAGGAGTCTCGGGGTAGGGACCGTAGACCAGTGTAGTCGCAGCCGGCGACGAAGCGGGCCAAACCCGCTGATACTAGAGTTGGGGGCCAGAAGGGCCGTACTTGTGGCAAGTGCGGTAAGAGCCACGAGGGTGCATGTCGTATGGGGATTTGCTACAAGTGTGGCAAAGAGGGGCACATGGCGAAGGACTGCCCCAAGGGATTCTCGGTTTGCTTCCATTGCAACCAGACAGGCCACCGTAAGGCCGAGTGCCCTCAGCTCGTGCAGGGGTCAGCACAGGGATCTGCACCAGCTTCGGTGCATGCTACTGATAGCCGGCCTGTGAAGGCCGAGACGCCGAGGGTTCGTGGGAGAGCCTTTCAGCTGACAGCAGAGGAGGTCCGCACAACACCTGGCGTTGTGGCCGGTATGTAACTTATTCTTTTCTATGATTTTATTGAGATAATTGTGCTTATTTCATGCTGTATATGTATTTTTCTTGTGAATTTTTTACCTGCCTTGGTGTTATTTGACTCGGGTGTGAGTCGCTCTTTCGTGTCTCTAGCTTTTAGTCGCCACATCAGCATTAGGAGTGAGGCTTTGAGTCGGCCTCTGAGGGTTTCCATAGCCGACGAGCATGCAGTTTTTGTTACTGACGTGATTCAAGGGTGTACTCTGGAGATTTTTGGTGTCAAGTTTCTGATAGACCTAGTACCGATCGCTATGGGTGATGTATGTGTCATTGTGGGCATAGACTGGTTGAGTCGATTTGGAGCCATGATAGAATACGAGCGTCAGTTTGTGACTATACGAGACCCTAGTGGGGGAGTACTTAAGGTATACGGCGAGGGTACTAGGCCTGAGTCGTATTTCTGCTCTGCTGTCCGAGCGAGACAGAGTTTACAACAGGGATGCATGGGGTATGTGGCATATACGATTGATACGCAGGTTACTGCTAAGAGATTGAGTTCTATTTCCGAGGTGCCGATTGTGTGTGAGTATGAGGATGTGTTTCCTGAAGAGTTTTCGGGTTTGTCACCTGAGAGACAGGTGGAGTTTAGGATTGATTTGATTCCAGGCGCGGCACCTGTTGCCAAGGCACCCTATCGCCTTGCGCCGCCATAGATGCACGAGTTATCCTCTCAGCTCCAAGAGCTGTTAGGGAAGGGGTTCATTAGACCGAGTAGCTCGCCGTGGGGAGCTCCGATCCTTTGTCAAGAAAAAGGATGGTTCACACCGGATGTGTATTGATTATCGGGAGTTGAACAAGTTGACGGTGAAGAACCGTTATCCGCTCTCGAGGATCGATGACCTGTTCGATCAGTTGTAGGGTGCATCTTGGTTTTCCAAGATCGACTTGAGGTCTGGTTATCATCAGATGAGGGTTCGCAATGAGGATATTCAGAAGACGGCCTTTAGGACTCGTTATAGGCATTATGAGTTGGTGGTGATGCCTTTTGGACTCACCAACGCACCGGCAGCGTTCATGGACCTCATGAACCGGGTGTGCAGGACCATGTTGGATCGGTCGGTGATTGTGTTCATCGACGACATTCTTGTGTACTCGAGGTCCAGAGAACGGCATGAAGAGCACCTCAGAGAGGTTTTGGGGGTTTTGAGATCGGAGAGGCTATATGCCAAGTTCTCCAAGTGTGATTTTTGGTTACGAGAGGTCCGGTTCCTAGGGCACCTCGTTAATCAGAATGTGATTTTGGTCAACCCGACCAAGATTGAGGCAGTTATGCGATGGGAGGTACTGAGATCTCCATCCGAGATCAGGAGTTTTCTGGGTCTGGCCGGTTATTATCGGAGATTTATCAGAGACTTCTCCAAGATTGCAGTTCCTCTCACCAGGTTGACCCAGAAAGGTGTTGCTTTTGTTTGGGGTCCCGAGCAGCAGACCTCATTTGATACCCTTTGCCAGAGATTGTGCGAGGCCCCAGTGTTAGCCCTCCCCGAGGGAGTGGAGGACTTCATAGTTTTCTGTGATGCATCTACATCGGGATTGGGTGCATTGCTGATGTAGAGGGGGCACGTGATAGCATACGCATCGAGGCAGTTGATGCCTCATCAGACGAGATATCCTACCCACGATCTGGAGCTGGGGGCGGTGGTGTTCGCCCTCAAGATCTGGCGTCACTATTTGTATGGAGTCCGGTGTACCATATAAACTGACCATAAGACTCTGAAATATCTTATGGATCAGACCAACCTGAATATGAGACAGAGGAGGTGGTTGGATGTGGTGAAAGATTATGACTGCGAGAATTCATATCATCCGGGCAAGGATAATGTGGTAGTTGACGCACTGAGTCGTAGAGCAGAGTGTGCTCCGATCCGAGATATATGTATGAGGATGACGGTGATGACTCCAGTCTTGGATACCAGCCGGGAGGCCCAGGCGGAGGCCGTGAGACCGGAGAACCGCAAGAGGGAGTGGGCGATTGGGCAGGTATCCGAGTTTGTAACGGATAGCCGAGGGCTTATGACCTTCCGAGGGCGGATTTCGGTGCCCTATACAGGCGGAGCTCGACGTATATTGATGGAGGAGGCGCACAGGTCGAGATTCTCGTTCCATCCCGGGGCCACTAAGATGTATTTAGACTTGAAGAGGGATTATTGGTGGCCCTGTATGAAGAGGGATGTTGCATGGGTAGTTAAGAGATGCTTGACCTGCCGTCAGGTCAAAGCAGAGCACCAGCATCCACATGGTCCATTGTAGCCTCTGGAGATTCCCCGGTGAAAGTGGGAACAGATCTCCATGGAATTTATCACCAAGTTACCGAGGACCGCGCGGGGGGTCGACGCGATTTGGGTGATCGTGGACCGATGGACGAAGAGTGCTCATTTCCTTGCTATTAATGAGAGCTCTTCGGCGGAAAAATTAGCCGAGATTTACGTGAAAGAGGTGGTGTCTCGGCATGGGGTGCCGGTCTCGATAGTGTCAGACCGAGACGTGCGTTTCACCTCCAGATTCTGGGGGAAATTTTATGAGGAGTTGGGCACGCGTCTACATTTCAGTACCGCGTACCACCCGCACACAGATGGAGAGAGCGAGCGGAAGATTCAGACACTCGAGGACATGTTGCGTGCCTGTGTCTTGGACTTTGGAGGAAGTTCGGACACATACTTGCCTTTGGCTGAGTTTTCTTACAACAACAACCACCATTCGAGTATAGGTATGCCTCCATTCGAGCTGTTATATGGGAGGAGGTGTCGGACTCCTATTTGTTGGGGAGAGGTGGGACATAGAGTGATGGGTGGCACTGAGATAGTGCTCAAGACGACTGAGCAGATTCAGCAGGTTAGACAGAGATTACTGACGACCCAGAGCCACCAGAAGAGTTATGCGGACAAACGGCGCTCTGATCTGGAGTTCCAGGTTGGAGATTTTGTGCTCCTGAAGGTATCCCCTTGGAAAGGGGTGATCCGATTCAGAAAGAAGGGCAAGCTGGGGCCCCGATACATTGGTCCTTTTAGGGTAATTGCCAGGGTTGGCAGAGTAGCCTATCGGCTGGACCTACCCGTAGAACTGAGTCAGATCCATAACACCTTTCATGTGTCCCTATTGAGGAAGTGTGTGGCAGATGAGATGACAATTGTACCACTGGAGGACATTCAAGTGGATGCAAGCCTGAATTACGTTGAAAGGCCAATTGCGATTTTAGATCGAAAGATGAAGGTCCTCAAGAATAAGGAAGTGTCCCTGGTTCAGGTCCAGTGGCAGCATCAGAAGGGATCCGATCTGACTTGGGAGCCGGAGTCAGAGATGCGGGAGCAGCATCCGGAGCTATTTGCGGAACAAGACTTCGAGGGCGAAGTCTAATTCTAGTGGGGGAGAATTGTATCATCCGGTTTTACAGGTACATTATTTTAATAGTTTAAGTTGAGAATTTTGGAAGGACTCGACGAGTTGCTGCCTCAACTCGTAGAGTAGGGTCGCGGCTGATGACTAGGATTAATGAGTGGACTCGATGAGTCGATGAGCCGACTCGACGACTCAGCGCTGGAGACAGAAACCCTAATTTTCTCGGGCCTGGGCCTATTTAAAGGCACTTATAGCCTCCTTGACCCCCCATCAGTGCCATTCGTCCCTTGAGAGAAACCCTAGATTCATTTGTGAGCAAGAAAGGGAAAGAGACTAATTTGAGGTCATTTCCTTGAGAAGAAGATCAAGGCTGTTGCAAGGATCTCAGAAGAGAGTTGTGGATCAGTTTCATCTTCATTTCAAGCTTCAGATATGGTATAAGCTCTTTCCCTCCTTGTGATTGAATAAATTTCCTTTGGTTGTGAAGTTAGGGCTTGTATCACCATTTTGATGGGGTTTTGGGTGCATCCAAACCCTATTTCGAGTTATTCTATAGACCTGGACCTTGTAAGGTCCAGAGAACCAGAAAGTAGAAAGCCATGATTGAGTAACCTTGGAGCTTTGAAGCTTTAATGGAGTCATAATGGTATATAGAGCAATATACACCATGCATGAACCCCAAGTTCAGACCTTTACGTGACTTTTGGATGCTAGAAAGCCAGATCTATGAGTTAGAGTTCCAGATCTGACCTTAGGAGACCATATGAGTGATACAATGGAGACGACTCGCCGAGTCTATGAGATGACTCGACGAGTCGGATCGGGTTCGACCCAGTACCATTAACCCAAAGATAACTCATCGAGTTGGGGGTCAACTCGATGAGCTGAGTGAATCTCTGTGAGAACAGTGAGAAATTTGGGCTCGGCGTGTCACATGGGTGAACTCCACAGCCGCCAGCATCGTCTTCAATCGCCGCAACTTATCACTGTTGCACAACACCGCTGCAGCGCTGCCAATGCAGTGACAGACTTCTCTCACTACTTGTTGAGCAACACCATCTACCGTCGCGCGCAAAAGGACCAACATCGTCTAATTTAGCTCGCCGCCATCGTTGTAAGTTTATTCCCTTTATTTAGTTTGATTTTCCCAAATGGGTTTCATTTGATGAACTGATATTAATGGTTTATGAATTCTGATTTGGGATTTTTGATTTGTAAACTGATTTAATTTTAATTTAACACTCTCAAAAGATTAATTTGTGCTATGGATTTGTTAGTTTGGCTTGGTTTGCTTTTGATGATTAACTGGGACAACAGGGAAACGAACTAAGCTTAACAGAGATGGAAAATTTTAATTTTCTTTAACTGTTTTGTTTAATGGTATTTTCTAATTTAGTGCTTTGTATTTGTTTAATGTTTAATGGTTTTGGTGATTGTGTTTAACATTGATTAATGTTTTTTTTGTTTAACCCAATAACACGTGCAATGGAAAGATTTTACAGTAGAACATCCACATCAGGACCATCTTCATTAGGACCATCTTTAGCTGAAATTGCCCAACCTACTTTTATCGCCCTAATCAAAGAGACAATATAAGACGAAAATATTTTATTAAAGAACAATGTCAACCGCGCCTTAAAAAATACCATGTAAGAATGTTTGGAAGTAGGGGAAGACGTTTTAATCCTGATATAAGTTTGGTAAAATCAACTACTGCAACTTTAAAAAATATGAGAAATGATGGGTTTGATGCACGTATTTTGGATATCACCTCTTTTTGTGAGAATGATTACATTCAAATGGTGAACATGGAGGAAGTTTATGTTAATCCAAGAGCCTGAAGACAGTACACCAATATCTCTAATCGCCATTATTACGAGTTTTTTTTGTGTCAACATGGTTTTGGATATGCAAATTCAAGAGTTCGGTGATCGTTTTAATGAAGTCAGTTCCGAATTGCTCATTTGTCATCGAATTGCTCATTTGTGTGACAGGTTTGAATCCACATGATTCATTTTGTGACTTTGACCCATCAAAGTTACAGAAGTTGATCGATTTCTATCCACATGATTTTAGCTTTAAAGATAGGCTGAATATTCTAAATGAACTTTCGGTTTACCCCACTTTTATGAAACAAGATGCAAGATTTGCTACTTTGAAGAGTATATCCGACCTTGCTAAGGTGATGGTGGAAAGCAATATGCATCTTAACTTTCCTTTGGTTTACCGGTTATTGAAGTTGTCATTGCTTTTGCCGGTTGCAACCGCAACGGTGGAGAGATGTTTTTCGGCGATGAAGCTTGTCAAGTTAGATTTGCGGAATCGTATTTCGGATGTATTTTTAAATGATTGTGAAATTTGCGCGATTGAAAGAGAAGAATTTTCCAAGGTTACCAATGAAAGTATTATCAAACGTTTCTTAGCTATGTCCCCTTGTAGATTTCAATTGTAAAATGACATTTAGTTGAATGTTTTAATGTTATTCTACTTTTAAGTATTTATTATTATTATTATTAATTTACATAGTCAACGGTCAACAATGCACCCCACTTGACTTCCGGGCGGGATCCACCACTTTCTAGCAGATAGACATGCTGTTATATTGCTGATAATGTGTTTTTTTTTATTTGACAACCGGCCTGAATATCTCGTCACAGTCTACTCATTGACGTTGAAATGATCGTTAGCTGCCAAACAGGTCTTGTATCTGGATAGAGAACCAACTACATAAGTGTCTCATTGTTTAATACTCCAAACGACCCTTGGCCGGGACCGTAGAAGGTAGCAACCAAACAGGCCTTGAGTGCGTAGGCAATTTGCTGATCTTTGATCCCCAAATTTCACCATATAAGTCTACAAATTTTATTTTGCATAATTATCACACGATTTCTATTTTTATTTTATTCTATTTTAGTGATAGATTATGTGTTTTGATTACCATATGAATATTCTACCTTTATTTAGGGGATTTCAAATGTTAATTTTAGTTGTTCTAAAGAAATCTATAACTTACTTATATTACATAAGAATGTATTAAAAGTGTATAATTAAAAAACTTAATCGTATTTTTTAGGTTTTGAGTATTAATTAAGAACGGTGAGGAGCCCAGCATTTGAATTGATGTTAAAAGTAAAATCGCTTTGTAATTTGTATGCTTATATTCCAAAGTCAAAGTCAACCCTTTATCTACAAACTAGTCCCAGGACTTGGTATTCGGCGCCAGGAAATTAACCACATATATTCGTAAGAAATATTTTCAATTTATGTTTGAGAAAAATATACTTTTGATGAGATACGTTTTATTTATGAGTTTGATAATTATTATAAAAACGTGTGTGGTTCAAATTTTAGCAAAGATTTCAATCAGAAAGTTAAAAGAAAAAGGCTAAAAATCTGAACATACGTAATATCAATTTGTTCATTGCTTCATTGGTTTTTAGAATGCGAATTAAGCACTCTATAGGGAATAAGTCAACACGCCATATATCTTCAACGCTGCACCTGTATACCCTAAAATAAAATCAGTTGAACACCATCCTCCTTCCCGCATTTTTCAAACACCTTTGAATTGATCACCATCCTCCTTCCGAGTTTTTTCAAACACCTTAATTTGAACTGATCACAATTTTTATAACCCCATTTGAAGTCAACTATATGCTCTCTGCTCTATATAAATAAGCCATTGCTATTGATCAAGCTCACCAAATTAACTAGACATGAAGAAGTCTCAACTTAGTTCTTCAGTTTTGCTCATGGTTCTAAGTTTCTTGTTTTGTGTTTCATGGGCAACGTCCTTATCATCCTCAAGTTCTGGCGATCTAATAAGCTGCCTACTGTCCAAATCCAAGAATGTGACTACCATCTCTCAACTCATTTTCACCCCTGTCAATGCTTCCTTCCTACCCATTTGGCAAGTGGCAGTTCAAAACACCAGGTTCCTTAAGCCCTCCACACGTAGACCATCAGTCATCGTGACACCTATGGAGGAAACCCTTATACAAACATGTGTATACTGCGCCAAGAAACACGGCTACGAGATCAGGATCAGGAGTGGGGGCCATGACTACGAGGGCCTCTCATACACTGCTGATGTTCCCTTTGTTATGCTTGATTTCACCAACATGAGGTCTATAGACGTGGACGTAGCAAAAAGGACTGCTTGGGTCCAAGCAGGCGCTACGCTTGGTGAACTCTACTACAAAATTTCGCGAGAGACCGATACCTTGTATTTCCCGGCAGGTGTTTGCCCAACGGTGGGTGTTGGTGGTTACATGGGCGGTGGTGGCTACGGAAACCTGTTGAGGAAATACGGTACTGCTGCCGATAATGTTCTGGATGCTCGCTTCATGGATGTTGATGGGAATATTCTCGACAGGAAATCAATGGGAGAAGATTTGTTTTGGGCGATCCGAGGAGGTGGTTCTTCAAGTTTCGGAATTGTTCTTGCATGGAAGCTGAGCTTGGTTCCAGTTCCAAAAAAAGTAACCGTCTTTATACTGAATAAAACTTTGGAACAAGGGGCAACCGAAATCTTCCATAAATATCAATACGTTGCACCAAATATCGATAGAAATTTGCACATAAGAACTCAAGTTTTTGCCGAATATATCGGCAACACCACCAAGAAAACCATAAGAATTATGTTTGAAGGAATATATCAGGGCACAACCGACACATTGCTTCCGTTGCTTTCCAGAAAATTTCCAGAGCTCGGTGTTACCCGAGAGATTTGTGAAGAAATTAAAATGGTCCAGTCGACCCTTGTGTTTTGGGGCTTGCCAAGCTCCACCCCGACTCAGATTCTTACGAACCGATCTGCCATTGCCAAGCTGAACAACAAAAGCAAATCAGATTATGTCCGGACACCCATCCCCGTAAGTGGGCTCAGAAAGATATGGAGAAAGCTTATCCAAAACGATGAATCAGCGCTTCTGATGATCAATCCATTTGGCGGAAGGATGGCTGATTTCTCAGAGACTGCAATTCCATATCCTCATAGAGCGGGCGTGTTGTTACAAATTCTCAAGACTGTCGATTTTAACGGTCAACCTTCAGACACAACCCCTACATCCCTCAGGAGGATAGCTTGGCTGCGAAGCTTGGATGCGTTAATGACGCCTTATGTGTCAAACAACCCCAGAGAGGCATATTCCAACTACAATGATCTGGATTTGGGTGTTGGAAGTGCTAACTACGAAGAAGCAAGTGTTTGGGGTGAGAGATACTGGAAGAGGGACAACTTCAAGAAGTTGATTCGAATCAAGGCCAAAGTCGATCCTCACAATTTCTTTAGGCGCCCACAGAGTATCCCTGTTTTCTAAAACCCCCGATCAGCTAAGCGGTTGAAGAAAGACTCAGCAGATGCATTTTATTCTTTTAATTGTTTTCATGAAAAACTAGCAACAATGCTACTTTCTGTCAGTTTCTTTTCCTAGTGTATATCATCTCCATGCTAACAAAGATGTCTAAAAGCATGTGGTCAAATTCTAATTATGAATTTATCCGACAAATACATTGTCTTATTAAGACATTTTATATCATATTTCTTTCTTATACTTCCTCTTGTCTAAAAATATGTTTTTGATTAAAATAGTTTGGGTCAATACAACTTTAGACTTGGGATACGTACTATGAAAAACAAAACAAAGAAAAAAAAAGAGGTTAAATGTATCATTCCGACGGCCTACACCGAACCCGCCGTAGAGTTATCATGTGGGGGTAAATCCTCAAACATTATGATCAATATTTTGGCAGGACAATAACTTTAAAACATTAACCTTATTTTTGAATTTTCACAGCTAAATCTTTCTAAACGTATAAAATCTATAAGATATTATATAAACTTTTATTTAGAATGGTTGGCCACCAAATTTTTAGTATGTGAGATTCAAACCCACAACAACTTTGTTTGGAATGCTTAATTCTCGAATAATAGTATATGTGGGATCCTTGCATTTACGTTGATATAGAGTTTCCCATATATGGTATAAGACTATAAGTTGGGGAACATAAATGCATGGGATGGTGGTGCTAATGAAGCCAAATATTATACATAACAGCATGAATAAATTACTTAATTAAGCAAGTATAATAATTTTTTATGGCATAAATAACATGAGTAATTTTTGTTCGTTTGACATTTACTTTTAAATAAAAATTGATTTGATCAAAAGTGGCATCTTTGAAGAAAAAGTTAGTTAAATTATCCGTAACTTTACGCGATCCATATTTACTTATTATATATTCTTTTATTTAAATAAGAATTGACGTGACTATCCAAATAACAACATTCTTTAGTCAACCTTGTAGTTGTTAATTTGAACAAATTAAATTTAAATAGTAGAATGCATGCGACCAAGCATTCTGATCCCACTAGCTAGAAATAGTCAATTAGGCAATACATATGATGCGCTCATTCCTTTTTATAGATTCCATTTCAATAGGAAAACTTGTGTCTTGAAGGTATGAGATGACTAATTATATCTTGGTTAAGTTGGTCTGGTTAAATATTTTTGAATAAAAGTTAAAAGTATATTACTTTGTTAACGAGAAGCATCGTGTTGCAATTACTAGTCATGTGGGCTGAGATCGATCGGAATCAAGAATCAGAAGACTAGACGTGTTTATGTTTCTTGCGTGCCTAAAGATTTGGTAATTGTGGACCTTCTCCTCGATATCTAAATCACATAATTACAAATATAATAAAACTTTTAAAAGAACCGGCCATAGGCAGGCTATACACTAACACCTGCGATAGTTTGATCAGGAGAGGAGACATTTTCAAATGTTCAAACTTAATTAGAAATCAATGAATAGAGAATTCAATACACCAATCATGAAGATTTCCACCTATTTTGAGCTTGACGGAATTTAGGTTAATGTGGTCGTAAAAAATAAATGCAGTCTCTATGTATTTAGAGTATTTAGTGTGCGAGTGTTGAACCGAATTAGATGTAATGTACATGTCAATAATGTTGCCTCAATAAACAATTGTAGCTTTAGGAGGTGGGATGTAACCTCCTAATTCTCGTTAGAAATTTCAGAAACTAGCATTAATTAATATTAATAATATTATAATTATGGATAAAAACTCTAAAGAGCTTTTAATGAATACAACGAATGAAAGGCATTCGATAAATTTTAAGAAATAAAATAATAAATGTGAAAATAAAATAATAATAATAATAATAATAATAATAATAATAATAATAATAATAATAAATTTAAGGTAAGGGGTTGAATGTGACAAGTTGTAAATATGTCTTTAGTCAAGAAATTTGTTTTCTGGGTAGATAGTGTCGTTATGGGAGAATTAGGGATGAAATTGTAATACCTGTATTTATCTCTTGGAAATCGTCGGGAGAGAATTGGGCACTTTTCTTGTGACCGACTCCAATTTATGTATGCCCTGAAGAGCTCCACTCAAGCACCATAGTTTTTGATCGTTTGTGCCAAGAATCAGTATCAAGAAAAAAGAAAAAAAATAATAAAAGAATGCAACGAAGGGATTTTGAAGAAGAGTGAGTCAAGATCTTCGTCGGCGATAGTTACCGGAGGAGGAAGGTACTGACGGGTAAAGATCGTAATCTAACCTTATTAAGTATCAAATAATCTCATTTCCACTTTCTTTTCTTTTTCTTTTGGCTACCGGGAATAGCCACCACTACTTCCGCAACCACGATCGTCGACGTGTTCCTTCTGCCACTAACAGCCCCCAAAGAGTGGGTGTGTTTGGGGGGTGCATTTACTTCCTACCATTGGCCCTTCGATTTCTATTGTTTTGTGAAGTTGGTTGTCGATTGTCGCCCTTAACCACCAGCTACCTCCTACTGTCGATGTGTGTGTGTGTGTGTGTTTGTTTCAGCCACCATAGGCCACCCTGCAAATGCGCTTATGGTTGTATTACTTTTGATGGTTCACAAATGAATGTAAAAGCATTATTTTCCAATTATTCCACTTATACTTAATCAACATCATTATTTGTTTTGGGGTAGTTTGACCATTATTGACCACCACAACACCACCATCCGACCACCAATAGGTGGTAGTTTTATGAGGGACTCGATTTTTAATACATTTGGTGTCATAAGGAGCGTAATGGGTTGTAACTTAACCCTAATAAGATGATTTTTTTATGTCAAGTTCCTAACTCTAAATGCTCATTAAGCCAAGAATCAAGACATTTGGGTTAAGTTGAATTACATATATTGATAGCCTAATAAGTAACCATTAATTATGATAAAAGTTTTAAAGATAAAGCTTAATCATTAAGTCCTTCATGGGACACCTAAAGTGACCTAAAGGTAAATATGATCAATTTCACTGAATCTATCCTCAAACTTCTAAAAATCGTACAAGAATATCGAAAGCTCCAAAAATCATAAATTTTAGTCTTCTGGAAAGTTTGATGAGTCTAGTTTCTCTAAAATTTGAATTAAATTACCAAATTCCAACTTCTTGTAGGGTATAATTCACAATCTTCTGAAACTGGTATGTATTGTCACATATTTCATAAGTTGTCTTTCAAAAATTATAATAAATTCATTAGAACTCCGAATATCAAATTTTCATGGTGTGTAGTTAGATATAGATGTCTAGTTTGCTCCATATCATGGGCAAGATGAAATTCCTAGTGCTACTAACATCGGTTTTCACCATAACCAAACCGGTCCATGTATGTTTATCTAAGAATCATTCCATGCTACCATATCTTGACTTTTATATGCATGTGACATTATTTTCACAATGTCTTCCATTGACCTTCTTTAATAGTAAGTTCAATAGTGAATTTACTATGATAGACGTTGCTATGATATACCGACTAAACTACGATATAAACTACGATAATCTATCAAGGTGCCTATCGAATCCAATTTTTGAACTATTTCGAATGGAGTTATGGGATTTTATTGTACTATAATAACACACATAGAATCTCTGTTCTATACTTTTGTTGATATAAAAATTTCCGTATAGGTGAATAAACAGGAGATGCCTAAAATATAATTTAAGTGTAGCAAGGTCTATTATATCAAATTCACTATTGAACTAACTATTAAAGAAGCTCGATGGAAGACATTGTGAAAATAATGTCATGTGCATATAGAAGTTGGTATGTGATGGAATTAAATGATTCTTAGATAAACATAGATGAATCAGTTTGCTTATGGTGAAAACCGATGTTAGTAGCATGTTGATGAAATCATGCTTTCGGGGCCTATTTAAGACAACATAATAGTTTCTAAAGGTATCAGATATGATTCAGATATATACTTGATATCCCCGAAAACATGGTGGTCGATGCATGTACATTGCCACCTTCATGTGGTCGTGTACAAATGGTTTCTTGTAGGCATGAGCAAACGGACCGAACCGGCCGGAACCGGCCCGACCCGGGAACCGGCTTTGGCCAAAATCAAGAACCGAACCGGCCCGGCGGTTCTACCTGTTCCGGGTTTTACCGGGTTTTCGATTTTGGAACCGGTTTGATTTGACACGCTTCCTTGCGGGGCTTGTAACTCATTCAAATTTTAACCAAATCAAGCGTTTTTATAGTCTAAACTTAACTGCAAAACCTAACTATGTGTAGGAAAAAGATTCAGGGCAAACAAAACTTAAATTAATTGAGTTATGCTCGTTTGAACAACAAAGTTAGATTATGTTTAATTGTTGTAACATAAAAAAAATTCTGATTTGACACCCTTCCTTGCTGGGCTTGTAACTCATTCAATTTAAAACCAAATCAAGCGTTTTTATAGTCTAAAATTAACTACAAAATATAAACTACGTGTAGGAAAAAGATTCAGGTCAAAAAAACTTTAATTGAGTGAGTTATGAACATTTGAACAACAATGTCAGATTATGTTTAATTGTTGTAACATAAAAAAAAATTCTTATTTGACACCCTTCCTTGCGGGGCTTGTAACTCATTCAATTTTTAACCAAATCAAGCGTTTTTATAGTCTAAACTTAACTACAAATCCTAATCTACATGTAGGAAAAAGATTCATGTCAAAACAAGTTAAATTAAGTGATTTATACACATTTGAACAACAAAGTCAGATTACATTTAATTGCTGAAACATAAAAAAAATTCTTATTTGACACCCTTACTTGCGGGACTTGTAACTCATTCCATTTTTAACCAAATCAAGCGTTTTTGTAGTCTAAATTTAACTACAAATCATAATCTACATGTAGGAAAAAGATCTAGGTCAAAAAAATTTAAATTGTGTGAGTTATGCAACTTTCAAAATTTGAGTGAGTTATCTGGTCCGGTTCCCGGTTTTGGGCTGGTCCCAACGACCGGTTCTTACCGGGTTCCGGTTCCAAAAATTGAAGAGATTATAGTAGCGGTCCCACCCGACCGGTTCCATCGGGTTCTGGTCCCGGTACCGGTTCCGGCTGGTTCCCCGGTCCATATGCTCATCCCTAGTTTCTTCACATCTAGCAGTAGTGGCAAATTCAATGTATGGGAAGGGGGGGTGCATGGACCCCACTAAAAAGTGGGCCCCACCAGGAATACATATTAAAAAAAAAAAAAAACTCAGCTTATGGTCCCCACTCACAATAGATTTGTCCCCACTACTCCCACTCATCCTCACTTCTCTCTCTTCTGATTTTTCACTCCCAATTTTTCACTTCTTTCTTTATAGTTTTGGCCTAGCATACCAAATGCACTGAGTAGTAACAAAGTTAAACACTCCACAGCCATTGGAATTTAGTACTCCACAACCGTCGACATCGTCTTCAATCGCCGCAACCTATCACTGCTGCATAACACCGCTGCAGCGCTGCCAACGCAGTGACAGACTTCGCTCACTACTTGCTGAGCAACACCATCTACCGTCGCGCGCAACCGAACTACCATCGTCTGATTTTGTTCGCCACCATCATTGTAAGTTTATTCCCTTTATTTAGTTTGATTTTCCCAAATGGGTTTGATTTGATGAACTGATTTGAATGGTTTATGAATTCTGATTTGAGATTTTTGATTTGTAAACTGATTTTATTTTGATTTAACACTCTCAAAAAATAAATTTGTGTTATGGATTTGTTAGTTTGGCTTGGTTTGCTTTTGATATAGGGAAACGAACTAAGCTTAACAAAGATGGAAAAAATTAATTTTCTTTAACTGTTTTTTTTAATGGTCTTTTCTAATTTAGTGCTTTGTATTTGTTTAATGTTTAATGGTTTTGGTAATTGTGTTTAACATTGTTTAATGTTTTTTTGTTTAAACCAATAACAGGTGCAATGGAAAGATTTTACAGTAGAACATTCACATTAGGACCATCTTCAGCTGAAATTCCCCAACCTACTTTTATTCCACCAATACCGAGTGAAATTTATTCAAGTGACATTCTTTGGGATCCGGCTGATAGGAAATTTTTTTCAGATTATCACCCTAATTAAAGAGACAATATAAGACGAAACTATTTGATTAAAGGACCATGTCAACCGCGTCTTAAAAAATACCGTGTATGAATGTTTGGAAATAAGGAAGACGTTTTAATCCCGCAATAAGTTTGGTGAAATCAACCACTGCAACATTAAAAAATATGTGAAATGATGGGTTTGATGTACTTATATTGGATATCACCTCTTTTTGTGAGAATAATAACAATCTAATGGTGAACATGGAGGAAGTTTATGTTAATCCAAGAGCCTGAAGACAGTACACCAATATCTCCAATCGCCATTATTACGAGTTTTTTTGTTTCAACATGGTTTTTGATATGCAAATTCAAGAGTTCGGTGATCGTTTTAATGAAGTCAGTTCCGAATTGCTCACTTGCATGACAGGTTTGAATTCACATTATTCATTTTGTGACTTTGACCTATCAAAGTCACAGAAGTTGATCGGTTTCTATCCACATGATTTTAGCTTTAAAGATAGGTTTAATATTCTAAATGAACTTTCGGTTTACCCCACTTTTATGCAACAAGATGCAAGATTTGCTACTTTGAAGAGTATATTCGACCTTGCCAAAGTGATGGTGGAAAGCAATATGCATCTTAACTTTCCTTTGGTTTACCGGTTATTGAAGTTTTCATTGCTTTTGCCGGTTGCAACCGCAACGGTGGAGAGAAGTTTTACGGCGATGAAGCTTGTCAAGTTAGATTTGAGGAATCGGATTCCGGATGTATTTTTAAATGATTGTGAAATTTGCGCACTTGAAAGAGAGGAATTTTCCAAGGTGACCAATGAAAGTATTATCAAACGTTTCTTAGTTATGTCCCCTCGTAGATTTCAATTGTCAAATGACATTTAGCTGAATGATTTAATGTTATTCTACTTTTAAGTATTTATTATTATTATTATTAATTTACATAGTCAACGGACAACAATGCACCCCACTTGACTTCCGGGCGGGATCCGCCACTTTCTAGCAGATAGACAGGCTGTTATATTGCTGATAATGTGTTTTTTTTTAATTGACAACTAGCCTGAATGTCTCGTCACAATAGATTGGTCCCCACTACACCCACTCATCCTCTCTTCTCTCTCTTCTGATTTTCCACTCCCAATTTTTCACTTCTTTCTTTATAGTTTTGACTTAGCATACCAAATGCACTGAGTAGTAAAAAAACATTAAACACTCTACAGCCACCGGAATTTAGTACTCCACAGCCGCTGGCATCGTCTTCAATTGCCGCAACTTATCACTGCTGCACAACACCGCTGCAGCGCTGCCAACGCAGTGACAGACTTCGCTCACTACTTGCTGAGCAACACCATCTACCGTCGCTCGCAAACGGACCACCATCGTCTGATTTCTCTCGCCGTCATCGTTGTAAGTTTATTCCCTTTATTTAGTTTGATTTTCCCAAATGGGTTTGATTTGATGAACTGATTTGAATGGTTTATGAATTCTGATTTGGGATTTTTGATTTGTAAACTGATTTTATTTTAATTTAACACTCTCAAAATATTAATTTGTGTTATGGATTTATTAGTTTGGCTTGGTTTGCTTTTGATGGTTAACTGGGACAACAGGGTGGCCTGATTTTTGATGCCTTAGCCTACGAGTTACTGCTGCTGTGAGTTGCTTTGAGAGCGAGTAGGTAGCAGAGAGTAGCATGCGTTCGGAGAGGCATAGAGTACTTGCGATCTGGGATCCAAGGAGGAGGACTTGGGATGAATACGGATGCGGTGTGAAAGGTAGTATTGGGCCCGTACTACTGGAAGCACCGGATCGGTAAGCAGTCCAAGTAAGAATCTTTTGGGTGCTAAGGAACAAGTAGGGGTGAGTGATCGAGTGCGAGTATTCTCGATCAAGTCTCTGATTATTTTGTGCTGTTTTTCAGAGAGACATCATGGTGGGTACGCGCCACAACCCAAGGGGCAGTGGTACCAGTGACGATGAGATACGCATGATCATCCATGAGGAGGTGGCCGCAGCCATCCGAGCAGAGATTCCTGAGATGTTTGGGTCCATTAAGACCACCTTGATCGAGACATTTGACGAGCGATACGCTGCTGACACTGAGGCTACTGCTGCCGCCGCCACTGCAGCTATCGCCGCTGCTAGACCTCAGGGAGGTGATTCGTTGTTGTTCCGGGAGTTTAGCAACACGAAGCCACCAGAGTTTGACGGGACTCAGGACCCGATCGCTGCGATGAGGTGGATCTCTGATATCAAGGGTTGTTTCTATACATGTTCGTGTCCAGATCACTTGAGGGTTCAGTTTGCGTTGAACCAGCTTCGCTTGGGGGCGAAGGACTGGTGGAAGTTTGTGTTGGGTTTTGAGCATTCTAACACTCCTATAGTGTACATGCAACCCTAGAAACCTTGGATCTATGTTTTCTATAAATACATGCAAATTTGATTTTCCAAGGTTTACTTCCTATCTAGCATGCTATGGGGAACTTGTAATACAAAACTCAAGTAGAATAACATACCTTTTAGTAGCTTGGATTCCTTGATGACTTTGTGAGCCTAGCACCCCAAATGCGATGCCTTAAATGCTTCACACAACACCACAATACTTGGAATAACCTTGAGAGAAGTTCACTACACCTCAAAATTGGCTAGCCCTCTTTGTTGCTTGTACAAGTGCCGATTTTGCTTGCATAGGGTTCTTTATATAGTTGTGGCACAAGTAGGGTTACACCATGTAAACCCTAATTGTCATGGATTTCCATATTCCATGATCCATGGGTTTATAACCTCCATGGACTATCCATAGAGCACCTTATGGGTTTTAACCCAATCCATACAAACCATGGATCATTAGCCCACTATACAAGAATAGATTATTTACACAATCAACCCCATATATTTAATTAGTTTCTTTTTGATCACTTAATTAATTCTAGATTAATTCTTTGATCAATACTAATTAAATAATATTATTAATATATGAGTACTTATAATATATTAATAACATTAAGTGTCCTTTCTCTCATTTTGGTCTATCCAAGTATTGCAATGCCATGCAACCCAAATGGACCATGCCGGGTCGGATCAAGTACATACCAAATATAGTTATGGACTTAGACACTATATCCAACAGTCTCCCACTTAGATAAGTCTAATAACTATAGTTGCAGATATGACTTCAGAATCCGACTAGCAATCGTAGCTCTTTCAAAGTCTCTTGGAACTAAGATGATGATGATGATGATACGCCATTTAAGATAAGTGATCATATAATCCTCTGCTCTCAAGATATCAGCCGGACAAATACATGGAACAATGTCGTACTTATTGTCCATCAGTTGTTTCTCAATCTCTGATCTGTTTGACATATTAGTAAATTGAACACATCAATTAGGTTCTGACCGGGCCCGATACATAGGTCAAAACAAAATCATCGAGGGGCCCAGATATCGCTTCTAATCCTAGAAGGAACAGATAAACTTCGACTCATATGTTTGTACTGACTACTTATTGAATTATGCAAAAAAGCACGTTTTATAACATCAAGTTACCAATGCGTTTTCGTACAATCAATGTATAACCAACTCATAGTCAATAACTCATATATCTAGGTTTGAAGATTTATATGATATTACCGTCTCACGATCACTCGAGATAAATTCCATGATACAAGTGAACGTGGGTTGAGTCCAATACTCAGAACTTATGAGCACTCATGAATGTTGCAGCAACCATTGCTAATTCTAATACACCTTTGACAATATACACACCCAATTCATGACAGTCTTAATTCAATACCTACTTCCAAAGTATGACTGACTGTGGAGAGTTTGAATAATATAATTATCCTGGAAGTCAAAACATGCAAAATTGAAACAATAGTAAACGATTAACATAAGATAGTAACACTTTACTCATAAATAAACAACAACTTGTATTTAATCATCAAATGTCAATTACATTTTACAAGTTTCAAAACCTATCTAATTATTAAAACTAATATCATCCTTCAGCCCGATGCGCCTTGCATGTTGTAAATGCTTAACCCTACTCAGTCCCTTCGTGAGGGGATCAGCTAGGTTCTCATCTGATGATACCCTCTTAGCCACGAGGAGTCCTTCTTCTATTCGATGTCTAATGAAATGGTATTTTCTGTCAATGTGTCTGGATCTCCCGTGATCCGTTGGTTCCTTAGCTAAGGCAACCGCACTTTCGTTGTCATAGAAAATTTCCATTGGCTCTTTTATAGCTGGTACAACTCCAAGGTCTCCAATGAAGTTCTTTAGCCATATCGCCTCCTTTGCTGCCTCGCTTGCTCCTATATACTCTGATTCGCAAGTTGAATCAGCTACCGTCTCCTGCTTGGAACTTTTCCAAGTAATTGTTCCTCCATTTAGGATAAAGACCCAGCCTGACTGAGAGCGGAAATTATCCATATCAGTTTGAAAGCTAGCATCGCTATATCCTACCACTCTCAAGTCGTCACTGCCACCAAGGGTAAGGACCCAGTCCTTAGTCCTTCACAGATACTTGAGAATGTTATTTACCGGAGTCCAGTGAGCCTTGCCAGGGTTCCCTTGATATCTACTGACCATGCTCAAAGCAAAGGCCACATCAAGGCGAGTACAGGTCATAGCATACATGATTGAGCCCACAGCGGAAGCATATGGTACATGACTCATCTCAGCTATCTCAGCCTCTGTACTCGGACTCTGAGTCTTACTCAGGTTGGCGTTACTCTGAATCGGTAATTCCCCTTTCTTGGAATCCTGCATACTGAACCTCTTCAGTACCTTATCCAAGTAAGTACTCTGACTAAGTCCAATTAGTCTCTTACTCTTATCTCTCAGTATCCTTATCCCTAGGATATCGGCAGCTTCCCCAAGGTCCTTCATAACGAAACACTTCCCAAGCCAAGACTTAACCTCCTGCAAGGTTGGGATGTCATTTCCTATAAGTAGTATGTCATCCACATACAACACCAAAAAGCTAAGTATGCTCCCACTAGCCCTAACATATACACATGACTCATCCTCACTCCTCGAAAAACCAAACTCTTTGACTTTCTCGTCGAAGCAAAGATTCCATCTGCGAGGTGCTTGTTTCAATCCATAGATGGATTTCTCAAGCTTATACACCTTATTAGGGTACTCTGTACTGACAAAACCCTCTGGCTGACTCATGTAAATATCCTCAGCCCACTTTCCATTAAGGAAAGCGGTTTTGACATCCATTTGCCATATTTCATAGTCATGAAATGCAGCAATGGCTAACATAATCCTAATAGACTTAATCTTTGCTACTAGTGAAAAGGTCTCATCATAATCAACTCCCGGAGTTTGAGAATAGCCCTTTCCAACCAGTCATGCCTTATAAGTGTGTACATTACCATCCATGTCAGTCTTCTTCTTGAAGATCTATTTGCACCCGACTGTCTTACGACCTGGTACATTGTCAACCAAGTTCCAAACTTGATTGTCATACATGGACTGTATCTCGCTGTCCATAGCCTCTTTCCATTTAGCAGCCTCAAGGCCTGCCATGGCTTCCGTGTAGCTGTTAGGTTCATCCAGACTTACCAGTGTACTATCACTGATAAGCGTATCACCTTCCTTAGAGGTATGAGCTCTTCAGTCGGATCAACAGGAGTTTCCTCCTCAGGTTGGTCACTAGGGTTTGAGGTTCCTTCACCACTTGACTCTTGAATTTCTTCAAGGTCAATTTGCCTCCCATTGTTTCCTTGGCTTATGAACTCTCTCTCACGAAAGACTCCTCTTGTAGCTACAAAGACCACTTTCTCACTAGGTCTATAGAAGAGGTAACCAAAGGATCTTTGTGGGTAGCCGATGAAAATACACCTCTCACTTTGAGGTTCGATCTTATCATGAGACTCACGCCTCATGAACGGCTCGCAACCCTAAATCTTGATGTGGTCTAAATTTGGAACTTTCCCAGTCCACATCTCATGAGGTGTTTTGGCAATCTTTTTAGTAGGGACTAGATTCAGGATATGGGTGGAAGTCTCTAAGGAATACCCTATAATGAGATTGGTAACGAAGCTCGACTCATCATGGAACGAATCATGTCCAAAAAGGTTCGATTGCGCCTCTCAGCCACACCATTCAGCTGTGGTGTCCTAGGAGGTGTCAATTGTGAGACAATCCCACATTCCTTAAGATAGTCAAGGAACTCGATACTAAGATACTCTCCTCCCCGATCGGATCGGAGCATCTTGATGTTCCTGCCCAGTTGATTCTCCACTTCCTGCTTAAACTCTTTGAATTTCTCAAAGGTTTCTGACTTATGCTTGATTAAATAGATATATCCATATCTACAATAATCATCAGTAAAAGTCACATAATAACGATTAGCATCCCTTGTGGCAGTTTTGAAGGGTCCACACACATCAGTGTGTATTGTTGGGTTTTGAGCATTCTAACACTCTTATGGTGTACATGCAACCCTATAAACCTTGGATCTCTGTTTTCTCTATTATACATGCAAATATTAACTATTCCAAGGTTTCATCCTAACTAGCATATTATGAAGCACCTATAGTACAAAGTTCTAGTTAGATGACATACCTTTTGATGTAGCTTGATGTCTTCAAGCTTTAAGAGCTTAGCCCCAATAGTGTGGAAGCCTCAAATGGAATCACAAATCACCAAAACACATTGGAAGAACTTGAGAGAATATGTATGCACACTAAAATCGGCCCACTCTTATTTTCACACACTTGTGTCAATTTTGTGAGCCAAGGACCCCTTTATATATTATGGAGGATTAGGTTTACATCCATGTAAACCCTAATACCCATGACCTTTCATTTACATAGGATCCATGGGTTAAAAGCTCCATGGACCATCCATGAAAGCTTAGCCCAACCTAAATGAACTTGGCCCATTCCATATATATAAGAGTCCATATTTAATTAGTTCTTTTTTATCACTTAATTAATTCTAAATTAATTCTTGATCAATACTAATTAAATAATATGATTCCATATTAATATATTAGAACTTATAATATATTAATATAAATCATAAATATACTATTCTCAAAAGACTATCCATATAAATTGTGCCGGTGAAGTGCAACCCAAATGGACCATGCCGGGTCGGGTCAAGTACATACCAAATATAGTTATGGGCTTAGACATTAATCCAACAGTCTCCCACTTGGATAAGTCTAAAAGTATTATTGAGTATGACTTCAAAACCTAACTGGCAATCGTAGCTCTTAAAGCCGCTGTCGAACTCTGACCTTGTCAATGACTTGTCCATTAGATAAGGGATCATATATTCCTCCATTCTAGATATCATATGGACTGAGACATGGATTATAATCATTCTCTCTGTCCATTTGTTGTTTCCCGATTTTCGATTTATGATGACTGACTGATTGAACAAATCAAATCAGTCCTGGCTTGGCCAAGCACTCACATGTGTCATCGCTAAATCATCGAGGGGCCCACAGATATCGCTTTTATCCCGAAGGTAAAAGGAATGGATAAACTTCGACTCATATGGCTTGTTCTACTACTTGTTGAATCATACACAAAGGCACGTTTTATAACATCGAGTTACCAATGCGTTTTCGTGCAATCAATGTATAACCAACTCATAGTAACAACTCATATCTCTAGGTTTGATGAATATAAGATATTATCGTCTCATGATCACTCGTGATAAAATCCATGAAGTGATTCAAATGAGCGCGGGTTGAATCTAATACTCAGAACTTATGAGCACTCATGAGTGTTGTAGCACCACTTTGTCCACCAACTTGGACCTCTACAAACCAACCCATGACAGCCTTGATTCATATCTACTTCCAACATATGACCGACTGTGGATGGTTTGAATAACTTAATCATTCAGGAAGAGCGACTTAGTTATTCTGGAAGTCAAAACATGCAAAGTGAAACACAAGAATAAATGAATCAAATATGGTATCAAACCCTATGAATATAAATAAACACTTTTATTTATCACCATACTGATTACTCATTATTCATTGTTTCGGTTTTATCAACTTTATACTTGAATTAAAAACACTAGCTGTCCCATGCTCCAAGCATGTACACTATGTTTTTCTTAAACAATAGCTTTGCCATACACCAAGTATGCACTCTATGTTTGTCTATGATCCTTACTTTGTGAAATAAACCAATTGAACATAATTTCAATGATTCTAATTTCACACTCCCAAATCCTTATCGAAAAATGTGAGAATTTCAAATTCCTATCATTTATCGAAATCTGTTTAGATTTTAAACTTATATGCACTGACCCTCCTGTAATGAATATGTACAAAGTCACAAAGACTTGTCAACAGTCATTATAAGGTATTCCAATGGAGATCAACTCCATGGAAACTAAGTCTCATCTTCAAAGTACATTGCTTTGGACATGCTTCTTGCATTAAGTTTTCTAATCTTACACAGATAACTTCCACCTATGGAGACAACTCCATATTCTCATTTTGACTATCACTTCTGAATAAGAGATGCCTCTTTTCAGAATATGTCAATATGGTCCTTCTAAAGTTAGCACTATACTTCCAACTGTCCCTGAGCAACCAATCTTTGGTAAACCTCAGATTGTCCTCGACAATTGCTTAATCATTTTAGTCATATCCAATTATAGACCTTTTCCCTTCTTAATGCCTCTGGGCATTTGGAAAAATTTAGAAATGACAAATATTATAGCACATGCAATCGATCCTGTACCCAAAGCAAATGGTACACGATTCATGATGTCTCACATAAAGACATGATTCTAGACCAGTCTTTTGCTACAATATTTTTATTTGCCAGGTTTTCAAAATTTGACTATGAAGAGGGATGCCGTAATCATAATCAAATTTTAAGAACACAATATATAGAATTTCCTTAAGTTGAACCAATCCAACATGAAATTCATATATATATTCTTGACTAAAGATGATTAAGGTCTCAATCTAAGCCTTTAGAACTGAAATGAAGTATATCCTCTCCCTTAATTATAGCAAAACAACTTTTTCAATCCCTGCAGCCTCACGAATTGAAACTTTTGTTTTCTATAATTAACATTGCTAACTTGCAACACTAACAATAATTATCATGCTTCCACTAACATGATGATTATTAGCATAACACTTATGCTCCCACTAGCTTTGACATGTACTCAAAAATCAATTGGACTTCTAGAAATCAATACTTTATTGACTTTCTTACCAAAGTTCAGATTTCTGATACGAGATGCTTTGATAAAACTTTATCAAAATCATACACCTTTCCTTAGATAGCATGCATGTGTGTCTAAACAATTTCAGAACTATGAAAAGGGATGCCGTAATCATAGTCTCAATTGTTTAGACCTTTTGCCATCTGCTTCAAATCTATTTGGTGGAAGTGTTTCCTCACCATCATTTTCATGAATCGGAGAGAAACCTTATGACCCTTAGATTTTATGGTGTATGTGTTCTTATCCATGTGAATCGTCAAAACCATAGTCACAAGACAAGGATAATGACAAATCCAAACTCATATGGACTGAACTAATGCAATCTTAACTTCTTGCCACCTGGCAGTACAGGGCCTGCCATTGCTTCCAAGTTGTTATGCAACCAATTGAGAACTTTCAGAACTCCTATGCAAATCCAACTTTAACTGGAATGGGCACAGAATATATCAACACGATAGGTTATAAACCTCAAGTCGTGTGCTAGTGAAGAACCTCAGGTTTTATTCTTGATTAGTTCTTGAAATTCTTTTAGGATCTTTAAGACTCCCACTATCCTCTTGACATATAAGACTATCTTGCCAAATATTCAAGAGATAGTGCGGATTCTTTATCAAGACAAACACTTCACACAATTGGCCTTAGTTGGTCTTTGTTTTATCCAAAACATCACAACTTACCAATTTCAAATGTACAAGAGTAGGACAGTTTTACTCTTACATTTGACAAGTGTTTTAAACCTTTCTTTAAGATATGTCACTCAAGTTACAATCTTGGAGTATGACTCTCAGAATTGTTTTGGAACGAAGTATGACTCATCTTCCTGATCTAACCATTTCAACAATTCATGACTCTTCTTCTTAGTCATAAGAATGCACTAAGATGACCTTTAGAGGACTAATTGTGATATGATTTCTAAATCATTAAGATGATCACAAACATGATACTAAAGTACTCTCCCATCTTTTCAGATTTGAGAAACTTTTATCTTTCTGCCTAATTTGATTCTTCCCATTCGTTCTGCCATACATTGAGACTTTCCCAATGTTTCAGAATTATACTTAAACTTGTAAGTATAACCATATTTACTAAACTTTAGTAAATCAAATAGTCTTAACGAGCTTTGAGGTGGACATGACAAATGCACAAGAATGTGTACTCGATCCCTTTAGTCCTTCACTTGACTCACACATCCATGTGAACAAGTAATTAGTCTTGATTTTCCAATGCTTGAAATTTCTCATTCATCATACTATTCAACTTGCATGATTCCAAGTTTCGATCCAATTGAAACTTGGGTGATGAGGAACTTTCCTGATTTGGTAAATTTAGACACTACCACAAATGAAAGAATCAAATCCATTTTCCAATATTGCTGTCAGTGGAATCATATAAGCAACAATTTTCCACAAATGCCATTGTAAGGATACTTCAAATAAACAAAATTAAGCAATTTTCTTTTATTTTAAAACTTTGCGGAAAAACTTATCCTTACAATCCACATGGAAAATTGTTGTTATCTATTCCTTAGCAATATATCATAACTTCTTAAGCAACTGCTCAAAATTCTGATGCGATCGAAATCCACCTTCGCGATCAGAATCAGCATATACTTCCTTTAAGATTTCTCTCTATTCTTTGATTCTTAAAACATCAACATGTGACCCAGTCACATCATGTAATGAGGATCTCAGAATAGAACTTAATAGAGTTAGATAATGGGCTCTACCTGATGTAGAGTCAAACTTATTGAGTTTAACATCCTTAGGTAAATTTGGCAGCTTTGCAATCAACGCCCCTTCCTTTGACAAAATAAACATATGGACCCTTTGGTAATGGGACTATCTTAGACTTAGCCTTTCTCTTTACTATTTGGTCAACCGGGTTGACTATGGCCAATCCATTTCCATTGGGAAGAGAATGCTTTTTCTGGATTTCCAGTCTCACCATTGTCACTGTCCATAAAGTTTTTGGGAAGTTGATCTTCTAATCAAATTTTCTTCACTATCGTTCCAAATCATTGCTGATTCAGCAGCACCAAGCAAATAGATATGATCATTAAGGTTCATGTCATAGTCTGTTTCATAGTAGTCCCAAAGGAACTCACTATGTGACTTAGAAAGTGATTGAACATCCAACTTTCTCAAGACTTTGACACCCAACTCTCCCGGCTTGTCAATATATGACTTCATCTCTAAGATGTGATCACACATAGACCTTGCTTGCCATTAGGGCTTGAGTGACCTTGAACTTGTGGGTTAGGGAGAATAATTGGAGGAGGTGGAGGAAGAGAAGTATGAATTCCATGAGCCAAACTCGGGAAGTCATATTCATTAGGAAAGCTTGGTGTGGGAAGATCATTGTTGTCTAAACCAGACATCAACAATGGGAGAAATTCACGTAAAGTTGATTTAAGTCCTTAATATAACACCCAATATGATATATTAAGGCTAGGACCCAACAAACTATTTTATAACTTGCAAGAGGGATGCCGTAATCCAAGCTATAAAATATTTGAAGGTAGGTGAATGACGATTCACCAATTTCCACCAAGATAAACGAAATGTATTATTAGGTTTTAATTGGTTTTGAAACTCCTAGATTCTTTTGAGATTCATTGAACTTTTCAATGGCATGTTTCAATCTCGAGTGTGCCCTTCAGGTTTTGTGACTGGGATGCCGAGGATCACAAAACAAGGTGTGAAGTAACCATGCAAATATACCTGGTACCCTTAATATTTACCCTCAATCGATGTGCCGGTTAACCACACACGCTCCAACGATACTATGATAAATATTAAGTTACCCTTTGCCTACCTTGTTAAGTCCAGGTTAGTGTACCGGTTAACCACACACGCTCCACTAACAGCTTAAACAAAGTGCAAAGTGTAATTTCATGGATTAGCACCTTATTCACATTTTCCTAAGTAACTAAGATTGGGAATTTATAAGTGTTTAGTTACTTAGTATTTATCATTATACTTATAATGAAGGGAGAATTATAGTCCTTGTCCTACCTGTTCGGCTAACGACCCTCCACCGGTCAAGGAAGCGGTGAGTGAGAGTGGACACCCATTAAACTGCCATTTTATAGACAGTAACCTTATACCCCCCTTATAGACCGGCTTCGTGAATGAGACCTACTAATGGTAAGACGACTTGCTCTTATACATATAATATATTAAACTTTTAATATTATAATAGTATAAGGGTGTATTTTAGACATTTAAAGTACTTGGTGGTTTAATCTATTAATTAAACTAGACTTTTAATTTAATTAAACTCAAACCATATATTTATGGATTAATAATACTCTTTTAATTAAACGCTTTAATTAACTATTAATAAAGTCCATAAGAGTTAATTTGAACTATTCAACAAAACATCATAATTCCAATTATTAAACTCAAAATTAATACCATTTAATTAATTGTTTAAGTTATGAACCCAAGAGTTTTAGAATTCAATTCTTTTTTTCATAAAAAACTTTTCTCAAATTCCAAAACTTGAGGGCAAGTTTTGTAATTCTTGAAAACCTTTGAATTCCATAACTTATGGAATTAATGGTTATTTATGATGAAACTTTCCATGTTCCATAACTTAAGAACAAGTTATGGAATTCTTTAAAACATTAACACCAAATTTTGTAACTCCATAAAAACTTTGAATCAAATTTTTTTTTAAAAAAAAAAAACTTTCATATCCATTACTTATGGAAGTTTCAAAAACCCTTAAGATCACAACTTTAAAAAAAAAACTTTTGAGCTCTAAAATTTTATGACAAAATATGTAACTCCTTAAAACATTTAGATCAAACTTTTAAAACTAATAAAATAATCATATCATTTTATCTTTTACTAAATTTGACCTAATTCAACTCATATAACAAATGATTCAAATTTTACAAATAATTCGTTTTTCACAAAACAAGTAATTATCTTAAAATTTGACAAACGTCATGTTTTTTTTCCCTTTTTTTTCCAACTTGAAAATAAAACATTTGCATCAATATAATAGAAAACAACCCATGTCTCTGATACCACTATTGGGTTTTGAGCATTCTAACACTCTTATGGTGTACATGCAACCCTATAAACCTTGGATCTCTGTTTTCTCTATTATACATGCAAATAAATATTAACTATTCCAAGGTTTCATCCTAACTAGCATATTATGAAGCACCTATACTACAAAGTTCTAGTTAGATGACATACCTTTTGATGTAGCTTGATGTCTTCAAGCTTTAAGAGCTTAGCCCCAATAGTGTGGAAGCCTCAAATGGAATCACAAATCACCAAAACACCTTGGAAGAACTTGAGAGAATATGTATGCACACTAAAATCGGCCCACTCTTATTTTCACACACTTGTGACAATTTTGTGAGCCAAGGACCCCTTTATATATTATGGAGGATTAGGGTTACATCCATGTAAACCCTAATACCCATGACCTTTCATTTACATAGGATCCATGGGTTAAAAGCTCCATGGACCATCCATGAAAGCTTAGCCCAACCTAAATGAACTTGGCCCATTCCATATATATAAGAGTCCATATTTAATTAGTTCTTTTTGATCACTTAATTAACTCTAAATTAATTCTTGATCAATACTAATTAAATAATATGATTCCATATTAATATATTAGAACTTATAATATATTAATATAAATCATAAATATACTATTCTCAAAAGACTATCCATATAAATTGTGCCGGTGAAGTGCAACCCAAATGGACCATGCCGGGTCGGGTCAAGTACATACCAAATATAGTTATGGACTTAGACATTAATCCAACATGTATGAGGTCCAACAAACCCTCACCCCTCTCACAAGAACCAGTGAAGGGTGACTTTGTCATTTTTCCAAGTAAACAAGATTCGCAACTATCATCCGACTTTAGGTCAAATGATTCCAAACTCCAGCCTTTTGGAGTTGGCCTATGCGCTTCTTGTTAACATGTCCAAGACGATAATGCCATAAGTATGCTTTGTCTAAGCTATTTGAAGAATCAATACACAACACATTATTTCCTAGATTATCTACAACATTCACAGCTTCATATACACTATCACAAGGTAATGCTTTAAAGTAAAATACATCATTGTAATAAACGTTAATAGCACCATTATCATTATCAAATGAAAAGGAAAAACCTTGTTTGTACAAGCCATGAAAGGAAATAATATTTCTCGCCATTTGAAACGAGTAACAACATTTATTCAAATCTAACATTAACCCATTATTAAGCAATAAAGAATAAACTCCTATCTTGGTAACATGTGATGCTTTCCTATTCCCCACAATTAAGTTTATCTTCCCGTGCTCCACTTTCTCACTTCTTCTTAGGCCCTGCAAATCAGTACAAATGTGAATACCACAACCTGTATCAAGCACCCAAGAGTTAGTATGTAATGAGTTTTTAGACAATATAGTGTAAATACCTGCATGGGTGGGTTTAACTTTCCCATCCTTTACATCCTGCAAGTATTTAGGGCAGCTTCGCTTCCAGTGCCCCTTTTCCTGGCAGTAGAAGGATTGTGCTTCCTTTGGGTTTGAAGAAGGAGGAATGGAACCTTTCTTGGTTCCACTTGAAGAGGAGCCATCAAGAGACTTTCCCTTGGTACCCTTCGAAGGGGTCTTTCTCTTCTTCCCCTTTCCCTGCCCAATTGCCAAGAGAGGAGCAGTAGTAGGAGTAGGAATAACTCCTGATTTACTTTTAAGGCCACTTTCAGCGGTCCTTATAAGTCCTTGAAGCTTACTTAGTGTGACTTCCTCCTTGTTCATATGATAAGTCATACGAAACTGATCATAACTTGTAGGTAAGGAATGGAGAATGATGTCAATCGCCATGTCCTCAGGAAAGTCCACATTAAGCTTCAGTAACCGGTCCACAAACCTTTGCATTTTCTGCAAGTGACCGGTGAGGGGTTCTCCCTCTTTCATCCTAGCTGTTATCATGGAGGAAATGATTTCATACCTCTCCCGAAGAGCACTCTGATGGTACCTATCCATCAGATCCTGGTGCATCTCAAAAGGGTAGAAATCTTCATAGGATTTCTGGAGTTCTGCTGTCATTGTGTCCAACATGATGCAAGACACCTTAGTGGTATCTTTCTCATGGGTAGTGTACTCAGCAATCTCCTCAGGAGTAGCAGTTGACTCATCGATAACCTTTAGCTCCTTATCGAGGACATACTCTTTGCCCTCATAGCGAGTAATCATTCTGATGTTGCTAATCCATTCATTGAAATTGGAACCATCAAAAGTGACTTTCCCACACAAGTTCATTAGGGAAAAGGAGCCTATAGGGTTTGAGCCAGTAGCAGTGTTGGAAGACATATGAAAAAGAAGAAAGGCAAGTTTTATTAGATCAAGATTCCTTAATAAGTCACCCAAATGAAGTATTAAGGCTAGGATCAAGCTATAAAATATTTGAAGGTAGGTAAATGACGATTTACCAATTTCCACCACGAAAACGAAATAGATTATTAAGTTTTATTGGAATTGAAATTCCTAGTTCTTTTGAGATACATTGAACTTTCAATGGCATGTTTGAATCTCGATTGTGCCCTCTCAGGTTTGTGACTGGGATGCCGAGGATCACAAACAAGGTGTGAATAACCATGCAAATTGACTAGGTACCCTTAACTTTTATCACCTAATCGATGTGTCGGTTAACCACACGCGCTCCACCGATCTATGATAAAATTAAGTTACCCTTTTCCACCCTTACTAGTCCTTGTTAGTGTGCCGGTTAACCACACGCACTCCACTAACGACTTGGTAAGGTACAAAGTGTAATTTCATGGGTTAGCACCTAATTCACATTTTCCTAAAGTAACTAAGATTGGGAATTATTAAAGTGTAGTTACTTTATAATTTCATTATACTTTTAATGAGGATTTAAATTCCTTGTCCTACCCGTTCGGCTAACGACCCTCCACCAGTCAAGGAAGCGGTCGGTGAGAGTGGACACCCATTAAGCTGTCATTTTATAGGCAACAACCTTATACCCCCCTTATAGACCGACTTCGTGAATGAGGACTACTAACGGCAAGACTGACTTATTCTTATACATATCCATATATTTAAACTTTTAATATAATAATAGCATAAGGGTTGAATTTTAAAATTTTAAAATTCTAAGGTTCATTTTGGAAATTAAAGTATTAGGGTGTAAGACTTTACAAATTCCAAAACTTGAGGGCAAGTATTGAAACTATTCAAGACCTTTCATTTCATAACTTATGAGTTTAATGGTTCATAAAAATGAAGACTCTTCATTTTATGTAACCTCTTATTCTTTAATGACACTTTTAAAGAAGTGACTTTTGGTTATCCATAACTTGAGGACAAGTTATGGATTCCATCATTAGCCATTAAGATCAAGAATCACACTTACAAGCAAGTTACACATAATTCCTATGATCTTCTAAAACTCATAAGAACATGAACATTCATATCAAAATTTCAAGAATCATATTAACACATATAAAACATGAAATTTTTTATATTAACCATTGTAAATGGATTAGCATAAGCATTACACCATCTAGAACAAGTTTTAAAACACCAAAATAGTTTAGGGTAATGTTTCTAGTCCATTTCCAGTAGCAAAACTCGAAAATCTGCATTCAGGTCCTCCTACTCGTCGAGTGCAAGAACCTACTCGACGAGTAGGATGAATTTTCACATGGACTCGGCGAGTTCATGCTGCAGAGTCCAGATTTTTGAGCTTTTTCAACAAGTTTGCATCAAGTATCAAGAAAACAAGCCTAGGCTCTGATACCACTGTTGGGTTTTGAGCATTCTAACACTCCTATGGTGTACATGCAACCCTAGAAACCTTGTATCTATGTTTTCTCTAAATACATGCAATTTTGATTTTCCAATGTTTACTTCCTATCTAGGATGTTATGGGGAACTTGTAATACAAAACTCAAGTAGAATAACATACCTTTTAGTAGCTTGGTGTCGCACCCCCAAACTAGAACGGCGGAAACGTTCGGGGGTGGAGGACTTTAGGTAAGTATCACAACACATGTAACATAGTAATCAAAGTACAAACACCCATTTCATTAATAAGTATAAGTTTTACATAAGTGTTTAAACATTACATATTCAAACACTAAAGTAGGTACAGCAGAAGACAAGAGTCGCGGTACGGTACTAGGTAGTCTTCTCAAAAGCTTCGGGAGTGTACCAGTCTACTGGATTCCTGAGAATACAAGTTATTTTGAAAGAGTAGATCAACATTTAAGCTGGTGAGTTCATAAGTATTTTAGTTCTGTTAAGTATACCCTAAGTTCTTTGAATAAGTTCACTGGTTTCTCCAGGAAATCCTCTATTTTCTGAGATGCTAGATTGATAACCTCAATAGTTTCCCTCTGTAATTACTTAGTTTATACTGATTATACATAACACAATATCGAATGGACAGTTAATTGGGTGCATATGCCCTAAGTCCACAACCAAACAAGGAACAGGAAGTAAGGCGGAAGTCACACATTTCACTGTCAATCGGATATTACTAATGTATAACTATGATGTAATAACTAAGGAATTATAGAATTAACCACTAAAGGTCTTTTATGTTATACTAGTTTACAGAGATTGAATGACTAAGTTCCATTTGATAAGTGGTTTAATCCCATAAACCGTTCTCTTTGTATTACTGGTTTGTATTTGTATTCCTTTCTAAAAACTTGTATTTGAGAGTGTGCCTGGCTCCACCAGGTGTTAATGAAAACTGTATTAAACCATTGTATTTTGTATTCTATAAACTGGTACTTTGAAGGTGTACTTTCGTTTATTTGTTTATACACTTAACGTATTGTTAATATCTTTTTAATGAGTAGTTATTATAACCATACTATGACGGATGGCCTGAAACAAACGCTTTGTGGGCATTTAAACTCGTGATAACAATTGTCACTCATCGGCGTGTATGCTGGACTGTACCTAGCAGCCTGAGTGCGGGGTTGTCAATCCCGATATAGATCTACACACACTTGTTTCGATCCCCGACTGGAGATTCTAGTTATAATGTCAGGACTTTCCTATGTTGTCTAAAATGAATTAAACAACCTGAATATAGAGTCTCATAAAAAGCATATTAAACGTTACATGTATATTAGTTTTGAAAACCCAATCATTTTGAAATAATGATTGACAGTATATTCTTGAATCAAAACCCTAATTTCTTGTAAAATAGTGTATTCTAGTATACTTAAATCATGAATTATTACCTCGTGTTTGCTAACTCTAGTACTCTGTATAGTACCATTGCTAATGCAAACGCGGAATTATGTATTATTACCTCGTGTTTGCTAACTCTGGTACTCTGTATAGTACCATTGCTAATGCAAACTCGGCAGGATGTATTATTACCTCTTGTTTGCTAATTCAGGCACTCTGTATAGTAACTTTGCTAATGCAAACCCGACATTACCACATGTTTGCTAACCCTGGTACTCTGTATAGTACCTTTGTTAATGCAAACTAGGTATGATGTATCTTTACTTCTTTAATATGTTGTTCGTATATTAAAGGTATTATACATATCTTGGTATAGTTGAATGAATTTTGGTAATTTCCTTGGGAAGTATACAGTCGTGAATCATACTTGTATATTTAGTTTTGAATCATAAGTTATACCTATTATAATTTATATGTTCTATCTGATTAGCAAGAATTCTATGGAATATCAGCTTTGCTCAGCCTGATACAAAGGTAATGATACTAAAAGGAGTAACCTTTTAGACTCACATATGTATAATATATATATAATTAAGAAGGAAACGACCTTCGGACAAATAACACAACCTTAATTCCACATCCAAACAAGGAAAAGGATATAAGATAATTCATTAGTCCTAAGCCCTTCAAGTCTTATTTATATATTTATACATATATAAACATGATTTTGGCATTTATAATTTGAAATAGTTTATAGAACATTTTTCAAAGAATTTAACATGGCTTTACGTTATTTTGGAAGTATTTGGTAATTCTTAAAAGCATACGGAAACTTTCTGTGTGATTATTATCACACACAATTATTAACACAATTTATTATTGTGTTAAACTTGTATTCCCCCTAAAAAGCATTTAAAACCATTTAAAAAGGTATATTATAGGGGTATGAACTCACTTGATAAGCGGTGATTCGCGCAGCGTTTCGTTTCCCGGAAAAGAGTTTGTTTGACGAAAAATCGGCTCAAACCGGGCAGAGTTTCGACAGGAGCGAGGATGAATTCTCGAGAATTCTGGGGCTCCGGGGCTTGCTTCGGGCTTTAGACACGATACCGGGGCCTTAGGGGGCCGTGAGAAAGTCGAGGGGGTGAAAATGTGAAATTGAGTGAAAAATGGGGTGAAAATATCCTCTTAGCCGAGGAGTCTCGCACCCTTTATATATGGGTGCGAGGGTGCGGTCCGAGATGGTGAGTCAGCAGCCACCTGGCGAGGGTGAGGAGTCAGCAGGACATGCGTCGGACATACGAAGTGTACACGTGCGAGGCTCGGACCTGGTGGGGAGGCGGTGGCTTCGGTTCGGACAGCTAGAGGCTTCGGACTGGACCGGACTTCGGTCCAATGGGAGAAGGCCACGCATGCGAAGGGTCATCCGAGGAGTGTCTCATGCGAGTGATGTCCGAAGCTTATTGGACCTCGGCTGCGGTCCAATCAGAAGGGGACACGTGAACTGCGGTGCAACCAGAGGATGACACATGGAGGTTTGCACGTGATGATGACGTGTCCGAAGAGTGACATGCGAAATTTCTCGGTTATCCAAAATTTCTCGATTTTTGTGCCAAAAACTTGCGAAATTCATAACTTTCGCATACGAGCTCCGTTTTTGACGTTCTTTGTATGCACGCGTAGGTAAAATCATACCCTACGACTTTCGTTTAGACTTCGTCGGCTGGGTTTGAATTTATTTTTAATATTATTATTTTAAACAGACCGGGAAGGGAATCCGTTAAAAAATCATAACTTCTTCATCCGACGTCCGTTTTCGTCTGTCTTTTTACCGTTATGCTACTTTTGACGAGTCCTTCAATTCTCGTTTAAGTTGCGTCGGCTAAATATCAATCGATTTATATTTCGAATTTTTAGCTGTCTACTGCTAAACCGAAACTTCGAATAATCATAACTTCCTCATACGAAGTCGGATTTTCACGTTCTTTTTATGAACGTTCTCAGTTTAACATATTCTACAACTTTTATTTAGATTGATAAGGCTAAAAAGCCTTTTATCGAAAATTCACTTTTTACACTGAACAGTGTTTTGCCGGTTTTACCGCGGATTTTCGATTGGTCATAACTTCTTCGTTATAACTCGGATTTCAGTGTTCTTTATGTTTTTGGAAACCTTGTTATAAACTCTACCACTTGGTTCATCCCAATTATGATTATTGATCAATTTATTTTTGACAAAACTTTGACTGGTGTCACATTATCCCCCCGTTAGAGGGAATTTCGTCCTGAAATTAAGTCTAAAGTGATACTCATGGACTAGGTCTAATCTTTCCTATCCCAAGTGAATTCAGGTCCCTGGTTTGTAATCCAGCGAACCTTCACTAACGAGATGAGACTTAGCGTGGTTCTTTAGATTTCCCTATCCATGGTTTTTATTGGTTCTACTACAGAGTGTAGACTTTTATTTAACTTGATTTCATCGAGTAAAATAACAAGTGTTTTATCGGATAGACGCCTCTTTAGATTAGATATGTGAAAGATGGGATGAGTGTTATTAAGTTTTTGGTGGTAGTTTAAGTTTAGAAGTACAAGACCGATTCTGGTAATAACCTCAAATGGTCTTATGTACTTTGAGTTTTGTATTTTACGCTTTCTCAAGCGCATCTTGTCCTTCCTGAGTGAGACCTTCATATGACAAGGTCATCAAACTTGGAATTCCAAGGGTTTTCTTTTATCGAAGCTGTAGCGTCTCTGGTTAACTCTGGAAGCTTTATGGCACTTCTCGATTCGTATTTTGTTTTTGGTAGTTTCTCGAATGAATTCTAGATCAGCAAGGGTGCTGTGTGGAAATTGGATCTCTAGCTAGTTGCGTATTACCTAATTTAGTCCAGTGCAGATAGGATCTGCACTTGTGACCATAGAAGGTTTTGAATGGAGCAACTTGAATGCTAGTGTGATAATGGTCTCGACTAATTGGTAAATGGGTATCCCATTCTTTACCATAGTCGAGCCCATAGAATCATGACTACTCTGGTTCCTAGAGATTTTTGAGTGACGGCCTGAACTGGGAGATGATTCTATTATCTCAGTGGAGATAACAGATATTGGTATACCGTACACTCACACGTTCTAGTTATCTTGCCACATTTTCAGGTTTCAAGGCTTCCTGTTGAGCCTCCTTACTCTGTGTGGATAGATTTTAATGAGTTATCATAGTCCATGATTGGCACTATGACCTGGGTACTCCTTCCGACTTAGGGTGTTAGCTACTATATGGGCTTTGTCGAGATGATAATGAGTTTCGAATTCGTAGTCATTTAGTAGCTCGACTCACTGTCGTGGTCTCATGTTGAATTCCACCTGGTAGAATACATGATGCAGGCTTTTGCTCCGAAGTTCATGACAAGACTCATACTTGGCTCATCCACCATCACCTCGTGTATACAAGTCGTATATAATTTAGATTTCACAAAACGTCCGGATCGGTGACTCTGCCCCAGGTCCACAACCAAACAAGGAACGGGAGATAGGGCGGAATCACACATCCTTAATCTTGTTAAGTCTAACTTGTATACCACTCTTGTGTATACACTTAGCAGGGATAGATTAGCTTAATGAGTTCTTAGTCTCTATTCTTGAACTTGACCTACGGTATAATGATTTTCCTACGAGATCTATTAAGATACTTCGGTAGTTACCGACTTCTATGACTACTTCGGTGCTTTTCGTTCGAAGTTTCTTGTCTACTGAGTAGGCTAGAATGGCGTGGTACTCTTCGCATGGATACTTTTGAAGTTTTGAAATGAGAGACAACCTAAGGGTTTTGTGTTATAGATTGGAAGAATTTCATCTTACGGCAGATTAAGGAAAAAGTTCTCTTATACAGCATAAGAATTTTCACATGGTAAGGGCGAGGCCAAACCATGTCGAATGAGGATGTCGGAATTTTCTCGATGAAATAGATATTAAGTCGTTCTGGGACGAATGATTACTAGGATGATATCCTATGTACCTAAGTTTTCAACGCTTCTGGTTTTATTCTGTTATTATCACTACGAACCCCTTTTGATTCAAAATTGGCGGGTACTACCAATACGAGGGTTCTGATAATTTGAAATTATAAACTTTCATGAAACGATCCTTACTAGGTCTCTCTATAATCGCTTGGTGTATACAAGTCATGTATAATTAAGATTGGTAAATCCTTTGACTGGGCAACCATGCCCTAAATCCACAACCAAACAAGGAACAGGAAATGAGGCGGGATTACTCACTCTAAGTCTACAAATATTAATTATAAATGACCCTTATGTATACACTAAGTCATCATAGCTTACCTGTTAGGGTTTCAAATTTTTATATAAATGTTATGATTTAATTTGAACGGAAGAGTAATCATAATTATAGATAATTATCGGGGTTTGGAAGCGTACCAAAATATAGCAGGGTTCTTTGATGCTTTCCCATGTATTGGGATCAAAATCCTCCTGCTCCCCCTTCGTTCTTCTCTGTTGGACAGTCCCTCTTGTAGTGTCCTATTTCACCATAAAAGTAACATATGGGAATGGTAGTTGAAGTGATGAACTCAACCGGAGTTCTACAGAAGCGGGCGGTATGCCCCTTCAAGTTGCATCTATTGCAATGCCGCTTTCGGCAACCTCCATGGTGATGGTAGTTGCACTTGCTGCAGTGTGGGAGGTTTCCTATATACGGCTTAGTTGGTGCTAGAATAACAGGGCTGATGGGGGTATTGACTGCCCCAGTTCAATGCCCTCTGTTAGGTTCATGAGTTGAACAACTCCCTTTCGTGTTCTCGAACTTTCGTTTAAGGTTATTACGCTTAAGGTTCGAGGTGTTCTTACAAGTAGGTGCTCGTTGCTGTACTTGGCCATCACCATGATCGGGGTTACCGATAGCATTACTACTAACATTTGCATTGTTAGCATTAAGGTGTGCCATGACAGCTGCTACAGCAGCTGTGACCGCAGCTTGAAATCTAGCCGCATCTATCTGAAGGATTGGTGTTTCGCTGGTGGGTTGGTTACACTTCTTTGGAGGCATGATTCTATTACATGATAAGAAAATGGGCTCGTGAGCGACTATCGTGTCTCTAGATGTATTCTAACCATTTATATCTATGCATTAATCTTTTGTTTTGTTATATTATTCTCAATGATTCGACCTGCATCCCTATGATGCAGTCCTGGTAAGGAACAGAGTTAAGTTTCTAGAATGGTTAGGAACCGAGTATCATCCGAACTAAGTTACCTTCGTTTGGTGGATATCGTTTCCCAATTTTCGAAAATATTCGAAAATAATTCATAACAGTGTCTACATAAAATAGACTTATGAATTTGAGAGGTAATCACTATCAATTAAGATTCCGTGATCTGATTTATTGTTATTAGCCGTGACAGGAAAAGAGGATAAGCTCCAAACCTAATGTGAGTAATGAAATCACTAACTCATTAGGTTGAACGGATTTACTAGTTACTACTTAGATGAAAAGGTGCTCGAACACTTCATATGAATCATGCATGGTTTTCCTTTGTTCTCTATTCTATTCTGAGTGGTAATGATTTTTTCTCTCCTGGTATCTATAGGGTGCCCTTCTCCTCCGTAGGTATATTGAATTCCCGGGCTGTCTTACTTCCGATTCTGACATTGATCCCCATTACTTCGTAATGAAGATTTTGAATCTCGAAAGTTCATGCGAATATCTCATTGGTGTCCTTAATAGGGTAAGGGCACTAAATGATTTCTATAGTTTGTTTACTTCTCCTATGTATCTTCTTGGGATTCTCTTAATGAAATTCTGTTGGATCCTCCTTGACTCTTCTATTGATTGCTGGAGTAACTATGTTTATCTAACGGTTTATACGAGAATGGGAATGTCTAAATAATCTATGAGAAAATTTAAATTTTTACGAAGGTGATTCTTTCTGGTTCTTCTATAATCACATGGTGTGTACCGATTATATATAATCTAGATCAAATAGACCTTTGAATAAGTAATCCTACTCTAAAACCACATCCAAACAAGGAAAAGGAAGTAGAGTGAAAATCACCTATTCTAAGTCTATAAAATCTCGGCTATATATAACCTTAACGTATCCACTTAGTAATTATAGACATATCAGAAAAGATCTTTTTAACATTTCCCCAGAGGTATGTAACATACCTCCATGTTATTTTAGTTATGAGTTTGATTCCTGGACTTCTAGATACAAGAACTTAACAAGTTTTCAGTTTTCTTGTTATAGCATCCTAAAATACTCCCATAGTATTTTAGTCTTCATGTTTGGTTCTAGAATTCTTCTGGTACTTAGGTAAGTTTTAGACCAGTTGCAACATTACAATCACTTCCCAAACATGTTTTGGTCATATCTCGGATGAATATAGTTGATCAGGATATATTGATCCCAGATATGATTACGTCACTGTCTAGGTTTAACTGCAATGTCCAACTTCCAAATACTTTAGTTTTGTTCTTCTTGTGATACTCATTATGGTATATATATACTCTGCATGTACTTATACTTTTATAAAATATTGAAATATTTTTAAAGTATAACTCTTGGTCAGAGTGTTTTTATCCCAATGGGTTTATAGTTGTATATCTTTTATGACTGATATACTAAGTTCACTATAAACACTGCTCTGATACCAATCTGTCGCACCCCCAAACCAGAACGGCGGAAACGTTCGGGGGTGGAGGACTTTAGGTAAGTATCACAACACATGTAACATAGTAATCAAAGTACAAACAACTATTGCATTAATAAGTATAAGTTTTACATAAGTGTTTAAACATTACATATTCAAACACTAAAGTAGGTACAAAAGAAGACAAGAGCCGCGGTACGGTACTAGGTAGTCTTCTCAAAAGCTTCGGAAATGTACCTGTCTACTGGATTCCTGAGAATACAAGTTATTTGGAAAGAGTAGATCAGCATTTAAGCTGGTGAGTTCATAAGTATTTTAGTTCTGTTAAGTTTACCCTAAGTTCTTTGAATAAGTTCACTGGTTTCTCCAGGAAATCCTATATTTTCTGAGATGCTAGATTGATGACCTCAATAGTTTCCCTCTATAATTACTTAGTTTATACTGATTATACATAACACAATATCGAATGGACAGTTAATTGGGTGCATATGCCCTAAGCCCACAACCAAACAAGGAACAGGAAGTAAGGCGGAAGTCACACATTTCACTGTCAATCGGATATTACTAATGTATAACTATGATGTAATAACTAAGGAATTATAGAATTAACCACTAAAGGTCTTTTATGTTATACTAGTTTACAGAGATTGAATGACTAAGTTCCATTTGATAAGTGGTTTAATCCCATAAACCGTTCTCTTTGTATTACTGTTTTGTATTTGTATTCCTTTCTGAAAACTTGTATTTGAGAGTGTGCCTGGCTCCACCAGGTGTTAATGAAAACTGTATTAAACCATTGTATTTTGTATTCTATAAACTGGTACTTTGAAGGTGTACTTTCGTTTATTTGTTTATACACTTAACGTATTGTTAGTATCTTTTTAATAAGTAGTTATTATAACCATACTATGACGGATGGCCTGAAACAAACACTTTGTGGGCGTTTAAACTGGTGATAACAATTGTCACTCATCGGCGTGTATGCCGGACTGTAGCTAGCAGCCTGAGTGCGGGGTTGTCAATCCCGATATAGATCTACACACACTTGTTTCGATCCCCGACTGGAGATTCTGGTTATAATGTCAGGACTTTCCTATGTTGTCTAAAATGAATTAAACAACCTGAATATAGAGTCTCATAAAAAGCATATTAAACGTTACATGTATATTAGTTTTGAAAACCCAATCATTCTGAAATAATGATTGACAATATATTCTTGAATCAAAACCCTAATTTCTTGTAAAACAGTGTATTCTAGTATACTTAAATCATGAATTATTACCTCGTGTTTGCTAACTCTGGTACTCTGTATAGTACCATTGCTAATGCAAACCCGGAATTATGTATTATTACCTCGTGTTTGCTAACTCTGGTACTCTGTATAGTACCATTGCTAATGCAAACTCGGCAGGATGTATTATTACCTCGTGTTTGCTAACTCGGGCACTCTGGATAGTACCTTTGCTAATGCAAACCCGGCATTACCACATGTTTGCTAACCCTGGTACTCTGTATAGTACCTTTGTTAATGCAAACTAGGTATGATGTATCTTTACTTCTTTAATATGCTGTTCGTATATTAAAGGTATTATACATATCTTGGTATAGTTGAATGAATTTTGGTAATTTCCTTGGGAAGTATACAGTCGTGAATCATACTTGTATATTTAGTTTTGAATCATAAATTATACCTATTATAATTTATATGTTCTATCTGATTAGCATGAATTCTCATGGAATATCACCTTTGCTCAGCCTGATACAAAGGTAATGATACTAAAAGGAGTAACCTTTTAGACTCATATATATATAATTAAGAAGGAAACGACCTTCGGACAAATAACACAACCTTAATTCCACATCCAAACAAGGAAAAAGATATAAGATAATTCATTAGTCCTAAGCCCTTCAAGTCTCATGGAATATCACCTTTGTGTTAAACTTGTAGTCCCCCCTGAAAGCATTTAAAACCATTTAAAAAGGTATATTATAGGGGTATGAACTCACTTGATAAGCGGTGATTCGCGCAACGTTTCGTTTCCCGGAAAAGAGTTTGTTTGACAAAAAATCGGCTCAAACCGGGCAGAGTTTCGACAGGAGAGAGGATGAATTCTCGAGAATTCCGGGGCTCCGGGGCTTGCTTCGGGCTTTAGACATGATACCGGGGCCTTGGGGGGTCGTGAGAAAGTCGAGGGGGTGAAAATGTGAAATTGGGTGAAAATGGGGTGAAAAAGTACTCTTAGCCGAGGAGTCTCGCACCCTTTATATAGGGGTGCGAGGGTGCGGTCCGAGATGGTGAGTCAGCAGCCACCTGGCGAGGGTGAGGAGTTAGCAGGACACGCGTCGGACATGCGGAGTGTACACGTGCGAGGCTCGGACCCGGTGGCGAGGCGGTGGCTTCGGTTCTGACAGCTGGAGGCTTCGGACTGGACCGGACTTCGGTCCAATGGGAGAAGGCCACGCACGTGAAGGGTCATCCGAGGAGTGTCTCATGCGAGTGATGTTCGAAGCTTATTGGACCTCGGTTGCGGTCCACTCAGAAGGTGACACGGGAACTGCGGTTCAACTAGAGGATGACACATGGAGGTTCGCACGTGATGATGACGTGTCCGAAGAGTGACATGCGAAATTTCTCGGTTATCCAAAATTTCTCGATTTTTGTGTCAAAAACTTGTGAAATTCATAACTTTCGCATACGAGCTCCGTTTTTGACGTTCTTTATATGCACGCGTAGGTAAAATCATACCCTACGACTTTCGTTTAGACTTCGTCGGCAGATTTTGAATTTATTTTGAATATTATTATTTTAAACAGACCGGGAAGGGAATCCGTTAAAAATTCATAACTTCTTCATCCGACGTCCGTTTTCGTCTGTCTTTTTACCGTTGTGCTACTTTTGACGAGACCTTTGATTCTCGTTTAAGTTGCGTCGGCTAAATATCGATCGATTTATATTTCGAATTTTTAGCTGTCTACTGCTAAACCGAAACTTCGAAAAATCATAACTTCCTCATACGAAGTCGGATTTTCACGTTCTTTTTATGAACGTTCTCGGTTTAACATATTCTACAACTTTTATTTAGATTGTTAAGGCTAAAAAGCCTTTTATCGAAAATTCACGTTTTACACTGAACAATGTTTTGCCGGTTTTACCGCGGATTTTCGATTGGTCATAACTTCTTCGTTATAACTCGGATTTCAGTGTTCTTTATGTTTTTGGAAACCTTGTTACAAACTCTACCACTTGGTTCTTCCCAATTACGATTATTGATCAATTTATTTTTGACCAAACTTTTACTAGTGTCACACTTGGATTCCTTGATGACTTTGTAAGCCTGGCACCCCAAATATGATGCCTCAAATGCTTCACACAACACCACAATACTTGGAATAACCTTGAGAGAAGTTCACTACACCTCAAAATCGGCTAGCCCTCTTTGTTGCTTGTACAAGTGCCGATTTTCCTTGGATAGGGTTCTTTATATAGTTGTGGCACAAGTAGGGTTACACCATGTAAACCCTAATTGTTATGGCTTTCCATATTCCATGATCCATGGGTTTGTAACCTCCATGGACTATCCATGGAGCACCTTATGGGTTTTAACCTAATCCAAACAAACCATGGATCATTAGCCCACTATACAAGAATATATTATTAACATAATCAACCCCATATATTTAATTAGTTTCTTTTAGATCACTTAATTAATTCTAGATTAATTCTTTGATCAATACTAATTAAATAATATTATTAATATATTAGTACTTATAATATATTAATAACCTTAAGTGTCCTTTCTCTCATTTTGGTCTATCCAAGTATTGCAATGCCATGCAACCCAAATGGACTGTAACGACGTAAATTTTCAAAAAAAAATTTCATTTTAAAATCGCATACTTTTCATAACATATTGTATAAAAAATCTAGTTTGTTCAAATTACAAAACACAACTCCATTAATAATCCAGGATCCTCAAAACATAACTCTTTCTCTGGTGTGTACAATCAAGTCGGTGCCATCCCGCGATCCTGAGAAACCTGAAACACATAATACATAACATGGTAAGCACAAAGCTTAGTGAGTTCCCCAAAATACCACATACAACAAATTCGCCACTCGAGGCTATACTCTGTAGGACCCTCCGGTCCATTTGTCTCAACGGGACCCTCCAGTCCCATAGCTCGTTGGACCCTTAGGTCCGGTCTAGCTCGTTGGACCCCGGACCAGACCCTCTGGTCCGGTCTGGTTGAGCCTTCCGACCTCATAAATCGTTGGACCTTCCGGTCCGGTCTGGTTGGGCGTTCCGGCCTCGTAAATCGTTGGACCTTCCGGTCCGGTCTAAATAACTCATAGCATAATATCACATAGACAAGATGCAAAACTCAAGCATGCACATAAGACCTTCCGGTCACACATAAATACCACTCTAGGTAACGTATAGTGAGAAGACTCACCTCGGTTAGCAGGTAACCGACAAGCACTCGGGAATCTTGGACTAGCCTCCGCCTAACACATAAGACAAGCATCTCAATCATTATCCGCCGTATTACTCTTTATACTTTAAATCCTCTTTTCCTCTTTTGACCCTCAGGATGAGTAAAAAACCATTTTACCCCTCCTTGGCCCCACCTGTCCCCTCACTGGTCCACTCATGAAGTCAACAGAAGTCAAACTGGGTCAACATTCTATGTTGACCTGACTCGCCGAGTGCACACCTGTGACTTGCCGAGTCCCCTCGAATTCTCCATGATCTTCCTAGGGTTCGCTCAGCTCACTGAGTTGACTCCCAACTCGATGAGTCAACACTGGCCAAGGCTACTGGGTCACACCCGCTACAACTCGTCGAGTCATCCCATGGACTCGGCGAGTTGGCTCCATTGGTTTACTCACTCAACCACCTGAGGTCAGATTTGTAGCTCTAACTCATATATCTAACCACCTACTACCCAAAAGTTGCGTAAAGGTCCGATCTTGATGTCCATGCATGGTGTATTTTGCATTATAAACCGTAAAAAATCCATTAATGGTTCCTAGCTTCAAAGCCCAATGGTTGCTCCACCATGGCTTCCCACTTTCGGACTCTCTGGACCCTCCAAGGTCCAGATCTATGCTATCAGCTCATAAGAGGGGTTTGATGCATTCAAAACCCCACCAAGAAGGTAATACAAGCCCTAATCCACAAAAAGAAAGATCTACTCAAATAGGGAAGAAAGGGGTCCGAATTGATACCTCCAACTGATGCTCCTTGGTTGCAAATCGCGGATCTACAACCTCCTCTGACCCCTTTGGCTTGAAACCTTCCTCTTCCTTGCAAGACACCCACCAAGAAGCTCAACATGGCTCTTTTTCTTGCCCAAAGCACTCATGACTCGTTTAGGGTTTTCTCCTCTGAAGGGTAGCCGCAATAGGAGACCTTAAGTTCCTTTAAATAGGCCCAGGCCCGGGAGAATTAGGGTTTCTGCCAACGGCGCTGACTCGGCGAGTCATCTCTCCGACTCGTCGAGTTCATTCATTATCCACATCACCAAGCCGCGACCCTACTCGACGAGTTGACGCACCAACTCGTCGAGTCCCTCCAAAATCCTTAAATTAAATACTTAAAACAATATACTTGGTAAACCGGATGTTACAATTCTCCCCCACTTGAATTAGATTTCGCCCTCGAAATCGCTCCTTAATCACATATAGATTGAATCCAACAACCCGTAAAGCACTACCGAAAGGATCTCCTATCACATCGATATCTTTTTCCATGGACACCTGAATCCACACAGAAATTCCCAAGTCCAGAACCAAACCAACCCTTCTGCCACTAAGTTACCCCTTTCTGACATTCCCAAAATCTGGAAACTCTAGTGGCCTGGCCCGCCGCCAGACCGCCCATTCAAGCTATCACCATGATATATGCTCTTCGAACACCACCCCTGATAACTCACTGCTCCACTGATTCACACAAGACAAAGTCCAAAAATCGGCGACCGATCATTCATACCAAACGATCCGAATCACGCCCCAAGGAACGAAAGGGATCACATCCCACCAGGGGCTAATCCACTGAACTATAATCTGAACCCATCCGAACAATAACCTCTCATCACCCTGATCTCAGACACAAAAGAAATAATCATGCTCGCTCGATAGTCCTCAACCTCTAAAATCATAATCCATTACTTTCTCACAGATATCTCTTTTATCATTTAACACCTGGTCTACTCTCGACCCTACAGTCAGACCTCCAAAGGTTACCCACTACATGTCTCAAAACGTCTCGCCACCTTCCCCCTCTCAACAACTATCTCGGTCCATTGTGACACACCAGTCATGAAATTCTCGTTATACCAAGCGAATACTAAAATCCCCACTGAAGATCGGCTCACCCCTGACCTTTGTCGTCTACGACTCATTAGTTCCATGCATCCTGCGGTAACTCCCGAACCAAGCACTGACCTATACTGGTCTAAGACACCATATGACAACCAATACCCTTCAGCATGGAACTCATCTCTGAATCTGGAATCTCATCTAGCCTACGCGACGCACTACCAGAGCCAAACTCAAACTCGAGAGTTTGGTCTAAACCAGATTTGGAACCACTCGTCCCAATGAACCACTCAACTCATGACTCATGACCCGAAACCCATGCGTACCCTACTTATCCACTTCCCTTTGGTTGCGACAACCACTACTCAATTCAGAATATAACGACTCCCGACAAATATGGAGACCCCAGTCTCGCCCCTGGTTCGACCACCAGGCTCCCACAAACTCAAATATTAGGGCTACCCAAGCCTAAAACTCTTCTGCGTCATGCTATGATCAGAGAGTACTTCATCACAACATTCTCTCCCTGACTAGTGGGTACTACGGCTCCCCGCAGTATCACAACGACCTCTCACTGAATAGTGGGTACTACGGCTCCCCGTAGCATCACAACAACCTTTCACTGAATAGTGAGTACTACGGCTCCCCGTAGCATCACCACAACCTCTCACTGAAAAGTGAGTACTACGGCTCCCCGTAGCATCACCACACCCTCTCACTGAATAGTGAGTACTACGGCTCCCCGTAGCATCACCACACCCCTTTGCACTAACTCATTGAAACTGCAGCTCCCCGCAGTCTTACCGCACTTGCTCTTACCACTTCACAATCTCATCCTCAGGTCGACGCCACACTGCGATCATTAACTCATGCCCTGCGGAACAACCATAGATAGGTGTACACACTTACCCAAATTATGCATTGCTATTTCTGACGACATCCGCCATAACAAAACACCTTTCCCTGCTGCAATCCACATTCTCGAATAATCTCGCTTGATGTCAATTGGCCGAAGGACCCCCACTGGAACCGTAGATACTTGATACACCACTTTCCATCTCAAACTCAAAACTCAAAATAATCCGAGATTTAGGTCATTCAACTCGGATACCCCGGTACACCATCACAACGCCTCGTAGTGTCTTGACTCTACCACTGATCTCATACTCATGGCATCATACTCAGATACTGCATTGCTTCCTCGGAATCTCGCAACCGATCTTTCTCTCGTGCCACTTGTAATCCCGTAATACTCCATCTCCCAAATTAAAACATGGGGAAATCGCCAACGACATAGAACACGAAGACGACCCTCCGAAACTCTTTCCTCTATTGCTCAAAACAAAGCGAGATTACGCATGCCGACCCGAAAATTGGATGCCCGATCATCTCTTACCCTTTCCAAAGAGCATAGAATAATCCATTCATCGAACCAAAATTTCCCAACTCCCGAAGTATCCCTACGAACCAACCACCTCGAAAAATTCTTATCTACCACAAGGCCTCTGACCAACGGCTACCTGCCGTGCAGACACTCATCCTTTCTTGAACGCGTACAACATGCATTAACTCCCTCTGCAACTCACCTCGACCACCAATAACCCTGGTCTCATGAATCCATAGTGCATGTCTCTATCCAGCTCCCTAACCGCTCTTGAACAAATCTCAGATCCTATCGATAGAATACCCAGTTCTCCCCCACTCAGGGTTCGAACCATCACCAATTGGCGCACCAATAATCTATTCCACAGACTATTTCCACCAGGAACATCACACTTACTCTTGGAAGGTACTACGCAATGCTCGATGGTCTCCCGATAGAGACCCCACAACTCCAAATACCCCGAATCTCGGATGAAATCCTCAGAAACTTCTCATCATGATTGCCTCTAATCATACAGAATCTCATGCCATCCCATTACCGGACATCTCAACTGTCCAGTAGTAACTCTGACTCTTAATCTGAAAATAATGAACTATCATACTCCTCATCCTCGACTCCTCAACCAACATTCCATCACGTGGGTTGTAATATGAGCTGAGACCTCATTACCACACTCAATACTCATCATAGACAATAAGAGACACCGCCCCAATATCCTATTCTTTATCATCCGCCGCTGCAGCTAATACATGCCCTACTATGCTCAAATAGGATGTATCCGTGTCCTTAACCATCTCAGTTCCCACTGATAACCTGCTCATGCTCTATCATTACCTCTCGGCAGACATACTGCCCAAATACTCTGATGAAAGGTCGCCATCAATGCTAACCCGCAGGGTTTTACCCCCAAGCTCAGAAACCGAAATCTCAACACCTCTTATGTTTCCCACAGGAAACATCAAATAATACCACCCAGGTCACATAAGGTGACATCTCCACTATCGGCTGATTGCTCAACTCATGCCGCAATCCTCCATAAACGCCATCTCTACTCATCCTTGAGCGTTGCGACTTCATCTGACATCTCACCAAAAATACCTTGGAATCATCTCGACTTCCCTCACAAGGGATGCTTCGCTGGAACTTGCTCCACATGACCCTTTGACCTCATACTGTATTGCATCCGATCTCGGTCTAACCAATCACAATGGAATAACCAGTAACACTAACCGCCACGGGTCATGGTACTCGAACCACATGGCCACCTCTCGATCTGCTATAAACCATGGTACTCGATCAATGTTATCTCCTCTTAATATGCTACGGATCATGGTACTCGAACCATGTTCTCTCTTCTCAGTTCGATACAAAGCATGGTACTCGAATGTAACGACGTAAATTTTCAAACAAATTTTTCATTTTAAAATCGCATACTATTCATAACATATTGTGTAAAAAATCTCATTTATTCAAATTGCAAAACACACCTCCATTTAATAATCCAGGATCCTCAAAACATAACTCTTTCTCTGGTGTGTACAATCAAGCCGGTGCCGTCCCGCGATCCTGAGAAACCTGAAACACATAACACATAACACGGTAAGCATAAAGCCTAGTGAGTTCCCCAACATACCACATACAAAAAATTCGCCACTCGGGGCTATACTCTGTAGGACCCTCCGGTCCATGTGTCTCAGCTGGACCCTCCAGTCCCGTAGCTCGTTGGACCCTTAGGTCCGGTCTAGCTCGTTGGACTCTCTGGTTCGGTTAGGTTGAGCCTTCCGACCTCATAAATCGTTGGACCTTCTGGTCCGGTCTGGTTGAGCCTTCCGGCCTCGTAAATCGTTGGACCTTCCGTTCTGGTCTAAATAACTCATAGCATAATATCACATAGACAAGATGCACAACTCAAGCAAGCACATAACACCTTCCGGTCACACATAAATACCACTCTAGGTAACGTATAGTGAGAAGACTCACCTCGGTTAGCAGGTAACCAACAAGCACTCGAAAATCTTGGACTAGCCTCCGCATAACACATAAGACAAGCATCTCAATCATTATCCGCCTTATTACTCTTTATACTTTAAATCCTCTTATCCTCTTTTGACCCTCAGGATGGGTAAAAGACCATTTTACCCCTCCTTGGCCCCACCTGCCCCCTTACTGGTCCACTCATGAAGTCAACAGAAGTCAACATGGGTCAACATTCTATATTGACATGACTCGTCGAGTGCACAAATGTGACTCGCCGAGTCCCCTCGAATTCTCCATGATCTTCCTAGGGTTCGCTCAGCTCTCTGAGTTGACTCCCAACTCGATGAGTCAACACTGGCCAAGGCTACTGGGTCACACCCGCTACAGCTCGTCGAGTCATCCCATGGACTATGTAATTTAGCTCCATTGGGTTACTCACTCAGCCACCTGAGGTCAGATCTGTAGCTCTAACTCATAGATCTAACCTCCTACTACCCAAAAGTTGCGTAAAGGTCCGATCTTGATGTCCATGCCTGGTGTATTTTGCATTATAAATTATAAAAACTCCATTAATGGTTCCTAGCTTCAAAGCCCAATCGTTGCTCCACCATGGCTTCCCACTTTCAGACTCTTTGGACCCTCCAAGGTCCAGATCTATGCTATCAGCTCATAAGAGGGGTTTGGTCATTCAAAACCCCACCAAGAAGGTGATACAAGACCTAATCCACAAAAGGAAGATCTACTCAAATAGGGAAGAAAGGGGTCCGAATTGATACCTCCAACTGATGCTCCTTGGTTGCAAATCGCGGATCTACAACCTCCTCTGACCCCTTTGGCTTGAAACCTTCCTCTTCCTTGCAAGACACCCACCAAGAAGCTCAACATGGCTCTTTTTCTTGCCCAAAGCACGCAGGACTCGTTTAGGGTTTTCTCCTCTGAAGGGTAGCCGCAATAGGAGACCTTAAGTGCCTTTAAATAGGCCCAAGCCCGGGAGAATTAGGGTTTCTGCCAAGAGCGCTGACTCGGCGAGTCATCTCTCCGACTCGTCAAGTTCATTAATTATCCACATCACCAAGCCGCGACCCTACTCGACGAGTTGAGGCACCAACTCGTCGAGTCCCTCCAAAATCCTTAAATTAAATACTTAAAACAATATACTTGGTAAACCGGATGTTACAATTCTCCCCCACTTGAATTAGATTTCACCCTCGAAATCGCTCCTTAATCACATATAGATTGAATCCAACAACCCGTAAATCACTACCAAAAGGATCTCCTATCTTGAACGCGTCGGAGGTGAAAGCACTACCAACTGCCGAAGTATCCCTACGAACCAACCACCTCGAAAAATTCTTATCTACCACAAGGCCTCTGACCAACGGCTACCTGCCGTGCAGACACTCATCCTTTCTTGAACGCGTACAACATGCATTAACTCCCTCTGCAACTCACCTCGACCACCAATAACCCTGGTCTCATGAATCCATAGTGCATGTCTCTATCCAGCTCCCTAACCGCTCTTGAACAAATCTCTGATCCTCTCGATAGAATACCCGGTTCTCCCCTACTCAGGGTTCGAACCATCACCAATTGGCGCACCAATAATCTATTCCACAGACTGTTTCCACCACGAACATCACACTTACTCTTGGAAGGTACTACGCAATTCTCGATGGTCTCCCGATAGAGACCCCGCAACTCCAAATACCCCGAATCTCGGATGAAATCCTCAGAAACTTCTCATCATGATTGCCTCTAATCATACAGAATCTCATACCATCCCATTACCGGACATCTCAACTGTCCAGTAGTAACTCTGACTCTTAATCTGAAAATAATGAACTATCATACTCCTCATCCTCGACTCCTCAACCAACGTTCCATCACATGGGTTGTAATAAGCGCGGAGACCTCATTACCACACTCGATACTCATCATAGACAATGAGAGCCACGGCCCCAATATCCTCTTCTTGATCGTCCGCCGCTGCAACTAATACATGCCCTACTATGCTCAAATAGGGTGTATCCTTGTACTTAACCATCTCAGTCCCCATTGACAACCTGCTCATGCTCTATCATTACCTCTCGGCAGACATACTGCCCAAATACTCTGATGGAAGGTCGCCATCAATGCTAACCTGTAGAGTTTTACCCCCAAGCTCAGAAACTGAAATCTCAACACCTCATATGTTTCCCACATGAAACGGAAATAATACCACCCAGGTCACGAAAGGTGACATCTCCACTATCGGCTGATTGCTCAACTCTTGCCGCAATTCTCCATAAACGCCATCTCTACTCATCCTTGAGCCTTGCGACTTCATCTGACATCTCACCAAAAATGCCTTGGAATCATCTCGACTTCCCTCACAAGCGATGCTTCGCTGGAACTTGTTCCATATGACCCTCTGACCTCATACTCTATCGCATCCGATCTCGGTCTAACCAATCACAACGGAATAACTGGTAGAACCAGTAACACTAACCGCTACGGGTCATGGTACTCGAACCATGTGGCCACCTCTCGATCTGCTATAAACCATGTTACTCGATCCATGTTATCTCCTCTTAATCTGCTACGGATCATGGTACTCGAACCATGTTCTCTCTTCTCAGTCCGCTACAAAGCATGGTACTCGAACCACGGCATCACCAATCAATCTGCTACTTAGAATCTCCATAATACTCCCTGCATCAAGTATGGGTCCTCTGCTTTCAGTAGTACGGGCCCATACTACCTGTCACATCTACCCATACTTTCCACATGGACAATCCCAGATTTCCTAAGTAGCTGGGCAACCTTCTCGTTCGTCCATCCCGTTACACGTGTTCGCTCCCCAACGAAATGCTCTACCCTTTCAGCGCACTCATCTGACCACGGTCACCCCCCTAGGCTCTTCCTAGGTGCTCACACTTCTATGCCATCAGCTGTTGAAAAACTCCTAATGATGCTAGTCATCTACCTCCTGAATATCATCATATTCACTTAGTAGCTGACTCCCATCATCGAGAGTTCCACAAAGCACGAAGCAAGCAGCATTCGGGCATCGAATAGTCTCCACCAATACGTAAACTACTCTAGGTTACAACTCCACTTGCTCTATTCACACACAACAGGTGTCACCGAACTCAAGCACTCTACCCCACACGGGCATATAACCACTCTCTCAGTAGGCATCCTTCGATGCTTATCTAGGTATCTCTCCTAGACTACTCCTCTACTCGAAGCTCTATCTCTGAAAAATTCCTGCTGGATACTCTTACTCAGCACATACTCGAAAGCACATCACAGATAACAGCAACTCCTAGGCTAAGGCATCACAAATCAGGCCACTCTAGTCCTAAAATATGGAATACCTAGCCTATTTCTAGCATGCATGATATCTCATAAAATATCTCATAAACATCTCATAACATAAAAGAAATGGTATTTTGGGAAATCACCGTTCGGGCTCTGGCTGATTGTACACACTGCTCCTTCTCATTTTCTCTTAGAAACTCTTGTTCGCTTTAGAAAAATCATTTCTTTGAAAAATTTTCTCAAATCCTCAGTTTGAGTCCAGATTTACCTGAAGGCGCATCTGAATCCCTCAAACCAAGGCTCTGATACCAACTTGTAACGACATAATTTTTCAAACAAAATTTTCATTTTAAAATCGCATACTTTTCATAACATATTGTATAAAAAATCTCGTTTATTCAAATTGCAAAACACAACTCCATTAATAATCCAGGATCCTCAAAACATAACTCTTTCTCTGGTGTGTACAATCAAGCCGGTGCCGTCCCGCGATCCTGAGAAACCTGAAACACATAACACATAACACGGTAAGCACAAAGCTTAGTGAGTTCCCCAAAATACCACATACAACAATTTCGCCACTCGAGGCTATACTTTGTAGGACCCTCCAGTCCATGTGTCTCAGCGGGACCCTCCAGTCCCGTAGCTCGTTGGACCCTTAGGTCCGGTCTAGCTCGTTGGACCCTCTGGTCTGGTCTGGTTGAGCCTCCCGGTCTCATAAATCGTTGGACCTTCCGGTCCGGTATGGTTGAGACTTCCGGCCTCGTAAATCGTTGGACCTTCCGGTCCTGTCTAAATAACTCATAGCATAATATCACATAGACAAGAGGCACAACTCAAGCAAGCACATAAGACCTTCCGGTCACACATAAATACCACTCTAGGTAACGTATAGTGAGAAGACTCACCTCGGTTAGCAGGTAATCGACAAGTACTCGGAAATCTTGGACTAGCGTCCGCCTAACACATAAGACAAGCATCTCAATCATTATCCGCCTTATTACTCTTTATACTTTAAATCCTCTTTTCCTCTTTTGACCTTCAGGATATATAAAAGAGCATTTTACCCCTCCTTGGCCCCACCTGCCCCCTTACTGGTCCACTCATGAAGTCAACAGAAGTCAACCTGGGTCAACATTCTATGTTGACCTAACTCGCCGAGTGCACACCTGTGACTCGCCGAGTCCCATGGAATTCTCCATGATCTTCCTAGGGTTCGCTCAGCTCACTGAGTTGACTCCCAACTCGATGAGTCAACACTGTCCAAGGCTACTGGGTCACACCCGCTACAACTCGTCAATTCATCCCATGGACTCGGCGAGTTGGATCCATTAGGTTACTCACTCAGCCACCCGAGGTTAGATCTATAGCTCTAACTCATAGATCTAACCTTCTACTACCCAAAAGTTACGTAAAGGTCCGATCTTGATGTCCATGCATGGTGTATTTTGCATTATAAACCACAAAAAATCCATTAATGGTTCCTAGCTTCAAAGCCCAATGGTTGTTCCACCATGGCTTCCCACTTTCGGACTCTCTGGACCCTCCAAGGTCCAGATCTATGCTATCAGCTCATAAGAGGGGTTTGATGCATTCAAAACCCCACCAAGAAGGTGATACAAGCCCTAATCCACAAAAGAAAGATCTACTCAAATAGGGAAGAAAGGGGTCCGAAATGATACCTCCAACTGATGCTCCTTGGTTGCAAATCGCGGATCTACAACCTCCTCTGACCCCTTTGGCTTGAAACCTTTTTCTTCCTTGCAAGACACCCACCAAGAAGCTCAACATGGTTCTCTTTCTTGCCCAAAGCACTCAGGACTCGTTTAGTGTTTTCTCCTCTGAAGGGTAGCCGCAATAGGAGACCTTAAGTGCCTTTAAATAGGCCCAGGCCCGGGAGAATTAGGGTTTCTGCCAAGAGCACTGACTCGGCGAATTATCTCTCCGACTCGTCGAGTTCATTCATTATCCACATCACCAAGCCGCGACCCTACTCGACGAGTTGAGGCACCAACTCGTCGAGTCCCTCCAAAATCCTTAAATTAATACTTAAAGAAATATACTTGGTAAACCAGATGTTACATGGACCATGTCGGGTCGGGTCAAGTACATACCAAATATAGTTATGGACTTAGACACTATATCCAACAGTTTGTGACCTCTAGTTTCACCTCTGCAGACCTTGCTGCAGTGACATGGGAGAGATTTGTTCAGATGTTCCGAGACGAGTACGTTCCCCCGGTGGAGAGGGAGCGGTGTTGGATTAATGTCTAAGTCCATAACTATATTTGGTATGTACTTGACCCGACCCGGCATGGTCCATTTGGGTTGCACTTCACCGGAACAATTTATATGGATAGTCTTTTGAGAATAATATATTTATGATTTATATTAATATATTATAAGTTCTAATATATTAATATGGAATCATATTATTTATTTAGTATTGATCAAGAATTAATTTAGAATTAATTAAGTGATCAAGAAGAACTAATTAAATATGGACTCTTATATATATGGAATGGGCCAAGTTCATTTAGGTTGGGCTAAGCTTTCATGGATGGTCCATGGAGCTTTTAACCCATGGATCCTATGTAAATGAAAGGTCATGGGTATTAGGGTTTACATGGATGTAACCCTAATCCTCCATAATATATAAAGGGTCCTTGGCTCATAAAATTGGCACAAGTGTGTGAAAATAAGAGTGGGCCGATTTTAGTGTGCATACATATTCTCTCAAGTTCTTCCAAGGTGTTTTGGTGATTTGTGATTCCATTTGAGGCTTCCACACTATTGGGGCTAAGCTCTTAAAGCTTGAAGACATCAAGCTACATCAAAAGGTATGTCATCTAACTAGAACTTTGTAGTATAGGTGCTTCATAATATGCTAGTTAGGATGAAACCTTGGAATAGTTAATATTTGCATGTATAATAGAGAAAACATAGATCCAAGGTTTATAGGGTTGCATGTACACCATAGGAGTGTTAGAATGCTCAAAACCCAACAGTGGTATCAGAGCCATGGGTTGTTTTCTGTTATATTGATGCAAATGTTTTATTTTCAAGTTGAAAAAAAAAGAAAAAAAAACATGACGTTTGTCACATTTTAAGATAATTACTTGTTTTGTGAAAAACGAATTATTTGTAAAATTTGAATCATTTGTTATATGAGTTGAATTATGTCAAATTTAGTAAAAGATAAAATGATATGATTATTTTATTTGTTTTAAAAGTTTAATCTAATTGTTTTAAGGAGTTACATATTTTGTCATAAAATTTTGGAGCTCAAAAGTTTTTTTTTTAAGTTGTGATCTTAAGGGTTTTTGAAACTTCCATAAGTAATGGATATGAAGATTTTTTTTTTAAAAAAAAAAAAAAATTTGATTCAAAATTTTTATGGAGTTACAAAATTTGGTGTTAATGTTTTAAAGAATTTCATAACTTGTTCTTAAGTTATGGAACATGGAAAGTTTAATTAATAGATTAAACCACCAAGTATTTTAAATGTCTAAAATACACCCTTATACTATTATAATATTAAAAGTTTAATATATTATATGTATAAGAGCAAGTCGTCTTAGCATTAGTAGGCCTCATTCACGAAGCCGGTCTATAAGGGGGGTATAAGGTTACTGCTTATAAAATGATAAATTAATGGGTGTCCACTCTCACCCACCGCTTCCTTGACTGGTCGAGGGTCGTTAGCCGAACAGGTAGGACAAGGACTATAATTCTCCCTTCATTATAAGTATAATGATAAATACTAAGTAACTAAACACTTATAAATTCCCAATCTTAGTTACTTAGGAAAATGTGAATAAGGTGCTAATCCATGAAATTACACTTTGCACTTTGTTTAAGCTGTTAGTGGAGCGTGTGTGGTTAACCGACACACTAACCTGGACTTAACAAGGTAGGCAAAGGGTAACTTAATGTTTATCATAGTATCGTTGGAGCGTGTGTGGTTAACCGGCACATCGATTGAGGGGTAAATATTAAGGGTACCAAGTATATTTGCATGGTTACTTCACACCTTGTTTTGTGATCCTCGGCATCCCAGTCACAAAACCTGAAGGGCACACTCGAGATTGAAACATGCCATTGAAAAGTTCAATGAATCTCAAAAGAATCTAGGAGTTTCAAAACCAATTAAAACCTAATAATACATTTCGTTTATCTTGGTGGAAATTGGTGAATCGTCATTCACCTACCTTCAAATATTTTATAGCTTGGATTACGGCATCCCTCTTCCAAGTTATAAAATAGTTTGTTGGGTCCTAGCCTTAATATATCATATTGGGTGTTATATTAAGGACTTAAATCAACTTTACGTGAATTTCTCCCATTGTTGATGTCTGGTTTAGACAACAATGATCTTCCCAAACCAAGCTTTCCTAATGAATATGATTTCCCGAGTTTGGCTCATGGAAGTCATACTTCTCTTCCTCCACCTCCTCCAATTATTCTCCCTAACCCACAAGTTCAAGGTCACTCAAGCCCTAATGGCAAGCAAGGTCTATGTGTGATCACATCTTAGAGATGAAGTCACATATTGACAAGCCGGGAGAGTTGGGTGTCAAATTCATGAGAAAGTTGGATGTTCAATCACTTTCTAAGTCACATAGTGAGTTCCTTTGGGACTACTATGAAACAGACTATGACATGAACCTTAATGATCATATCTATTTGCTTGGTGCTGCTGAATCAGCAATGATTTGGAACGATAGTGAAGCAAATTTGATTAGAAGATCAACTTCCCAAAAACTTTATGGACAGTGACAATGGTGACACTGGAAATCCAGAAAAAGCATTCTCTTCCCAATGGAAAGGGATTGGCCATAGTCAACCCGGTTGACCAAATGGTAAAGAGAAAGGCTAAGTCTGAGATAGTCCCATTACCAAAGGGTCCATATGTTTATTTTGCCAAAGGAAGGGGCGTTGATTGCAAAGCTGCCAAATTTACCTACGGATGTTAAAGTCAATAAGTTTGACTCTACATCAGGTAGAGCCCATTATCTAACTCTGTTAAGTTCTATTCTGAGATCCTCATTACATGATGTGACTGGGTCACATGTTGATGTTTTAAGAATCAAAGAATAGAGAGAAATCTTAAAGGAAGTATATGCTGATTCTGATCGCGAAGGTGGATTTCGATCGCATCAGAATTTTGAGCAGTTGCTTAAGAAGTTATGATATATTGCTAAGGAATAGATAACAACAATTTTCCATGTGGATTGTAAGGATAAGTTTTTCCGCAAAGTTTTAAAATAAAAGAAAATTGTTTAATTTTGTTTATTTGAAGTATCCTTACAATGGCATTTGTGGAAAATTGTTGCTTATATGATTCCACTGACAGCAATATTGGAAAATGGATTTGATTCTTTCATTTGTGGTAGTGTCTAAATTTACCAAATCAGGAAAGTTCCTCATCACCCAAGTTTCAATTGGACTTAAACTTGGAATCATGCAAGTTGAATAGTATGATGAATGAGAACTTTCAAGCATTGGAAAATCAAGACTAATTACTTGTTCACATGGATGTGTGAGTCAAGTGAAGGACTAAAGGGATCGAGTACACATTCTTGTGCACTGGTCATGTCCACCACAAAGCTCGTTAAGACTATTTGATTTACTAAAGTTTAGTAAATATGGTTACACTTACAAGTTTAAGTATAATTCTGAAACATTGGAAAAGTCTCAACGTATGGCAGAACGAATGGGAAGAATCAAATTAGGCAGAAAGATAAAAGTTTCTCAAATCTGAAAAGATGGGAGAGTACTTTAGTATCATGTTTGTGATCATCTTAATGATTTAGAAATCATATCACACTTAGTCCTCTAAAGGTCATCTTAGTGCATTCTTATGACTAAGAAGAGGAGACATGAATTGTTGAAATGGTTAGATCAGGAAGATGAGTCATACTTCGTTCCAAAACAATTCTTAGAGTCATACTCCAAGATTGTAACTTGAGTGAAATATCTTAAAGAAAGGTTTAAAACACTTATCAAATGTAAGAGTAAAAGTGTCCTACTCTTGTACATTTGAAATTGGTAAGTTGTGATGTTTTGGATAAAACAAAGACCAAGTAAGGCCAATTGTGTGAAGTGTTTGTCTTGATAAAGAATCCGCACTATCTCTTGAATATTTGGCAAGATAGTCTTATATGTCAAGAGGATAGTGGGAGTCTTAAAGATCCTAAAAAGAATTTCAAGAACTAATCAAGAATAAAACCTGAGGTTCTTCACTAGCACACGACTTGAGGTTTATAACCTATCGTGTTGACATATTCTGTGCCCATTCCAGTTAAAGTTGGCTTTGCATAGGAGTTCTGAAAGTTCTCAATTTGTTGCATAACAACTTGGAAGCAATGGCAGGCCCTGTACTGCCAGGTGGCAAGAAGTTAAGATTGCATAAGTTCAGTCCATATGAGTTTGGATTTGTCATTATCCTTGTCTTGTGACTATGGTTTTGACGATTCAAATGGATAAGAACACATACACCATAAAATCTAAGGGTCATAAGGTTTCTCTCCGATTCATGAAAATGATTGTGAGGAAACACTTCCACCAAGTAGATTTGAAGCAGATGGCAAAAGGTCTAAACAATTGAGACTATGATTACGGCATCCCTTTTCATAGTTCTGAAATTGTTTAGACACACATGCATGCTATCTAAGGAAAGGTGTAGGATTTTGATAAAGTCTTATCAAAGCAATCTAGTATCAGAAATCTGAACTTTGGTAAGAATGTCAGTAAAGTATTGACTTCTAGAGGTACAGCTGTTTTCTGGATACATGTCAAAGCTAGTGGGAGCATAAGTGTTATGCTAATAATCATCATGTTAGTGGGAGCATGATAATTATTGTTAGTGTTGCAAGTTAGCAATGTTAATTATAGAAAACAAAAGTTTCAATTCGTGAGGCTGCAGGGATTGAAAAAGTTGTTTTGCTATAATTAAGGGAGAGGATATACTTCATTTCAGTTCTAAAGGCTTAGATTGAGACCTTAATCATCTTTAGTCAAGAATATATATATGAATTTCATGTTGGATTGGTTCAACTTAAGGAAATTCTATATATTGCGTTCTCAAAATTTGATTATGATTACGGCATCCCTCTTCATAGTTAAATTTTGAAAACATGGCAAATAAAAATATTGTAGCAAAAGACTGGTCTAGAATCATGTCTTTATGTGAGACATCATGAATCGTGTACCATTTGCTTTGGGTACAGGATCGATTACATGTGCTATAATATTTGTCATTTCTAAATTTTTCCAAATGCCCAGAGGCATTAAGAAGGGAAAAGGTCTAAAATTGGATATGACTAAAATGATTAAGCAATTGTCGAGGACAATCTGAGGTTTACCAAAGATTGGTTGCTCAGGGACAGCTGGAAGTATAGTGCTAATTTTGGAAGGACCATATTGACATATTCTGAAAAGAGGCATCTCTTATTCAGAAGTGATAGTCAAAATGAGAATATGGAGTTGTCTCCATAGGTGGAAGTTATCTGTGTAAGATTAGAAAACTTAATGCAAGAAGCATGTCCAAAGCAATGTACATTGAATATGAGACTTAGTTTCCATGGAGTTGATCTCCATTGGAATACCCTATAATGACTGTTGACAAGACTTTGTGACTTTGTACATATTCATTACAGGAGGGTCAGTGCATATAAGTTTAAAATCTAAACAGATTTCGATAAATGATAGGAATTTGAAATTCTCACATTTTTCGATAAGGATTTGGGAGTGTGAAATTAGAATCATTGAAATTATGTTCAATTGGTTTATTTCACAAAGTAAGGATCATAGAAAAACATAGAGTGCATACTTGGTGTATGGCAAAGCTATTGTTTAAGAAAAACATAGTGTACATGCTTGGAGCATGGGACAACTAGTGTTTTTAATTCAAGTATAAAGTTGATAAAACCGAAACAATGAATAATGAGTAATCAGTATGGTGATAAATAAAAGTGTTTATTTATATTCATAGGGTTTGATACCATATTTGATTAATTTATTCTTGTGTTTCACTTTGCATGTTTTGACTTCCAGAATAACTAAGTCGCTCTTCCTAAATGATTAAGTTATTCAAACCATCCACAGTCGGTCATATGTTGGAAGTAGATATGAATCAAGACTGTCATGGGTTGGTTTGTAGAGGTCCAAGTTGGTGGACAAAGTGGTGCTACAACACTCATGAGTGCTCATAAGTTCTGAGTATTGGATTCAACCCGCGCTCATTTGAATCACTTCATGGATTTTATCACGAGTGATCATTAGACGATAATATCTTATATTCTTAAAACCTAGAGATATGAGTTGTTACTATGAGTTGCTTATACATTGATTGCATGAAAACGCATTGGTAACTCGATGTTATAAAACGTGCCTTTGTGTATGATTCAACAAGTAGTAGAACAAGCCATATGAGTCGAAGTTTATCCATTCCTTTTACCTTCGGAATAAAAGTGATATCTGTGGGCCCCTCATGATTTAGCGATGACACATGTGAGTGCTTGGCCAAGCCAGGACTGATTTGATTTGTTCAATCAGTCAGTCATCATAAATCGAAAATCGGGAAACAACAAATGGACAGAGAGAATGATTATAATCCATGTCTCAGTCCATATGATATCTAGAATGGAGGAATATATGATCCCTTATCTAATGGACAAGTCATTGACAAGGTCAGATTTCGACAACGGCTTTAAGAGCTACGATTGCCAGTTAGGTTTTGAAGTCATACTCAATAATAGTTTTAGACTTATCCAAGTGGGAGACTGTTGGATTAATGTCTAAGTCCATAACCATATTTGGTATGTACTTGACCGGACTCGGCATGGTCCATTTGGGTTGCACTTCACCGGAACAATTTATATGGATAGTCTTTTGAGAATAGTATATTTATGATTTATATTAATATATTATAAGTTCTAATATATTAATATGGAATCATATTATTTATTTAGTATTGATCAAGAATTAATTTAGAATTAATTAAGTGATCAAAAAGAATTAATTAAATATGGACTCTTATATATATGGAATGAGCCAAGTTTATTTAGATTGGGCTAAGCTTTCATGGATGGTCCATGGAGCTTTTAACCCATGGATCCTATGTAAATGAAAGGTCATGGGTATTAGGGTTTACATGGATGTAACCCTAATCCTCCATAATATATAAAGGGGTCCTTGGCTCATAAAATTGGCACAAGTGTGTGAAAATAAGAGTGGGCCGATTTTAGTGTGCATACATATTCTCTCAAGTTCTTCCAAGGTGTTTTGGTGATTTGTGATTCCATTTGAGGCTTCCACACTATTGGGGCTAAGCTCTTAAAGCTTGAAGACATCAAGCTACATCAAAAGGTATGTCATCTAACTAGAACTTTGTAGTATAGGTGCTTCATAATATGTTAGTTAGGATGAAACCTTGGAATAGTTAACATTTGCATGTATAATAGAGAAAACATAGATCCAAGGTTTATAGGGTTGCATGTACACCATAAGAGTGTTAGAATGCTCAAAACCCAACAAGCGGTTGGCACAGGAGTTTCTGTCTCTCAAGTAGAAGACAGAGTCAGTCACTGAGATCTCGAGGATGTTTCACGAGAGGGCGATGTTCTGCCCTGAGCATGTGCCCACTGAGCAGGCACGTGTGAGTCGGTACTTGAGCATACTGAGGAGGGATATACGAGAGTTCGTGGCGAACTCGTCATACAGGACATTGGCCGAGCTTCAGGCCAATGCCACGAGGAGGGAGATCGAGCTTGAGTTACAGACCAGAGAGGAGGAGGAGTCCCGGGGTAGGGACCGTAGACCAGTGCAGTCGCAGCCGGCGACGAAGCGGGCCAAACCCGCTGATACTAGAGTTGGGGGCCAGAAGGGCCGTACTTGTGGCAAGTGCGGTAAGAGCCACGAGGGTGCATGTCGTATGGGGATGTGCTACAAGTGTGGCAAAGAGGGGCACATGGCGATGGACTGCCCCAAGGGATTCTCGGTTTGCTTCCATTGCAACCAGACAGGCCACCGTAAGGCCGAGTGCCCTCAGCTCGTGCAGGGGTCAGCACAGGGATCTGCACCAGCTTCGGTGCATGCTACTGATAGTCGGCATGTGAAGGCCGAGACGCCGAGGGTTCGTGGGAGATCCTTTCAGCTGACAGCGGAGGAGGTCCGCACAACACCTGGCGTTTTGGCCGGTATGTAACTTATTCTTTTCTATGATTTTATTGAGATAATTGTGCTTATTTCATGCTGTATAGGTATTTTTCTTGTGAATTTTGTACCTGCCTTGGTGTTATTTGACTTGGGTGCGAGTTGCTCTTTTGTGTCTCTAGCTTTTAGTCGCCACATCAGCATTAGGAGTGAGGCTTTGAGTCGGCCTCTGAGGGTTTCCATAGCCGACGAGCATGTAGTTTTTGTTACTGACGTGATTCGAGGGTGTACTCTGGAGATTTTTGGTGTCAATTTTCTGATAGACCTGGTACCGATCGCTATGGGTGATGTCTGTGTCATTGTAGGCATGGACTGGTTGAGTCGATTTGGAGCCATGATAGACTACGAGCGTCAGTTGGTGACTATACGAGACCCTAGTGGGGGAGTACTTAAGGTATACGACGAGGGTACTAGGCCTGAGTCGTATTTCTGCTCTGCTGTCCGAGCGAGACAGAGTTTACAGCAGGGATGCATGGGGTATGTGGCATATGCGATTGATACGCATGTTACTGCTGAGAGATTGAGTTCTATTTCCAAGGTGCCGATTATGTGTGAGTATGAGGATGTGTTTCCTGAAGAGTTGTCGGGTTTGCCACCTGAGAGACAGGTGGAGTTTAGGATTGATTTGATTCCATGCACGACACCTGTTGCCAAGGCACCCTATCGCCTTGCGCCGCCAGAGATGCAGGAGTTATCCTCTCAGCTCCAAGAGCTGTTAGGGAAGGGGTTCATTAGACCGAGTAGCTCGCCGTGGGGAGCTCCGATCCTTTTTGTCAAGAAAAAGGATGGTTCACACCGGATGTGTATTGATTATCGGGAGTTGAACAAGTTGACGGTGAAGAACCGTTATCCACTCTCGAGGATCGATGACCTGTTCGATCAGTTGCAGGGTGCATCTTGGTTTTCTAAGATCGACTTGAGGTCTGGGTATCATCAAATGAGGGTTCGCAATGAGGATATTCAGAAGACGGCCTTTAGGACTCGTTATGGGCATTACGAGTTCGTGGTGATGCCTTTTGGACTCACCAACGCACTGGCAGTGTTCATGGACCTCATGAACCGGGTGTGCAGGCCCATGTTGGATCGGTCGGTGATTGTGTTCATCGACGACATTCTTGTGTACTCGAGGTCCAGGGAACAGCATGAAGAGCACCTCAGAGAGGTTTTGGGGGTTTTGAGATCGAAGAGGCTATATACCAAGTTCTCCAAGTGTGATTTCTGGTTACGAGAGGTCCAGTTCCTAGGGCACCTCGTTAATCAGAATGTGATTTTGGTCAACCCGACCAAGATTGAGGCAGTTATGCGATGGGAGGTACCGAGATCTCCATCCGAGATCAGGAGTTTTCTGGGTCTGGCCGGTTATTATCGGAGATTTATCAGAGACTTCTCCAAGATTGCAGTTCGTCTCACCAGGTTGACCCAGAAAGGTGTTGCTTTTGTTTGGGGTCCCGAGCAGCAGACCTCATTTGATACCCTTTGCCAGAGATTGTGTGAGGCCCCAGTGTTAGCCCTCCCCGAGGGAGTGGAGGACTTCATAGTTTTCTGTGATGCATCTACATCGGGATTGGGTGCAGTGCTGATGCAGAGGGGGCACGTGATAGCATACGCATCGAGGCAGTTGAAGCCTCATGAGACGAGATATCCTCCCACGATCTGGAGCTGGGGGCGGTGGTGTTCGCCCTTAAGATCTGGCGTCACTATTTGTATGGAGTCCGGTGTACCATATAAACCGACCATAAGAGTCTGAAATATCTTATGGATCAGCCCAACCTGAATATGAGACAGAGGAGGTGGTTGGATGTGGTGAAAGATTATGACTGTGAGAATTCATATCATCCGGGCAAGGATAATGTGGTAGTTGACGCCCTGAGCCGTAGAGCAGAGTGTGCTCCAATCCGAGATATATGTATGAGGATGACGGTGATGACTCCAGTCTTGGATACCATCCGGGAGGCCCAGTCGGAGGCCGTGAGACCGGAGAACCGCAAGAGGGAGTGGGCGATTGGGCAGGTATCCGAGTTTGTAACGGATAGCCGAGGGCTTATGACCTTCCGAGGGCGGATTTGGGTGCCCTATACGGGCGGAGCTCGACGTGTATTGATGGAGGAGGTGCACAGGTCGAGATTCTCGATCCATCCCGGGGCCACTAAGATGTATTTAGACTTGAAGAGGGATTATTGGTGGCCCTGTATGAAGAGGGATGTTGCGTGGGTAGTTAAGAGATGCTTCACCTGCCGTCAGGTCAAAGCAGAGCACCAGCATCCACATGGTCCATTGTAGCCTCTGGAGATTCCCCGGTGAAAGTGGGAACAGATCTCCATGGTATTTATCACCAAGTTACCGAGGACCGCACGGGGGGTCGATGCGATTTGGGTGATCGTGGACCGATTGACGAAGAGTGCTCATTTCCTTGCTATTAATGAGAGCTCTTCGGCGGAAAAATTAGCCGAGATTTACGTGAAAGAGGTGGTGTCTCGGCATGGGGTGCCGGTCTCGATAGTGTCAGACCGAAACGTGCGTTTCACCTCCAGATTCTGGGGGAAATTTTACGAGGAGTTGGGCACGCGTCTACATTTCAGTACCGCGTACCACCCGCAGACAGATGGAGAGAGAGAGCGGACGATTCAGACACTCGAGGACATGTTGCGTGCCTGTGTCTTGGACTTTGGAGGAAGTTCGGACACATACTTGCCTTTGGTTAAGTTTTCTTACAACAACAGCCACCATTCGAGTATAGGTATGCCTCCATTCGAGCTGTTATATGGGAGGAGGTGTCGGACTCCTATTTGTTGGGGAGAGGTGGGACATAGAGTGATGGGTGGCACTGAGATAGTGCTCAAGACGACTGAGCAGATTCAGCAGGTGAGACAGAGATTACTGACGACCCAGAGCCGCCAGAAGAGTTATGCGGACAGACGACGCTCTGATCTGGAGTTCCAGGTTGGAGATTTTGTGCTCCTGAAGGTATCCCCTTAGAAAGGGGTGATCCAATTCAGAAAGAAGGGCAAGCTGGGGCCCCGATACATTGGTCCTTTCAGGGTAATTGCCAGGGTTGGCAGAGTAGCCTATCGGCTGGACCTACCCGTAGAACTGAGTCAGATCCATAACACCTTTCATGTGTCCCTATTGAGGAAGTGTGTGGCAGATGAGATGACAATTGTACCTCTAGAGGACATTCAGGTGGATGCAAGCCTGAATTACGTTGAAAGGCCAATTGCGATTTTAGATCGAAAGATGAAGGTCCTCAAGAATAAGGAAGTGTCCCTGGTTCAGGTCCAGTGGCAGCATCAGAAGGGATCCGATTTGACTTGGGAGCCTGAGTCAGAGATGCGGGAGCAGCATCCGGAGCTATTTGCGGGGCAAGACTTCGAGGGCGAAGTCTAATTCTAGTGGGGGAGAATTGTATCATCCGGTTTTACAGGTATATTATTTTAATAGTTTAAGTTGAGAATTTTGGAAGGACTCGACGAGTTGCTGCCTCAACTCGTAGAGTATGGTCGCGGCTGATGACTAGGATTAATGAGTGGACTCGACGAGTCGATGAGCCGACTCGACGACTCAGCGCTGGAGACAGAAACCCTAATTTTCTCGGGCCTGGGCCTATTTAAAGGCACTTATAGCCTCCTTGACCCCCCATCAGTGCCATTCATCCCTTGAGAGAAACCCTAGATTCATTTGTGAGCAAGAAAGGGAAAAAGACTAATTTGAGGTCATTTCCTTGAGAAGAACATCAAGGTTGTTGCAAGGATCTCAGAAGAGAGTTGTGGATCAGTTTCATCTTCATTTCAAGCTTCAGATCTGGTATAAGCTCTTTCCTTCCTTGTGATTGAATAAATTTCTTTTGGTTGTGAAGTTAGGGCTTGTATCACCATTTTGATGGGGTTTTGGGTGCATCCAAACCCTTTTTCGAGTTATTCTATAGACCTGGACCTTGTAAGGTCCAGAGAACCAGAAAGTAGAAAGCCATGATTGAGTAACCTTGGAGCTTTGAAGCTTTGAAGCTTTAATGGAGTCATAATGGTATATAGAGCAATATACACCATGCATGAACCCCAAGTTCAGACCTTTACGTGACTTTTGGATGCTAGAAAGCCAGATCTATGAGTTAGAGTTCCAGATCTGACCTTAGGAGACCATATGAGTGATACAATGGAGACGACTCGCCGAGTCTATGAGATGACTCGACGAGTCGGATTGGGTTCGACCCAGTACCATTGACCCAAAGATAACTCGTCGAGTTGGGGGTCAACTCGATGAGCTGAGTGAATCCCTGTGAGAATAGTCAGAAATATGATTGGGCTCGGCGAGTCACATGGGTGAACTCCACAGCCGCCAGCATCGTCTTCAATCGCCGCAACTTATCACTGTTGCACAACACCGCTGCAGCGCTGCCAACGCAGTGACGGACTTCTCTCACTACTTGTTGAGCAACACCATCTACCGTCGCGTGCAAAAGGACCACCATCGTCTAATTTAGCTCGCCGCCATCATTGTAAGTTTATTCCCTTTATTTAGTTTGATTTTCCCAAATGGGTTTCATTTGATGAACTGATAGTAATGGTTTATGAATTCTGATTTGGGATTTTTGATTTGTAAACTGATTTAATTTTAATTTAACACTCTCAAAAGATTAATTTGTGCTATGGATTTGTTAGTTTGGCTTGGTTTGCTTTTGATGATTAACTGGGACAACAGGGAAACGAACTAAGCTTAACAGAGATGGAAAATTTTAATTTCTTTAACTGTTTTGTTTAATCGTATTTTCTAATTTAGTGCTTTGTATTTGTTTAATGTTTAATGGTTTTGGTAATTGTATTTAACATTGATTAATGTTTTTTTTTGTTTAACCCAATAACACGTGCAATGGAAAGATTTTACAGTAGAACATCCACATCAGGACCATCTTCATTAGGACCATCTTTAGCTGAAATTGCCCAACCTACTTTTATTCCACCAAGATCGAGTGAAATTGATTCAAGTGACATTCCTTGGGATCCGGCTGATAGGAAAAAATTTCAGATTATCGCCCTAATCAAAGAGACAATATACGACGAAAATATTTTATTAAAGAACAATGTCAACCGCGCCTTAAAAAATACCATGTAAGAATGTTTGGAAGTAGGGGAAGACGTTTTAATCCTGGTATAAGTTTGGTAAAATCAACCACTGCAACTTTAAAAAATATGAGAAATGATGGGTTTGATGCACGTATTTTGGATATCACCTCTTTTTGTGAGAATGATTACATTCCAATGGTGAACATGGAGGAAGTTTATGTTAATCCAAGAGCCTGAAGACAGTACACCAATATCTCTGATCGCCATTATTACGAGTTTTTTTGTGTCAACATGGTTTTGGATATGCAAATTCAAGAGTTCGGTGATCGTTTTAATGAAGTCAGTTCCGAATTGCTCATTTGTCAACGAATTGCTCATTTGTGTGACAGGTTTGAATCCACATGATTCATTTTGTGACTTTGACCCATCAAAGTTACAGAAGTTGATCGATTTCTATCCACATGATTTTAGCTTTAAAGATAGGTTGAATATTCTAAATGAACTTTCGGTTTACCCCACTTTTATTAAACAAGATGCAAGATTTGCTACTTTGAAGAGTATATCCGACCTTGCTAAGGTGATGGTGGAAAGCAATATGCATCTTAACTTTCCTTTGGTTTACCGGTTATTGAAGTTGTCATTGCTTTTGCCGGTTGCAACCGCAACGGTGGAGAGATGTTTTTCGGCGATGAAGCTTGTCAAGTTAGATTTGCGGAATCGTATTTCGGATGTATTTTTAAATGATTGTGAAATTTGCGCTATTAAAAGAGAAGAATTTTCCAAGGTTACCAATGAAAGTATTATCAAACGTTTCTTAGCTATGTCCCCTCGTAGATTTCAATTGTAAAATGACATTTAGTTGAATGTTTTAATGTTATTCTACTTTTAAGTATTTATTATTATTATTATTAATTTACATAGTCAACGGTCAACAATGCACCCCACTTGACTTCCGGGCTGGATCCGCCACTTTCTAGCAGATAGACATGCTGTTATATTGCTGATAATGTGTTTTTTTTATTTGACAACCGGCCTGAATATCTCGTCACAATCTACTCATTGACGTTGAAATGATCGTTAGCTGCCAAACATGTCTTGTATCTGGATAGAGAACCAACTACATAAGTGTCTCATTGTTTAATACTCCAAACGACCCTTGGCCGGGACTGTAGGCGGTAGCAACCAAACAGGCCTTGAGTGCGTAGGCAATTTGCTGATCTTTGATCCCCAAATTTCACCATATAAGTCTACAAATTTTATTTTGCATAATTATCACACGATTTCTATTTTTATTTTATTCTATTTTAGTGATAGATTATGTGTTTTGATTACCATATGAATATTCTACCTTTATTTAGGGGATTTCAAATGTTAATTTTAGTTGTTCTAAAGAAATCTATAAGTTACTTATATTACATAAAAATGTATTAAAAGTGTATAATTAAAAAACTTAATCGTATTTTTTAGGTTTTGAGTATTAATTAAGAACGGTGAGGAGCCCAGCATTTGAATTGATGTTAAAAGTAAAATCGCTTTGTAATTTGTATGCTTATATTCCAAAGTCAAAGTCAACCCTTTATCTACAAACTAGTCCCAGGACTTGGTATTCGGCGCCAGGAAATTAACCACATATATTCGTAAGAAATATTTTCAATTTATGTTTGAGAAAAATATACTTTTGATGAGATACGTTCTATTTATGAGTTTGATAATTATTATAAAAACGTGTGTGGTTCGAATTTTAGCAAAGACTTCAATCAGAAAGTTAAAAGAAAAAGGCGAAAAATCTGAACATACGTAATATCAATTTGTTCATTGCTTCATTGGTTTTTAGAATGCGAATTAAGCACTCTATAGGGAATAAGTCAACACGCCATATATCTTCAACGCTGCACCTGTATACCCTAAAATAGAATCAGTTGAACACCATCCTCCTTCCCGCATTTTTCAAACACCTTTGAATTGATCACGATCCTCCTTCCGAGGTTTTTCAAACACCTTAATTTGAACTGATCACAATTTTTATAACCCCATTTGAAGTCAACTATATGCTCTCTGCTCTATATAAATAAGCCATTGCTATTGATCAAGCTCACCAAATTAACTAGACATGAAGAAGTCTCAACTTAGTTCTTCAGTTTTGCTCATGGTTCTAAGTTTCTTGTTTTGTGTTTCATGGGCAACGTCCTTATCATCCTCAAGTTCTGGCGATCTAATAAGCTGCCTACTGTCCAAATCCAAGAATGTGACTACCATCTCTCAACTCATTTTCACCCCTGTCAATGCTTCCTTCCTACCCATTTGGCAAGTGGCAGTTCAAAACACCAGGTTCCTTAAGCCCTCCACACGTAGACCATCAGTCATCGTGACACCTATGGAGGAAACCCTTATACAAACATGTGTATACTGCGCCAAGAAACACGGCTACGAGATCAGGATCAGGAGTGGGGGCCATGACTACGAGGGCCTCTCATACACTGCTGATGTTCCCTTTGTTATGCTTGATTTCACCAACATGAGGTCTATAGACGTGGACGTAGCAAAAAGGACTGCTTGGGTCCAAGCAGGCGCTACGCTTGGTGAACTCTACTACAAAATTTCGCGAGAGACCGATACCTTGTATTTCCCGGCAGGTGTTTGCCCAACGGTGGGTGTTGGTGGTTACATGGGCGGTGGTGGCTACGGAAACCTGTTGAGGAAATACGGTACTGCTGCCGATAATGTTCTGGATGCTCGCTTCATGGATGTTGATGGGAATATTCTCGACAGGAAATCAATGGGAGAAGATTTGTTTTGGGCGATCCGAGGAGGTGGTTCTTCAAGTTTCGGAATTGTTCTTGCATGGAAGCTGAGCTTGGTTCCAGTTCCAAAAAAAGTAACCGTCTTTATACTGAATAAAACTTTGGAACAAGGGGCAACCGAAATCTTCCATAAATATCAATACGTTGCACCATATATTGATAGAAACTTGCACATAAGAACTCAAGTTTTCGCCGAATATATCGGCAACACTACCAAGAAAACCATAAGAATTATGTTTGAAGGAATATATCAGGGGACAAGAGACACATTGCTTCCGTTGCTTGATAGAAAATTTCCAGGGCTCGGTGTTACCCGAGAGATTTGTGAAGAAATTAAAATGGTCCAGTCGACCCTTGTGTTTTGGGGCTTGCCAAGCTCCACCCCGACTCAAATTCTTACGAACCGATCTGCCATTGCCAAGCTGAACAACAAAAGCAAATCAGATTATGTCCGGACACCCATCCCCGTAAGTGGGCTCAGAAAGATATGGAGAAAGCTTATCCAAAACGATGAATCAGCGCTTCTGATGATCAATCCATTTGGCGGAAGGATGGCTGATTTTTCAGAGACAGCACTTCCATATCCTCATAGAGCGGGCGTGTTGTTACAAATTCTCAAGACTGTCAATTTTAACGGTCAACCTTCAGACACAACCCCTACATCCCTAAAGAGGGTAGCTTGGCTGCGAAGCTTGGATGCATTATTGGCTCCTTATGTATCGAACAACCCCAGAGAGGCATATTCCAACTACAATGATCTGGATTTGGGTGTTGGAAGTTCTAATTATGAAGAAGCAAGTGTTTGGGGTGAGAGATACTGGAAGAGGGACAACTTCATGAAGTTGATTCGAATTAAGGCAAAAGTTGATCCGCACAATTTCTTTAGGCGTCCACAAAGTATCCCTGTTTTCTAACACCTTGATCAGCTCTCTCCGTTATGTGAAACTCCGAGAAAGAACCAAAACATGCCTTTTATTATTTTATTTTATTTTTTCATGAAATACTAGCAACAATGCTACTTTCTGTCGGGTTCTTTTCCTATAAATGATCTCCATGGTAAGACATATACGTCTATCAGTTAATGGTCGAATTGTGATAATAATTTGTATATTTAATTATGATTTTATCTAATAATTACATTATTCGTATTCTTATATTTCTTGGTTAATCTTTTTGTTGTGTGATAAACCCAATTTTTAATTAAGAGTCAAATTAAACTTTAGACTTGGATTAAAGTACTTTGGTAGAGACTAACATATGTTGAAACGTGTATGGTTTTATTTTTTATTTTTGAACAACAAAGATTTCATACAACTACTCTAGGAAGGAGCTAGAGCAAACCCAAAAAAACAAAGGGCAACTAATTGGTGGTGCCGTGGTAGTGGCGGGAAATTTTCCTAAGGAGGAAAACTCAAACTGACTTGTGTTTGCTGGGCCAAATTAATTTATAATAATGAATGTAATCACGGCTCTTGTTTACGTAATTAAAATCAATATTCACAATTACAAATATATTATAAGAAAATGAATATTCACTGTACAATCAACAAAGCAGCAGACGCGGGCCAAATAAGGCGAGACACTCCATCACATGCAGCAACGTGGGACTGGGTTGTTAGAACATGGATGCGGATATATATTGAAAATAAAGTTGCTTGACAACGGTGATACTAATGTTAATTTCATACTCTAAATTAAAGTTTTCCCGTATAAATGGCTTAACAATCAACGGTTTGTGGGTCTCTTGTCTTGAGAGGATCAAAGAGGAGATCTTCATGTTTTATAAACAAAAATTTGAAGAGCCTATCACCGCTAGGCCGTTCTTCCGGAGTGTCAGAATCAAGAAGATATCTAATGAGGATAGTAATAAGTTAGAGGTGCCTTTCACCATGGAGGAAGTTAAAATAGCCGTGTGGAATTGTGGTAACGACTAGTCACTAGGCCCGGATGGCTTCACATTTGCTTTTATTAAAAAGTTTTGGAATGTTGTTGGACCAAATTTCTTGTTGGGTTGTATAGACTTGATCAAATTCAAGTGAGCATTAGGAATCACAAGTGAACATCATGGATCACAAGTGAGCATCAAGAATTACAAGTGAGCATCAAGGATCACATGTAAGCATCATGAATCACGAGTGAGCATCATGGATCACGACTGAGCATTAGGGATCACGAGTGAGCATCGAGGATCTCGTGTGAGCATCATGGATGTTGAAAATGCTCAAGTAGGTCACCTTGATCGAACCACGTTAAATGTTGTGTTTTTCAGAAGTTTTATTTCGTAAGTTTCACCGAAGTTTGTTTGATATTTGTCTGAAGTTCTTAATTTGTTTTGTTGTTATCGAAACAAACTGGTATCAAAGCTATGGCTGAAGATGGGAATGTTAAGTTCGACAAATTCACTGGTCATGATTTTGGTTTTTGGAAAATGCAAATCGAATACTATCTCTACCAGAAGAAGTTACATGAACCATTGTCTGAAAGCAAACCTGAAGAAATAAAGTAGGAGGATTGGGAACTGTTAGATCGGCCGACACTTGGTGTGGTCAGATTATCCTTGGCAAAGAAAGTAGCTTGCAACATTGTCAATGTGAAGAGTACTTATGGGTTGATTAAACCACTATCTAACATGTACGAAAAACCTTCAACAACGAATAAGGTTCACTTGATTCGATAGTTGATAAATCTGAAGATGAAGGAGGGTGGCTCGGTGACTGATCATGTTAATCAATTTAATTCAATCCTATCAAGGCTAATGCCATTTGAGATTAAATTTGAAGATGAAGTCATGATGTTGCTATTATTATCATCTTCGCCTAATAGTTGGCCTCGTACAGTGACAACGGTTAGCAACTCAACTGGGGGTTTTAAGTTGACATTCAAAGGCATTCATGATTTAATCCTTGGTGAAGATGTATGCAGACGAAGTGCTAGAAAAACTTTGAATAATATTCTGAGTACTAAGAATAGGGGAAGGGAGTCCAACATAAGGGGTGGGGTAGTGGAAGATGAAAGTCGAGAAGAAGATGTGGACATAACAACAGGAGCGATGTTATATATTGGAACTGAAAAGAGAGTGGTCATGTCAAAACTCAGTTCCCAAAGCTCATAGAAGATAAAGGCCAAAAGGATATGAATATTGCAACAGATTTTGAAGGCGACACACTCATTTGTTCAGTTGAAAACTCATTAGAATCCTGGGTCTTGGATTTTGGTGTGTCATTTCACTCTATTCATTCCATAGATGTAATGCAACACTTTAGGCATTTCCAATGGAAGGTCAAACTGGCATATAACAAGTGTATGGATATCATGAGTGTTAGAGATGTGGTTCTCAAAACGACTCTAGGTGCAGATTAGACTTTAAAGAATGTCAAGTTCATTCCATACCTAAAGAGGATGTTGATATCAGTTATGGAACTTGATAATGAAGATCATCATGTTGCATTTGGTGATCAAAAATGGAAAGTGAAGAAGGGAAACTTGATCGTTGCTAAGGGTCAAAAATATGATACACTATATCTGGTGGAAGTTTATGAATATTAAGCACATGTTGTTGAAGGGGTTGAGACATCCACTTTATGCCACCAAAGATTTGTTCATATGAGTGAGAAGGGAATGATGAAGCTTGTATCCAAAGGGAGAATTCCAAATATGAAGATTGTGATAAATGCTTCTAAACCATGTTCTATTAGAAGACATAAGAAAGTCAATTTTGAAAAGATAGGCAATTCGCCTAAGTTTAGGAAGTCGGTTTTAGTTCATTCTAGTGTTTACAGCCCCACTTCAATTCTTCTGTGGGAGGATTCCAGAATCATGCAAGATCTATCACTATTGAAAGGATAGATAGATATTAAGGAAGCTGTGGGAGCTCTGAGAAATCTGGAAAGAATGGGAGCTTTGTGATAATAGTTATGAGGGTGGAGTTGTAGGTGTTTCGAAGACCATACCTCCTATTATCCTGAGGACCACTAAGAAAAGTACTCTAGTGAGAAATTCTCCATTAACCAACGAATTGTAGATGTGTGAGAATGGGTTAAAGCAATAGGCCTTGAGGATGAACTCCATACAGTGGGAGAATGCTATGTATAACGAGTTGAGTGGACTGTAGAATGATTAGATGTTTCAGGCTAAGGATGAGATAGATGGTGGAAAAAATTTCAAGGGAAGATGGGTAGTCAAGGGAATCCAACAAAAGTGAGAGTGTGATTCTCCAGTTGTGAAGATGACTATAATCAGTTCCATCTTGAATGTAGTGGCCTCTGACAATCTTCATCTATAGTAGCTAGATGTGAATAGAACATATCTCCTTGATGATAATCTACAAGGAGACATCTGGAAGGCACAAACATAAATTGCTCTTACAGCTGGTAAGAAAAGGTCGGTATTCAAAAAAGGAAAACATGTATGGCATGAAGATTTTGAATGGCAGTGTACACTAAGTTGTTCAAACCTTCAAGTGGGAGATTATTGGGCGCGCCTTAGTACGCTAGGCGTAAACCTCGTACGTAGGGCGTACGTGGAGATCATGCAACCCCAATTTTTAGGGTTTTAGCTAATATTTAAACCTTATTATAGCTTCACTTTACCATTCCCATTCAACCTCTTACTCTGTAATCGATCCCCAAGCAAACCCTAAGAGCAAGAGTGTGTTTTGGAGTCTTTTGAGAGTTTTGAAGTGTTTTTGAAGAAAGAAGAAAGTGGTGAGAAGATCTTGAAGTTTGAAAGCACTTTGGATCTGGGATTTCTATCTTGATTGCAAACTCCAGGAAGTGTTTTTGTAGATCTAGATTCTTTGTAACGCCCCATTTCTGGTATGTGATTTAAATAAAGTAATTTTCATTTCTTAAGGGGTACTCAACGAGTCAGTAGCCCGACTCGTCGAGTAGAAGCGGGGTTTGCACGCGATTTAAGTTGGCGACTCGACGAGTCCATATTCCCAGACTCGGCGAGTCTGCCAGTCTAGATGAAACCCTAATTTCAAGGGTTTGCACCCTATTTAAACATCTTATGTGTCCCAAGACCAGCCTCCCTCACCCACAAAGAGTCCCATAAGAAACCCTAGCCGTTCTTAAGCATTTTTGGAGCTTTTTCTCACTTGTGAAGGTTTTAGTGCATCTTGGGGATTTGGGAAAGAAGAGAGAAGAGAAGTATTCAAGGGGAGCAAGTAGATCCAAACTTCTGGTTGCATTTCAGTCCCCTTTGAGGTATCAAGCTCGAATCTTTTCTTATTATCAATTAGATCTCTTGAGAAGTTTGCTCTTGTTGATTTTGAGCCCTTTCTAGACCTTAAGGTCGAATTAAGAGTTAATATGATGAATGGACTTCAGATCTAAGCTTTCTAGAGCCTCTTAAGCTCAAGGTTGCCACCTTTATTGAGCCAAGTTTCCATTCCAAGCTTAGATCTCTTCCTTTAGCTTATTTTGGGTATTTGAGCTTCATATTATCATGCATGCACATAAAGTTAGAAACTTTACGTGAAAAACCAGCCCTAGGGGCCCAGGTCTATGAATGGAATGCACTGGATTCGAGCAGAATCGACTGTTTAGTAATGAAATGCATGGGACTCGACGAGTCGTTCTTCAGACTCGGAGAGTCGAATCGCGAGTCCCTATTTTTCCCCATTTGAGAGTTTAAGGTGGAATCAGTGAGTGGATAAGGGACTCAGTGAGTTAGGGCTCAGATCTAGTTTGGAGGGACTCGACGAGTTGTTCACACAACTCGGCGAGTCGTGCCTGATCTCATTCATAGGATGAAGGAGGACTCGACGAGTTGTTCATACAACTCGGCGAGTCAGATGAAGATGAACTAGATGTTAGTATCGAAGAGGAACTCATCGAGCCTTTGCCAAACTTGACGAGTAGAAGCGGGTAGAGGATTAGAAAGGATGACAAGGACTCGGCGAGTTGGCGGCCCAACTCAGCGAGTCAGGTCAACTGAGAGTTGACTTTGGCCAGAAGGTTGACTTTGACCAGGGGTAAAATAGTCATTTTACCCCGAGGGCAGTTATCAGTATCTGATCTAGTGTTTATGGGATTTATAGCCGGGGAGTTCCGGAGCAGCAGTCAGACAGTTTCAGATTTAGCATCTCAGCAGCCAGCATTACGAGGTGAGTTTTCCTTCCAGTAGGAACGGGTCCACGACCACAATGCCGACCCGTTTAGTTAGCAGTAGTTCCCGACTTCGGTCTGATGCAGTAGTTCAGTGTGCTTGAGGTCTTTGTGATTCAAGCATGTCTTTGTGTTATGTGTTCCGGACTTCGGTCCGGTGCAGTATGCAGTATATGTGTTTATGCTAGTAGTTATGATTATGCTATGCTATGTTCAGTCAGTTTCTGGACTGCGGTCCGATGTAGAGGGCAAGGCCCTGGTTAGTTCCGGACTTCGGTCCGATGCAGTTTCCGGACTTCGGTCCGATGCAGAGGGCAAGGCCCTGGTTAGTTCCGGACTTCGGTCCGATGCACTTTCCGGACTTCGGTCTGATGCAGTGGGCGAGGCCATAGTTAGTTCCAGACTTCGGTCTAATGAAGTGGGCAAGGCCCAGTATGTGCTTTATATGTATTAGTATGGTGTGTGGTAGTTTGGGGAGCTCACTAAGCTTCGTGCTTACAGTTTCAGTTTTGGTTTCAGGTACTTCAGCTAGCAAAGGGAAGGGCTCGGGATGATGGCATGGCACACACCACAGTTATAGCCTGAGAGTTAGACTCTGATGTTTTGATATGATCTTGACTCTAGTTTCGATTTGATAAAATTAATTATGACACTTTGTGATACATGATTCATGGTTTTATCTTTTGATATTTGATATTGTGGGTTTTTAGTAATATTAAAACAAAATTTTTGGGTTGTATTTTTGGGATGTTAGAAGTTGGTATCAGAGCCTTGGTTTGAGGGATTCGGGCGCACTCCCGAGTGTGTCTGAACTCAAACTAAGGAAGTGGTATAAAATTTTCAAAAGAAAAGAGTTTTAGAAAAGCAAAAAGAAAACTTAAAAAGAAAAGAGTTTTTGAAAAGAGAAAAGGGTGTGGTGCATGCGATCAGCCGAGCTCAAGTAAGTACTCCCAAATTACACATACAAGTTTATATTATGATTATCAGTTTCAGCTTCAGTAGAACAGCATGCTAGAATAGGACTAAGGATCTAGGAGGATGCCTTATGTGCCTGCTATATGTGTTTCAGGTTTATTAGAAATGCATGCTAGTATTGAGTAGACAGTAGTAGGATAGCCTGTTTAGGTTATGCCTGATAGTATGAGCTTAGCATTGTATGGTAGTACAGTTTCTTGTTATGAGGATAGAATTGCTTGAGTAGTTTCCTGTGTCTGAATGATGCTTTCTTTGTGCTTTGTGGGACTCTGAGTGATGGGAGTTAGCCATTAGGTGAATACGTCACGTCACATGTGATCAGAATTGAATAATCTCAGAGTGTTAGATTTGGCCCTATTGCGCAGCTCTCGTTTGAGTCTAACCGTTGTAGGGACGAGTCTTTTACTCAAAGGATTATCTCAGCCTCGTCACATGTGATGGTATTCAGGTGATGACTAATTGGCATTACAAGGAGGCCTTCAGCAGCTGAGGACTGGTTTGGGTAGAGTCAGAGATTTCCCTAGGGAAAGCCTAGGATGAGAGTAGCAGAGATCAGTAGCAGTAGAAGGGACTTGGTTGAGTTAAGGTAACTCTTGAGGAAAGTACGGATAGATGTGGAAGGTAGTATGGGCCCGTACTACTGAAAGCAGAGGATCCATACTCGATTCAAGAGGGGCCAAGAGGAAACCAGGGAAATTGTAGATTATGTGTGAGATCCCTCAACAACGATGAGTATTCTGACAGTTATTGTGATATATTTTCAGCATGGTGACGTTGCGCGAGATACTAGTTGGCAGTTCAGGTACTGGGGAGGGATCTGGCTCTGGCTCCGGAACCGGGCAGCTTGATGGTTGGATGAGAGAGTTTATTTCAGCAGAAATTATGCGCAACATCATTGATCAGACTCCTGTGATCTTCGGTTCGGTCAAGGAGGCCGTTGTGGAGCTTTTGGATAGCCGCCGCGGGGCCTTTCAGGCCGAGATTGTAGCAGAGCAGGTGGGGACTCATCTGGAGCCCGAAGCTTGTGGACCTCTGGGATCCTTCTGGAAGGAGGATCCTACCCCTAGATTTTATAGCTTGGGGTCAAAAGTGAATGGTGCACCATGTTTTCAGGGGAGTCAATTACAGGATTGGATTGCTGCAGAGGTTTTGTGGGCCCTCCACGAAGAGTTACCAGACACCATTGGGCATGTCACCGATAAAGTGGTCGCCGGGATTGAAAGGCGGACCTCAGCTATCCAGGCGATGGGTGAAATGGTCACTGTGACCCGGGAATAGGAGATTGGTTCAGATAGTCGGCTAAGGAAGAGGAAGCGGTCTTCCGGTCTAGTTCGACAAGATGGGCAGGTGGACACTGCCATAGTTGGTGTCGAGGACCCACAGGGTTGAGATGGTTGCACGAGGAAGGAGGGAGCACGGGATGATGTGCGTAGCAAGTCTAAGTGCGGAAGATGCGGATGGAAGGGTCATAGACGCCAAGAATGCACAATAGAAGTGGAGTTATGCCATCGTTGCCATCAGCCCGGTCATGTCAGGGCAAATTGCCCTGCTCAGCGGATGGGGCAGCCTTAGTATCATCGCAGGCCTCGGAAGGAAGGAGGATTCGGGGGTTCTTCAGAGCAGGTTGCGGGTATGAATCTTCCTCTCTCTATCAGCTTATGTTATGATTTTATTGTTATGGTTCTGCATCAGTAAGGATAATGATATTTCGAAATTTTGTGGCCTGCTTGTGATTGATTTATATGCCAATTACATACCGAGAATTATTAGCGGATAGCGAAAGATCATATCCCAAATCGCGGGATTGGGAGAGTACAACATCATCTTGGTTTATTCCAAGATGTAGGAGCAGCTTGAGAAGCACCTGAGGGGGGGGGGGTGCTAGAGACTTTGAGGAAGGAGAGACTTTTTGAAGGGTACTCCAAATGTGAGTTCTGGTTGCGCGAGGTGCAATTTATTGGGCACCTTGTCAATCATAAGGGTATTCTAGTCGTTCCGACCAAGACGGAGGCCGTGACGCAGGGGGAGATTCCGAGTTCTCCAATTGAGATTCGGAGCTTCCTGGGTTTAGCGGGTTATTACCAGAGATTTATTTGGGTTCTTGGAGGTGGTGTAATCTTTTGGACTGGCTAGTATTGAAACACTAGCAATGGTAAGCTTGTTTCAGCAGATTGGGCATAGAATGGTAAGAAGGATTGAGAATCCTTCCAGGATTGTGTGCCGTAAGACGTTAGTTGAATCAAAGTGGGGGAGAATCATCCAAGGATTCAGAAGGAGGAACAGTTTTGAAACTGGGATAAGTTTTGCATCCTGGTCTGGAAAGAAGACAGCCCAAGCGGCTGTATGGTTTGAGGATAGCGTGAGATGGAAGTTCGGAAAACTTTCCAATAAAGAGATCGTGTTCCTGTAATGTTTGCTAGCAAGCCTTAGGGAATCAAGTTGGGGATCCCAGTCAGAACATGAGTTCAGCTGAGTGCCGGTCAAGCGCGTGTTCGATCCAGTATGGAGAGTGTTGTAAGTCTGTGGGTGTAGCCGTAGCATTCACAAGATTAGCGGATAGTTTTAGAGTGTTGTAAGTCTGCGGGTATAGCCGTAGCATTCACTATCAGTCAGATAGTATCAGAGTGTTGTAAGTCTGCGGGTGTAGCCATAGCATTCACAAGATTAGCGGATAGTGTTAGAGTGTTGTAAGTCTGCAGGTGTAGCCGTAGCATTCACAAGATTATCAGATAGTGTTAGAGTTCTGTAAGTCTGCGGGTGTAGCCGTAGCATTCACTAGGTTGGTAGATAGCGTGAGTGCGTTGTTAAGACGCGGAAGGAACAGTAGTACCCACCAGTTGGGGTGTAGTAGTGAGGATATGGAAATCCACGGATTGGATTTCGAAATTACCTAGACGGATTAGACCTGGTTAAGCCAGTGATAAGACTATAGAAGCACCACTACAGCTTTGAGAGCAAGGAAGCAGGGGTCTGCTTAAGGTCATTCATGACATGAGGCTACCAATGGTCATGTAGCAATCACTTTTAGCCTTGGGTTTGGTGACGTCAGGATTCGACGTATGGAATCGATCAGTTAGACCAGAAAGTTATTAGAGCCTCAGGGGCATGGTAACTAGTGGTAACAAGTTCTAGAGAAGGAATTCGTTCAGAAGACGTGTGAGGCGGCTAAGTGGGAGTCCTTTGGCTCCGCAGCCGGGCCGAAACCCGGTATTTCTGATGACTGACGAATGAATTAAGACCAGGAGGGTCTCGTTAGACTTTGGAAAGCAGCCATGCAGCAACATGCTGTTTCAGGCAGTTCAGTGTTTCAGGCAGTTCAGTGTGTCAAACAGTTCAGTGTTTCAGGTTCAGTGTTTCAGGCAGTTCAGTGTTTCAGGCAGTTCAGTGTTTCAGACAATTTTGGGTCTCCAGCAGTAATGGTATTTTGGGATTTTATGTGCGGTTAGAGTCACAGATAGCTTGGGTTATGCTAAGTCACTTACAACACGATTATCTGAGTTATGGCCAAGTATAAGTGAATCGCAGGGATAAGTGGATCTGTGAATTATGTTGCTCTAGTAGGAACCTGGAGTAGTTATCATGTAAGGAATGGTAAGGAATGAATTCGAGGATGAAATCTAATTTAAATGGCTGGAGTAATGGATAGCGTGAAAGGTAGGTCCTTCGCAGTGGCAGGGGAGGTGGTTAGTTATGGGGAGTACAGAGGTGGTACTCAAGACCACAGAGTTGATCTACCAGATCCGTAGCAGACTGCAGACTGCGTATAGTCGGCAGAAGAGTTACGCCAACAGGAGGCGTTCAGATTTGGAGTTTCAGGTGGGCGATATGGTCCTCCTGAAGGTATCACCCTGGAAGGGTGTTATCAAGTTCCGGAGGAGGGGCAAGTTGGGCCCCAGGTTCATTGGTCCGTGTAGGGTTTTGGCCCGGGTGGGTCGGGTTGCTTATCGGTTGAATCTTCCAGCAGAGCTTAGCCAGATCCACAACACTCTCCATGTTTCTCAGTTGAGGAAGTGTTTGGCGGACGAGTCAGCAGTTGTACCCTTGGAGGATATTCAGGTTGATAGCAGCCTGAATTATATTGAGAGGCCCGTTGCGATCTTGGATCGGAAAACGAAGACCCTTACGAACAAGGTAGTCCAGCTAGTGAAGGTGCAGTGGCAGCACCGGAAGGGTTCAGAATGGACGTGGGAGGCCGAGGAGGAAATGAGGGAGCATTACCCAGAGATATTTATAGATTCAGCAGCAGCAGACTTCGAGGTCGAAGTCTAAGATAAGTGGGGGAGAGTTGTAACGCCCCATTTCTGGTATGTGATTTAAATAAAGTAATTTTCATTTATTAAGGGGTACTCGACGAGTCAGTAGCCCGACTCGTCGAGTAGAAGCGGGGTTTGCACGCGATTTAAGTTGGCGACTCGACGAGTCCATATTCCCGGACTCGGCGAGTCTGCCAGTCTGGATGAAACCCTAAATTCAAGGGTTTGCACCCTATTTAAACATCTTATGTGTCCCAAGACCAGCCTCCCTCACCTACAAAGAGTCCCATAAGAAACCCTAGCCGTTCTTAAGCATTTTTGGAGCTTTTTCTCACTTGTGAAGGTTTTAGTGCATCTTGGGGATTTGGGAAAGAAGATAGAAGAGAAGTATTCAAGGGGAGCAAGTAGATCCAGACTTCTGGTTGCATTTCAGTCCCCTTTGAGGTATCAAGCTTGAATCTTTGCTTGTTATCAATTAGATCTCTTGAGAAGTTTGCTCTTGTTGATTTTGAGCCCTTTCTAGACCTTAAGGTCGAATTAAGAGTTAATAAGATGAATGGACTTCAGATCTAAGCTTTCCAGAGCCTCTTAAGCTCAAGGTTGCCACCTTTATTGAGCCAAGTTTCCATTCCAAGCTTAGTTCTCTTCCTTTAGCTTATTTTGGGTATTTGAGCTTCATATTAGCATGCATGCACGTAAAGTTAGAAATTTTACGTGAAAAACCAGCCCTAGGGGCCCAGATCTATGAATGGAATGCATTGGATTCGAGTAGAATCGACTGTTTAGTAATGACATGCATGGGACTCGGCGAGTCATTCTTCAGATTCGGCGAGTCGAGAGGCGAGTCCCCAATTTTCCCTATTTGAGAGTTTAAGGTGGAATCAGTGAGTGGATAAGGGACTCGGTGAGTTAGGGCTCAGATCTAGTTTGGAGGGACTCGACGAGTTGTTCATACAACTCGGCGAGTCGTGCCTGATAGGATGAAGGAGGACTCGACGAGTTGTTCATACAACTCGGCGAGTCAGATGAAGATGAACTAGATGTTAGTATCGAAGACGAACTCGTCGAGCCTTTGCTAAACTCGACGAGTAGAAGCGGGTAGAGGATTAGAAAGGATGACAGGGACTCGGGGAGTTGGTGGCCCATGAGGGCAGTTATCAGTATCTGATCTAGTGTTCATGGGATTTGTAGCTGGGGAGTTCCGGAGCAGCAGTCAAACAGTTTTAGATTTAGCATCTCAGCAGCCAGCATTAAGAGGTGAGTTTTCCTTCCAGTAGGAACGGGTCTACGACCACAATGCCCACCCGTTTAGTTAGCAGTAGTTCCGGACTTCGGTCTGATGCAGTAGTTCAGTGTGCTTGAGGTCTTTGTGATTCAAGCATGTCTTTGTGTTATGTATTCTGGACTTCGGTCCGATGCAGTATGCAGTATATGTGTTTATGCTAGTAGTTATGATTATGATATGCTATGTTCAGTCAGTTTCCGGACTTCGGTCCGATGCAGAGGGCAAGGCCCTGGTTAGTTCCGGACTTCGGTCCGATGCAGTTTCCGGACTTCGGTCCGATGCAGAGGGAAAGGCCCTGCTTAGTTCTGGACTTCGGTCCGATGCAGTTTTCGGACTTCGGACTGATGCAGTGGGCGAGGCCCTAGTTAGTTCCGGACTTCGGTCTGATGCAGTGGGAAAGGCCCAGTATGTGCTTTATATGTATTAGTATGGTATGTGGTAGTTTGGGGGAGCTCACTAAGCTTCGTGCTTAGAGTTTCAGTTTTGGTTTCAGGTACTTCAGCTAGCAAAGGGAAGGGCTCGGGATGATGGCATGGCACACACCACAGTTATAGCCTGAGAGTTAGACTCTGATGTTTTGATATGATCTTGACTCTAGTTTCGATTTGATAAAATTTATTATGACACTTTGTGATACATGATTCATGGTTTTATCTTTTGATATTTGATATTGTGGGTTTTTAGTAATATTAAAACAAAATTTTTGGGTTGTATTTTTGGGATGTTACATTCTTACTCTTTTAAGTCACTTTTTGGTCCCAAAATGGTGATTCTTGATCATGTCATGTTCTTGACCCATTAAGCCATCCTTTCAGACCTTAGGAAGGGTCTTGAGCCATAAAAATGGGGTCTTAGTGGATAATACAATTTTTGGGAATTGTCAACCATCTAGAATTATTATAGACTTAAAATAGAAAATTTGGAAGGTGCCTATCATATAGATTAAAGCTCGTAAGTATATGTTTCATAGGCAATGTGAGACTAAGAAACAAAGGTGTAAAGCGTGTACCAATTCCACATTGGTTGCTTAATTTTGGTGTTCAACAACTGGTTTTGTTTTAGTTTTGCTGGGCTCATTGTAGAAGATATTTTCAAAAGAGACCAAGCCACAATATGTTAAATTCGGTTGACACCTGCTTGTTGAATGGTTTTGTGGTTCATGTATTATATTCCGGTTATCTCATTGTTAGTTGGTCACTTAGTCGCATTTCCATATCTAAGCCAATAAAGGACCCGACGAGTAGGAGCTGGCAGATGAAATCCTAAATTTCGGGGTTTTGCACCCTATTTAAGGATCACTTATCCCCCTCAGCCTCTCTTACTGCTCCCCTCGACTTCACAAACCCTAATTCGTGTTGTTCTCTATATTGGTGTGCTTCTTAGCTTGGAAGAGGGATTTTGGTGAGGAAAGGTTTGAAGACCAAGAAGCTTTGAACAAGGAACAACTGGGGATCGGAAGTCTACCTCAGTTTATCACCATTTGGAGGTATCAAGTCATCACCTTGAGCTTCTTCTAGTTAAACCCCCTTTCTATTTTGAGTTTTGGGACCATTTTGGGCATTTGGTGTTTCATTTCGAGTGATGAACCAAGATCTGAAGTTGCAACTTCAGATCTAGGCTCGTCTTGGCCCTTATCATCATAAAGTCTCAGCCTTCATCATGTTGGTGAAGCTCTTTTTCCTATAACTCCTTCTTTAGCTTGTTTTAGGTCATTACCACCTTGCATGCACGTAAAGTTTGCAACTTTACATGATAAACATGCCTTGGGAAGCTGGATCTACAATATGGAGCCTTAGCATGGCTTAAAAAGCATCTGTATAAGATGAGAATATTTCGCTATAGATCGATAGATTCTAAACAGAAAAACAATATTAATCAAGTAAAGAACACAAGAATGGATCAAATGATGTCGAATGATTAATAACTCACACGTTAGAAGAGCTCGATGAAGAACTTCAACTATAGAGGTGTGTTAGGGTTACAATGCATAAACAATTAATGAGAACGATAACCTGAAAGCTATACATGCATGCAATATATATACGCTAACCCTAATAATAATCCACGGTTGGACAGGCCCAAACCAGGTAAACTAAATGGACTATTAACCGAGCCCAAAGACGCAACACTTAAACCCAACAATCTCCCCCTTTGCGTCAATAGAGGCGAGAGATCAATTCGGTTGAGCAACTGTAGACTTCTTCACTGTCTTGAACACATTCGGTATAACGACCAAAAGAGTGTGACGAAATGCTATATACCACCGAAGCATGTCAGAGAAGTTCTTCTTATCCGAATCAATGTTCTGTTTACACCTATGAGTTATGTCAAGTACGTGCTCCAAACAGGAAGTGGAGAATAGGTGTTTGTCAACAAGAGTGAAAATGAATTTTTCACCTTCGCTTCTAGTGAACATAACAGTGTGATGAACCGGATCTATCATATGCCCATTTTCATCTTATTTAGATCACTTGGCTTCCCGATAGGCTTTACAACAGGTCTCTTTCTCAAAACGCTTGCAATCTCCTGATCCATCTTAGCAACTTCATGGATGTAGGAAGCCAACATTGTTTTAATGTGATTGAGGATCGGCCCATACCGCTCTTGATTAGTAAGCAAAATATTGAACAACAGAATCCAATCATGTGGGTTCAGGTTTGGAAGATCAGCTAACGGAATCATATGAACCGAGTTATCAGAACATCGGGTCACCCTGAACTTCACATTGATAAATTTCCCATCAATAGTCGGTTTCAGTACCTTGACAGAGGTTATTTTCTGAGCACTCCATGTCAAGTATTGGGGTTGGGCAAATTCAAGATAATAGTCGACCAGATCTTGATCAACCTGTGGGTGAGGAGAAGGGACTTCAACCGTTGAATCAAAACAGTGGAACACGAATGCCCTACAGGTGATGGGCATGTCAAATTGAGAATCCCTTGTGTTCTCGCATTCAAACGAGCCAACAGGTTCCAGCCAATGAGTGCTAGGAGACTCAATTGCTTCTTTGATCAATCTTTCCCTGGTCCAAATGGGAAAGAGAGCCTGCTTGCAAATCAGAGCGTCTTGAACTTCTTTCTGCTTTCTCTCTTTCTCTTCTTTCTCTCTGGCTATCCTTAGATTTTCATTGAGTTCTTTATCCCTCTTCTTCCTCTATAAAGCCTTAGCAATTGTTTCTTCTTCTTCGTCATCACTATTTTCAACAACACCCTTCACTTTTTTCTGCTTGCCAGAGCCCGAAGCTTCATTAACCTTCGGTTCTGTTTCTTCAACAACTTTGGGTGGAACTGGAGGATTTTGATCTTCTTCTCCCCCTTGTTGCGGAGTGACCACAGGCTCCGGAACACCCTGAATTTGACTTAAGATCTGAATTGCAGGAAGAAGTTTAGCTGTCAGGTGATTCCGGATAGTAAGGGTAAGAATAGGGTCATGTGCATTAACAAGATTACTGAGGATCGAGAGAACATCCCCAGTATAACTTTTAAGAACCGCTCGCTCAGTCTGAAGTGAGGCAATTTCTTTCTAAGCTTGAGCAAGATGATCTGACTGAAGTTCAAGTTGTGTAGTCTTGTGAGCAAGTTCGTCCCTAATCTTGTTTTCCATGGTCAGGTCAGCCTGAAGCTTATCAAGGCGAGTGTTAACCGATGTGAGAAGAGAAGAATGATCAGCCTTGAACTCAGTGCGAACAGAATCAAACTTCGCTTTCTCTTCTTGAAGGGACTTGGAGAGAGAATCAACAGAAGCACTAACCGTAACAACATTGGAATCGGCATGGGCTTTGAGTGATTCCAAAAAGATCTTCGATTCACGAACAAGATTTGTGACTGCTGTTGTTGCTTTCTGGCAGCTAGAGGTTGAGGCATCTACAACCTTTATAGACTTGTCTATTGAGTCTATATACTGCTGAAGAGCAGTATCAAGAAAAGCTTTCAAGACAACTTCAGAGTAAGTAGCAGAGGAACCAATTAACTTGTCAAGCTTATCATTAAGAGCTTGTAAATGTAGCTTTGTCACCAGAGCTTCTTCCTCATTTTCACTTGATAGGCGATATGGACTATAGTAAGTGGAGTCAAAGTCAAATTCTGTACCTCCCAGAATAGGTTCAGAGTCTGTGGAAGAAGATGGTGAGAGAGGTTTGATGGTAACAGGTGTGTCAAAACCAATGGTTTGTGCCCCCGTATCAGATACGTTGACATTTGTCGAAGGTCCAGTGGTTGTGGTAGTGGTAGCCTTATAAAAGAGTGGTGGTGGTAATGGAGTAGTAGAAATTGGTTGAGAAGAGATGGGTGGTGGAAGGGGAGCAACCGAGATTGGTATTGAGGTTTGTTTAGGAGAAGGAGAAGTAGGAATATGAACCTGTTCCTCAAGGGTTGGTGATCGAGGAGGAGTATTTCCCCTTGGTGAGTCTTCGTTATCAACCTCTTCTTCTTCATTGACTAGATTGTCCTCGACAGTGGAAACAAAAGGCTTCGGTGCATTTGGTCGGTTAGCCATCTTCTTGATCTTCTTGTTTTTGGAAGCCGAAGGTGCATCAGTATCCGCCTTACCCTTTTTAGGAGACGATGGACCTTCGGTTTTGGCTTTCTTAGCCTCCCGTTTCTTCCCTCGCTTGGCAGGTTTGTCAGCAACCTCCAATGAATTCTGCATCTCAGGATTGAGTTGGCGTGGACCCGAAGGAGGCAGCTTCCTGAAATCCTCCATGACATTACTTTCACTCGAGACACATCGACTCATTGACTCAGGAATTGAACCGATGTACAGGAACTTGGTAGGGCCAGTTACGATAATCTTGACCGTGTGAAAAGTAGCAATCAAAGACGTCAGAGCATCCTTCCTGACAGGAATTTGAAAAGTTTCAATAGCTCGGCGAGTGACTAAGGTCCAAAAACGACCGCAGGAGATCTCAGAATATTTGGATGAGGAGTTGAGACTCTGCACCAGTTGTGCCCAGAGAAGTGACCCGTAATCTAAATTGATGCCGTTATAGAGACCATAAAGAATGGTCATGAATCCTTTACTTGCCCCATCCGACCCTGCAACACGTTCTGTTAACCCCTTGTAGAGAAGGGTAAGAAGACCATTCCATTGAGGTGGCAAACAGGACTTCTTGAATTTTGTCACCGTCGTTAGAACGTCTGTGTATCCCGTGTCATAAAGCATCGAGAACAACTGAGTCGTTGTAATGAAATCCGGTGAGATGACGGAGGCATCTGCAACAAGCCCTAACAATGAACAAAAGCATGCCTTGGAAATAGAGGTCTTTTGATTAGAGATATCGAAGAAGATTCGTTCCTTGTGTTTGTCATATGAAGCAGTGAAATACACCGGTGATAGAAGGGACATGGGAACTGATTCGACTTGTGTGAGAGCAATCAACAATGGAGAATACTTGAGACACTCTACAATGTGAAGCATGTACGAATCGTAAAGAAAAGGATCTAGTTGGATGATGAGATTCTGATTGGGTTTTATCGTAAGCAAAGATGATGACATGGTTTGATCTTGGAAAGAGGATGATTCCGCCATTGTTGTAGTGAAGAAGAAGATGAACAGATGAATATCGATGGTTGTTTGCAAGAGAGTGGTTGAAGAAGGTAAGGAGGTACAATAGGCGTGAAAACACTCTTTTATACCGTTGCCAGGAGAGAGAAAAAATCCGCTGTGATGATGATACGATATCTGAAACGTCGCCTGAAAAAGCGAAATTTGACAGCTTGGTATCCCTAGAAATACGTCTGCAGGCGTGGGTATAGGAACCGTTTCAAATTCACGCGCCCAATTCAAATGCTTATCCAATAACCGTCTTCAATTTTGAAAATACAAGTAGCCCCAAACAAGACTCATTCGTTCGCTTCATGGTAAGCAACCATCACTCCTCCATAAGAAAGTGAACCACCATATCTGTTAGAACTGAAAGCACAAATCTGAAAAGTTCCACTAGTACCACAAAGAAGAGTTTTGGAAAATCATAAAGATCTTCGTGCAAGAGGGTGCCAAAGAAAAAGAAATAAAACAAAACATTTGTGGGAGTTAAGTGATGTCTATTTAGACACGAAACTGATGATCGCGGACACGAATCTCTTCCTTCAAAGTCAATAGAGACTGAGAAGTGTCTGTGTGGTTTCCCGTGAAATACGATCAAATGTTTGTAAAGAAACATTGAAAGGCATCTTTTCAGTTATAGGCTTTAGTGGGTAGTTTATCTTCAACCGAACATTGATACTTGAAATAAGACCGAAAGTTGAGTGAAGTACTTGTGAAACCGATGTGGTTTGTTGAACAAGTAGGTTGGAAAATATATTTAGTGACTGGATAATAGTAAGAAATCTCAAAACAAAATTAAACTATATCTTATGGGAAGGAACGTCCTGGTGTTAGACAATTTCATAAAGATCACGCAAAAATAAAAATAAAATGAGATTTCGTGAGGTAACAAGTAATAGCTTGAACATTAGAGCGTTCACCGTCAATTCATTCAAGGTGTTGGATTTTGGGTTTCACTTACCTCGTGGTAAACGAAACTAAGATCATCAACACAGAAATTGTGTAACCATAAACCTCAGTGGTAATTCCTGAGAGTCTCAAGGGATACGAATGTGGAGCGAAACAGGATGGAGAATAATGAGGTGCTTAAGGAACCGAAAGTACCTCTGCTATATAAGAATGACAAAGCAGAAAACTCTTAACTCATTATGAGAAAAGTAAGGTAGCTCGTGACTTGAGTGATTTTAACAGCCTGATTGGGAAGAAACGATTGGTGTTTATCGAATCATTAAGGCTTCACTCAGAGTCATGGAGGCTTCGGTCTACATGCAGCATCATGCTTCTAGGGACTCTTAACTAGAACATAGATAAGAATGTTATACCTGCCCCAATGTCATGGTGTTTCGCATCTGTGAACTTGAATTAATTTTGAGAATTAAGAGAAAAAGAAAAAAAACTTAAAAACAAATAGAAATATTTTTGTAGTTTTTGGATTTTCCGAAAAATAAATAAAAACAGAAAAGAAAATATTTTTGGATTTTTGGTATTTCTGAAAAATAATAAAAACAGAAAAGAAAATATTTTTGGATTTTTGGAATTTCTGAAAAATGATAAAAACAGAAAATAAAACAAATACTAAATATAAACACTCGAAAGAATAAGAAAGTTTTACAAAAATATACAACCGAAACCATACTTTAGAAAAGATGAAGCGAAATAGACCGAGCGTTCGGTTCATTTTGGTTCCGGAAAAATTCTAGAGCCAAAATAGACCGAGCGTTCGGTTCATTTCGGTTCCTGAAAAATTCTAGAGCCGAAATAGACCGAGCGTTCGGTTTATTTCGGTTCCCAAAAAATTCAAGAGCCGAAATAGACCGAGCGTTCGGTTTATTTCGGTTCCCGAAAAATTCAAGAGCCGAAAGAGACCGAGCGTTCGGTTCATTTCGGTTCCCGAAAATTCTGGAACCGAAATAGACCGAGCATTCGCTCTATTTCGCTTGTTCAATTTTAGTGAGAAGAAAGGGGTTTTGGTACTGACTCAGCTTCCATCATTCCCAAGCCTTGGAGTATCTTGTTAAAGCTTGCTTCTGGTAAGGCCTTAGTGAAAATGTCAGCTAGTTGATCTGAGGACCGAACGAAGTGAACTTCAACATTTCCATCTTCTACATGGCCCTTGATGAAGTGGTATCTTAGTGCAATATGCTTTGTCTTGGAGTGTTGCACTGGATTGTGACATATTCGAATCGCACTTTCAAAGTCACAGTAGAGAGGGATTTTCTTCATGCTTAAGCCATAATCTCTAATTTGGCTTTGTATCCATATGACCTGTGATGTACAGGATGCTGCAGTGATGTACTCAGCTTTGGTTGTGGAAAGAGACACGCAAGTTTGTTTCTTTGACTGCCAGCTGACAAGTTTGCCATCAAGGAACTGGCATCCGGCAGTTGTGCTCTTTCGGTCCAATCCACATCCACCAAGATCAGCATCAGAGAAAGCTTGAACAAAGAAGCCAGATTTTGCAGGATACCAAAGACCGAGAGATGAGGTTCGCTTCAAATACCGAAAAATATTTTTCATTGCGACCATATGAGGTTCTCTTCGATTTGCTTGAAACCTGGCACAATAGCAGACAAAAAACATTATTTCCGGTCTACTAGCCGTTAGATACATTAGAGATCCTATCATCTGACAATAGAGAGTCATATCAACAACCGGTTTCTCAAGAGATGGAGTCAACTTCGTGCCAAATGCCATTGGAACCTTTACTTTGGAATCTCCCGTCACGCCGAACTTCGTTAACAGAGTCTTCGTGTACGCTTCCTGATTAATGAAGATGTCTTCTGGTCCCTGTCTTATATATTCAATCCAAGGAAAAAGTTAATCGGACCCATTGCGATCATCTCAAATTTAGTCTCCATCAACTTCCTAAATTCAACTGTTAAGCTAGGATTCGTGGAGCTGAAGATGATGTCATCGACGTAAATTTGAACAATCATTATGTGTTCGCCTTCTTTCTCGCGAAAGAAGGTTGGGTCGACCGAACCTTGTTTGAACTTAGACATTTTGAGAAAACGTGTTGGAGTTTCATACCAGGCTCCCGGGGCTTGCTTCAATCCATAGACTGCTTTATCCAGAATGTAGCAGTGATCAGGATACTTCTCGTTCACAAATCCGGGTGGTTGCTCCACGTATAACGATTCTTCTAGTTCTCCATTCAAGAAAGAGCATTTTACGTCCATTTGGAAAACTTCGAAGTTTTTATGTGCAGCATATGCCAAGAAGATTCTTACAGATTCCAACCTTGCTACTGGAGTGAAGGTCTCTTCATAGTCTATTCCTTCTTCCTTGCAATATCCTTTCACCACCAGCCTCGCTTTGTTGCGAATGACGTTTCCCTTTTTATCCAACTTATTTCTAAAAACCTAATTTAAACCGACTACAGATGCATCCTTTGGTGTGGGAATCAGCCTCCAAACACGATTTCGTTCAAACTCATGGAGTTCGTCTTGCATAGCTTGCACCCAATCAGAGTGATCAAGAGCAGTATTCACCGTCTTCGGTTCAACTTTAGAGACAAACGAATTAAACATGCAGAATTCTACTTGAGAGAATAAAGCAGTTTGCTTCGCTTTCATTTGAGAGCGTGTGAGAACACCCTCAGATGATTCACCGATAATTTGAGTTTTAGGATGATCCTTTCTCCATTTTATGAGAGGAGGGTAATTTGGATCATAAGTAGGATCCAACTCAGCATTGACTTCTTCTTCCAGTTCTGACATATCGCCTTCGTCATTTGCATTTTCATTCTCCCCCTCAAATGGCGAACCGAATCCTATGTCAGGTTCAATGCTCTCCCCCTCAAGTGGATCTTCATGGGTTGGGGGTTTTTGATGGATTCTCCTCCTGGAAAGGCATTTCATTTGTTTTTGGTGTAGACGAACCCTCCCCCTGGAGTATAGTGCTTTCTCTTGGAGGGTCATCAGTAGCTGGATGATTACCTGATGCAGTGGGTTCGCTTTGAGTTTGCTTCTTGGTTGGTTGATGAGTTTCGCTTTCCATGACTTTAGCAGCTTCATCGATGATTTTCTTCAAGGAATCAATTTTGTTATCTGCTGCTTTCGCTTCTGAGTGGATCTCCTTTTCTGGTTCATTAAACAGCAGCATGTACTCTTCAAACAGATTGGAAATAGGAACCCAGACTTGACCGGTTTCTGGAAAGATTTCCTCCGTTGGACTTTCGGTTGTTCGCATTTTCTTCACGTGACTATCGTCAAAAGTAACATAGTAGGTTTCTTCAATCTTCTTCGAGCGTTTATTCAGAACCCTATATGCTTTTGAAGTAAGCGAATAGCCGAGAAAGATCCCTTCGTTTGCCTTGACATCAAATTTGTTTCGGTTCTCTTTGGAGTTGAAAATGAAGCATCTTGAACCGAACACGTGGAAAAACTTTACATTGGGCTTAAGATTATTCAAAATCTCGTATGGAGTAATGGAAAATCGCTTGTTGAGGTAGGATCGGTTCTGAGTGTAACATGCAGCAGCAATTGCATTAGTCCAGAAGTATAGTGGAAGAGAAGCGAAGCTGAGCATGGTTCGGTCCGCTTCACATAAAGAACGGTTTCACCTTTAATCGATCCCATTCTGTTTTGGAGTATAGGGAGCAGAGAAGTTGTGAGTTACTCCCTTTTCAGCCAAAAAATCTTCAAAGTCTTTATTTTTGAACTCTAGCCCGTTATCGCTTCTTATATTTCTTACCACCTTTCGGAGTTGCACTTCCACTTGTTTGATGAAAACCTTTAGCTTGGGAGTCTCCTCTGATTTTTGTTTAAGAAAGAAAACCCAGGTGAAGCGATAAAAATCTTCCACAATTACAAGTATAAACTTACTACCACCGATGCTTTCGATAGCCGAAGGGCCACATAGGTCGATGTGCAGTAGTTCAAGAGGTTCGATGATTTTTGTATTGATACGAGAAGGGTGACTCTTTCTGCTTTGCTTGCCCATCTCGCATGCTGCGCACAGATGTTCTTTGTCAAATTTGAGAACAGTAAGTCCACGCACGTGATCACCAAGCACTAGTTTATTAATATCTTTGAAGTTCCGATGTGATAGTCTTCGGTGCCACAACCAACTTTCATCTGAGTTCGCCTTTGATAGCAAACATATTGTTGGCTTTCCTTTTATAGGGTTGAGATTTAGAGGAAACATCTCCCCTTTACGCTCATATTTCAACAGAACTTTCTTCATTTGCTTTTCAATTATCTCTGAGCCCTCATCGTCAAACGAGACCTTCAAACCGGTTCCTACGACTAGTTGAGAAACACTGATGAGGTTGTGCTGCAATCCTTCCATGTAGGCTACTTTTCTTATTGAGAACTCTCCGTTGGTGATCATTCCATACCCTTTGATCGTGCCGTAAGAGTTGTTTCCGTATTTCACACACCCACCATCCTTAAGGGACCGAAACTCCCTAAGCTCTTCCCTCCTTCCTGTCATGCGACGAGAGCAGCCACTGTCAATATACCATTCTTCGCCAAACTGCTCGTCACTGATAACCTGCAAAAATTAAGCAGATTTAGGAACCCAAAGTCTCTTGGGCCCTGGTGAGTCTTTTACAGAATAGGGAATTGTAACATCAAGATTAACCATATATGTTCTTTTTATTAAAGTGGTTTCATGTTTTCGTTTGATGGTGTAAACTCTGATTTTATCTTGTTTTAAAGGGAGTGTGTTTTTGTTAGTTGGTTTCACAGTTGAGGTTTTCTTTGGAGTCCTAGGGTTAGCTGACTTTTTGGTATTATGCACTTCAGGATCTGAGTACAGCTTTCCCTTTCCTTTGACATCCTTCACAGAGTTGGGCTTTGGTTGAGAGTGAGGAGGATGGGATTTGGGACCGAAACTTGACTTTCGGTTCTGAGCACTTGTGTTGGGACCGAAACTTGACTTCCAGTTCTTTTGACAACTAGAATTAGGACCGAAACGGGTCGTTCAGTTCGCCTTACTTTTTGACGGGCGGTGATTGACCTGTGCTTCCTTTTTCATCTTGAGATTAGAAGCTTTTTCAGAGCGAACATAAGTGGGGTTTTGGGATTGCCAAAACTGCTTTCTCTCATTGATATTCTTCATGTATCTTTTGTTCCTCTGGCGTTTCTGTTCAACAAGTTGCTCTTGAGTCATGTGAATGTTGGCCTTAGGTTTCGTTTTCTTCTCATGAACTTCGGTTGTTGTTGATGAATCGGTGGTAGCTTTTCAGTGGTTCGTTTGGTATGTCTTTTGTACCACTTGTACCGGGTTTATCAAAGCTTGAGGGCTTGTTGAGGGGTTCGGGTATGTATCGTCCCTTAACTCTCCATGAGGTTTGCTCTGACAGACCAACTGTTTCATCTGCATTATCGATGGGAGCAGACCAGAAGTAGTCATCGCAACCTTCAGCATTATCTTTTTCAACCAAGGACGTCAATTCCACCGTTTGTTTCTTAGTTACTCCAGTGACTGAATACACTTGGTTTGGTGTAGTTTGCACCTTCTGATAAACAACGACCTTTTCTTTGAGTTTCTTCAACTTATCCTTTGACATCCGAGTGTATTCAACCGAATTTTCAGATATGAGTGGTTTTGCTGCTTCGGGTTCGCTCTTAAGAAATTCTGAACAATCGACCTCATCTTCTACAGAGATTTCACTCAGCTCACTCTCCTCATCAAATTCAGAAGTGGTTTCTAAATTTATTTTGTTTTCGGAAATAAATTTGGCGTTGGATGAGTCAAACTTCTATATAGTTTCAATCTTTATTTTTAATTTATCGTTTTTGTCCAGTAAATTCGTAAGCATGCATTTATGTTCTTTAGACTCAATGAAAGATTCAATTTTGTCGAGTCTATATTTGTAGGTTACTGAAATCTCATCTGAGGACATTATAGATTCACATTCACCAATGACTCCGTCCTCCTTAAATTCAAGGAAAGGCAAAATCATTTTATGAATCTTTTTACCTATCTCACAATCTAAATATAACTGAGTGATATTAGTATATAGGCGTTTAGCAATCAAACAGAAAACAGTTCTTTGTTTCAAAATTTTCAAATTGTCTCTTTGCACATAAATGAGTTCATCCCTAGCTCTAACTAACTCTAATTCCTTCTGCTGAATCCACATTCTTCTCTCCTTACTCTTGGAAGACTCCCTGCTGAGTTGGTCAGTTAGGTTAGAATTAGCTAGGCGAGTTTGCATAAGACTTCCACTTAATTTAGAAAATTTGAATTTTAATTCATTTAAATCTATTTCGTAGTTTGTTATTGGTACATTATGAGATTATAGGATAGTTTGTACCTTCTTGATCAACTGATCGCAATCGCTGATCTTTTCACTCATGGGCTTGGCAGCGAAACATCTGTCTTCCTTAAGCTTCGCTTCCTCATGCTTACTTTCGGTTGTTACCATTAAGCATCTACCAGCCGACTCAGTAACTCCTTCTCTCGACACATAAGCTCTTCCATGCGAGGGTCTGCGTACCTCTTCATCCTCGGAGTCTGTTGACCAGACTTCTACTCCACCAAATTCATCATCAACAATATTTTCCTGCACAATTAAATCATTCATAGAAACGTTAGTTGCTTTCTTCTTCTTTATCTCCTCCAACTTTCTCATGTAGTAATCTTCGTCATCTTCACCATCCTTCTTCTCAGCCATCTTCCTTAGCATGCAATCATTGGCAAAGTGGTTCTTGCCATGACAGTAGTTGCAATCGTACCCAGAGTCTCCCACAAACTTACTCTCCTTCTTTTCGTCGTCCTTTTGAGTGGTGTTCTTCGTTTCTTCTTTCACCTTTACAGAACTATAGCTTGCCTTCCAGTTTCGATTCTTGTTGACCGGGAACTTTCTGCGAGCAAACTTCTTTGGGTTTGTAACCATCATAGCATATTCTTCATTGGACAGATCACACTCTGACATATCAGATTCCTCCTCTTCGTCTGCTACATTCTTGGTCTTAGAAACAAGGGCCAGTGAACCCACACCCGAAACTACCTTCGCTTCCTTTGTCACCACGCTTTCATGAGATTTGAGTATACCCATCAGTTTGGCCAGTGAATATGATTTAAATTGCTCATGAGCCTTCACAGTCGAGACCACTGCCATCCATTCGGGCCTTAATCCATTCATGAAGGTAACCTTTTGTTCAATCACCTTCCTTTCAATGCCGTGCTTAATCATCTTGCTGAGCAGATCGTTGAAACGAACGAATGTCTGAACGAGCTTCTCTTCAGGTTTTTGTTCGAAAGCACCAAACTCAGAGAGGAAAAGGGTGTGGATCGATTGCTCTAGATCTTCATCAGTTGAATATAATTCCTTCAACCAATCCCATATTTCTTTAGCTATTATGCAGGAACTTACCAGACGAAAAGTATCGGATTACAATGCGAATCTGATCATCCTCATGGCTTTAACGTTGCATAACACCTTGTCTTTTTCGTCTTGAGGGATCTTATCTACGTCCGCCAAGAGCTGGTTATACTCTTTTTGAGTCTTGATCGTTCTGTTTGTTCCAGAGTAAACAAACGGACCCAATGTTATCGCTTCCCAGATTTGGTAGCCATCGTCTTCAGATCCTACGACATAGTCTTCGAAGTGATGCACCCATACTTCATAATATTGAGTATAAAGAATGGGAATCCTTGTAGTTGATCCTATATAGTTGGAGATGTTGATCGGATTGATTTGAGAGTCATCGTGAGACATGATGAACTTTTTCTGTTAGAATCAGACTTGTAAAGTTGAACTTAGGGTTTTATCAAACACAAGAGATACCGTCAACAAGAAGAGGACAGCTTCTATATATTGATAAAAGCGGAAACCCTAAAGTATTCTTCAAACAGAAGAGATGCGTATGCATTACACAGTCTCCTGCTCTGATACCAATAGATGAGAATATTTCGCTATAGATCGATAGATTCCAAACAGAAAAACAATATTAATCAAGTAAAGAACACAGTAATGGATCAAATGATGTCGAATGATTAATAACTCACACCTCAGAAGAGCTCGATGAAGAACTTCGACTGTAGAGGTGTGTTAGGGTTACAATGCATAAACAATTAATGAGAATGATAACCTGAAAGCTATACATGCATGCAATATATATACGCTAACCCTAATAATAATCCATAGTTGGACAGGCCCAAACCGGGTAAACTAAATGGACTATTAACCGAGCCCAAAGACGCAACACTTAAACCCAACAGTATGGATGAAGGATTGAAGGGACTCGGCGAGTCGCAAGGTCGACTCGGCGAGTCATATGAAGATGGTCATGAACTCGACGAGTTGATGAAGAACTCGGCGAGTCCGATGAAGTTTTCCTTGGGCTCGGCGAGTCAGTCGAATTACTCGACGAGTAGCCTAGGGTTTTTTCCAACATTTGGACACGAATGAACTCGGCGAGTTATAGGGGAACTCGACGAGTCAACCAAGGATTTCACGACTTCTCGAGTTCAGGAAGGACGCGACGAGTCGGTGAGCTACACTCGATGAGTCGGGTCAACATGGACTATTGACTTTGACTGTGGACTTTGACTTTAACCAAGGGTTGACCAGTTGACCTCTGGAGGCATTTTGGTAATTTGGAAATTTATGGAAAAAGGGTTTTACGGTAACTATAGGTGGTGGAGTTCGTGTTGGTGATTCGAGAGTTGAGCCTATCATTTTCAGTGCGACATTGTGAGGTGAGTTATCCTCACTATACTCAAGGGTCTAAGGCACCAAAGCCGACCCTTTGAATTGTTATTGGTTATGTTATGTTGGTATGATTTGTTAGATCGGTATCCTAGAGGGTAGGATGAAATTATGTGACATGTGGCATGACCTGTTAGTTCAGTTTCCTAGAGGGTAGGATAATATTATGTGGTATGTGGTACGATCCCTTAGATCAGTTGTTGTCTATAGACTGTTATGTGGTTATCTGTTATATGTGCACATGTTTGTTTGGCGGTTGAGGCTTATCTGCTTTGTGAGAAAGCCAATAGACCTGGGCATTCCAACCTGTTGGTTATGGGCCGTGAGTATTCCATCCCGAGGATGACTGCACTCATAGTATGTGGGGATTCCAACCTGTTGGTTGTGGGCCTGGGTTATTCCATCCCGAGGATGATTGGACCCATAGTATGTTGGCATTCCAACCGGATGGTTGAGGGCCTGGGGTATTCCAATCCGATGGTTGACTGGACCCATAGTATTATGTTTATGATTATATGTGTATTGTTATGGATATGGGTATTTTGGGGGAACTCACTAAGCTTTCGGGCTTACAGTTTCAGTTTATTGTTTCAGGTACATCAGGGGATCGCGGCAAGGCGAAGGCATGATCGTACAACTCCTCATGATTTGTTTAGGTTTCTGGGTGACTCTGATTTTATACATTTTGAAAACAAAGTTGTAATGATTTTTAATGGTTTGAAATGTTTTTAAAAGTTTTAAATTGGCTTGATTTTTATGGGTGTTACAAGTTGGTATCAGAACCTTGGTTTGAGTGAATTGGAGGAACACTCGTGAAACTCCAGTCTCAAATCAAGGAAAGGATTTTCAAAATGATTTTCAAATGGTTTTCAAAATAAGTAAAGGAGGATGCAGGGTGTACGATCAGCCGGAGCCAGTAAGTGACCCCAAACTAGCATACAGTTATTTGATTATGTGATATGCTAGTGCTAGGCTAGGGATCTTCAGGAATTGCATGATAGAATTGCCTGATTACATGATGCCTGCTAGCCTAGGGTTTCCTTTATATGAGATTGACATCATTACAGTAGTTTCTTAGTGTATGCATCACGATTATACATAATTAAGATCTTATAGCCTGAGAATGTTTGATTAGGCCTTATGTTATGTTCTTGTTTGATTGGGAGCTTAGGGTAGGATTGGATATTCGAAAGTCTATAGGGTCCAGCGTCATGTATGGCTAGCATACACTAGTAATACAGGGTTGGTGGAAGTTTCATGGATGGGTGGGTTGTGTGAGACCGATAGGTCAGTTGTGAGACAATTAGCCTTCCTCTAGGAGTGAGGTTGACCGACCACGATGTGTATGTATAGTGTTAGGGTGTTGTGGTGATACTTGAGACAAATATGGGTAGGTACGGAAGGTAGTAGGGGCCCATACTACTGAAAGCACAAGATCCATACAGGTAGCAAGGAAGTCACAACCCCTAGGGTTTAGTCGGGAGTTGGTTTCCGGTTATTTATGCAGATTGCTGATATCTTCCTATTATATTTTCAGTAAGGTGGTTACGATGCGTTTCGTGACTGGATCCGGGTCGGGATCAGGAGGCCCCAGTAGCACCTGAGGTTATCAGCCAGGAAGGGCCATTGTTGACAGAGGATCGAGTCAGGGAGATCATCCGCGAGGAGGTGGTCGAGATTGTCTGGGGTTAGATTCCGGAGTTATTTGGGACTATCAAGTCCGCTATGATGGAGTACTTCGATGACCGATATGCAGCCCTTACTGAGACACCTGCCACTGCAGCCGTCGCGGCTGTAACAGCGGCAGGAGGGGGAGTGGTCCAAGTTTTTCAGTACCAGGACTTCGATAACACGAATCCCCCGAGTTTTGATGGTACTCAGGATCCCATTGTAGCCATGAGGTGGATGTCGGATGTGGAAGGGTGTTTCTTTACATGTTCATGTCCTACTGACCAAAAGGTCAGATGTGCCCTGAACATGCTGAGGTTCGAGGCAAAGGACTGGTGGAGATTGATGACGGGGTCGTATACAGATGACCAGAGAGTTGTTGTTACTTGGGAGCAGTTTAGGGACATGTTCCGTACTCGCTAAATTCCGAGGGTCGAGCGTGAGCGGTTATCTCAGTAGTTTTTGGAGCTGAGACAGGGTGCTGAGACGGTGATGGAGATCACCCGTATGTTTACTGAGAGGGCGATGTTTTCCCCGGAGTTTGCTTCGGAGCAGGCTCAGATGACACGCTATTTGAGCATGCTTAAGACTGACATCCGTCAGTTTGTTGCCACCCAGAGATGCGATACTTTGCTGGAGTTACAGGAGGCCGCCAGGCGGCGTGAGTTAGAGATTGAGCTGCAGTTGAGAGAGCAGCGGCAGGCCCCGACGCAGTCGCAGCCGGCACCGAAGCGGTCTAAGACCGCTGATACCAGGACTGGGGGACAGCCAGGCCGCACTTGTGGGGAGTGCGGAAAGGCTAATTCAGGGACGTGCCGAGCAGGGAGTGGGTGCCACCGATGTGGAAAATAGGGCCATCTGGCCAGGGATTGCAGGCAGCCGACTCCGACTTCAGGAGTCAAGCTTTACTATCATTGTGAGCAGGTGGGCCATATGAAGGCCCAGTGTCCTCTTCTAGCCGCCAAGCCGGCGCCGGCTACTTTAAGGATCACGGATAGGAGACTAGTCAGGGCAGAGCCTCCGAAGGCTCAGGGTCTTGCCTTCCAGCTTACAGCCGAGGAGGCCAGGACAACACCAGATGTGGTTGCTGGTATGTTTCTGTCCTTACTCTCATCTGTTATATCTGTTATATGCTTATCTGTTGTACCTGTGATTAGGTACGTTCTTAGTAAACTCCTTACCCGCATTGGTGATATTTGACTCGGGGGCGATTCGGTCGTTCGTGTCTCAGACTTTCAGTAGGGAGTTTAGTATGTTAGTGGGTGAGCTAGAGTGTCCGTTGCGAGTCTCCAGCGCTAACGAACACGGGATTTCTGCTTCTTCGGTCTATCGGGGATGTGAGTTGGAGATTTTCGGAGTGTCCTTTCCGATAGACTTGATACCGATTCCCATGGGGGAAGTGTGCGTGATTGTAGGGATGGATTGGCTTAGTCGGTTTGCTGCCATGACAAATTGTGAGGGCCAGCGGGTGGTAGTTCGCACCCCAAGTGGGGGAGAACTGATTGTATATGGCGAGCGCACCAAAGTGGGATCGGGGTTCTGTTCAGCTGCCAGGGCTCGACAGTATATTCAGCACAGGTGTGCGGGTTAGTTAGCATATGTGGTTGATACATGGGGTAAAGATCAGACTCCAGTTTCAAAGGTCCCCGTGCTTAGAGAGTTTGCTGATGTGTTCCCGGAGGAATTACCCGGAGTACCTCCGGAGAGGCAGGTCGAGTTCAGGATTGACCTAGTGCCTGGCGCGGCCCCTATTGCCAAGGTGTCGTACCGGTTGGCACCACCAGAGATGCATGAGTTGTCATCAGAGCTGCAGGAATTGTTGGCATGCAGTTCATTCGACCTAGAAGTTCTCCACGGGGAGCACCGATCCTCTTCGTCAGGAAGAATGATGGCTCGCACCGGATGTGCATTGATTATAGGGAGTTGAAGAAGTTGGCGGTGAAGAACCGTTATCCACTTCCGAGGATAGATGATATCTTTGATCAGTTGCAGGGGGCATCTTGGTTCTCCAAGATATATTTGAGGTCGGGATATCATCAGGACCGGGTCATAGAGGAAGACGTGGAGAAGACCGCGTTTCGGACTCGTTATGGTCACTACGAGTTCGTGGTGATGCCGTTTGGGCTCACCAACACGCCAGCGGTGTTTATGGACCTGATGAATCGGGTCTGCAGACCGATGCTGGATCGCTCGGTCATCGTGTTTATAGATGATATCTTGGTGTATTCTAGGACTCCTGAGTAGCACGAGGAGCACCTCAGGGAGTTGTTGCGAGTTTTGAGACGAGAGTGGCTATATGCCAAGTTCTCAAAGTGCGAGTTTTGGTTACGGGAGGTCCAGTTCCTCGGGCACCTCGTTAACCAGGATGGGATTTTGGTCGACCCGGCCAAAATCGAGGCGGCCATGCAGTGGGAGGTTCCGAAATCTCCCTCAGATATCAGGAGTTTTCTAGGATTGGCAGGGTACTATTGGAGATTCATACGGGATTTTTCCAAGATTGCAGTACCCCTCACTCATCTAACGAGGAAGGGGGTGGATTTCCGGTGGGGCCCTGAGCAGCATAGGCCGTTTGAGCCCTCGGTAAGCGTTTGTGTCAGGCTCCAGTTTTGACACTCCCGGAGGGAGTTGAGGATTTCGTGGTGTTCTGTGATGCATCCATCACGGGTTTAGGGGCAGTCCTCATGCAGAGGGGACAGGTGATAGCTTATGCATCGCGGCAGTTGAAGCCGCATGAGACGAGATACCTTACGCATGATTTTGAGCTGGGGGCGGTGGTGTTCGCTCTCAAGATATGGAGACATTACCTTTATGGGGTCCGTTGTACCATTTACACGGATCACAAGAGCCTGAGACATATCATGGATCAGCCGAACCTGAACATGAGGCAGCAAAGGTGGCTGGATGTAGTCAAGGACTACGATTGCGAGATCCTTTACCACCCCGGTAAAGCGAATGTGGTGGCGGACACTCTGAGCCGCAACTAAGCTAGGACTCCCACCCCAACGATATGTATGATTATAGCAGTGGATTACCCGCTTGTGAGTTTGATCAGAGATGGTTAGGGGGAGGGTATGCGACCAGAGAATTGGAAACTGGAGAGTATCAGGGGCGAGAACGCCCGATTTGTGAAGGATAGCCGGGGGTTGTTGACCCAATGCGGTCGGGTATAGGTTTTGATGACTGGTGGGGTCAGACAGACGGTCATGGAGGAGGCTCATAAGTCTCACTTCTCTATTCACCCGGGGGCCACCAAGATGTACCGGGATTTGAGTTTGAGCTACTGGTGGCCGTGCATGAAGCGAGAAATCGCTTGGTATGTCGAGAGGTGCTTGACCTGTAGGATGGTCAAGGCCGAGCATCAGAGGCCGCATGGAAAACTGCAGCCCCTGGAGATCCCCATGTGGAAATGGGAACAGATCACGATGGATTTTATTACCAAACTGCCGAGAACGGCGAAGGGGTTTGATGCTATATGGGTCATCGTGGATCGATTGACCAAGAGTGCCAATTTCTTGGCCATACGAGAGAGTTCGTCGGCCGAGAAGTTGGCCGACATATATGTCCACGAGATCGTTGCTCGCCATGGGGTTCCGGTCTCCATTTTCTCCGACCGGGATGTTAGATTTACCTCCCGCTTCTGGAAGAAGTTCCACGAGGAACTGGGCACACGGTTGCACTTCGGCACAATATTTCACCCCCAGAAAGACGGTCAGAGCGAGCGGACTATTCAGACCCTCGAGGACATGTTGAGGGTGTGTGTCATTGACTTCGTGGGAGCTGGGATTCCTACATACCGCTTGCGGAGTTCGCCTACAACAACAGCTACCATTCCAGCATTGGCACCCCGCCTTTCGAGTTGTTGTATGGGCGGAGATGTCGCACCCCGGTTTGTTGGGGTGAGGTCAGAAACAGGGTGATGGGACGGATAGAGGTAGTCTTGCAGACTACCGAGAAGATTTAGCAGATTAGGCAGAGACTGCAGACCGCCCAGAGTCGACAAAAGAGTTACGCTGACTAACGCCGATCTGAGTTGGAGTTTCAGGTGGGCGATATGGTACTCCTGAAAGTCTCACCCTGGAAGGGTGTGATCCTGTGACAACCTCAAAATTTTTAAATTTTTGCCTTGTAAAGCTTAGCCAGTCAACTCAGCTGGGTGACAGACTCCTTTCTGATATCATTTAGCCTTGTTTAGAGTCCATTTAAAGGTGCAAAGCTCAGTACATTCAAGCCTCGAGTATAGGAATAGATCGCATACACGTCTAGCACTAAAATCGAGCCTTACACTCCAACATCAAGAGTGTACGGCCGCACACTGGGTGTGCGGCCGCACACCCCTCTCCTGGCAGCACACTCACGTGTATAAAGGGTAGACTTAGCCTTCTTTCATCCCTTTTCACCCTCCCAAGCTTAGAACTCGATTTCTCTCACAACTAGCATCCGATTTTCAGCCTAGATCTTCAATATTGTAAGTGTTCTTCCTTTGGTTTGTTGTTAATCTTCTTAAACTAGTTACATCCTTTGATTTCATCCATTTGAAATCATTTTTTGGCTAGATCTTTAAATATTCATCCATTTCACCAAGAACACCAAGAACACACACTTGTTCTTGGCGATTTTGGACCTTCTCAAGCCTCCGGATGGTAAGTACCCTTTCCCTTTGCTTGAATCTTGTTTAGAACACTTGATTTAGTCCTTGGAAATGCCCAGTACTCATGATCTTATTGTGTGTGCGGCCGCACACCCAGGTGTGTCCGTACACCCCTTAAAACACCCTTAAAGGGGCATTCAAAGTGCAATCCAACTTCAACACTTGATGAGCATTAGTCCTACAGGCCTCCCTACCCTTGGAAAACGATTTTGTGCACTCTTGACCATGAGTGTGCGGCCTCACACTCCTTGTTATGGCCGTACACTCCCTTTTAGTGAATCACGTGTGATTCCAACACTTGGACAAAGTGTTTCCTAGTCCCGTTAGGTGTTCCTTGCATTTGGTTGCTTCTAAACACTATATTTATGTCAATATATGCCATTATATGTCATTTAGGACTCGTTAAGTCTCGAGACTTCATTCGTGGAACTTCTCATCCTTGCGCGCATATTTGTTTGAATCACCCACACAAGGTGAGTTCATACCCCGTAATCAATCTCTTAAACTGTTTTAAATGCTTTTAAGGGGGGGGGGAATACAAGTTGAACACAATGATAAATGTGTAATTGTTTGTTATAAATATTTTCGAAAGATTACTTATGTCACTTATAAGTGGTCAAAACATTTCAAAAACTCTTTTAAAGTTATGTTGCTTTATAGTTTAACAAAACTCCATTTTTAAATTACAAGCATAACTTAGTAGAAAAATAAGTCTTTTCAACAACAGTTCAAGTAATATACTAGTAAACTATAAGGGGTATAGTTTAGGGGTTTAGTTCATACTAGATACTAGAGAATACTAAGATACTATAACAAGAGGATACTAAGATACTATAACGAGAAGATACTAAGATACTATAACAGGACAATACTAAGATACTATAACGAACTTACTAAGATACAATAATTATAATGTGATATACTACTTCATGGCGTGGCATACAGTGCAGAGTGATGTTTTGTATCAGAGTCTCCTGGAGGGAGAGCGTGAATTTGTGTATAGATCTATACGGGATTGACCATCCCACACCTTGTTGCTAGCTACAGTGGGACCTGCAGGTCTACGGGTGACGAATGTCATATCATTTCGATGTCTCGAATGTCGTGTTATACTAGTCAAATCAAGCATGGTAACAATAATATCACATTTTACCTTAATTAAACTAATAGGTTAAAGGTAAACAATACTGCAGGATGTCAGTTCATAAGACAACTGAGTACTTATATTTTCCAAATACTTTCATATTGTGACAGTTGCACTTGAAAGTTAATACAAACTACTTTCGAGTCAAGATAGTTATAAACTAGGGAAAACTTACATTTTACAACCGACACGCACAGAACAGTCGAGTCTAGTACATTCAGTAGAAGGGGGCCTATAATACGAACCTTATGATTCCTTAGTGTATGCATTCAGGAATATATATTAATCGGATCTGACAGGTAGTAGGATGTGTGCTTTCCGCTTCATTTCCTGTTCCTTGTTTGGTTGTGGGCTTAGAGCAGATACACCCAGCCTACTATCTATCCGATCTTAGATATATATATGTTTCCGTATACACTAAGTAATCGTAAGGGGTACCAGGTATGGGCCAGGTCATAGGACACTAATTCAATGCACCGTTTTCTAGTACAAAACATACTTTTCAAGTAAAGAACTTTTGATATACAAAACTAGAAACTTACCAATAAAGGGTTTAATCCATTTTATTAAACCAGTATAACTTAAATGACCTTAAGTGGTTAACTCTATAATACCTTAGTTTATACATCAGGGTTATATATAATTAATACCCGATAGGTAGTTGGATGTGTGCTTTCCGCCTCATTCCCTGTTCCTTGTTTGGTTGTGGGCTTAGGGCAGATTCACACAATTAACTATCTGTTCGATATTTGATTATATATAGCTAGTATAAACTAAGTGATTATAGAAGGAACTACTGTGATTACCATTTTATTATAAGAAATAAGGGTTTTCTTAAGGAATCTTTTCATCAAACTAAAGGAACTTTTACAGTTAACTCCGTGAGTACCGAGTGAACACGCAGGGTTACATACAACGATGATATAACAAAAAATGGGATGTGTGTCTTCCGCCTCATTTCCTGTTCCTTGTTTGGTTGTGGGCTTAGGGCAGATACACACAATCGATTGTTTGTTTACTCTGAGTTTTATATAACTTGTATTCATTTAATACTCATAGAAAGGACTGTAGAGTCATTTTTACTTATCTTTCATCAAAGCAGGAAATATAGGATTTTCTGGAGGAATTGGCAAACTTTTATAAACAGAACTTACTACAACTTACTACCACTTTCTACAACTTTCTTACCACTTACTACATCACTTAAATCTTATGAACTCACCATCTTAAATGTTGATCTACGCTTTCAAAATAACTTGTATTCTCAGGAGACCAGTAGATAGGTTCGCGTACTGGGATTCAGAAGATGGAGCAGTACAGCTTCATGTCTTTTTGTTAATTGCTATGTATTCTATATTATGTGAATCATACTTTGTAAACACTTTCTTTCTAATGAAATGGTTGTTTATTACTTTACTTACTATGATGCATGACTTATGATACTAAACATGACGTCCTCCACCCCAGAATGTTTCCGCCGTTTCAGTTTTGGGGTGTGACAGATCCGCTTCAGGAAGAGGGGGAAATTAGGTCCCCGTTACATCGGGCCATTCAGGATCATTGCCAGGGTTGGCAAGGTGGCTTACAGGCTAGAGCTACCGGAGGAGCTTAGTCGGATCCACAACACTTTTCACGTTTCGCAATTGCGAAAATGCATTATGGATCAGGAGACGGTAGTATCGTTGGATTATATTCAGGTCGATGAGCGCCTGAATTATGTGGAGAGGCACATGGCCATTCTGGAGAGGAAGAGGAAGGTTCTGCAAAACAAGGAGATATCTTTGGTAAAGGTACAGTGGGAGCATCGGAGAGGATCTGAGTGGACTTGGGAGCCAGAGGCAGAGATGCGGGAGCACTATATGGAGCTGTTCGCCGGGGCAGACTTCAAGGACGAAGTCTAGTTCAAGTGGGGGAGAATTGTGACTCCCTGATTCTCAGGTATTGAATTAATATAAGAATTTTCTTGTTTTCAAGGTCTACTCGACGACTTGGTTGCCCTACTCGTCGAGTAGTAGCGGGTTGGTCTGCGTTTTTTAGTGACCTACTCGCCGAGTCCAATAAAGGACTCGACGAGTAGGAGCTGGCAGATGAAATCCTAAATTTCGGGGTTTTGCACCCTATTTAAGGATCACTTATCCCCCTCAGCCTCTCTTACTGCTCCCCTCGAATTCAGAAACCCTACTTCGTGTTGTTCTCTATATTGATGTGCTTCTTAGCTTGGAAGAGGGATTTTGGTGAGGAAAGGTTTGAAGACCAAGAAGCTTTGAACAAGGAACAACTGGGGATCTGAAGTCTACCTCATTTTATCACCATTTGGAGGTATCAAGTCATCACCTTGAGCTTCTTCTAGTTAAACCCCCTTTCTATTTTGAGTTTTGGGACCATTTTGGGCATTTGGTGTTGCATTTCGAGTGATGAACCAAGATCTGAAGTTGCAACTTCAGATCTAGGCTCATATTGGCCCTTATCATCATAAAGTCTCAGTCTTCAGCATGTTTGTGAAGCTCTTTTGCCTAGAACCCCTTCTTTAGCTTGTTTTAGGTCATTATCACCTTGCATGCATGTAAAGTTTGCAAATTTACGTGATAAACATGCCTTGGGAAACTGGATCTACAATATGGAGTGTTAGCATGGCTTAAAAAGCATCTGTATGGATGAAGGATTGAAGGGACTCGACGAGTCGCAAGGTCGACTCTGCGAGTCATATGAAGATGGTAATGAACTCGACGAATCCGATGAAGTCTGCCTTGGGCTCGGAGAGTCAGTCGAATTACTCGGCGAGTCGGCTAGGGTTTTTCCCAACCTTTGGACACGCATGAACTCGGCGAGTTTTAGGGGAACTCGACGAGTCAACCATGGATTTCATGACTTCTCGAGTTCAGGAAGGACTCGACGAGTCGGTGAACTACACTCGACGAGTCGGGTCAACATGGACTGTTGACTTTGACTGTGGACTTTGACTTTGATCAAGGGTTGACCAGTTGACCTCTGGGGGCATTTTGGTAATTTGGAAATTTATGGAAAAAGGGTTTTATGGTAACTATAGGTGGTGGAGTTCGTTTTGGTGATTCGAGAGTTGAGCCTATCATTTTCAGTGCGACATTGTGAGGTGAGTTATCCTCACTATACTCAAGGGTCTAAGGCACCAAGGCCGGCCCTTTGAATTGTTATTGGTTTTGTTTTGTTGTTATGATCTGTTAGATCGGTATCCTAGAGGGTAGGATGACATTATGTGACGTGTGGCATGACCTGTTAGTTCAGTATCCTAGAGGGTACGATAATATTACATGATATGTGGTACGATCCGTTAGATCAGTACTTGTCTATAGACTGTTATGTGGTTATATGTTATATGTGCACATGTTTATTTGGCGGTTGAGGCTTATCTGCTTTGTGCAAAAGCCAATAGACCTGGGCATTCCAACCTGTTGGTTGGGGGCCGTGAGTATTCCATCCCGAGGATGACTGGACTCATAGTATGTGGGCATTCCAACCTGTTGGTTGTGGGCCTGTGGTATTCCATCCCGAGGATGATTGGACCTATAGTATGTTGGCATTCCAACCGGATGGTTGAGGGCATGGGGTATTCCAACCCTATGGTTGACTAGACCCATAATATGTTGTTTATGATTATATATGTATTATTGTGGGTATGGGTATTTTGGGGGAACTCACTAAGCTTTCGGGCTTACAGTTTCATTTTATTGTTTCAGGTCCATCAGGGGATCGCGGCAAGGCGAAGGCATGATCGTACAACTCCTAATGATTTATTTATGTTTCTGGGTGACTCTGATATTATACATTTTGAAAAAAAAGTTGTAATGATTTTTAATGGTTTGAAATGTTTTTAAAAGTTTTAAATTGGCTTGATTTTTATGGGTGTTACAAATACCCTGTAGGCTTTTGTTACAAATATTTTTGCATCCTTGTGCATGAAGTATGTCTAATTTCTGGCAGTCAGTACGTATGGCATTCCACCCTGTAAAACCGATTTTCCCACAACCAGTCAAAGGAAAACGATGAAGCATTGGACATCCTTTGGAGATACCTACAATGTCACCATTATTTAGAAACCAACAAAGAGAAAGATCCAGAACTCCAATGGCTTTAGATACGCCAAGGGTAAAGTTTTCAAACCCGTTTCCCCTGCTACTGTACTTAAGACTAGGCATATTCAGGACTTGCAGCCCACCTCCACTTAGAATTCCCATAATACCCCTCCCTTGAATGGGACAATGACTTGCTTCCAGATAGTGAAATGAAGGGGAGCAGTCTTGGAAGCCTGTTCAAGTTATTTTGGTACACCAAGAGATATCAACCATACTCATATTCCTATAACATTTGAACAACTCCAACATCCCACTATTAGTTATGCTAATACACTTTGAAACATTCACTGTTTTTAAATCTTTACATGAATTTGCTAACATTCTTAATCCATCATCTGTGATGGTGCAAGACGACAGGCTTATGGAAGAGAATGAAATGCATCCTGAAGATATATGGGAAACCCCAAAATCGGTGATGGTATTGCATCCATCAAGACATAGTGATTTTAGTGCTGATCCATAATCAGATAGGGGAGTTAGTGCAGAATCGTCCACCTTAACAATGAGACCTCTTACCACCAACGAATCTAATTCTTTGAACCTTTTTAGCATCGTTTCAACAGTAGTTGAATCGATTTCTTTGGTGATAGAAAGAACATGACTACGGTTCATTGAGGAGCATCCCAAATCTAACAATTTTTAATTGCAATCGTCATGTCACGTTGTGAGATTGATAATAGCTCGTTCTCTAAAAGTTGTAGTCTCATATCATTCTTATTTGAAAAAAGCATCACAAACGTGTCCCAAGCTTCTTTAGGTGTGTTCTCATCTCAAATATGCTCCAACATCTCTTCTTCGATTGTGGTCTTCAAGACAAACATTGCTTTGGCTGCTTTGATTTTCTATTTGCGTAGAGTGCCAACGACCTCCCATAGATCTTGTCCTTGTAAGTAGGACTTCATACATGTTGCCCACATTTTGTAGTTGTTGTTGAGTTTCTTTATTACCCCGATGACTTAGAGATCCCCCATCGTGTTGAAATACCTCGGTAATACCAAACAAGCTAGCTTCAACACTAAACTTGAAGAGTTACAGAGTACTCATGATACAAAGAGAATCGCTCGTACTCATTATCAAGAAACCAGTCTCTGATACCAAATTGTTGAACATGACTCTTTATGTGGGAGACTATTGGATTAGGTGTCTAAGCCCATAACTATAATTGGTATGTACTTGACCCGATAGTAGCATCGTCCATTTTGGGTTGCCTTCACCAGAACAATTTGATAGATGGATATTTGAGTAAGAGGTTATTGTGATTTATTAATATATTATAAGTATAATATATTACTTGAGAAATCATATTATTTAATTAGTATTGATCAAGAATTAATTTGGAATTAATTTAGTGATCAAAAGAGACTAATTAAATTGATACATACGGATTGGGCTAATGATCCATGATTGATTTGTGATGGGCTAAGCTTATGAGTTAGTCCATGAAGTGTTAGTCCAAATCAAATGCATGGATCATAAGCTTAAGTGTACGAATTAGGGTTACACATGACTCTTGGAATTCTACACTATATATATATATATATATATATATATATATATATATATATATATATATATATCTTTAGTATATTATTAAACATATTGCCGCTTTCTTGAAAATTAAGAGGTACAATATATATTACCTCATGTACAATAATATTAAGCATATAACCAATCATATACGTTTTACACTACAGGGTACACGGTATTACCTTACCCTAATCTCCTAAACACACAACAGCCGCCATCAAACCAATTCTCATCCGTCTCCACCAAAGATGCAGTCCATCTTTTCTGTAACCCTAGAAAACTTAGATCAACCACAATCAATCAAGATTCTCAGGGAAGTTAAGGAAGATCATCAAGAAAGAAAAGAGAAAATCCCAGATCATAAAATTGAAATCCTCTTCTTTCCGTATCCTTCCTAATTGATTCAGAATCGATCCATACTCACCAAAGCAAACCAAATCTCTACCGTCTCTCTCTTGGCGTCGTTGATGATCTCTTCAGTGCGTAGGGTGGCGACTGGCGAGCGTCCACCACTACCTCCTTTGCACAAATACCTAATCCACGTCACCTGCCAAGCTTCCGCCTATGTCGTTGGAGTAGCCGGATGGGCCACCGGACTGAAACTCGGCAGCGACTCCGTGGGAATCTAATACAAAACTCACCGCAACATCCGGAATCGCACTTTTTGCCCTAGGAACCATTCAGGTATGCAAAAATCGATCATATTTTTCATAATTTCTTGTTGATCTTGTGTAAAATTGAAACTGATGTTAATAATTTTTAAGAATATATATTCTTACTTTCGTAAAGCGATCATATTTAGTACCGTTGGTAATCTAAATTCAGGCTTTTGTTGGTGTTGTTTCCAATCTGGACAAGGGTTAGCCATCAACTGGTGTGAAGCTTTTGTTTGACATATTTTCTATCTGCCTATTGGTTTAATGTTTGTATTTTTTATTTCCTTTGAACAACTTGGTTTCTATGGTTGAAATTGACAATTCTCAACTGAAGTACAAGTTTAATTCCATGATATACGCATCCTTTTGCTTTAGGAAATGCTTTATGCTTATCAAACATTAAGGAGAACTAATTGTTGGTTACATATGATATCTTGTCAGATTACCAGAATGGTGAGAGCCTTTTTTCACTTTCAAAGTCTTTTTTGCATATTCTTAAACCAATAAAAAAACAGAAAGTAACAGATTTTGGAACAGGGAATGTTTTGTCTTTTCGTAGGCATTAAATATGGTAAAATTATTTGGCAATTACTGTGATCCTCACATATAAAGATGCATAGTCAGTTTTACTAAAAGTGAAGTTATTCATGCAGGTTCATTTGGTGACATTGATTGTGGTCTTGCTAACATGCATGTTTTCCTTTATCTCGTGTGCTACTGGTGTCACAAAATTCAGTCTTGCATCCACCACCATTTTTAACGTGATGGCATATGCCGCTAAAGGAAACGGGAAAACCGACGACTCACCGGTACTCAAACTCCTTATATACTTCTAGATTGTACATTAAGCTTGTACTGTGTTATCACACAGACCAGGAAAGTTGTACAATACAAGTTTATAAAGCATGTTATATGTATACATGCTTCTCATGTAACAAATAAAGGAAAGTTGTACAGTACAAGTTTATAAAGCATGTTATATATATACAGGCTTTTACGAATGCATGGAAACCAGCATGTCAATCGCAACCAAATAAAAGGAGTATATTACTGATACCAGCAGGGAGGACGTTTTTTTGAAGCCTATGGATTTCAATGGCCCATGCAAGCCCTCCAGTATGTTTATCCAGGTAGGTATATGCATATAGCTATAAAGAAATTTGGTCAAGAATAAACAACATGCATATAACATAGTAATTCCCAAAATGTATCTAAAAATAAAAAGACACATTATAATCACATGATCTTTAAAACTGTCAAAAACAGGTGTCAGGAAACATTGTTGGTCCAACCAAAAAACCGGATTGGTTTGGCCATCATGATGACACGTGGCTATAACATAGTAATTCCCAAAAGGTCTCTCTCTCTCCCTCTCTCTCTCTCTCTCTCTCTCTCTGTATATGTGTGTGTGTGTGTGAAACCATACGCTAATCATTCGTCCCTTGGTTGCAGACTGAAGTTATTGGCTGGTCGGTTCTGAAAATCCCAAAACCTTCGTCAGATGCTATTCAGATTAGAGAATCTCTTTCTAAATGAAACATCGACCTAATCACTTCTATACATGTAATCAGGTATGGAGAGCTTGTAGGTGCAAGTTTGTTGACTCTTTGTTGTTTATAATTTTACAATCTATATATATTTTCTATGTTGCAGGAATTTGAGCACAAAAAGTTTCACTAGTTCCTGACATCTGAACTTGGAAATTTGAGAAGATTACAAGAGCTGTAAGAACACTCAAACGATTTGTTTTTATTACTACAATTGGTAAAAGTGTTAAATGCAAGAAATAGGAAATTCATCCCCCTTTGAAATTTTGATATAATTTTTTGTTCTACTTATAGGTGACGCTGGAAGAGCTAACACCTTTTTGTGTGCTTTGTGAACAACCACATGTGTGCTTTTACTTAGTTTTCAATGCAACAAAATACAATGTTTTGAAATTTAAATGTCAGATTTTAACTTAATCTATATATTTTATGCAGAAATTGCTTGTACCATTTGAAATGCGTGGATATCAAGGGGTCTATAAATTGGAAAAAAAAATGGTAAGGATGGAATTTTTCCATTAACACATAATAAACATTTTTCACTTAGCCTTAGGTTGTGTTTGGGAAAATTTTGATAAAGTTCTATTTTTTTTTTAACAGAAAAGTTCTGATTATTTAACATTAGACGATAATCTGCCATTTTCTGTTAAAATAAAAATAAAAACTTTTTCGTTAAAAAAATATATTTTAGGATTTTAGCAAAATATTTCCCAAATTTCTTTTATCAAAACATTAATCCATAAAAAAATGTTTTTGATACTCTCAGGGGAAAAAAATTCGTCCTTTATGGGGTACAGCTCAGTTGTTCTTGCATCCCCGTTACATGCATGGTGGTGCCACAAGGTTCATATTACACCTTTTGCAAGCTTCATCTTTTTTCAATATGTTTTTTTAATAATAATAATAATAATAATAATAATAATCGCGTCACATCGTTTTCAGAAACCCAAAAATTTGTGATCAAATGCTCGATTAATTTTTAGTATGATATTATTTTAATGAAAATAATAATATGATTAATTTTGACACTAATTTCAACTTCTGATATATATGTTATTTATAGTATGATATTATTTTAATGAAAATATGCTAATAATATGATTAATTTTGGTATGATTGAAAATATTTTTGGTATGACTTTTGACAGTTACTATATTGATTTTTAAATTTTTTTTAGTATATTTGTTAATATTAATATTTTTAGTATGATATTATCTAAATTAAAATATTATAATAATACGATTAATTTTGGTATGATTTAAAATATTTATGGTATGACTTTTGACAGTTATTATATCGTTTTTTTAATTTTTTTAGTATATTTGTTAATGTTATTATTTATGGTACGGTATCAATTTGCTTAATTTTGGAATGAGTATCAGTGTCCGAAAATATATCATAGAATACTTTATTCCACCTATAAATCGTCTTATTTTTTTACTCTTACAGCACAATTCACCAACAAGGAATCTGGAACAGGAAGATTACTTCATTGCATTGCATTTCTTTCACGAATTCAGGTTCTCTGTATTTCTTCTATCTGTTATAACTTGAAGTGTGTGTATAATCTTCTTCTGTCTTCTGTTTAAAGTTATAAAAATTTTCTGTTTGAAATGATAATCTTCTTCTGAATTTTTTTTCAAATGATAGTCTTCTTCTTTCTTCTGTTTGAAGTGATAAACTTATGTGTGTGTATTTGTTTGTGATATCGTATATATGTATGGTTTGTATATGCAAACTACTAATCCACATATGAAAACATACTCATTTATATCACTGTTTGAACTTTAAGCTTTTAACATTTTCATCAAGAGCATTGGCTATTAAAACTTTTTTTTATGCATAAAATGGATTGTTAACCTGATTATTATGAATAGCTTTCTTTTCTTTCTTGGTATTGTCATCGAATAGATAGGTCTAAGAGTGTATGTGTTTGTTATTTATGTACTTGTTGAGGTTGCCCATGCAGTTGCATCTTTATTTTTTTGATTTCCTTGTTGGTGTTGACACAAAATATCTGTTGAAATGAACTATTTGACACAAAATAGTCTACCAAAAGGCCGCAACGAATAGCTCACGTCTAAAGGAAACTAATCTACACATTACTATCTTCCGAAAGAAACTCTTTGCCGCCCGGCGCTTAGCGCGGGTAAACGGCTAGTATATACATACATATACATATATATATATATATATATATATATATATATATATATATATATATATATATATATATATATATATATATATATATATGTAACTCTAAGCCTAAAATCGGTTACCACTTGCATTCCAAGAAGAAGAATCTGATTTTTAGTCTCCTTAACCTCTATCATATCCATCTAGTTGTTTATTGGTGTTTGTGACTTGTTTGAGGCACATCACTTGGGGTGCTAAGTTCTCTCAACGCCAAGTTCTACAAGCTACTACACAAGGTAATCTTCTAACTAGTTTTTATGATTCAAATATCACCTTGCATGCTAGTTTAGGCTTCATGCTTTGGAAAATGAATATTGCATGTATAATTAGAGAAAACTTAGATCCAAAGCATTAGGGTTGTGTGTGCACCATAGGGATGTTAGAGTACATAAAACGAAACAGAAACAACGATACTTATTAAGAAACTTAAGAAGAATTTACACTATGAGAGACTATTACATTTTTCTTACTTTGAGTGTTTCTTGGATGGTTTGGAGAAAATAACCTCCATACCTATTTATAAGCCTCTTAGTAATCTTCTAGATACTACAATACACTTACTACTTACTAGATAACTCTAGAACTATCTATCATACTCTATAAGCTTCCATATGGTTCTAGAACATTCTATCATGTTCTAGAGAAGTCTATGACATGCTATTGTCTCTTCTAGAATGTTCCATAAACTTCCAGGATCTTTTATATATTTCTAGAGTATTCTAGAGTCTTTCGACATCTTCTAAACTCCTCCATAGTATTCCATAATGTTCTAGAATCTTCTTGAGTATCCTAGAACAAGCTACATTCTTCTAGATAATAATATAGGTTCTATTGGGCTAGCGACAATCTTTAACACTCCTCTCAAAACTAGCCCCCATTCTTTGTACCATTTTAAGCTGACAGCAAAAACCTTCACATTTTCCAGTACTCAGCCCTTTGGTGAACAAGCTTGCTATTTGGTCATCAGTCTTGATCTGTCGCATTTCAGTTTCTTCCATCAAGACTTTCTCTCTGATAAAGTGATAATGCACTTCCACATGCTTTGTTCTAGCATGAAATACTGGATTTTTTGCCAACCGAATTGCAGATTGGTTGTCGTAGTGAAGTGTCAAAATTTTGATGTAAGTCCTTCGTTAAAAGTACCAACCATGTACTTTCTTTAGTTGTTGCAGCTGCTGCTTTGTACTCGACTTCTATGGTTCACAACGATACTGTTGGCTGTCATTTACTACACCGTGATATTGTTTCTGACCCGAGCTTGAACACATATCTAGTTGTTGATCTTCGGGTATGATGGTCTCTTCCATAGTCAACATCACAGTATCCAACCAACTTTCAGTCTTCACCTCTTTTATATAAGAGACCATAGTCAATTGTACCTTTGACATATCTCAAGATCCGTCAGGCCGCATCCAAATGCGGTTTCTTCGAACTTTGCATGTATCGACTCATAACTCCAACTGCATAAGCAATATCAGGCCGAGATAAAGTTAGGTAGATAAGGCTACCCATTAGTTGTCGATACATTGTTCCATCGTCCAACTCTTTTCCTTTAAGTGTACAAATCTTGACATTTGGCTCTATCGGTGTTGATACTAGCTTACACTCCAACATGCCAAACTTTTCAAGTATATCTCTTGTATACTTTCGTTGGCAGAGGAACAATCCTTCCTTTGTGTGATCAACTTCTAGCCCCAAGAAGTGTTTAAGCTCCCTTGCTCTTTCATTTGGAATCACACTGATAGATTTTCTCTTATTTGATGGATTTCTCTTTCGTCATCCCCGGTGATGATCAAGTCATCTACATAGACCAACACAATTGACAACTTTCCTTCTTTTTCTTTGACTAACAAGCTTGAGTCTACATGCGCAACTGAATAACCACTTCGGATAAGAATTTCAGCAATCTTACCATACCAGGCTCTTGGTGCATGCTTCGATCCGTAAAGAGTTTTTCTCAGCTTCCACACATGATTGGGATTAAATGCATCCTCAAATCGCTTTGGTTGGTTCATGTAGATCTCTCGGTCCAATTCTCCATGCAAGAAAGCATTCTTCAGATCCATCTTCCATAATTTCCAGTCTTTACTAGTTGCAAGTGCTAGCAGCACTCTTATAGTAGTTATCTTCGCCAATGGACTAAATGTTTCATCATAGTCCGGTTCATATTGTTGTAAGAAACCTCGAGCCACTAAACGAGCCTTGTATCTTTCAATTGATCCCTCTAAGTGACGTTTTATTTTATAAACCCACTTTCAGAAAATGGGTTTTGTATCTCTTGGTCTTGGTACTAGTTCCTAAGTTAGAGTCTGCTCTAAGGCTATAACTTCTTCTTCCATTGCCTTCTGCCAAGATTTATTTTGTAATGTTTCTTCATAAGTATCCAGCTCTTTAACACTATCTTCTAAAATGGATGAATTAGCATACTTGGCATTTGGCTTTCGGATTCTTTCCATCCTTCGAAGTTGTGTATGCGGCGTCTCCCTTTCGCCAGCGTTACTTGTTTGAGTTACTTATTGCTTAGTGACATCAGTGTCGTTCAGGTATATCAACACTTGACCAAATGTATGCAGTTTACTCCCCCATATTTTGTTTTAGAACTTCTTCAATATTTCTTGTCACACCCCAAACCAGAACGGTGGAAACGTCCGGGGGCGGGTGACTTTCATGTATAGTATCACAACAGTTGAGTATAAATGATCAAAGCAACACAACCAACATATATATAATCAAAAAAGTTACATCATTTGTATACATTACATATTTCAAAAGACGATTATAATATGTTTATCAAAAGATTTGCTTCGACGTCAAAACGCCTCATCTTCTAAAAGCTTGTGATTACCTGCTTAATTGATTTCCTGAGAATACAAGTTATTTGAAAAGAGTGTCAACAATTAAGTTGGTGAGTTCATTAATGTTTGTAATATGTAAACCTCTCTTTGTAAAGTAATAGTGTTTGTCTTACCAGAAAATCCTATATTTTCCATAAAGTGTGTTGTAATATTATATGTACCAAAACCATGATGTATAAGTATTAACCATACTTAAAATAATATAACACAATTTTAATCATGAATATAAAACCGTTTTGATGAAATATTTTTAAGTAAACTTAAAGAGTCGTTGTTGTTTTGTGTGAGTTTTTATAACAATACTGATGACCGATGATGGCCTGACATGACGTTCTTCAGGCGTCGGGATGTTATGACGTTTGTTACCCCATACCTGCCGGTCTAACTATAGCTAACAGTTTAGGTGTGGGATTGTCAATCCCGTATAGATCTATAGACAAGTATCACAATCTCTCTCCAGGAGACTCTGGTTATAAAACAGGACTTTCGTTTGTACTTTGTAAAGTACCATGAAGATAAGGACTCACAAGGTTTGTTCAACGAGTTTCAAAATAGTAAAAGTTCCATAAACTGTATTTGTATAGTTTATCACAGGAATTAAGTTATGCTCAATATATGTATATTGTAACGACCCATTTTTTTTCAAAAGAAAATTTTCATTTTTTTAAATATCCAAAACACATTTCCATCATCCACAAAAACCAGTTACAATTGTTTCCAAAACCATGTCAAATACAATTTATTTCAAATATCATAGTGTCCCATAAAATGTCCGACTGAGAGTGCACGTCGCGCCAGCAAGCCTTGCCCTTGCCCTTGGGCTCTGATGTACCTGAAACAAATCCACAAACTATAAGCTAATGCTTCGTGAGTTTCCCCAAAGCATACCAACACACAACCATATACAACATGTCATACTAGCTAGAACAGCTACACATATCACATAACCTATGCATACAATAGATAGGGATGCCGTAGGCTCGTCCCCAGGGTCTTACTCCAGGATGCCATGGGCTCCCCACATGGTCTTACACCTAAGTTCCATGGGCTCTCCCATGGTATTTGGTAGGAAATCCATGGGCTCTCCACATGGTCTTACATCCGAGTGTCATGGGCTCTCCCATGGTCTTCCGTGCAAACATACCACATATACTACTAGCATACTTCCTAGCTCATACCAACTAACATGCCAAATAATACATTTTCAGCTAGGATACTATATGTAATAAAATGGGCCGACCTTGGTGCCTTAGACCCATTGGTATGGTGAGGAGACTCACCTCTGTCTGCTGAATCCGAAAGCTGCTCTCCTAACAGTCTGTAACCACTGGTGCTGAACAATAATATCGTTAACCCAAGGTTAGGGCTGAACATAGTCCAATTAAAGAAACTCAACCCCAAGTCCTTTCTCAATGGACAAAAAGTCTTCCTTTGCTAATGGGCCCAAATTCCATGTCCAAATTCATTAATGGGCCTCATGGCCCAACAAGGCCCAACTATATTACTCATGGCCCAAAACAGCTACATGGGCCCATTAACTCAAAACGTGACGAGGCCCAATGACAGATGAAGGCCCAAAGGCTCAAAGGCCCAAACAAGTCCGAGTCCATCCGCTATACGTACGCTTAGCGTACCACCCTGGTACGCGCAGCGTACTGATTCCCGGCCTTACGCACTGCGTACGCTTGGTTACGCCCATCGTACAAGCAGATTAAGCACTTTCTCCATTAAGTGCTTAATACTTGATTTTCTCACATCCAAAGGTCAGATATGCTCTTATTAAGATGGCCTAGGACATAAAGTTGGCAACTTTATGCCTTTGCATGTCTTATATGTTCCCAACACTCCCATTAAGATCTTTTTAAAGGTCTTAACCCATGCATCAGGTCCAAACACCCATCAAGACTTCATTTTTATGATATAAATGGACTAAAGGACCTCAGATCTAACATTTACAGCCTCTGGAGTTGCTCAAATCACAAGAGGAGATCCAAAACCCACAAAAGGGATAAAACTAGAAAACCCTAACTAGATCTAAAGCATAAGATGGAAAGATCAAAGATTTATACCTCCAGAAGCCCCTCAAGGTGAGCTAGGTGCAGATTCTTGAAGCCCAAAGGCACTCCAAGCTTGCTTGACAACTTCTCCTTCTTGAATGACACTAAAAGAATGGCCACCAGCACCTTTTCTAAGCTCAAAATGGTCTCACAAGCTCTCTCTGGAGTAGAAGGACGAACTAAGGCTGTGGAGACTCTCTAGGGTTAGGTCCAAGGGACTTAAGGATGTTTAAATAGGCCTCAAGTCCGGAAATTATGGTTTTGACATCCGTCACATACGCCCATCGTACTCCTGGTACGCCCAGCGTACGTGCTGCCCCTCTGCGATTATCCGTGCATAGTACGCTAACCGTACACATGAGTACGCCCAGCGTACTCAAGGGACTTATTATGCTATATTTAGGATTATTCAAGGGTTTCAAAGTAATACCTGATCCGGAGTGTTACAACTCTCCCCCACTTTAGCTAGACTTCGTCCTCGAAGTCTGTAGCTGTGAATAAATCGGGATAATGCTCCCGCATATCCTCCTTCGGATCCCATGTCCGTTCGGAGCCTCTTCGCTGCTGCCATTGCACTTTTACGAGCTTCACTTCCTTATTTTCGAACACCCTTCGTCTTCCTATCTAAGATGGAAACCGGCCTCTCGATGTAGTTCAGACTCCCATCCACCTGAATATCGTCCAATGAAATGATTGTGGTCTCATCAGTGACACACTTCCGAAGCTGAGACACATGGAAGGTGTTGTGAATCTGGCTAAGCTCCTCCGTCAGATCCAAGCGATATGCCACCTTGCCCACCCGGGCCAAGATCTTGAACGAGCCTATGTACCGAGGCCCTAGCTTGCCCCTTTTCCGAAACCTGATAATCCCTTTCCAGGGCGACACCTTTAGTAACACCAAGTCCCCCACCTGAAACTCAAGATCCGATCGCCGTCGGTCATTATAATGTTTTCGACGGCTCTGCGCGACTCGCAGCCGATCGCGCACCTGCTGAATCAGCCTGGTAGTCTTGAGCACCACCTCAGTTCTCCCCATGACCAGGTGTCCAACCTCGTCCCAACAAATCGGGGTCCCGCACCTCAGACCATACAACATCTCAAATGGAGGTCGATCAATCCTGCCATAGTAACTGTTATTGTATGTGAATTCTGCCAGTGGAAGATAGGTATCCCAACTCCCTCCAAAATCCAACACACATGCTCGCAGCATATCCTACAGTGTCTGGATCATCCTCTCGCTCTGGCCATCTGTCTGAGGGTGGTATGCCATGCTAACATGCAATTCAGTGCCCAGTTCCTCTTGGAACTTCTTCCAGAACCTAGATGTAAACCGAACATCCCTGTCAAAGACTACCGACACGGGCACCTCGTGCCTCGCCACCACCTCCCGTACATAAATATCCGCCAACCTCTCAGCGGATATACCCTCGGAATTCGGAATGAAGTGGGCACTCTTCGTCAACCTGTCCACGATCACCAATATGGCGTCTAGGCCCCTCGCCATCCTCGGTAACTTCGTAATGAAATCCATAGTGATCTCTTCCCACTTCCACATGGGAATGGGTTATGGCTGAACCTTTCCATGAGGCCGTTGATGCTCGGCCTTGACCTTCCTGCAGGTCAAGCACCGCTCCACAAACTAAGCGATATCCCGCTTCATGCAGGGCCACCAGTAGCTCAATCTCAGGTCTCTATACATTTTTGTAGCCCCGAGATGTATAGAGAACTTGGATTTGTGTGCCTCCTCTAATATCTTCTGTCTCACTCCTCCAGTCACTGGTACCCATACTCGGCCACACTTTGTCAATAGGCTGCGGCTATCCTTGACAAACAAAGGATACTTCCCCCGAATCCGCTCTATTTTCCAGTTCTCCTTCTTGACCCCCTCGACATGAGCCTCCTTGATCATATCCAACAATGGAGAGATCACCATCATCCTCATATAAATGTTCCCAATCGGGGACCCTGCCGTCTTGCGGCTCAAAACATCGGTCACTACGTTGGCCTTCCCTGGATGGTATAGGATATCACAATCATAATCCTTTAGCACGTCTAACCACATCCTCTGCTGCATATTAAGGTTCTGCAGATCCATCAAATGCTTCAAACTCTTGTGATATGTATAGATGGTGCACCGCACTCCATACAAGTAGTGCCTCCAAATCTTGATGGAAAACACCACTGCCCCCAATTCCATATCGTGAGTGGGTAATTCGCCTCATGAGGCTTCAACTGCCTCGAGGAGTAAGCTATCACGTGCCCCCTCTGCATCAGAACCGCACCCAACCCCGAAGTCGACGCGTAACAGTACACCACCAAATCATCTAGCCCTTCAGGTAGTACTAGGATCGGAGCCTCGCATAACCTCCGTCTCAGGGTCTCAAAAGCCAAATGTTGATTCTCACCCCATCGAAATGTCACATTCTTCTTGGTCAAGCGGGTTAAGGGCACAACAATCTTGGAGAAATCCTGGATAAATCTCCGATAATAGCCCGCTAAACCCAAGAAGCTACGGATCTCAGACGCATTCTTCGGCACTTCCCACCTCATCACTGCCTCAACCTTGACCGGATCAACATAAATACCCTCCTGGTTGATGACATGCCCCAAAAATTGTACTTCTCGCAGCCAAAAATCACACTTAGAGAACTTGGCATACAACCTTTCCATCCTCAGGGTCTCCAATACCTCCCTCAGATGTTGCTCGTGCTGCTCCTTGGTCTTGGAGTAGACCAAAATATCATCAACAAAAACAATCACTGATCGATCCAGCATCGGTCTACACACCCTATTCATGAGATCCATGAACGTTGTTGGGGCGTTGGTGAGCCCAAACGGCATCACCACAAACTCATAATGCCCATACTGAGTCCTGAAAGCGGTCTTCGGTATATCCTAATCTGATGGTACCCCGACCGAAGATCAATCTTGGAGAACCAAGACGCACCCTACAGCTGATCGAATAAATCATCGATCCTCGGTAACGAATAAGGGTTCTTCATGGTTAGTTTATTCAGCTCACAGTAATCAATGCACATCCTGTGTGATCCATCCTTCTTTTTCACGAACAGGATCGGTGCTCCGCACGGGGAACTGCTTGGACGGATGAACCCTCAGTTTAGCAACTCCTGAAGTTACGTAGATAACTCCTGCATCTCGGGCGGCACCAACCGGTATGGTTCCTTTGCTATCGGAGCGGCACCCGACACCAAATCTATGCGAAACGCCACCTGCCTCTCCGGAGGCACCCCTGGTACCTCTTCGGGGAAGACATCCCAAAATTCTTGTACGACTGGCACACTGCCCACATCTGTCGTGGTTTGAACCCTCGTATCTGATATTGATGATATATGGTCCATTGGCATGACCTAGACTGCTCCAGCGCCAGCCTGGCCTGGCGCGCTCCTGCCAGCCCTGCCTGGCGTTCCCCTTCGAGCCTTGCTGGGGACTCCCTTGCCAGCCCTGCTGGGGACTCTCCTGCCGGCTCGGCCAGGCACTCCCTCGCCTGGCATTCCCTTGCCATCCTCTCCTGGTATGCGCCCGCCAGCCCTGCCTGGGGCGCGCCCGCCAGCCCCGCCCGGCGCCTCCGGGCGGCCTTACCCAGCTCCTTGCTAGTTGGGCCTGAATTGGGCTGGCCCAAGGCCTGACCTAATTGTCCCCTATATAATGAATAGTATCTCCTCCACGGAGAGGGATCTTTTCCCGAGTGGCTTAGCAGCCACCATGGATCTTCCCCTTGGCTCAGCCGCCGCCCTATACTCCGGCCGGGTGGCTCAGCCGCCACCCGCCGCCGTCAGCCACCATACACTACCACAAGCACCAAGATGGTTCTCTCCATATATGGAGGACCATCTCAGATCTTCTAGCTCATCTAACTCGACCGTCGGAGTCTGCTCCCGGGGCACAGTCCCTGGGTCGGCTCTAACGGGTTTGCACTATGATGTCAAGATCTCCGCCGTAGCAGAAGACAAGAAGACTCGCCGGAGGTCGATGTCGCATCATTTGGCGCCATCCGTGGGACTCTAAAATGGGTTGTCATCATTTTGGATTCCTCTACATGGGCCATCACAATCTCTATTTTGGGCTATCACCTAAACAACAATAATAGGTTATTTTTGAAAATCATCAATTAGCCGCTCAAGACCCAAATGCTGTAATTCAGCCCAACAAAATAAATTTCCAGAATATAAATTGCAGTCCGCCCAACACTCGTAGGCTGTGCTCTCACCCAACAAAATTCAAATTGCAAAAGATTCGTTAATGCGTTCCGACCCACTCTCACATTTTAGAAAAAAGGAAAAAAAGGGGGGGAGGAGAAGAGTAGTACGCTACTACTACTAGTGAAGCATTTCGAAATAGACATCAGCAACTGCGTTGCACGGCTATCAGCAGCCGTGTTGACCAATCCTGGGAAGTCTCGTTAATCAGCTCTCACATTCATGTTGACCGGCCCCCGCTAGTCTTACTGCCCAGCTCTTAGTAGTCGCGCAGCTCGACTTTCAGCAGCGACAGTACCTAGCTCAGCAGCCACAAAGCCCAATCATCAGCAGCTACTTTGTCTGACTCCCAGCAGTCGTGCTGCTCAGCTCTCGCCAGCTGTGCTACCTAGTGTTTGTTAGTACTTGGATCGCCTAGCTCTTTCTAGCAGCTATGTATATCTGCTTTCAGCGGCTATACATCCATTTTTCCCTTTCTTCGCCTCCTTTAAGAAAAAAAAAAGGGGGGGGGGGAATGGTTGGTACGACAATATTCCGAAGGGGCAGAGTTAAAGTAGATGAAGATCTGATGCTATACATAATAGTGCACTCCCGAGGTGGCATTAATATTCCGAGTCGAAAGATCATCCCCGTCGTTCAACCCTCGGTAGTCTCGTTGCCCAGCTCTCAGTGGTCGTGCTGCTCATCTATCGCTAGCAGGTCGATGCTCAGTTCTCAGCGGCCCTGATGACCAGCTCTTGATGGCGGTCTCGCTACGCACCACTTGACGGTAGCTACACTATCGAGCTTTAAGTAGCATCCCCGCATAGCCCTCGACAAACAGTCAAGACACCGAGGCATCAATTATTAGTACGACCAGCGATGCAGCAAAGCATCAGGTACTATTCCACTTTAACCCAGACTGATCACACGAGCTAGACGCATAGACTGTGAGGTGCTACGCCCAATCATGCGAGGTTCAGTACCCTCGCCCTGAGTCGCCTGGCTTCTCAGACCGGCCCCATTATAGCGGCAAGCTCCGCATGCGAGGTTCAGTACCCTCGCCTCGAGTCGCCTGGCTTCTCAGCCCGACTCCATTATAGCGGCAAGCTCCGCATGCGAGGTTCAGTACCCTCGCCTCGAGTCGCCTGGCTTCTTAGCCCGACTCCATTATAGCGGCAAGCTCCGCATGCGAGGTTCAGTACCCTCGCCTCGAGTCGCCTGGCTTCTCAGCCCGACTCCATTATAGCGGCAAGCTCCGCATGCGAGGTTCAGTACCCTCGCCTCGAGTCGCCTGGCTTCTTAGCCCGACTCCATTATAGCGGCAAACTCCGCATGCGAGGTTCAGTACCCTCCCCTAGAGTCGCCTGGCTTCTCAGCCCGACTCCATTATAGCGGCAAGCTCCGCATGCGAGGTTCAGTACCCTCGCCTCGAGTCGCCTGGCTTCTCAGCCCGACTCCATTATAGCGGCAAGCTCCGCATGCGAGGTTCAGTACCCTCGCCTCGAGTCGCCTGGCTTCTCAGCCTGACTCCATTATAGAGCCAAGCTCCGCATGCGAGGTTCAGTGCCCTCGCCTCGAGTCGCCTGGCTTCTCAGCCCGACTCCATTATAGCAACTTGCTTCGACCATTCCACGCGACGCTCTCCCGTGTGACCTATCTACGATCGTTAGCAACCAAACCCGATCCGTTACACGCAAGGATTTCTCGCATGACATCTCCATGTTCGCTGGCTGCTAAGCCCAAGCTACTCTCCTAAGTCGCGCAACATAAGTCGCGCATCATCGCGCACCATAAGTCGTGCATCACAAGCTTATTCCACACCATGATCTTGGTGCTTCCTCTCTCACAGTCATCATGGTTCTCTTGTTCTCGGACGATCGATGAAGTGTTATCTACATTACATCATGCTATAGTGAGGATACTCTCCTGCAAGAAGGTCATCCCGACAGTGGCCCTGCTACCTACGACCCCACAGCATCTCTGTTTCCTGGCTCTCGGAAACGGTCTTGCTGCGTAACCCTACCTGTAGCCTCGCCGCGTACCCCACAGCATCTCTGTTTCTTGGCTCTCGGAAATGGTCTCGCTGTGCAACCGTACCTGTAGCCTCGCCGCATACCCCACAGCACCTCTGTTTCCTGGCTCTCGGAAACGGTCTTGCTGTGCAACCCCAACCTATAGCCTCACTGCCTATCCCTCAACAATTCTATTGTTTGGCTATCGGCAATAGTCTCACTGCGTGACCCTCGCTAGCAACCTAATCGCACAGCTCTCGGAATAACTGCCACTTATATCACGTCTGATCCGGCTACCTACGCTACCCACATCAGACTGGGGGGAATCCAGCTAGGTGTAGCCCGAGCAAGAAAGACCCTCAAGGCAGTTATTGATGCAGACTATGTAGATGGTTACTGGAGACATCCCATCTCGCATGGCTACCACAACAATCATGTCCGATGTCATTGGCCGCGTACCAATAACACCAGACTGGGGGGACTTGATGATATATGGTCCATTGGCATGGCCTAGACTGCTCCAGCGCACCAGCCTGGCCTGGCGCGCTCCTGCCAGCCCTGCCTGGCGTTCCCTTGCGAGCCTTGCTGGGGACTCCCTTGCCAGCCCTGCTGGGGACTCTCCTGCCGGCTCGGCCAGGCGCTCCCTCGCCTGGCATTCCCTTGCCATCCTCTCCTGGTGCGCGCCCGCCAGCCCTGCCTGGGGCGCGCCCGCCAGCCCCGCCCGGCGCCTCCGGGCGGCCTTGCCCAGCTCCTTGCTAGTTGGGCCTGAATTGGGCTGGCCCAAGGCCTGACCTAATTGTCCCTATATAATGAATAGTATCTCCTCCACGGAGAGGGATCTTTTCCCGAGTGGCTTAGCAGCCACCATGGATCTTCCCCTTGGCTTAGCCACCACACACTACCACAAGCACCAAGATGGTTCTCTCCAGCTATGGAGGACCATCTCAGATCTTCTAGCTGGTCTAACTTGACCGTCGGAGTCCGCTCCCGGGGCACAGTCCCTGGGTCGGCTCTAACGGGTTTGCACTGTGATGTCCAGATCTCCGCCGCAGCAGAAGACAAGAAGACTCCCCGAAGGTCGATGTCGCATCAGATATATAAGCCAAAAATCCCGTACATCCCTGCTGCAGAAATCTCCTAGCCATCGCAGCTGAACAGAGTGTTGGCCCCTGCGAGGCCCTCTCACCATGTCTAATCAGTTCTCCCCCACTTGGGGTTCGATCCCTCACCAAGTAGCGCTCGCAATCAATCATGGCCCCATGGCCCCCAACCAGTCCATCGCGACAATCACCTTCAACCCTCGCAACGGTATTGGGACTAGATCAACATGGAACCTCTCACCAAGCACATTCAGGATGCAGTCCCGATACACCCTCGCATCACTCACAGTGCGGTCATCTGCAATCTCTACCTCGAGCGGGGAATCCAAAGTTCTTGGCGTGTCCCAGAACTTCTTGCTAAGCGCAAGAGACACGAACGATCGGGTAGCACCCGGATCAAACAAAACATGAGCCAATATACCATTGACCAAAAAGGTCCCTATACAAGCACAACATACACATAAGCAATACATATAATCATAGAGCAGAGAAGAATAAATACGTACCAGCCACAACGTCTAGCACAGCCCAAGCCTCCTCCGTAGTCAGCTGAAATGCGCGTCTCTTCACCGCTGGAGCATCCACCTTGGCAGGGCGGCCATTAGTGATCCTCAACATGGCAGGCGCGGGCACCGCCACTTTTCCTCCCCCTCCCTCCAACCTCGGATAGTCGGTCTTTTTATGGCCAGTCTGGTTGCAACGGAAACATATCAAGCCCTTATTGGGGCAATCCCTAATCACTTGGCCCCAAGCATAGCATCCCGAGCCTACTACCCGACAAGCTCCACTGTGCGCTTTACCGTACTTGGCACACCGGCCACGGCCTTGCTGGCCCCTGCTGGAAGTTTCTGAGGTCTTAGGCTTTTTAGCTAGACCCACTGCCTCCTGCACCTGCTCCGAATTCCGCTTGGTGCGGAACTCCAACTCCATCTCCCGTTCACGAGCCTTTTCCACCATCTCGTTTAGGGTCTTGCACCCTGTGGAATCAACAAAGCTCGTTCCCGAAACTTGGTGGTGATCTCCGCCACAGTCTCGGTGGTCTGTTGAAGATCATGAAACTCCCTCACAAGTATTTGCACCTTAATGGTGGTGCAAACTCCTCATCGAATCACTGAACAAACATGGACCATGTCATCTCAGCCACATCGGCTGCTCCTACCTGGTTGGTCACGTCTCCCCACCAATCTCGGGCTCTGTCTCTCAGCATACATGAAGCAAAACCCACATTTTCCGCATTAGGGCAAGAACTCGTGTGCTGGGCGTTCTCAATATCCGTCACCCAGCATCTGCTAACAATGGGGTCTCGGACCCCGAAAAACTCTGGCGCTCCACACGCCTTGAACTCCCGGAACAACGGAGTTCGGGCCTCGACCTGGCCTGCAAAAATCTTGGCTCTGAATGTCCTGAGCCTCTCCTCCATAATCTCCATAAGCCCTTCCTTGACCATCCCAAAGATCACTGGGGTAGAGTCAAGGATGCCCTTCGTAACCTCTGCTGCAATGATCTCATGCAGTCTCTCATCCATGGGCTCAGTACCGCTGCCCGAACCGGATCCAGACCCCGAGCCCGATCCCGATCCTCCTGTCCCAAATTGTGTCACCACCATGCAGAACTGAAAAGTCAAAAACCATTTTAATCAGGACATCAATGTAGGGGATCTTCCCGCACCGGTCCTCCTTAGAGTTGTCAGATCTAGCATTGGTTCGGGTACAGATCATGTGCTTTCAGTAGTACGGGCCCAATACTACCTTCCATACCTACCTGTAAATTTCCCCAAGGCTCTACCTGATAACCCCAATTCGTCCCAGAATAAACTATATCCCGCAGGCTATCATATACATCAAATCCCAGGCTGTCCTAAGATTTGCTCTACCCATGTCAATCAAACTGATCATAACAGGTTGCCCTTATGCATGCAAACTATACACAGAAAAGATCAAATATACTTTCGAATAAAAGATTCTACCCTAGGAACACAACCAAACAAGGAACAGGAAATAATGCCAAATCAATCATTCTGAGGCTATAAGCTCCTAACCGTGTACAATTTCTAAAAGCATACACATAGCAAATTACATACGATCATCAAGGCTCCAATGTCAGTATAACATGGCTAACATATTGGGGAAACTACTTACTTGGCACGGCTGAGAGTGTGCCCGAATGAAATGATTGTGGTCTCGATAGTGTGCCCGAGAGTGTGCCCAAATCCCTCAAACCAAGGCTCTGATACCAACTTGTAACGACCCAATTTTTTTTCAAAAGAAAATTTTCATTTTTTTAATTATCCAGAACACATTTCCATCATCCACAAAAACCAGTTACAATAGTTTCCAAAACCATGTCAAATACAATTTATTTCAAATATCAGAGTGTTCCATAGTGAGAGTGCACGCCACGCCATCAAGCCTTGTCATTGCCCTTGGGCTCTAATGTACCTGAAACAAATCCACAAACTGTAAGCTAATGCTTAGTGAGTTTCCCCAGAGCATACCAACACACAACCACATACAACATGCCATACTAGCTAGAAAAGCTACACATATCACATAACCCATGCATACAACAGATAGGGATGTCGTGGGCTCGTCCCCAGGGTCTTACTCTAGGATGCCATGGGCTCCCCACATGGTCTTACACCTAAGTGCCATGGGCTCTCCCATGGTCTTTCGTAGGAAAGCCATGGGCTCTCCACATGGTCTTACATCCAAGTGTCATGGGCTCTTCCATGGTCTTCCATGCAAACGTACCACATATACTACTAGCATACTTCCTAGCTCATACCAACTAACATGCCAAATAATACATTTTCAGCTAGGATACTATATGTCATAAAATGGGTCGTCCTTGGTGCCTTAGACTCATTGGTATGGTGAGGAGACTCACCTCTGTCTGCTGAATCGGAAAGCTGCTCTCCTAACAGTTCGTAACCACTGGTGCTGAACAATAATATCGTTAACCCAAGGTTAGGGTTGAACATAGTCCAATTAAAGAAACTCAACCCCACGTCCTTTCTCAATGGCCCAAAAGTCTTCCTTTTCTAATGGGGCCAAAGTCCATATCCAAATTCATTAATGGGCCTCATGGCCCAACAAGGCCCAACTATATTACTCATGGCCTAAAACAACTAAATGGGCCCACTAACTCAAAACGTGACCAGGCCCAATGACAGATTAATGCTCAAAGGCCCAAACAGGTCCAAGTCCATCTGTTGTGCGTATGCTTAGCGTACCACCCTGGTTAGGGGTGAGCGCGGTGCGGTTATTAGCCAAAACCTCACCAATAACCGCAAATGTGGTTAATCCATTTTCAAAACCGCTTGGTGGGGTTATTTTTGCGGTGCGGTTAGGTGGTTATTTTTGCAGTGCGGTTTTGTTTTTTCTGTGTTGCGGTTATTAACCGCATGGATTTGGTGCGGTTATTTTGTGTGGTTTTTAACCACAGTTTAGAGCTCAAACGGTTTTAAGAGTTCAAACATATTACTTGTAATAAAAAAACCATAAAGTATAAGACAATAAACTTAAATCACAAACAACTAATATCTTAAAAACGTGAAATCAATAGTAATTAACAAGAAATATCTTAAATTGTCTAATTTCACCATTTTTCAAAGTTAAACATAACAAAAAACCAATACTTTTGTCTTCTAGTATTTTATCCATCTTTCATCCATGAAAATTGTCTTATTTTTAATATTTAGTATATTAATAATTAATTAAAAAAATTTTATATAATATATGCGGTGCAGTGCAGTTTGTTTGCGGTTTTTGAAAACTAATAACTGCACCGCACCGCAAATTTGCGGCTTTTGAAAAACAGAAAACCTCACCATCGGTTTTTATTGCGGTTGCGGACTATCGGTTGCGGTTTATGCGGTTAATTTTACTTGCGGTGCGGTTTTTGCTCACCCCTAAGTCCCTGGTACGCGCAGCGTACTGAGTCCCGGCCTTACGCGCTGCGTACGCTAGGTTACGCCCAACGTACAAGCAGATTAAGCACTTTCTCCATTAAGTGCTTAATACTCGATTTTTTCACGTCCAAAGGTCAGATCTGAGCTTATTAAGACGACCTAGGACATAAAGTTAGCAACTTTATGCCTTTGCATGTCTCATATGTTCCGAACACTCCTATTAAGATCTTTTTAAAGGTCTTAACCCATGCATGAGATCCAAACACCCATCAAGACTTCATTTTTATGATATAAATGGACGAAAGGACCTCAGATCTAGCATTTCCAGCCTCTGGAGTTGCTCAACTCACAAGAGGAGATCCAAAACCAACAAAGGGACAAAACTAGAAAACCCTAACTAGATCTAAAGCATAAGATAGAAAGATCAAAGCTTTATACCTCCATAATCCCCTCAAGGTGAGCTAGGTGCAAATTCTTGAAGCCCAAAGTCACTCTAAGCTTGCTTGACAACTTCTCCTTCTTGAATGACACTAAAAGAATGGCCACCAACACCCTTTCTAAGCTCAAAAATGGTCTCACAAGCTCTCTCTGGAGTACAAGGACGAACTAAGACTGTGGAGGCTCTCTAGGGTTAGGTCCAAGGGGCTTAAGGACGTTTAAATAGGTCTCAATTCCGGAAATTAGGGTTTTGACATCCGTCACGTATGCCCATCGTACTCCTGGTATGCCCAACGTACGTGCTGCCCCTCCGCGATTATCCTTGCATAGTACGCTAAGCGTACACAAGAGTACGCGCAGCATACTCAAGGGACTTATTATGCTATATTTAGGATTCTTCAAGGGTTTCAAAGTAATACCTGATCCGGAGTGTTACATATATATATAGTTATATGTATTTAGTTTAATAAAACAAAGCCCCTTGTATTTGTTTATCATGTCAATATGTTTTTACCAAAACTTTACCTGTAATAATATATATAAAGTTGATAGTAAAATCTTTTCATAAAAATAGAAAGTTAAACATATTTGGATGTTTGTATTTTCATGTAAACTTTATTGTATGTTACTTGTATTCCCCCTTTAAAACATAGAAAATATTTGTAAAATATAGGGTTATGAACTCACTTGATAAAGGTGGTGATTTGGACAACACTTCGCTACTAGAAATTATTTTCCTTGATGAAACCGGGAGTTTTTGTTGAAAATCGGGTTTTGCGAGGGCCGAGTTTCAAACCGAAAAGACTATTTTCTCTGGGACTTCGGGTGCTTCTGGGCTTTCTTCGGGTGTTAGGGAGGTTCCTAAGGCTTCGGGGGTTGTAAAATGGCTTAAGAAGGAGTTTAGTGTGTAACAGTGTGTAAAATTCTAACCAAAACTGGGAAGATTCGCATGCTTTATATAGGGTTCGAAGTCTCGCAGCTGGGGGGCACGCGTCGGACTCTCGTAGGCGGTAGGTGGCTCAGTTCGGACATGCCACGACTAGGACACACGTCGGATCTCGGAGGCAATTCGCTTCGGACGTGGCACAGCTACGACACGCGTCGGATATGCGAAGGTGTAGGGCGACGTGGCTTAATCCGGACCTAGCACATGCGAAGGATTTAAGACTTTGTGCCCCGAACTTCAAAAATTCATAACTTTCGCATACAAGCTCCGTTTTCAACGTTCTTTATATCCACGCGTAGGTGAGACCATACTCTACGATTTTTTTTTTGACTCTGTCGGCTAGTTTTGAATTTATTTTTAATATTATATTTTTAACAGTTCGGGACAGGAAAAGTCCATTAAAAATTCATAACTTCTTCATCTGACGTCCGTTTTTGTCTGTCTTTTTACCGTTGAACTACTATTGACGAGATCTTCGATTCTCGTTTAGGTTGTGTCGGCTAAAAATCGTTCGATCTTTAATTCGAATTTCGGGTTGTGTACTGCTATGTCAAATCTTAGAAAAATCATAACCTCCTCATACGAAGTCAGATTTGGGCGTTCTTTTTATGAATACTATCGATTTATCGTGTACTACAACTTTCATTTAGATACCTAATGCTAAAAAGCATTTTATTGTAAGTTCACTTTTTACGTCACACAACGTTGTGTCGGTTTTGTCGCGGAACTTCGATAGGTCATAACTTCTTTGTTATAATTCAGATTTCAGTGTTCTTTATATTTTCAGAATCCTTGTTACGATCTCTACCACTTTATTCATACAAATCAAGTTTATTTAAAATTTTATTTTTGATGCTTATTTTCATCTTAATTATTTTATATTTTTGTTACTTCAAAACAAGTTACAATGGTTGACCTAGACTATTACATTGTGAATTTACAAGTACATGGTTGAAGTTTAGACCTTGATTGATCTAGAATTTTTCCAGTTGTGACATTTTCCGTGTCTGGTAAGACTTTCTTCTCTGAGGGCCACCATGAAGATGCTTCATCGACACTACATCCGTTGACGTGTAGCATCTTCCACTTGTTGGTTCACAACACCCCCGTCCTTTTCTTTGATTGTCATATCCAAAAAATATACATCTAACTGCTTTCTTGTCAAACTTGCTAAGTAAATGACCAGGCACAAATACGTAGTAGACGTAGCCAAATACTTAGAAGTAGCTAACAATAGGTTTCATGTTCCATATGTCTCAAAAGGTGAGATGAAGCCTAACCTTTTTTGGGGAAGTTTATTGATCACATGGGCAGCAGTTCGCATATCTTCAACCCAAAATCTTCCTGGGACATTCTTCGCTTGTAGCATGCTTCGACAAATTTCTACAAGATGTCGATTCTTTATCTCAGCTACACCATTTTGTTGAGGTGTCTTGGTGTTGGATTAGGTGTCTAAGCCCATAACTATAATTGGTATGTACTTGATTTGATGGTAGCATCGTCCTTTTGGGTTGCCTTCACCATAGCAACTTGACAGAATGACTTTTTGGAGATAGAGGTTAATGAATGATTTATTAATATATTATAAGAATAATATATTAATTAGAAATCATATTAGCCCATTAAAAATTAATCATTGATCATTAGCCCAAACCATATGTCTCACTGATTTACATAATCAGTCCTCGTTAATTTAATTAGTCTCTTTTGATCACTAAATTAATTCCAAATTAATTCTTGATCAATACTAATTAAATAATTTGATTTCTCAATTAATATATTATACTTATAATATATTAATAAATCATAAATAACCTCTTTCTCAAATATCCATCCTATCATATTGTTCTGGTGAAGGCAACCCAAATGGACCATGCTACTCCCGGGTCAAGTACATACCAATGATAGTTATGGTCTTAGATACCTAATCCAACAAAAACACATCACGATATGTGGACATGGAAGGTTCCCTCGTTAGCACATATCAAGGTCTGGGGTTGTGAAGATTTCGTTAGACGAGAGACTCACGACAAGCTCGAACCTCGAAGTGAGTGATGTATTTTCATCGGCTACCCATAGAAGTACTTTGGATACTTGTTCTATAGACCTAGTGAGAACGTGTCTTCATAGCACGAAGGGGAGTTTTCTGCTTGAGGGAACTCATATGCAAAGAGGACAGTGGGAGTACAATCGATCTTGAAGAAATTCAAGAGTCGAACGATGTAGGAACCTCTAACACTAGCACTCAACCTAAGGAAGAAATTCATGTTGAACCTGTTGACGAGTCATTACCTCTTAGACGTTCCAGTAGAGTTAGTGTTCCACCTGTATTATATGGTTTCCATATAACTGTAGAAGGTGATACGTTTATCAGTGATAGTACACTGATAAATTTGGATGAACCGGCTAACTACAAGGTTTTATAGTATCTCAAAATACTCCTATAGTATTTTATGTTAGGTTTTATAGTTTATAAGTTTGATAAGTTTTTAGACTTATTGTAACACCACAACCATTCCTAGGCATATGGTAATCACTTCTTGAATAGATATAGTTGATCAGGCTATATTCATCCCAGAGCTGATTATATATCCCAAGGTCTACTTGTGTTATTCAACAATCATAATACTTTTATGTAATCTTTACTATGATACTATTTCTAGTATGTATGCATGTTCATATACTTCTTATAAAATACTTAGATTTTTAAAAGTATATTTTTAGTCAGAGTGTTACAGCCTCATTGTAGTTATAGTTGTATATCTTTTATGGTTTGATATACTTAATTCACTATAAACAATGCTCTGACACCAATTTATCACACCCCCAAACCGGAACGGCGAAAACGTTCGGGGGTGGATGACTTCATGTTTAGTATAACAACAATTTTAATATAGAAAGCAAAGTACAACATCCATTACATTGATAAAATATAATTATACATTCGTGTTCAAATCATTGTGTACTTGACACCAAAAAAGTATAATTAAAAGACATGACTATATGAGACTCTGTCTTCCTCAAAACCTGTGGATACCTGTTTATCGATTTCCTGAAAATACAAGTAGTTTTGAAAAGAGTGTTAACAATTAAGTTGGTGAGATCATAAATATTTTTGTAAAATAAATCTGTCATTAATTCCCTGAAAATATAAGTATTTTCACCCAGAAAATCGTATATTTTCGATTGTATATGTATTTCTGTTCTGAAATAGTATGATATATTGTTTTAATTCACATAAAACCGTAAAATGAATCTTTTCCCTATAATAGAATAGTATCTTGTATTTTGTACTTGTATGAATTCTCTGTAAATATAAGTGTCTAGATTTACCCATTTGTATTGTAAAGCATTGTATTGTGGTTTTATTATTAAATAAAACTATGTAAAGTTGTTTACTTATTCATACACTAATAGTATTATTCAATATCAAATTGTGAGTTATCATAACCATACTTGAAGACCTAAGATTCGCCCGAACACGACGTTCTTCAGGCTTCGAAATTGGTACGACAATTGTCACCTCAGGCTTGCCGGCTTAACTGTAGCGAACAGTTCAGGTGTGGGATTGTCAGTCCCGTATAGATCTATACACAAGTGTCACGCTCTCCCTCCAGGAGACTCTGGTTATAATTTCAGGACTTGGTTTATACTTAAATAAGTACTTGAAGTATGTCTCACAAAGCTATATCGATTGTTATGTGTAGAATAATGAAAATTTTCTTTGTAATAGATAAACTGTAAATATATCATAAATTATATTTAATATAATTTATATGATTATTTTCGTAAATTATTATGAATATATAAAGTAATATGTAAGTTTCATAAACTGTATTGATAAGTATGCATGACTCATAAACTATACATATTATAGTTTATATGCTTGTTTTTGTATGAAATCCCGAACTAGTAAAGTAGTATGTTTATTTTAGTAGGAATAACAATTGTAAACTATTTGCATAATTTTATTATTTATACAAGATTTCTTTGTATTTCCCCCCTAAAATATGAAAAAATAGTGAAAATATAGGGGGTGTAAACTCACTTGATAATGTGGTTTATCAAAATATGGTTTATACTTTACTTTTCTAGGAAAATGCATTTTTATGTCTAGGACCGTAAACAGCTTGGTGTTTACGACTGTATATGTGTTTATGGTTGTGTTTACGGCCGTGAACCTGTTCATGACCCATGTCTCATATATATAAGGTGAGGAGTGCATGTGAGAGAGGGTACGGCTAGAGAGGGAGAGCACATTGTAGAGAGAGAAATGGAGAGAGAAGAGGGGAGCTTAAGTGTGTGTGTTTGTTTGTGAATCTTGTATTTGGATCTTCATTCTAATCAAATCATACAAGATTCATCATCATCTTCTTCTCCTTCTTCTTCATTTGATCTGGCATCATCCGTTTGATCGGGATTCCGCACCATCAAACGGATCTGATTGATACACAAGCAGATTGGGGACTTACAAGTGGTATCAGAGCTTGGATTGTATCAATAAGTTTGTGCAGATCTGGTGCTTATTTGACCTTATTTTTAAAGGATTTCTGCGTTTTTGGATAGATATCTGAAAAATATGGGGGGTTTGTTCTTTGCATTTTTGATAAAAACAGTTTTGGATCGAGTTTTGGAGCAAAAATGGGCAAAAATCACTGTTTTTTTCGTATCTGAAGCTGGTTTAACGCCTCTGAAGGGTTCTCGGCCGTAGACCCGTGTATGGCCCAGCGAGTCTTTGATCATCAGCAGTGTACACTTAAAAATAGAAAGGAAAGTTGGGGGTGCCGGGGATCGAACCGGGTCTCTTGCCCCATTACTTCGCCGCCTTACCACTTGATCTAGCAAGGAGAACGTTACAAGCCTTCGAAATTTAAATCATATAGTCTTCGCAGCTGCTTGTTTATTTAAAAAAGGGGAATCAATTTTAGGGGTTGCAAGGGATCGAACCCGGGTCCCCTAATTCATAAACCCAACGCCTCTTCCGACTTATCTAGGCTGCGAGATGAAATCTTCCTTCCAGATTTAATTCATAAGGCTTCGCTGCTTCAACTTTAATTTCGCAAATTTGACACTTTTTGCCCAAAAATCAATTTCTTTTATTTTTAAATTCCATTTTCTTCCAAAAATTTTAGTTTTTAATTTTAGACTTTTTATTTTGACTTTTTACTTAAAATTTTGAATTTGACTTTAAAGTTTGACCTTTGACTTTAAACTTTGAGTTTTTCGTTTATCTTTTAAATTTTCAAATTTAGCTTTTCGGTTTGACTTTTTAAATTTGACTTTTAAGGTTGACTTTCTCTGTTTTTAAGTCAAAGGGATGTTGAAAAAAATAAAAAATTGAGTTCCTCAAACATCCCAGTCAATGAAGTTTCTTGTTCTCAATCGTGCATTAAAACTGTCAAATTTTTGCGTGACCAAATCGAGTTGACTGAGAGAGAAAATGAGGACCTAAAATACGAAGGATATCAACTCAGGAAAGGACAGAAACCTCTAAAAGCACAACTAGAAGCCAAAACAAATGATTTTAGGAAACTGCAAGAAGATTAAAACAACAAGTGTGAGAATTATGATCACATCAAAAACAAACTTGCTACTGTAACCAAAGAACTTGACACATTGAAAATTCTTTTTGAAAATGCTGATTTTAATTTTAAGAAGTTCGATGGGTCAAGTGAAAAGGTTGCAAAAATAATTGAAAAACAAATGCAGTAGAGAGACCAAAAACAAGTAGGTATAGGTAATCAGAGTGTCCCTCCTCCATTTAATCATTTGTATTATGTTAATCCTTTAACAAAAGAAGAGATCGAAAGAGAACCTTATATGGTTTATGGTAAACCAGCTGCCGAACAGGCAACATGACCTAGTGCTAGGGTTTTGGATACTAACATTTCTACTTCAAATGTAGATGTGTCAGTAAGCCAGGGAAAGCAGGAGTCTGGAGAGAATTGTGCTAATAATAATTCTGTTTTGAAAAATGATGTTTCTGTTGCATATAATATTGTTTCTAAAACTGATGATTTGATTGGTGATGATTCTGTGTCTAATTCTAATGCTTCAAAAGTTACTTGTGGTGATGTGTCTAATAATTATGATGTTTCTGTTAATAGCACACCCACTGCACCTACACCTGTCACACAACCTGAATCATGCACTTGCTCATGTGGAAAGAGAAAGAGAGTTGCTAAGAATAATAAATCTAAAAAAGGCAAGGGCACGCCACAAGGGGCAGGAAGAAACAACTTCCCAGTGAAGAAAAAGACATGTTTTCACTGTGGAACACCTGGACACATTGCCCGAAACTGTCCAAATCGCGCATATGTTCCCTACTACGCACAAGGCTGGCAGAATGCGCCAAGAGGGAGATACCCCAAAAGCATCCCTTCAAGGTCACAATCACGCAATGGTAATTGGAACGCGCATAAGGCGAAAAATCAAAATCCCAAGGACAAGAAGGGAAAGTCGGCCAAAAAGTCCAATCCAAGAGATGCTCCAATGAAACCAAGACCGGCTAGGTCAAAGTCATCTCAACGGCCGACATCAAGCTCAAAAGCAAGTACCAAGGCACCCATCCGAGCGATCGAGAAATGGGTTAAACCCGACTACAGATGGGTACCAAAGGTTTTTACTCCCAAATCTTCTAATGATTCTAATATTTTTTTCATCTTCTATTTGTGATAAGCAGGATATGTCTTGGGAGAGAGTACCATGTGTAGACGACAAAGGTCAACCCAGTTTCAAAATGGACTGGGTTCCAAAGACCAACTGATCCCACTCTGTGTCGGAGCAGCTATGGAGGCATATCATCAGAGTTTGGTTTATTGATAGTGGCTGTTCCAGACACATGATAGGAGGCATCTCTCAACTGTACAACATTCAGAACTTTGCTTGAGAGTATGTGTCCTTTGCGGGAAAGGAAGTAAGGAAGGAGAGGATCACAAATGGGGTTATGTCCTTAATGAAATGAAGAATTTTCGGATCTGTTCTGAGATTATGCATGCTGTTCTCAGACCTTCTGGATGCAAATTCAATCGGTGACTTACGGTTTGATTTTTCTTCTCGATACTCCTGAGTTTATCTTACACTGTTTCATTTCAAAGACATTTTTCTTTAATTTCCTTATATGTCTTTCTTTAGTAGGTTGTTTTGGGAAGTGATATGAAGTATAGTGCACTAAAGCCGAATTGTCTAGACTCTGTATTCAATGTGCTGGTAGGCACAAAGGATTCAAAAGGACTAGACATTGATTGACCATAAAAGGACTAGAAAATATAGACTTAGATAGTTTCATTTGGTCTGACTATACGACGCTCTAGTAGATTGAGCAGTGAGATAAACACGGTAACCCACGAGATATACTAAAAGTTAATTATCTAGAACTGTGGTTGAACGTTTCCTTTATGTATGGACTCATGTCCTTAATTTCGGTATTGATAGGGCAACTGGGGGGGGGTCTGATAAAGTAGGTCTGTAGGGAATTATTTTCTTGCTTTCTATCTCTCAGTCATATGTTGCTTCCTTTGCGTGATTGGAACATATCCGACCTGGAATGCAACATATGCAACTCTATCTCTATGCATTTCCATATCTATGAAATTCTTTCTATCTGTTAGCCATATGATGTTCCCTCTGCCTGATCGGAAGATCCAACCTGAGACACAGCATATGCACTCTACTATCTCTCTAAACCCCTATCTATGTTAGTCATATGTTGTTCCCTCTGTATGATTGGAAGACATCCGACCTGGGATACAACATATGCACTTCTATATCTGACTTCTTTCTTAATGATTGAATACTCACCTAAAGTAAGGAGTTCTTTGGAAGTTCTTGATTACCGGGGTATATCGGGAAGTGGGAAACATGTTCTAGTACATCTAAAATTGAACCATTTAATAGGTTGTCTGTAGATCTTGCTGCGTAATTTAAGTGGACAACAATATCCTTGGTCGTCGTCAGCTAAATGTCCATTTAGGAGTATATATCACAATGACTTGTCACTTATAATCTGTCCAAATTGTCAACATCATTTGTGTTTAAGTGGACCACAATATCGGTGATTGACCAGATCTAGACATGCACGCGTGTGCTGATAAACGATATTGGATTGCTTGACAACTTTGATCCCAAATATTTTTGTTTCTGTTAAATTTTTTCATAGTTTTCCTCTATGCACAAATTTAGGGGGAGAATTAAAAAAAATTCAAAAATCAAACAAAAATCAGAAAAATTATAAAAAAATTCAAAAATCAAACAAAAATCAGAAAATTTAAAAAAATCCAAAAATAGTGTTATTTCTGTTTTATTTTTTGTTCAGAAAATATAAAAACAATCCAAAAATATTGTGTGCTAAGTTTTCTTTTAGTTTTGTTTTGTCTTGAAAAGTGAATTCAGATGTAGACGAGACACATGGAGACTGTATCAAAAATTTCTGAGCCAAAGCTTCATCCGTGATCATCGAAGAATTCTCATTCGAATGAGCAAGAAATGAAGACTATTCTTTCAACTTTCAATCCTTCAACCCCAGAAGCAAGGTGAAGCTGCACTTGAAGATTATGTGACAGATTGCATTGAAGCCTCCTCAGTCAATTTGCTGCTATCTATAAACCTGCTGAAGTGATCCAGAAGATTAGTTCTCTCTGATATTATCTCTGAAGATTCTCAAGCTGAAAGCACTATCTTTCAAGAATCAACACATCAAGCCTTCTCACCCGACGAGCATTCAACGTCAAATTTTTTAAAAAAAAAATCCCAACTGCTAAAGATGAAGTCATTCATTGAAGATTCATAAAGCTCATCTTGAAGTTGTGAAGAATTTGAAGATTAACGCTGAAGCCAAGCTCCCAATGAAGATTAACAAGAAAAGACAGCTACTTTTTAGGGGGAGCTTGTTGGGTCAATTAGAAAAGAAAGCTATAAACCAAGGGGGAGATTGTTGGGTCAAAAACATGGTTTATACTTTACTTTTCTAGGAAAATGTATTTTTATGTATAGGACCATAAACAGCTTGGTGTTTACGGCTGTATATGTGTTTACGGTTGTGTTTACGACCGTGAACAGGTTTACGGCCGTGAATCTATTCACAGTCCATGTTTCTTATATATAAGGTGAGGAGTGCATGTGAGAGAGGGTACGGCTAGAGAGGGAGAGCACATTGAAGAGAGAGAAAGGAAGAGAGAAGAGAGGAGCTTAAGTGTGTGTGTGTGTATGTGAATCTTGTATTTGGATCTTCATTCTAATCAAATCATACAAGATTCATCTTCTTCTTCTTCTGCTTCTTCTTCATTTGATCTGGCGTCATCTGTTTGATCGGGATTCCACACCATCAAACGGATCTGATTGATACACAAGCAGATTGGGGACTTACACTTGATAATAGTGATGATTTGGACAGCACTTCGTTCTTAGAAAACACTTTCTTTGCTGAAAATCGGGCTTTGCGAGGAACGAGTTAGAAACTGAAAGACTCTTTCTTGTGGACTTCAGGTGCTTCGGGATGTTCTTCAGGTGTTAGATATGTTCTCGGGACTTCGGGGGGTTGTAAGGAGGTTTAAAGAAGTAAAAAATGTGAAAAAGTGTGAAAAGTGGTGAATTTTGGTAAAATAAACTGGGAGATCTCGTGTAGCACCTGGTTCCTGGTATGTATTTTATTTATGTATTTTGCATTTTTGGCCTGGGACTCGGCGAGTTGAAAGACCAAATCGTCGAGTAGAAACGGATTTGATTCGGGATTTAAATGGCGGACTCGTCGAGTCAGCTTCAGACTCGACGAGTAGGCTCTGACTGGACAAAACCCTAATCTAAGGGTTTGCACCCTATTTAAACATCTCATTCAGCCACCCTTCGTCCCTATTGCTTCCAGAAAACCCCCATAGCAAACCCTAGCCGTTTGTATAAAGAGCTAAGGCATTTGTGGTGCTTATTGGTCATTTTGAACTCAAAGGAGAAGGAAAAGCCTAGAGGAATCAAGAGGAGACCAAGGAAGTTTAAGTTTGTGCACCATTTGCAGTTCACAGAAAGTATAAAGTCGATACCTTGCTTGTTCTTTTGCTAGATCCCTTTTTGGAGAGATTTAGGGCTTTTATAAGCCATTCTTGGTAACCACCCATGGTTGCAAGCATGGTTGGGGGTTGAGGCTTCGGATCTAGGTCCATGGAGGAATTACAAGGCAGAAAGGGGCTGCTTTTGCACCCATGGAAGCCCCCATGCAACCCAAGAGTCTCTTTTAGAGCCTTTTGGACTCAAAGTCCCATGCATGCACGTAAAGTTCGTAAATTTACGTGCTAGATCGAGTTTAGGGACCTAGATCTATCATTTGGACAAGAGTTGTACACCAGAAATCGAAGAAATAAGACTTGGACTGTATCGACTCGGAGAGTCCGAGGTTAGACTCCCCTTTTCTGTTATGGGTCAAGGAGACCCAGTGGAGTGCTGGAAAGGTTTTAGAGGGACCGGAAGAGTGACCCCAACGTATTAGGATAAGCCATAGTCTTGGATTTCATAGGACTCGACGAGTGCACGAATAGACTCGGCGAGTCCAAGGCAATCTCCCAACTCTTGAAGAGGAACTCGACGAGTTGTTCATACAACTCGGCGAGTCGAGGACAGGACGTGTTCATAGGATGAGGATGGACTCGACGAGTGTTTATACCGCTCGGCGAGTCGGATGAAGGTTCATCTGGGGTTGTGTTAAAAGGAGAACTCGTCGAGTCGTTGCTAAACTCGACGAGTAGAGAGATGGATGATGATAGTTGAAGAGATAGGGACTCAACGAGTTGGCGACCCAACTCGGCGAGTAGGGTTAACTGAAAGTTGACTTTGGCTTTGACTTGGACTTGGTCAGGGGTAAAATGGTCGCTTTACCCTAAGAATAGATATCAGACTCTGATTAAGTGTTTTGTGGGGATTATAGCCGGAGGATTTCCGGAGCGGCAGCAGACAGAGAATTACAGCACAGATTATCAGCAGCTACTCGTTCAAGGTGAGTTACCTTCCTGTAGCGGTGGGTCTACGGCCACAATGCCGGCCCACCAGTAGGAGTTGTATGTTGGATGATTGTCTTTGTGATATCATCCAGGTTTGTTACTACCTGATATGTTATATGCTGGCATGATATGTTATATGTGATAGTAGTAGAGTTCAGTTGTTAGGACCGAAGGGCAGGTCGGACACCCCAGATATGTCTGACAGTATGTTGTGATATGTTTATATGTTGGCATGATATGTTATATGTGACAGGGTTAGTAGGAGGGGAGTAGTCCCCAAGTTCGGTTGTTAGGACCGAAGGGTAGTTCGGACACCCCAGATATGTCTGATAGTATGTTCATGTTATGATATATGTGATAGTAACAGTGGGGGGTGGAATAGCCCCCGAGGTTCGGTTGTTAGGACCGATGGGTAGGTCAGCACGCCATAATGGCTTGACACGGGTAGGTCAGCACCCCAGAATGGCTTGACATGGGTAGGTCGGCACCCCAAAATGGCCTTGACGGGTAGGTCGGCACCCCAGAATGGCCGTATCGGGTAGGTCGGGCACCCCAGAATTTCCCGACAGTATGTATGCTATGTGATTGTATGGTATGAAATACGATGGGGGAACTCACTAAGCTTCGTGCTTACAGTTTACAGTTTTGGTTTCAGGTACCTCTTCATCGAAGGGGAAGGAGCTGGCGCGGTAGCAGCACATCATACACACACGCATTGATTCTTCGCACTTGAGATATTTTGGGATTGTACTCTGACATGTTGCTACTTATGATTTGGGCTTTCAGACATGATATGTTGATTTATGAAATGATATATTTTTACGTAGTTTTCTTATGAATGCTTTTATACTCAGTTAATTAAAATGAAATTTTTGGACTCGAAATTGGGATGTTACAAGTTGGTATCAGAGCCCTGGTTTGAGGGATTCGGACACACCCTCGGGGGATTAAAAGCTAAGTTACAAGAAAATGGTTTTCTAAAAGATAAGTTAAAGGAGTTTTGAGAAAGAACGAAGTGTGTGATGTGCACGACCGGCCGAGCTCAAGTAAGTATTCCCCAAAGTACCCATATAAGTTTATGTTATGTTTATTAGCTTCAGTAGAACAGCATGCTAGAATAGGACTAAGGATCTAGGAATGATACCTTATGTGCCTGCTTTATGTGTTCCAGCTTATTGAGAACTGCATGTTAGTGCAGATTAGTCAGTATTATAGCCAGAGTAGTATATGCTTGATTATGTGTACTCAACGCCCGAATGCTTCTTGCTTTGTGCTTTTAGAAGTTCTAGTTGACTTTCACTAACTAGTAAATGAATATGTTAAGTTACATATTGCAAGGACTAAATAATTTTAGAAGGTTAGGTCTAGCTCTATTTCGCAGCTCTTGTTTGAGTCCAACCGTTGTAGGGTAGGATCTTTCATTCGAAGAATTATCTAGTCTGAGTAATATGTAATAGTATTCGCAAGCTAGTTAGGGGAAATAAAGCAGGGACTTCTTATGCAGCTGATGGCGGAGAGTGGGTTGGTGATTACCCTAGGTCAAGCCTAGGATGAGAGTAGCAGAGAGCAATAGCAGTAGAAGGGACTTGGTGGAGTCGAGGCGGTTCTTGAGGAAAGTACGGATAGATGTGGAAGGTAGTATGGGCCCGTACTACTGAAATCAGAGGATCCGTACTTGAATCGAGGAAGGCTGAGGCAAGACCAGGGAACTTGTGATGAATGTGATCCCTCTAGATGTATCAGTATCACTGACGGTTGTCATTATGTATTGCAGAATGGTGGTACTACGTCCGAGGCCAGCAGTTGGTAGTTCAGGAGAGGGATCGGGTTCGGGTTCAGGTTCCGAACCAGTGGATGAGAGGCTACGTGAGTTCATCGCGTCCGAGATCACCAGAGGCATCCTTGATGCGACCCCGGTCATCTTTGGGTCGATCAAGGAAGGGATTGTCGAGCTGATAGAGGATCGCCTCCGGGCGTTCAGGAGCGACATGGCGAACATCCAGTCAGGATCACGCACACTGTCCTTTAAGGATTTCAGGGGCAGTGGTGCGCTGGATTTCCATGGGGCGAAGGACCCCATTGCGGCCAGGCGGTGGATTGCAGACATTGAGTCTGCACAGTTGACCAGCTTCTGCCCCGAGGGGTCGAAGGTGAGATATGCAGCAGGGTGTTTGAGAGACAGGGCCAGAGATTGGTGGGAGTCGGTTGGTGACTCTCTGGGAGCCTAGGCTTTTGAGGCTATGACGTGGCCGGATTTTGTGACCCGGTTCAGGGCTGAGTTCGCACCTGCGGTGGAGCTTCAGCAGTTCGGCCAGGGAGTTCCTGGATATGAGACAGACGACTGAGACAGTGGCAGAGATCACCGCCAAGTTTCGGGAGAGGGCGTTATTGGTGCCCCAGTATGCGGGAGATGAGGACATGAGGAGGACCCGCTACCATGACATGTTGCGAGCTAACATTCGGGAGCATGTTAGTTTTTCAGCTTGCCGTACCCTGGATTCCATGATTTCCAGGGCAAGGGAGAGGGAGATTGATCTGGAGCATATCCGGAAGAGGAAGGTAGAGTAGGGGCAAGCGGTTGGGGCTTCGGGGAAGAAGCCCAAGGGATCAGATGGTAGGCCGAAAGGCCAGTCAGGATAGGGCCGCTGCAGGAAATGCGGCAGGCCGCACGAGGGAGCGTGTAGGTTGGGATTGTCGGGCTGCTACAAGTGCGGCAAGACGGGGCACTTCAGCAGGGATTGTACCGCCCCTGCACCCACTATTCAGACATCCGAGTTACTGTGTTTCCACTGCAACCAGAGGGGCCATAAGAAGGCCAATTGCCCCCAGCTGACAGCAGCAGCGCCAGTGAAGGCGCCAGCTCCAGCGACCCTGCAGATTACTGATGGCCGGCAGGGCAAGGCAGAGGCTCCAGTGGTGAGGAGCCGGGCCTTCCAGTTGACTACCGAGGAGGCACGCGCCGCACCCGATGTGGTGACGGGTATGATTCTTCCCCTCTGATCTATTTATATGATGTTTATGATATTGATATATGCTCTGTATATACATGTTTAGGATCGTTCCATGTGAACGGTATTCCGGTACAGGTGTTGTTTGATTCAGGTGCCACTCGATCTTTTGTTTCTCTTGCGCTCAGCAAGAAGTTTCCTGAGTCCTCGGGTATGTTGGATTGCCCACTAGAGGTCGAGATTGCGGACGACCGATCGGTGCGAGCATCGGCGATTTTCAGAGATTGTGTTCTGAGGCTATTCGAGGAGCGCTACCTGGTAGACTTGGTTCCCATTCCGTTGTGTGGGAACAAGGTGATTATAGGCATGGATTGGTTGAGCATTAATGGGGTGGTGATAGACTGCGCACAGCAGTTAGTGCGAGTCAGGACCCCAAGTGGGGGAGAGTTGGTGATCCACGGCGAGAGGCCACAGCGTGGACCCACATTATGTTCAGCAGTGAAGGCTAAACGCTACCTTCAGCAGGGCTGTGCTGGGTATGTCGCCTACGTTATGGATACCCGGGAGGCGGGTAAGGCGACGGTGAGCGATGTTCCAGTGGTACGAAACTACGCCGATGTGTTCCCAGAGGAGCTTCCTGGGATACCTCCGGAGCGGCAGGTGGAGTTCAGGATCGACATAGTCCCTGGTGCGGCTCCGATAGCCAGGGAACCGTATCGGTTGGCTCCTCCCGAGATACAGGAGTTGTCTACACAGCTGCAGGAGCTGTTAGACAAGGGATTCATTAGATCGAGCAGTTCACCATTAGTAGCCCCGATTCTGTTCGTGAAAAAGAAGGACGGGTCGCATCGGATGTGTATAGATTATAGGGAGCTGAATAAGGTAACGGTGAAGAACTGTTACCCACTGCCGAGGATTGATGACCTCTTTGACTAGCTACAAGGAGCATCTTGGTTCTCCAAGATTTATTTGCGTTTAGGGTATCATCAGATGAGGGTCAGAGAGGAGGATGTGCAGAAGACTGCGTTTCGGACGTGTTATGGCCACTATGAGTTCGTGGTGATGCCTTTCGGGCTCACCAATGCTCCTGCCGCGTTCATGGACCTCATGAACCGCGTGTGTAGACTGATGCTGGATCGGTCCGTGATAGTTTTCATTGATGACATCTTGGTCTATTCCAAGACGCAGGAGCAGCATGAGGAGCATCTGCGAGAGGTTTTGGATACTCTGAGGAGAGAGAACTTGTACGCCAAGTTCTCCAAGTGTGAGTTCTGGTTGCGCGAGGTGCAGTTTCTTGGGCACCTTGTCAACCAGAACGGTATTCTGGTCGACCCGGCCAAGGTGGAGGCCGTGATGAGATGGGAAATTCTGAAGTCTCCATCCGAGATTCGGAGTTTCCTGGGATTAGCCGCCTACTATCGGAGATTCATCCAGGATTTCTCCAAGATAGTCGTACCCTTGACGCGGCTGACGAAGAAAACCGTAGTCTTTCGTTGGAGGCCTGAGCAACAGGCAGCGTTTGAGACACTGAGATAGAGATTGTGCGAGGCGCCGATCTTATCCCTGCCAGAGGGCATAGATGATTTTGTTGTGTACTGCGACGCGTCTATTTCAGGTTTGGGCGCGGTATTGATGCAGAGAGGGCATGTCATCGCCTACGCTTCGAGGCAGCTGAAGCCTCAAGAGGCGAACTATCCAACACATGATTTGGAGTTGGGGGCTGTTGTGTTTGCCCTCAAGATTTGGCGTCATTACCTGTATGGGGTCCGTTGTACCATTTACACGGACCACAAGAGTTTGAGATACCTCATGGATCAGCCAAATCTGAACATGAGGCAGCGTCGGTGGTTGGACGTAGTGAAGGATTATAATTGTCAGATCCTTTACCACCCAGGGAAGGCCAATGTGGTGGCCGACGCGCTTAGCCTTAAGGCAGCGCCGATCAGAGATATTTGCATGCGGATGACAGTAGTGACTCCATTGTTGGAGCAGATCCGGGAGGCCCAGCAGGAGGCTATGAAGGAGGAACATCGGAAGAGTGAGCGTATAGTGGGACAGGTTTCCTCTTTCGACTATGATAGCCAAGGGTTATTGACTCTTCACCGTAGGGTGTGGGTCCCCTATCATGGAGGCGTGCGCCAGACATTGATGGAGGAGGCGCACAAGTCTAGGTTTTCCATCCATCCCGGAGCGACGAAGATGTATAGAGATCTTCGTCTTGACTATTGGTTGCCCTGCATGAAGCGGGATGTAGCATGGTATGTGGAACGGTACTTGACCTGCAGGAAGGTCAAGGCCGAGCACCAGAGGCCACACGGCAAGATGCAGCCGTTGGATATTCCCCTGTGGAGGTGGGAAGATATTACCATGGATTTCATCACCAAAATTCCCAGGACTGCGCGAGGCGTAGATTCGATTTGGGTCATCGTCGATCGACTGACCAAGAGCGCCCATTTTATTCCGATTCAGGAGAGTATTTCGGCCGTAAGGTTGGCCGATATTTACATCAGGGAGGTGGTGGCGAGACACGGGGTGCCAGTTTCGGTGATTTCAGACAGGGATGTGCGGTTCACTTCTAGGTTTTGGAAGAATTTTCATGACGAGCTAGGTACTCGTCTGCACTTTAGCACTGCATTTCATCCGCAGACAGATGGTCAGAGTGAGCGAACCATCCAGACTCTGAAGGATATGTTGCGGGCGTGTGTGTTAGATTTCGGTGGTAGTTGGTTTACTTACCTCCTATTGGTTGAGTTCTCGTACAACAACAGCTACCAAGCGAGTATTGACCGTCCCCCCTTCGAGATGTTATACGGGAGGAAGTGCAGGACCCCGATATGTTGGGGTGAGGTTGGCCAGAGAGTCATGGGGAGCACCGAAGTGGTGCTCAAGATGACAGAGAGGATTCAGCAGGTTCGGAGCAGACTTTAGACTGCTCAGAGTCGGCAGAAAAGTTATGCCGACAAGCGCCGATCAGACCTGGAGTTTCAGGTCGGGGATATGGTTCTCCTGAAGGTGTCGCCATGGAAGGGCGTCATCCGATTCAGGAAGTGGGGCAAGTTGGGTCCCAGGTATATTGGACCCTTCAGGGTTATAGCCCGGGTGGGCAACGTGGCGTATAGGCTGGACCTGCAAGCCGAACTCAGTCAGATTCATAGCACTTTTCACGTCTCCCAGTTACGGAAATGTTTGGTGGACGATTCGGCAGTGGTACCATTAGAGGATATTCAGGTCGATGACAGCCTGAATTACATCGAGCGGCCTGTAGCGATCCTCGACCAGAAGTCGAAGGATCTGAGGAACAAGTGGGTCAAGCTGGTGAAGGTGCAATGGCAACACCGGAAGGGCTCGTAATGGACTTGGGAGCCGGTGGATGAGATGATGGACCATTACCCAGAGCTTTTCCAGGAACGAGCAGCAGACTTCGAGGACGAAGTCTAAAATAAGTGGGGGAGATTTGTAGCACCTGGTTCCTGGTATGTATTTTATTTATGTATTTTGCATTTTTGGCCTGGGCCTCGGCAAGTTGAAGAACCAACTCGTCGAGTAGAAATGGATTTGATTCTGGATTTAAATGGCGAACTAGTCGAGTCGGCTTCAGACTCGATGAGTAGGCTCTGACTGGACAAAACCCTAATCTAAGGGTTTGCACCCTATTTAAACATCTCATTCAGCCACCCTTCGTCCCTATTGCTTCCAGAAAACCCCCATAGCAAACCCTAGCCGTTTGTATAAAGAGCTAAGGCATTTGTGGTGCTTTTTGGTGATTTTGAACTCAAAGGAGAAGGAAAAGCCTAGAGGAATCAAGAGGAGACCAAGGGAGTTCAAGTTTGTGCACCATTTGCAGTTCACAAAAGGTATAAAGTCGATACCTTGCTTGTTCTTTTGCTAGATCCTTTTTTGGGGAGATTTAGGGCTTTTATAAGCCATTCTTGGTAACCAACCATGATTGCAAGCATGGTTGGGGGTTGAGGCTTCGGATCTAGGTCCATGGAGGAATTACAAGGCAGAAAGGGGCTGCTTTTGCACCCATGGAAGCCCCCATGCAACCCAAGAGTCTCTTTTAGAGCCTTTTGGACTCAAAGTCCCATGCATGCACATAAAGTTCGTAACTTTACGTGCTAGATTGAGTTTAGGGACCTAGATCTATCATTTGGACAAGAGTTGTACACTAGAAATCGAAGAAATAAGACTTGGACTTTATCGACTCGGCGAGTCGTTCTTGGGACTCGGCGAGTCCGAGGTTAGACTCCCCTTTTCTATTATGGGTCAAGGAGACCCAGTGGAGTGCTGGAAAGGTTTTAGAGAGTCCAGAGGAGTGACCCCAACGTATTGGGATAAGCCATAGTCCTGGAGTTCATAAGACTCGACGAGTGCACGAACAGACTCGGCGAGTCCAAGGCAATCTCCCAACTCTTGAAGAGGAACTCGACGATTTGTTCATACAACTCGGCGAGTCGAGGACAGGACATGTTCATAGGATGAGGATGGACTCAACGACTGTTCATACCGCTCGGCGAGTCGGATGAAGGTTCATCCGGGGTTGTGTTAGAAGGAGAACTCGTCGAGTCGTTGCTAAACTCGACGAGTAGAGAGGTGGATGATGACAGTTGAAGAGATAGGTACTCGACGAGTTGGCGACCCAACTCGGCGAGTCGGGTCAACTGAAAGTTGACTTTGGCTTAGACTTGGACTTGGTCAGGGGTAAAATGGTCACTTTACCCTAAGAATAGATATCAGACTCTGATTAAGTGTTTTGTGGGGATTATAGCCGGAGGATTTCCGGAGCAGCAGCAGACAGAGAATTCCCGCACAGATTATCAGCAGCTACTCGTTCAAGGTGAGTTAACTTCCAGTAGCGGTGGGTCTACGGCCACAATGCCGGCCGACCAGTAGGAGTTGTATGTTGGATGATTGTCTTTGTGATATCATCCAGGTTTGTTACTACCTGATATGTTATATGCTGGCATGATATGTTATATGTGATAGTAGTAGAGTTCGGTTGTTAGGACCGAAGGGCAGGTCGGACACCCCAGATATGTCTGACAGTATGTTGTGATATGTTTATATGCTGGCATGATATGTTATATGTGATAGTGGTAGTAGGAGGGGAATACTCCCCAAGTTCGGTTGTTAGGACCGAAGGGTAGTTCGGACACCCCAGATATGTCTGATAGTATGTTCATGTTATGATATATGTGATAGTAACAGTAGGGGGTGGAATAGCCCCCGAGGTTTGGTTGTTAGGACCGATGGGTAGATCAGCACCCCAGAATGGCTTGACACGGGTAGGTCAGCACCCCAGAATGGCTTGACATGGGTAGGTCGGCACCCCAGAGTGGCCGTACTGGGTAGGTCGGCACCCCAGAATGGCCGTACCGGGTAGGTCGGGCACCCCAGAATTTCCCGACAGTTTGTATGTTATGTGATTGTATGGTATGACATACGATGGGGGAACTCACTAAGCTTCGTGCTTACAGTTTACAGTTTTGGTTTCAGGTACCTCTTCATCGAAGGGGAAGGACCTGGCGCGGTAGCAGCACATCATACACACACGCATTGATTTTCCGCACTTGAGATATTCTGGGATTGTACTTTGACATGTTGCTACTTATGATTTGGGCTTTCAGACATTATATGTTGATTTATGAAATGATATATTTTTACGTAGTTTTCTTATGAATGCTTTTATACTCAGTTAATTAAAATGAAATTTTTGGACTCGAAATTGGGATGTTATATCTCGCACCCTTATATAGGGCCAAAGTCTCGCACCGGAGAGGGGAGGAGGGACACGCGTCGGATCGCAGGCGAGGAGAGGGCATGCGTCGGATTCCGGTTGGACCTTCGCTTCGGACGTGCCACGGATGCGACACGCATCGGATTCCGGAGGTGGCTTGTTTCGGATGAGTCACTGGTCGGACACGGGTCATGCGCGCGAAGGGTAGGGCGATGTGGCCGAATCCGAGCCTAATATATGCGAAATTTCTCGATTTTTGTGTCCAGAACTTTAAAAATTCAAAACTTCTGCATACGAACTCAGTTTTCGACGTTCTTTATATCCACACGTAAGAGAGATTATACTCTACAACTTTCGTTTAGACTCCGTCGGCTAATTTTTATATTATTTTTAATATTATATTTTTAACAGGTCGGGACAGGAAAAGTCCGTTAAAAATTCATAACTTCTTTATCCGACGTTCGTTTTCGTCTGTCTTTTTATCGTTGTACTACTAGTGACGAGACCTTCGATTCTCGTTTAGGTTGTGTCGACTAAAAATTGTTCGATCTTTATTTCGAATTTCGGGCTGTGTACTGCTATGTCGAATCTTAGAAAATCATAACTTTCTTCATACGAAGTCAAATTTGGACGTTCTTTTAATGGACACTTTCGGTTTAACGTATACTAAAACTTTCATTTAGATACCTAAGGCTAAAAATTATTTTATTGAAAACTCACTTTTTACGCTACACAACGTTTTGCCGGTTTTGTCGCAGATCTTCGATAGGTTATAACTTCTTCGTTATAACTCGGATTTTGGTTTTCTTTATATTTTCGGAATCCTTGTTACGATATCTACCATTTTATTCATCCCAATAAAGTTTATTTAACATTTTATTTTTGACGCTTATTTTCACCTTAAATATTTTATATTTTTATTACTTTGAAATAAGTTACAATGGTTGACCTAGACTATTACATTATGAATTTTCCCGTACAGAGGTAAAGTTTAGACCTTAATTAATCTAGAATTTTTCAAGTTATGACATCATCCCCCCGTTAGATGGAATTTCGTCCCGAAATTAGTTCTAAAGTGAACGTTCATGAGCTAGGAAAAAGATGTGGGTACTTTTGTTTTATCTGGTCTTCTCGTTCCCAAGTGAATTCGTGTCCTCGTTTGGCGTTCCAGCGGACCTTCACTATTGGTATACGACTTTTCTTGGTTCTTTTGATTTCCCTATCCATGATTTCTACTGGTTCTTCTACGAAGTGTAGACTTTCATTTGACTCGATTTCATCGAGTGGGATAACAAGTGTTTCATCGGATAGACACTTCTTTAGATTAGATATGTGGAAGGTGGGATGAATGTTACTGAGTTCCTGCGGTAGTTTGAGTTTATAAGCAACTGGACGTCGGAATTAGTTTCCCACGTTTGCCGAAAAGTATCAAGCCTTTCCATGGTGAGACCTTTAATAAGACGCGGTCACCAACTTGGAATTCCAAGGGTTTTCGTCGTTTTTCCGCGTAACTCTTTTTCCTATCTCTAGAAGCTTTTAGTCGTTCACGGATTTGTACAATCTTTTCTGTCGTCTCTCGAATGATCTCAGGTCCGGTTAGAGTACTGTCGGGTACTTGGTTCTTGGCTAGTTGTGTATCGCCCACCTCAGCCCAGCACAGCGGTGATCTGCACTTGCGGCCATAAAGGGCTTCAAATGGAGCAACTTTGATGCTGATGTGGTAGCTATTTTTGTATGAAAATTCGACGAGTGGTAAATGGATATCCCAAGTTTTACCAAAATCTATCACACAAGCCCTCAACATGTCTTTCAGCATTTGTATGGTTCTCTCGCTTTGTCCATCTGTCTGAGGATGATACGCTGTACTCATGTCAAGATTTGTTCCCAAGGACCTTTGTAGTGATTGCCAAAACCGCGAGGTAAATCTACTATCTCGGTCAGAGATAATGGATATTGGCATACCTTGCAATCGTACAATTTCTTTAATGTATGTCCTTGTTAATTTTTCCATTTTATCAATTTCTTTTATTGGCAGGAAGTGTGCGGATTTGGTTATTCTATCGACGATCACGCAAATAGTGTCATGACCACCCGTTGTTCTGGGTAACTTGGTTATGAAGTCCATAGTTATATGCTCCCACTTCCATTCGAGTATTTCTGGTTGTTGCAATAAACCCGAAAGCTTTTGGTATTCTACCTTGACTTTGGCGCAAGTCAGGAACTTGCCCACATAGCTAGCAATCTTAGCTTTCATGTTCGGCCACCAATAGAGTTTCTTGAGGTCCAGATACATCTTGTCTCAACCTGGGTGAACAGAGTATCGAGTTTTATGTGCTTCGTTCATGACAACATCTCTATAGCCACCAAACTTCGGTGTCCAGATTCGATTCATGAAGTAATGAACTCTGTCACCCTTGATTTCCAAGTTCTTTTCCATTCCTCTTAAGGCTTTACCTATCACATTCTCAGGTTTCAAGGCTTTCAGCTGGGCCTCTTTCATCTGAGTAGATAGGTGTGAATGGATTGTCATAGTTAACGACTTTACCCTGTGGCCTGTGTACTCTTTCCGACAAAGGGAATCTGCTACTACATTGGCCTTGTCGGGATGATAGCGAATCTCACATTCATAATCGTTGAGTAGCTCCACCCATCGTCGTTGCCTCATGTTTAGTTCTTTTTTATCGAAGATGTGTTGGAGGCTTTTGTGCTTCGTAAAGACTGTGCATTTCGTATCATACAGGTAATGCCTCTAGATCTTTAGAGCAAAAACTACTGCTCCCAGTTCGAGGTCATGTCTGGTATAGTTGACACTGTGGTTCTTAATCTGTCTTGAGGCGTAGGATATAACCTTTCCACGTTGCATAAGAACGCAACCTAGCCCTTGCTTGGATGCATCGCAATAAACTACAAAATCTTTCGTTCCTTCTTGAAGAGACAAGATCGGTGCGCTGCAGAGGGCTCGCTTTAGTGTCTGGAAAGCAGTTTCTTGTTTCTCCTCCCAGTTGTAAGTTACACCCTTTTGAGTCAGGGTGGTGAGTAGTTTTGCGATCTTGGAGAAGTTTTGGATGAATCTCCGGTAGTAACCAGCCAGACCTAGAAATTGACAAATCTCTGTCGGGGTTCGTGGGGTCACCTAGTTTTCGATAGCTTTGACTTTTTGAGGGATCAACATGTATTCCTTCTTTGCTGAATACATGGCCAAGAAAATTTACTTTCCAAATCCAGAATTCGCATTTTCAGAACTTAGCATATAATTTCTCTACCCTCAAGGTTTCTAAGACTTGTCGTAAGTGTTGGTTGTACTCTTCCTTACTTCGGGAATAGATTAGGATATTGTCAATGAAAACTATTACGAACTTGTCTAAGTAAGGTCGACACACATGATTCATCAGGTCCATGAACAGAACTGGTGCGTTTGTTAAACCAAAGGGCATCACTACGAATTCATAGTGATCGTAGCGAGTTCTGAAAGCGGTCTTTGGAATATTATCCTCCTGGACTCGTAGCTGATGGTATCCTGATCTCAGATCAATTTTGGGAGAATAAACTGGCTCCTTGAAGTTGATCAAAGAGGTCGTCTATTCGTGGCAGCGGGTATCGGTTCTTAATGGTCAACTTGTTTAGTTCACAGTAATCTATGCACATTCGGAACGATCCATCTTTCTTTTTCACGAACAGGACCAGCGCTCCCCAAGGTGAGAAGCTTGGTCTTATGAATCCTTTGCTTTGAAGTTCGTTTAATTGACTGGACAGTTCCTGCATCTCTGAGGGTGCAAGGCGATACGGGGATTTTGCTACGGGGTTAGCTCCGGGTATCAAATCGATTCGGAATTCGACTTGACGTTCAGGAGGAACTCCTGATACATCTTCGGGGAATACTTTAGGGAAATTACAAACTTCAGGGATATCCTTAATGTTTTTCACTTTTTGTGTCTTATCTACCACGTGCGCTAAGAATGCACAGTAATCTTTGCGAAGATACTTCTGGGCTTTGACGCAAGAAATGATTTGAAGGTTCGTACCCGGTTTGTCGCCATAGATAACGAGATATTTGCTACTTGGCAGATTAAGATGAATAGCTTTTTCATGACATAGGATATCAGCACGATGAAAACTTAACTACTCTATGCCGATGATTATGTCAAAGTTTTTAATTGAGACCGGCATAAGGTCAATTTGGAAAGAATAGTTGTTTAGAGTAAGTGTGCATCCTATGTATATGTCATTTGTGCTTTCGGTTTTTCCGTTTGCCATTTCTATGGTAAATGTGTCTTTTAGTGATTAGGGATTTTGTTTTAGTAGGTGTTTGAATTTATGACTCACAAGCTTTTCTCCGCACCACAATCGAAAAAATGCATGCGTAAGAATTGTTGAGAAGAAACGTACCGGTAACCACGGTAGGATCTGCTATTGCCTCTTCAAGACCAATCGCCAAAATTCTTCCTGTACCGCCACCATTCTTTGTCTTTGGGCAGTCTCTATTAAAATGCCCGATTTCACCACATCCATAAGAAGCTTGGCTTACTCCTGCAGCAGGGACTTGATAAATAGGTTGTGCTGGTGCCTTACAGAAACGGGCAGTGTGCCCCTTTCTGTTACAGTTTCTGCAGTGCATCTCCTTGCAAACTCCCGTATGATGAAAGTTGCCCTTATTACACTTTGGTAAAGTTCCAGCATATCGACTTGGGGTTGCTGGAGTAGTAGAAACAGTGGTGGGGATGGTAACAAGAATTACAGGGGGAACAGTAGCAGTATGAACTGCTACCGTTTGTTGCTTATTTGAAGGTGCTTGCGATGATTGCCCCTTTCGTTTGTTCCAGAAGTTCTTTTAGTGGCCTCCTTCTTTGGGCTGTTCCGGAATGGTTGGTATGGAGCCTTAACGAACCCCATGATCTATAAGTGTCTGTGCCAGATGCTTGACACTATCGAAAGTAAGTGGATTAGCAACTATAACGTTTCCTTGAGTCGGGGGAGTTAATCCCCAGATGTACCTCTCTACTTTATTACTCTTCGGGGTAACCATCCTGGGACATAGAAGTGTTAGGTCACTGAATCTGATAGTGTAAGTAGTGATATCGGAGTCCTTTATATTCAGACCCCAAAGTTCCTGCTCTAACTTTTGTATTTCACCTCTGGGACAATATTCTGCCAACATCTGAACTTTTAATTAACTCTTTCCAGATCATAGCATTGGCTACTGGAAGAGATAACGACTTAAGATCGCCGTTCCACCAAGAGAGGGATCGATCCATGAAAGTGCATGCTGCAAATTTCACCTTGCTAGATTCAGGGCACATGCAAATTTCAAATATTGATTCGGTTTTCTCGAACCAGCGTGATAAGACAATGACACCTCCAGTGCCATCAAAGGATTTAGCTTTTGCATTTGAGAAGTCTTTATATGTGGACTCCCTTAGGTACCAATTGTTATCTCCGTGGTTAGGAGGATTGGTACCACTACCCGCCCCGCCAGTACCGCTTGCGTTAATTTGCGCCATAGTTGCAGCTACAACGGCTACTAATGCTGCTTGAAAAACACCAGGATCATATTGAGGTGGTGGCGGTGGTGGTGGAATTGGTGTATTTTTATTGACACGTCTATGTGATTTATGTGGCGGCATCTTTTAGGTATAAAATTAAATGCGAAAACATAAGTTTTCAATACTAGTTACAAATCGAATGTCAAATAACTAATCATATTAGTTTTTATATGTATCCTGTTTCAACTTGAAAAGTATTTTGAATTCAATTCATAAGATAGGTTTATGCAAATATAAACTTATGAATTCATGATAGTAATATCCTCAATGAAGTTTTGGTAATCTGATCCATACCATGCCTTTCTATAATCACTTGGTGTATACAAATTGTATGTAATTAGAATTTGATAGACTGTCGAACCTAATGAGTCTGCCTTAAATTCACAACCAAACAAGGAACATAATATAATGCGGACCCACCATTTTTAAATCGATAAAATTTTAGTTACATAAAATTATAACATATACAATAAATAATCATAAATAACCATTTGTAAATAGTTCGTGATAACAAAGTTGTAGTAATTTCCATTGAAATATAATGCTTGTCACTTATATATATATATATATATATATATATATATATATATATATATATATATATATATATATATATATATATATATATATATATATATATATATATATATATATATATATATATATATATATATATATTTGTACATACACTTGGGAAAATTTGACCCTGATATTGGTCTACATTATATCAACATAAGGAAAATTTGACAACATTACGATCTACGAGTAGTGTATTCACTTAATCACAGGGGTGAAGTTTTACATACATAAATAAAAAGTAGTATATATATATATATATATATATATATATATATATATATATATATATATATATATATATATATATATATATATTAAAACTGAGGAGTAGTGTAAACACTACTTGCGGCGGGTATTTCGCCGAGTGCTGGATTCTGCCTCATTGTGTTCTTTTTCTTTCAAACGCTCCTCCAGTGTAGCCTGATGCTCCCTTAGTGCTCTTATTTCAGCTTGGGTAGTCATCATCTCCCTTTGAAATGCTACTACGTGGTTCCGAGTTTGACCATGATCTTCTTCCAGACGACGAAGATTTGCAGTGTTAACTTGTGTGGAGGCATTAGCTTCCAGTATTCGATTAATTGATATTCTCGCTTGGTCAGTCTGGCAAGCGATGCGATGTATTATAACAGAGAGCTCTGTCAGCTTATCCTCCATTACTTATATTATAGAAATCTCTGTTCATACCAAATGGAGGGCGTTGTCCTTGTTGGTGACTCAACCTTTGTAGTTCCTCACCCCATGCTGGTGTTGGACCTTGAAAATGTTGTCTGGCTGCTAGGTGTTGTACTCCTTGCGGTGGATTATATACCTCTGGTTCTGAGTCTGTGCCATCTGAATCTTCTTCTTCGCTATCTTCCATTGGTTCTTCTTCCGGATCTTCCTCGATCCAACCTCCATTTCCTTGATTGGGGTAGTAGGGGTCTCCGGGTAAGTGAAATCCAGCCATGTTGTCTGTACGAGAAATAGAGATAAGAAGCATAGAAAGAATTTAAACGCGTGGTTTTATAGTATCCCAAAATACTCCTATAGTATTTTATGTTTGGTTTTATAGTTTATAAGTTTGGTAAGTTTTTAGACTTGTTGCAACACCAAAATCATTCCTAGGCATATGCTAATCACTTCTCGGATAGATATAGTTGATCAGGCTATATTCATCCCAGAGTTGATTATATATCCCAAGGTCTACTTGTGTTGTTCAACAATCATAATACTTTTATGTAATCTTTATTGTGATACTGTTTCTAGTATGTATGCATGTTCATATACTTCTTATAAAATACTTAGATTTTTAAAAGTATATTTTTAGTCAAAGTGTTACAGCCCCATTGTATTTATAGTTGTATATTTTTTATGGTTTGATATACTTAATTCACTATAAACAATGCTCTGATACCAATCTATCACATCCCCAAACCGGAACGGCGGAAACGTTCGGGGGTGGATGACTTCATGTTCAGTATCACAACAACTGTAATATAGAAAGAAAAGTACAACATCCATTACATTGATAAAATATAATTATACATTCGTGTTCAAATCATTGTATACTTGACACCAAAAAAGTATAATTAAAAGACATGACTATATGAAACTCTGTCTTCCTCAAAAGCTGTGGATACCTGTTTATCGATTTCCTGAAAATACAAGTAGTTTTGAAAAGAGTGTTAACAATTAAGTTGGTGAGTTCATAAATATTTTTGTAACATAAATCTGTCATTAATTCCCTGAAAATATAAGTATTTTCACCCAGAAAATCGTATATTTTCTGTTGTATATGTATTTGTGTTCTGAAATAGTATGATATAGTTTTAATACACATAAAACCATAAAATGAATCTTTTCCCTGTAATAGAATAGTATCTTGTATTTTGTACTTGTATGAATTCTCTGTAAATATAAGTGTCCAGATTTACCCATTTGTATTGTAAAGTACTGTATTGTAGTTTTATTATTAAATAAAACTACGTAAAGTTGTTTACTTATTCATACACTAATAGTATTATTCAATATCAAATTGTGAGTTATCATAACCATACTTGATGACCTAAGATTCGCCTGAACATGACGTTCTTCAGGCGTCGAAATTGGTAAGAAAATTGTCACCTCAGGCCTGCCGGCCTAACTGTAGCGAACAGTTTAGGTGTGGGATTGTCAGTCCCGTATAGATCTATACACAAGTGTCACGCTCTCCCCCAGGAGACTCTGGTTATAATTACAGGACTTGGTTTATACTTAAATAAGTACTTGAAGTATGTCTCACAAAGCTATATCGATTGTTATGTGTAAAATAGTGAAAATTTTCTTTGGAATAGATAAACTGTAAATATCTCATAAATTATATTTAATATAATTTATATGATTATTTTCGTAAATTATTATGAATATATAAAGTAATATGTAAGTTTCATAAACTGTATTGATAAGTATGCATGACTCATAAACTATACCTATTATAGTTTATATGCTTGTTTTTGTATGAAATCCCGAACTAGTAAAGTAGTATGTTTATTTTAGTAAGAATAACAATCGTAAACTATTTGAATCATTTTGTTATTTATACAACATTTCCTTGTATTTCCCCCCTAAAATATGAAAAGATAGTGAAAATATAGGGGTATAAACTCACTTGATAATAGTGGTGATTTGGACAGCACTTCGTTCTTAGAAAAGACATTCTTTGCTGAAAACTGGGCTTTGCGAGGGTCGAGTTAGAAACCGAAAGACTCTTTCTTGTGGACTTCAGGTGCTTCGGGATGTTCTTCGGGTGTTAGATATGTTCTCGGGACTTCGGGGGGTTGTAAGGAGGTTTAAAGAAGTGAAAAATGTGAAAAAGTGTGAAAAATGGTGAATTTTGGTAAAATAAACTGGGAGATCTCGCACCCTTATATAGGGCCGAAGTCTCGCACCGGAGAGGGGGAGGAGGGACATGCGTCGGATCGCAGGCGAGGAGAGGGCATGCGTCGGATTCCGGTTGGACCTTCGCTTCGGACGTGCCACGGATGTGACACGCATCGGATTCTGGAGGTGGATTTTTTCGGATGAGTCACTGGTCGGACACAGGTCATGCGCGCGAAGGGTAGGGCGACATGGCCGAATCCGAGCCTAGTATATGCGAAATGTCTCGGTTTTTGTGTCCAGAACTTTAAAAATTCATAACTTTCGCATACGAGCTCCGTTTTCGACGTTCTTTATATCCACGCGTAGGTGAGATTATGATCTACAATTTTCGTTTAGAATCCGTTGGCTAATTTTGAATTTATTTTTTATATTATATTTTTAACAGGTCGGGACAGGAAAAGTCCGTTAAAAATTCATAACTTCTTCATCCGACGTCCGTTTTCGTCTGTCTTTTTACCATTGTACTACTATTGACGAGACCTTCGACTCTCGTTTAGGTTGTGTCGGCTAAAAATCGTTCGATCTTTATTTCGAATTTCGAGCTGTGTACTACTGTGTCGAATCTTAGAAAAATCATAACTTTTTCATACGAAGTCAGATTTGGACGTTCTTTTTATGGACACTCTCGGTTTAATCTATACTACAAATATCATTTAGATACCTAAGGATAAGAATCATTTTATTGAAAACTCAATTTTTACGCTACACAGCGTTTTGCCGGTTTTGTCGGGGATCTTCGATAGGTCATAACTTCTTCGTTATAACTCGGATTTTGGTTTTCTTTATATTTTCGGAATCCTTGTTACGATCTCTACCATTTTATTCATCCCAATCAAGTTTATTTAATATTTTATTTTTGACGCTTATTTTCACCTTAAATATTTTATAATTTTATTACTTCGAAATAAGTTACAATGGTTGACCTAGACTATTACATTATGAATTTACCCGTACATAGGTAAAGTTTAGACCTTAATTAATCTAGAATTTTTCCAGTTATGACATTATGTGTCTGGCCCAGTCAGGACTGAATTGCTGTGTTCAATTAAATTCATTGTCAAACAAATCAGAAATCGGGAAACAAGCTGTTGGACATTGAAAATGATTCTATTCCATGTCTTTATCCACATGATATCTTGCAGAACGGAGGATTATATGATCCTTTATCTAAAGGACGCGTCATTTACTAGGTCAGAGTTCGACATCGGCTTTTGAGAGCTACGATTGCTAATCAGATTCTGAACTCGTACTTGCAATTATAGTTATTAGACTTATCCAAGTGGAAGACTGTTGGATTAGGTGTTTAAGCTCATAACTATAATTGGTATGTACTTGATTTGATGGTAGCATGACCCTTTTGGGTTGCCTTCACCATAGCAACTTGACATGATGACTTTTTGGAGATAGAGGTTAGTGAATGTTTTATTAATATATTATAAGAATAATATATTAACTAGAAATCATATTATTTAATTTGTATTTAATCAGAAATTAATTTGGAATTAATTTTGGGATTACAGGAACTGATTAAAAGAACGTGGACTGTTTTGCAAATCATTGATAGTTGCAAAGTTGGGTTGTTGGACTCCTTTTGGATGGAGTAGACGAAATCTATAGGGAGGCCCAATAGAATTCGTCGAAGGCTTCTAGAAAAGGAGGTCTATGGACTGGTTAAGGCCTAAGTAGGAATTTAGGGTTTCCACCTGAAAACCCTAGCAACCTCAGCTATTTAAAGACCCCTTCACCAAGGGTTTTCATCTAATGCTTAGAGCATAGAAACCCTAGCCGAAATTCTGAAGAATTACCTCCTCTCTCCTCTCATCCTTTGCTAGTGGTGTTTGTGACTCCATTAGAGGTGCAACATTTGAGGCACTAAGCTTTCAAGAGTTAAGATCTACAAAGGTGTTCTTGTTATTACTACATAACAAGCAAGGTAATCTTCTAACCCTAGTTTTTATATGAATTTTGAATTGTATGCTAGTATTAGGGTTTTGCTTTGGAATTTCAATTTGCATGTTCAACGAGTGAAAACCTAGATCCAAAGCAATTAGGGTTGCATGATCACATATGATGTAGATATGCTCAAAACCCATCAGTTGGCATGTGTGAATTGATGACGTATACCACATTCTTACATATAGCGATTAAATTCTTCCGAGTTATATTTTCCTCCATTGTCTGAGCGTAGACTGAGGTGGTGTTTGTTTTTTGTCCGCAGATCTTCTTGGCCTCTTCTGTCTGCGCGGCGCAGACCACGCGTAGACATTAGCCTTCGCAGACTGTTTGTTTTTTTGAAGACTACAGACCTAAAAATGTCTGCGCGCCCTCTTCTTGGCGCTGATGTGGACCAGAGTCTTCTAACATCTTCAGACATCTTCTAGTCTAAAAAAAGACATATATTTTATTTTTTTTATTTTTTTTGAATTTATATTTATTCCAACTTTAATAGTGATAAACAATTTGAAAATAAAAAAGTTATAATAATTAAAAAAAAGTTCGACGACACAAACATAATATTTTTGACAAATTTATAAATAAAAGTTTATTACAATAATAGTTGTTGAAGTTGTTTATATAAATATGAAGAAAAAAATATATATTCTTATATTTTTTGTGCCAAATTTTATAAAACATTATCTAATAAAGCATCGTCAATTTCTTAGAAAAAATATTTATGACACGTTTTTAATTGATTTAATTAAAAAAATCGAAGTTTATTTTCATTCATTTATATATCGAATTCTTTGATTCCTAATTACAATGTTTAGGAATAACTTTGCGACCAAAATTGTTGGTTTTTATCAAATATATACGTTAATTTGTACCATATTTATTTTCACTTTTTATACAATAATACATAAAAATTGATTTAGATTTGTTAATTATTTATAACAAAGTCATAAATATATTAAAAAATCACTTTGTAGTTTAAAAAATCAGTTTATTTAGATTTTAGTTTATTTTAGTAGCCTGCAGATGTTAAAAAAACAAACAGTCTTCTTTTTTCAGACTGCAGACGTTTGGTCCACCTCTTCTGCTGCAGAGGTCTACAGATCTGGTCCGCAGACTGCAAACATTTTGCCTCAGAAAAAACAAACAGCACCTGAATCTTCATTCTCACTTCTCCTTCGACCGTTGTCTTGAATTTTAAAAACTTTGAGAATGTTTCAGATTCTTCTTTCATGAAGAAAACTCACACATCTCGAATAATCATCAATGAACGTCACCATGTACCACATCCCACTAACTAAAGCCTACTTGATTGGACCTAACACATCTGAGTGAATTAACTCTAATGACTTTTTTGCCAAAGGTATTCATCTTCTACAGTATGCCCAAAAAGTATTGATTTTTTCTGCAATTTCTTGATTTTGATTAAAATGGTTATAAATTTGAATCTGTATATTTTCTTATGAATTGGCTTCTACATTGTGATGTCTTTTACCCGATCCAAATGTTGTCTTCTTGACGGATGATATATATATTGTCAAAAACTATTTTCACTAAATAATAATAAATATTCGTCAACAACTTCATGATTTCAGACCTACAATTTTAATTTCAGAATATCTAAACCTTATATCATGGTGTGCATAACAACACCAATACCCTTACCCTCCAATCCTTTCACATATGTCACCAATACCCTTATCCTGCAATCCTTTCACATATGCTTTTGTTTTCATTTGGAAATTTGATTAAATAATTTCAAAATTTGTATTATCATGGTCATTTGAGAATGTTATCTGTCTATGTAACTTTCCTTATTTTCTCAGTAAACAAAAACATCAAACATATGAAAACAATAAAATTTAAATGTACTAGATTAAGGTTCATAATTATTGATTGAAGTATCTATTTTAGGCTAATTTATTGGGTTAATTCATCTTATACAAGTCCCGCCGTGGATGTAGGTGGATTTAAGTGTTAGTTTAGGAGTAGATTGTGTATTATATTTGCCGGTTCAAAAAAAAATTCATCTTATACATGATTATATGAATCAAGTGACAAGGAAAAATAGCCAGGTTTGTGACTATTAAAAGTAATATGTACATACTTTTAAATACTGATGTAAGTATCCTACACTCTATTTTAATCATGTGATCTGAGTTGTGAGAAAAAGATTTAACATGGTGAGCATAGAAAATTTTGCATTCTACAAGGTAATTTCACCATATTTTTATACTATGTTTTCTGAAGAGCTTCATACATGTCATTTGATTGTTTTGTTTCATAGTTGAAGGCATGCTAGGTGGTAAAAATGAAAACAAGTATACATTTTCAGATTTTCTGAAGAATTTTTTCCCACAGATTGAATAGGTGAAGTGAGTGCATACTTGTACAAAACGAAAATCCCTTAACAAGTAAAAGTTAATAGTTCAATGTTGTAACAGGACAGCATCCTGCTTTCATTTCTTGTTATACAACATTGTGTTTCAAAAAATCTAACTAGCATTGTTTTAAAACTTGTGTATTGTGTTTGTTTCTGAAATTTGGATTCAAGCAATATCATTGTAGTGTAAGGCTGTATACTAAGGGAGTCTTCATTTGTATATTATGTTGTTTGGGCATTGGAACGATTTATCACGGGACCAGACTAAAGTCCCATCATGATATAACATTGGCTAACAAACCAAAATTTAATGTGACATCGACTATTACACTTACGCTGCAAATAGGAGTGTTGTTGGCAAAATCTATCACCAAATAAATGGTCCTAGTTGGATGTGTTGAGCATTGAAATTATGCAGACTTTCCCTTTCTCTGTTGACCTTGGCTAATATTGATCTTACAACTTCAAGTGGGATAAAGTTTGAGCCCATATTTGTGTTAACTTTTGCAGTAGTTGGAGTCTTGATTCATTCCTTTTCATCGTCAATCACTCTCTCGCTGGATATGTTTACTTTGGGTTACCATTTTTCAGTTTTGATAGACCCATCATTAATTTGTGGTTTTGATAATAGGTGTTGGGAAGTTTAGCAATAGCACATTGATAATAGTTTCTGTAATTTTGTGACTCCAGGATCATTTCTTTAAAAAATATTTCTACACACATAGACTATTTTATGCAACTTTCTCTTACACAGGTGTCTTTTTTGTAATTGTATTTTTCTACTATGGGGCCATTTCTGTAATTTCACATAGCAGATGTAATTCGAGCGTTTAAAGATAGTAGCTCTCTTTTACCATTGAAATATCATTGTAAAAGAATGCACATATTATGCATTTTCGGTAAACTTTACAAGTATGTTTGTTGTATTACAAAAAAATACCGCCAATATTTCCACGGCTTCAAACCCTCGTTAGAGAGTATTTACCATATTATTTAGATGAGGACAATTTACATATTATTTAATAGCCAATTGTACTCTATAAATACCTTTATGTTTTATGAGAAATGACAATATAAAATTATTCTAAGCACATTCACTACTAGAAAAAGGTTAATGTAATACGATTGAAAGTATGAATATAGTACATACATAGAGGGCGTATTAGTAGAGGGGTGTATTAGATTACATGCCTAATGTATCCTATCTACTTTTACAACCATCACATACAATCATCTAATAAACCATATATACACATCTAATACACCATACACAACCGTACTTGATGTCCCCATTCTTGATTGCATTCCAGCCCATTTGGCTTTGCATTCCAGCCTTATTCATCACTCAATTCCACTCCATGGATGCTGTTGTGGAACACATGGATCACCATTCCAACTGAAACGAACTCTACAATTTCTGCAAAGCTTTTACCATGTAAGTTGTGACTGAAGGATCAATCTCTACAAAATACAAACCTACTATATGATTCCATTCCCTCCCTATTAAATACGATCCCATTCTAACCATAAGAAAATTAAAGTCGGACAACATTGATCCTGTTTTCATTTTAGGAACAGAGAAAAAATTACAATGAACTACTTAGTTCATTAAACATAAAAACATTAATATTCTTTCAGACTTATCCACGGTCTATACAATGTAAAAGACTATCATTTGTATACCTTGTTCATTAAACATAAAAACATTCTTAAATTTGTTGAATGTCACACCTCTGACCTCTCTTTCCCCCTTTGTGACTGATTCATTGCATGCCTACAAAAATAAGAAAACTTAGGATTCAAAATCCCAAATAATTTTTAATGAAGAAAACACAAATTATAGGACCTTCCTGCCATTAAAAACTTCATAAGTATAGAAAAGGTCTATACATTCATCTATAGCAATGCAAGGGTGAAAACTTCTCCAGAACATAAAAACATATGATCAAATACAACATGAAATACGAGGGATGTATGTGTACCTTATAAAAACTTTTATGCAAAGCCTCCATAACAGCCACCTCCATAACAGAAATTTGCAAACTTCCACAATAAAACACAAAATATAGCATCCTACTTTTATATATCTCATTTTCCATAAAAAAAACTTTCATATATTTATCTTTTATTCGTGAATAAAAGATAAATATATGAAATCTTTATATTTATCAAGATCAGCCTTATCCTCAACCGTTATAGCAATCACCTGAAGCAAATATAAACGTAGTTTTAGTATAATCTAATTACTCTAAAGAATTGACATCAAAGTAAGATATGAAATGTTACCTCGCCAACTTGGATTTCTTTTGCTCCATTTCCATGTATAATCTTAGCCAGATATCCTTCTTCCATACATTCCATCTCTACAGTGGCTTTATCCTGTAACGAATATTGAGTCAATAAAACTAAACTTAAAGAGTAAAGAAAGAGTTGAAGATAAAGGAGACATACTGTTTCAACTTCACAGAGTACTTCACCAGGTGCAACTTGATCTCCTTCTTTCTTTAACCATGTTGCTATGTTACCCTGGATGAAGGAATCAAGGGAAAAATTTTAATAAACATAGCAATGTAAAGAAGTGTATTGAGATACCCTTGAATTTAGAATAACATTAGCCTCTGTCATTGTGGGTGAAAGAGAAGGCACCCCAATCTCTTGGTGTTGGGGAAGGCCTGCAAGTCAAAGCATATGAATTTCTTTTACAAAGATTAAAATAGTGGTAAAGCTCAAAGATTTTTCATGAAAGATACTGATATTATATATGAGAAGTACCTGAGTTTGTTGAAAAGCTACTCTTAACTTGAACATCAGAGCTGTTAAACATTAATTAGTCGTTTATTCAAAGCATGAATCAGGAAACACTGATAAATGCAATAGTCTTAAGGATGCTTAGAAAATTACCATGAAATTGCTCTGCTGAACATCATTCCACTAACTGAAGTTCCTTCTGATCTAACAGCAAGTCCATTTTGCGCCTATGATTAAAAAAAAGAATCAGATTCTATATAACTTCATGTCCAATTTACAAGATGATGAAACAAAGATTTGACATACCTTTGTGGGATTCACTCTATAACTTCTAGTGAACATGGGTGTACTTGATATGGATCCACTGCAAGAGTTACATCCACAAATATTCTCTCCAGAAACATTGTTAATATGGCAGAGCTTCGACACATCTGCAAATGTGAATGTAAATCTTTGTAAATATGATAATCGCAATAGTTGTAATACTGAGACACTGATGATATCAACATATGAGTGTGAATTATACAATACACCAAGATACATCCCATTGAACTCAAAGGTCAGTTTCAGATAAAGGAGGCATATTCTGACATTCAGCACATGGTTTAGAGTACAAAATACAAATGAAGTTTTATCCTCCTCCATATACATACATCAAAAACCACAAAATGAAAGCACTAAACTATGGTCAAGGAAATTTTATAAATGTTACTAGACATTATCAATAGAATTTGGCTTACATCCAAACGAATTGAAAACAAACAATATTGAAAGTAACACATTGAAGAGGGATGCTACAGTATTTAAATTAAAACAGGTAAAATAGAAAGCAGCTCAGCTACTTACCATCCCCTTTGTTAGTGATGGAACGAGTACTATTAGTAAACCACCGAACCAGAATGGCATGATCCTGCCGTATTACCCCAGGAGCATTTCTCAACTGAAATAAAACAAAATTAATCAACATAAGAAACAAACTTAGTCACGAGCATATATGCATCCAACTTATTAGATGTACTCTATCATCTTTAAGTATCCTACATCTCAATTCTCAGGCTCAAATATCTTCCTCTCCCCATTCACAGTTCACAGCGACAAACGCGGCCTTACCAACATGAAGCTTTGAATGAACGCACTCAAAACCTACATCCACAAAGTCTACTTAACAAGCATGATAACAGAGATTCAACCTTCATATACTAACTGTTTATTTTCTGTTTAGCAACTATTTAGCAACAAACGAATCTAACATCAATATATTCACTTCCGCCAGTAATAATCAATCATAGATGCACCCAAACGCGATAACTAATCATCGAAACACATAGATGTAACCTAATCACTAGTAATAAATTGTGCAAGTCTAGATGAAAAGAATGGATGATAAGAACCTGCTTAGACTGACGGAAGATGTGAGTTGAAAAAGTCATGATCGTTTCAGCAGAGTGATTGTTTCCCGGAGAAAATGGCGTCCGCCTTCGATGTTGGAATATTGATCGGTTGAAAGGAATCTGTAGTGTATAGGGATAAAAGTCAAATTGCGAAGGCAGCGATTGGGGACAAATGCAGTGTAAAACGTTCTGTTATTGGACGTCATTGTCGGACAGGATCAAATGTGAAGGTACAATTAAATAAAATAATTTTAATGAAATGTTAAGAGATTATTAATATTAAAGTGGTATATAATATAATATATAAATATTAACTATTTGTAGGTTGTAAATTCAGTGATTATGAATCATGTTACTATCGGAGAAGGTTGTTCTATCAATGGGTCGGTTGTTTTCAGTAACGTACAGCTCCAAGAGCGTGTTGTACTCAAGGACTGTCAAGTAGTATTTGTCATTCCAGTGTTCATGTTAATTACAACTGGTTTTAACAAGAGTGTGTTTGAATTTTAAGATTCCAAGGTCATCTAGTTAAAATTAAACAATAATTTTCAAAATAGAGATCCTACCATTTGATTTTGCATCTCGATCACAATCAAAACGCTCCCTTATCATTCGTGAAACCGTTGTAGTTCCTTGTATTTTTGCCTATGTTTATCTGTTGCAAACACATAAATCAAAGCTCTTACCCTTTAAATTTGAACCGCAGGTGTGGTTAATTTGTATGATGATGATGGTCAGGTGGTGGGATTTTCAGGTTGGTTGAATTATTGGAGGTGCGAGGCTAGGCTGGCCGGTGATGATGGTGTTGCGACAGGGGAGATGGAGATGAAGGATCGATTAGTGGTGTAGAGATGGAGAAAGGGTGGTGCTAAAGTGTTCGGTTGGGGGAGGAGGAAGCTAAGTATGTGAGGAGGAAGCTAAGTACTTATTCCGCGTACTCAATTTGGGTATTGAGCCGTACTTATTCAAAATGGGGCGTATTTTGTTTAGGTATTTGATTTTGTTTCTAGTACGTCTCATTAACCGAATTAGATGCTGTAATTGTTTGTATTATATTTATTTAGCCCTTTATAATACCGTTTTTATTTACAACCGTATTATATATGGGTGTACTGTATAACCTATTTTCCAGTAGTGATTCTATCATTGTATGAGATCATGTGGTTACATCATCAATTGCACCGTCTAAAGCCAAGAGTTTTCTAACACATGATAGTGTTCAAAAATTATTAGACTCTTGTTGTTTCAAAATTATTTACAAGAATATTGTGACATTGAGGTCATGATATGAACATAGTGAATGACATTGATCATCAAAAGAAGAAAGGTCGTAACAAAATATAAATAAGAACACATTTAGTTTTCTACTGATTTGTGTAATCTTATACAATTAAAATTATTTTGCATTATGTAACTAACCCGAAATTATCACTTGAATATACAAAAAGTATAATAATATTCTTCAAAAACATATAATGAAGACTATTTCATAACAAAAAATTATTAATTCTTACATTTGTTGTTTTTCAAACAATTAATAATAATATTCGCAACCTAAATCCCACCAAATAAGTAAAAAAGGAAAAAAGAAAATTTTAATAATGATTTGGAACCTAAAAAATCCCACCAAGCCGACTTTCCTCGAATTATAAAGGGTAAGATATTTTGTCCTCTGTTTACCGTGTTATTTCTGTTCGACTTTGTGGTTTCGTGTTATTACCTTGGTGAACACGGCTAATCGTAGGTCATAACCAACATTCGTTAATCCTATCCAATAAAATTGTCGATCCAGTAACCAAATTCCACTGGCGATCACGATGCCATCATACAGCGGACTCGTACGTACCAACTGGAACTGGAACGAGGATCGTGTTCCATGTGACTATGATATTGAAGGGTATGAAGGGGAAGGAGATACGGTTCAGTACCCATATTACACACAAGGGTCTAGGGCTTTATTGAAGGCACGATATGAGATTGCAAAGGGTTCAGTGGTGAAAGTTGCAATGAGGTTGAAGATGGCTAGGAGGAAGTGGGATGATCCGAATGAAGATGAGGATGCATAGATAAATTTCGCTTTGGAGAATGGAAAGACTTTTTCTTTGGATTATAGTGAGATTGGAGATGACAGGTCTCTTAAAGGGTGTTTGTTTTCTTCTGATGAGATGTTTCATGCCACCCTGTCATGATCGAGATTCTAGACTCTTCCGGAGTACTCAAGAAAATGAGAGAACTTACAAGTATAGCACATTAGACCCTGGAACGTCCTAGATTTCTCTAGGACATCGAATAATGATTTAGAACATTTCATGAAGACTTGTAAATATATGTAACTTGGTAGAATAGTCTAGATTAGTCAAGAATATAGGACTAATGTAGTAATATCTAGAAACTTCGCTAGGGGGAGGGGGGAAGGACAAGTATAAATAGGGAGGAGCTTATTTGCTCCAAACCATCGGAAAGTTTCCTTGTATTCTCTCGAGCTCTTATAATAGAAGTTCTCTTTCGTTTGTAGAAACTCGAAAGCCTTATTCTCTTGCTTACTTAGTCCTTTATACATCTCAAGGAAGTGTTGTAGCCTGACTTAGTCGAAGTTACACTAAGTGGCACACGGTGATCGAGTCATCCCGTGACACATGGTATCAGATCCAGGTTCGTACAAGCAAGAGATCATGGCTACGGAAGGAGGAAGTAGTGAAGTAGAAAACATACCCCCTGTCGTCGAAGAGAGAGGAAGAAAGTCCAAGAAGAGGGGCCAATCGATAGATGCCTTGGCAAGCTTAGAAAACAAGCTTACGAGGACAGAGATTAACGTCGGTGAGATCCTTGAATGGAAGGATACCGTCGATCAGTTCGTTGCAGAGATACGTGACACGAGTGATGGATTAAAGGAGACCATCGGTATCCTCAAGGAAGAAGTCATTGGACTTGTCAACACCTTGCGGAATGAGTTCTGTGAGAAGATAAGCACTTTAGAAGATGAGGTGAAGCTATGCAAAGCATAAATAGCCGGAGGATCTATTACGCCACACACAGAAGCCCCTAAGCCCTCGAAATATGGAGGTAAGTGTCACACCCCCAAACCGGAACGGTGGAAATGTTCGGGGGCGGAGGACGTCATGTACAGTATCACAACAATGCATAATAGTAAAACAAGCAACAACATCATCCACTGCATTAATAATATAATTTCATACAAGTGTGTTCTGTATAGTTTATAAGACACCGAAAATAAGAATCAAAATAAGAGATGAGTCTTGAACGTGCTCCATCTTCTCAAAACCTGATCATCGGTACCTGTCTACTGGTGACCTGAGAATACAAGTTATTTTGAAAGCGTAGATCAGCATTAAAGCTGGTGAGTTCATAAGTATTTTAGTGTCATTGTTTGTATAAGTTTGAAGAAAGTGTTTGTAAATGTTTGATGTAAATTTTTGTAAATGTTTGATGTAAATGTTTGTAAACTTCCTAGAAAATCCTATATTTTCTACTAAAGTAGTCTTCTACCAAGACCCAACTGTTCTTTATGTTTGTTCTTTTGTAAAAGTGAGTGTTTTCCCAAAGTTTGACTATCATTACCAAAATATAGTTTTCATTACCGTTTATGTGAGAAGATCACAATGTGAATGAAATGGGATAAGATTGTACTTTTATCTAAGTAACTACCAATGTACTGACTACATTAAACCTGTTTGTTTAATTAAGGTAAAATGTGATAAGATTGTAACCATACTTGATTGACTAGTATAACACGACGTTCGAGACGTCGAAATGATATGACATTCATCACCCGTAGACCTGAAGGTCCCACTGTAGCTAGCAGCAAGGTGTAGAATGGTCAGTCTCGTATAGATCTATACACAAATTCAAGCTCTCCCTCCAGGAGACTCTGGGTACAAAACGTGACACAGCAGTATATTGTCGCGCCATGAAGTAGTGGCTCACATTAATGTTATAGTATTCTTGTATTTGTATAGTATGTTCTAGTGTATTGTATGTTCTCTCTGTCTAGTGTGTAGTATGTTCTATCTGTTTCTCTTTATAGTGAGTATTGTTTCTCATTATAGTATGTATTGTATCTCATTATAGTATGTATTGTTTCTCGTTATAGTATGTTTGAACTGACTCATGTATGAACTGACTCTTGTATGTTTCATTGTTCTACAAATAGTAAGTAGTGACTTCCTAAACTATACCTATTATAGTTTACTAGCAATGTTGTTTGTATCACGGAACATGTTTGTACACCTTTGTTGCCCAAAGGTATTGAACTGAACGAAGAACTTTTATATCTATATACATACACATAATATATAACTAAGATTCAAACGACCTTCGGACAAACAACCGATACCCTAAGTCCACAACCAAACAAGGAACAGGAAATAAGGCGAGTTATTAGTCCTAAGTCCTTTCAATCCTACTTATATAACTATATCCATATAGACATGATTTTGACAATATATAAGTTTAAAAGAGTTTTGATAAAAGAGTTTAGCATATAAAAGATTTTGTAAAACGATTTGAAGCAATTTGTTTGAAAACATAGTTTGAAGTATAAGAAATCCATTTGTTTGATAGTTATTAATCACATATGATTGATATAATAACTATAATGTTTCTACTTGTATCCCCCCCCCCATAAAAGCATTTAAAATCATTTAAAAGATAAGTTAAGGGGTATGAACTCACCTGTAGTGAGTGATGCGAATGAAAGATCGATATAGGATGCTAAGTGTCAAGTGAATCCTTGAGCACAACGGATCCTAATAAGCATATAATGACACATATATGTATATAATTAGTGTTTATACAATTAATCATGTAAGGAAAACACCTTAGGAACTAGGAAACACTTATATTGATGTGTTACAATCACATACAATTGCATCAAAGGGGTTTAAGGCCACACAAGAGTGTGTACGGCCAAGGTGTGTACGGACTATGTGTATACGACCATATGTGTGTACGGCCTTGGAGTGTACAGCCGTACACTCCTTGAAGAACATGCCAAGAAGGTGGTTTGCGGCCCTATCTAGCATCCTCTAAGTGTCCATGATCTTATTTTGGGACATAACATGAGTTGAAGGTCTAAATATGCACTAAACAAGGGGTGTACGACCACATGAGGTGTGTACGGCCATACACCCTTGAAGTTCTTTCTTTGGATGATGATTTAAGCCCAAAAATCATGTGTTTATCAATCCTAGCTAGAAGATAGAAGAAAGAATCACACTTTTGTAGGTTCTAGTGAGTTGACGGCCCAAGAACAAGTAGGTGTTCTTGGTGTTCTTGGAGAAAGTGCTGAACACTTGAATATCTACCCAAAAAGAGTAATTTCATGGATGAAATCAAAGGGTGATACAAGATCATGAAGGATAATCACAAAGAAATGGAAGGAATTCTTACATTTTTGAAGATCTAGATGAAGAAAGTTGATGATAGTTGAGAGAGAAATCTGAATTCTTGGCTTGGAAGTGTGAAAAGTGTTGAAAAATGACTAAGTAGCTTCTTTATAGGTGAGAGTTCACGGCCATAGATGGGTGTACAGCCGTACACCCATGTGTACGGTCGTACACTCCTCTTGAAGGAGTGTTTGGCTGAATTTACTACCATGAACTTTTAGAACTCATTCCTATACCCTATCCTTGAATGTACAAGACTTGGAACACTCAAACAGACTCTAAAAAATGCTAAAAGATAGCAGAAACGATTCTAACTTTGATTGATTTGAAGGACTGTACAAGATAGAATTTCGGGTTGTCACATCATCCCCCCGTTAGAGAGAATTTCGTCCCGAAATTAGAGTTTAAGCAATTAAGTAATTACAAATAACCAAGTAAAAATTATGAGGATATTTCAGTTTCAACTGATCCTCGCGCTCCCACGTGAATTCAGGTCCTCGCTTGGCATTCCAGCGAACCTTCACTATCGGGATACGGATTTGCTTCGTTTGCTTGACCTCTCGGTCCATGATCTCTACTGGTTCTTCCACGAAGTTGAGGCTCTCCTTGATCTCAATCTCGTCGAGTGGGATTACAAGAGTCTCGTCGGACAGACACTTTTTCAAGTTCGAGACGTGGAAAGTAGAATGTACGTTACTAAGTTCGCGAGGTAGTTTGATTTTGTAAGCTACAGGGCCAATTCTAGCGATAATCTCGAAAGGCCATACGTATCTTGGATTTAGCTTTCCATGCTTTCTGAAGCGTATCAAGCCCTTCCAGGGTGAGACCTTCAATAGAACACGGTCGCCCACCTGGAATTCCAACGGTTTCCTTCTCTTGTCTGCGTAGCTTTTCTGTCGGTCTCTAGAGGCTTTCAATCATTGACGAATCTGAACGATCTTATCTGTCGTTTCCCGAATGATCTTTGGACCTGTGAGAGTGCTGTCAGGAACTCGTCCTTTAGCTAACTGAGTGTCGCCCACCTCAGTCCAGCACAGAGGGGATCTGCACTTACGGCCATAGAGGGCTTCAAATGGAGCAGCCTTTATGCTCATGTGATAACTATTATTGTAGGAGAACTCAACAAGGGTAAATGAGTATCCCATGCCTTCCCAAAGTCTATCACGCAGGCTCGCAACATATCTTCCAAAGTTTGAATAGTCCTCTCACTTTGTCCATCAGTTTGCGGATGGTAGGTTGTACTCATGTCTAGCCTAGTTCCTAGGGAACTTTGTAGCGACTGCCAGAACCTAGAAGTGAATCTACTATCTCTATCAGAGATAATGGATATGGGAACACCATGCAGTCGTACGATCTCCCTAATGTATGTTCTAGTTAGTTTCTCCATCTTGTCAGTCTCTTTGATAGGCAGGAAGTGTGCGGACTTTGTTAACCTCTCTACGATCACCCAAATGGTATCGACACCACCCGATGTCTTGGGCAACTTGGTTATGAAGTCCATTGTGATCCGCTCCCACTTCCATTCAGGTATCTCTGGTTGCTGAAGTAAACCTGATGGTTTCTGATATTCGACCTTAACCTTGGCGCAAGTAAGGCACTTGCTCACGAAGGTATCAATCTTTGCTTTCATGTTAGGCCACCAGTATAACTTTTTAAAATCCAGATGCATCTTATCTGAACCTGGGTGGATGGAATATCGAGTGTTGTGCGCTTCGGTCATGACCAAGTCTCTGAAACCACCGTGCTTCGGTGTCCAGATCTGATCCATGAGATAAAAGGCTCCGCCACCCTTGACTTCTAAATTTTTATCCATCCCTCTCAGGGATTCACCCGACACGTTTTCAGGTTACAAGGCTTCAAGCTGAGCCTCCTTAATTTGTGTGGACAAGTGTGAATGGATAGCCATAGTCAATGATCTGACTCTATAACCAGAGTATTATTTCTGACTTAGGGCGTCAGCTACTATGTTGGCCTTGCCGGGATGATAACGAATTTCACATTCGTAGTCACTGAGTAGCTCGACCCACCGTCGTTGTCTCATGTTGAGCTCCTTCTGGTCGAATATGTGTTGAAGGCTTTTGTGGTCTGTAAAGATAGTGCTTTTCGTACCATACTGATAGTGTCTCCAAATCTTCAGAACAAATACCACTGCTCCTAACTCAAGATCGTGTGTGGTGTAGTTGACCTCGTGTGTCTTTAGCTGTCTTGAGGCATAGGCGATGACCTTACCTCGTTGCATCAGAACACAATCGAGCCCTTGGTTGGATACATCACAATAAACCACGAAGTCTTATATCCCTTCTGGGAGGGACAGTATCGGTGCGCTGCATAAGGCTCGCTTTAGGGTTTGAAACTCTTTCTCTTGCTTCTCTTCCCAGTCAAAGGCCACGCCCTTCTGGGTCAATGTTGTAAGCGGTTTCACAATCCGAGAGAAGTTCTGAATGAACCTGTGATAGTAGCCAGCAAGGCCTAGAAACTAACGAATTTCTGTAGGCGTCTTCGGTGCTGACCAGATCTCAATGGCTTTGATTTTGGAAGGGTCCACGTGTATTCCCTCTTCGCTAACCACGTGACCCAAGAATTCGACACTTCGGATCCAAAATTCACATTTGGAGAACTTCGCATAAAGCTTCTCTGATCGCAGTGTTTCTAAGACCTGACGCAGATGTTGACTATGCTCCTCCTTACTACGAGAGTAGATAAGTATGTCATCGATGAATACAATGACGAACTGATCCAAGTAAGGACGGCTTGGATCTATGTTGAATGCTCGAGATGATACGGAGGTTCTGAAGGGTTTTGAGCATTCTAACACTCCTAAGGTGTACATGCAACCCTAAATACATTCGATCTATGTTTTCTCTATTATACATGCAAATATCAATTTTCCAAGGTATTGTTCTAACTAGCATAATATAAAGTACATATAATACAAATTCTAGTAGAATTACATACCTCTTTGTTGTAGCTTGATTCCATGGAGCTTAAGAGCCTAGTGCCTCAAGTGTGACACCTCAAATGGTTCACACAACATCACCAACATCTTGAAATAACTTGAGAGAAAAGGTTACTATGCTCAAATCGGCTAGCCCTCATGTGTACACACACTAGTCCCAATTTCTTGAGCCATGTGGTTCTTCTATATAGTGGCTATTAGGGTTACACCATGTAACTCATGACTTTCCATATTCTCCATGCTCCATGGGTTAAAACCTCCATGGAGTATTCATGGGTTACTCCATGGGTTACTCCATGGGTTTAGCCCAACATGAAGAACTATGGATCATAAGCCCACATATATAAGAATGAATGATTTACACAATCAATCCCCATATATTTAATTAGTCTCCTTTTGATGACAATATTAATTCCAAATTAATTCTTGATCAATACTAATTAAATAATATGATTTCATATTAATATATTAGAACTTATAATATATTAACAAATCATAAATATCCTTTTCTCATAAAAGTCTATCCAAATTGTTCCGATGCCATGCAACCCAAATGGACCATGCCAATCGGGTCAAGTACATACCAATTAGAGTTATGGACTTAGACACTAATCCAACAGTATCCCACTTGGATAAGTCTAAAACTATTATTGCATATGACTTCAAAACCTGACTAGCAATCGTAGCTCTTAAAAGCTGTTGTCGAACTCTGAACAAATCAATGACGCGTCCATTAGATAAGGGATCATATATTCCTCCATTCTAGATATCATATGGATTGAGACATGGATTATAATCATTCTCTCTTTCCATTTGTTGTTTCCCAATTTCCGATTTATGACGACCGACTAATTGAACAAATCAAATCAGTCCTGGCTTGGCCAAGCACTTCGGGGTGTCATCACTAAATCATCGAGGGGCCCACAGATATCGCATTTATCCCTTTAATGGTAAAAGGAATGGATAAACTTCGACTCATATGCTTGTTGTACTACTTGTTGAATCATACACAAAGGCACGTTTTATAACATCTAGTTACCAATGCGTTTTCGTACAATTAATGCATAACCAACTCATAGGCAACAACTCATATCTCTAGGTTTGAAGAATATAAGATATTATCGTCTCATGATCACTCGTGATAAATCCATGAAGTGAGTCAAATGAGAGTGGGTTTAATCCAATACTCAGAACTTATGAGCACTCATGAATGTTGCAGCAACTCTTGCTATGTCCACTACCTTGGACATCTACAAACCAGCTTCATGACAGTCTTGATTCATATCTACTTCCAACATATGACCGACTATGGATGGTTTGAATAACTTAGTCATTCAGTAAGAACGACCTAGTTATTCTGGAAGTCAAAACATGCAAAGTGAAACGCAAGAATAATCGAATCCAATATGGTCTCAGAACTTATGAATATAAATAAAACACCTTTTATTTATCACCATATTGATTACCCATCATTCATTGCATACTGTTTCAAACTATCAACTTTATACTTGAATTAAAAACAATAGTTGTCCCATGCTCCAAACATGTACACTATGTTTTCTAAACACTAGACATGCCATACACCAAGTATGCACACTATGTTTTTCCAAACATTAGTTATGCCATACACCAAGTATGCACACTAAGTTTGTCTATGATCTTTTACTTTGTGAAATAGATCGATTGAACATAATTCCAATGATACTCATTTCACAATCCCAAATCCTTACCGCAAATGCAAGAATCCAGATTCCTGCCATTTACCTAAATCTGTTAGATTCTAAACTTATATGCATTGATCCTCTTGTAATGATTATGCACAAAGTCTCAAAGACTTGTCAACAGACATTACAGAGTATTCCAATGGAGATCATTCCATGGAAATGAAGTCTCAAATTCAAAGTACATTGCTTTGAACATCCTTATTGCATTAAGTTTCCTAATCTTACACAGATTTAATGAATAACTTCCACCTATGGGAATATTTCCATATTCTCATTTTGACTATCACTTCTGACCAAGAGTTGCCTCTTTTCAGAATATGTCAATATGGTCCTCTCCAAAAATTTACACCATACTTCCAACTGTCCCTGAGCAACCAATCTTTGGTAAACCTTAGATTGTCTTCGACAATTGCTTAATCATCTTAGTCATATCCAATTCTAGACCTTTTCCCCTCTTAATGCCCCAGACATTTGGAAAAAATTTAGAACAGATGAATATTATAGCACATGCAATCGATCCTATATCAGAAGCGTATGGGACACGATTCATGATGTCTTACATAAAGACATGATAGTAGACCAGTCTTTTTGCTATAATATTTCTATTTCTATTTGCCAAGTTCTCATAATTCAGATTATGAAAAGGGATGTCGTAATCATAATCGAATTTTAGAATGCAAATAATGTACCCATATATAGAATTTTCTTATGTTGAACCATTCCAACATAACATTCATTTATATATATATATATATATATATATATATATATATATATATATATATATATATATATATATATATATATATACTTGACTAAATTTGATTAAAATCTCATGATCTAAGCTTTTAGATTTGAAATGAAGTATAATTTCATCTCCCTTAATTATAGCAAAACAACTTTTTCCCAATTGAAACATTTTGTTTTCTATAATTAACATTGCTAACTTGCAACACTTTCATAATTATCATGCTCCCACTAACATGATGATTATTAGCATAACACTTATACTCCCACTAGCTTTGACATGTACTTAGAAATCAGCTGGACTTCTAGAAATCAATACTATATTGACTTTATTACCAAAGTTCAAATTTCTGATACGAGATGCTTTGATAAAACTTTATCAAAATCATACACCCTTCCTTAGATAGCTCATATGTGTGTCTAAACAGTTTCATAACTATGAAAAGGGATGCCGTAATCATAGTCTCAATTGTTTACACCTTTGTCATTCCTCACAAGTCCATGTTAGTGTGCCGGTTAACCACACACGCTCCACTAACGACTTTGAGAATGCAAATATCATAATTGCTATCTATTTAAAATCTACTTAGTGAAAGCGTTTCCTCACCATCATTTTCATGAATTGGAGAGAAACCTTATGACACTTAGATTTTATGGTGTATGTGTTCCTATCCGTGTGAATTTGTCAAAACCACAAGGGGAGGTTAGTGACAAATCCAAACTCATATGGACCAAACCTGTGCAATCTTAACTTCTTGCCACCTGGCAGCACAAGGGCCTACCATTGCTTCCAAGTTGTTATGCAACCAATTGAGAAATCTCATAAATCATATGCAAAGCCAACTTTAACTAGGACGGGCACAGAAATAGGAATATGTCAACACGATAGGTTATAAACCTCAAGTCGTGTGCTAGTGATAAACTACAGGTTGTATTCTTGATTAGACTCTTTCAAGATCTTTTAGACTCCCACTGTCCTCTTGACATATAAGACTCTCTTGCCAAATATTCAAAAGATAGTGCGGATTCTTATCAAGAAAAATACTTCACACAATTGGCCTAAGTTGGTCTTTGTTTTATCCAAAACATCACAACTTACCAATTTCAAATGTACAAGAGTAGAACACATTTTACTCTTACATTTGACAGGTGTTAATAAACCTTCTTTAAGATATGTCACTCAAGTTACAATCTTGGAGTATGACTCTAAGGATTGTTTTGGGATGAAGTATGACTCATCTTCTTGATTTAACCATTTCAACAATTCATGACTCCTCTTCTTAGTCATAAGAATGCACTAAGATGTCCTTAGAAGACCAATTGTAATGTGGTTCTTTAATCATTTAAGATGATCACAAAACATGATACTAAAGTACTCTCCCATCTTTTCAGATTTGAGAAACTTTTATCTTTTTGCCTAATTTGATTCTTCTCATTCGTTCTGCCATACATCGAAACTTTTCTAATGTTTCAGAATTATACTTAAACTTGTAAGTATAACCATATTTACTAAACTTTAGTAAATCATGACGAATAGTCTTATTGATCTTTTGTGGTGGACTTGACCAGTGCACAAGAATGTGTACTCGATTCCTTAGTCCTTCACTTGACTCACATATACATATGAACAGGGAATTAGTCTTAATTTTTCCAAAGATGAAAAATCTCATTCATCATACAATACAACTTGCATGATTCCAAGTTTCTATCCAACTGAAACTTTGGCAATGAGAAACTTTCCTTATTTGGTAAATTATGACACTACCCCAAAGGACAGAATCAAATCCATTTACTAATGTTGCTATCAATGGAATCATATAAACAACAATTTTTTCACAAATGCCATTGTAAGGATACTTAAAATAAATAAAATCAAAAATTTTCCTTTTATTTTAAAACTTGCGGAAAAAACTTATCCTTACAATGAAAATGCATATGAAAGCTATGTTGTTATCTATTCCTAAGCAATCTATCACAGCTTTTAAGCAACATCTCAAAATTCTATTCATTGAACCATGCGATTGAAATCCATCTTCGCGATCAGAATCAACTTACTCTTCTTTAAGTTTCCTCTCTTTTCTTTGATTCTTAAAACTTCAACATGTGACCCAGTCACATCATGTAATAAGAATCTCCAAATAGGAACTTAATAGAGTTAGATAGTGGACTTACCTGAAGTAGGGTCAAACTTTTTGACTTGACCAACCTTATGATCTTTCAGGTAAATAGGGCAGCTTCGCAACCAATGCCCCTTCCTTTGGCAATATAAGCATATGGACTCTTTGGGAATGGTACACGAGACTGTCTCAGACTTAGCCTTTCTCTTTACCATTTAGTCAGCTGAGTTGACTATGGCCGATCCCTTTCCATTGGGAAGAGAAAGCTTTTCTGGATATCCAATGTTACCATTGTCAATGTCCATGGTAGTTTGGGAAGTTGATCTTCTAATCAAATTTGCTTTACCGTTGCTCTAAATCATTGCTGAATCAGCAACACCTAACAAATAGATAAGATCATTAAGGGTCATGTCATAGTCTGTTTCATAGTAGTCCCAAAGGAAACTCACTATGTGACTTAGAAAGTGATTGAACAACCAACTTTCTCAAGACTTTTACACCCAACTCTCCCGGCTTGTCAATATGTGACTTTATCTCCAAGATGTGAGCACACATAGACTTTGCTTACCAATAGGGCTTGAGTGACCTTGAACTTGTGGGTTAGGGAGAATAATTGCAGGAGGTGGAGGTAGAGAAGTATGATTTCCATGAACCAACCATGGGACATCATCTTCATTAGGAAAGCTTGTTCCAAGAGTTTTGGGAAGATCATAATTGTCTGAACCAGACATCTTTTGATAGATATTCAAGATAGTTGATTTAAAGTCCTTAATATCACACCCAATATGAAATATTAAGGCTAGGACCCAACACAATACTTTTATAACTTGGAAGAGGGATGCCATAATCCAAGCTATAAAATATTTGAAGGTAGGCGAATGATGATTCACCAACTTCCACCATAAAAAACGAAATAATTTATTAGGTTTTAATTGGATTTGAAACTCCTAGATCTTTTGAGATTCATTAAACTTTTCAATGACTTGTTTCAATCTCGATTGTGCCCTCTCAAAATTTGGGACTGGGATGCCGAGGATCACAAAACAAGGTGTGAATAACCATGCAAATATACCTGGTACCCTTAATATTTACCACTCAATTGATGTGCCGGTTAACCACACGCGCTCCATTGATACTATGATAAACATTAAGTTACCCTTTGCCTACCTTGTTAAATCCAAGTTAGTGTGTCGGTTAACCACACACGCTCCACTAACGACTTAAGCAAAGTGCAAAGTGTAATTTCATGGGTTAGCACCAAATTCACATTTTCCTAAAGTAACTAAGATTGGGAATTTGTAAAAGGTTTAGTTACTTTATATTTATCATTAATACTTTTAATGAAGGGAGAAATCTAGTCCTTGTCCTACCCGTTCGGCTAAAGAACCTCCACCAGTCAAGGAAGCGGTGGGTGAGAGTGGACACCCATTAAACTGCAGTTTTATAGGCAGTAACCTTATACCCCCCTTATAGACCGACTTCGTGAATGAGGCCTACTAACGGTAAGACTGACTTTGTTCTTATACATATATATATATATTATTAACTTATAATACTATAAAGTATAAGGGTTGAATTTTAACTTTTAAAATTCTAAGGGCTTAACTTGGAATTAAAGTATTCATGAGGGGAAACTTTACAAATTCCAAAACTTGAGGGCAAGTTTTGAACACTACAAAACTTTTCAATTCCATAACTTGTGTGTTTAAAGTAGTTTTAATGAAAAAACTCTTCAAGTTCCGTAACTTGAGAACAAGTTATGGAAGACTTTAAAGCATTTAAAAATGAGACTCTTCACTTTCATAACTTATGGAAATCTTATGAGTTTTAATAATCATAAATGTGACTTTACATATAACTTGAGGACAAGTTACAAAAACACATATTATGAACAACTTTTAGATTAATTTGGATTGAAAACATATTATCACATAACTTTTCTATTAATCTAAATCAACTCATAAGAACAAGATAATTCAAATCAAACAATTTTCATGTATATAGCCTATCCATTAAACTAATACAAAACATGAATATATTGACAATTATCTACGAAATTGGATTAGCATGAACATTACCACATCAAAAATAGGTTTACAAGTTCAAAAAAAGCTTAGGGTAATGTTCCTAGTCCAATTCCAGCCAAAAAAACTCGAAAATATGCTGTCAGGGGCTCCTAATCGTCGAGTGTATGAACCTAGTCGACGAGTAGGATGAATTTCTTCATGGAATCGGCGAGTTCATCAGTGGACTCGGCGAGTCCAGTTCCCAGACAGCCAGAAAATCGATTTTTTCAGCTTTTTTCAGCAATTTGCATCAAGTATAATTGAAAACAAACCTGGCTCTGATACCACTGAAGGGTTTTGAGCATTCTAACACTCCTAAGGTGTACATGCAACCCTAAATACCTTGGATCTATGTTTTCTCTATTATACATGCAAATATCAATTTTCCAAGGTATTGTTCTAACTAGCATAATATGAAGTACATATAATACAAATTCTAGTAGAATTACATACCTCTTTGTTGTAGCTTGATTACATGGAGCTTAAGAGCCTAGTGCCTCAAGTGTGACACCTCAAATGGTTCACACAACATCACCAACATCTTGGAATAACTTGAGAGAAAAGGTTCATATGCTCAAATCGGCTAGCCCTCATGTGTACACACACTAGTCTCAATTTCTTGAGCCATGGGGTCCTTATATATGGTGGCTATTAGGGTTACACCATGTAACTCATGTCTTTCCATATTCTCCATGCTCCATGGGTTAAAACCTCCATGGAGTATCCATGGGTTACTCCATGGGTTTAGCCCAACATGAAGAACTATGGATCATAAGCCCACATATATAAGAATGAATGATTTACACAATCAATCCCCACATATTTAATTAGTCTCCTTTTGATTAAAATATTAATTCCAACTTAATTCTTGATCAATACTAAGTAAATAATTTGATTTCATATTAATATATTAGAGCTTATAATATATTAACAAATCATAAATATCCTTTTCTCATAAAAGTCTATCCAAATTGTTCCGATGCCATGCAACCCAAATGGACCATGCTAATTGGGTCAAGTACATACCAATTATAGTTATGGACTTAGACACTAATCCAACAGGTTCGTGTCGAGTTTGTCGCCATAGATAACTAGAGTTTCGCTAGACGGCAGATTAAGGCGAACAGCCTTTTCGTAACACATGATGTCAGCACGATGAGAACTCAACCAATCCATGCCGATTATGACGTCGAAATTTTCAATTGAGACCGGAATGAGGTCGATTGGAAATGAATGGCTATCTAGAGTTAGTGTACATCCTATGTATATGCAGCTAGCGCTTTCTGTCTTTCCGTTAGCCATTTCTATAGTGAACGGTTCTTTAAGTGCACGTGATTTTTGCTTAAGCAAGTGAGCAAATTTCTGGTTCACGAAACTCCTCTCCGCTCCACTATCAAACAATATGCATGCATATGAGTTATCGAGGAGCAACATACCAGTGACCACCATGGGGTCGGCAACTGCTTCCTCTTGGCCTATAGCCAAAACTCTTCCCACTCCGCCGGCATTCCCTACATTCGGGCAGTTCCTTTTGTAGTGGCCCATCTCGCCACAATCGTAGCAAGCCTGGCCCACACCAGCGTCGGGGACTTGGGTTATTGGCCTTGCCGGAGCCTTGCAGAAACGGGCAGTGTGCCCCATCCTGTTGCAGTTAGAGCACTGCATTTCCTGGCAGGGTCCGTTGTGGTGGAAGCTGCATTTGTTGCACTTAGTCAAGCTTGCAGCGTACTGCTTTATCGGCGCAGTAGCAGTAGGTGCTATCGAAGCATGAACGGCCACGACCTGCTGCTTTTTGGCAGCTTTCTGTGCAGTGTTCTTCTTTTTGTTATACCAGAACTTCCGCTTGTTGTCAGCGGCTTTGGAGGGTTCTGAGACGGCTAGGGTTGTTGTTGTTGACGGGGTACGGACCCCATGGTCAATGAGCCGTTGTGCCAATCCCTTGGAACTATCGAAGGTAGTGGGGTTTGAAGCTAGGAAATTCCCCTGAAATGGAGGCACTAGCCCCCAGATGTACCTCTCCACCTTCTTCGCTTCAGAAGAGACCATTCCCGGATATAGCTCCAGACTATTTCGCCCCTCAGGCAGTACTCCTCGATCATGAGATCCTCCAGAGCTTCCCAGCCCATAGCGTTTGCCACTATAAAAGTTAGTAACTTGACATGGCTATTCCACCACGTCAGGGTTCTGTCCGCGAAGGTGCAGGTAGCAAATTTAACTTTGCTCCCTTCCGGACAGGAGTAGATCTCAAATATCGACTCCGTTTTCTCGAACCATTACGAGAGGGAAATGATTCCGCCAGTGCCATTGAAGGCCCTGGGTTTGCAGTTGGTGAAGTCCTTATACGAGAACTCTCTAGAGCGCACCGGAGCTTCAACTCGAGTGAAATGCACATTCGTTCCACTCCCGCTAGTACCGGTAGTGGTGAATTATGCTAGGGCTGCTGTAACAGCCGCATTCATAGCAGCTTGAATAGCTGCTGGATTGTATTGAGGAGGAGGAGGTGGTGGAGTTTGATTCAGAGTTATTGGAATAGCGCGCCTGTTCGATCTACGAGGAGGCATCTTGAAGCTATAAGATCACAAAGATGAATATATTGGTAAGTATTCAATAGAGAGAATGATGAGAGTGACTCATGGACTAACTCTCCATAGCCCAACAACACAGATGAAAGTATGATTGAATAGAGATCTAGTACTAGAAAGATGAAAGCATTTGGATAATAATTTCCATGAGATTAGATATCTGTCAATAATATTGGTATTAAAGATGTAACAAGTTCGGGAAAATGACCTAGGAGTAGGTCTTACATCAAACCAGGATAGGAAAATTTTGACAGAATAAAAGCCTAATCGACTGAAAGTTCAAGGTCTTAAGATAAACAGGAAATTACAGGGAAAAGTGCTACTTATAGCATAGATAAGAAGGCAAATCCTTAGATAAAAAGGAAATATAAGCAGAGCATCTCCTACTGGTGATGGGAACCCCTTGGGCGAACCCTTAAATCAGCCAGCTGACGCTCCATGTCAACAAGGCGACGCTCATACACTTGTTGGCGCACGCGATGTTCTATGAATTCAGCTCGAGTCACAGCTAGTTCTTGCCGTCGAGACTCATGGTCCCTCGCATCTCTCTCACCAGCATCTTCCAGACGACGAATGCGGACCTTATTAATTCCCGCATTAGCATCAAGTTCCGCGATTCGGATGATGGCTGTCATACCCTGTATTTCGTTTCGGGCAACCCTGCGACCCAGAATAGGCAGGACTCTGTCCGCTGAGCCTCCTTCGCTCAGGTTATAGAAGCTTCTGTCTCCGTTTTATGGCATGGGTTGACCCTGTTCTTGACTCCATGTCTCCAAACTTTCCAACCACAGAGGCGTCGGACCTTGAAAAGCAAGACGAGGGTTAGGATTTGGGGTTGGAGCTACCAGGGGTTGATCATTGACTTCTGGCTCGGAGTCAGAATCCTCCGGGAAGTTCTCTGTGAATTCATCGTCCAATGGAATCGTATGATTATCTTCTAGCTCATCATCGAGCCATCCACCATTACCGTGGTTGGGGAAGTACGGGTCACCAGGGAGATTGAATCCAGCCATGTTATCTACGCGAGAATGGGGGTAAAAGAAATAATTAATAGATGTACTAATTAAGATAATTATAAGATGATCCGTACCAGTTACTCCAACATTTGTGTAGTGCATACCAGTCATATGTAACCAAAACAAGATAGACCTTCGAATAAGTGATCCTAACTCTAAGTCCACAACCAAACAAGGAACAGAAAGTAAAGCAAAGATCACAGATTCTAAGTCTATGACACCCTAGTCATATATAACTTTAGCGTATCCACTCAACAATTATTGACATACTAATAAAGACCTTTTTAGTTTGTACATAAGTAATTATAGTAACACAAAATACTCTTATAGTATTTTAAGTTTATGTTTTGTTCTTATGTTTTCATTGTAGTAGCGTTGGTAAGTTTTTATAAGACTTGCTGCAACACCACAACCATTCCTAGGCACATGCTAATCACTTCTCGGAAAGATATAGTTGATCAGGATATATCACTCCCAGATCTGATTATATGTCCCCAAGCCTAATCGTGTTGTCCAACAATCGCAATACTTTTTTTTATGTCCTAGTGACACTGATTTTAGTATGAATGCAGGTAGGTGTACTTTGGTTAAATATTTTATTATTTAAAAGTATAAACTCTTGATCAGAGTATTTTAATCCCGTTGTGTTTATAGTTGTATATCTGTTATGGGTTGATATAGTCAATTCACTATAAACAATGCTCTGATACCAATCTGTCACACCCCCAAACTAGAACGACGGAAACGTTCGGGGGCGGAGGACGTCATGTACAGTATCACAACAATGCATAATAGTAAAACAAGCAACAACATCATCCATTGCATTAATAATATAATTTCATACAAGTGTGTTCTGTATAGTTTATAAGACACCAAAAATAAGAATCAAAATAAGAGATGAGTCTTGAACGTGCTCCATCTTCTCAAAACCTGGTCATCGGTACCTGTCTACTGGTGACCTGAGAATACAAGTTATTTTGAAAGCGTGGATCAGCATTAAAACTGGTGAGTTCATAAGTATTTTAGTGTCATTGTTTGTATAAGTTTGAAGAAAGTGTTTGTAAATGTTTGATGTAAATTTTTGTAAATGTTTGATGTAAATGTTTGTAAACTTCCTAGAAAATCCTATATTTTCTACTAAAGTAGTCTTCTACCAAGACCCAACTATTCTTTATGTTTGTTCTTTTGTAAAAGTGAGTGTTTTCCCAAAGTTTGACTACCATTACCAAAATATAGTTTTCATTACAGTTTATGTGAGAAGATCACAATGTGAATGAAATAGGAAAATAAAGATGTACTGTACTTTTATCTAAGTAACTACCAATGTACTGACTACATTAAACCTGTTTGTTTAATTAAGGTAAAATGTGATAAGATTGTAACCATACTTGATTGACTAGTATAACACGACGTTCGAGACGTCGAAATGATATGACATTCGTCACCCGTAGACCTGAAGGTCCCACTGTAGCTAGCAGCAAGGTGTAGGATGGTCAGTCCCATATAAATCTATACATAAATTCACGCTCTCCCTCTAGGAGACTCTGGGTACAAAACGTGACACAGCAGTATATTGTCGTGCCATGAAATAGTGGCTCACATTAATGTTATAGTATTCTTGTATTTGTATAGTATGTTTTAGTGTATTGTATGTTCTCTCTGTCTAGTGTGTAGTATGTTCTATCTGTTTCTCTTTATAGTGAGTATTGTTTCTCATTATAGTATGTATTGTATCTCATTATAGTATGTACTGTTTCTCGTTATAGTATGTTTGAACTGACTCATGTATGAACTGACTCTTGTATGTTTCATTGTTCTAGAAATAGTAAGTAGTGACTTCCTAAACTATACCTATTATAGTTTACTAGCAATGTTGTTTGTATGACGGAACATGTTTGTACACCTTTGCTGCCCAAAGGTATTGAACTGAACGAAGAACTTTTATATCTATATACATACACATAATATATAACTAAGATTCAAACGACCTTCGGACAAACAACCGATACCCTAAGTCCACAACCAAACAAGGAACAAGAAATAAGGCGAGTTATTAGTCCTAAGTCCTTTCAATCCTACTTATATAACTATATCCATATAGACATGATTTTGACAATATATAAGTTTAAAAGAGTTTTGATAAAAGAGTTTAGCATATAAAAGAGTTTGTAAAACGATTTGAAGCAATTTGTTTGAAAACATAGTTTGAAGTATAAGAAATCCATTTGTTTGATAGTTATTAATCACATATGATTGATATAATAACTATAATGTTTCTACTTGTATTCCCCCACCCCCATTAAAGCATTTAAAATCATTTAAAAGATAAGTTAAGGGGTATGAACTCACCTGTAGTGAGTGATGCGAATGAAAGATCGATATAGGATGCTAAGTGTCAAGTGAATCCTTGAGCACAACGGATCCTAATAAGCATATAATGACACATATATGTATATAATTAGTGTTTATACAATTAATCATATAAGGAAAACACCTTAGGAACTAGGAAACACTTATATTGAAGTGTTACAATCACAAACAATTGCATCAAAGGGGTTTAAGGCCACACAAGAGTGTGTACGGCCAAGGTGTGTACGAACTATGTGTATACGACCATATGTGTGTACGGCCTTGGAGTGTACAGCCGTACACTCCTTGAAGAACATGCCAAGAAGGTGGTTTGCGGCCCTATCTAGCATCCTCTAAGTGTCCATGATCTTATTTTGGGACATAACATGAGTTGAAGGTCTAAATATGCACTAAACAAGGGGTGTACGACCACATGAGGTGTGTACGGCCATACACCCTTGAAGTTCTTTCTTTGGATGATGATTTAAGCCCAAAAATCATGTGTTTATCAATCCTAGCTAGAAGATAGAAGAAAGAATCACACTTTTGTAGGTTCTAGTGAGTTGACGGCCCAAGAACAAGTAGGTGTTCTTGGTGTTCTTGGAGAAAGTGCTGAACACTTGAATATCTACCCAAAAAGAGTAATTTCATGGATGAAATCAAAGGGTGATACAAGATCATGAAGGATAATCACAAAGAAATGGAAGGAATTCTTACATTTTTGAAGATCTAGATGAAGAAAGTTGATGATAGTTGAGAGAGAAATCCGAATTCTTGGCTTGGAAGTGTGAAAAGTGTTGAAAAATGACTAAGTATCTTCTTTATAGGTGAGAGTTCACAGCCATAGATGGGTGTACGGCCATACACCCATGTGTACGGCCGTACACTCCTCTTGAAGGAGTGTTTGGCCCGAATTTACTACTATGAACTTTTAGAACTCATTCCTATACCCTATCCTTGAATGTACAAGACTTGGAACACTCAAACAGACTCTAAACAATGCTAAAAGATTGCAGAAACGAGTCTGACTTTGATTGATTTGAAGGACTGTACAAGATAGAAATTTCGGGTTGTCATAGTAAGCGTGATCCTAAACAACTCGAGGAATTTTTCTGGTCCCTAGAATGTTATTTCAATGCTATCGGAGTAAAGGATGACAAGTACAAAATTGACACGGCCGTTCTGTACATGAGTGAAAATGTGGCACTATGGTGGAGGCGGAAGCATGGCGACATTGAGAAAGGCTTATATGTCATAGACACTTGGGACGAGATTAGGAGACAACTCAAGAAACAATTCTGCCCCCATAATGCTGAAGACGTTGCCATGAAGAAACTCTGAGGATTGAAACATGTCGGGTCTATTAAAGATTACGTAGCAGAGTTCACCGCCTTGATGCTGGAGTTACCCGATTTACAAGAGAAAGACAAGTTATTTTACTTCCAAGACGGACTACAATCTTGGGCTTACAACGAGCTCAAAAGGAGGAACGTCCAAGATGTTGACGAAGCTATAGCAGTAGCGGAAGAACTTATGGACTTCCGAAGAGATACCCCGATTAGGAAACCTAGTGGGGGAGAGAGACCAATAACAAGGCCGCAACAGAAGGACGATAAACCCGCTGCAAGGCCATCAACTTTCAAGGGGAAGGCGACTGAAGGGGGACCTCAAAGGGAAGTCAAGTGCTACTTATGTGATGGCCCTCACCTAATCAAAGATTGTTCCAAGAAGAAAAGTTTCAATGCGATGGTCTTCGAAGAAGAAAAGGAAGAGAGAGACGAGGCACAACTAGGCTCAATGTGACGCCTCAATTCGGTGGCAAAAGAAGAGACTCACATGAAGAAAGAAAGAGGACTCATGTTTGTGAAAGTTAGTATAAACGACAAAGTCACTAAAGCCTTAGTAGACACAGGTGCGTCCCATAATTTCCTTTCTAAAAATGAAGCTGAAAATATGAACATTCAATACACCAAAGAAATAGGTTGGTTGAATGTTGTCAACTCTCCTTCCGAGCCTATTCTTGGAGTCGCTTATGGGGTAATTGTCGAGATCGAAGGATGGAAGGGTCCTATCGATCTAACCGTAGTACCCATGGATGATTATTGCATGGTCTTAGGGATGGAGTTCTTTGACCAGGTATGCCCTTTCTCGTTCAAAGATCAAACCATGCGTATCACCAAGGATTCAACGATACACATTGTACCCTTGGAAAGAAGCAAAATGGAGTCCCGGATCTTGTCGGCCATGCAACTCAACAAGGGACTAAATAAGGGAGAAATGACGTACTTAGCAACGTTAAAAGAAGAAACCACCCCGCCCAACGAAGAGATGCCAAAGACAGTGAAAAAAGTACTAGAAGAATTCAAGGACGTGATGCCGCCAGAGTTGCCAAAGAAGTTACCACCGAGAAGGGAGGTGGATCACGAGATTGAACTCGAGCCCGGAGCTAAGCCACCAGAAATGTGTCGTTATATAATGGCTCCACCTGAGTTGGAAGAGCTAAGAAGACAATAAAAAGAGCTAATAGATTCCAGATTTATCCGCCCTTCAAAGGCCCCATTCGGTGCCCCAGTCTTGTTCCAGAAGAAACATGATGGAAGTTCTAAGAATGTGCATAGACTATCGGGCCCTGAACAAAGTAACGATAAATAACAAGTACTCGGTCCCACTGGTAGCTGATCTGTTCGACCGACTCGGGAGTGCACAATGGTTCACAAAGCTGGACTTAAGGTCGGGTTATTGGCAAGTACGCATAGCAGCAGGAGACGAATCGAAGACGACATGTGTGACAAGGTATGGCTCCTACGGATTCTTAGTCATGCCTTTTGGATTGACGAATGCCCCTGCCACATTCTGCACTTTAACGAATAAGATATTCCACCCATTCTTGGACAAATTCGTGGTGGTGTACTTAGACGACATAGTAGTTTACTCAGAGTCGGTAGAAGAGCACGTTGAACACTTGCGGTTAGTCTTTCAAGTACTCAAGGAAAACCAATTATACATAAGATAGAAAAGTGCTCCTTTACCCAACCAGAAGTAACGTTCCTAGGGCATAAGATCATTGATGGGAAGATCCATATGGATAACAACAAGATACGAGCAATCCAAGAATGGGAGCCGCCAAAGAGCGTTTCTGAACTACGATCGTTCTTAGGCATTATAAACTACTATCGAAGATTTATATCCGGATACTCAGCTAAAGCCACTCCCCTCAATGACCTTCTAAAAAAGAAATTTTCGTGGGAATGGACTGAGAAGTGTCAAATGACGTTTGATCTTCTAAAGAAAGCTGTCACGGAGGAACCAGTCTTGAAGCTACCAGACTACACGAAACCATTCCAGGTGTAAACGGATGCGTCAGACTTCGCGATTGGAGGAGTGTTATTACAAGATGACTATCCAGTGGCCTACGAAAGCCGGAAACTAAATGATACAGAACGGAGATACTCGGTACACGACAAGTAAATGACAACAATCATACATTGCCTTCGAGTATGGAGACACTATTTGCTTGGGAGTCGGTTCGTTATCCAAACCGACAACGTGGCGACTAGTTACTTCCAAAATCAGAAGAAACTAAGTCCTAAGCAAGCTCGTTGGCAAGATTTCTTAGCAGAATTCGATTAGGTCATGGAGTATAAGCCGGGAAAAACCAATGTAATTGCCGACACCCTGAGTCGAAAGGCCAAACTAGCAACCCTCACTCGAGTAACATGCGATTTTGCTGACCGGATCAAGGAAGGGCTAAACCACGATCCGTTAACGAAGAACTTGATGGAAATGGCAAGAGAAGGCAAGACAAGAAAATTTTGGGTTGAAGACGGATTATTATTCACGGTTGGCAATCGAATGTATATCCCAAGATGGAACAACTTGAGAAGAGAAATCTTAAAGGAATGTCATGATTCCAAATCGGCTGGACATCCAGGTACTCATCGTCCGAAAGCAATCATAGAACGATCCTATTATTTGCCCAATATGCAAAGTGACATAGACGCCTATGTGAGGACTTGCCTTATTTGTCAACAAGACAAGGTCGAACAGGCCAACCCGGCGGTATTGTTGGAACCACTACCGATCTCCGAAAGACCATGGGAAAGCATATCGATGGATTTTATTTCAGCATTACCGATGTCCGAAGGGTGCAGATCAATAATGGTGATTGTAGATCGATTCTCCAAATATGGAACGTTTATTCCAGCCCCTCGGGATTGCACAGCTGAAGAAGTAGGGCGACTATTCTTCAAGCATGTCATGAAATATTGGGGACTTCCCCGAAGCATTTTAAGTGATAGAGATCCCCGATTTACAGGGAAGTTTTGGAGGGAGCTATTTAAGCTAATGGGATCAGAACTCCACTTCTCGACTAGTTTCCACCCTCAAACCGATGGCCAAACTGAGAGGGTGAATCACTTGCTCGAGATTTATTTGAGGCACTTTGTCAGTGCAAACCAACGGGATTGGGCCAAGCTAATTGATGTGGCCCAATTTTCATATAACTTACAACAGAGCGAGGCTATGGGGAAGAGTCCTTTCGAGATTGTAACGGGCCAACAACCATTGACGCCCTAAGAGCTAACAAACGGTTACAAAGGATCAAGCCCACCTGCATACAAGTTTGTCAAAGGATGGAACGAGGAACTCGACATAGCAAAGTCTTACTTGCACAAGGCAGCCAAGCGAATGAAGAAATGGGCGGACGAGAAGAGGCAGCCAAGAGAGTTCATAGTAGGGGACGAGGTGATGGTAAAACTCCCACAACGGATGTTCAAATCGACCCGAAAGGTACACAAAGGCTTAACACGAAGATACGAGGGGCCATACAAAGTTCTCGAAAAGTTTGGGACCCGATCATACAAGCTAGCTACCATCCTACTTAAAGATTCATCCAATATTCCATGTAAGTCTCCTCAAAGCTTACAATCGCGATGAAGAAGATCCATCGAGGGGCAAATCACATCGATCCCCAGTAGCAAACGTAGTCTCGTATGACAAGGAGGTGGACGAAATCCTATCAGATAGAACAGTTCGCAAACAAGGCTTACCCAATTGGACAGAATATTATGTTTGATGGAAGGGACTACCCGATAGTGAGTCTAGTTGGGAACGAGAACAAGATCTGTGGCAGTTGCAAAGCAAGATCGAGGAGTACATATCTAAGACTTGACGTGGTCGTCAAGAACTTAGGTGGGGGAGGGTGTCACGATCGAGATTCTAGACTCTTCCGGTGTACTCAAGAAAATGGGAGAACTTACAAGTATAGCACATTAGACCCTGGAAGGTCCTAGATTTCTCTAGGACATCGAATAATGATTTAGAACATTTCATGAAGACTTGTAAATATATGTAACTTGGTAGAATAGTCTAGATTAGTCAAGAATATAGGACTAATGTGGTAATATCTAAAAACTTCCCTAGGGGGGGGGGGAGAAGGACAAGTATAAATAGGGAGGAGCTCATTTGCTCCAAACCATCGGAAAGTTTCCTTGTATTCTCTCGAGCTCTTATAATAGAAGTTCTCTTTCGTTTGTAGAAACTCGAAAACCTTATTCTCTTGCTTACTTAGTCGTTTATACATCTCAAAGAAGTGTTGTAGCCTGACTTAGTCGAAGTTTCACTAAGTGGCACACGGTGATCGAGTCGTCCCGTGACAACCCGCTCTATAACTGGAGTTGCCAAAGTATGGGGCATGCCAAAGCCCGAGATAAAGCTTGTGTCGTCATTAAAAGGACATACCGAATGGGCTACTGATGTTATATTTTCTCCAACAAACCACAACCACATAGCAACTGCTTCCGCTGACCGCACTGCAAAATTGTGGAACAGTAAGGGAACTCTTATGCACACATTCACAGGCCATCTGGACCATCTGGCTCGTGTTGCTTTCCATCCGTTAGGAAGGTATTTGGGAACAACAGGTTACGATAAAACTTGGAGACTATGGGACACAGAAACCAGTGCAGAGTTGTCACTCCACCAAGGTCACAATAGAAGCATGTATGGGATTGATTTTCACCCTGACGGCTCTTTAGCAGCGTCATGTGGGCTCGATGCCCTTGCACGATTATGGGACCTACGCACTGGGAGAAGAATTCTTGCATTGGAAGGTCATGTCAAGCCGGTTTTTGGTGTCAGTTTTTCGCCAAATGGCTATCATTTAGCGACTGGGGGAGAAGACAATACTTGTACGATTTTGGATTTAAGGATGAAGAGATCATATTACACGATTCCTGCACATGAAAATCTTATTTCTCAAATTAAGTTTCAGCCTCAACAAGGATACTTTTTGGTGACAGCTTCTTATGATAGGACTACTTTTTGTGGACTAAAGCCCATGAATGAATAAATTCATACGAAGGAAACCTTACCTAGAAGACTGGAGATCCCAAGATCTGGGTTTAAAACATTATCCTAATTGTATGAGTAAGGCATGTCACTGTGGGGGGATTTAACATTACTTCCTAGTCCATTCCTATATGTAGTGACAAAATTAGGATAAACATTTGGTTTTTAATGATTCTTGGAATCACCTATGTGAGAGAGAAGTGTGGTCGCTTCGAAGGGAATTATATGGGCACAATTCCTAAAGCTCTTGCAGAACCAGGTTAGTGTTCATGACCAAAACAAACATCCACGTCTATGAGGATATGACCTTTTCAGGGAGAGTCCTGTGAGAATTACATTGTCGTCTACATAAATGGCAGCTTAGTTCAAAGACATCGATATCTACTAACTGCTAGGAGATTAAGTGTAATTTCTCAAGGGAGTGTTCAAAGGGTAATACCTACCTATCCTATGCTGGATTCAACTGTTGAAAATTTCGTTTGGAAATTGGATGTGCAGAGATCGATCTCCATTCATGTGGGGGATAGTTGGAAAATTTAGTATAAATATTTATATTCATGTGGGGGATTTTTGTATCCTGGGAACAGACAGCGAATCTGTTTAAGGGAACCGAGTCCAACTCGAGCCTCAGCCACCACGTTTTGCTACTAACCTTTTATTTACAGGAAACTTTCAAGAGGAAAACGAAGTCCTTACACAAACAGTCTTAAACAGATTTCTACTTTGTTCTAAACCTTTCGTTTTCTGTTCTTTTTTTTTCTAAATCGATTTTGTATCGATTTTTTCCTGTAATCTATTTAACTGTGGTTACGAATTTTTCAGAATATCTGGAACTCCCATTGCTACTGGAACTCCCATTGCTACTGGAACTCCTACGGCTGGTGTTAACCCTGCTATGAACCCAAATGCACCGGTTCCAAACATCATGGCTAATCATGCTGAGAGACCTGAGAAATTTTCTGGTCTGAACTTCAAGAGGTGGCAGCAGAAGATGCTATTCTACTTGACCACCTTGAACCTAGCTCGGTTCCTAACAGAAACTGCTCTTGTAATTGTTGAGGGGCATGTTGATGTTCAATCTGTGAATGCAGTGGATGCATGGACACATTCAGAATTTCTGTGCTGCAATTATGTGTTGAATGGGCTAACTGATGCATTTTACAATGTTTATTGTAAAGTTGCAACTGCTAAGGAACTATGGGAGTCTTTGGAAAGGAAGTATAAGACAGAAGATGATGGAACTAAGAAGCATGTTGTTGCTAAGTTCTTGGAATACAAAATGGTTTGCTCAATATATGTTATGAGTCAAGTCCAAGACCTTCAGGTCATCCTATATGATAACAATGCAGAAGGGGTGGATCTTAATGAGTCATTCCAAGTTGCATAAATGGTTGAAAAGCTTCCTCCTGGTTGGATAGACTTCACAGAGCATATCAACCCTTCCACATGCAATCCCACAAAAGCCAATTCACAAGAGCCACACACCTTGACTCATATCATCTAATACTTAGTGAATCATTTTCACTTATATAAAATATGAAGCTAACACAAATATTTTAACGTTTAAATGTTTTATTATATAATAAAATCTAGAAAATAAATTTGATGAACTGGATTTTTGGGTGTTGTCATTACCTAAAAAGGCGATTACAGTGAATATTGATATTGATATTAAATTCATTTGCCAAGAGATCCTGTTCTGGTGTTATCGCGCTATATATAGCAGGTCACGGCAATCTACTTAATCAGGTAAGCGATCATTTAGTAAGAAAATAAATAAATAACGGTTATGAAATTTATAAAGAAGTTCTTGAAATTAATTGATCAGTTATGTGCTTGTATGACAGTGTACATGGATCTTATAAGTTGCTTCAAATGACTTTACACAACCTCAGCTTGGCTTTCAACTTCACATGACAAGCTGCAGCAAAAGTTTACATAAAGAAAGGACTAAAAAGAGTGTGTAATATTGAAGTCAAAATAAGAATCCCTTGCATAATAAAAATGCACTTTAACTAATTGGTGAAGTTAAAGTCGGTTTCTATATTAACACCCTTATTACCAATCAACTATCATTAAACAACCTTTGGTTATGCCGATGATAATGTGTTTGTTTGTTGGTTTGACAACCGGGTTGAATATCTCATCACAATCTACTCATTGATGTTGAAATGACCGTTAGCAGCCAAACAGGTCTTGTATCCGGATAGAGAACCAACTGCTTGAATGTCTCATTGTTTAATCCTCCAAACGATCCTTGGTCAGGGCCGTAGGCGGTAGCAACCAAACAGGCCTTGGGTGCGTAGGCGATTTGCTGAGTTTGGTCCCCAAATTTCACCATATAAGTCTCCAAAATTTATTTTGCCTAATTTTTACACAATTTCTATTTTTATTTTATTCTATTTTAGTGATAGATTATGTGTTTTCATTACTTTCTGAATATTGTACTTTTATTTAGTATCTTAATTAGTGGATTTTAAATGTTAATTTTAGTTGTTTTAAAGAAATCTATAACTTACTTATATTAAATAAGAATGTATTAAAAGTGTATAAATAAAAAACGTAATCCTATTTTTTAATTTTTGAGTACTAATTAAGAACAGTGAGGAGCGTGAAACCGGCTCCCAAAATGCTTATATAACAGCCCAGGATGTTAAAAGTAAAATCGCTTTGTAATTTGTATACTTATATTCCAAAGTCAAACTAGTCCCAGGACTTGGTATACGGCGCCAGGAAATTAACCATATATGTTGGTAGGAAATATTTAAGTTTTCAGGACCAGCCCTGGCCTCTCATACACTGCTGATGTTCCCTTTGTTATGCTTGATTTCACCAACATGAGGTCTATAGACGTGGACGTAGCAAAAAGGACTGCTTGGGTCCAAGCAGGCGCTACGCTTGGTGAACTCTACTACAAACTTTCACGAGAGACCGATACCTTGTATTTCCCGGCAGGTGTTTGCCCAACGGTGGGTGTTGGTGGTTACATGGGCGGTGGTGGCTACGGAAACCTGTTGAGGAAATACGGTACTGCTGTCGATAATGTTCTGGATACTCGCTTCATGGATGTTGATGGGATTATTCTCGACAGGAAATCAATGGGAGAAGATTTGTTTTGGGCGATCCGAGGAGGTGGTTCTTCAAGTTTCGGAATTGTTCTTGCATGGAAGCTGAGCTTGGTTCCAGTTCCAAAAAAAGTAACCTTCTTTATACAGAATAAAACTTTGGAACAAGGGGCAACCGAAATCTTCCACAAATATCAATACGTTGCACCAAATATCGATAGAAATTTGCACATAAGAACTCAAGTTTTTGCCGAATATATCAGCAACACTACCAAGAAAACCATAAGAATTATGTTTGAAGGAATATTTCAGGGAACAACCGACACATTGCTTCTGTTGCTTTCAAGAAAATTTCCAGAGCTCGGTGTTACCCGAGAGATTTGTTAAGAAATTAAAATGGTCCACTCGACCCTTGTCTTTTGGGGCTTGCCAAGCTTCACCCCGACTCAGATTCTTACGAACCGATATGTCATTGCCAAGCTGAACAACAAAAGCAAATCAGATTATGTTCGGACACCCATCCCCGTAAGTGGGCTCAGAAAGATATGGAGAAAGCTTATCCAAAACGATGAATCAGTGCTTCTGATGATCAATCCATTTGGTGGAAGGATGGCTGATTTCTCAGACGTTGCAATTCCATATCCTCATAGAGCGGGCGGGTTGTTACAATATCTCAAGACTATCAATTTTAACGGTCAACCTTCAGACACAACCCCTACATCCCTCAGTAGGATAGCTTGGCTGCGAAGCTTGGATGCGTTAATGACGCCTTATGTGTCAAACAACCCCAGAGAGGCATATTCCAACTACAATGATCTGGATTTGGGTGTTGGAAGTGCTAACTACGAAGAAGCAAGTGTTTGGGCGAAGAGATACCGGAAGAGGGACAACTTCAAGAAGTTTATTCGAATCAAGGCCAAAGTCGATCCTCACAATTTCTTTAGGCGCCCACAGAGTACCCCTGTTTTCTAAAACCCTCCGATCAGCTAAGCGGTTGAAGAAAGACTCAGCAGATGCATTTTATTCTTTTAATTTTTTTCATGAAAAACTAGCAACAATGCTACTTTATGTCGGTTTCTTTTCCTAGTGTGTATGATCATCTCCATGCTAACAAAGATGCCTAAAAGCATGTGGTCAGATTTTAATTATGAATTTATCTAATAAATACATTGTCTTATTAAGTTATATTATATCATATTAGGTTATAGCCAATGGAAACCATGGTTACAAAAATAAATAATTTTTTAAAGTAAAAAACTCATAATTTTTAATCCATTATAAGTTTATATATATATATATATATATATATATATATATATATATATATATATATATATATATATATATATATATATATATATATATATATATATAGGCTTAGGTTATTCTATTCAAAGTAAGTATTGTGTTATTGTATGCATAAATGTGGGCCAATCATTTTACTTATTTTAAGAAAGTGATTATTACATATTATTGAATTAAATATAATTGAAAAATACCATCCAATTTAACTAGAAGGGTATTTTAGTCAATTAATATAGATTTAATAAAGGAAATTTGCATATTTTAAGGAATCATAGATTCTATTAGTTTTAAAAATCCGATTTTTACTAATTATAAGGTTTTTAATTCGGACATTCTGACAGAATATGTTTGAGTATGTTCAAAAATAAAAATATTCTAGAACAATAAAATAATAAAAATATTCTTGAACATATTTCTTGATCATGACTTTAAAAATTTCTTGTAGAATAACAAATTCTCGAACCAGCAATTGAAGAATTAAAACAAAAATTACATTAATTCTTATAGAATACATGTAACAATTGTTAAGAATTACATTTATTGTTAAAAAATAAAACTAAAAAACTTTCAAATCGGGAAAAAAAACATCAAAATCTAAAAAATACACTAATTTATTCTAAAAGAATAAGGTTGCTAAGAAACACTTTTAATTTTCTTGTCCGTTCTTCAAGCATCAACTTCTTCAAGCATCAACTTCTGTGAAAACAAATTCAATTGTAGTTTAAAATCTAATAACGCATTAGCAAATGATAAATAAAAAACTATATTCCTTTGGAAAAATATGCGCACTTGTTAACTGCACCAAAACCGATAACCAAAAATTGTTGAACATGTATAATCAATGAGAAAATATCCATATTCCATTCCAACAGAATTAGAATTCGTGTTTCCATTCCGATAGAATTTGAATTCGTGATTCTATTCCGATAGAATTGGGGTGGTATAAAATACACAAACCGATTTAATGCTTCTAGAACATCATAAGGGGCGAGATTAAGTTCATCAAGAACTATCCAATGACAATTTCTAGCCTGTTTCAGAAATCAGAACGGAAATCAAAAGCATAATCAATTTCAAAAGAAATAAGTGCGAACGCCACATCAAAAATTAAATCACAGTAATATAATAACAATTTAGCAAACATATGAAATCAGAAAATCATAATAGCATAGAATCGGAAAATAATCAACATCAAAAAATTATCAAAATCACAGCAACATCAAAACTTAAATCACAGCAACATCAAAAAATTCATATCAATTACCAAACATCAGATTTGAGTTCTTTTTGGAGTTGCCAACATATATTTAGAAACAAGAACAGAGATTATGCGATGAATATGGAGATGTTTCTGAATTGAAAGAGGTTGTTGATTTGGAACTGAATTGGAGGCAGGTTCTCAAGGAATTTAAGAGTGAATGGTCCTTTGGGGATAAAACAATCGTTTGAAGCGAGCAAAAGGAAGAAGAGAAAGAAAGGTTCCTGGAGAAATAGTTCCCGGCGAAATAAATATCAGTAAGAGTGGAAATCAACATGAGATCAAAGAGGTTGAGTGTACCGGAGAGATACCCACCAGTGAGATTGACGGCGTTGACGCGCCTGTCTTTCGAACAAACCATCCCCTCCATGAATACGTCGACGACGTCGATGTAGACGTCCAGTCTGATAAAACACCATTTGTATCAAAATCAAACGACGATTTCTTGAACGACAATAATCTCTAAACATCGTCTTCTTGACTCATAACCAAAGCAGAACAAGAAAAAAAAGACTGTCTTTTTCAAGATCAACTGCAAAAAAAAAATCAATGGTGTGAGGCCGATTTATGAAGGGGATAAATTTAGGGGTAGAAAAAGTCAATTAGATATAAACCTGGAGAAATTAGGTTACAAGTCAATACCATGATTATAGAGATTATTTTTGGAAGTTATTAATCATATTACTAAATTACCCTTATTTAATTATTTAATTATTTAATTTTGATTGGCCCACATTTATGCATACAATAACACAATAATTACTTTAAATACCTAAACTAGCTCTCTCTCTCTCTCTCTATATATATATATATATATATATATATATATATATATATATATATATATATATATATATATATATATATATATATATGAATTGTACCAAAAAAACCCATTTTTATTTAGTTAATCAAAGTCTTAAAATAACAAAAAAGTCTTCTTATATAGAAAATTCACATATATTTTCAAACCAAAATACCTATAGATGAATTTATGTCAAATATTTATTACAGTGACTAAAAGGTTTCATGTCTGTTAATGGTTAAAATCATGGTTTTAAAAAGCGTGCCATGGTGCAAAGCGTGGTGTAGCCGTTACGAAAACATTCAAGGCGGGTTTGTTACGTGTCAAAGCACGTCTTATCACATTATGACGCAAATTTTTTGTTTTTGTTTGTTTTTTTTTTCTGATCGGCCCTAAAATAATTCATTTTTTGTTAATTTTTTACATTAAATATTAATATAACACTTCTAATAACTTGATATATCTGATAAAATTCAATAATTATATGATTTATTTTTTTAATGTATATAAAATATACACACCTTGAAAAACGCCTTGGCTCGCCATGGCTTAAATTTGACCTTGCTGCTAAGTTCACGCCTTACGTTATTTAGAACCTTGGTTAAAACATCAAATCCTTTTACCTCAAAAGTCAAAATTCATTCTTTTCCCATCCCATGTTAATTTTTTTTCAATGGAATTATCTCGGATACTTATTATTGTCGAGAATTGTGATACTTAAAAGTACATTGTTATTTCTTTACCTTTTTAAGAACTTGAAACCTCATCTAATTATGTAAAAAACGGAATTTTGTTTTCAGGTCATAATAATATCAAAGCAAAGAACTCTTAAAAGGAATAACTTAAAAATTCAAATTTCATTAGCCGGAAATGGTGATCTAAAGGTCACAAACAAAAGTCCAAAAATACAATATTATCACTAATTTCACAATTAACCATTAAAAATACAATCGTAGCCATACCAAGAAATATCCTACTAATTTATTAAAATTATTTTAGAATATGTGGAAACCACTACAAAAAAGAAGTCTTAACTTTTTAAAAAGAAAACACATCCTAAGATAAGTAGTGAGGAAGAGCACACCACCTATATAATTACCAGCTGCATATGACCTCACTTTACAATTAAGAAGAAAACTTCAAATTACGATGATTAATTTCAAAATCTATATATATATATATATATATATATATATATATATATATATATATATATATATATATATATATATATATATATATATTACAAAGTAGGATGCTATAAATGACAGTTTCTAGAAAGGTGAATGTTACAAAGAATGTTTTTTTTAAATCACTTCCTTTTTGAAATCCTCAAAAAAGATAATTTTACAGAGTGGAATGTCAAATATGACACTTTGCATAAAGTAGAATGTTATAAAAGAAAATGTTTTATTTTATTTTATTTTTATTTTCCGATGTATTTTGAAAGTTCAATAATTACCATTTTACAAAAATAGAATGATGTAAATCACATTAAAAATGCTATATAATTGACATGTAGATGTTATATTTATCATTAAGAAGAAAGTTACCATAATCGACATAAACATAAATTTTGAATGCTATAATTGAAAAAATAAATGTAAAATCCTATAATCGATATTAACATAAAATCCATTATCATCGGCTATATGCTGAAACAGGTAACAACAAACTCATCATGCATATGCTAAAGAGGTAACAATAGAAAAATAGTTCCCATATTAGTAGGAAAAGAGAGGTTATTTGCTATTTCATGAAGTGTTAGTGTGTCCTGAATAATATGGTCATTTTTTTCAATTTAATTAAACATTTCTTTTATGAACCATCTAAAATGTATTTGACCATTTTGTCCCCGTCCCTCTTAAATGATTTATGTAACATCTTTTTCTGAGAATCAATGACAAAATAAAATAATATAAAAATAAAAGCACAATTTTTCCCATTCATTATAAGCTTATCACCTCTATACTACTCCTGCATCCAACGTTCATCCTAGTTTCCTCTGCGGAAATCTTTTCCCTATAAACCCAACACTAATTACTGTAAGGGTCGAATTTTGTTGTAATATGTCGAAGTCTTTTATTCCCTTCGTATGTTTGATAAGTTTATTTACTGAGGTATATTTTGTACGAAGCTTACGTGTCAATGCCTTAGTATTTTTTGTATGCTTTCACTGTTCCTATAAATAGGAAAGTTTACTAGAGTTAGATAAGAGTCATTTACAGAACCTGTCTATTTTTCTCTGTAAAAGTTGAAAGCATAAATGAGCAGAAACCAGATCTTATTTACTTCGTGTGTTCAATCTTCATTGATTTCAACTCTGATTTGATTCATACTTGATTCTACGATTCATCAATTGGTATCAGAGCAGGAATCACAACCTGTGATCTGATTTTCACGCTGTTTCAAAAAGTTTTTTGAATCAATTTTGGTTCAAAAAGTTTCCGCGCTTTTTGAAGTGAAAATTCATTCTAGATCGTCAGTTGTAATTCGATTCTGCAATTGAATTGTTTAATCGAGTGTTCTGTTTGTAATCTCAATTCAATTCTGCTATTTGTTTTCAAATTCTCATTGAATTCTCAAAAATCATCATCCGTACATCAATGGCGAACTTTAATCTCAATTCAATGACTTCTTTCTCTCATCTGCTCGGATCTTCTACTAAGATTCCGATGCTAATTCCTGAATACTATGATCAATGGGTTGATCATATGCAGGATTACCTAAATGGACTCGATGAAGAGTTGTGGTCTTGCATCTCTGGAAATATAGTTCCTCTTGCAAATGTTCAACCAATTGGATCATCTTCTGGAACTTCTAGTGTCGAAAATCAATCTGATCGTTTAAAGAAGCTGGAGAAACGATGCATGAGAGAATTGCGAGGTGCATTACCTCATGTTGTATACAACTATGTGAGGAGTTGTAAAACTGCCAAAGAGATCTGGAATAATCTGAAAGCGAAGTTTCAAGGAAGCGAGAAGACTAAAATCAATTTTGTTAAGCAATGTTTGGTGGAGCTGAAGGATTTCAGACAAAAGGAAGTTGAAATAATTGAAGTTTATTACGATCGTCTGAATGAGTTGATTTATCTGTAATCGTTATGGAATCACTAGGACAGCGATGGAGTTCAATCTCATTTTCGTAATGGGACTTCGTAAAGAATGGAGAAGCGTGAGTATGATGGTGAAGAATCAGCAGAGTTTCGGTACTTCAACTCTCAATGATTTGTACAATCTATTGAAAACTCACGAAAGTGAGGTGAATGAAATAGCTGAGGAGTCGAAGCTCAGTCTGGGAGGTCCGTTAGCGCTTGTCTCCAAAGTGTCTGAGAAAGAAACATTCGAAAAAGGTGATTCTGAGGAGGAAGAAGGATTTATAATGAATTCAGACGATGAGGCAATAGCTTTTTACTCAAACAATCGTGTCAAAAAGTTTTTCAAGAAGCCTTTTAATTCGAAGTTCAAACAAAATGAGGTAAAAGGAAGTTTTGTGAGTAAAGTTGTTGGTGAGGATAAAAAGAAGTTTGAGAAAACTGATACAAAGGTTACTGAGGTGAAGAGTAAGAAAAAGTTAAAAGGTGATTTGGGTGTGGATTGTCACTACTGCAATGGAGCAAATCATTAGTCTAACGATTGTATGCTTCGAAAGAAAGAAGAAAAGAAGAACAAAATCAAGGATGAAGCGTATTATGTCGAAAGGCTGGAGGAGGTCAGGGCTAAAGCCAAGAATCTGTCTTTGGTGGCAAAAGGTGAGCAGGACGAAGATGGCACTTATCAAATCTGGTCTTCGGGATCAGATGATGATGAAATGCGTAATCCGACACATGGTGCAATGTATGCGAAGTATGAGGAGGATTCGGATGAAGAGGAGAATAAGGTAACAGGACGATGCTTCGTATCAAAATCTGCTGACAAGTCTTCGATGACAACAAAGGTACGTTCTATTCTTGAATCTTTTAATATTCCAATAAGTGCTTATAACTCTGAATTAGTATCTTTTGATGAAACTGTTACTTATTTTGACTCAATTGTTGTGTCTGCTAGCAATGAGTCTAAGAAATTGTCAATGCAGTTGTTAGAGACTCAGAAGCGTTTAGATTCAAAAATAAGTAAAGTTGAGTGTTTAGACCTACAAATCACAAACATCATGTGCGATAGAGATTCTTTAACTAGCGATGTAAAACTTCTGTTAGCACAACATAATATCTACTATAACACAGCATAAAGACTTTATGGAAAATTAACTGATTTGCATCATTCGTGTAAAATAAGCAAAGAGCAACATAGAAAATTATTGCCTTTTCTAGCATTTGAGAGAGAGAAGGTTGATAATATTTCGTATGACTGTGAGAAAACTATTGTTGAGTTTGACAAAATCCCAGATGATAGATATGCTTATGGAATTGTCAAAATTAATGAATGTCTGGATACGAATGCATTAGTTGATATTGTAAATGAAACTTTAACCAAATCAGAACAAATCAAAATTTTGAAAAAGACTGAGAATTCGACATCTGATTCTCAATCTAATTTTGCCGATATTGAAGATAACTCTGACAATATTAGCGAAATTAGTGATATTGAGGATGTTGATTGTTCTCAGTTGTCTGTCATTAATGTTGCATCAAAATCTAAAGGAAAAGAAAAACTTAAGGATTTGGAGGTTAAGATTGACACTGACAAACCTTCTACTTCGAAACACTGTGATTTTGTGGATATCCGAGATAGTCAAACGGATAGCAATGATGATGAAAATGATGATGATTCTGATAAAAAGGTCTCATCAAACAAAGATTCGACAGAAAAAGAAATTCCTCGTGTTGTTGTTGATCAAGTATTTGGGGACACTGAAAATTTCGACAAAGTGTTGTCAGAAAAAGGAGCCCATTATTTGGAAATAAATCAAGTGGTGTATCCTAATTTCAAGTGTACTGATGATGTTGTTTTTCCAAATCAAGTGTTTGTTACTACTGGAAATGTTGAGAACATTAAACCAGAACTCACCAAAATGGTCGAAAATGACAACAAGAAAACAACATATGAAGGTTTCTTTTCAAATCAAAGCACAGTCGAAAATACATTAACAAAGAATTTGTATGTTTTTCAAAGACAAAAACCACAACGCAAATGGGTTGAAAAATCGAAAATTGTGAAAGAAGTTACAAAAGAGGTTGTTGTGGAAAATGAAACTCTTGTCAAATTAAATTCAAAAGCATTTAAAGAACAAATTGACAAGTTTTCAAAAGAAAATGCGATTTCAAAAAGACAAGCTCGAAAGAAGATTTTTTGGCAAACTGTGGAATTACAAAAGCAACAAAATGATTTGAAATTGAAAACAACTAAAAACAAAAAGTCTAAATTTGTTGAGAAAAAGTTTCCACATTCTGAAACTCATTCGGATCAAAAGAAAAATCCCGCTCAAACACATAAAACCAAATCTGAATTTCAATCAAACACAAAATCTTCGAAAGTTTCAAACTCGTCATTTTCCAAAGATAACAAAACAAAATCAACAAATATACAAAATCAATCCTCAACACAACGATTTTCCTCTAATCAACAAACAAGGTTTTCTCAAAAACAAAAATCTAAAAATCGATTTTCTCAAAACATAAGTGTTAGAAACAATGATGGAAGTCGATACGCAATGGCATTTCGACCACAATCAAATGTTGATTTCATCCCACAAAAACCGGATTTTCCAAATCCAACAGGGAAACAAACCTTCAAAGTTTCGTACACAAAAGGGTTGTCTCGTGACAAAAACATTGATCACTAGCTTGAAGGAAAAGGACGAATGTATCAATCAAGGAAATACTCTCAACAACAGATTCACGAAGCTTATGACAAGTATGTGAATAATTTGTCAACTGCAAGCTCGTCTTCAAAAGATTCGAACATTTCGGTGAAAACTTGGCAACCGATTTCGAAAGAAAGCATGTTCATCCCCAATCTAAAAAGACGAAGGCATGTGTCAGTGACAATCCCAAACTAACAAAAACTTATGTTACAATTCCTTTACCTAGTGATGTCGACTTAATTGATAGTCTCAAAAACAAAGTTTGTGATTGGGTAAAAGATTCTAAATTTCATTCTGTTTTCAAAGCTAATTTCCAAGGACCCAAAAAGCCTTGGGTACCTAAATTCTTTCATTGATTGCAGGTGCTATGTGACGGGCAATATGATGAGAAATGGTATATCGATATTGGTTGCTCACGTCACATGACTGGACGAAAGGAAAATTTGAGAGATTTTCAAAGCTTGGAAAATGCAGGGGTAGTGAAGTTTGGTAACAATCACAAGTGTCAGGTGAAAGGATATGGAAAAGTCACGAATGGAAAGTTCACTGTTAATCGTGTTGCTTATGTAGAAGGTCTACAACATAACATGATAAGTGTTTCACAACTTGTTGTGGGCACTGGCAATCAAATGGTGTTTAACGAAGAAGGTAGCATCATTTCGAATATCACGACTAATGAAGTTTTGCTCAAATCTAAACGTCATGGTGACATGTTTACTCTTGATATCAAACCAATCATCGGCAAACCCTCAGTGTGCTTACTTTCTAAAGCTTCATCAGACATCAGCTGGCTATGGCATCGTCGATTATCACATTTAAATTTTCGCAATTTAAATAAGTTGGTAATTGATGATCTTGTTCGAGACTTACCAATTTTAAAATTTGACAATGATACCTTATGTGCAGCTTGTGAACAAGGAAAACGGCATAGTAAAGGTCATCCAATTGTGATAGATTCGAAAATTGTGGAACCGTTGGAACTTCTTCATATTGACCTTTGTGGACCATCAACTGTTGAAACTCTCAACAAGAAACGGTACATTTTGGTTATTGTTGATGATTTTTCTCCATTCACTTGGGTGTATTTTCTCAGGTTAAAATCTGAAGTCGCTCAAACAATGATTGATTTTATCAAGAAAATTGAGATGATTCTGAAAAAGAATGTTCGAAAAATCAAAAGTGATAATGGCTCTGAGTTCAAAAACAACATGCTGGATTCGTACTTAGTTGAGAAAGGAATTTCGCATAACTTTTCGTCTCCATATACACCACAACAAAATGGTGTAGTTGAACGAAGAAATAGATCACTTTGTGAAGCAGCAAGAACTATGTTGACATATGCGAATCTTCCTCAGTATCTATGGGCCGAAGCGGTGTCAACATCATGTTTTACTCAGAATCGTTCTTTTATTCATCGTCGCTTTAACATCACTCCGTATGAAATAATCAATAACCGAAAACCAAATGTTAAATTTTTTCATGTGTTTGGCTGTAAGTGCTTTATCATGAATCTCAAGGATAATCTTTCGAAATTTCAAGCAAAAGCTGACGAAGGAATTTTCTTGGGATATTCTCACAATTCGGTGTCATACAGAGTGTTAAACAAGAGCACAGGCAAAGTCGAAGAGACATTTAATCTTACTTTTGATGATCACTATGTCAAACAAGTTGAAAGACAATTCGAACAAAAGCCAATTATTAATGAACCAATAAATGAATCTGACATTGTGAATTCATCTGATTTTGATTGTGATTTAATTTTTGGTATTCCTGACAGGGCTGTGGATGCTGAAGTTCGTGCAAATGATAACCAACAATCTGAATTGTCGAAGCATACTGATGACTTGCAAATCCCTCAAACTATTGATGATGTTAATTCAATAAAGAATTCTCCAGGAGTTGGCGAAATTCTGCACAATAATCAAATGGAGGGCAAACACTTGGATTCGAATACTCTGGTTGAGGGGGAGCATTCTTTCGAGGGGGGAATGGGAGAATGGATGAAGTTGTTGAGGGGGAGCATCTTGTTGAGGGGGAGAATCAGAATGATAATTTTGTTGAAAGTAGACATGATGATGGTGATATGATAAGTCTTGATCAAAATGATGAATTTCACGAAATAAATGATAATTTTTCTGTTGCGGGATCTGAAAATGAAGAGATGTACGAAGATGCACCTTTAGAATTTGATCCAGCATATCCACCATTAGAAAAATGCACAAAAACTCATCCGAAAGATCAAGTCATTGGAAATCCTAATGATGGAGTGTTAACAAGAGCTCAGATACGTGCGAAGAATAAGGTATTAAATACTCATCAAGAATTTTGCATGTTCAATGTTTTCATATCTAAAATTGAACCAAAGACAGTTAAGATGGCAATGGAACACTCAGATTGGGTTGTTGCAATGCAATCTGAACTGGCTGAATTCGAAAGAAACAAGGTTTGGAGATTAATTCCTAAACCTGAAAATGTTTCAATTGTCGGGTTAAAATGGATTTTCAAAAACAAAACCGACAAAGATGGAAATATTGTACGAAATAAAGCACAATTAGTTGTAAAAGGATATTCGCAACAAGAAGGTATTGATTATGAAGAAACCTTTGCACCTGTTGCAAGACTCGAGGCTGTTCGAATATCCTTAGCATATGCAGCTCATAAGGATTTTGATGTCTTTCAAATGGATGTGAAATGTGCCTTTCTCAATGGAGAACTAGAAGAAACTGTTTACGTTGAACAACCTCCAGGTTTCGTAAATGAAATGCATCCTGATCATGTATATATTTTAGATAAAGCTGTATATGGGTTAAAACAAGCACCAAGAGAATGGTATGCAACTCGTACCAGTTTTTTAAAACAGTAGAAATTTAAACAAGGATCAGTTGACCCCACGTTATTTCAAAAGAAAGTTGGGAATCATCTGATGCTTGTTCAAATTTATGTCGATGATATTATTTTTGGCTCTACTGACCCTGCATTATCTAATGAATTTGAAAATTTGATGAAAAGCCAATTCGAAATGAGCATGATGGGAAAAATCAATAATTTTCTTGGCTTAAACATTTGTCAAAACAGGGAAGGCATTTTCATCAATCAGGAAAAATATACAAGGAATTTGCTCGAAAAGTTTGGATTGGCAAATAGCACGAAGCTAAGAGTACCAATGGCAGTTGGCACAAGGCTAACACCTTTGTTAGAAACGCCTGCGGTTGATCTTACTTTATACAGGAGCATGATAGGTTCATTGCTTTATCTTACTGCAAGTAGACCTGATATCATGTTTTCTGTATGTAATTATGCTAGGTATCAAGCAAATCCTCGAGAACCACATTTAACAGCTGTGAAGAATATCTTTCGTTATCTCAAAGGAACAATTTCGTTAGGATTGTGGTATCCTTCGAAAACATGATTTTTCATTCTGGCATTTTCAGATGCAGATCTAGGAGGTTGTACCTTGGATCGAAAAAGTACAAGTCGTGTTTGTCAATTTTTGGATGGAAAGTTGGTTAGTTGGCAGTCGAAGAAGCAAACGTGTGTTTCGATTTCTACTGCTGAAGCTGAATATGTTGCAGCTGCTGCTTGTACATCACAAATTATTTGGATCCAAAGTCAGTTGAGAGATTATGCTGTGAATATGAAAAATATTTTATTGTACTGTGATTCTCAAAGTGCTATACGCATTTGTCATAATCCAGTACAACATTCGAAAACAAAACATATAGCTCTTCGTTATTACTTTATCAAAGATCATGTGGAAGATGGAAACATTGAAGTCCATTTTGTAAAAACAACTGATCAGCTTGCTGATATTTTTACAAAAGCTTTGGATGAAAAATCATTTGTTCGAATTTTGACAGGTTTGGGAATGATCGAAGCAAGTTCAGTTCCAGGAAGGATTTCGAATGTATAGCAAAGGAGTGCTCTACAAATGTGTCGATTCAGAGGCAATAAGACGTCATTCAACGGTTACTGTTCATAGTCAATGCTTCGACACGCTTCGAATTCGACAATTTGCATGTTGGTTGTGTGGTACAAAATTTTCGTTAGGTTGTCAAATTTTCGTTAGTTTGCCAAAATTTCGTAAAGATGGCAAATTGTAGTTTGTTTACAAATTTTCGTATGTTTGTAAAAATGTTTTTCGTAAGTTTGTATCTTAGTTTTATTTTCGAAAAATCAAAAACTCCAAAAAGATTTTATTTTTGTTTTGTTGTTTTATTTTCTAAAAATCAAAAACTCCAAAAAGATTTTATTTTTGTTTTGTTGTTTTATTTTCGAAAAATCAAAAATTCCAAAAAGATTTTTTTTTGTTAATTGTTTTTTTTTTCGAAAAATTCACAAAAAAAACACAAAAACATTTTCTTTCTGTTAGAAAAATCAAATATATCACAAAGATTTTTGTTATTTTCTTTGTTGTTTCTTTGTGCAGATTACATGAACATTTTTTAAGGTTCATGCTTGCATTTCTATGGGAAGGTAAAATTTCGACAACTTTGTACTAGTTAGAATGTCCCTAGAAGCATGCTGCAACATGTCAACCCAAGCCTCTGTAGACTCAATGTGTATTTACGAAAGCCTTAATGAAATTTTTCATACGAAAATTTCTCCCCAAGTCAGGCTTATATTCACATTAGTCAATTGAGCTACCTTACTCTTCTCACATGTGTTAAGAATTATCTGTTTTGTCCGAAAATAACAGGAGGTACAATTCATTTCTCAAACTCAATCTTTTTCATCACAAAGTTCTCACACATTTCACACACAATGACATATGTCCGAGAGGCCATTGATCAAACCAATCATGACTTAGGCAAATCAAACTTCTGTGTTTATGATCTGACATCATGAGGCCGTGATGAAAGTGAAACCCAAAAATCTATATTCGTAAGGAATTGACGGGGAACTAAGTTCCAGTTTTGACGAAACATTTGATTCAGTACCATTTTTTGAAACTCAAAATCCTATTCATTTCTCATGAGTGATCTTGATCAAACTATCGAAGACCACGATGTTTGTTACCCAACAGGATCCAGAACAAATATTTTTTCCATGAATATGATTTCTGTATGAGTTTCATTTACTTTCGAAGTCACTTTCAAAATAATTCAAAGCATACTTGTCACTGACTACACTGGTCAAACAAGTAATTTATGTTACAATTACTCACCTTATGTTTAGGTTGATATGTAACGAAATTATAAACCACCCAATAAGCCTAACAAAAGAAGCCCTTCGATACTTCTCTATAAGTATTCGATTGTAATTCACTGGATCATACACAACCAGTTAGTTATCTCTTTTGATAATTAATGAAGCAACCTTTGCCCGAGGTTTGTCTGCTTTTGTGTCGAAATTTATTTTGACATAACAGATCCAAATTTTCGTTAATTTGATTCTTATCTTTTCTTTGGCACAATGCACACAGGAAATCCTTGAGGTTCTGAGTAATACCAACTCAGGCTGATGATTTCGATAGTCTAGCACATGACTTCGTCTCTAAACCCAAAGACGAAAGAGCTTAACCTCCATCCGAAGGTTGTTGACGGTTACTATTCTTTGAGGTGACACGAACAGACTGTCTGATGAGACGTTTTGTATTCAGTACGGGTTTCAAGGCGAGTTGACAGTTACTTTTTGACGCATGGAAAATTTATCGGCAGACTGGTGTGAGTTTCTGGGTGCCACGTCAGATCTCAATTAATGATCATCCCGCGTTCAATTCAAATTTCAGGGTTACATATAAAAAGGGTATTTATGGGTTCTTTATCTCTTTACGCTCACAAAAGAAAATTCCCAAATACTCTCTGTTCTTCAAAGCTTCAAAACCCTAATCATGGCTGGTGCTGATTCTGCTACCCGAATAACTGAAGATATCACTTCTCTACCGATAATGAAGATTCAAAGCACAAATTATCAAGTGGAAGGGGATGTGTCTATGTATCCTGAAGAATTGAAGATGTTAATCGTCGCATTGAAGAGTTCTGTTCTTTCAAAGGCGATGTTCCACTCGTTTGCAGTTCCTCTCTCTTGGCTTTCACAGGCAGGATCTACTGCGACGTATAGTAAAGCCATGGATATCATCACTTTTCAACTAGTGAATGACAAGAAGATCCGTTTGTCTAAGAAGATCTTTTGTCAAATTCTTGATATTCCCAATTCTCAACTTGTTACTGATCTTACTTATGCGCAAGTTGTTCATATGTTTAATAAGATGGGTCATCAACCCCCACTCACGAAGATTAGTGATTTCAAGAAGTCAGCTCTTCCAACTGTTTGGAATTTCTTGTTCGGAATTTTTCTTCGATGCTTGACTGGTCGAAGTGTTGGTTTAGACAAGGGTCGCATGGAGGTTTATGCGATGGTGGCTGGATTGTACTATGATCTTTCTGTCGACTACTCCACACAACTATGGAAAGAATTTTAGAAGAGTGTCGAAAACACAAATGTTGTTCAAGGCATTTCGTGTGCAAGGTACTGGAGTTTGATCCTTGCTCATTTTTATGAAAGAGAAGGAATTGCAGTACCTGCTGATGAAGAAAGAGCTGAGTTTATGAAGTATCACTTCCCAAAGGAAGTTTTTGATGATATGGAAATGTTCACACATATTGCCAGGATACCTGATGCAATGTTAAAAAGGGTTGAGCCAACAAATTCTGTGTTGGTTGCGTACTTGCAAACAATTAACCCTGATGTTGAGACTGGAAGATTATTGTCGAAAGAAGAGGCTGGTCCTTCGAAGAAACCAAAACATTCTAAGCAGCATGCAAAGGCTACACCTGAGAAGCCAGTGCACGAAACTAAGAAGTCACCTGAGAAGCCAGTGCACGAAACTAAGAAGTCTCCTGAGAAGCATGTGCACGAATCCAAGCAGTCCCCAAAGAAGCCTGCAAAGCCAGAAGTAAATGTTTCGACTGTTGTCATCACGCCAGTGGAACCTGTTGATGATACTCTGGTTAAGGAGAAAATTCCATCCAAATCTGGTGTTTTTCGAAGATTAAAGAAGAGGAATCGGGGTTCACGAAAATCTTCAGATGGTTTGCTCAAATCTTCCCCTTCAAATGTTTGTAAACCACAAATTTCTCATCAAGGGGTAATTTTTCGTGAGGTTCCAGCTCCAATTTCGCCTTTGTCAAAGAAACGTAGAGCTGAAGACGTAGCTAAACACATTTCGAAGAAGAAGAAAAGGCAACGAAATTTGGTCATCCAAGAGGAGTCGTCCGAAGAAGAGATAGTTCCAGAAACACCAGAAACAAATATTTTTCAATCCCCGTCTACTCCTGAGAAGACTACTGTCATACCACCCGAAGTTTCGTTAACTGAATCACATACTGAGGAGGTTCGAACTTCAGACATTCTTACACACGTATCTGATACGGTTGTAGATGTCAACATGGGTGAAGGAGAATCAAATAAAGAACTTGTTGTTTCCACTCAAGGTATTCATACATCTACAGATACTTTTGTTTCTTTACCTCCAATCATTATTCCTATTTCAAATACAACCAATTCACCCACCTTTGAAAACATTCTTCATCAACCTTTTACCACTCTTTTTTCATCTCAATCCACTGATCCACCCAAAATCGATTCACCTACTAAAGATTCACCTCTTGTTGAAACTGATAATGACAACGAAGGTTTTGGAGGAATGTTTGAAGATTTGGAGTTTGATGATGAAGAAGACCACTTTCCTGATCATATGTTGATGACGATGAAACAATTCAAAATTCTGAATAAGAAATTGAATTCTATTCTTCAATCTCAAGCAGATCTGGGGGGTAGTTCGTCTGTGTCCAGTATGGAAGTTGATAGTATGTTGCAAACATTCGAAACAAAGGTGGTGAATAAAGTCTCTCGGATGGTAAGAGGTTCGGAGTCTAGACTCTTGGAGAAGGTTGATCACAGTGATCAAAATGATGAGTTAAGGATGAATTCTCTAACTTCGATGTTTAGAGGGGAGGTGAAAGAATTTAAAATTTTGGTGAAGGAACGACATGTGTTATTTGTTCAGGATGTAAAGAAAGTCAAGGAAGATGTGAATTTGCAAATTCAAGAGCTTCATGAGGATATGCAAAAAGAGATTGCAATTGTGCAAAGGGATTATGCTTCAGTAAATCAGAAAGTTAACATTATTTGTGATGTTGTTACCAAATATGTCAAGTTGTACGAAAGTTTGAGTCCTCAACTTACTCAACTTTCTACAACGGAGAATCAAAGTTTTATGGAAGTGCTCAAGCTGCTGAAGGAGTTCAAAGATTTAACTGACAAACGAGTTTCATCTCCATTGATTACTCCGGAATTTTTGTCTCAGAAGTTCACCCATTTCGAAGCCATTCTACACAAGCAATTGGCTCATCTTTCCAGAATTTCGAGCCTTCTACCAACGGATGCCCCACCTGTTTTCACAGGGGTGCAAGGGGGAGAGAAGAAAATTGGTGGTACGAAGGTTGGGGGTAAAGAAAATGCAAAGGTTGTTGGAAAGGTGTTCTCTTCAAATATTTCAACAACAAAACCATTCATTTCAACTGCTGGGCCAGTTACTTCAACAATTGTTACTACGGTGCCAATTCCCACGAAGCCAATTTCTAAAGGAATTATTATTGGGGAAGGTGGTAGTAGTTCAAAGCCTACAGAAGATGTTGGTGGCTCTTTGATCGAAGACAAAGGCAAAACAATTTTGATCGAAAAATCAAAAGAGGAAAAGAAAGCTGAAGCAGAGGCTGAGGTTGAAAAGTTAAGAATAGTGCAAAGCATAATGTGACTTCGTGCGAACGACCCACCTGGAATGAACAAGGGTGATCCTTCGAAGCATTACAACTATGAAACGATTGAGTCGAAAGTTGCATATAATCGTATGTATGCTTTTGAGAAGAAGCCGAAGCAAAGCTATGTTGTGGTCAACTCAGACATGAATCAACTGGATTTTCCCATAAACGAGATGATGTTCATCATGGCTCAGTATAAAATTGATGAGAAGTTTGATAACGATGATGAGTACACTTACATGAAAATCAGGTTTCATGTTGTACTTGGAAAACTTCCTGAGGAAATTTGGTCACTCGTGAAGATAAAGAAGGTGATCAGCATAAAGAGGGATGTTTTATTCGAAAATATGATGCAAAATCTTCGTTTCTTTGTGTCGAGGGCAAATGGTCAAGGTTGTGATTTCTCAGTGGCATACTTTCCTTTGATGAACTTGTATGATCTGATACAAGTTGCATTGTTGTTAAAGGATAAAGATGCTTCATATCTACGGGAAACTGATCCTGAAGTTTGTCGACTTGGGCTTGCTCACATCAAGATTTTCATTGACAACTACTATGAGTGTTTAGCACTTACCGATGTTGAGTTAGCTACAACAAAGGGATTGAAAGTAAAAGTGCCAATGGAACTTTCTTTAACTCAACCTGAGTTGAAGAAGTATGCAGACGGGGAAATTTGTTTAAAGCCGTTTGGTTTGGTCTTTGTTGGGAAAGATAAAAATGGGAAGGCTAAAAGATTCTTATTCCAAGCTTCCGAAGTGGAAAGATACACAACATCCCAATATACAAATTTCAATGTTCGTATGAATAGTTGTAAGAAGAATAACGAAGGAGACAAAAAGGAGCTGAAGAAGATTATCTCATGGTACACTGAGATTCGAAGGGTAATGATGTATGTTATACAGATACTCTTGAACTGACGAAGGTCGACATTATTACAAAGGGGGAGATTGTAAGGGTCGAATTTTGTTGTAATATGTCGAAGTCTTTTATTCCCTTCATATGTTTGATAAGTTTATTTACTGAGGTATATTTTGTACGAAGCTTAAGTGTCAATGCCTTAGTAGTTTTTGTATGCTTTCACTGTTCCTATAAATAGGGAACTTTACTAGAGTTAGATAAGAGTCCTTTACAGAACCTGTCTATTTTTCTCTGTAAAAGTTGAAAGCATAAATGAGCAGAAACCAGATCTTATTTACTTCGTGTGTTCAATCTTCATTGATTTCAACTCTGATTTGATTCATACTTGATTCTACGATTCATCAATTACAAATTTACCCATTAACTCCATACTTTTCCATATATTTCCCTCATTTAGTTGTATACATACCTGGTCCAAGAAAAATTAGCATAATAATTTCAAAAATAGCAGTGATGTCCCTGAGCATAACCATCTTTATAGAATAGCAATAATACTTTCATAAAGCTGGAAGTCATACTAACACTTGACATCATCTCAACTTAAGACATGAAACCATAATTTGATATTAAACTACAGGAAATCCCAAAATAGGAGCTCCCAAAACCCAAACCAAAAATATGACGAAATGGATGCAAATTTATGCTCTTACCCATTTTCCATGACATCATCTCTTGTACATTTCGTTAAGCACCTGGTAGGACTCATCAAACAAAATCTCCATTAGCTTATTGGAAGCAACATTCTTATACCTAATTTAACATCCCAAAAGTTATAAGGTAAATTTTTCATTCTTAATTCAACCAAAAACACCAATTATCTTTTTCCAAACATTCAAAAGTATATCATAATAAAATAGTTATTGGAGTACAATCCCAAAATCATCAAGTTGCGGAAACATGGGTGATGCTCTGCGACCAAGCCGAACCCTTCCCATTCGAACCTGAAGTACCTGAAACCATAACCAAAAAAACCGTAAGCACAAAGCTTAGTGAGTTCCCCAAAATACCATATACCATACATACAATTGGGCCTAGCGCTCACACTGGGCCCAACCCACCATAATGGTCCTAGCCCTTATACAATGGGCCCAACCCGACATACCATGCAAGAGTCATAAAGACAGCTAGCATCCTACATAACATACATTAGGCCTAGCCCTTCTTGATCCATGGGCCTATACCAATATACAAACGGACCTACCCCGTCATACAATGGGCCTAGCCCAACATACCATGCAAGAGTCAAAAAGACAACTAGCATAACAGATCCTAGTAGGCCGACATTAGTGCCTTCGCCCACGGGTACAGCGAGGAGGCTCACCTCACAGTCAGGCGAAAAAGCTACAATCACACATTGTTCCAAATACCAACTTTAGCGATGACCTTTACAATAAATAATGACCAAAACTCAGATAACAGCTCAACATACCCAAAATACCCTTAGGGAAACTTAGTCAAAATCCTGGTCAAGTCGAAAGTCAAAAAGTCAAAAGGCCAAAAGTCATCTGAGTGACTCAGTTGAGTACGCCCAGCATACTCAGATTGTACGCTCAGCGTACTCAAGATCCACAATCGGGCCTTTCATCACATACGTGCGGCGTACGCCTAGCGTACACTACCTATCTTCACTTCTTCTTTTTAAGAGCTTATTCCATTAAGTTTTTTCAACCAAAGGCAGATCTAGTCCCGAAATAACATCTTATGTCATAAAGTTTCCAACTTTATGACTTTGTATGGCTAGGAAATTCTCAATACCAAAAACCCTAACTTCTTAACTCATTAAGACATCCTAGAACATGCATGGAGGAAAACTAAGGACCAAGATTACATTTTTATGGTTCCTAATAGCTTCATAATGGATAAAGTTTCCAACTTTATCCATTAGAATGGTCCAAACAACCAAGATCTAGTTTTTAAGTCTCAAAGGGACCAAAAGAGCATCTTTTTCAACTTAATCCATTAAGTCCTAGTCTCAAACATTTAGATCTGAATCAATATGATGTTTAGATGGATAAATTTTCCAACTTTATCCATAACAAGGTCACAAACTTTCAAGATCTAAACTTTATGCACTAAAGTGACTAAAAGCACATAACACCCAAAACTAGCTAGATCTAACACGTACATCATTAAGATTCAAGCTTTATACCTCTACAAGAAATATCAAGGTGAACAAAGTCTGGATCTACAATCTCCAATGTAACCAACACGTCTATAATGAGCTCCTTCTTCTCCAAGATGCACCAAGAACACTCCAAAGCACTTAAACACCTTTTTTTGCTCACAAGACTCAAACTAGGATTAGTGTTTCCAGGGAGGGTGTTGGAGAGGTGGAGGCTGAGAATAGAATGGGTTCGGGGAAGTTAAGGAGCTTAAATAGGGCTCAAACCACAAAAATAGGGTTTTGGCACTGATTGCGTACACCCAACGTACTCAGGGATGCCCTAGTATGCCCAACGTACTTCCCCATATGCCCAACGTACGCGGCTTAACCCAAAACCGCCATAACTTCAAACGGTCATAACTTCTTCGTTTCAACCCTGATTTCAACAATCCTTATTTATATCCACGGAAAGGTAATGAGAAGATCTACAACCCAATCAACTCGCCTTTTCCTTAAAACTTACAAAAATTAAATACAAAATTCATAAAAGTCTCGAACTATCACTATACGATTATATCCTTGGGCTCCAAAGCACCAACCAAACTCTCGGATCACCTAACCTACATCACCCACATCCAAAAGGGGTCTAAATCTCTATTTCCCCAAAGGATCGAAGCCTTATGATAACTGATCTTCAGGTCATGTCCCCAATTATAAAACGATTCGAAATAGGGTGTTACACTTAATTTGACAATGGCCTAAAAGTTTCCAAGTCCAGTACCTCTACATAATACAGAACCAATCCAAGTGCAACATTTTTAACCAATAACATTTAAAATCAATAATAAGATATAGTTAAGTAAAACTAAAACAATAGTTATACCAACAACAGTTAAAACCAAAAATCATAAATAGTTAAAGAAAAATAATTGTTACAAGTATGTAAGGATCAAGATACATAACAAATAGAGATATTGAGAAATTAAAATATAGAACTTGAGTGGACTCATTGATTGATTCTGAAGAAAGCCAACTAAAAAAAATCAATTACGAACATAAACTCGAGGGGAGTACCTTGTTATAACATCACATATGTTTTCCTTCTTTTTTTCTTCAAATAATATATAAAAAAATTAAATTTTAAAAGTTTTTCTCCAAAATTTTCAAATTTTCTATGTTTTCAAATATACAAATACCCAAATTTACTTCTTTTGTTAAGATATATTAAAATTTGAATAACTTTTCTTATTATTTGGATGATAAATTGTTGTGCTTGTTAAGCTTATTATTCAAATTTTATGCTTATTTATTTATATTCTTTCAATTAAAGTTAGATTTACAAATTTTTGAATAATTTTCTTAATAATTAATGGTCCTCGATTAATCCCCATCTAGCCGATTAATCCCTAGACCCCAGTCCAACGACTAACTAACGTCGAATGTTTTCTGCAACCTTGAAAAGAAATGAGATTGTAGTTTTTCTTCATATTATTTGGCTTCTAAATTCATAGCGTGATTTTCTGAGTGAAAGAGCGGTAAAGAATCTGAAGTCCATGAAATGAAGAAGACAATGATTTATAGATTGTTGGAAGTCTTAGGAGGAGAAAGAGATAGGTATAGAACCAGGTTCCGAGATCCCTAAAACTTGTCACTTCGTAGGTTTTCATATCCCATCTTGGTTCCTCCATTTGCAGGTCTGATATGCCGAGAAGATGGGTTCTATAAATTTACAACCGAAGGGAGTTAGAGATTTTGAAATCAAATTTAGAGCAAATCAAGGGACCGAGATATTGAAGTATTTAATATACATTACTGATTTCCGTGATAGACTGAATTAAGGAATTAAAGAGAAAAAGAATTAAATGGGAAATCTAAAAAAAATGACATGTGCACATAGAGGTTCTGAAAAAAATGACACGTGTACACAAAAAGTATGTTTTTTTATTAAAATTATGTTTTTGATTAAACTAGTTTGGGTCGACATAGCTTTAGACTTTGGATATGTATTATGATTAAAAAAAAGAGAGATTAAATGTGTCATTTGGTCTGCCTACACTGAACCTGTCGTAGAGTTATCATGTGGAGGTAAATCGTGAAACATTATCAATATTTTGCCCGAACAATAATATTAAAACATTAACCTTATTCTTGGATTTTCACACCTCAATCTTTCTAAACATATAAAATCTATAAGATATTATGTAAACTTTTATTAGAATGGCCGGCCACCAAATTTGAAATGTGTGAGATTCAAACCCAAAACATGTTTGTTTAGAATGCTTAATTCTCGAATAATCAATATATGTGGGATCATGCATGGATGTTGATATAGAGTTCCCATATGGTATAAGACTATAAGTTGTGGAACATACATGCATGGGACAGTTTGAAGGCAATATCATTTCGGCATATAGCTTTTCTGAAATCCAACAACCAAGCCAACATGACCATTCTAGAAACTTCTCCTGTAAGTAGATCGATCAATATTATAACTTTGAATTACTGATAAATCTTATTTATAAGGTCATAATAACCACTTATTACTATAAATATAAGTTACACTGAAATCGATAGAGTGTAGCTTAAATTATAGAGATTTTAAGCGAAAACCAGGAAATTACACGGACAGAACTCTGATACCGAAATCTTCTTTTAGCCGGACTTCTAAATCCAGTAGATCCTCACTAAAATACTAAGAAAATATGAAAAATTCGGATCTCAAGAAGGAAAAACATTTGAGAGAGAATTGGAGGATTGGTGTGTGAAGAATGGGGCTGGAAACTGATCTATTAATGGGCAAGATTAGGATGAGCGTCATGCAAGGCATGGTGCATGTCGTGCACGTTAGCTTTGTTGGCTCCTTTGGCCTTCTAACACGTGTTGACGCTGCATTGCTCCACATCCTTCATTCTAGAAGGCTACCATGTGTCCAATTCTCGTGGAGCCTCGTGTCGCAACCGTGTGGTGTCACTTCACCTTGACCTTTGGAGGAAAGGGGGCGGACTTGCCACATTGCCTATTCTGGTGCCGCCATGCGCGTGTCAGGCGTCGTGCATGCAAATTTTTAGATTTTTTAAATGGTGTTTCTTCTTCATACGAGCTCCGTTTTCGGTGTGCTATATATTTCCGAAATGCCCTCAACGAGATCTACAACTTTGCTTTAGATCCTGACAGCTAATTCTCACTCTATAAAAATTTGTATGCTTAGACTATTAGAAGTTGTTGCGGAAAGCATAACTCCTACATATAGACTCCAATCTTGATGTTCTTTATATCGACATACTCCTATTGACGAAATCTTCGATTCTCGTGTAGATTGTTTAAGCTAACAATCAATCAATCTTAAATTTGATATATGTGTCGCGCACTGCTATACCTGATTGCACAAAAATCTCTAAAATCATATCTTTTCCATACGGAGTCTGATTTGGGCATTCTTTATATATACAAAATCCTCTCCACATATAGTATGACTTTGGTCAAGATTATTTATCCTAAATAGTCTTCTATCAAAAGTTCATTTGTAACGCTTAATATATCTTAATTCTCTAGCCCGAATCTGTGGGTGTTACAATTATCCCCCTTAGGATGATTATGTCTTAGAATCATCAAAAAAACAGAGCTTGTAGAGTGAATCTACACGTTAACTTTCCATCATAGGTGATAACCGTAACTCTTATGTCTTTTCTATTGAGTTTCTAACTCTTAGACTTATTGACTTCTGATGGTATTCAATCATGCACCTATTCTTCCTTCTAAATTTGATCTCCATTTGAGCCTCTTGCTCCTTCTATAATTGGCTTAACCTAAGATAAGGTCTTTATTTTGACATGTTCTAATGACCTTTCATCATGTGATGCAATGGTTAGACTCAAGTCTCTTTGAGTCAGATTCTAACATGAAAGATGCCTTCCTTCATGTTCTAATGTGATATAATCACATTCTAGCATGTAGCAATTCTAGCTATAGGATCCTTAATCCTAATGGTGATTGTGATACTTCTATCAATTGTTTCGATTATCTTCTCCTTCGATCTAAGGTCGGATGCTACATCGAACTTACCTCGTAGATTAGTCGGACTTGATTTTCTATGATTACTACGGTCGGAGCAGAAATCATCATCGAAACAAAGGTAATGATGGAAATGAACAAGAATAGATCCAATTACTAGTACGTTAGTTACCTTCGTTAGTTACCTTGTGACTCCTCTTGATCCAAGTACGAGTCATGTGTTTCCGGTAGTACGGGCCCATACTACCTTCCACACCTACTCATACTCGGCCTAAGAATTGTCTCACAGTTTTCCAAGTCACTATTCACAAAAGAATCACATGGCTACATCACACATGTAAATGTGTTTCAAACAAACATATTGGATAACACAACTAAGTATTTTATAATTTCCAAAAATGGTTACATTTATCTATAGAGATTATTATACACAATGCCTGTTATAACATGTTATATACTACAATACTAACTATATGGAATGGTTTCTTCAGCTCTCAACAAGTAGTTTCCATCTCCTTCTTTCCTCAAGCATCCTCTACTCCACCTTCTTTTGCATCCATGATCATCTGGAATGCTCGTGCCTTTGGTTTTGGTGGCATGCTCTGCCTTGCATCTTCTTTCTTCCTTGGGAAGTCCTTCATGGCATGCCCTTCTTCCCTACACTCAAAACACACCCTTTCATCGTGTATATACTCATCAGCATAGTGATAAGGTCTTCCGCACCTGTAGCAGGTCACTTATTCTTTGCATTTTCCATCATGCTTCTTCTTGCATTTATTGCACCATTTTGCTTCATTATTACCCCCAGACCTCTTGTCGTTGGGTTCACACCTTGAGAACTTAATCTTTTTATCATACTTTAAGAGTCCTTCACCTTTCCTTTTCTCACCAACTTCATATTTGTTGGTAGCTCTCCTCTTGATCGTATTCTCTACAGATTTTTCAGCCCATGTAGTAGCTTTAAATGTTGGTGCCTGGTGTACTGGTACAGAGTATTCCCATGGCAGTCCCTTAGCATATCTATCGATCTTTTATAACTCATCAGGGACGATACGAGAGGCGAATTCCATCTTGTCGATAAAGGCATTAGTATTATACTCATCAATGGATATGTCGCCTTTTTCTAGCGTGAGCAATGGGTTCTCCAGTTCTAGTATGTTCTAAGCAGAACAATACTTTCACTTGAAATGCATCAGGAACTTTGCCCATGACAGTTACAATGGCTCATTAGGGCTTATTATCTTTCCCATTGTGTTCCACCAACGAACAGATGAGCCCTTAAATTTCCTCACAATATACATGGTCTGCAAGTTTCCCGTGCAGCCACATATGATGAAAGCTAGTTCCATCTCTAAAATCCAATCCATAACTCCGATTGAATCTTCCTTTCCATTAAAGGATCAAGGCTTGAAAGGTATGAAATCCTTATACTTGCAGTAGCCTCTAGGTTCATCATTCCTTTGGATCTATGAGTCTTTTAGAGGAAGGTGTGGTCCTTGATGACTTTCCGAGTCGTCGTTCGCTTCTTGAATCATTAGATGAGATGGAAATAACCCATTGTTGACTTTCTCAACAACTATGGGTTCGTTTAGCACGGGCGCTCCACTTCTAATATTAGCTAGCTCCTGAGCTAATAGCTCCCTAAACTCACGTCGTTTCTGATCGACCAGATCTTGCATCATTTCTCGAGCTTCATTTACAAAGATTTGAGCATCTCTTGATCTGACGTTATGAGGTGTTGAACCTCTTTCGTTGTTGAAAACTCTTCCACTCCTTGTGATCGTCATGTCACTCTATATACCCAAGAAGACATTTAACATACCGAGACGAGAATTTAGATAGAGAAGGTTTTATTGACGTATAATTCTCCTTATCCCTCCGAAAAGTTACATACAAGTTCTAATACCGTAGTTAAACGTTTAGAAACCTGAACATATAAAATTTCCTAAACCTGGGTCGGCAGTAGACCTTAAATCCTATCTAATAATAGCATTATAGATAAGAAACCCTAAAGCATCTTAAGACATCTTATACTTATAGCATGCATAAATCATTTAGCACATAAAAACAAATTAGGCATTCTTCCTAAAGTAAGCTAGTGCTTCTGTCAATCCTAGGTATAGAATCTAAAATATAATAGAGACACCTCACGATCACTACTTAGAATTCTAAGATTAAGTCTAGAAATTCCCAAAATTCCTAGTTCGCTTAAACTAATGCTTTGATACCAACTGTGACATCCCTAATTTTACGGCCAAATTAAAACTTTTTCTTTATGCTTATTCTAAAAAATAATATTTTATTTGTGCGGAAACTTGTCCCAAAAATATTATTTCGATGTGAGATAATATTAATATAAAAAATTTTCGAAGAAGTGTTTCACATTAATATATTTTAAAGCTTGGGATGTCATAACTGATACAAAGCATAAGCATGAACAGGCCTTACATTAATATTCTAGTAGCCTACGATCTCCTTAAACCTCTCGGCAGATAATTACACTATTATCAGTACCTTAGTAGTTGTAACACCCAAAAATTCAAGCCAATTTAAAACTTTTTAAACAATCCAAAAACCATTAGTTAGTACAAACTTGTTTTCAAAATGTACAATATCAGAGTATCCCAGAAACATAGTCATAAAAAGTGAGGAGCTGTACGATCACGCCTTTGCCCTGCCACGATCCCCTGATGCACCTGAAACAATAAACTGAAACTGTAAGCCCGAAAGCTTAGTGAGTTACCCCCAAAATACCGATACACATACAGTCCACATAACAATATCATCAATAACATATCATAACAAACTGAACAACATATAATGGGTCCACAGCTTTACAAGCTGGACTACCCCTGGGCCCTCAGTACGAGTCTGGAATGCCTACCGGGCCCTCAGCTCGAATCTGGAATACCATCGAGCCCTCAGTACGAGTCTGGAATGCCTACCGGGACCTCAACTCGTATCTGGAATGCTCTCGAGTCCTCAGTATGAGTCTGGAATGCCTACCGGGCCCTCAGCTCATATCTGGAATACTCCCGGGTTTGTTGGTTACCGCACGGATCAGTATCACCTCAACCCATCCCACATAACATATCAACATATAACATAACTACTGAGCATGTAGATATTCATATAACAACACAGGTAGTCCTACAGATCTACCTAACTGACATAACCACTAGCACGCAACGCTAACTCATACTCAACATAACCACTGCTAGGATAACATATCCAATGGGCCGGCCTTCGTGCCTTAGACCCCTTAGTATAGTGAGGATAACTCACCTGGCATTGCTGAAGTCCCGCAGATAGAACTCCAGCTGCTGGTTGACAGATTCCAGAACTGTCAACATCAAACAATACCCAATTAATAATTGGGTTCCAAGCCCAAGGTCCAACTCACAATACAAAAGCCCAAAAGTAAAATAATGGGTCAAATCCCAACGTATGGCCCAATTTTCCAAATTGGGCCCAGACCCCTACATGGTCTTTCCTTAAGGCACATTCAGTTATTCCGATCCAATTCACATGACCCATTATCACATAGTCATAAAGGCTCAATTATGGCCCATCTATGGCCCAATTTTCCAAGTTGGGCCTAAGTCCTCACATGGGCCTTATCCTAATGCCCATCTAATTACTTTGGTCCATTAACTTGTTCTTGGATGTCCCATCAATAGTCCAATCGCCAAAGCCCAATAAGAAGGCCCAATTCAAGGCCCGAGTGAGATTAGGGCTTTCTCATGAAATGATGATTAGGGTTAAGTGTTTTCTTACTTAACCCATTAAGAACTTAATCCACTAAGTCCATTATTGCCTTAAGCTAGTTTTCCAATGATTATTAATTAATTATTATTTTAGGTTTAATAATTAATTCTCATGTGTGTCCCAAATGATTCTCACAATTAGGGTTTTATGCCCTTAGGGTTTTCCAAACCTTAATTAGGGTTTTCCAACCCAATACTAGCCCATTAGTCAATTGGTTGAGCTTCTAGGTCACTTTGTGCCTTATTGGGCCCATTAGGGTTTTATTAGGTCCATTGGGGTCTCTTTGGGCCTGCTAGGGTTTCTTTTGGCCCATTAGGGTTTAGTAGCCCCTTGTCCAAACGTCCAAACGAGGTCCAAATGCAATTAAAGCACACCACCACCCGACACGGCGGCAGGAGGCGGCAACCACCACCTCACGGTGGTGGTTTAGATTTTTCTTTCATTATTCCACTTTGGTTACAAATTACAATAATACCCTCTCAACACACACACCACCACTAATAACATGTACTAAGTACACACACACAGCCGCACTGTGGCGGCAGGTGGTGGTAAATGGCGGCAGCCACCATGGCGGGCGGCCATGGTGGTTCCCATACAATTTCCGACCTACAGAAAACACACACACAAACATATTTACACGACTTCTGTTGTGAAATAACCCAAGCCACCCACCTGGCGGCGATGGTAGCACAAGGAGTCCGGTAGCAGCGGCGGTTGATGGGTCCTAACAGCCGCGAAGAAGAAAGTGGACGGAGCCACAGCAGCGGCGCAACGCCGGAACAGAGACGGAGAAGGGAAAGAAAAGCACGACAGAGAGGTGGCGGCGGCGGAATGCTTGAACTCGTCCGACAGCAAACGTGGGGGGGATTCTGGTGGTCGCTATCGCCGGTGGTCAACAGCTCTCGGGGCTCAAAACGTCTAGCAGCCACGCTGTGGCGGTACCCGGTGGTTACGGTGGTAGAATGGCAATGGAACGGTGGCAGCACCCGACGGACGATCTTCCGGCTTCAATAGAGATGGCAGCGGTGTTATTTGGTCCGGCGACCAATGGAACCAACGTCACGGAAGGCTACTCGTCGGTGTCGTGGTTGCACCGTCGGTTGGCTTGGACGCGGCGGCCGGACATAGCAGCCATGGATGCGACGGCTGGAGAATGGAGGAAGGGAGAGGTGGCGGCTGGAAAGATGTTTCTTAGGGTTAGGGTTTGGGCAGGGGTGACGGGTTATATACCCCCGATCCCCACAAACTTAATTCCATAATGTCACCCATGGTCCCTCCCCTTGACATTTCTTTCAAAATAAGGCCAATATTTTCCTTTTAAACCCAGCCTCCTGAGATTCTTTACAAATTAAGTCTAATACTTACCAATAGCCCCCTTAGCCTTCAAAATCTTTTCAAATGAACTCCCAAAAGTTACCATTTAACCCCTGGAGTTCAAATCTTGTCATTTGACTTCCCGAAACCAACACTTTATTAATTATTATTCGATTTTAGGCTCAAATAATATAAAATAATAATAATAATTACTTCTGGGGTTCCTGATTTATTATCTAATTACTTTACTTAAAACGGGATGTTACAACTCTCCCCCACTTAAATTTGATTTCGTCCTCGAAATCGTTTCTTGTCATTCCTTACACGCCAAACAACTTGAGCTACTTGGTTACAATCCCGAGCATAACTCTAGCCTCTCCAAGGCAACCATATCCAACCCTCCCAGGGTTCTAAAACCAGGAAAATAAACAAATCCCTTACACTATGATCACAATTACTCAATCCGAAATCTGGAGTCTCGAGATGGTCTGGCTTCTTAACAGATTGCCCACCCTGGATCATTGTCGAATGCGTTGCACTTAACTCCCAACTGGCTACTCAACTTCTGATAACCTGAGGTTCCCACTAGAAAACAGAATCACAAATCCCACACTGCTAACTATGATCCTTTAGTTCCCGAACCACATACATATAATAACCCGCTCATAATCACAAATACTCATACCTGGCCCAATCAGCCTCAGGCTGGAATACCAGGCATGCCTACGACGGGTCCAGTCATCCCTAGGATGGAATACCCTCGTATCACGCACATGTTTGGTCCAATCCACCCTCGGGTTGGAATACCAAACACGTCAGGTCCAATCAATCATAGGGTCCGGTCATCCTCGGGATGGAATACCCTAGATAAGAATACCACTATATACGAACGCTGGTCTAAACTTACAACTTGAAGTTCAGGGACCTACCCTTGTATTTCGTACTAAATCTTCTGATTCCTCGCAGCCGATTACGGCTCGCTCGAACCTCAACAATGTGTCCATTCCGAAAGCGCTCCAACATATGAATGAACTACTATGATCACTAGGCCCACAGTCTATGACTGGAATACCCCTACGAGGTCCTCAGCATAGGTCTGGATTGCCTCTGAGCCCACAACATGAGTCTGGTATGCCCCACCTGGACCTCAACTCATGACTGGAATGCTTCTGATAAACGATCAACCTTATCCAAAAGAAAAGGTCTAACCAACATCCTTTACAACACCAACCTGCACCACAATGCTGAAATCCCACTATGCACGATCCACCTATAGAAAAGTTGCTTACCCAACATCTACCGAGACCTACCTGGTCTCAATTTGTTCGCCAATCATCTGAAATACCGGGTTCCAGCCCGGTCGCTGAGCTAAAGGGCTCCCACATAGTCGTCCCACACGACTTCTGGACGAAATCCTTCTCTGAAACTAGTTGCCACTAGTTAACATGCCACTACGACTCTAATAAATTTCTGATCCAACCGATCGGATCCATGTGTCGAATCTTATTGTTACCAAATCCGCGGCTAAAGCGATTGCTACATGACCAATGGTAGCCTTACGTCACAAGCAACCTTAATCAATCCATTGCTTCCTTGATCTCATAACTGTAGTGACGTTCCTACAGTCTTATCACTGGCTTAACCAGGTCTAATCCCTCTGGGGAAACCCATAAGCCTATCCATGGATTTCCATATCCTCACTGCTACACCCGAACTGGTGGTTACTATTTTCCCTTCCGCGTCCTAACAACGTTTTCATACTATCTATCAACCTAGTGAATGTGGCGGCTACACCCCCAGACTTACATCACTCTAGTACTATCTGCTTCTAGTGAATGCTACGGCTACCCCCGCAGTCTTACAACACTTTCCATACTACCTGGTCGCTAGTGAATGTTACGGCTACCCTCGCAGTCTTACAACACTTTCCATACCGGTCGACACGCACTCATCCTAACACACAACTGAACTTAATGCATGGCTAGAATCCCAAACCGGATTTCCCAAATTCTGCTATCAAGCACCGAGAAGACGCGATTCACATGCTGGGGAGTTTTACCGAACTCCCAACTCACACATCACTCAAACTAAGTAGCCACTAGGGTTGTCTTCCTTCCCGAAACGATGTGTAACTTATCCCAGTTTCAAAACCGATCCTGTTTCCGCATTCCGGGACGATTCTACCCCACTTAGAGTCAACTAAGTCTTCACAATACATGAAAATTTGAGAATTCCCAATCCTTCTCACTTTCCAACGATCGATCTGATGACAACCAGACCTTTCCAACTAGTACTCCTTTACTATCCAAACACAAGTGATCACACACTTCAAAGAACTAGCTGAACACTTCCTGAATCCCAGTGAAACCGACAGTTCCTAATTCTTGAATGATCCCACACTCAAATCTTGGAGTCCAAAAGATAGATGCTCCAACTAACATCTCAGCAACGAGCTACTTCCCTTGGCGTTTTCCTCCACTACCGAATAACGGTTACTGAACTAGTAAATCCTGACAATGGTGAGTAACCATCCTCTGGGACCTGTCCGCAGACCTACCACATAATACCCTTCTTCCCACAGTGTTCCAACAATCCTCCCGCTCTCGACTCTAGAACTCATATCATTCAGGGCCTCGCACCCTGACTCACTTACCAGCTTAATCATCCACAGCTGAACTGCAGTAGCTGAAACAACCTTTGCTCTACACTAGGCTACAACCTCTACCAAGACATAGTCTACAATCCCGAAAGTGCAATAGATAGCACAATCAATCCTTACCGTCCGATGCAAGAGATCCAAGGCAAAATGGTCCTCCAAAATACTTATGCCACATCTACCCACCTGCGCTTACCAGCGCTGAAATACTGTCACCAACCCCTGCGACTAACTGACCCGAGCTGGAATACAACCTGATCCTGTGCCACAAGCCTGCTCAATCCTTCGAACTCGTAAATTGAAAGGGCACAATCATTGCCCTGGAAAACAACATTCCAATCCTATCAATTAACCATTCTAATTCCAGCTGCATAACTCCAGCTGAACATAATCATTACTCCTTTCCGGAGTCCCCGCGACTCACATTCCGGCCTCGACCAAACCCCCGAAGCCTCAAATCTAGAAACTCATGTGCTAGACTCTCCCGCTTAACCCGCAGAATGTAACAAGTACATAACATCTTCCTGATCCGAAGTAACTGCATCCCTCTGCTCGTCAGAATATGTCCCAGTAACAAGTCCCGGTACCGAAAAGCTCGACCAGCTCTTCCCTTTGCCGTCGTTACAGCTGCTAAAGCTGCTGCGGCAGCCGTATCAGCAATGGATGCATAGCGCTCGTCGAAATACTCAACCATGATGGTCTTAATAGACCCGAACATCTCCGATAACGGTCCCTGGATAAACTCGATCACCTCTTCCCGGATGATCTCACTGACATGGTCCCTTGACGATGTTGGCCTATCCTGGCTGCCAACTCCCGATCCTAACCTGGATCCGGTCTCAAGCCGTCTCGTAACCACCATTATGGTAGACACCAGAAAGATCCCTGATAATCCATATAATGACAGGGGACCAACTCCCAACTACACCCCAGGGGTTGTGACTTCCTTGATACGCGTATGGGTCCTGTGCTTTCAGTAGTATGGGCCCCAACTACCTTCCACACCTACCCATATTTTTCTCAAGTATCACCACAACAACCTGACAATATACGTAAACATAGCGAGTGCTCAATCCTCACTCCTAGAGGAAGGCTAACTGTCTCACAACTGACCTACCGGTCTTGCACAACCCACTCATCCATGAAACTTCCACCAACCCTACAGCACTAGTGTATGCTAGCCATACATAACGCTGGACTCTATAGACTTTCGAATATCCAATCCTACCCTAAGCTCCCAATCAAACAAGAACAGAACATAAGGCCAAATCAAACATTCTCAGGCTATAAGATCTTAATTATGTATAACCATGATGCCTACACTAAGCAACTACAGTAATGATGTCAATCTCATAAAAAGAACCCTAGGCTAGCAGGCATCATGTAACCAGGCAATTCTATCATGCAATTCCTGAAGATCCCTAGCCTAGTATTAACATGCTGTTCTAACATCTCACATAATCAAACAACTTGTATGGTATTTTGGGGTCTACTTACTGTCTCCGGCTAATCGTACACCCTGCATCCTCCTTTACTTAATTTGAAAATCATTTTAAAACCTTTTTGAAAATCCCTTCCCTGATTTGAGACTGGATTCACACGAGTGTTCCTCCAATTCACTCAAACCAAGGCTCTGATACCAACTTGTAACACCCAAAAATTCAAGCCAATTTAAAACTTTTTAAACAATCCAAAAACCATTAGTTATTACAAACTTGTTTTCAAAATGTATAATATCATAGTATCCCAGAAACATAGTCATAAAAAGTGAGGAGTTGTACGATCACGCCTTTGCCCTGCCACGATCCCCTGATGCACCTGAAACAATAAACTGAAACTGTAAGCCCGAAAGCTTTGTGAGTTACCCCCAAAATACTGATACACATACAATCCACATAACAATATCATCAATAACATATCATAACAAACTGAACAACATATAATGGGTCCACAGCTTTACAAGCTGGACTACCCCTGGGCCCTCAGTACGAATCTGGAATGCCTACCGGGCCCTCAGCTCGAATCTGGAATACCATCGAGCCCTCAGTACGAGTCTGGAATGCCTACCGGGACCTCAACTCGTATCTGGAATGCTCTCGAGTCCTCAGTATGAGTCTGGAATGCCTACCGGGCCCTCAGCTCATATCTGGAATACTCCCGGGTTTGTTGGTTACCGCACGGATCAGTATCACCTCAACCCATCCCACATAACATATCAACATATAACATAACTACTGAGCATGCAGATATTCATATAACAACACAGGTAGTCCTACAAATCTACCTAACTGACATAACCACTAGCACGCAACGCTAACTCATACTCAACATAACCACTGCTAGGATAACATATCCAATGGGCCGGCCTTCGTGCCTTAGACCCCTTAGTATAGTGAGGATAACTCACCTGGCATTGCTGAAGTCCCGCAGATAGAACTCCAGCTGCTGGTTGACAGATTCCAGAACTGTCAACATCAAACAATACCCAATTAATAATTGGGTTCCAAGCCCAAGGTCCAACTCACAATACAAAAGCCCAAAAGTAAAATAATGGGTCAAATCCCAACGTATGGCCCAATTTTCCAAATTGGGCCCAGACCCCTACATGGTCTTTCCTTAAGGCACATTCAGTTATTCCGATCCAATTCACATGACCCATTATCACATAGTCATAAAGGCTCAATTATGGCCCATCTATGGCCCAATTTTCCAAGTTGGGCCTAAGTCCTCACATGGGCCTTATCCTAATGCCCATCTAATTACTTTGGTCCATTAACTTGTTCTTGGATGTCCCATCAATAGTCCAATCGCCAAAGCCCAATAAGAAGGCCCAATTCAAGGCCCGAGTGAGATTAGGGCTTTCTCATGAAATGATGATTAGGGTTAAGTGTTTTCTTACTTAACCCATTAAGAACTTAATCCACTAAGTCCATTATTGCCTTAAGCTAGTTTTCCAATGATTATTAATTAATTATTATTTTAGGTTTAATAATTAATTCTCATGTGTGTCCCAAATGATTCTCACAATTAGGGTTTTATGCCCTTAGGGTTTTCCAAACCTTAATTAGGGTTTTCCAACCCAATACTAGCCCATTAGTCAATTGGTTGAGCTTCTAGGTCACTTTGTGCCTTATTGGGCCCATTAGGGTTTTATTAGGTCCATTGGGGTCTCTTTGGGCCTGCTAGGGTTTCTTTTGGCCCATTAGGGTTTAGTAGCCCCTTGTCCAAACATCCAAACGAGGTCCAAATGCAATTAAAGCACACCACCACCCGACACGGCGGCAGGAGGCGGCAACCACCACCTCACGGTGGTGGTTTAGATTTTTCTTTCATTATTCCACTTTGGTTACAAATTACAATAATACCCTCTCAACACACACACCACCACTAATAACATATACTAAGTACACACACACACAGCCGCACCGTGGCGGCAGGTGGTGGTAAATGGCGGCAGCCACCATGGCGGGCGGCCATGGTGGTTCCCATACAATTTCCGACCTACAGAAAACACGCACACAAACGTATTTACACGACTTCTGTTGTGAAATAACCCAAGCCACCCACCTGGCGGTGATGGTAGCACAAGGAGTCTGGCAGCAGCGGCGGTTGATGGGTCCTAACAGCCGCGAAGAAGAAAGTGGACGGAGCCACAGCAGCGGCGCAACGCCGGAACAGAGACGGAGAAGGGAAAGAAAAGCATGACAAGGAGGTGGCGGCGGAATGCTTGAACTCGTCCGACAGCAAACGTGGGGGGGATTCTGGTGGTCGCTATCGCCGGTGGTCAACAGCTCTCGGGGCTCAAAACGTCTAGCAGCCACGCTGTGGCGGTACCCGGTGGTTACGGTGGTAGAATGGCAATGGAACGTTGGCAGCACCCGACGGACGATCTTCCGGCTTCAATAGAGATGGCAGCGGTGTTATTTGGTCCGGCGACCAATGGAACCAACGTCACGGAAGGCTACTCGTCGGTGTCGTGGTTGCACCGTCGGTTGGCTTGGACGCGGCGGCCGGACATAGCAGCCATGGATGCGACGGCTGGAGAATAGAGGAAGGGAGAGGTGGCGGCTGGAAAGATGTTTCTTAGGGTTAGGGTTTGGGCAGGGGTGACGGGTTATATACCCCCGATCCCACAAACTTAATTCCATAATGTCACCCATGGTCCCTCCCCTTGACATTTCTTTCAAAATAAGGCCAATATTTTCCTTTTAAACCCAGCCTCCTGAGATTCTTTACAAATTAAGTCTAATACTTACCAATAGCCCCCTTAGCCTTCAAAATCTTTTCAAATGAACTCCCAAAAGTTACCATTTAACCCCTGAGTTCAAATCTTGTCATTTGACTTCCCGAAACCAACACTTTATTAATTATTATTCGATTTTAGGCTCAAATAATATAAAATAATAATAATAATTACTTCCGGGGTTCCTGATTTATTATCTAATTACTTTACTTAAAACGGGATGTTACAGTAGTGATACCTGTGATACAAAAAAACTGAGTATGTCAGGTTAGGAAACCTCATGAGTACATAGGGTTGTCAACCCATAATATTATAATCTTTAATTATATATTCAACATAATTCAAATAACCTATCTACCCCATTCCCCTTATCCTCACTTTATAATCCTAATATGATGATCCAAGAGATCTTTCCTAAAGGGATCTTTGTGAGAAGTCACCTATAGCTCCTTAAATGACTAGGCACGACAATATGATAATACTTTAGGTAAGAACATAAGTACAATAGTACTCGCACAAACACGACATGCACGGCAGTACAATAGTACTTTGAATAAACACAACAGGCACAACTTATTATTTCGCACGACTTTCACTAACCTATCACATCCTCTCATTTATTATTTCGCACAGCTCTTTACTACCTAATCATATTAATAAGTATAATATGTAATTAGATCAAGTAACAGTCATATCATATTGCACATATATATTTAACATAACAAAAATAGCACACAAAGAATTTAAGCATATAAGCATTTAGAATACTAGTATCTATGTGTAAGTTTGAAAGTAACTATGCACTCACTTTATAAAGTGATGATTCTTAATTTAGGCAGCGCTTCGCTCCTAGCGCTTGACCTTTCCTTTGACGTAAACTAGTATCATTATCACCAATTCTTAGTATAATATTCTACATGACTAATGATGGTATAGACCTATCAATATTCCAATGAATACTGATAGTTCTATTAAATAAGGATCGGCCATGTAGGACAGTTAGGAGACAGGATCATTTCGGTATATAGCTTTTCTGAAATTCAAAAACCAAGCCAACATGACCAATCTAGACATCTCTCCCATAAGTAGACCGATCAGTATTATAGCTTGGATTACTAACAAATCTTATTTATAAGTTAATAATAACAACTTATGACTATAAATATAAGTTACAATAAAACCAATAGAGTGTAGCTTAACTTACAGATCTTTTAAGCAAAAACCAGGAAATTAGGCGGACAGAACTCTGAAACCGAAAGCTTCTTTTATCCGGACTTCTAAATCCAGTAGAGCCTCTCTAAAATACTAAGAAACTCCGAAAAAGTCGGATCTCAAGAATGAAATTTTTTTGAGAGAGAATTGGAGGATTGTATGTAAAGAATGGGGCTGGAAACTGATCTATTTATAGGCAATATGAGAATGTACACCGCGCAAGGCATTCTAACACTTGTTGGTGTCGTATTGCTCCACATCCTTCCTTCTAGAAGGTTGCCACGTGTCTAATTCCCGTGGAGCCATGTGTCCCAATCGTGTCTTGCCACACCACCTTGACCATTAGAGGAATAGGCGGACGACTTGCCACGTGGCACACTCTAGTGCTGCCACGTCATCAGCATGCTGGGCGCAACGCATGCAAATTTCTAGATTTTTTAAATGACGTATCTTCTTCATACGAGCTCCGTTTTCGGCGTTCTATATATTGTCGGGATGCTCTCGACGAGATTTACAACTTTCTTTTAGATCCTAATAAATAATTATCACTATATTAAAAAAAATTATTTTTGATAGGCTTAGACTGTAAGAAGTTGATGCGGAAAGCATAACTCCTACGTGCGGACTCCGATCTTGATGTTCTCTATATTGACAGACTCTTATTGACTAGATCTTCGATTCATGACTAGATTATTTAGGCTAACAATCAACTAATGTTAAATTTGATTTCTATGTTGCGTACTATTATACCTGGTTGCATAGAAACTTCTAAACATCACATCTTTTCCATACGAAGTTGGATTTGGGTGTTCTTTATATATACGAAATCCTCGTCACATATAATACGACTTTGGTCAAGATTATTTATCTTAAATAGTCTTCTATCAAAAAGTCATTTTTAATGCTTAATATATCTTAATTGTCTAGCCCGGATCTGCAGGTGTTATAGCAACTTTTTAAGAGTTTGGTTCCTTGTGGCAATTAGGAAGTTGATAAAGATGACATTATAACTCCACGAAGAGGTCCTCTATAATGTATCCACCAAAACAAGAATAAAAACACTTCAAGATGCTAGTCTTCACTTGTATATTAGTTAGTCTTAAGCCTTAGAAATATATACAAAATATATCTTCAAAGGATAAGAAACTAAGAGCCTTTAATCTAGCACCAAATTAAAAGACAAAGAGAAGAGGGGAGATGCTAGAAAACCATAAAATTGGCTCTAAAAAGAATAGGAAAAGAGTTGTAAAAAACTCACTAGTTTTTGGTTATTTGTCTCCTTTATATACCAACATAAGAGTACCGAAGCCCCAAACTATTATCTAGTCAAAGCATGGAACAAAAGGACAAGTACGGTAGAATAAAATAATCACAACACACCTACTTCCTTACCTCTTAAAAGCCATGGCTAGGAGAAGGGAAAATGATGTCTTGTGCTTTATTCTTTCTAATAACTAGCTAGTTATATACTAACTAAATGGTTACTCTAAGTGCACAAAAAGTTGTACATAACATTAATAATTATATTATATGATATTAAGCTAGTTTTTGTTCTATTTTATTATTATTTTCTAGGAACAATAATTCTCAATATGTTGGAAAATATTGTTTTCATAAAATAATGTTTTTCCAATTAAATACAAGTGTTGATAATATTTATTAATAATAAAATTATACTAATAAATAATCAATTAGTAATAATTTGCTATAAGGTGTGACCCTGTAAGATCATATGTCATTATCAATATAATTCTATAATGACTCTTGGGCATATAACATCTTTCAGCTTTTGGAGAACATTTGAAGGTGAAAGTCTAACTAGTCGCATGGGTAACAAACAAGTGAACAATTCAAATGGAATCTGACATAGAAATGATTCACTACAAGGAAATGAGCAATTAGCGGCGACAAAAGTCGCCGGTAAAGGGTCAAGAAGTCGCCACTAAAGCTAATAGCGGCGACACGTCGCCGGTAAAGAGTCGCCGCTACTACTTCGTCGCTATTGATCATATTGTCGCCGCTAAAGACAATTGTCGCCGCTAATGCACCTGTCGCCGCTAATACTTCTTGTCGCCGCTAAAGAGAATGTCGCCGGTAATAGTGTCGCCGGTAATAACGTTTTTCATTTTTTTTTTATATTTGCGATTTTGGGTATAATTTATTCCAAATATTGTTATAATTATTCTATACCAAAAGTTACATAACAACATCAAATTAAATACCAAATACTATTATAATTAATTTAATACCAAAATAAAACAACCAAAAGTTTGATAATTCTAACAAGTAGCAAAGTAAGTTTTACAATTCTAACAAATAGCAAAGTGTGACAAGTATAACATACAAATAAAGCTCCTCCCTACATATCATCATCTTCGTTCCCATCATTTCCTCCTTGATTATTTTGTGATTGAAAAAACGAATAAAGTTCCTCCCTACATGCCGGGTCGTTGAGCAATGCCCGAAGATTTTCCAACTACATAATAAATAACAACATATATAAATTATAAGTTAAATTTTCCAACTAGGGACTAAAACATAATTACCAAATTCACATGCATTTTATGACGCCAAAGTACATTGCTATTGTTAAACTAAGCCAAAAAAAGCAAAGTACATTGTTATTGCTTACATATGGGACAAAAACTCAAATACCAAAGCTTTTAGCAAATACTCACCAAAAACCAAAATGACCAAATCAACATACATTTTATGATGCCAAACTACATTTTTATTTTTAAAGTAAGCCAAATAACCAAAGTACATTGTTATTTATTGCATTTGGGACAAAAACCTAATTACCAAACCTTTTAGCAAATAATCACCACAAAACCAAAATGACCAAATCAACATGCAGTTTATGATACCAAAGTACATCGGTATTTTTAAACTAAGACAAAAAACCAAAGTACATTGCTATTTGTTGCACTTGGGACAAAAAACTCAATTACCAAACCTTTTAGCAAATAATCACCACAAAACCAAAATGACCAAATCAACATGCATTTTATGATACCAAAGTACATCGTTATTTTTAAACTAAGACAAAAAACCAAAGTACATTGCTATTTGTTGCACTTGGGACAAAAAACTAATTACCAAACCTTTTAGAAAATAATCACCACCAACAAAAATTACCAACTCAACATGCATTTATTGAAATTAAATAATCTTGTTTTACCTGTGATGGTTGTGATGATTGTGGTGGTGGTTGCGACGGCTGTGAAATCGGTGGGAGAGCAGAAGGTTTACGGCCGATGCCTCTGATATGGCCACGTCGCACTCCTAATACTTTCTCAAAAGCGGCTCTTTCTTGAGCGGGTGTTAACTCACTTTCACCTTGAGTTTGTTCTAAGAGCTCTTCGACTAACTGATTATGTAATTCCCAAAAGTGAGTAACAATTAAGTATAAATAAACACTTAATTATCATGACAATAGAAAGATAGATAGGAACAAAACTAATTTTTTTAATTAAATGAAATAAACAAATCAAATCAAAGAGATGGTATTTAGACCAACTACACATAATTTCACATAATAACAACATACTTCTACCAAATACTCATATACCACATATATATCAAACACACATACATTGACATATATACACCAAATTTATAGAGATTCACATACAAATATCAAATATACATACATATGACAATTTTCAAATAATTGAGACAACTACACATATTTTGCAATTAAACTAAAATTTCACAATAAATAGAAGTAAATAGAACCTGTGGTGGCGGAAATCAATGAAAACGGTCCAGTGGTGGCGGTAGTCGCGGGTGGTGGTCGGGAACGTAGTAACACAATCAACAAAACTGAAATTGACAATTTTTTACAATTAATCACTCCAATAAGCTTAAAATCGATGTTACATGAGAAAAGAGACCGAAAATTGACCTGGAAATAGCTTGGTGCCGCCGGAAAAAGCTTGGTGTCGTCGGAAAAGCTTGGTCCTCACCGGAAAATCTTTCTCCACCGATGGTATCTTCTTTGTGGACAATTTCACACACCCAAAATTGATAATTCTCACTGGTATCCCACAATAATCGACGAAGTAAGATGCAGACGAGAGAAGAGAAAGAGGCGAAGGAAGTGAAACAGAAAGAGCAAAAGGAAAGAGATCGAGTTTTTTGGGGTTAACTGCGTCGGCCTTTAGCGGCGACACCTTTACCGGCGACAAATTGGTCTTTAGCGGCGACAACTATCAATAGCGGCGACTATTAGGAGGGAATTATTACCGCGTCATTTTTTTATCTTTAGCGGCGACTTTTTTGGATCTTCAGCGGCGACAAAAGTCGCCAGTATTTCCTTTATGCGTTCCATGAGCACCCTAGCCGTTGGATTAGAACCACGATCGGACGATTCGTGTTTGCCAGAACGTCAAAGAGCGGATCGGTGTCATTCAGCCTTTAGCGGCGACACCAATAGCGGCGACATATGCCTTTAGCGGCGACTTTTTAATTTGTCGTCGCTAAAGCTCCCTGTCGCCGCTAAAGGCTCTGTTTCTTGTAGTGATTACACAAACAGAAGGCATAAATGATGAAAAAAGTTATCAACTTATAGCATGAACTTGGCCAGATACATCATTATGCACAGTAGAGTACTTGAGAAGGAAAGTAGCTCCAGCTCAAACATGAGAACTTGGCAGGTCAATAGCAAAATCTTGGTTCAAAAGATAACAATGATATCTCATATACTAATATCAATTATTATTATTGATAAATTGATGACAATGCGTTTTTTTGCAGCTGATATTACTGTCTCAGCATCGTAAGGCAGCCATTGCATGTAAAGTTGTCATCACCCTAAATGGAATTTAAGGTGCAACTACTAGAAATATATCACAAGAATGGATTTGGTTTTCTTTCGTAGTAGCTAACATTAAGGCTAATCAAGATTATGTTTTTATCGCATAAAGTTATGAAAGAAGTTGAAGGGATGAAGGGGATTAGGTTTGAAGCAAATCACTAACATCAATTTGTTTGAATAACAATTCGTACATAACAATCATCAATTCCTTAAAATATTATATTTATCGTATTTCTATAACGTAATGTGATTTGGCTACTCAAGATAAATCAAAACTACAAAACCGACAACTTTGAAATAAGGTTGATATTTTCGAGTCTGGATCAAAAATATGTTGGTTGTTCATGGTTGCCATGTATGGATTCGTATTATCCATGTTACGATATTAGAATTTCATTCACCCCAATGAATGTTGGTTGTTCTAGTATCGTGAATGTTGAAATGTACCGTTTTTGTGATACAAAACCTATAGGTAATATTTTAATAAATAATTACTACTTCCATTTCTTACATATTGTTAAAATTATTTATAACCATCATGTATTCATTGTATTTGGTTTTAAAAATTGTTGTTATATTTTAATCAGCCCAACAACTAATTAGTGAGTTTTAACACCACCTTTGTATTGGAACAACATCCATGTTGCTGGTTCAGTCAACAACAATGTACTTTTTTTTGGGTTTCCGGTCACATGGTATCATTTTGAGCATGAAAAGGCAATGTACTTTGACTTTTTTTGGTCAAAGGGCAATGAGTTTTCATTGTTTTTTAATTCTTGTCACATGTTTAAGTAGTCAAAAGAGCAATGTGCTTTAAGGCTTTTTTTTTTTTTAGTTTTATTTTTATAAACTAATTTTATTGTTCATACTTTTAGGATTAAATAAAAACAATCAAATTTTTACTGTTTATATTTCGGAGTTTCTCATGGTGAAAACATATTTAATCTGTGTATCTCCAACATCACCTACTAAACAAAACAGTGCAAAAAAAAAAAAAAAAAAAACAAACAAGAAAAAAAATTGGAAAACACGGGTTTTTTCACTAGCTGAAATTATTGATCACGAAAACTATGGGTCCACCCGTACGTGACTTGCCCTACTAAATGGAATGGAACAAATGAGATCTCGATTTTGTTTTTGCAATGCATCATGCATCATACATGTAATAACAAGAACGTCTCAAACTACCCAGCAAAAATAAACCATTGCTTCTTCTTAAAGAATGCAAGAAGAGATTACATAAACCCTTGTAAAGACAAGACCATTTCAAATTATTTATAAATCCTTTAGAATCTTTCAAACCAAAAAACACCTCAGTTGAAGTTATTTGTTACAAGTTAATCACATGCTTTTGGGGACGAAATTCAATGCCTTCAAGAATAAACAGACACAATTGGGATGGGATAACAAAGGGACGCACAAATTGAATCCTAAAATTATGTTCCCTACAACTGCTTGTGAACTCGTATAGTTTCATCATTAGCCATCCGTCTTCTCTCACATGGGCAACAGAGGAAATTCGATAGTCTGTCTCATTGTCCAATTTGTATTTGAAGGACACACGTGTCCCATAATCAGGATCAAAATGTTTGAAGACAAGGTTCATGGTGTATGCAGAATCAGGTGATAAGAATTGGGTGCTCACATTCACTTTGAAACAACTGTTTATTGAGCTCAGCAACACTCTGAAAAACCTACAAACATCACACAGCCACGCCACTGTAGGATTAGATTTTTACATTCAACTCATTCATACATAAGAAAAATAATATGCAAAACAGATAATTAGAAAAATAATAATAACTTAAAAGGATATCAGACATACTTTTAACTTTTGAAACTATAAGAATATCCATCCCTTAAATAAAGTGAGCCATCTAGAAGAAAACAAAACAAAACATTGGTCCACAATGGAACTTCAGATGCCCTTTGGTAATTAAATAAGGATTTTGCAATATCGATATTCAATGCATTATAAATGTGATTGCATTTCTTCATGTGGAAAACAACTCTCTTTTGCGTGTGAGTTTTGGTGTGAAAGAAAACAACTCTCTTTTGCGTGTGAGTTTTGGTGTGTTGTTTCATTTGTAGAATAGTATCAATATCCCTAAACTAAAATTGGCAAATTAAAGAGGTTGCTTCGTTTCATGTTCTCTTCTTGGGTTGTTTTGTTTTGGTTCTTGGGTCTCCTTATATATTATGAAGACTCGATGCTAATTTCTATTTCTAGCTAATTAATTATTGATTTTACAGTTGAAAGCATATGTATGTATTTACTGACATCGAGTCTTCTGTGGTATGAGGTTGAAGATGGCCATTCGAGTCCCACATGCATTTTTCTGAAGATATCATTTCGATAACTTCACCCTTGTCATTCATTAATTGATATCCTCTGCCCAAGAAAACAATTGAATTTTAGATAACTATGGTAAATGTATAACATAATTAGCTCAACGCGTCATCCTTGATTCTATTGTGGGTTGGTAGCATATGATATGATTACCGTTTTTCCATCAGCAATGAGGAATCCTTTCAAGAAAAGCCTGTAAAACTGACTTTGAGAATTGTAAGTTAGGGGAACTACCGCAAGATCTGAAATCCTTTTCATTTCTTCAAAGTCCAAATATTTCTTTCCGAGATCTTGGAAATCCTCCTGTATAAATATTATTATTATTTCAAGAAAAAATGTTGGAACAATAGATGATAGATGTATGGAACTTGATACAACACTTACTAGTTGCTCAATTGCAAACTCAAGTTCTTTCACTATTTCAGCCATCCTTGGTCGTTTTATAGAATCACTCTGAAGGCATTGATAAGCGACAGCTGCAAAACAATCCAAAGAACTCGATCCCATTTCTTGTTTTAAGCCATGAAAGATAATCTCATCTAATTTATTCTCTTCATAACACCTTTTCCACTTAGGCACTAAAATTTCAGTTATCTCACGGTTAGAGTACACATAACACAGTCTCCCACACATTACTTCAAACAACACCACTCCAAAAGAGTACACGTCCGATTGTTCGGAGAGGAAGCCCGTTTCAATAGACAATGGATTGCAATACCCAGGTGTACCAACAACATTTGTTAAAAGATGTGTTTTTGACATGCCAAAGTTAGAGACCTAAGCAGTCCAGTTCTCATCCAGAAGGATGTTTGAACTTTTAAAGTCTCGATGAACAACTCTTTGTCGCGTATCAGTCTCAATGGGCTGAGCATGAAGAAAACTTAGGGCACGTGCAGCTTCAACACATATCTTTAAAGTTTAAACGATGTCTCCATGTCAGACTACTGTCATTTAGATGGCGATCAAGACTCCCACGAGATTCATACTCATACACAATTAAGGATAATCTTATCGCCTTCAATGCAAAAGTGCATTAGAGGGACCAGATTTTCATGTCTGTATTTGGAAAGCATCATGACCTCTTTCGAAAACTCAATATTCCATTGCCCAAGACTTCCATCTAAACACTTAAAAGCAGCCATCATTTTTCCCTCCGGGAGAGAGAGTTCTCCTTTGTACACAACTCCAAACCCACCACGTCCGATTCTCTTGTGGTAACCGAAGTTGTCGGTGGCTGATATTATATCCTTCAGCTAAATTTTGAGGTGATCAAACTCCTCCATGAAAGACATTATTTATTTATAGGGGGATCAAATCAATTCAAATACTCAAATCTGCTAAAAATAAATCAAGCAAGCCATTATAAAAATAAACAACACCCTATTACCAACACAGTTTAAAAATTTTAAACATTAATAACTCCATATAATCATTAGCTTTAACTATTTGGTTTTTTCACAATTCTGAATAACCAACTTTCAACAGGTTCAACACTAATCAGTAACACATTTTAACAAATTTTAACCGCTCAAAACTCAAAAGCAAACACCCAAATCATCAGCACAGCATAGACAACAATGGGATCAAATACTGAAATCTAATGGCTACAAAACACAACTAAAATAAAACATACACACACAGATAATGACAAACAAGTTATGAATGGACAAATGACAATTGTATAAACGATCAAAATTTGGTCCTCAAAATCAAAACATAAACACACAGTGACACCGATAGTGATAGACTGATAGTCAGATGATACACATACACATCCATTAACTTCAGCTGTGTCTTTTAATTTTTATAACAAGCTATGAATGACTAATGAGTACACATCTCAGGTGGGTAAAACTGAGATGATCTCACATACGCACACACACAAAATAGCTTATACATCATCAATCCATCATAAGGAAATATAGCTGGAGTTGCTTAATGACTCGCAAATTTTAGGACTCAAGCTTTCAATACTGAGATACACATATAGCTAAACTTGCTTAATGACTCACAATATACAAACTCATAGCAAACCCTTTAAGAGATCAAGATATAAACTCATAAAAACTCTGCAACCCTAAAATACGAACAGAGGGCAAGGGTTTCAATGGAATACGTACCTCAACAATCGTGGAATCGCACCACTTGAATTGAAGGAATCGATTTTCTTCGAGGGTTTCTATGGAATGCGATCTTCGAGGTCGGCAGCGAGGGGATCGCGGGAACGACACGTTAAGGCTACGACGGTACCTCTTAACGAAAACAAAAAGTTCTGCCTCCTTTGCCCTACAAAAAAAAATAATAATAAAAGAAAATAAAAATAATTAAAATAAATGAAAAACAAATTGGAATCGTCTTCATTTGTACCCTACCTTTTTTTTTTTTTTTTTTTACTCGGGTCGTCCTTAGGTTTTGATTTTGTTACGGTGTAGGTCCCTGCCCAATAGAAATGATTATAATGCCCTCAATTTTTTATTTTCAATTAACTTATTGTTTTTAAATTATTTATAATTTAGAAGAAAAAAAAACATGAGGGACCAGCTATTCTAAAAAAAGGTTCATATCTCCTTGTCTCTCACACACATCTTTCCTCTCTACCTTCTTCAAAGTCGGCAACTCGTCCCCGAAAATCTCTGACGACCACTCCGTGTCCGGCGACCCCATGAAGATCAAGGTTAATGACACTAAGGTGGTTGGATCTACAATCAAAGCCTAAGGAAATTGTTGAACGACGTCGGGGTGAAGTTATTGATTGACATCGGATATGCAACCTCGCCCTTGATGAGGACCACTCCACATCCAGTGTCGAAAAACTGCACCTTTAAATCCTCTTCTGCAAGCTATCTCTCACCATCGAAGCTGTAAGAACTTGAAATTTAGAGTAAGTTGACTTTTAGTCAAATATTGACCAAAATGACAATTTGGTCAATTATTAGAATTAGTTGAAAATATGAAGTTGTGACTTCATGAAAATGGCTAATAAGAGTTTAAGTCACTTATAAGAGGTTATATGAATAAGTTCAAGAGAAAAAATACATGAGAAGATGCATTTTGGCCAAAAAGGTAAATTTTGTATTTTTTATACTTTTTGGGCCAATTTTGTGACTTAATAGATGTGTAGAGTATGTTCCCACTTTCGCGTGAATTTAAAGAACATCGAAAACGGGTTAGTAACGAAGGAGATATGAAGGTTTAAAGATTGAAGGAAAAATGTTTGAATGTTGGAATAGAATCGGCCAAGGGCTGCTATCACAACAAGAACCGCGACGCGGCGATTGAATCTCCATGGCATGGTGGGTATCTACGTAAGAAGTTAAGGCAATGCACTTTGCCCTGCGGTACGGTATATAGGTGTCACGACGCGGTGGCTAAAATAAAGTGCCCTTGAGGAAGAATGCCCACGACACGGCAAGTAGATGGCCACGACGTGGAAACTAAATGAGAGCCAATGGCCTCAGGTCAAAAGGTCGCCACAACGCCGTTACACACTTAAAACACAAGGTTTAAGCCTATTAAAGCTCATTCTCGGCCCATTACTCTTCCAATCCGATGGAGAGCTGATGAGGGGCGACTTTGCAGCTAAGAAGGTGTCAAAGAGAGCTAGTGATGGTGGACGATGGTGATTTTGATCATTTCCATAATAAGACCATGTACCTGAGCATGTATATATAACCTAAGCATGTGAATTTGTATAAGGAAAGACATGGGTATTATGAGTAATACCTAAAGAATAGATGAAGAAAGAATAGGATTATATGCAATATAATCTTATGTATGGTTAAAGATGGTAAGGGTATTTATTAACAATATATAAGAGAAAATAGAAAGAGTTAGAAGATGATTATAAGTAGTATAATCATAAGAGTAATAATGTATGTCTAGATACTGTTAATATTATGTTGAATGTTATATGGTACTAGACATATATATAGATTAACTACTTAATGTATTAAGTACTATATGAAAAATGGAAGATCTCTTAATGAGATAAAGAGAGAGATTGTCCAAGGGACAAGTGTTATATGGTAAGTCACATAACAAAGACAAATAAATAGAGAAAGATGTTCCTTTGGGGACAAAGGATAGAGGTTCCTATGGGAACCAGAGTATGGTTCCTTCAGGGATAAGAGATAGAAGGTTCCTTCAGGGATAAAAGATAGAGAACGCTCCTTCGGGGACAAGATTATGATTCCTTCGGGAATGTAATGGAGGTTCCTTCAGGGACGAGATTATGATTCCTTCGGGAATAAGACAGAAGGTTCCTTCGGGGGAAAAATAATGATTCTTTCGGGGATAAGATAGATGTTCCTTCGGAGACAAGATGATGATTCTAAGGGGAATGTGATAAAGGTTCCTTCGGGGACAAGATGATGATTCATTCAGGAATATGATGGAGGTTCCTTTGGGGACAAGATGATGATTCCTTCGGGAATATAAAAGAGGTTCCTTCGGGGATAAGATGATGATTCCTTCGGGAATGTGATAGAGGTTCCTTCTATATGTCTAGATACCGTTAATATTATGTAGAATGCTATATGGTACTAGACATAGATATAGATTAACTACTTAATGTAATAAGTAATATATGAAAAATATAAGATCTCTTAATGATATAAAGAGATAGATTGTCCAAGGGACAAGTCTTATGCGGTAAGTCACATAACAAAGATAGAGAAATATAGAAAGTTGTTCATTCGGGGACAAAGGATAGAGGTTCCTACGGGAACCGGAGTATGGTTCCTTCGGGGATAAGAGATAAAAGGTTCTTTCTAGGACAAGAGATAGAGAATGTTCCTTCGTGGACAAGATTATGATTCCTTTAGGAATGTGATAGAGGTTCCTTCGGGGACGGGATTATGATTCCTTCGGCAATAAGTGTTGGATATAATGTCTAAGTCCATAACTATATTTGGTATGTACTTGACCCGACTTGGCATGGTCCATTTGGGTTGCATGGCATTGCAACAGTTGGATAGAAAAAATGAGAAAAAGGACACTTATGGTTTATTAATATATTATAAGTTCTAATATATTAATAGAATTATTTAATTAGTATTGATCAAGAATTAATTTGGAATGAATTTTGTGATAAAAAAGAGACTAATTAAATATATGGGGCTTGGTTTGTAAATCATTCATTCTTAAATAGTGGGCTTATGGTTCATGGTTCACTAGATTGGGCTAGGACCCATTGGATGCTCCATGGAGGTTAAAACCCATGGATCATGAGGAAATTAAAAGCCATGCACATTAGGGTTTACATGATCTAACCCTACATGTGGCACACTTTATAAAGAGCCCCATAGCTAGGAAAATCGGCATTATTGCAAGACAATGAGGGCTAGCAGATTTTTGAGTGAAATTGGTCTCTTCTCAAGTTATTCCAAGTGTTGTGGTGTTGTGTGAAGCATTTCAGGCATCACATTTGGGGTGCTAGGCTCACAAGGTCTTGAAGGAATCCAAGCTACAAGAAAGGTATGTTATTCTACTTAAAGTTTTATATTACAAGTACCCCATAACATGCTAGTTAGGTTGAGAACCTTGGAAAAACAAATTTGCATGTATATTAGAGAAAACATAGATCCAAGGTTTCTAGGGTTGCATGTACACCATAGGAGTGTTAGAATGTTCAAAACCCATCAGTGGTATCAGAGCCTAGGCTAGTTTTCTTTATACTTGATGCAAAATGCTTGAAAAATCGGAAAACTGTTCACTGTTCGTGTGAACTCGCCGAGTTCATAGTGGGACTCGACGAGTCCATGTGTAAATTCATCCTACTCGTCGAGTTGGATCATGCACTCGACGAGTAGGAGGCCCTGTGTGCAGTTTTTCGAGTTTTGCTGCTGGAAATGGACTAGAATCATTACCTTAAACTGTTTTGGACTAATAAAACCTGTTTTTTGATGTGGTAATGATTATGTTAATCCATTTTCAATGGTTATTATCAAAAACTTCAACTTTTATATGTGTTTATATGATTCTTGAAATTGTTGATATGAATATTCATACTTATGAGTTTTATTAGATCATAGGAATTATTTGTAACTTGTATGTTAGTGTTATTCTTGATCTAAATGCCTATTGATGGAGTCCATAATTTGTCCTCAAGTTATGGATTACCAAAAGTCACTTCTTTAAAAGAGTTATTAAAGAAACATAGGTTACATAAAGTGAAGAGTCTTCATTTTAATAGACAATTAAACTCATAAGTTATGAAATTGAAAAGTCTTGAATAGTTTCAAAACTTGCCCTCAAGTCTTGGAATTTGTAAAGTCTCACACATTAATACTTTAATTCCAAATTGAACCTTAGAATTTTAAAAGTTTAAAATTCAACCCTTCTACTATTATTATATTAAAAGTTTAATTATATATATATATATATATATATATATATATATATATATATATATATATGTATAAGAATAAGTTAGTCTTACCGTTAGTAGGCCTCATTCACGAAGCCAGTCTATAAGGGGGGTATAAGGTTACTGCCTATAAAATGGTAGTTTAATGGGTGTCCACTCTCACCCACTGCTTCCTTGACTGGTGGAGGTTCGTTAGCCGAACGGGTAGGATAGGACCTTAATCCTCATTAAAAGTATAATGAAATTATAAAGTAACTAAACCATTATTAGCTCCCAATCTTAGTTACTTTAGGAAAATGTGAAATAGGTCCTAACCCATGAAATTACACTTTGTACCTTACCAAGTCGTTAGTGGAGCGTATGTGGTTAACTGACACACTAATAAGGACTAGTAAGAGTGACAAATGGTAACTTAATGTTTATCATAGATCGGTGGAGCGTGTGTGGTTAACCGGCACATCGATTAGGTGATAGAGTTAATGATACCAAGTCAATTTGTATGGTTATTCACACCTTGTTTGTGATCCTCGGCATCCCAGTCACAAACTTGAGAGGGCACAATCGAGATTTAAACATGCCATTGAAAGTTCAATGAATCTCAAAAGATCTAGGAGTTTCAAATCCAATTAAAACTTAATAATTTATTATGTTTTTCGTGGTGGAAATTGGTAAATCTTCATTTACCTACCTTCAAATATTTTATAGCTTGGATTACGGCATCCCTCTTCCAAGTTATGAAATAGTTTGTTGGGTCCTAGCATTAATATTTCATTTGGGTGACTTATTAAGGATTCTTAATCTAATCTAAACTTGTCTTTCTTTCTTTTCAGATGTCTTCCAACACCGCTACTGGCTCAAACCCTACAAGCTCCTTTTCCCTCATGAACTTGTGTGGGAAAGTCACTTTTGATGGGTCTAATTTCAATGAATGGATTAGGAACATCAGGATGATCACTCGCTACGAGGGGAAGGAGTATGTCCTTGATAAGGAACTGAAGGTTATTGATGAGTCGATTGCCACTCCTGAGGAGATTGCTGAGTACACTGCCCATGAGAAAGATGCCACTAAGGTGTCTTGCATCATGTTGGCCATAATGACAGCAGAACTCCAGAAATCCTATGAAGATTTCTACCCTTTTGAGATGCACCAGGACCTGATGGAAAGGTACCATCAGAGTGCTCGTCAGGAGAGGTATGAAATCATTTCCTCCATGATAACAGCCAGGATGAAGGATAGTGAACCCATCACCGGCCGTTTGCAGAAAATGCAAAGGTTCGTGGACCGGTTGCTGAAGCTTAATGTGGACTTTCCTGAGGACATGGTGATTGATATCATTCTACATTCCTTACCTCCAAGTTATGATCAGTTTCACATGACTTATCCTATGAACAAGGAGGAAGTCACACTGAGTAAACTTCAAGGACTTTTAAGGAACGCTGAAAGTGGCCTTAAAGGTAAATTGGCTGTTACTCCTATTCCTACCACAGTCCCTGTTCTGGCAATTGGGCAGGGAAAGGGGAAGAAGAGGAAGACCCCTTCGAAGGGTACCAAGGGAAAGTCTCTTGATGGCTCCTCTTCAAGTGGAACCAAAAAGGGTTCCATTCCTCCTTCTTCAAACCCAAAGGAAGCACAATGCTTCTACTGTCAGGAAAAGGGGCACTGGAAGCGAAGCTGCCCCAAATACTTGCAGGATGTTAGGGATGGGAAAGTTAAACCCACCCATGCAGGTATTTATACTATATTGTCTAATAACTCATCGCATTCTAACTCTTGGGTACTTGATACAGGTTGTGGTATTCACATTTGTACTGATTTCCAGGGCCTAAGAAAAAGTGAGAATATGGAGCACGGGAAGATAAACTTAATCATGGGCAATAGGAAAGTATCACCTGTTACCAAGATAGGAGTTTATTCTTTATTTCTTAATAATGGGTTAACTTTAGATTTGAATAAATGTTGTTACTCATCTGAAATGGCGAGAAATATTATTTCCTTTCATGGCTTGTACAAACAAGGATTTACTTTTTCATTTGATAATGATAATGGTGCTATTAATGTTTATTACAATGATGTATTTTACTTTAAAGAATTACCTTGTGATTGTGTATATGAAGTTGTGAATGTTGTAGACAACCTAGGGAATAATGTATTGTATATTGATTCTTCAAATAGCTTGGATAAAGCATCCTTGTGGTATTGTCGTCTTGGACATGTTAACAAGAAGCGCATAGGCCAACTCCAAAAGGATGGAGTTTTGGAATCATTTGACCTAAAATCAGATGATAGTTGCGAATCTTGTTTACTTGGAAAAATGACAAAGTCACCCTTCACTAGTATTTATGAAAGGGGTGAAGGTTTGTTGGACCTCATACACACTGATGTGTGTGGTCCCTTCAAAACCGCCACAAGGGATGCTAATCGCTACTATGTGACTTTTACTGATGATTACAGTAGATATGGCCATATCTACTTAATCAAGCATAAGTCAGAAACCTTTGAAAAGTTCAAAGAGTTTAAGCAGGAAGTGGAGAATCAACTGGGCAGGAACATTAAGATGCTCCGATCCGATCGGGGAGGAGAGTATCTTAGCATCGAGTTCCTTGACTATCTCAAGGAATGTGGGATTGTCTCACAATTGACACCTCCTAGGACACCACAGCTGAATGGTGTGGCTGAGAGGCGCAATTGAACCTTGTTGGACATGGTTCGTTCCATGATGAGTCGAGCTTCGTTACCAATCTCATTCTGGGGGTATGCCTTAGAGACTGCCGCCCATATCCTTAATTTGGTCCCTACTAAAAAGGTTGCCAAAACACCTCACGAGATGTGGACTGGGAAAGTTCCCAATCTAGACCACATCAAGATTTGGGGTTGCAAGGCTTTCGTGAGGCGCGAGACTCACGACAAGCACGAACCTCTAAGTGAGAGGTGTATTTTCATCGGCTACCCACAGAAATTCTTTGGTTACCTCTTCTACAGACCCAGTGAGAATGTGGTCTTTATGGCAAGAAGAGGAGTCTTTCGCGAGAGAGAATTTATAAGCCAAGGAAACAGTGGGAGAAAAATTGACCTTGAAGAGCTTCAAGAGTCAAGTGGTGAAAGAACCTCAAACACTAGCCATCAACCTGAGGAGGAAACTCCTGTTGAGCCGATAGATGAGTCTATACCTCCGAGGCGTTCCACTAGAGTTAGGAACACACCTGATTTTTATTATAGTTATCATATCACTACTGAAGGTGATACATTTATCAGTGATAGTACACTGATAGATTTTGATGAACCTAATAACTATAGGGAAGCCATGGCAGGCCCCGAGTCTGCTAAATGGAAGGAGGTTATGGACAGCAAGATTCAGTCCATATATAACAATCAAGTGTGGAACTTGGTTGACAATGTACCGGGTCGTAAGACAGTCGGGTGCAAATGGATATTCAAGAATAGGACCGACAAGGATGGAAAGGTACACACTTATAAGGCGCGACTGGTTGCGAAGGGCTTTACTCAAACTCCGGGAGTTGACTATGATGAGACCTTCTCACCAGTAGCGAAGATTAAGTGTATTAGGGTTATGCTAGCCATTGCTGCATTTCATGACTATGAAATATGGAAAATAGATGTCAAAACCGCTTTCCTTAATGGAAAGTTGGCTGAGGATATTTACATGACTCAGCCAGAGGGTTTTGTCGATGCAAAGTACCTTAATAGAGTATGTAAGATTGAGAAATCCATTTATGGATTGAAACAAGCATCTCGCTGATGGAATATTTGTTTCGATGAGAAAGTCAAAGAGTTTGGCTTTCCGAGGAGCGTGGATGAATCTTGTGTATATGTCAAGGCTAGTGGGAGCATAGTTAGCTTTTTGGTATTGTATGTAGATGGCATACTACTCATAGGAAATGACATCCCAATCCTGTAGGAGGTTAAGTCCTGGCTTAGGAAGTGTTTCGCTATGAAGGACCTTGGGGAAGCTACCTATATCCTAGGGATAAGGATATTGAGAGACATGAGTAAGAGACTAATTGGACTTAATCAGAGTACTTACTTGGATAAGGTGCTGAAGAGGTTCAACATGCAGGATTCCAAGAAAGGGGACTTACAGATCCAAAGTAACGCCAAACTGAGTAAGACTCAGAGTCCGAGTACAGAGGTTGAGATAGCTGAGATGATTTGTGTACCATATGCTTCCGCTGTGGGCTCAATCATGTATGCTATGACTTGTATTCGCCCTGATGTGGCCTTTGCTTTGAGCATGGTCAGTAGATATCAAGGGAACCCTGGCAAGGCTCACTGGACCACGGTAAAGAACATTCTTAAGTATTTGCAGAGGACTAAGGACTGGGTCCTTACCCTCGGTGGTAGTAATGACTTGAGAGTGGTTGGGTATAGTGATGCTAGCTTTCAGAGTGATAGGGATAATTTCCGCTCTCAGTGAGGCTGGGTCTTTACCCTAAATGGAGGAGCAATTACTTGGAAAAGTTTCAAGCAGGAGACAGTAACTGATTCAACTTGTGAATCAGAGTATATAGCAGCAAGCGAGTCAGCAAAAGAGGCGATATGGCTAAAGAACTTCATTGGGGACCTTGGAGTTGTACCAGCTATAAAAGAGCCAATGGAAATTTTCTGTGACAGCGAGAGTGCGGTTGCCTTAGCTAAGGAACCAAGGGATCACGGGAGATCCAGACACATTGACAGAAAATACCATTTCATTAGACATCGAATAGAAGAAGGACTCCTCGTGGAAAAGAGGGTATCATAAGATGAAAACCCAGCAGATCCCCTTACGAAGGGACTGAGTAGGGTTAAGCATATACAGCATGCGAGGCGCATCGGGCTGAAGGATGATATTAGTTTTAATAATTAGATAGCCATTTCTGAAACTTGTAAAATATAATTGACATTTGATGATTAAATAAAATTTGTTATTTATTTATGAGTAAAGTGTTACTATCCTATGTTAATCGTTTACTGTTGTTTCAATTTTGCATGTTTTGACTTCTAGAATAATTATATTATTCAAACTCTCCACAATCGATCATACTTTGGTAGTAGGTATTGAAACAAGACTATCATGAATTGGGATTGTATATTTGTCTAAGGTGTATTAGACATAGCAATGGTTGCTGCAACATTCATGAGTGCTCATAAGGTCTGAGTATTGGACTCAACCCACGCTCACTTGTATCACTTCATGGAATTTATCTCGGGTGATCGTGATACAGTAATATCATATAAATCTTCAAACCTAGAGATATGAGTTGTTGACTAGGAGTTGGTTATCCATTGATTGTACGAAACCGCATCAGTAACTTGATGTCATAAAACGTGCTTTTGTGCATAATTCAACAAGTAGTCAGTACAAGCATATGAGTCGAAGTTTATATGTTCCTTCTTGGATTAGAAGCGATATATGGGCCCCTCGATGATTTGGTTTTGACTTATGTACCGGGCCCGGTCAGAACCTAATTGATGTGTTCAATTTAGTTCTATGTCAAACAAATCAGAGATCGAGAAACAAATGCTGGACAATAAGTACGACGGTGTTCCATGTATTTGTCCGGCTGATATCTAGAACAGAGGATTATATGATCACTTATCTTAAATGGCGTATCATCATCATTCTAGTTCCACGAGACTTTAAAAGAGCTACGATTGCTAGTCGGATTCTGAAGTCATATTTGCAACTATAGTTATTAGACTTATCCAAGTGGGAGACTGTTGGATATAGTGTCTAAGTCCATAACTATATATGGTATGTACTTAACCCGGCTTGGCATGGTCCATTTGGGTTGCATGGCATTGCAACACTTGGATAGAGAAAATAAGAAAAAGGACACTTATGGTTTATTAATATATTATAAGTTCTAATATATTAATAAAATTATTTAATTAGTATTGATCAAGAATTAATTTGGAATTAATTTTGTGATAAAAAAGAGACTAACTAAATATATGGGGTTTCGTTTGTAAATCATTCATTCTTAAATAGTGGGCTCATGGTTCATGGTTCATTAGATTGGGCTAGGACCCATTGGGTGCTCCATGGATGCTCCATGGAGGTTAAAACCCATGGATCATGAGGAAATAAAAATCCATGCACATTAGGGTTTACATGGTGTAACCCTACATGTGACACACTATATAAAGAGCCCCATAGCTATTAAAATCGGCACTATTGCAAGACAAGGAGGGCTAGCCGATTTTTGAGTGAAAGTGTTCTCTTCTCAAGTTATTCCAAGTGTTGTGGTGTTGTGTGAAGCATTTGAGGCATCACATTTGGGGTGTTAGGCTCACAAGGTCTTGAAGGAATCCAAGCTACAAGAAAGGTATGTTATTCTCCTTAAAGTTTTATATTACAAGTACCCCATAACATGCTAGTTAGGTTGAGAACATTGGAAAACAAATTTGCATGTATATTAGAGAAAACATAGATCCAAGGTTTCTAGGGTTGCATGTACACCATAGGAGTGTTAGAATGCTCAAAACCCATCAATAAGATAGAAGGTTCCTTTGGAGAAAAAATAATGATTCTTTCGGGGATAAGATAAATGTTCCTTTGGGGACAAGATGATGATTTCTTCAGGAATGTGATAGAGGTTCCTTCAGGGGCAATATGATGATTCATTTAGGAATGTGATGGAGGTTCCTTTGGGGACAAGATGATGATTCCTTTGGGAATATAAAAGAGGTTCTTTCGGGGATAAGATGATGATTCCTTCAAGAATGTTTTTTTAAACGGAAAATCTATTCTACTCCTACTAAACTGCTCCTAAATATCCACCTATGTCCCTCACGGGACTTGAACCCTCAACCTCAAGGAGGGAGGGCAACACCGGATACCGCTGGGCTAGAAGCCCTTTGGTAGAGGTTCATTCGGGGACAAGATTATGATTTCTTCAGGAATGAGATGATGGTTCCTTAGAGAATATAGATAGATGATCCCTTTGGAGATGTAGATAGATGATTACTACGGGAGTTAAGGATTATATATGAATGGAAAAGATAAGGAAAAGGTTGCATGAATGGAATAAACTAATGGAGTTCTTTCAAGAACTTAGAATTGATCCGTGGAGGATTAAGAGTAAGGAAATCCGTGATGGATTTAGTAGAAAAGAGAAAGCATTCAGGGATCCTTGAGGGATCGTCACATGAAGTATGAAATGAAGATAAAAAGATTAAGATATGATTATAGAAGAATTAGAGGGAGAGATCGAGATAGAGAATATGAGAAGTATGTGATGAGTCTGAGAAGAGGCTAAGAAAGATAAAAAATATAGATGATTGGTAAGATTGGTAGTCTATGGCATGAAGAGAAGTGTTTAGATTGCAGAGTGTGAGATGGAAAAGGAGAATAAATATTAGAGAAAGAAAGATGGAAAGAATAGATGAATGTAAAGATGGACAAGAATATAACTCACTAGACACTTTATGTCTGATACTACAGATGTGTTTATGTTTTACAGGTTCAGGTAGCAGCAACCATGGTACCTAAAGTAAAGACCAGAGCACAAGGACTTAGAATGAGGTTTATTTCCTTGTTGTCCTAATTTATACGGACATTTTTATTGTACACCCGTGACTATGTTTGGGATAAAATATTTTATTTTAAGAGTTAATAGAATTTCGCAAAATTTTTGGTAATAATTCTGAAAATCATGGGAAATGGAAGAGACAAGGTATTTACTTCATGGGAAAAGGGAAGAACATACACCACCCATTATGCAACGTGAATTAGAGGAGGAATAGTCGGAAGAAGGGAATTACAGCCGAACTGTGAGTAAAGTTGAACATAGAGTAGTAAAGAGAAACGACCCGAATATGGGGATTGACAAGGATGGATGTAAGTATAAGGAATTCATAGGTGCCAATCAACCAAGTCTTTCTAGAAGCCTAAAGCCAGTAGAGATTATAGACTGGATCTCTAAGATGGAGATGACAGTTGAGAGCCGCAAATGCAGCAACATGCAGAAAACTGTCGTTGCAGTCTGACAACTGAAGACCAGGGTTTTAAGTTGGTGGAAGTTATTAGCAGATACAATGTCGTAGGGAGAATCATGAAGATGTCTTTAAAAGCGTTCCTGGAGCAGTTGAATATGTGGTACTGCTCAGAAGTGGATCTGATAGACATGAACAACGAGTTTCAGAACCTGAAGAAGGGGAACATGAGCGTTTATGAGTATGCCACCGCATTTACTGAGAAGATTAAGCTACTCCTCTACTTGGTGCCTACTGAACTCTCCAATATAGAGAGGTTTGTTAACGGGTTGTCGGTAGACTTTGGTACAACAGTGAAAATATTAACTACTTTGAAGATAGTCGTCAAAGCAGCCAAGAATATGGAGGCCCAACTTTGGGAGAAGGGTATAGAGAGAACGTAGGTAGGAGAGAAAAGGAAGCCAGAGGGATCATCAAGATCTGGTAAGAAAGGAAGATTCTCGAAGTCCAACCTGGACGACCAAAAGTATAGGGGTAATGTTGGATCCAAGTGGTGTGAGAAGTGCAAGAAGAAGCACTTTGGTAGATGCGACAGAGAAGTGACATGCTTTAAGTGTGGGAGGACCGATCACTTTTCCAAGGATTGTATGTTTAATGACAGGGTATGCTACGGATGTGGAGACAAGGGGCATATTTCGAAAGATTTCCCGAAGAAAAACGAAGTGACAAGATTGAATGCTTCACCAAAGGCAAAGGGAAGGGCTTACCATATAATCATTGATGAAGAAAAAATAGGTCGAGAATAAAGAGCTGCTTATCCGAAGTTCAATCAATGAACAATTATCCTAGTATTAGGTTGTGTACCTGATGTAATAGGTGTAACTTATGAACTCTCGTTGTAATCATTCTAATAAGCAATATAATTTCCTAAATTATGTTATGTGCTTTCTGTGCGATTTCCTTTTGTGATAACTTAGTGCACTGCGAGACAATACTTGGCACGAGTGTGAGTAGGTATGAAAGGTAATAGAGGCATATACTACCAAAAGCACATGACTCACACTTGGATTAGGGAAAGTCACAAGGTTACAAAGACACTAGTAGTTGAGCTATTTTGTTCATTTCCATCTTTACCTTTGCTTTGGTAATGACTACGAAAATAAATATTCCAAACTTAGTGGTCATGTTGAATCGAGTCCAACTGACGTTCGAAGTAAGTTCAACACAACATCCGACTTTAGTCAAATGATCGAAGAAATAGATAATCAAAATGATCAACAAAACTATCGCAGTCATCCTTAAAGACTAGGCAGCTTGTAAGCTCGAAGTGCTACATGCTAAAATGTGGTTACATCACATTAGAACATGAAGGAAGGTATCCTTCGTGTTAGAGTCAGACTCAAAGAGACATGAGTCTAACCATTGTGTCATACGATAAGAGGTCATTAGAACATGACCCATCGGTCTGGCAATCAAAATAAAGATCTAAAGTCTGCTTAGGAAGGAGCAAGAGTCTCCAATAGAGATTGAATTTAGAAGAAAGAGAAAGTGCAGGACTTAGAACCATTGATAGTTAAGAAGTTTAAGAGTTAGAAACTCAATAGAAAAGACATAAGAGTTACGGTTATTACCTAGGATGGAAAGGTAACATGTGGAGTCATCACACGAACCCTGTTTTGTTGATGATTGCTGGACGTAATCATCCTAAGGGGGAGATAATTATTACACATAATAAGTAATAATTACTAAAATTAAATCCTTTAATAGGATAATCTATAGTCGTGCGTGCTACAGACTATATAATATAAATTTCATATAGGAAAAATAGACTGAATCGTCCGTAAATCGTAAAAATGAGTGCGCCAAAACACACACACACACACACACACACACACACATATATATATATATATATATATATATATAATATTTAGAAAGTATACATTGTCCACATCCCGAAAATATAAATTTCGTAGAAATCCGACTGCGTATGAATTAGATATGATTTTTATAAGATATAAAAGTCAGTCGCGCACAAGGATTATGTGACGTAAAAAGCTACGAATATAATGGTTGCCTTTTAGCTAAAGTCATCAAAAGGAAAATCGTAGTACCCTTTAAGATAGGAATTTTGAGAAAAAAAATGCCAAAAACAGAGTCTGTACGAAGGAGTTATGATTTTAGCAAAATCATTTAATCATATAAAAAATAGGGAAGAAAAATAAAGTCAGAATTAGGTGATAGAGTCTAAAGGAAAGTAGTAGATCTCGTCGAGAGCTTTTCGGGGGATATAAAGAACATCGAAAGTGGAGCTCGTGTGATGAAATTAAGAAATTTACAAAATCTGCATTTTGTGCTATGCACAGTGTGTGCTGAGTGTGCGAAGTGTGCTTCTAAAAGGTGAAAATGCGGACCACAGAGAGGCCGACACGTGGCACAAAGCGGATGGGGAGATGTTAGCTTAAAATGCACGACATGCACCCCATTTGCACGCCGTGCACCCCAAAAATCGCCTATAAATAGCCTCCAATGGCTCATTCTCTTCCCACACCTCCCAAATTCTTCTGTCTCTCGAGTTACTTTCAATTTTAGCCTATTTTTCCTTAATTTTAGTCTGCAGCGAAGCCTTGCGGTCCCTAAAGTAGTAGGAGCTATCATGTAAAATCTTTGCTAGTGAAATTTACAGACTTTAGTCTAGGAAATCTATGTAAGTTAACTTACGCTCATCCTTATTTCAGTGTAATTTATATTTATAAGTCATAGTCATCATTATGAACCTATATATAAGATTTATCAGTAATTCCAAGTCATAGTGCTGATTGATCTACTTAAGGGAGAGGTGTCTAGAATGGTCACATTGGTTGGGTTGTTAGATTTCGGAAAAGGTTATATGCCAAAATGATTCTGCCACCCAACTGTCCTACCTGGACTGATCCTGACTTGATAGATCTTGATGTAGATATTGGGATTAGTGAGGAATCTAGACTATAATTATTATGGTCACCAAGATTATGAAACTTGACTAAGGCTTTGTACTTTATGCGTCTAGGTCTTTTCAAAGTACAATGTGAAGCGCTGTCGAAATCGTCAGTCGTCCACTTTATCAAGTGAGTGCATAGCTACTTTCATCTTACACATAAGATATGAAGTATCTACATAATTGAATTCTATATGTGCTTATGTACAAAGATGTTCTTTGCTAGATGAAATATTATTTGATTTATATACCGTATATGTATTTTATAAATTTAATACATTTGGTAGCGAAGGGTAGATGCTATAGTACGATGAAAAATAAGATTCCATAGTATGATGAAAGATGTAAGCAAAGATAAGATACTACGACTTTAGAAATGGTACTAGTGTGCCAACGATGTAGAAATGGTATTAATATGCAAACGATGTAGAAATGGTATTAGTATGCAAACGATGTAGAAATGGCATTAGTATGCCAATGATGTAGAAATGGTATTAATATGCCAACGATGTTGGAATGGTACTAGTGTACCAATGATGTAGTCACTTAGCAGAGTATAGGTGACAACCACCGGACTATTCATGATCGTCCCATGGAATGAAGATAGGTTTAAAACCTATAGGTGATGGACTTTGTGTTCATTTGATGTACTCTACCCTACTGACAATTATTGTAGAGAAATCCCTGTAATAGTACTAAAAGTAATGATGATTAAGATGATCCTTAGGACAAATCCTTAGGAATATGAAGCCTATTGACATGTATTGCAGAGAAATCCCTGTAACAATATTGTCAGCAACGATGACTACGACGTCCCTTAGGATAAACCGTTAGAGAAGAATAAATAAGAAAGTGGGGATGGATAATCGCGTTAACTGTTTGATAATTAAACACATTAACTATATTATTGTGGGTTGAAAACCCAATGTACTCACAAGGTTTCCCTACCTAAGCCTCTCAGCTTCTTTGTATCACAGGTAGCGGTAGAAAGATTACATTTATGATGAGAGATTCAAGGAGTTGTAGACCGTTAGTCTAAGATTTTGTAAGGCCCGTTTATGCTTATGTTGTATAAGTTACGACATCCCAAGATTTTATAAATTAATGGAAAACATTTCTTCAGAAACACTTTTACGAGACCAAATTATGCAATTATAAATAAACTCTATTTTAAATAAAGTATAAACAAAAAGTTTTAAAATGGCCTTAACTTTAGGGATGTCACAACTAACTAATGTCTTCTTCCCAATCTTCATTATCATATTTACTTCCAAGTTAATGAGATTATTAATGTTGTTGTTGGGATGCACAATTTATATTTGTCATATAGTCATTGTAATCGTGTTGGGGCGGCAATTTTGGTTCAAATGGTGGAAAGTGGGCATTAAGAATCACACTTATGAGCGATGAAGAGCTTATCTGTGTTAAGACTAGTGCACGTGTAGAGGCGCACAAAGGGTATGGGCCCTTTGGCCTGACCAGGTAAGCTTGTATAGGCCTTGACCATTCAAAGAGGTGTACATAGGCTTAATCAGGTTGTACCCGTGCTTTTTTAGGGACTTTCTGGGCTATACACCGATTAAGACATAGCGGCGCAGCTTAACGCCTGTTTTCCTTCTTGCAACATTCCCAAAACCATGATAAAATTTTTCATTTTTATAGAATCATTCCACAAAACCATAAGACAAGTATCCATTGTTTTCAACACAAAACCATAGAATCAGAGTATCAAAATCTCTCATAACATAATCAATAAGTCGGATGTGTATGATTACACCTTCGCCTTGCCCCGATCATCTGATGTACCTGAAACCATGAAACCAATAACTGTAAGACAAAGCTTAATAAGTTTCCCCTAAAATACCACACATAACAATACATATAATGCATGCACACTGGACACACAAAATCAGAATGGATTGCCTGTGAGCCCTAGAACGAGACTAGATAGACCCACCCTTGGCCCACAACTTATGACTGGCTTGCTATCGAGCCCACAAAATAAGAATGGATTGCCCTCCCGACCCTCTGCTTATGACTAGATTGCTCCTGGGTTTGTTTCCATACTGAACAAAGCAGTACCACCTCAACCCAACCGCCATATGTCGACATATGCAAGAGATAAACTATAACTAGTAAATAAAGGTAATCATAATAAATATGCCAATCTACAGATCACTACGACATATCAACACCTATACATAAGGGTACATAACACAATCTAGTGGGTCGGCATTGGTGTCTTTGACCGACGAGTACAGTGAGGAAAAAATCACCTCTCAGTCTATAAGATAATAGTGATGATCCCGATCCAATAACCAACTCTATAGGCCACTTATACAACAAATAGGGACCAAGTCTAAATCTACAACTCAACATACTTAATTAGACTTAAAGTCAAACTTGGTAAAAGTCAACGGTCAAAAAGTCAACAGCCGGTCGCCATGACCTGGACAAGCATATGCCATGTCGTGGGGATAATCATACAAAATGGTCACGAATTTGCCAAATACCACGACGTGGCGACTAATCCCTCACGTTATGGGAACCTTCCAGATCAACCAAAATCCATTAAGCTCTTAATCCCCCCCCCCCCCCCCATTCAAGCTTTCTAGAATGCTTCTAAACCCTCAAAAGATCATAAAAATCATATCTTTATAGACATGCATGTCCAATGTATTTCTTGAGCTCAAGCTATGGCAAAAAGTGTAAAAATGAGGCCAAGATCTCATGTAGGAGTTCAAAACTCTATCAAACTTTAGATCCATAACTCTAAACTATAAAGGGACTTTGGGGATCCATAAAGTTGCAACATTATAGAAAACCAACCTTCCAACTAACCTAAATATGAAGGATAACATGAGACAACCTAGATCTAAGCTCATGGAGTCATAAAGCTTGGAACATGAGGACTTACAAAAGTACATAAAACGGAAATAAAGAAGATAGTGAGGCTTGCAAGCTAAGATGATGTACTAAGACTTCTTCTCTTCTTCTACCTTCGGTTGGCCGAGTTCTCTTACAACAACAACCATCATGCTAGTAATTGCATTCCTCCCTTTGAGCTCCTGTATGGGAGGAAGTGTCGGACTCCTATTTGCCAGGGAGAAGGATAGAGAGTCATGGGGAGCACTGAGATAGTGCTCAAGACGATAGAGCTTATCCAACAGGTCAGACAGAGGTTGCTGACGACCTAGAGCCGCTAAAAGAGTTATGCGGATCGACGATGCTCTGAGTTAGATTTTCAGGTTGGAGATTTGGTACTCCTGAAGGTATCACCTTGGAAAGGTGTTATCCGATTCAAGAAGCAGAGCAAACTGTACCCCATGTTTATTGGCCCTTTCAGAGTGGTAGCCCGAGTGGGCAAGGTGGCATACCGGTTAGAGCTACTATAGGAGTTGAGTGAGTTTCATGACACCTTCCATGTTTCCCACTTGAGGAAGTGTGTAGGTGATGAGACAGTTGTGGTTTGGAGGACATTTAGGTTGATGTTCTCATGAATTACATCGAGAGGCCGGTGACGATTCTGGATAGGAAGGTGAAGACCTTGAGGAATAAGGTAGTGAACTTGGTCAAAGTTTGGTGGCATCATCGGAAAGGGTTTGATTGGACTTGGGAGGCCGGGCCAAAGATGAAGGAGCATTACCCTTATCGTTTTGTAGTGGCTGGCTTCGAGGACGAAGTCTGATTCAATTGGAGAAGAATTGTAACACCCGTTTCCAGGTATTTCCATTTTCAACCTTAAAATTTCAAATTTTTGCAAAGAAAGTCCTTACGCTGGGCGTACATTGATTGTACGTCGGGTGTAAGTCATTAATTGGATCGTGAACCTTTGTGAGTATGTTGGGCGTACTCGTGCTATTCCTAAACCCTAAATTTTTAGGGTTGTGTCCCTTATTTAAACATCCTATTCCTCATTGGACCTTCTTATGACCAGCCTCCATCCTTCTTAGCCTTAATATCGAAACCCTAACCCTTGAGTGATTTTTGAGTGTTCTTGGTAGTGAAGGTAGATCAGTGAAGAAGTGGTGGTGCATTCAAGCTCTTGGATCTAGAATCTACACCTCATTGTTCATCTACAGAAGGTATATAGTTCATACCATGAGGCTTGCTTTGCTAGATCTTGTTTAAGCTTAAGTTTATGTTCATTCACCATAAAACCTTGGTCTTTGTGAGTATAGAGTACTCCAGAACATTTGAGCTGTCCTTTCAGACGTTTTTGAGTACCTGGTGTCATAAAAGTTAAAGCTTGGTCCTTTCCTTTCATCTATGCATGAGTTATGGGGGTTTTTCGTGATGTTAGAAGTTAGGCTTTTGGGTTTGAGCTCTCTTTAGCCATGCAAAGGCATAAAGTTAGAGAGTTTATGGATTAGAATGCCTTTTAGGGTTAGATCTGACGTTGCGGTAAAGTGGCTTAATGATTCAAAGCTTAAAAGTTGAGTTTTGAGTTTAGGTTGAGTACGCTGAGCGTAAATCTGGCTACGCCCAACGTAGTCAGCTAGGAGCCCATTTTCTGGTTTTGTGCTCTATGCCCAACATAGAGCCGAGTACGCCGCACATAAAGGTCAACTGTGTTGACCTTTAACTTTTTGACTTTTTGGCTAAGTGTGATTTTTGGGTCAATTTGTGAGGGTTTTGGTCTTGGAAGGGGCAAAATGGTCTTTTGCCCAAAATTGTGGTTAGACTTGGCTTGGGACTAGTTGAGTATGGAAAATTACCTTAATTGTTAATTAGGCTTATTTGGTGCGATCAATAGGCATAGTCTAGTTCCGGCAGTTCATCTGTAGGTTCTATCAGTCTTCTGTGCGAGGTGAGTCTCCTCACTATTCTTACTTGTGTGGTAGAATATATGTGTTGACCATCTGGGTCTATTTGTTGTTCTGTGATATGTGTTACTGTGTGTGCTTAGACTGTAGGTAGTCTCCAAGATTGCTGATAATCCACAGGGCGTGTTGTTTGCCCACTGAGACTTCGGGTAGTCTCCAGGGTTGCTGATAACCCATAATTGTTTATTTGTGCTGTGTTGTATGTGATACTTTGTGGAACTCATTAAGCTTTGTGCTTACAATTGTTGATTACATGTGTTTCAGGTACTTGTGATGATCACGGGAAGGCGGAAATTTGATTGTACACATTCAACTATAGTTTATGATTCCGTATATTTTGGGACACTCTGATATTACTATAATGATTTGTATTTTATACTTGTTATTTTCTTGAGATGAGTTTTATGAACAATGTTTTTAGTTATTTAAAAATGAAAATTTTGGATGTTACAAAAAACTAGTTGTTAAGTGTAGTTTGGATTTTTTCATCTTTCTTTTATTTTTTTGAATGGCAGGTTATGGTTAAAAGTTAGTATCATCAAGTTAGTTAAATTCTCCAATGCCCAGAATAAAAGAATAAAGTCTGAGACCTCCTTTCTAAACTTCTAACAAACGGTTAGAAGCCTTTAAGAGCGTTTATATTGTTTTTATAAATTATAAATTTATGAATATACCCTTCTGAAGGTTTTCTTTTTTAGGGGGGGGGGGGGGACTTGTAAGCTTTTGTTAAATAAAAAATTGTTCCGATGCATTGATAAATAACAAATGTGTAACTTGTAAGTATATTATTTATTTTACATCTTTTAATGCTGTTTCTTGAAAGTGATTGAAGCAAAGTTTGATGAGGTGTTATGTACTACTAAGAAGGAGTTGTGACAGATGAGGAATGATATTAGATTCCACGAAAAAGAAGGGTGATATTAACGTTCTTGCCTGCTAACCCCTGGTTAGCTTTGTTGGGGTATTAAGATTGTTGTTTCTAAATAATAATATGTGCTTATAGGGGGTAAACATGTGGGTATATATATGATCAAATTTCATGAAAACAAAGGAAATACAAAGTACGGTACTATAATAGAAACTTATTAATTTTAAAGATGTAAACAATTAAGAGATGTCAAGTTGTAGTTACATCAAGTTGTATATGAACTACAACTTCCTTTATTTTTCATGAGATCTAAAATTTATCTTCTTCTATATTTCACGTGAATTTTATAGGAGAAATATTTATAACTTACTTATATTATATAAGAATGTATTTTCTAATTAAAACTATAACTAAAAAACTTAATGATATTTTTTTTAAGTTTTGAGTACTAATTAAGAACGTGATGAGCAACCAAGCTACTTCCGAAAATGCCCATAACATCCCCGCATTTGAATTGGCGTTAAAGTAAAATCACTTTGTATGCCTTTATTCTAAAGTCAAAGTCAACCCTTTATCTACAAATTAACCAGATACTCTGTTGCTCTATATAAATAAGCCATTGCTATTGATCAAGCTCACCAAATTAACTAAACATGAAGAAGTCTCAACTTAGTTCTTCAGGTTTGCTCATGGTTCTAAGTTTCTTGTTTTGTGTTTCATGGGCAACGTCCTTATCATCCTTAAGTTCTGGCGATCTAATAAGCTGCCTACTGTCCAAATCCAAGAATGAGACTACCATCTCTCAACTCATTTTCACCCCTGTCAATGCTTCCTTCCTACCCATTTGGCAAGTGGCAGTTCAAAACACCAGGTTCCTTAAGCCCTCCACACGTAGACCATCAGTCATCGTGACACCTATGGAGGAAACCCTTATACAAACATGTGTATACTGTGCCAAGAAACACGGCTACGAGATCAGGATCAGGAGTGGGGGCCATGACTACGAGGGCCTCTCATACACTGCTGATGTTCCCTTTGTTATGCTTGATTTCACCAACATGAGGTCTATAGACGTGGACGTAGCAAAAAGGACTGCTTGGGTCCAAGCAGGCGCTACGCTTGGTGAACTCTACTACAAAATTTCGCGAGAGACCGATACCTTGTATTTCCCGGCAGGTGTTTGCCCAACGGTGGGTGTTGGTGGTTACATGGGTGGTGGTGGCTACGGAAACCTGTTGAGGAAATACAGTACTGCTGCCGATAATGTTCTGGATGCTCGCTTCATGGATGTTGATGGGAATATTCTCGACAGGAAATCAATGGGAGAAGATTTGTTTTGGGCGATCCGAGGAGGTGGTTCTTCAAGTTTCGGAATTGTTCTTGCATGGAAGCTGAGCTTGGTTCCAGTTCCAAAAAAAGTAACCGTCTTTATACTGAATAAAACTTTGGAACAAGGGGCAACCGAAATCTTCCATAAATATCAATACGTTGCACCATATATTGATAGAAACTTGCACATAAGAACTCAAGTTTTCGCCGAATATATCGGCAACACTACCAAGAAAACCATAAGAATTATGTTTGAAGGAATATATCAGGGGACAAGAGACACATTGCTTCCGTTGCTTGATAGAAAATTTCCAGAGCTCGGTGTTACCCGAGAGATTTGTGAAGAAATTAGAATGGTCCAGTCGACCCTTGTGTTTTGGGGCTTGCCAAGCTCAACCCCAACCGAGATTCTTACGAACCGATCTGCCATTGCCAAGCTGAACAACAAAAGCAAATCAGACTACACCCGGGCACCCATCCCCATAAGAGGACTCAAGAAGATATGGAAAAAGCTTATCCAAAACGATGAATCAGCGCTTCTGATGATCAATCCATTTGGCGGAAGGATGGCTGATTTCTCAGAGACTGCAATTCCATATCCTCATAGAGCGGGCGTGTTGTTACAAATTCTCAAGACTGTCAATTTTAACGGTCAACCTTCAGACACAACCCCTACATCCCTCAGGAGGATAGCTTGGCTGCGAAGCTTGGATGCGTTAATGAGGCCTTATGTGTCAAACAACCCCAGAGAGGCATATTCCAACTACAATGATCTGGATTTGGGTGTTGGAAGTGCTAACTACGAAGAAGCAAGTGTTTGGGGTGAGAGATACTGGAAGAGGGACAACTTCAAGAAGTTGATTCGAATCAAGGCCAAAGTCGATCCTCACAATTTCTTTAGGCGCCCACAGAGTATCCCTGTTTTCTAAAACCCCCGATCAGCTAAGCGGTTGAAGAAAGACTCAGCAGATGCATTTTATTCTTTTAATTGTTTTCATGAAAAACTAGCAACAATGCTACTTTCTGTCAGTTTCTTTTCCTAGTGTATATCATCTCCATGCTAACAAAGATGTCTAAAAGCATGTGGTCAAATTCTAATTATGAATTTATCCAATAAATACATTGTCTTATTAAGACATTTTATATCATATTTCTTTCTTATACTTCCTCTTGTCTAAAAATATGTTTTTGATTAAAATAGTTTGGATCAATACAACTTTAGACTTGGGATACGTACTTTGAAAAACACTATGATGTGGGGGTAAATGTATCATTCCGACGGCCTATACCGAACCCGCCATAGAGTTATGGTGTGGGGGTAAATCCTGAAACACTATGATCAATATTTTGGCAGAGCAATAACTTTAAAACATTAACCTTATTTTTGAATTTTCACAGCTAAATCTTTCTAAACGTATAGAATCTATAAGATATTATATAAACTTTTATTTAGAATGGCTGGCCACCAAATTTCTAGTATGTGAGATTCAAACCCACAACAACTTTGTTTGGAATGCTTAATTCTCGAATAATCAGTATATGTGGGATCCTTGCATGGACGTTGATATAGAGTTTCCCATATATGGTATAAGACTATAAGTTGGGGAACATAAATGCATGGGATGGTGGTGCTAATGAAGCCAAATTATACATAACAGCATGAATAAATTACTTAATTAAGCAAGTATAATAATTTTTGATGGCATAAATAACATGAGTAATTTTTGTTCGTTTGACATTTACTTTTAAATAAAAATTGATTTGATCAAAAGTGGCATCTTTGAAGAAAAAGTTAGTTAAATTATCCGTAACTTTACGCGATCCATATTTACTTATTATATATTCTTTTATTTAAATAAGAATTGACGTGACTATCCAAATAACAACATTCTTTAGTCAACCTTGTAGTTGTTAATTTGAACAAATTAAATTTAAATAGTAGAATGCATGCGACCAAGCATTCTGATCCCACTAGCTAGAAATAGTCAATTAGGCAATACATATGATGCGCTCATTCCTTTTAATAGATTCCATTTCAATAGGAAAACTTGTGTCTTGAAGGTATGAGATGACTAATTATATCTTGGTTAAGTTGGTCTGGTTAAATATTTTTGAATAAAAGTTAAAAGTATATTACTTTGTTAACGAGAAGCATCGTGTTGCAATTACTAGTCATGTGGGCTGAGATCGATCGGAATCAAGAATCAGAAGACTAGACGTGTTTATGTTTCTTGCGTGCCTAAAGATTTGGTAATTGTGGACCTTCTCCTCGATATCTAAATCACATAATTACAAATATAATAAAACTTTTAAAAGAACCGGCCATAGGCAGGCTATACACTAACACCTGCGATAGTTTGATCAGCGATAGTTTGATCAGGAGAGGAGACTTTTTCAAATGTTCAAACTTAATTAGAAATCAATGAATAGAGAATTCAATACACCAATCATGAAGATTTCCACCTATTTTGAGCTTGACGGAATTTAGGTTAATGTGGTCGTAAAAAATAAATGCAGTCTCTGTGTATTTAGAGTATTTAGTGTGCGAGTGTTGAACCGAATTAGATGTAATGTACATGTCAATAATGTTGCCTCAATAAACAATTGTAGCTTTAGGAGGTGGGATGTAACGTCCTAATTCTCGTTAGAAATTCCAGAAACTAGCATTAATTAATATTAATAATATTATAATTATGGATAAAAACTCTAAAGAGCTTTTAATGAATAGAACGAATGAAAGGCATTCAATAAATTTTAAGAAATAAAATAATAAATGTGAAAATAATAATAATAATAATAATAATAATAATAATAATAATAATAAATTTAAGGTAAGGGGTTGAATTTGACAAGTTGTAAATATGTCTTTAGTCAAGAAATTTGTTTTCTGGGTAGATAGTGTCGTTATGGGAGAATTAGGGATGAAATTGTAATACCTGTATTTCTCTCTTGGAAATCGTTGGGAGAGAGTTGGGCACTTTTCTTGTGGCCGACTCCAATTTATGTACACCCTTAAGAGCTCCACTCAAGCACCATAGTTTTTGATCGTTTGTGCCAAGGATCGGTATCAAGAAAAAAGAAAAAAATAATAAAAGAATGCAACGAAGGGATTTTGAAGAAGAGTGAGTCAAGATCATCGTCGACGATAGTTACCGGAGGAGGAAGGTACTGACGAGTAAAGATCGTAATCTAACCGTATTAAGTATCAAATAATCTCATTTCCACTTTCTTTTCTTTTTCTTTTGGCTACTGGGAATAGCCACCACTACTTCCGCAACCACGATCGTCGGCGTGTTCCTTCTGCCACTAACAGCCCCCAAAGAGTGGGTGTGTTTGGGTGGTGCATTGCTTCCTACCATTGGCCCTTCGATTTCTATTGTTTTGTGAAGTTGGTTGTTGATTGTCGCCCTTAACCACCAGGTACCTCCTGTTGCCGATGTGTGTGTGTATGTTTGTTTCAGCCACCATAGGCCACCCTGCAAATGCGCTTATGGTTGTATTACTTTTGATGGTTCACAAATGAATGTAAAAGCATTATTTTCCAATTATTCCACTTATACTTAATCAACATCATTCTTTGTTTTGGGGTAGTTTGACCATTATAGACCACCACAACACCACCATCCGACCACCAATAGGTGGTAGTTTTATGAGGGACTCGATTTTTAAGACATTTGGTATCATAAGGAGCGTAATGGGTTGTAACTTAACCATAATAAGATGATTTTTTTTATGTCAAGTTCCTAACTCTAAATGCTCATTAAGCCAAGAATCAAGACGTTTGGGTTAAGTTGAATTACATATATTGATAGCCTAATAAGTAACCAGTAATTATGATAAATGTTTTAATGTTAAAGCTTAATCATTAAGTCCTTCATGGCACACCTAAAGTGACCTAAAGGTAAATATGATCAATTTCACTGAATGTATCCTCGAACTTCTAAAAATCGTACAAGAATATCGAAAGCTCCAAAAATCATAAATTTTAGATTTCTGGAAAGTTTGATGAGTCTAGTTTCTGTAAACGTTGAATTAAATTACCAAATTCCAACTTCTTGTAGGGTATAATTCACAATCTTCTTAAACTGGTATGTATTGTCACATATTTCATAAGTTGTCTTTCAAAAATTATAATAAATTTATTAGAACTCCGAATGTCAAATTTTCATGGTCTGTAGTTAGATATAGATGTCTAGTTTGCTCCATATCATGGGCAAGATGAAATTCCTAGTGCTACTAACATCGGTTTTCATCATAACCAAACCGATCCATCTATTTTTATCTGAGAATCATTCCATGCTACCATATCCCGACTTTTATATGCATGTGACATTATTTTCACAATGTCTTCCATTGACCTTCTTTAATAGTAAGTTCAATAGTGAATTTGCTATGATAGACCCTGCTATGATATACCGACTAAAGTAGGATAATCTATCGGGGTGCCTATCGAATCCAATTTTTGGACTGTTTCGGATGAAGTTATGGGATTTTAGTGTAGTATACTAACATACATAGAATCTCTGTTCCATACTTCTTTTGATATAAAAATAGTCGTTTACATGAATAAACAGGAGATGCCTAAAATATAATTTAAGTGTACCAAGGTCGATTATAGCAAATTCACTACTGAACTAACTATTAAAGAAGCTCGATGGAAGACATTGTGAAAATAATGTCATATGCATATAGAAGTTAGTATGTCATGGAATTAAATGATTCTTAGATTAATATAGATGAAACGGTTTGGTTATGGTGAAAACCGATGTTAGTAGCACGTTGATCAAATCAAATGTACCATGCTTTCGGGGCCTATTTAAGACAACATAATAGTTTATAAAGGTATCAAATACGATTAAGATATATACTTGATATCCCCGAAAACATGGTGGTCGATGCATGTATATTGCCACCTTCATGTGGTCGTGTACAAATGGTTTCTTCACATCTAGCAGCAGTGGCAGATTCAATGTATGGGAAGGGGGTGCATGGGCCCCACTTAAAAGTGGGCCCACCACGAATACATATTAAAAAAAAAGAACTCAGCTTATGGTCCCCACTCACAATAGATTGGTCCCCACTCACACTAGATTGGTCCCCATTACACCCACTCATCCTCACTTCTCTCTCTTTTGATTTTTCAATCCCGATTTTTCACTTCTTTCTTTATAGTTTTGACCTAGCATACCAAATGCACAGAGTAGTAAAAAAACATTAAACACTCTACAGCCACCGTAATTTAGTACTCCACAACCGCCGACATCGTCTTCAATCGCCGCAACTTATCACTACTGCACAACACCGCTGCAGCGCTGCCAACGCAGTGATGGACTTCGCTCACTACTTGCTGAGCAACACCATCAACCGTCGCGCGCAAAAGGACCACCATCGTCTAATTTCGATCGCCGCCATCGTTGTAAGTTTATTCCCTTTATTTAGTTTGATTTTCCGAAATGGGTTTGATTTGATGAACTGACTTGAATGGTTTATTAATTCTGATTTGGGATTTTTGATTTGTAAACTGATTTTATTTTAATTTAACACTCTCAAAAGATTAATTTGTGCTATGGATTTGTTAGTTTGGCTTGGTTTGCTTTTGGATGGTTATCTGGGACAACAGGGAAACGAACTAAGCTTAACAGAGATGGAAAAAATTAAATTTCTTTAACTGTTTTGTTTAAAGGTCTTTTCTAATTTAGTGCTTTGTATTTGTTTAATGTTTAATGGTTTTGGTAATTGTGTTCAACATTGTTTAATGTTTTTTTGTTTAACCCAATAACAGGTGCAATGGAAAGATTTTATAGTAGAACATCCACATCAGGACCATCTTCATTAGGACCATCTTTAGCTGAAATTGCCCAACCTACTTTTATTCCACCAATATCGAGTGAAATTGATTCAAGTGACATTCCTTGGGATCCGACTGATAGGAAAAAAAATTCAGATTATCACCCTAATTAAAGAGACAATATAAGACGAAAATATTTGATTAAAGGACAATGTCAACCGCGTCTTAAAAAGTACCGTGTAAGAATGTTTGGAAATAGGGGAAGACGTTTTAATCCCGTTATAAGTTTGGTAAAATCAACCACTGCAACTTTAAAAAAATATGAGAAATGATGGGTTTGATGCACGTATTTTGGATATCACCTCTTTTTGTGAGAATAATAACATTCAAATGGTGAACATGGAGGAAGTTTATGTTAATCCAAGAGCCTGAAGACAGTACACCAATATCTCCAATCGCCATTATTACGAGTTTTTTTTGTTTCAACATGGTTTTGGATATGCAAATTCAAGAGTTCGGTGATCGTTTTAATGAAGTCAGTTCCGAATTGCTCATTTGTATGACAGGTTTGAATCCACATGATTCATTTTGTGACTTTGACCAATCAAAGTTACAGAAGTTGATCGATTTCTATCAACATGATTTTACCTTTAAAGATAGGTTGAATATTCTAAATGAACTTTGGGTTTACCCCACTTTTATGAAACAAGATGCAAGATTTGCTACTTTGAAGAGTATATCCGACCTTGCTAAGGTGATTGTGGAAAGCAATATGCATCTTAACTTTCTTTTGGTTTACCAGTTATTGAAGTTGTCATTGCTTTTGCCAGTTGCAACCGCAACGGTGGAGAGATGTTTTTCGACGATGAAGCTTGTCAAGTTAGATTTGCGGAATCGGATTTCGGATGTATTTTTAAATGATTGTGAAATTTGCGCGCTTGAAAGAGAAGAATTTTCCAAGGTCACGAATGAAAGTATTATCAAACGTTTCTTAACTATGTCCCCTCGTAGATTTCAATTGTAAAATGACATTTAGTTGAATATTTTAATGTTATTCTACTTTTAAGTGTTTATTATTATTATTATTATTAATTTACATAGTCAACGGTCAACAATGCACCCCACTTGACTTCCGGGCTGGATCCGCCACTTTCTAGCAGATAGACAGACTTTCATACTGCTGATAATGTGTTTTTTTTTTTTTTTTTTTTTGGTTTGATAACCGGCCTGAATGTCTCATCACAATCTACTGATTGACGTTGAAATGATCGTTAGCAGCCAAGCAGGTCTTGTGTCTGGATAGAGAACCAACTACATGAGTGTCTCATTCTTTAATCCTTCAAACGACCCTTGGCCGGGACCGTAGGCGGTAGCAACCAAACAGGCCTTGAGTGCGTAGGCAATTTGCCGATCTTTGATCCCCAAAATTCACCATATAAGTCTCCAAATTTTATTTTGCATAATTATCACACGATTTCTATTTTTATTTTATTCTATTTTAGTGATGGATTATGTGTTTTGATTACTATACGAATATTCTACCTTTATTTAGGGGATTTTAAATGTTAATTTTAGTTGTTCTAAAGAAATCTATAACTTACTTATATTAAATAAGAATGTATTAAAATTGTATAATTAAGAAACTTAATCATATTTTTTAGGTTTTGAGTATTAATTAAGAACGGTGAGGAGCCCAGCATTTGAATTAGTGTTAAAAGTAAAATCGCTTTGTAATTTGTATGCTTATATTCCAAAGTCAAAGTCAACCTTTTATCTACAAACTAGTCCCTGGACTTGGTATTCGGCGCCAGGAAATTAACCACATATATTCGTAAGAAATATTTTCAATTTATGTTTGAGAAAAATATACTTTTGATGAGATACGTTCTATTTATGAGTTTGATAATTATTATAAAAACGTGGGTGGTTCAAATTTTAGCAAAGATTTCAATCAGAAAGTTAAAAGAGAAAGGCTAAAAATCTGAACATACGTAATATCAATTTGTTCATTGCTTCATTGGTTTTTAGAATGCGAATTAAGCACTCTATAGGGAATAAGTCAACACGCCATATATCTTCAACGCTGCACCTGTATACCCTAAAATAGAATCAGTTGAACACCATCCTCCTTCCCGCATTTTTCAAACACCTTTGAATTGATCACCATCCTCGTTCCGAGGTTTTTCAAACACCTTAATTTGAACTGATCACAATTTTTATAACCCCATTTGAAGTCAACTATATGCTCTCTGCTCTATGTAAATAAGCCATTGCTATTGATCAAGCTCACCAAATTAACTAAACATGAAGAAGTCTCAACTTAGTTCTTCAGTTTTGCTCATGGTTCTAAGTTTCTTGTTTTGTGTTTCATGGGCAACGTCCTTATCATCCTCAAGTTCTGGCGATCTAATAAGCTGCCTACTGTCCAAATCCAAGAATGTGACTACCATCTCTCAACTCATTTTCACCCCTGTCAATGCTTCCTTCCTACCCATTTGGCAAGTGGCAGTTCAAAACACCAGGTTCCTTAAGCCCTCCACACGTAGACCATCAGTCATCGTGACACCTATGGAGGAAACCCTTATACAAACATGTGTATACTGCGCCAAGAAACACGGCTACGAGATCAGGATCAGGAGTGGGGGCCATGACTACGAGGGCCTCTCATACACTGCTGATGTTCCCTTTGTTATGCTTGATTTCACCAACATGAGGTCTATAGACGTGGACGTAGCAAAAAGGACTGCTTGGGTCCAAGCAGGCGCTACGCTTGGTGAACTCTACTACAAAATTTCGCGAGAGACCGATACCTTGTATTTCCCGGCAGGTGTTTGCCCAACGGTGGGTGTTGGTGGTTACATGGGCGGTGGTGGCTACGGAAACCTGTTGAGGAAATACGGTACTGCTGCCGATAATGTTCTGGATGCTCGCTTCATGGATGTTGATGGGAATATTCTCGACAGGAAATCAATGGGAGAAGATTTGTTTTGGGCGATCCGAGGAGGTGGTTCTTCAAGTTTCGGAATTGTTCTTGCATGGAAGCTGAGCTTGGTTCCAGTTCCAAAAAAAGTAACCGTCTTTATACTGAATAAAACTTTGGAACAAGGGGCAACCGAAATCTTCCATAAATATCAATACGTTGCACCAAATATCGATAGAAATTTGCACATAAGAACTCAAGTTTTTGCCGAATATATCGGCAACACCACCAAGAAAACCATAAGAATTATGTTTGAAGGAATATATCAGGGCACAACCGACACATTGCTTCCGTTGCTTTCCAGAAAATTTCCAGAGCTCGGTGTTACCCGAGAGATTTGTGAAGAAATTAAAATGGTCCAGTCGACCCTTGTGTTTTGGGGCTTGCCAAGCTCCACCCCGACTCAGATTCTTACGAACCGATCTGCCATTGCCAAGCTGAACAACAAAAGCAAATCAGATTATGTCCGGACACCCATCTCCGTAAGTGGGCTCAGAAAGATATGGAGAAAGCTTATCCAAAACGATGAATCAGCGCTTCTGATGATCAATCCATTTGGCGGAAGGATGGCTGATTTCTCAGAGACTGCAATTCCATATCCTCATAGAGCGGGCATGTTGTTACAAATTCTCAAGACTGTCGATTTTAACGGTCAACCTTCAGACACAACCCCTACATCCCTCAGGAGGATAGCTTGGCTGCGAAGCTTGGATGCGTTAATGACGCCTTATGTGTCAAACAACCCCAGAGAGGCATATTCCAACTACAATGATCTGGATTTGGGTGTTGGAAGTGCTAACTACGAAGAAGCAAGTGTTTGGGGTGAGAGATACTGGAAGAGGGACAACTTCAAGAAGTTGATTCGAATCAAGGCCAAAGTCGATCCTCACAATTTCTTTAGGCGCCCACAGAGTATCCCTGTTTTCTAAAACCCCCGATCAGCTAAGCGGTTGAAGAAAGACTCAGCAGATGCATTTTATTCTTTTAATTGTTTTCATGAAAAACTAGCAACAATGCTACTTTCTGTCGGTTTCTTTTCCTAGTGTATATCATCTCCATGCTAACAAAGATGTCTAAAAGCATGTGGTCAAATTCTAATTATGAATTTATCCGACAAATACATTGTCTTATTAAGACATTTTATATCATATTTCTTTCTTATACTTCCTCTTGTCTAAAAATATGTTTTTGATTAAAATAGTTTGGGTCAATACAACTTTAGACTTGGGATACGTACTATGAAAAACAAAACAAAGAAAAAAAAAGAGGTTAAATGTATCATTCCGACGGCCTACACCGAACCCGCCGTAGAGTTATCATGTGGGGGTAAATCCTGAAACATTATGATCAATATTTTGGCAGGACAATAACTTTAAAACATTAACCTTATTTTTGAAACATTATGATCAATATTTTGGCAGGACAATAACTTTAAAACATTAACCTTATTTTTGAATTTTCACAGCTAAATCTTTCTAAACGTATAAAATCTATAAGATATTATATAAACTTTATTTAGAATGGCTGGCCACCAAATTTTTAGTATGTGAGATTCAAACCCACAACAACTTTGTTTGGAATGCTTAATTCTCGAATAATCAAAGTATATGGGATCCTTGCATGGACGTTGATATAGAGTTTCCCATATGGTATTAGACTATAAGTTGGGGAACATAAATGCATGGGATGCTGGTGCTAATGAAGCCAAATTCTGCATAACAGCATGAATAAATTACTTAATTAAGTAAGTATAATAATTTTTGATGGCATAAATAACATGAGTAATTTTTGTTCGTTTGACACTTACTTTTAAATAAAAATTGATTTGATCAAAAGTGGCATCTTTGAAGAAAAAGTTAGTTAATTTGTTAATTTGAACAAATTAAATTTAAATAGTAGAATGCATGCGACCAAGCATTCTGATCCCACTAGCTAGAAATAGTCAATTAGGCAATACATATGATGCGCTCATTCCTTTTAATAGATTCCATTTCAATAGGAAGACTTGTGTCTTGAAGGTATGAGATGACTAATTATATCTTGGTTAAGTTGGTCTCGTTAAATATTTTTGAATAAACGTTAAAAGTATATTACTTTGTTAACGAGAAGCATCGTGTTGCAATTACTAGTCATGTGGGCTGAGATCGATCGGAATCAAGAATCAGAAGACTAGACGTGTTTATGTTTCTTGCGTGCCTAAAGATTTGGTAATTGTGGACCTTCTCCTCGATATCTGAATCACATAATTACAAATATAATAAAACTTTTAAAAGAACCGGGCCATAGGCAGGCTATGCACTAACACTTGCGATAGTTTGATCAGGAGATGAGACTTTTTCAAATGTTCAAACTTAATTAGAAATCAATGAATAGAGAATTCAATACACCAATCATGAAGATTTCCACCTATTTTGAGCTTGACGGAATTTAGGTTAATGTGGTCGTAAAAAATAAATGCAGTCTCTATGTATTTAGAGTATTTAGTGTGCGAGTGTTGAACTGAATTAGATGTAATGTACATGTCAATAATGTTGCCTCAATAAACAATTGTAGCTTTAGGAGGTGGGATGTAACGTCCTAATTCTCGTTAGAAATTTCAGAAACTAGCATTAATTAATATTAATAATATTATAATTATGGATAAAAACTCTAAAGAGCTTTTAATGAATAGAACGAATGAAAGGCATTCGATAAATTTTAAGAAATAAAATAATAAATGTGAAACTAAAATAATAATAATAATAATAATAATAATAATAATAATAAATTTAAGGTAAGGGGTTGAATGTGACAAGTTGTAAATATGTCTTTAGTCAAGAAATTTGTTTTCTGGGTAGATAGTGTCGTTATGGGAGAATTAGGGATGAAATTGTAATACCTGTATTTCTCTCTTGGAAATCGTCGGGAGAGAGTTGGGCACTTCTCTTGTGACCGACTCCAATTTATGTATGCCCTTAAGAGCTCCACTCAAGCACCATAGTTTTTGATCGTTTGTGCCAAGAATCAGTATCAAGAAAAAAGAAAAAAATAATAAAAGAATGCAACGAAGGGATTTTGAAGAAGAGTGAGTCAAGATCTTCGTCGGCGATAGTTACAGGAGGAGGAAGGTACTGACGGGTAAAGATCGTAATCTAACCGTATTAAGTATCAAATAATCTCATTTCCACTTTCTTTTATTTTTCTTTTGGCTACCGGGAATAGCCACCACTACTTCCGCAACCACGATCGTCGACGTGTTCCTTCTGCCACTAACAGCCCCCAAAGAGTGGGTGTGTTTGGGTGGTGCATTTACTTCCTACCATTGGCCCTTCGATTTCTATTGTTTTGTGAAGTTGGTTGTCGATTGTCGCCCTTAACCACCAGCTACCTCCTGCTGCCGATGTGTGTGTGTGTGTTTGTTTCAGCCACCATAGGCCACCCTGCAAATGCGCTTATGGTTGTATTACTTTTGATGGTTCACAAATGAATGTAAAAGCATTATTTTCCAATCATTCCACTTATACTTAATCAGCATCATTCTTTGTTTTGGGGTAGTTTGACCATTATTGACCACCACAACACCACCATCCGACCACCAATAAGTGGTAGTTTTATGAGGGACTCAAATTTTAATACATTTCGTGTCATAAGGAGCGTAATGGGTTGTAACTTAACCCTAATAAGATGATTTTTTTATGTCAAGTTCCTAACTCTAAATGCTCATTAAGCCAAGAATCAAGACGTTTGGGTTAACTTGAATTACATATATTGATAGCCTAATAAGTAACCATTAATTATGATAAAAGTTTTGAAGTTAAAGCTTAATCATTAAGTCCTGCATGGGACACCTAAAGTGACCTAAAGGTAAATATGATCAATTTCACTGAATCTATCCTCAAACTTCTAAAAATCGTACAAGAATATCGAAAGCTCCAAAAATCATAAATTTTAGTCTTCTGGAAAGTTTGATGAGTCTAGTTTCCCTAAACTTTGAATTAAATTACCAAATTCCAACTTCTTGTAGGGTATAATTCACAATCTTCTTAAACTGGTATGTATTGTCACATATTTCATAAGTTGTCTTTCAAAAATTATAATAAATTCATTAGAACTCCGAATGTCAAATTTTCATAGTCTGTAGTTAGATATAGATGTCTAGTTTGCTCCATATCATGGGCAAGATGAAATTCCTAGTGCTACTAACATCGATTTTCATCATAACCAAACCGATCCATCTATTTTTATCTGAGAATCATTCCATGCTACCATATCCTGACTTTTATATGCATGTGACATTATTTTCACAATGTCTTCCATTGACCTTCTTTAATAGTAAGTTCAATAGTGAATTTACTATGATAGACGTTGCTATGATATACCGACTAAACTACGATATAAACTAGGATAATCTATCAAGGTGCCTATCGAATCGAATTTTTGAACTATTTCGAATGGAGTTATGAGATTTTATTGTACTATAATAACACACATAGAATCTCTGTTCTATACTTTTGTTGATATAAAAATTTCCGTATAGGTGAATAAACAGGAGATGCCTAAAATATAATTTAAGTGTAGCAAGGTCTATTATATCAAATTCACTAGACGTGTTTCTGTTTCTTGCGTGCCTAAACATTTGGTAACTGTGGATCTTCTCCTCGATATCTAAATCTCATAATTACAAATATAATAACTCTTTTAAAAGAACCGGCCATAGGCAGGCTATACACTAACACCTGCGATCGTTTGATTAGGAGAGGAGACTTTTTCAAATAATCAAACTTAATTAGAAATCAATGAATAGAGAATTCAATAAACCAATCATGAAGATTTCCGCCTATTTTGAGCTTGACCGAATTTACGTTAATGTGGTAGAAAAAAATAAATGCAGTCTCTATGTATTAAGAGTATTTAGTGGTCGAGTATTGAACCGAATTATATGTAATGTACATGTCAATAATGTTGCCTCAATAAACAATTGTAGCTTTAGGAGGTGGGATGTAACGTCCTAATTCTCGTTAGAAATTCCAGAAACTAGCATTAATTAATATTAATAATATTATAATTATGGATAAAAATTCTAAAGAACTTTTAGTGAATAGAACGAATGAAAGGCATTCAATAAATTTTAAGAAATAAAATAACAAATGTGAAAATAAAATAATAATAATAATAATAATAATAATAATAATAATAACAATAATAATAATAATAATAATAATAAATTTAAGGTAAGGGGTTGAATGTGACAAGTTGTAAATATGTCTTTAGTCAAGAAATTTGTTTTCTGGGTAGATAGTGTCGTTATGGGAGAATTAGGGATGAAATTGTAAAACCTGTATTTCTCTCTTGGAGATCGTCGGGAGAGAGTTGGGCACTTTTCTTGTGGCCGACTCCAATTTATGTACGCCCTTAAGAGCTCCACTCAAGCACCATAGTTTTTGATCGTTTGTGCCAAGGATGAGTATCAAGAAAAAAGAAAAAAAAAATAATAAAAGAAGGCAACAAATGGATTTTGAAGAAGAGTGAGTCAAGATCTTCATCGACGATAGTTACCGGAGGAGGAAGGTACTCACGGGTAAAGATCGTAATCAAACCGTATTAAGTATCAAATAATCTCATTTCCACTTTCTTTTCCTTTTCTTTTGTCTACCGGGAATAGCCACCACTACTTCCGCAACCATGATCGTCGGCGTGTTCCTTCTACCACTAACAGCCCCAAAGTGGGTGTTTTGGGTGGTGCGTTTACTTCCTGCCACTGGCCCTTCGATTTCTATTGTTTTGTGAAGTTGGTGGTCGATTATCGCCCTTAACCACCAGCTACCTCCTGATACAAATGTATGTGTATGTGTGTGTGTGTTTGTTTCAGCCACCATAGGCCACCCTTCAAATGCGCTTATGGTTGTATTACTTTGATGGTTCACAAATGAATGTAAAAGCATTATTTTCCAATTATTCCACTTATACTTAATCAACATCATATTATGTTTTAGGGTAGTTTGACCATTATAGACCACCACAACACCACCATCCGACCACCAATAGGTGGTAGTTTTATGAGGGACTCGATTTTTAAGACATTTGGTATCATAAGGAGCGTAATGGGTTGTAACTTAACCATAATAAGATGATTTTTTTTATGTCAAGTTCCTAACTCTAAATGCTCATTAAGCCAAGAATCAAGACGTTTGGGTTAAGTTGAATTACATATATTGATAGCCTAATAAGTAACCAGTAATTATGATAAATGTTTTAATGTTAAAGCTTAATCATTAAGTCCTTCATGGCACACCTAAAGTGACCTAAAGGTAAATATGATCAATTTCACTGAATGTATCCTCGAACTTCTAAAAATCGTACAAGAATATCGAAAGCTCCAAAAATCATAAATTTTAGATTTCTGGAAAGTTTGATGAGTCTAGTTTCTGTAAACGTTGAATTAAATTACCAAATTCCAACTTCTTGTAGGGTATAATTCACAATCTTCTTAAACTGGTATGTATTGTCACATATTTCATAAGTTGTCTTTCAAAAATTATAATAAATTTATTAGAACTCCGAATGTCAAATTTTCATGGTCTGTAGTTAGATATAGTACTCCACAGCCGCCATCATCGTCTTCAATCGCCGCAACTTATCACTACTGCACAACACCGCTGCAGCGCTGCCAACGCAGTGATGGACTTCGCTCACTACTTGCTGAGCAACACCATCAACCGTCGCACGCAAAAGGACCACCATCGTCTAATTTCGATCGCCGCCATCGTTGTAAGTTTATTCCCTTTATTTAGTTTGATTTTCCGAAATGGGTTTGATTTGATGAACTGACTTGAATGGTTTATTAATTCTGATTTGGGATTTTTGATTTGTAAACTGATTTTATTTTAATTTAACACTCTCAAAAGATTAATTTGTGCTATGGATTTGTTAGTTTGGCTTGGTTTGCTTTTGGATGGTTATCTGGGACAACAGGGAAACGAACTAAGCTTAACAGAGATGGAAAAAATTAAATTTCTTTAACTGTTTTGTTTAAAGGTCTTTTCTAATTTAGTGCTTTGTATTTGTTTAATGTTTAATGGTTTTGGTAATTGTGTTCAACATTGTTTAATGTATTTTTGTTTAACCCAATAACAGGTGCAATGGAAAGATTTTATAGTAGAACATCCACATCAGGACCATCTTCATTAGGACCATCTTTAGCTGAAATTGCCCAACCTACTTTTATTCCACCAATATCGAGTGAAATTGATTCAAGTGACATTCCTTGGGATCCGACTGATAGGAAAAAAAATTCAGATTATCACCCTAATTAAAGAGACAATATAAGACGAAAATATTTGATTAAAGGACAATGTCAACCGCGTCTTAAAAAGTACCGTGTAAGAATGTTTGGAAATAGGGGAAGACGTTTTAATCCCGTTATAAGTTTGGTAAAATCAACCACTGCAACTTTAAAAAAATATGAGAAATGATGGGTTTGATGCACGTATTTTGGATATCACTTCTTTTTGTGAGAATAATAACATTCAAATGGTGAACATGGAGGAAGTTTATGTTAATCCAAGAGCCTGAAGACAGTACACCAATATCTCCAATCGCCATTATTACAAGTTTTTTTTGTTTCAACATGGTTTTGGATATGCAAATTCAAGAGTTCGGTGATCGTTTTAATGAAGTCAGTTCCGAATTGCTCATTTGTATGACAGGTTTGAATCCACATGATTCATTTTGTGACTTTGACCAATCAAAGTTACAGAAGTTGATCGATTTCTATCCACATGATTTTACCTTTAAAGATAGGTTGAATATTCTAAATGAACTTTGGGTTTACCCCACTTTTATGAAACAAGATGCAAGATTTGCTACTTTGAAGAGTATATCCGACCTTGCTAAGGTGATTGTGGAAAGCAATATGCATCTTAACTTTCTTTTGGTTTACCAGTTATTGAAGTTGTCATTGCTTTTGCCAGTTGCAACCGCAACGGTTGAGAGATGTTTTTCGACGATGAAGCTTGTCAAGTTAGATTTGCGGAATCGGATTTCGGATGTATTTTTAAATGATTGTGAAATTTGCGCGCTTGAAACAGAAGAATTTTCCAAGGTCACGAATGAAAGTATTATCAAACGTTTCTTAACTATGTCCCCTCGTAGATTTCAATTGTAAAATGACATTTAGTTGAATATTTTAATGTTATTCTACTTTTAAGTGTTTATTATTATTATTATTATTAATTTACATAGTCAACGGTCAACAATGCACCCCACTTGACTTCCGGGCTGGATCCGCCACTTTCTAGCAGATAGACAGACTTTCATACTGCTGATAATGTGTTTTTTTTTTTTTTTTTTTTTTTTGGTTTGACAACCGGCCTGAATGTCTCATCACAATCTACTGATTGACGTTGAAATGATCGTTAGCAGCCAAGCAGGTCTTGTGTCTGGATAGAGAACCAACTACATGAGTGTCTCATTCTTTAATCCTTCAAACGACCCTTGGCCGGGACCGTAGGCGGTAGCAACCAAACAGGCCTTGAGTGCGTAGGCAATTTGCCGATCTTTGATCCCCAAAATTCACCATATAAGTCTCCAAATTTTATTTTGCATAATTATCACACGATTTCTATTTTTATTTTATTCTATTTTAGTGATGGATTATGTGTTTTGATTACTATACGAATATTCTACCTTTATTTAGGGGATTTTAAATGTTAATTTTAGTTGTTCTAAAGAAATCTATAACTTACTTATATTAAATAAGAATGTATTAAAATTGTATAATTAAGAAACTTAATCATATTTTTTAGGTTTTGAGTATTAATTAAGAACGGTGAGGAGCCCAGCATTTGAATTAGTGTTAAAAGTAAAATCGCTTTGTAATTTGTATGCTTATATTCCAAAGTCAAAGTCAACCTTTTATCTACAAACTAGTCCCTGGACTTGGTATTCGGCGCCAGGAAATTAACCACATATATTCGTAAGAAATATTTTCAATTTATGTTTGAGAAAAATATACTTTTGATGAGATACGTTCTATTTATGAGTTTGATAATTATTATAAAAACGTGGGTGGTTCAAATTTTAGCAAAGATTTCAATCAGAAAGTTAAAAGAGAAAGGCTAAAAATCTGAACATACGTAATATCAATTTGTTCATTGCTTCATTGGTTTTTAGAATGCGAATTAAGCACTCTATAGGGAATAAGTTAACACGCCATATATCTTCAACGCTGCACCTGTATACCCTAAAATAGAATCAGTTGAACACCATCCTCCTTCCCGCATTTTTCAAACACCTTTGAATTGATCACCATCCTCGTTCCGAGGTTTTTCAAACACCTTAATTTGAACTGATCACAATTTTTATAACCCCATTTGAAGTCAACTATATGCTCTCTGCTCTATGTAAATAAGCCATTGCTATTGATCAAGCTCACCAAATTAACTAAACATGAAGAAGTCTCAACTTAGTTCTTCAGTTTTGCTCATGGTTCTAAGTTTCTTGTTTTGTGTTTCATGGGCAACGTCCTTATCATCCTCAAGTTCTGGCGATCTAATAAGCTGCCTACTGTCCAAATCCAAGAATGTGACTACCATCTCTCAACTCATTTTCACCCCTGTCAATGCTTCCTTCCTACCCATTTGGCAAGTGGCAGTTCAAAACACCAGGTTCCTTAAGCCCTCCACACGTAGACCATCAGTCATCGTGATACCTATGGAGGAAACCCTTATACAAACATGTGTATACTGCGCCAAGAAACACGGCTACGAGATCAGGATCAGGAGTGGGGGCCATGACTACGAGGGCCTCTCATACACTGCTGATGTTCCCTTTGTTATGCTTGATTTCACCAACATGAGGTCTATAGACGTGGACGTAGCAAAAAGGACTGCTTGGGTCCAAGCAGGCGCTACGCTTGGTGAACTCTACTACAAAATTTCGCGAGAGACCGATACCTTGTATTTCCCGGCAGGTGTTTGCCCAACGGTGGGTGTTGGTGGTTACATGGGCGGTGGTGGCTACGGAAACCTGTTGAGAAAATACGGTACTGCTGCCGATAATGTTCTGGATGCTCGCTTCATGGATGTTGATGGGAATATTCTCGACAGGAAATCAATGGGAGAAGATTTGTTTTGGGCGATCCGAGGAGGTGGTTCTTCAAGTTTCGGAATTGTTCTTGCATGGAAGCTGAGCTTGGTTCCAGTTCCAAAAAAAGTAACCGTCTTTATAGTGAATAAAACTTTGGAACAAGGGGCAACCGAAATCTTCCATAAATATCAATACGTTGCACCAAATATCGATAGAAATTTGCACATAAGAACTCAAGTTTTTGCCGAATATATCGGCAACACCACCAAGAAAAGCATAAGAATTATGTTTGAAGGAATATATCAGGGCACAACCGACACATTGCTTCCGTTGCTTTCCAGAAAATTTCCAGAGCTCGGTGTTACCCGAGAGATTTGTGAAGAAATTAGAATGGTCCAGTCGACCCTTGTGTTTTGGGGCTTGCCAAGCTCCACCCCGACTCAGATTCTTACGAACCGATCTGCCATTGCCAAGCTGAACAACAAAAGCAAATCAGATTATGTCCGGACACCCATCCCCGTAAGTGGGCTCAGAAAGATATGGAGAAAGCTTATCCAAAACGATGAATCAGCGCTTCTGATGATCAATCCATTTGGCGGAAGGATGGCTGATTTCTCAGAGACTGCAATTCCATATCCTCATAGAGCGGGCGTGTTGTTACAAATTCTCAAGACTGTCGATTTTAACGGTCAACCTTCAGACACAACCCCTACATCCCTCAGGAGGATAGCTTGGCTGTGAAGCTTGGATGCGTTAATGAGGCGTTATGTGTCAAACAACCCCAGAGAGGCATATTCCAACTACAATGATATGGATTTGGGTGTTGGAAGTGCTAACTATGAAGAAGCAAGTGTTTGGGGTGAGAGATACTAGAGGAGGGACAACTTCAAGAAGTGATTCGAATCAAGGCCAAAGTCGATCCTCACAATTTCTTTAGGCGCCCACAGAGTATCCCTGTTTTCTAAAACCCCCGATCAGCTAAGCGGTTGAAGAAAGACTCAGCAGATGCATTTTATTCTTTTAATTGTTTTCATGAAAAACTAGCAACAATGCTACTTTCTGTCGGTTTCTTTTCCTAGTGTATATCATCTCCATGCTAACAAAGATGTCTAAAAGCATGTGGTCAAATTCTAATTATGAATTTATCCGACAAATACATTGTCTTATTAAGACATTTTATATCATATTTCTTTCTTATACTTCCTCTTGTCTAAAAATATGTTTTTGATTAAAATAGTTTGGGTCAATACAACTTTAGACTTGGGATACGTACTATGAAAAACAAAAAAAAGAAAAAAAAAAGAGGTTAAATGTATCATTCCGACGGCCTACACCGAACCCGCCGTAGAGTTATCATGTGGGGGTAAATCCTGAAACATTATGATCAATATTTTGGCAGGACAATAACTTTAAAACATTAACCTTATTTTTGAAACATTATGATCAATATTTTGGCAGGACAATAACTTTAAAACATTAACCTTATTTTTGAATTTTCACAGCTAATTCTTTCTAAACGTCAATTAGGCAATACATATGATGCGCTCATTCCTTTTAATAGATTCCATTTCAATAGGAAAACTTGTGTCTTGAAGGTATGAGATGACTAATTATATCTTGGTTAAGTTGGTCTCGTTAAATATTTTTGAATAAACGTTAAAAGTATATTACTTTGTTAACGAGAAGCATCGTGTTGCAATTACTAGTCATGTGGGCTGAGATCGATCGGAATCAAGAATCAGAAGACTAGACGTGTTTATGTTTCTTGCGTGCCTAAAGATTTGGTAATTGTGGACCTTCTCCTCGATATCTAAATCACATAATTACAAATATAATAAAACTTTTAAAAGAACCGGCCATAGGCAGGCTATGCACTAACACTTGCGATAGTTTGATAAGGAGATGAGACTTTTTCAAATGTTCAAACTTAATTAGAAATCAATGAATAGAGAATTCAATACACCAATCATGAAGATTTCCACCTATTTTGAGCTTGACGGAATTTAGGTTAATGTGGTCGTAAAAAATAAATGTAGTCTCTATGTATTTAGAGTATTTAGTGTGCGAGTGTTGAACTGAATTAGATGTAATGTACATGTCAATAATGTTGCCTCAATAAACAATTGTAGCTTTAGGAGGTGGGATGTAACGTTCTAATTCTCGTTAGAAATTTCAGAAACTAGCATTAATTAATATTAATAATATTATAATTATGGATAAAAACTCTAAAGAGCTTTTAATGAATAGAACGAATGAAAGGCATTCGATAAATTTTAAGAAATAAAATAATAAATGTGAAACTAAAATAATAATAATAATAATAATAATAATAATAATAATAATAATAATAATAATAAATTTAAGGTAAGGGGTTGAATGTGACAAGTTGTAAATGTGTCTTTAGTCAAGAAATTTGTTTTCTGGGTAGATAGTGTCGTTATGGGAGAATTAGGGATGAAATTGTAATACCTGTATTTCTCTCTTGGAAATCGTCGGGAGAGAGTTGGGCACTTTTCTTGTGACCGACTCCAATTTATGTATGCCCTTAAGAGCTCCACTCAAGCACCATAGTTTTTGATCGTTTGTGCCAAGAATCAGTATCAAGAAAAAAGAAAAAAATAATAAAAGAATGCAACGAAGGGATTTTGAAGAAGAGTGAGTCAATATCTTCGTCGGCGATAGTTACCGGAGGAGGAAGGTACTGACGGGTAAAGATCGTAATCTAACCGTATTAAGTATCAAATAATCTCATTTCCACTTTCTTTTATTTTTCTTTTGGCTACCGGGAATAGCCACCACTACTTCCGCAACCACGATCGTCGACGTGTTCCTTCTGCCACTAACAGCCCCCAAAGAGTGGGTGTTTTGGGTGGTGCATTTACTTCCTACCATTGGCCCTTCGATTTCTATTGTTTTGTGAAGTTGGTTGTCGATTGTCGCCCATAACCACCAGCTACCTCCTGCTGCCGATGTGTGTGTGTGTGTGTGTTTGTTTCAGCCACCATAGGCCACCCTGCAAATGCGCTTATGGTTGTATTACTTTTGATGGTTCACAAATGAATGTAAAAGCATTATTTTCCAATCATTCCACTTATACTTAATCAGCATCATTCTTTGTTTTGGGGTAGTTTGACCATTATTGACCACCACAACACCACCATCCGACCACCAATAAGTGGTAGTTTTATGAGGGACTCAATTTTTAATACATTTGGTGTCATAAGGAGCGTAATGGGTTGTAACTTAACCCTAATAAGATGATTTTTTATGTCAAGTTCCTAACTCTAAATGCTCATTAAGCCAAGAATCAAGACGTTTGGGTTAACTTGAATTACATATATTGATAGCCTAATAAGTAACCATTAATTATGATAAAAGTTTTGAAGTTAAAGCTTAATCATTAAGTCCTGCATGGGACACCTAAAGTGACCTAAAGGTAAATATGATCAATTTCACTGAATCTATCCTCAAACTTCTAAAAATCGTACAAGAATATCGAAAGCTCCAAAAATCATAAATTTTAGTCTTCTGGAAAGTTTGATGAGTCTAGTTTCCCTAAACTTTGAATTAAATTTACAAATTCCAACTTCTTGTAGGGTATAATTCACAATCTTCTTAAACTGGTATGTATTGTCACATATTTCATAAGTTGTCTTTCAAAAATTATAATAAATTCATTAGAACTCCGAATGTCAAATTTTCATAGTCTGTAGTTAGATATAGATGTCTAGTTTGCTCCATATCATGGGCAAGATGAAATTCCTAGTGCTACTAACATCGATTTTCATCATAACCAAACCGATCCATCTATTTTTATCTGAGAATCATTCCATGCTACCATATCCTGACTTTTATATGCATGTGACATTATTTTCACAATGTCTTCCATTGACCTTCTTTAATAGTAAGTTCAATAGTGAATTTACTATGATAGACGTTGCTATGATATACCGACTAAACTACGATATAAACTAGGATAATCTATCAAGGTGCCTATCGAATCGAATTTTTGAACTATTTCGAATGGAGTTATGGGATTTTATTGTACTATAATAACACACATAGAATATCTGTTCTGTACTTTTGTTGATATAAAAATTTCCGTATAGGTGAATAAACAGGAGATGCCTAAAATATAATTTAAGTGTAGCAATGTCTATTATATCAAATTCACTATTGAACTAACTATTAAAGAAGCTCGATGGAAGACATTGTGAAAATAATGTCATGTGCATATAGAAGTTGGTATGTGATGGAATTAAATGATTCTTAGATAAACATAGATGAATCGGTTTGGTTATCGTGAAAACCGATGTTAGTAGCATGTTGATGAAATCATGCTTTCGGGGCCTATTTAAGACAACATAATCGTTTCTAAAGGTATCAGATATGATTCAGATATATACTTGATATCCCCGAAAACATGGTGGTCGATGCATGTACATTGCCACCTTCATGTGGTCGTGTACAAATGGTTTCTTCTAGGCATGAGCAAACGAACCGAACCGGACGAAACCGGCCCGACCCGGGAACCGGCTTCGGCCAAAATCAAGAACCGAACCGGCCCGGCGGTTCTACCGGTTCCGGGTTTTACCGGGTTTTCGATTTTGGAACCGGTTTGATTTGACACGCTTCCTTGCGGGGCTTGTAACTCATTCAAATTTTAACCAAATCAAGCGTTTTTATAGGCTAAACTTAACTGCAAAACCTAACTATGTGTAGGAAAAAGATTCAGGTCAAACAAAGCTTAAATTAATTGAGTTATGCACGTTTGAACAACAAAGTTAGATTATGTTTAATTGTTGTAACATAAAAAAAATTCTGATTTGACACCCTTCCTTGCTGGGCTTGTAACTCATTCAATTTAAAACCAAATCAAGCGTTTTTATAGTCTAAAATTAACTACAAAATATAAACTACGTGTAGGAAAAAAATTCAGGTCAAAAAACTTTAATTGAGTGAGTTATGAACATTTGAACAACAATGTCAGATTATGTTTAATTGTTGTAACATAAAAAAAAATTCTGATTTGACACCCTTCCTTGCGGGGTTTGTAACTCATTCAATTTTTAACCAAATCAAGCGTTTTTATAGTCTAAACTTAACTACAAATCCTAATCTACATGTAGGAAAAAGATTCATGTCAAAACAAGTTAAATTAAGTGATATATGCACATTTGAACAACAAAGTCAGATTACATTTAATTGCTGAAACATAAAAAAAATTCTTATTTGATACCCTTCCTTGCGGGACTTGTAACTCATTCCATTTTTAACCAAATCAAGCGTTTTTGTAATCTAAATTTAACTACAAATCATAATCTACATGTAGGAAATAGATCCAGGTCAAAAAAATTTAAATTCTGTGAGTTATGCAACTTTCAAAATTTGAGTGAGTTATCTGGTCCGGTTCCCGGTTTTGGGCCGGTTCCAACGACCGGTTCTTACTGGGTTCCAGTCCAAAAAATTGAAGAAATTATACTAGCGGTCCCTCCCGACCGGTTCCATCGGGTTCTGGTCCCGGTACCGGTTCCGGCTGGTTCCCCGGTCCATATGCTCATCCCTAGTTTCTTCACATCTAGCAGTAGTGGCGGATTCAATGTATGGGAAGGGGGGTGCATGGACCCCACTAAAAAGTGGGCCCCACCAGGAATACATATTAAAAAAAAAACTCAGCTTATGGTCCCCACTCACAATAGATTTGTCCCCACTACTCCCACTCATCCTCACTACTCTCTCTTCTGATTTTTCACTCCCGATTTTTCACTTCTTTCTTTATAGTTTTGGCCTAGCATACCAAATGCACTGAGTAGTAACAAAGTTAAACACTCCACAGCCATTGGAATTTAGTACTCCACAGCCGTCGACATCGTCTTCAATCGCCGCAACCTATCACTGCTGCATAACACCGCTGCAGTGCTGCCAACGCAGTGACAGACTTCGCTCACCACTTACTGAGCAACACCATCTACCGTCGCGCACAACCGGACTACCATCGTCTGATTTTGTTCGCCACCATCATTGTAAGTTTATTCCCTTTATTTAGTTTGATTTTCCCAAATGGGTTTGATTTGATGAACTGATTTGAATGGTTTATGAATTCTGATTTGGGATTTTTGATTTGTAAACTGATTTTATTTTGATTTAACACTCTCAAAAAATTAATTTGTGTTATGGATTTGTTAGTTTGACTTGGTTTGCTTTTGATATAGGGAAACGAACTAAGCTTAACAAAGATGGAAAAAATTAATTTTCTTTAACTGTTTTTTTTAATGGTCTTTTCTAATTTAGTGTTTTATATTTGTTTAATGTTTAATGGTTTTGGTAATTGTGTTTAACATTGTTTAATGTTTTTTTTGTTTAAACCAATAACAGGTGCAATGGAAAGATTTTACAGTAGAACATCCACATTAGGACCATCTTCAGCTGAAATTCCCCAACCTACTTTTATTCCACCAATACCGAGTGAAATTTATTCAAGTGACATTCTTTGGGATCCGGCTGATAGGAAATTTTTTTCAGATTATCACCCTAATTAAAGAGACAATATAAGACGAAAATATTTGATTAAAGGACCATGTCAACCGCGTCTTAAAAAATACCGTGTAAGAATGTTTGGAAATAAGGAAGAGGTTTTAATGACGATTCACCAATTTCCACCAAGATAAACGAAATGTATTATTAGGTTTTAATTGGTTTTGAAACTCCTAGATTCTTTTGAGATTCATTGAACTTTTCAATGGCATGTTTCAATCTCGAGTGTGCCCTTCAGGTTTTGTGACTGGGATATCGAGGATCACAAAACAAGGTGTGAAGTAACCATGCAAATATACTTGGTACCCTTAATATTTACCCCTCAATCCATGTGCCGGTTAACCACACACGCTCCAACGATACTATGATAAACATTAAGTTACCCTTTGCCTACCTTGTTAAGTCCAGGTTAGTGTGCCGGTTAACCACACACGCTCCACTAACAGCTTAAACAAAGTGCAAAGTGTAATTTCATGGATTAGCACCTTATTCACATTTTCCTAAGTAACTAAGATTGTGAATTTATAAGTGTTTAGTTACTTAGTATTTATCATTATACTTATAATGAAGGGATAATTATAGTCCTTGTCCTACCTGTTCGGCTAACGACCCTCCACCGGTCAAGGAAGCGGTGAGTGAGAGTGGACACCCATTAAACTGCCATTTTATAGGCAGTAACCTTATACCCCCCTTATAGACCGGCTTCGTGAATGAGGCCTACTAATGGTAAGACGACTTGCTCTTATACATATAATATATTAAACTTTTAATATTATAATAGTATAAGGGTGTATTTTAGACATTTAAAATACTTGGTGGTTTAATCTATTAATTAAACTAGACTTTTAATTTAATTAAACTCAAACCATATATTTATGGATTAATAATACTCTTTTAATTAAAGGTTTTAATTAACTATTAATAAAGTCCATAAGAGTTAATTTGAACTATTCAACAAAACATCATAATTCCAATTATTAAACTCAAAATTAAAACCATTTAATTAATTGTTTAAGTTATGAACCCAAGAGTTTTAGAATTCAATTCTTTTTTTCATAAAAAACTTTTCTCAAATTCCAAAACTTGAGGGCAAGTTTTGTAATTCTTGAAAACCTTTGGATTCCATAACTTATGGAATTAATGGTGTTTTATGATGAAACTTTCCATGTTCCATAACTTAAGAACAAGTTATGGAATTCTTTAAAACATTAACACCAAATTTTGTAACTCCATAAAAACTTTGAATCAAATTTTTTTTTTTTAAAAAAAAACTTTCATATCCATAACTTATGAAAATTTCAAAAACCCTTAAGATCACAACTTAAAAAAAAAAACTTTTGAGCTCCAAAATTTTATGACAAAATATGTAACTCCTTAAAACATTTAGATCAAACTTTTAAAACTAATAAAATAATCATATCATTTTATCTTTTACTAAATTTGACCTAATTCAACTCATATAACAAATGATTCAAATTTTACAAATAATTCGTTTTTCACAAAACAAGTAATTATCTTAAAATTTGACAAACGTCATGTTTTTTTTTCCTTTTTTTCCAACTTGAAAATAAAACATTTGCATCAATATAACAGAAAACAACCCATGTCTCTGATACTACTGTTGGCTTTTGAGCATTCTAACACTCTTATGGTGTACATGCAACCCTATAAACCTTGGATCTCTGTTTTCTCTATTATACATGCAAATATTAACTATTCCAAGGTTTCATCCTAACTAGCATATTATGAAGCACCTATACTACAAAGTTCTAGTTAGATGACATACTTTTTGATGTAACATGATGTCTTCAAGCTTTAAGAGCTTAGCCCCAATAGTGTGGAAGCCTCAAATGGAATCACAAATCACCAAAACACCTTGGAAGAACTTGAGAGAATATGTATGCACACTAAAATCGGCCCACTCTTATTTTCACACACTTGTGTCAATTTTGTGAGCCAATGACCCCTTTATATATTATGGAGGATTAGGGTTACATCCATGTAAACCCTAATACCCATGACCTTTCATTTACATAGGATCCATGGGTTAAAAGCTCCATGGACCATCCATGAAAGCTTAGCCCAACCTAAATGAACTTGGCCCATTCCATATATATAAGAGTCCATATTTAATTAGTTCTTTTTGATCACTTAATTAATTCTAAATTAATTCTTGATCAATACTAATTAAATAATACGATTCCATATTAATATATTAGAACTTATAATATATTAATATAAATCATAAATATACAATTTTCAAAAGACTATCCATATAAATTGTGCCGGTGAAGTGCAACCCAAATGGACCATGCCGGGTCGGGTCAAGTACATACCAAATATAGTTATGGACTTAGACATTAATCCAACATGTATGAGGTCCAACAAACCCTCACCCCTCTCACAAGAACCAGTGAAGGGTGACTTTGTCATTTTTCCAAGTATCATCCGACTTTAGGTCAAATGATTCCTAACTCCAGCCTTTTGGAGTTGGCCTATGCGCTTCTTGTTAACATGTCCAAGACGACAATGCCATAAGTATGTTTTGTCTAAGCTATTTGAAGAATCAATACACAACACATTATTTCCTAGATTATCTACAACATTCACAGCTTCATATACACTATCACAAGGTAATGCTTTAAAGTAAAATACATCATTGTAATAAACGTTAATAGCACCATTATCATTATCAAATGAAAAGGAAAAACCTTGTTTGTACAAGCCATGAAAGGAAATAATATTTCTCACCATTTGAAACGAGTAACAACATTTATTCAAATCTAACATTAACCCATTATTAAGCAATAAAGAATAAACTCCTATCTTGGTAACATGTGATGCTTTCCTATTCCCCACGATTAAGTTTATCTTCCCATGCTCCATTTTCTCACTTCTTCTTAGGCCCTGCAAATCAGTACAAATGTGAATACCACAACCTGTATCAAGCACCCAAGAGTTAGTATGTAATGAGTTTTTAGACAATATAGTGTAAATACCTGCATGGGTGGGTTTAACTTTCCCATCCTTTACATCCTGCAAGTATTTAGGGCAGCTTCGCTTCCAGTGCCCCTTTTCCTGGCAGTAGAAGGATTGTGCTTCCTTTGGGTTTGAAGAAGGAGGAATGGAACCTTTCTTGGTTCCACTTGAAGAGGAGCCATCAAGAGACTTTCCCTTGGTACCCTTCGAAGGGGTCTTTCTCTTCTTCCCCTTTCCCTGCCCAATTGCCAAGAGAGGAGCAGTAGTAGGAGTAGGAATAACTCCTGATTTACTTTTAAGGCCACTTTCAACGGTCCTTAAAAGTCCTTGAAGCTTACTTAGTGTGACTTCCTCCTTGTTCATATGATAAGTCATACGAAACTGATCATAACTTGTAGGTAAGGAACGGAGAATGATGTCAATCGCCATGTCCTCAGGAAAGTCCACATTAAGCTTCAGTAACCGGTCCACGAACCTTTGCATTTTCTGCAAGTGACCGGTGAGGGATTCTCCCTCTTTCATCCTAGCTGTTATCATGGAGGAAATGATTTCATACCTCTCCCGAAGAGCACTCTGATGGTACCTATCCATCAGATCCTGGTGCATCTCAAAAGGGTAGAAATCTTCATAGGATTTCTGGAGTTCTGCTGTCATTGTGGCCAACATGATGCAAGACACCTTAGTGGCATCTTTCTCATGGGTAGTGTACTCAGCAATCTCCTCAGGAGTAGCAGTTGACTCATCGATAACCTTTAGCTCCTTATCGAGGACATACTCTTTGCCCTCATAGCGAGTAATCATTCTGATGTTGCTAATCCATTCATTGAAATTGGAACCATCAAAAGTGACTTTCCCACACAAGTTCATTAGGGAAAAGGAGCCTATAGGGTTTGAGCCAGTAGCAGTGTTGGAAGACATATGAAAAAGAAGAAAGGCAAGTTTTATTAGATAAATATTCCTTAATAAGTCTCCCAAATGAAGTATTAAGGCTAGGATCCAAGCTATAAAATATTTGAAGGTAGGTAAATGACGATTTACCAATTTCCACCACGAAAACGAAATAGATTATTAAGTTTTATTGGATTTGAAATTCCTAGTTCTTTTGAGATACATTGAACTTTCAATGGCATGTTTGAATCTCGATTGTGCCCTCTCAGGTTTGTGACTGGGATGCCGAGGATCACAAACAAGGTATGAATAACCATGCAAATTGACTAGGTACCCTTAACTTTTATCACCTAATCGATGTGTCGGTTAACCACACGCGCTCCACCGATCTATGATAAAATTAAGTTACCCTTTGCCACCCTTACTAGTCCTTGTTAGTGTGCCGGTTAACCACACGCACTCCACTAACGACTTGGTAAGGTACAAAGTGTAATTTCATGGGTTAGCACCTATTTCACATTTTCCTAAAGTAACTAAGATTCGGAATTATTAAAGTGTAGTTACTTTAAAATTTCATTATACTTTTAATGAGGATTTAAATTCCTTGTCCTACCCGTTCGGCTAACGACCCTCCACCAGTCAAGGAAGCGGTCGGTGAGAGTGGACACCCATTAAGCTGTCATTTTGTAGGCAACAACCTTATACCCCCCTTATAGACCGGCTTCGTGAATGAGGACTACTAACGGTAAGACTGACTTATTCTTATACATATCCATATATTTAAACTTTTAATATAATAATAGTATAAGGGTTGAATTTTAAAATTTTAAAATTCTAAGGTTCATTTTGGAAATTAAAGTATTAGGGTGTAAGACTTTACAAATTCCAAAACTTGAGGGCAAGTATTGAAACTATTCAAGACCTTTCATTTCATAACTTATGAGTTTAATGGTTCATAAAAATGAAGACTCTTCATTTTATGTAACCTCTTATTCTTTAATGACACTTTTAAAGAAGTGACTTTTGGTTATCCATAACTTGAGGACAAGTTATGGATTCCATCATTAGCCATTAAGATCAAGAATCACACTTACAAGCAAGTTACACATAATTCCTATGATCTTCTAAAACTCATAAGAACATGAACATTCATATCAAAATTTCAAGAATCATATTAACACATATAAAACATGAAATTTTTTATATTAACCATTGTAAACGGATTAGCATAAGCATTACACCATCTAGAACAAGTTTTAAAACACCAAAATAGTTTAGGGTAATGTTTCTAGTCCATTTCCAGTAGCAAAACTCGAAAATCTGCATTCAGGTCCTCCTACTCGTCGAGTGCAAGAACCTACTCGACGAGTAGGATGAATTTTCACATGGACTCGGCGAGTTCATGCTGCAGAGTCCAGATTTTTGAGCTTTTTCAACAAGTTTGCATCAAGTATCAAGAAAACAAGCCTAGGCTCTGATACCACTATTGGGTTTTGAGCATTCTAACACTCCTATGGTGTACATGCAACCCTAGAAACCTTGTATCTATGTTTTCTCTAAATACATGCAATTTTGATTTTCCAATGTTTACTTCCTATCTAGGATGTTATGGGGAACTTGTAATACAAAACTCAAGTAGAATAACATACCTTTTAGTAGCTTGGTGTCACACCCCCAAACTAGAACGGCGGAAACGTTCGGGGGTGGAGGACTTTAGGTAAGTATCACAACACATGTAACATAGTAATCAAAGTACAAACAACCATTGCATTAATAAGTATAAGTTTTACATAAGTGTTTAAACATTACATATTCAAACACTAAAGTAGGTACAACAGAAGACAAGAGTCGCGGTACGGTACTAGGTAGTCTTCTCAAAAGCTTCGGGAGTGTACCTGTCTACTGGATTCCTGAGAATACAAGTTATTTTGAAAGAGTAGATCAGCATTTAAGCTGGTGAGTTCATAAGTATTTTAGTTCTGTTAAGTATACCCTAAGTTCTTTGAATAAGTTCACTGGTTTCTCTAGGAAATCCTATATTTTCTGAGATGCTAGATTGATAACCTCAATAGTTTCCCTCTGTAATTACTTAGTTTATACTGATTATACATAACACAATATCGAATGGACAGTTAATTGGGTGCATCTGCCCTAAGCCCACAACCAAACAAGGAACAGGAAGTAAGGCGGAAGTCACACATTTCACTGTCAATCGGATATTACTAATGTATAACTATGATGTAATAACTAAGGAATTATAGAATTAACCAGTAAAGGTCTTTTATGTTATACTAGTTTACAGAGATTGAATGACTAAGTTCCATTTGATAAGTGGTTTAATCCCATAAACCGTTCTCTTTGTATTACTGTTTTGTATTTGTATTCCTTTCTGAAAACTTGTATTTGAGAGTGTGCCTGGCTCCACCAGGTGTTAATGAAAACTGTATTAAACCATTGTATTTTGTATTCTATAAACTGGTACTTTGAAGGTGTACTTTCGTTTATTTGTTTATACACTTAACGTATTGTTAATATCTTTTTAATAAGTAGTTATTATAACCATACTATGACGGATGGCCTGAAACAAACACTTTGTGGGCGTTTAAACTGGTGATAACAATTGTCACTCATCGGCGTGTATGCCGGACTGTAGCTAGCAGCCTGAGTGCGGGGTTGTCAATCCTGATATAGATCTACACACACTTGTTTCGATCCCCGACTGGAGATTCTGGTTATAATGTCAGGACTTTCCTATGTTGTCTAAAATGAATTAAACAACCTGAATATAGAGTCTCATAAAAAGCATATTAAACGTTACATGTATATTAGTTTTGAAAACCCAATCATTCTGAAATAATGATTGACAGTATATTCTTGAATCAAAACCCTAATTTCTTGTAAAATAGTGTATTCTAGTATACTTAAATCAAGAATTATTACCTCGTGTTTGCTAACTCTGGTACTCTGTATAGTACCATTGCTAATGCAAACGCGGAATTGTGTATTATTACCTCGTGTTTGCTAACTCTGGTACTCTGTATAGTACCATTGCTAATGCAAACTCGGCAGGATGTATTATTACCTCTTGTTTGCTAATTCGGGCACTCTGTATAGTAACTTTGCTAATGCAAACCCGGCATTACCACATGTTTGCTAACCCTGGTACTCTGTATAGTACCTTTGTTAATGCAAACTAGGTATGATGTATCTTTACTTCTTTAATATGTTGTTCGTATATTAAAGGTATTATACATATCTTGGTATAGTTGAATGAATTTTGGTAATTTCCTTGGGAAGTATACAGTCGTGAATCATACTTGTATATTTAGTTTTGAATCATAAATTATACATATTATAATTTATATGTTCTATCTGATTAGCAAGAATTCTCATGGAATATCACCTTTGCTCAGCCTGATACAAAGGTAATGATACTAAAAGGAGTAACCTTTTAGACTCATATATGTATAATATATATATAATTAAGAAGGAAACGACCTTCGGACAAATAACACAACCTTAATTCCACATCCAAACAAGGAAAAGGATATAAGATAATTCATTAGTCCTAAGCCCTTCAAGTCTTATTTATATATTTATACATATATAAACATGATTTTGGCATTTATAATTTGAAATAGTTTATAAAACATTTTTCAAAGAATTTAACATGGCTTTACGTTATTTTGGAAGTATTTGGTAATTCTTAAAAGCATACGGAAACTTTCTGTGTGATTATTATCACACACAATTATTAACACAATTTATTATTGTGTTAAACTTGTATTCCCCCTAAAAAGCATTTAAAACCATTTAAAAAGGTATATTATAGGGGTATGAACTCACTTGATAAGCGGTGATTCGCGCAGCGTTTCGTTTCCCGGAAAAGAGTTTGTTGGACGAAAAATCGGCTCAAACCGGGCAGAGTTTCGACAGGAGCGAGGATGAATTCTCGAGAATTCCGGGGCTCCGGGGCTTGCTTCGGGCTTTAGACACGATACCGGGGCCTTGGGGGGCCGTGAGAAAGTCGAGGGGGTGAAAATGTGAAATTGAGTGAAAAATGGGGTGAAAAAGTCATCTTAGCCGAGGAGTCTCGCACCCTTTATATATGGGTGCGAGGGTGCGGTCCGAGATGGTGAGTCAGCAGCCACCTGGCGAGGGTGAGGAGTCAGCAGGACACGCGTCGGACATGCGGAGTGTACACGTGCGAGGCTCGGACCTGGTGGGGAGGCGGTGGCTTCGGTTCGGACAGCTGGAGGCTTCGGACTGGACCGGACTTCGGTCCAATGGGAGAAGGCCACGCATGCGAAGGGTCATCCGAGGAGTGTCTCATGCGAGTGATGTCCGAAGCTTATTGGACCTCGGCTGCGGTCCACTCAGAAGGGGACACGTGAACTGCGGTGCAACCAGAGGATGACACATGGAGGTTTGCACGTGATGATGACGTGTCCGAAGAGTGACATGCGAAATTTCTCGGTTATCCAAAATTTCTCGATTTTTGTGCCAAAAACTTGCGAAATTCATAACTTTCGCATACGAGCTCCGTTTTTGACGTTCTTTGTATGCACGCGTAGGTAAAATCATACCCTACGACTTTCGTTTAGACTTCGTCGGCTGGTTTTGAATTTATTTTTAATATTGTTATTTTAAACAGACCGGGAAGGGAATCCGTTAAAAATTCATAACTTCTTCATCTGACGTCCGTTTTCGTCTGTCTTTTTACCGTTGTGCTACTTTTGACGAGTCCTTCGATTCTCGTTTAAGTTGCATCGGCTAAATATCAATCGATTTATATTTCAAATTTTTAGCTGTTTACTGCTAAAGCGAAACTTCGAAAAATCATAACTTCCTCATACGAAGTCGGATTTTCACGTTCTTTTTATGAACGTTCTCGGTTTAACATATTCTACAAGTTTTATTTAGATTGTTAAGGCTAAAAAGCCTTTTATCGAAAATTCACTTTTTACACTGAACAGTGTTTTGCTGGTTTTTCCGCGGATTTTCGATTGGTCATAACTTCTTCGTTATAACTCGGATTTCAGTGTTCTTTATGTTTTTAGAAACCTTGTTATAAACTCTACCACTTGGTTCATCCCAATTATGATTATTGATCAATTTATTTTTGACCAAACTTTGACTGGTGTCACATTATCCCCCCGTTAGAGGGAATTTCGTCCCGAAATTAAGTCTAAAGTGATACTCATGGACTAGGTCTAATCTTTCCTATCCCAAGTGAATTCAGGTCCCTGGTTTGTAATCCAGCAAACCTTCACTAACGTGATGAGACTTAGCGTGGTTCTTTAGATTTCCCTATCCATGGTTTTTATTGGTTCTACTACAGAGTGTAGACTTTTATTTAACTTGATTTCATCGAGTGAAATAACAAGTGTTTTCTCGGATAGACGCCTCTTTAGATTAGATATGTGAAAGATGGGATGAGTGTTATTAAGTTTTTGGTGGTAGTTTAAGTTTAGAAGTACAAGACCGATTCTGGTAATAACCTCAAATGGTCTTATGTACTTTGAGTTTTGTATTTTACGATTTCTCAAGCGCATCTTGTCCTTCCTGAGTGAGACCTTCATATGACGAGGTCATCAATCCTGGAATTCCAAGGGTTTTCTTTTATCGAAGCTGTAGCTTCTCTGGTTAACTCTGGAAGCTTTATGGCGCTTCTCGATTCGTATTTTGTTTTTGGTAGTTTCTCGAATGAATTCTAGATCAGCAAGGGTGCTGTGTGGAAATTGGATCTCTAGCTAGTTGTGTATTACCTAATTTAGTCCAGTGCAGATAGGATCTGCACTTGTGACCATAGAAGGTTTTGAATGGAGCAACTTGAATGCTAGTGTGATAATGGTCTCGACTAATTGGTAAATGGGTATCCCATTCTTTACCATAGTCGATCCCATAGAATCATGACTACTCTGGTTCCTAGAGATTTTTGAGTGACGGCCTGAACTGGGAGATGATTCTATTATCTCAGTGGAGATAACAGATATTGGGATACCGTACACTCACACGTTCTAGTTATCTTGCCACATTTTCAGGTTTCAAGGCTTCCTGTTGAGCCTCCTTACTCTATGTGGATAGATTTTAATGAGTTATCATAGTCCATGATTGGCACTATGACCTGGGTACTCCTTCTGACTTAGGGTGTTAGCTACTATATTGGCTTTGTCGAGATGATAATGAATTTCGAATTCGTAGTCATTTAGTAGCTCGACTCACTGTTGTGGTCTCATGTTGAATTCCACCTGGTAGAATACATGATGCAGGCTTTTGCTCCGAAGTTCATGATAAGACTCATACTTGGCTCATCCACCATCACCTCGTATATACAAGTCGTATATAATTTAGATTTCACAAAACGTCCGGATGGGTGACTCTGCCCCAGGTCCACAACCAAACAAGGAACAGGAGATAGGGCGGAATCACACATCCTTAATCTTGTTAAGTCTAACTTGTATACCACTCTCGTGTATACACTTAGCAGCGCTAGATTAGCTTAATGAGTTCTTAGTCTCTATTCTTGAACTTGACCTACGGTACAATGATTTTCCTACAAGATCTATTGAGATACTTCGGTAGTTACCGACTTCTATGACTACTTCGATGCTTTTCGTTCGAAGTTTCCTGTCTACTGAGTAGGCTAGAATGGCGTGGTACTCTTCACATGGATACTTCTGAAGTTTTGAAATGAGAGACAACCTAAGGGTTTTGTGTTATAGATTGGAAGAATTTCATCTTACGGCTGATTAAGGAAAAAGTTCTCTTATACAGCATAAGAATTTTCACATGGTAAGGGCCAGGCCAAACCATGTCGAATGAGGATGTCAGAATTTTCTCGATGAAATAGATATTAAGTCGTTCTGGGACGAATGATTACTAGGATGATATCCTATGTACCTAAGTTTTCAACGCTTCTGGTTTTATTCTGTTATTATCACTACGAACCCCTTTTTGATTCGAAATTGGCGGGTACTACCAATACGAGGGTTCTGATAATTTGAAATTATAAACTTTCATGAAACGATCCTTACTAGGTCTCTCTATAATCGCTTGGTGTATACAAGTCATGTATAATTAAGATTGGTAAAACCTTTAACTGAGCAACCATGCCCTAAATCCACAACCAAACAAGGAACAGGAAATGAGGCGGGATTACTCACTCTAAGTCTACAAATATTAATTATAAATGACCCTTATGTATACACTAAGTCATCATAGCTTACCTGTTAGGGTTTCAAATTTTTATATAAATGTTATGATTTAATTTGAACGGAAGAGTAATCATAATTATAGATAATTATCGGGGTTTGGAAGCGTACCAAAATATAGTAGGGTTCTTTGATGCTTTCCCATGTATTGGGATCAAAATCCTCCTGCTCCCCCTTCGTTCTTCTCTGTTGGACAGTCCCTCTTGTAGTGTCCTATTTCACCACAAAAGTAACATATGGGAATGGCTCCAACATCGGTAGTTGAAGTGATGAACTCAACCGGAGTTCTACAGAAGCGGGCGGTATGCCCCTTCAAGTTGCATCTATTGCAATGCCGCTTTCGGAAACCTCCATGGTGATGGTAGTTGCACTTGCTGCAGTGTGGGAGGTTTCCTATATACGGCTTAGTTGGTGCTAGAATAACAGGGCTGATGGGGGTATTGACTGCCCCAGTTCGATGCCCTCTGTTAGGTTCTTGAGTTGAACAACTCCCTTTCGTGTTCTCGAACTTTCGTTTAAGGTTATTACGCTTAAGGTTCGAGGTGTTCTTACAAGTAGGTGCTCGTTGCTGTACTTGGCCATCACCATGATCGGGGTTACCGATAGCATTACTACTAACATTTGCATTGTTAGCATTAAGGTGTGCCATGACAGCTGCTACAGTAGCTGTGACCGCAGCTTGAAACGTAGCCGCATCTATCTGAAGGATTGGTGTTTCACTGGTGGGTTGGTTACACTTCTTTGGAGGCATGATTCTGTTACATGATAAGAAAATGGGCTCGTGAGCGACTATCGTGTCTCTAGATGTATTCTAACCATTTGTATCTATGTATTAATCTTTTGTTTTGTTATATTGTTCTCAATGATTCGACCTGCATCCCTATGATGCAGTCCTGGTAAGGAACAGAGTTAAGTTTCTAGAATGGTTAGGAACCGAGTATCATCCGAACTAAGTTACCTTCGTTTGGTGGATATCGTTTCCCAATTTTCGAAAATATTCGAAAATAATTCATAACAGTGTCTACATAAAATAGACTTATGAATTTGAGAGGTAATCACTATCAATTAAGATTCCGTGATCTGATTTATTGTTATTAGCCGTGACAGGAAAAGAGGATAAGCTCCAAACCTAATGTGAGTAATGAAATCACTAACTCACTAGGTTGAACGGATTTACTAGTTACTACTTAGATGAAAAGGTGCTCGAACACTTCATATGAATCATGCATGGTTTTCCTTTGTTCTCTATTCTATTCTGAGTGGTAATGATTTTTTCTCTCCTGGTATCTATAGGGTGTCCTTCTCCTCTGTAGGTATATTGAATTCCCGGGCTGTCTTACTTCCGATTCTGACACTGATCCCCATTACTTCGTAATGAAGATTTTGAATCTCGAAAGTTCATGCGAATATCTCATTGGTGTCCTTAATAGGGTAAGGGCACTAAATGATTTCTATAGTTCGTTTACTTCTCCTATGTATCTTCTTGTGATTCTCTTAATGAAATTCTGTTGGATCCTCCTTGACTCTTCTATTGATTGCTGGAGTAACTATGTTTATCTAACGGTTTATACGAGAATGAGAATGTCTAAAGAATCTATGAGAAAATTTAAATTTTTACGAAGGTGATTCTTTCTGGTCCTTCTATAATCACATGGTATGTACCGATTATATATAATCCAGATCAAATAGACCTTTGAATAAGTAATCCTACTCTAAAACCACATCCAAACAAGGAAAAGGAAGTAGAGTGAAAATCACATATTCTAAGTCTATAAAATCTCGGCTATATATAACCTTAACGTATCCACTTAGTAATTATAGACATATCAGAAAAGATCTTTTTAACATTTCCCCAGAGGTATGTAACATACCTCCATGTTATTTTAGTTATGAGTTTGATTCCTTGACTTCTAGATACAAGAACTTAACAAGTTTTCAGTTTTCTTGTTATAGCATCCTAAAATACTCCCATAGTATTTTAGTCTTCATGTTTGGTTCTAGAATTCTTCTGGTACTTAGGTAAGTTTTAGACCAGTTGCAACACTACAATCACTTCCCAAACACGTTTTGGTCATATCTCGGATGAATATAGTTGATCAGGATATATTGATCCCAGATATGATTACGTCACTGTCTAGGTTTAACTGCAATGTCCAACTTCCAAATACTTTAGTTTTGTTCTTCTTGTGAAACTCATTATGGTATATATATACTCTACATGTACTTATACTTTTATAAAATATTGAAATATTTTTAAAGTATAACTCTTGGTCAGAGTGTTTTTATCCCAATGGGTTTATAGTTGTATATCTTTTATGACTGATATACTATGTTCACTATAAACACTGCTCTGATACCAATCTGTCGCACCCCCAAACAAGAACGGTGGAAACGTTCGGGGGTGGAGGACTTTAGGAAAGTATCACAACACATGTAACATAGTAATCAAAGTATAAACAACCATTGCATTAATAAGTAGAAGTTTTACATAAGTGTTTAAACATTACATATTCAAACACTAAAGTAGGTACAACAGAAGACAAGAGTCGCGGTATGGTACTAGGTAGTCTTCTCAAAAGCTTCGGAAGTGTACCTGTCTACTGGATTCCTGAGAATACAAGTTATTTGGAAAGAGTAGATCAACATTTAAGCTGGTGAGTTCATAAGTATTTTAGTTCTATTAAGTATACCCTAAGTTCTTTGAATAAGTTCACTGGTTTCTCCAGGAAATCCTATATTTTCTGAGATGCTAGATTGATAACCTCAACAGTTTCCCTCTGTAATTACTTAGTTTATACTGATTATACATAACACAATATCGAATGGACAGTCAATTGGGTGCATCTGCCCTAAGCCCACAACCAAACAAGGAACAGGAAGTAAGGCGGAAGTCACACATTTCACTGTCAATCGGATATTACTAATGTATAACTATGATGTAATAAAGGTGTTTTATGTTATACTAGTTTACAGAGATTGAATGACTAAGTTCCATTTGATAAGTGGTTTAATCCCATAAACCCCTAAAGGTCTTTTATGTTATACTAGTTTACAGAGATTGAATGACTAAGTTCCATTTGATAAGTGGTTTAATCCCATAAACCGTTCTCTTTGTATTACTGTTTTGTATTTGTATTCATTTCTGAAAACTTGTATTTGAGAGTGTGCCTGGCTCCACCAGGTGTTAATGAAAACTGTATTAAACCATTGTATTTTGTATTCTATAAACTGGTACTTTGAAGGTGTACTTTCGTTTATTTGTTTATACACTTAACGTATTGTTAATATCTTTTTAATGAGTAGTTATTATAACCATACTATGACGGATGGCCTGAAACAAACGCTTTGTGGGCGTTTAAACTGGTGATAACAATTGTCACTCATCGGCGTGTATGCCGGACTGTAGCTAGCAGCCTGAGTGCGGGGTTGTCAATCCTGATATATATCTACACACACTTGTTTCGATCCCCGACTGGAGATTTTGGTTATAATGTCAGGACTTTCCTATGTTGTCTAAAATGAATTAAACAACTTGAATATAGAGTCTCATAAAAAGCATATTAAACGTTACATGTATATTAGTTTTGAAAACCCAATCATTCTGAAATAATGATTGACAGAATATTCTTGAATCAAAACCCTAATTTCTTGTAAAACAGTGTATTCTAGTATACTTAAATCATGAATTATTACCTCGTGTTTGCTAACTCTGGTACTCTGTATAGTACCATTGCTAATGCAAACCCGGAATTGTGTATTACTACCTCGTGTTTGCTAACTCTGGTACTCTGTATAGTACCATTGCTAATGCAAACTCGGCAGGATGTATTATTACCTCGTGTTTGCTAACTCGGGCACTCTGTATAGTACCTTTGCTAATGCAAACCCGGCATTACCACATGTTTGCTAACCCTGGTTCTCTGTATAGTACCTTTGTTAATGCAAACTAGGTATGATGTATCTTTACTTCTTTAATATGTTGTTCGTATATTAAAGGTATTATACATATCTTGGTATAGTTGAATGAATTTTGGTAATTTCCTTGGGAAGTATACAGTCGTGAATCATACTTGTATATTTAGTTTTGAATCATAAATTATACCTATTATAATTTATATGTTGTATCTGATTAGCATGAATTCTCATGGAATATCACCTTTGCTCAGCCTGATACAAAGGTAATGATACTAAAAGGAGTAACCTTTTAGACTCATATATGTATAATATATATATAATTAAGAAGGAAACGACCTTCGGACAAATAACACAACCTTAATTCCACATCCAAACAAGGAAAAGGATATAAGATAATTCATTAGTCCTAAGCCCTTCAAGTCTTATTTATATATTTATACATATATAAACATGATTTTGGCATTTATAATTTGAAATAGTTTATAAAACATTTTTCAAAGAATTTAACATGGCTTTACGTTATTTTGGAAGTATTTGGTAATTCTTAAAAGCATACGGAAACTTTCTGTGTGATTATTATCACACACAGTTATTAACACAATTTATTATTGTGTTAAACTTGTATTCCCCCCTAAAAAGCATTTAAAACCATTTAAAAAGGTATATTATAGGGGTATGAACTCACTTGATAAGCGGTGATTCGCGCAGCGTTTCGTTTCTCGGAAAAGAGTTTGTTTGACGAAAAATCGGCTCAAACCGGGCAGAGTTTCGACAGGAGAGAGGATGAATTCTCGAGAATTCCGGGGCTCCGGGGCTTGCTTCAGGCTTTAGACATGATACCGGGGCCTTGGGGGTCGTGAGAAAGTCGAGGGGGTGAAAATGTGAAATTGGGTGAAAAATGGGGTGAAAAAGTCCTCTTAGCCGAGGAGTCTCGCACCCTTTATATAGGGGTGTGAGGGTGCGGTCCGAGATGGTGAGTCAGCAGCCACCTGGCGAGGGTGAGGAGTCAGCAGGACACGCGTCGGACATGCGGAGTGTACACGTGCGAGGCTCGGACCCAGTGGCGAGGCGGTGGCTTCGGTTCGGACAGCTGGAGGCTTCGGACTGGACCGGACTTCGGTCCAATGGGAGAAGGCCACGCATGCGAAGGGTCATCCAAGGAGTGTCTCATGCGAGTGATGTTCGAAGCTTATTGGACCTCGGCTGCGGTCCACTCAGAAGGTGACACGTGAACTGCAGTTCAACCAGAGGATGACACATGGAGGTTCGCACGTGATGATGACGTGTCCGAAGAGTGACATGCGAAATTTCTCGGTAAAACAAAATTTCTTGATTTTTGTGCCAAAAACTTGCGAAATTCATAACTTTCGCATACGAGGTCCGTTTTTGACGTTGTTTATATGCACGCGTAGGTAAAATCATACCCTACGACTTTCGTTTAGACTTCGTCGGCTGGTTTTGAACTTATTTTTAATACTTTAATTTTAAACAGACCGAGAAGGGAATCCGTTAAAAATTCATAACTTCTTCATCCGACGTCCGTTTTCGTCTGTCTTTTTACCGTTGTGCTACTTTTGACGAGACCTTTGATTCTCGTTTAAGTTGCATCGGCTAAATATCGATCGATTTATATTTCGAATTTTTAGCTGTCTACTGCTAAACCGAAACTTCAAAAAATCGTAACTTCCTCATACGAAGTCGGATTTTCACGTTCTTTTTATGAACGTTCTCGGTTTAACATATTCTACAACTTTTATTTAGATTGTTAAGGCTAAAAAGCCTTTTATCGAAAATTCACGTTTTACACTGAACAATGTTCTGCCGTTTTTACCGCGGATTTTCGATTGGTGTCATACTTGGATTCCAATTACGATTATTGATCAATTTATTTTTGACCAAACTTTTACTGGTGTCACACTTGGATTCCTTGATGACTTTGTAAGCCTGGCACTCTAAATGTGATGCCTCAAATGCTTCACACAACACCACAATACTTGGAATAACCTTGAGAGAAGTTCACTACACCTCAAAATCGGCTAGCCCTCTTTGTTGCTTGTACAAGTGCCGATTTTCCTTGCATAGGGTTCTTTATATAGTTGTGGCACAAGTAGGGTTACACCATGTAAACCCTAATTGTCATGGCTTTCCATATTCCATGATCCATGGGTTTGTAACCTCCATGGACTATCCATGGAGCACCTTATGGGTTTTAACCTAATCCATACAAACCATGGATCATTAGCCCACTATACAAGAATAGATTATTAACACAATCAACCCCATATATTTAATTAGTTTCTTTTAGATCACTTAATTAATTCTAGATTAATTCTTTGATCAATACTAATTAAATAATATTATTAATATATTAGTACTTATAATATATTAATAACCTTAAGTGTCCTTTCTCTCATTTTGGTCTATCCAAGTTTTGCAATGCCATGCAACCCAAATGGACTGTAACGACGTAAATTTTCAAACAAATTTTTCATTTTAAAATCGCATACTTTTCATAACATATTGTATAAAAAATCTCGTTTATTCAAATTACAAAACACAACTCCATTAATAATCCAGGATCCTCAAAACATAACTCTTTCTCTGGTGTGTACAATCAAGTCGGTGCCATCCCGCGATCCTGAGAAACCTGAAACACATAATACATAACACGGTAAGCACAAAGCTTAGTGAGTTCCCCAAAATACCACATACAACAAATTCGCCACTCGAGGCTATACTCTATAGGACCCTCCGATCCATGTGTCTCAGCGGGACCCTCCAGTCCCATAGCTCGTTGGACCCTTAGGTCCGGTCTAGCTCGTTGGACCCCGGACCACACCCTCTGGTCCGGTCTGGTTGAGCCTTCCGGCCTCATAAATCGTTGGACCTTCCGGTCCGGTCTGGTTGAGCGTTCCGGCCTCGTAAATCGGTGGACCTTCCGGTCCGATCTAAATAACTCATAGCATAATATCACATAGACAAGATGCACAACTCAAGCAAGCACATAAGACCTTCCGGTCACACATAAATACCATTCTAGGTAACGTATAGTGAGAAGACTCACCTCGGTTAGCAGGTAACCGACAAGCACTCGGAAATCTTGAACTAGCCTCCGCCTAACACATAAGACAAGCATCTCAATCATTATTCGTCTTATTACTCTTTATACTTTAAATCCTCTTTTCCTCTTTTGACCCTCAGGATGAGTAAAAGACCATTTTACCCCTCCTTGGCCCCACCTGCCCCCTTACTGGTCCACTCATGAAGTCAACAGAAGTCAAACTGGGTCAACATTCTATGTTGACCTGACTCGCCGAGTGCACACCTGTGACTCGCCGAGTCCCCTCGAATTCTCCATGATCTTCCTAGGGTTCGCTCAGCTCACTGAGTTGACTCCCAACTCGATGAGTCAACACTGGCCAAGGCTACTGGGTCACACCCGCTACAACTCGTCGAGTCATCCCATGGACTCGGCGAGTTGGCTCCATTGGTTTACTCACTCAACCACCTGAGGTCAGATCTGTAGCTCTAACTCATAGATCTAACCACCTACTACCCAAAAGTTGCGTAAAGGTCCGATCTTGATGTCCATGCATGGTGTATTTTGCATTATAAACCATAAAAAATCCATTAATGGTTCCTAGCTTCAAAGCCCAATGGTTGCTCCACCATGGCTTCCCACTTTCGGACTCTCTGGACCCTCCAAGGTCCATATCTATGCTATCAGCTCATAAGAGGGGTTTGATGCATTCAAAACCCCACCAAAAAGGTAATACAAGCCCTAATCCACAAAAGAAAGATCTACTCAAATAGGGAAGAAAGGGGTCCGAACTGATACCTCCAACTGATGCTCCTTGGTTGCAAATCGTGGATCTACAACCTCCTCTGACCCCTTTGGCTTGAAACCTTCCTCTTCCTTGCAAGACACCCACCAAGAAGCTCAACATGGCTCTTTTTCTTGGCCAAAGCACTCAGGACTCGTTTAGGGTTTTCTCCTCTGAAGGGTAGCCGCAATAGGAGACCTTAAGTGCCTTTAAATAGGCCCAGGCCCGGGAGAATTAGGGTTTCTGCCAACAGCGCTGACTCGGCGAGTCATCTCTCCGACTCGTCGAGTTCATTCATTATCCACATCACCAAGCCGCGACCCTACTCGACGAGTTGACGTACCAACTCGTCGAGTCCCTCCAAAATCCTTAAATTAAATACTTAAAACAATATACTTGGTAAACCGGATGTTACAATTCTCCCCCACTTCAATTAGATTTCGCCCTCGAAATCACTCCTTAATCACATATAGATTGAATCCAACAACCCGTAAAGCACTACCGAAAGGATCTCCTATCACACCGATATCTTTTTCCATGGACACCTGAATCCACACATAAATTCCCAAGTCCAGAACCAAACCAACCCTTCTGCCACTAAGTTACCCCTTTCTGACATTCCCAAAATCTGGAAACTCTAGTGGCCTGGCCCGCCGCCACACCGCCCATTCAAGCTATCACCATGATATATGCTCCTCGAACACCACCCCTGATAACCCACTACTCCACTGATTCACACAAGAGAAAGTCCAAAAATCGGCGACCGATCATTCATACCAAACGATCCGAATCACGCCCCAAGGAACGAAAGGGATCACATCCCACCAGGGGCTAATCCACTGAACTATAATCAGAACCCATCCGAACAAGAAACTCTCATCACCCTGATCTCAGACACAAAAGAAATAATCATGCTCGCTCGATAGTCCTCAACCTCTAAAATCATAATCCATTACTTTCTCACAGATATCTCTTTTATCATTTAACACCTGGTCTACTCTCGACCCTATAGTCAGACCTCCAAAGGTTACCCACTACATGTCTCAAAACGTCTCGCCACCTTCCCCCTCTCAACAGCTATCTTGGTCCATTGTGACACACCAGTCATGAAATTCTCGTTATACCAAGCGAATACTAAAATCCCCACTGAAGATCGGCTCACCCCTGACCTTTGTCGTCTACGACTCATTAGTTCCATGCATCATGTGGTACCTCCCGAACCAAGCACTGACCTATACTGGTCTAAGACACCAGATGACAACCAATACCCTTTAACATGGAACTCATCTCTAAATCTGGAATCTCATCTCGCCTACTCGACGCACTACCAGAGCCAAACTCAAACTCGAGAGTTTGGTCTAAACCAGAGTTGGAACCACTCGTCCCAATGAACCACTCAACTCATGACTCATGACCCGAAACCCATGCGTACCCTACTTATCCACTTCCCTTTGGTTGCGACAACCACTACTCAATTCAGAATATAATGACTCCCGACAAATATGGAGACCCCAGTCTCGCCCCTGGATCGACCACCAGGCTCCCACAAACTCAAATATTAGGGCTACCCAAGCCTAAAACTCTTCTGCATCATGCTATGATCAGAGAGTACTTCATCACAGCATTCTCTCCCTGACTAGTGGCTACTACGGCTCCCCGCAGTATCACAACGACCTCTCACTGAATAGTGAGTACTACGGCTCCCCGTAGCATCACAACAACCTTTCACTGAATAGTGAGTACTACGGCTCCCCGTAGCATCACCACAACCTCTCACTGAAAAGTGAGTACTACGGCTCCTCGTAGCATCACCACACCCTCTCACTGAATAGTGAGTACTACGGCTCCCCGTAGCATCACCACACCCCTTTGTACTAACTCATTGAAACTGCAGCTCCCCGCAGTCTTACCGCACTTGCTCTTACCACTTCACAATCTCATCCTCAGGTCGACGCCACACTGCGATCATTAACTCATGCCCTGCGGACCAACCATAGATAGGTGTACACACTTACCCAAATTATGCATTGCTATTTCTAACGACATCTGCCATAACAAAACACCTTTCCCTGCTACAATCCACATTCTCGAATAATCTCGCTTGATGTCAATTGGCCGAAGGGCCCCCACTGGAACCGTAGATACTTGATACACCACTTGCCATATCAAACTCAAAACTCAAAATAATCCGAGATTTAGGACATTAAACTCGGATACCCCGGTACACCATCACAGCACCTCGCAGTGTCTTGACTCTACCACTGATCTCATACTCATGGCATCATACTCAGATACTGCATTGCTTCCTCGGAATCTCGCAACCGATCTTTCTCTCGTGCCACTTGTAATCCCGGAATACTCTATCACCCAAATTGAAACACGAAGAAATCGCCAACGACTCAGAACACAAAGATGACCCTCCGAAACTCTGTCCTCTATTGCTCAAAACCAAGCGAGATTACGCATGCCGACCCGGAAATTAGATGCCCGATCATCTCTTACCCTTTCCAAAGAGCATAGAATAATCCATTCATCGAACCAAAATTTCCCAACTGCCGAAGTATCCCTACGAACCAACCACCTCGAAAAATTCTTATCTACCACAAGGCCTCTGACCAACGGCTACCTGCCGTGCAGACACTCATCCTTTCTTGAACGCGTACAACATGCATTAACTCCCTCTGCAACTCACCTCGACCACCAATAACCCTGGTCTCATGAATCCATAGTGCATGTCTCTATCCAACTCCCTAACCGCTCTTGAACAAATCTCTGATCCTCTCGATAGAATACCCGGTTCTCCCCCACTCAGGGTTCGAACCATCACCAATTGGCGCACCGATAATCTATTCCACAGACTGTTTCCACCAGGAACATTACACTTACTCTTGGAAGGTACTACGCAATGCTCGGTGGTCTCCCGATAGAGACCCCGCAACTCCAAATACCCCAAATCTCGGATGAAATCCTCAGAAACTTCTCATCATGATTGCCTCTAATCATACAGAATCTCATACCATCCCATTACCGGACATCTCAACTGTCCAGTAGTAACTCTGACTCTTAATCTGAAAATAATGAACTATCATACTCCTCATCCTCGACTCCTCAACCAACGTTCCATCACATGGGTTGTAATAAGCGCGGAGACCTCATTACCACACTCGATACTCATCATAGACAATGAGAGCCACGGCCCCAATATCCTCTTCTTGATCGTCCGCCGTTGCAGCTAATACATGCCCTACTATGCTCAAATAGGGTGTATCCTTGTCCTTAACCATCTCAGTCCCCATTGACAACCTGCTCATGCTCTATCATTACCTCTCGGCAGACATACTGCCCAAATACTCTGACGGAAGGTCGCCATCAATGCTAACCTGCAGGGTTTTACCCCCAAGCTCAGAAACTGAAATCTCAACACCTCATATGTTTCCCACATGAAACGGAAATAATACCACCCAGGTCACAAAAGGTGACATCTCCACTATCGGCTGATTGCTCAACTCTTGCCGCAATTCTCCATAAACGCCATCTCTACTCATCCTTGAGCCTTGCGACTTCATCTGACATCTCACCAAAAATACCTTGGAATCATCTCGACTTCCCTCACAAGCGATGCTTCGCTGGAACTTGTTCCATATGACCCTCTGACCTCATACTCTATCGCATCCGATCTCGGTCTAACCAATCACAACGGAATAACTGGTAGAACCATTAACACTAACCGCCACGGGTCATGGTACTCGAACCATGTGGCCACCTCTCGATCTGCTATAAACCATGGTACTCGATCCATGTTATCTCCTCTTAATCTGCTACGGATCATGGTACTCGAACCATGTTCTCTCTTCTTAGTCCGCTACAAAGCATGGTACTCGAACCACGACATCACCAATCAATCTGCTACTTAGAATCTCCATAATACTCTCTGCATCAAGTATGGGTCCTCTGCTTTTAGTAGTACGGGCCCATACTACCTGTCACATCTACCCATACTTTCCACATGGACCATCCCGGATTTCCTAAGTAGCTGCGCAACCTTCTCGTTCGTCCATCCCGTTACACGTGTTCGCTCCCTAGCGAAATGCTCTACCCTGTCAGCGCACTCATCTGACCACGGTTACCCCCCTAGGCTCTTCCTAGGTGCTCACACTTCTATGCCATCAGCTGTTGAAAAACTCCTAATGATGCCAGCCATCTACCTCCTGAATATCATCATACTCACTTAGTAGCCGAATCCCATCATCGAGAGTTCCACAAAGCACGAAGCAAGCAGCATTCGGGCATCGAATAGTCTCCACCAATACGTAAACTACTCTAGGTTACAACTCCACTTGCTCTATTCACACACAACAAGTGTCACCGAACTCAAGCACTCTACCCCACACGGGCATATAACCACTCTCTCAGTAGGCATCCTTCGATGCTTATCTAGGTATCTCTCCTAGACTACTCCTCTACTCGAAGCTCTATCTCTGAAATATTCCTGCTGGATACTCTTACTCAGCACATACTCGAAAGCACATCACAGATAACAGCAACTCCTAGGCTAAGGCTTCACAAATCAGGCCACTCTAGTCCTAAAATATGGAATACCTAGCCTATTTCTAGCATGCATGATATCTCATAAAATATCTCATAAACATCTCATAACATAAAAGAAATGGTATTTTGGGAAATCACCGTTCGGGCTCTGGCTGATTGTACACACTGCTCCTTCTCATTTTCTCTTAGAAACTCTTGTTCGCATTAGAAAAATCATTTCTTTGAAATTTTTTCTCAAATCCTTAGTTTGAGTCCAGATTTACCTGAAGGCGCATCCGAATCCCTCAAACCAAGGCTCTGATACCAACTTGTAACGACGTAAATTTTCAAACAAAATTTTCATTTTAAAATCACATACTTTTCATAACATATTGTATAAAAAATCTCGTTTATTCAAATTGCAAAACACAACTCCATTAATAATCCAGGATCCTCAAAACATAACTCTTTCTCTGGTGTGTACAATCAAGTCGGTGCCGTCCCGCAATCCTGAGAAACCTGAAACACATAACACATAACACGGTAAGCACAAAGCTTAGTGAGTTCCCCAAAATACCACATACAACAATTTCGCCACTCGAGGCTATACTTTATAGGACCCTCCGGTCCATGTGTCTCAGCGGGACCCTCCAGTCCTGTAGCTCGTTGGACCCTTAGGTCCAGTCTAGCTCGTTGGACCCTCTGGTCCAGTCTGGTTGAGCCTTCCGGCCTCATAAATCGTTGGACCTTCCAGTCCGGTCTGGTTGAGACTTCCGGCCTCGTAAATCGTTGGACCTTCCGGTCCTGTCTAAATAACTCATAGCATAATATCACATAGACAAGATGCACAACTTAAGCAAGCACATAAGACCTTCCGGTCACACATAAATACCACTCTAGGTAACGTATAGTGAGAAGACTCACCTCGGTTAGCAGGTAACCGACAAGGACTCGGAAATCTTGGACTAGCGTCCGCCTAACACATAAGACAAGCATCTCAATCATTATCCGCCTTATTACTCTATATACTTTAAATCCTCTTTTCCTCTTTTGACCCTCAGGATGGGTAAAAGACCATTTTACCCCTCCTTGGCCCCACCTGCCGCCTTACTGGTCCACTCATGAAGTCAACAGAAGTCAACCTGGGTCAACATTCTATGTTGACCTGACTCGCCGAGTGCACACCTGTGACTCGCCGAGTCCCATCGAATTCTCCATGATCTTCCTAGGGTTCGCTCAGCTCACTGAGTTGACTCCCAACTCGATGAGTCAACACTGTCCAAGGCTACTGGGACACACCCGCTACAACTCGTCAAGTCATCCCATGGACTCGGCGAGTTGGATCCATTAGGTTACTCACTCAGCCACCTGAGGTCAGATCTGTAGCTCTAACTCATAGATCTAACCTTCTACTACCCAAAAGTTGTGTAAAGGTCCGATCTTGATGTCCATGCATGGTGTATTTTGCATTATAAACCACAAAAAATCCATTAATGGTTCCTAGCTTCAAAGCCCAATGGTTGCTCCACCATGGCTTCCCACTTTCGGACTCTCTGGACCCTCCAAGGTCCAGATCTATGCTATCAGCTCATAAGAGGGGTTTGATGCATTCAAAACCCCACCAAGAAGGTGATACAAGCCCTAATCCACAAAAGAAAGATCTACTCAAATAGGGAAGAAAGGGGTCCGAAATGATACCTCCAACTGATGCTCCTTGGTTGCAAATCGCGGATCTACAACCTCCTCTGACCCCTTTGGCTTGAAACCTTCCTCTTCCTTGCAAGACACCCACCAAGAAGCTCAACATGGCTCTCTTTCTTGCCCAAAGCACTCAGGACTCGTTTAGGGTTTTCTCCTCTGAAGGGTAGCCGCAATAGGAGACCTTAAGTGCCTTTAAATAGGCCTAGGCCCGGGAGAATTAGGATTTCTGCCAACAGCGCTGACTCGGCGAATCATCTCTCCGACTCGTCGAGTTCATTCATTATCCACGTCACCAAGCCGCGACCCTACTCAACGAGTTGAGGCACCAACTCGTCGAGTCCCTCCAAAATCCTTAAATTAATACTTAAATCAATATACTTGGTAAACCGGATGTTACATGGACCATGTCGGGTCGGGTCAAGTACATACCAAATACAGTTATGGACTTAGACACTATATCCAACAGTTTGTGACCTCTAGTTTCAAGTCTCCAGACCTTGCTGCAGTGACATGGGAGAGATTCGTTCAGATGTTCCGAGACGACTACGTTCCCCCGGTCGAGAGGGAGCGGTTGGCACATGAGTTTCTGTCTCTCAAGCAGAAGACAGAGTCAGTCACTGAGATCTCGAGGATGTTTCACGAGAGGGCGATGTTCTGCCCTGAGCATGTGCCCACTGAGCAGGCACGTGTGAGTCGGTACTTGAGCATACTGAGGAGGGATATACGAGAGTTCGTGGCGAACTCATCATACAGGACATTGGCCGAGCTTCAGGCCAATGCCACGAGGAGGGAGATCGAGCTTGAGTTACAGACCAGAGAGGAGGAGGAGTCTCGGGGTAGGGACCGTAGACCAGTGCAGTCGCAGCCGGCGACGAAGCGGGCCAAACCCGCTGATACTAGAGTTGGGGGCCAGAAGGGCCGTACTTGTGGCAAGTGCGGTAAGAGCCACGAGGGTGCATGTCGTATGGGGATTTGCTACAAGTGTGGCAAAGAGGGGCACATGGCGAAGGACTGCCCCAAGGGATTCTCGGTTTGCTTCCATTGCAACCAGACAGGCCACCGTAAGGCCGAGTGCCCTCAGCTCGTGCAGGGGTCAGCACAGGGATCTGCACCAGCTTCGGTGCATGCTACTGATAGCCGGCCTGTGAAGGCCGAGACGCCGAGGGTTCGTGGGAGAGCCTTTCAGCTGACAGCAGAGGAGGTCCGCACAACACCTGGCGTTGTGGCCGGTATGTAACTTATTCTTTTCTATGATTTTATTGAGATAATTGTGCTTATTTCATGCTGTATATGTATTTTTCTTGTGAATTTTTTACCTGCCTTGGTGTTATTTGACTCGGGTGTGAGTCGCTCTTTCGTGTCTCTAGCTTTTAGTCGCCACATCAGCATTAGGAGTGAGGCTTTGAGTCGGCCTCTGAGGGTTTCCATAGCCGACGAGCATGCAGTTTTTGTTACTGACGTGATTCAAGGGTGTACTCTGGAGATTTTTGGTGTCAAGTTTCTGATAGACCTAGTACCGATCGCTATGGGTGATGTCTGTGTCATTGTGGGCATGGACTGGTTGAGTCGATTTGGAGCCATGATAGAATACGAGCGTCAGTTTGTGACTATACGAGACCCTAGTGGGGGAGTACTTAAGGTATACGGCGAGGGTACTAGGCCTGAGTCGTATTTCTGCTCTGCTGTCCGAGCGAGACAGAGTTTACAGTAGGGATGCATGGGGTATGTGGCATATACGATTGATACGCAGGTTACTGCTAAGAGATTGAGTTCTATTTCCGAGGTGCCGATTGTGTGTGAGTATGAGGATGTGTTTCCTGAAGAGTTTTCGGGTTTGTCACCTGAGAGACAGGTGGAGTTTAGGATTGATTTGATTCCAGGCGCGGCACCTGTTGCCAAGGCACCCTATCGCCTTGCGCCGCCATAGATGCACGAGTTATCCTCTTAGCTCCAAGAGCTGTTAGGGAAGGGGTTCATTAGACCGAGTAGCTCGCCGTGGGGAGCTCCGATCCTTTGTCAAGAAAAAGGATGGTTCACACCGGATGTGTATTGATTATCGGGAGTTGAACAAGTTGACGGTGAAGAACCGTTATCCACTCTCGAGGATCGATGACCTGTTCGATCAGTTGTAGGGTGCATCTTGGTTTTCCAAGATCGACTTGAGGTCTGGTTATCATCAGATGAGGGTTCGCAATGAGGATATTCAGAAGACGGCCTTTAGGACTCGTTATAGGCATTATGAGTTCGTGGTGATGCCTTTTGGACTCACCAACGCACCGGCAGTGTTCATGGACCTCATGAACCGGGTGTGCAGGACCATGTTGGATCGGTCGGTGATTGTGTTCATCGACGACATTCTTGTGTACTCGAGGTCCAGAGAACGGCATGAAGAGCACCTCAGAGAGGTTTTGGGGGTTTTGAGATCGGAGAGGCTATATGCCAAGTTCTCCAAGTGTGATTTTTGGTTACGAGAGGTCCGGTTCCTAGGGCACCTCGTTAATCAGAATGTGATTTTGGTCAACCCGACCAAGATTGAGGCAGTTATGCGATGGGAGGTACTGAGATCTCCATCCGAGATCAGGAGTTTTCTGGGTCTGGCCGGTTATTATCGGAGATTTATCAGAGACTTCTCCAAGATTGCAGTTCCTCTCACCAGGTTGACCCAGAAAGGTGTTGCTTTTGTTTGGGGTCCCGAGCAGCAGACCTCATTTGATACCCTTTGCCAGAGATTGTGCGAGGCCCCAGTGTTAGCCCTCCCCGAGGGAGTGGAGGACTTCATAGTTTTCTGTGATGCATCTACATCGGGATTGGGTGCATTGCTGATGCAGAGGGGGCACGTGATAGCATACGCATCGAGGCAGTTGATGCCTCATCAGACGAGATATCCTACCCACGATCTGGAGCTGGGGGCGGTGGTGTTCGCCCTCAAGATCTGGCGTCACTATTTGTATGGAGTCCGGTGTACCATATAAACTGACCATAAGACTCTGAAATATCTTATGGATCAGACCAACCTGAATATGAGACAGAGGAGGTGGTTGGATGTGGTGAAAGATTATGACTGCGAGAATTCATATCATCCGGGCAAGGATAATGTGGTAGTTGACGCACTGAGCCGTAGAGCAGAGTGTGCTCCGATCCGAGATATATGTATGAGGATGACGGTGATGACTCCAGTCTTGGATACCAACCGGGAGGCCCAGGCGGAGGCCGTGAGACCGGAGAACCGCAAGAGGGAGTGGGCGATTGGGCAGGTATCCGAGTTTGTAACGGATAGCCGAGGGCTTATGACCTTCCGAGGGCGGATTTCGGTGCCCTATACGGGCGGAGCTCGACGTATATTGATGGAGGAGGCGCACAGGTCGAGATTCTCGATCCATCCCGGGGCCACTAAGATGTATTTAGACTTGAAGAGGGATTATTGGTGGCCCTGTATGAAGAGGGATGTTGCGTGGGTAGTTAAGAGATGCTTGACCTGCCGTCAGGTCAAAGCAGAGCACCAGCATCCACATGGTCCATTGTAGCCTCTGGAGATTCCCCGGTGAAAGTGGGAACAGATCTCCATGGAATTTATCACCAAGTTACCGAGGACCGCGCGGGGGGTCGACGCGATTTGGGTGATCGTGGACCGATGGACGAAGAGTGCTCATTTCCTTGCTATTAATGAGAGCTCTTCGGCGGAAAAATTAGCCGAGATTTACGTGAAAGAGGTGGTGTCTCGGCATGGGGTGCCGGTCTCGATAGTGTCAGACCGAGACGTGCGTTTCACCTCCAGATTCTGGGGGAAATTTTACGAGGAGTTGGGCACGCGTCTACATTTCAGTACCGCGTACCACCCGCACACAGATGGAGAGAGCGAGCGGACGATTCAGACACTCGAGGACATGTTGCGTGCCTGTGTCTTGGACTTTGGAGGAAGTTCGGACACATACTTGCCTTTGGCTGAGTTTTCTTACAACAACAACCACCATTCGAGTATAGGTATGCCTCCATTCGAGCTGTTATATGGGAGGAGGTGTCGGACTCCTATTTGTTGGGGAGAGGTGGGACATAGAGTGATGGGTGGCACTGAGATAGTGCTCAAGACGACTGAGCAGATTCAGCAGGTTAGACAGAGATTACTGACGACCCAGAGCCACCAGAAGAGTTATGCGGACAGACGGCGCTCTGATCTGGAGTTCCAGGTTGGAGATTTTGTGCTCCTGAAGGTATCCCCTTGGAAAGGGGTGATCCGATTCAGAAAGAAGGGCAAGCTGGGGCCCCGATACATTGGTCCTTTTAGGGTAATTGCCAGGGTTGGCAGAGTAGCCTATCGGCTGGACCTACCCGTAGAACTGAGTCAGATCCATAACACCTTTCATGTGTCCCTATTGAGGAAGTGTTTGGCAGATGAGATGACAATTGTACCTCTGGAGGACATTCAAGTGGATGCAAGCCTGAATTACGTTGAAAGGCCAATTGCGATTTTAGATCGAAAGATGAAGGTCCTCAAGAATAAGGAAGTGTCCCTGGTTCAGGTCCAGTGGCAGCATCAGAAGGGATCCGATCTGACTTGGGAGCCGGAGTCAGAGATGCGGGAGCAGCATCCAGAGCTATTTGCGGAACAAGACTTCGAGGGCGAAGTCTAATTCTAGTGGGGGAGAATTGTATCATCCGGTTTTACAGGTACATTATTTTAATAGTTTAAGTTGAGAATTTTGGAAGGACTCGACGAGTTGCTGCCTCAACTCGTAGAGTAGGGTCGCGGCTGATGACTAGGATTAATGAGTGGACTCGATGAGTCGATGAGCCGACTCGACGACTCAGCGCTGGAGACAGAAACCCTAATTTTCTCGGGCCTGGGCCTATTTAAAGGCACTTATAGCCTCCTTGACCCCCCATCAGTGCCATTCGTCCCTTGAGAGAAACCCTAGATTCATTTGTGAGCAAGAAAGGGAAAGAGACTAATTTGAGGTCATTTCCTTGAGAAGAAGATCAAGGCTGTTGCAAGGATCTCAGAAGAGAGTTGTGGATCAGTTTCATCTTCATTTCAAGCTTCAGATATGGTATAAGCTCTTTCCCTCCTTGTGATTGAATAAATTTCCTTTGGTTGTGAAGTTAGGGCTTGTATCACCATTTTGATGGGGTTTTGGGTGCATCCAAACCCTATTTCGAGTTATTCTATAGACCTGGACCTTGTAAGGTCCAGAGAACCAGAAAGTAGAAAGCCATGATTGAGTAACCTTGGAGCTTTGAAGCTTTAATGGAGTCATAATGGTATATAGAGCAATATACACCATGCATGAACCCCAAGTTCAGACCTTTACGTGACTTTTGGATGCTAGAAAGCCAGATCTATGAGTTAGAGTTCCAGATCTGACCTTAGGAGACCATATGAGTGATACAATGGAGACGACTCGCCGAGTCTATGAGATGACTCGACGAGTCGGATCGGGTTCGACCCAGTACCATTAACCCAAAGATAACTCATCGAGTTGGGGGTCAACTCGATGAGCTGAGTGAATCTCTGTGAGAACAGTGAGAAATTTGGGCTCGGCGTGTCACATGGGTGAACTCCACAGCCGCCAGCATCGTCTTCAATCGCCGCAACTTATCACTGTTGCACAACACCGCTGCAGCGCTGCCAATGCAGTGACAGACTTCTCTCACTACTTGTTGAGCAACACCATCTACCGTCGCGCGCAAAAGGACCAACATCGTCTAATTTAGCTCGCCGCCATCGTTGTAAGTTTATTCCCTTTATTTAGTTTGATTTTCCCAAATGGGTTTCATTTGATGAACTGATATTAATGGTTTATGAATTCTGATTTGGGATTTTTGATTTGTAAACTGATTTAATTTTAATTTAACACTCTCAAAAGATTAATTTGTGCTATGGATTTGTTAGTTTGGCTTGGTTTGCTTTTGATGATTAACTGGGACAACAGGGAAACGAACTAAGCTTAACAGAGATGGAAAATTTTAATTTTCTTTAACTGTTTTGTTTAATGGTATTTTCTAATTTAGTGCTTTGTATTTGTTTAATGTTTAATGGTTTTGGTGATTGTGTTTAACATTGATTAATGTTTTTTTTGTTTAACCCAATAATACGTGCAATGGAAAGATTTTACAGTAGAACATCCACATTAGGACCATCTTCATTAGGACCATCTTTAGCTGAAATTGCCCAACCTACTTTTATCGCCCTAATCAAAGAGACAATATAAGACGAAAATATTTTATTAAAGAACAATGTCAACCGCGCCTTAAAAAATACCATGTAAGAATGTTTGGAAGTAGGGGAAGACGTTTTAATCCTGATATAAGTTTGGTAAAATCAACTACTGCAACTTTAAAAAATATGAGAAATGATGGGTTTGATGCACGTATTTTGGATATCACCTCTTTTTGTGAGAATGATTACATTCAAATGGTGAACATGGAGGAAGTTTATGTTAATCCAAGAGCCTGAAGACAGTACACCAATATCTCTAATCGCCATTATTACGAGTTTTTTTTGTGTCAACATGGTTTTGGATATGCAAATTCAAGAGTTCGGTGATCGTTTTAATGAAGTCAGTTCCGAATTGCTCATTTGTCATCGAATTGCTCATTTGTGTGACAGGTTTGAATCCACATGATTCATTTTGTGACTTTGACCCATCAAAGTTACAGAAGTTGATCGATTTCTATCCAAAGTCAAAGTCAACCCTTTATCTACAAACTAGTCCCAGGACTTGGTATTCGGCGCCAGGAAATTAACCACATATATTCGTAAGAAATATTTTCAATTTATGTTTGAGAAAAATATACTTTTGATGAGATACGTTCTATTTATGAGTTTGATAATTATTATAAAAACGTGTGTGGTTCAAATTTTAGCAAAGATTTCAATCAGAAAGTTAAAAGAAAAAGGCTAAAAATCTGAACATACGTAATATCAATTTGTTCATTGCTTCATTGGTTTTTAGAATGCGAATTAAGCACTCTATAGGGAATAAGTCAACACGCCATATATCTTCAACGCTGCACCTGTATACCCTAAAATAAAATCAGTTGAACACCATCCTCCTTCCCGCATTTTTCAAACACCTTTGAATTGATCACCATCCTCCTTCCGAGTTTTTTCAAACACCTTAATTTGAACTGATCACAATTTTTATAACCCCATTTGAAGTCAACTATATGCTCTCTGCTCTATATAAATAAGCCATTGCTATTGATCAAGCTCACCAAATTAACTAGACATGAAGAAGTCTCAACTTAGTTCTTCAGTTTTGCTCATGGTTCTAAGTTTCTTGTTTTGTGTTTCATGGGCAACGTCCTTATCATCCTCAAGTTCTGGCGATCTAATAAGCTGCCTACTGTCCAAATCCAAGAATGTGACTACCATCTCTCAACTCATTTTCACCCCTGTCAATGCTTCCTTCCTACCCATTTGGCAAGTGGCAGTTCAAAACACCAGGTTCCTTAAGCCCTCCACACGTAGACCATCAGTCATCGTGACACCTATGGAGGAAACCCTTATACAAACATGTGTATACTGCGCCAAGAAACACGGCTACGAGATCAGGATCAGGAGTGGGGGCCATGACTACGAGGGCCTCTCATACACTGCTGATGTTCCCTTTGTTATGCTTGATTTCACCAACATGAGGTCTATAGACGTGGACGTAGCAAAAAGGACTGCTTGGGTCCAAGCAGGCGCTACGCTTGGTGAACTCTACTACAAAATTTCGCGAGAGACCGATACCTTGTATTTCCCGGCAGGTGTTTGCCCAACGGTGGGTGTTGGTGGTTACATGGGCGGTGGTGGCTACGGAAACCTGTTGAGGAAATACGGTACTGCTGCCGATAATGTTCTGGATGCTCGCTTCATGGATGTTGATGGGAATATTCTCGACAGGAAATCAATGGGAGAAGATTTGTTTTGGGCGATCCGAGGAGGTGGTTCTTCAAGTTTCGGAATTGTTCTTGCATGGAAGCTGAGCTTGGTTCCAGTTCCAAAAAAAGTAACCGTCTTTATACTGAATAAAACTTTGGAACAAGGGGCAACCGAAATCTTCCATAAATATCAATACGTTGCACCAAATATCGATAGAAATTTGCACATAAGAACTCAAGTTTTTGCCGAATATATCGGCAACACCACCAAGAAAACCATAAGAATTATGTTTGAAGGAATATATCAGGGCACAACCGACACATTGCTTCCGTTGCTTTCCAGAAAATTTCCAGAGCTCGGTGTTACCCGAGAGATTTGTGAAGAAATTAAAATGGTCCAGTCGACCCTTGTGTTTTGGGGCTTGCCAAGCTCCACCCCGACTCAGATTCTTACGAACCGATCTGCCATTGCCAAGCTGAACAACAAAAGCAAATCAGATAATGTCCGGACACCCATCCCCGTAAGTGGGCTCAGAAAGATATGGAGAAAGCTTATCCAAAACGATGAATCAGCGCTTCTGATGATCAATCCATTTGGCGGAAGGATGGCTGATTTCTCAGAGACTGCAATTCCATATCCTCATAGAGCGGGCGTGTTGTTACAAATTCTCAAGACTGTCGATTTTAACGGTCAACCTTCAGACACAACCCCTACATCCCTCAGGAGGATAGCTTGGCTGCGAAGCTTGGATGCGTTAATGACGCCTTATGTGTCAAACAACCCCAGAGAGGCATATTCCAACTACAATGATCTGGATTTGGGTGTTGGAAGTGCTAACTACGAAGAAGCAAGTGTTTGGGGTGAGAGATACCGGAAGAGGGACAACTTCAAGAAGTTGATTCAAATCAAGGCCAAAGTCGATCCTCACAATTTCTTTAGGCGCCCACAGAGTATTCCTGTTTTCTAAAACCCCCGATCAGCTAAGCGGTTGAAGAAAGACTCAGCAGATGCATTTTATTCTTTTAATTGTTTTCATGAAAAACTAGCAACAATGCTACTTTCTGTCAGTTTCTTTTCCTAGTGTATATCATCTCCATGCTAACAAAGATGTCTAAAAGCATGTGGTCAAATTCTAATTATGAATTTATCCAACAAATACATTGTCTTATTAAGACATTTTATATCATATTTCTTTCTTATACTTCCTCTTGTCTAAAAATATGTTTTTGATTAAAATAGTTTGGGTCAATACAACTTTAGACTTGGGATACGTACTATGAAAAACAAAACAAAGAAAAAAAAAGAGGTTAAATGTATCATTCCGACGGCCTACACCGAACCCGCCGTAGAGTTATCATGTGGGGGTAAATCCTCAAACATTATGATCAATATTTTGGCAGGACAATAACTTTAAAACATTAACCTTATTTTTGAATTTTCACAGCTAAATCTTTCTAAACGTATAAAATCTATAAGATATTATATAAACTTTTATTTAGAATGGTTGGCCACCAAATTTTTAGTATGTGAGATTCAAACCCACAACAACTTTGTTTGGAATGCTTAATTCTCGAATAATAGTATATGTGGGATCCTTGCATTTACGTTGATATAGAGTTTCCCATATATGGTATAAGACTATAAGTTGGGGAACATAAATGCATGGGATGGTGGTGCTAATGAAGCCAAATATTATACATAACAGCATGAATAAATTACTTAATTAAGCAAGTATAATAATTTTTGATGGCATAAATAACATGAGTAATTTTTGTTCGTTTGACATTTACTTTTAAATAAAAATTGATTTGATCAAAAGTGGCATCTTTGAAGAAAAAGTTAGTTAAATTGTCCGTAACTTTACGCGATCCATATTTACTTATTATATATTCTTTTATTTAAATAAGAATTGACGTGACTATCCAAATAACAACATTCTTTAGTCAACCTTGTAGTTGTTAATTTGAACAAATTAAATTTAAATAGTAGAATGCATGCGACCAAGCATTCTGATCCCACTAGCTAGAAATAGTCAATTAGGCAATACATATGATGCGCTCATTCCTTTTTATAGATTCCATTTCAATAGGAAAACTTGTGTCTTGAAGGTATGAGATGACTAATTATATCTTGGTTAAGTTGGTCTGGTTAAATATTTTTGAATAAAAGTTAAAAGTATATTACTTTGTTAACGAGAAGCATCGTGTTGCAATTACTAGTCATGTGGGCTGAGATCGATCGGAATCAAGAATCAGAAGACTAGACGTGTTTATGTTTCTTGCGTGCCTAAAGATTTGGTAATTGTGGACCTTCTCCTCGATATCTAAATCACATAATTACAAATATAATAAAACTTTTAAAAGAACCGGCCATAGGCAGGCTATACACTAACACCTGCGATAGTTTGATCAGGAGAGGAGACATTTTCAAATGTTCAAACTTAATTAGAAATCAATGAATAGAGAATTCAATACACCAATCATGAAGATTTCCACCTATTTTGAGCTTGACGGAATTTAGGTTAATGTGGTCGTAAAAAATAAATGCAGTCTCTATGTATTTAGAGTATTTAGTGTGCGAGTGTTGAACCGAATTAGATGTAATGTACATGTCAATAATGTTGCCTCAATAAACAATTGTAGCTTTAGGAGGTGGGATGTAACCTCCTAATTCTCGTTAGAAATTTCAGAAACTAGCATTAATTAATATTAATAATATTATAATTATGGATAAAAACTCTAAAGAGCTTTTAATGAATACAACGAATGAAAGGCATTCGATAAATTTTAAGAAATAAAATAATAAATGTGAAAATAAAATAATAATAATAATAATAATAATAATAATAATAATAATAATAATAATAATAATAATAATAAATTTAAGGTAAGGGGTTGAATGTGACAAGTTGTAAATATGTCTTTAGTCAAGAAATTTGTTTTCTGGGTAGATAGTGTCGTTATGGGAGAATTAGGGATGAAATTGTAATACCTGTATTTATCTCTTGGAAATCGTCGGGAGAGAATTGGGCACTTTTCTTGTGACCGACTCCAATTTATGTATGCCCTGAAGAGCTCCACTCAAGCACCATAGTTTTTGATCGTTTGTGCCAAGAATCAGTATCAAGAAAAAAGAAAAAAAATAATAAAAGAATGCAACGAAGGGATTTTGAAGAAGAGTGAGTCAAGATCTTCATCGGCGATAGTTACCGGAGGAGGAAGGTACTGACGGGTAAAGATCGTAATCTAACCTTATTAAGTATCAAATAATCTCATTTCCACTTTCTTTTCTTTTTCTTTTGGCTACCGGGAATAGCCACCACTACTTCCGCAACCACGATCGTCGACGTGTTCCTTCTGCCACTAACAGCCCCCAAAGAGTGGGTGTGTTTGGGGGGTGCATTTACTTCCTACCATTGGCCCTTCGATTTCTATTGTTTTGTGAAGTTGGTTGTCGATTGTCGCCCTTAACCACCAGCTACCTCCTACTGCCGATGTGTGTGTGTGTGTGTTTGTTTCAGCCACCATAGGCCACCCTGCAAATGCGCTTATGGTTGTATTACTTTTGATGGTTCACAAATGAATGTAAAAGCATTATTTTCCAATTATTCCACTTATACTTAATCAACATCATTATTTGTTTTGGGGTAGTTTGACCATTATTGACCACCACAACACCACCATCCGACCACCAATAGGTGGTAGTTTTATGAGGGACTCGATTTTTAATACATTTGGTGTCATAAGGAGCGTAATGGGTTGTAACTTAACCCTAATAAGATGATTTTTTATGTCAAGTTCCTAACTCTAAATGCTCATTAAGCCAAGAATCAAGACATTTGGGTTAAGTTGAATTACATATATTGATAGCCTAATAAGTAACCATTAATTATGATAAAAGTTTTAAAGATAAAGCTTAATCATTAAGTCCTTCATGGGACACCTAAAGTGACCTAAAGGTAAATATGATCAATTTCACTGAATCTATCCTCAAACTTCTAAAAATCGTACAAGAATATCGAAAGCTCCAAAAATCATAAATTTTAGTCTTCTGGAAAGTTTGATGAGTCTAGTTTCTCTAAAATTTGAATTAAATTACCAAATTCCAACTTCTTGTAGGGTATAATTCACAATCTTCTGAAACTGGTATGTATTGTCACATATTTCATAAGTTGTCTTTCAAAAATTATAATAAATTCATTAGAACTCCGAATATCAAATTTTCATGGTGTGTAGTTAGATATAGATGTCTAATTTGCTCCATATCATGGGCAAGATGAAATTCCTAGTGCTACTAACATCGGTTTTCACCATAACCAAACCGGTCCATGTATGTTTATCTAAGAATCATTCCATGCTACCATATCTTGACTTTTATATGCATGTGACATTATTTTCACAATGTCTTCCATTGACCTTCTTTAATAGTAAGTTCAATAGTGAATTTACTATGATAGACATTGCTATGATATACCGACTAAACGACGATATAAACTACGATAATCTATCAAGGTGCCTATCGAATCCAATTTTTGAACTATTTCGAATGGAGTTATGGGATTTTATTGTACTATAATAACACACATAGAATCTCTGTTCTATACTTTTGTTGATATAAAAATTTCCGTATAGGTGAATAAACAGGAGATGCCTAAAATATAATTTAAGTGTAGCAAGGTCTATTATATCAAATTCACTATTGAACTAACTATTAAAGAAGCTCGATGGAAGACATTGTGAAAATAATGTCATGTGCATATAGAAGTTGGTATGTGATGGAATTAAATGATTCTTAGATAAACATAGATGAATCAGTTTGCTTATGGTGAAAACCGATGTTAGTATCATGTTGATGAAATCATGCTTTCGGGGCCTATTTAAGACAACATAATAGTTTCTAAAGGTATCAGATATGATTCAGATATATACTTGATATCCCCGAAAACATGGTGGTCGATGCATGTACATTGCCACCTTCATGTGGTCGTGTACAAATGGTTTCTTGTAGGCATGAGCAAACGGACCGAACCGGCCGGAACCGGCCCGACCCGGGAACCGGCTTTGGCCAAAATCAAGAACCGAACCGGCCCGGCGGTTCTACCTGTTCCGGGTTTTACCGGGTTTTCGATTTTGGAACCGGTTTGATTTGACACGCTTCCTTGCGGGGCTTGTAACTCATTCAAATTTTAACCAAATCAAGCGTTTTTATAGTCTAAACTTAACTGCAAAACCTAACTATGTGTAGGAAAAAGATTCAGGGCAAACAAAACTTAAATTAATTGAGTTATGCTCGTTTGAACAACAAAGTTAGATTATGTTTAATTGTTGTAACATAAAAAAAATTCTGATTTGACACCCTTCCTTGCTGGGCTTGTAACTCATTCAATTTAAAACCAAATCAAGCGTTTTTATAGTCTAAAATTAACTACAAAATATAAACTACGTGTAGGAAAAAGATTCAGGTCAAAAAAACTTTAATTGAGTGAGTTATGAACATTTGAACAACAATGTCAGATTATGTTTAATTGTTGTAACATAAAAAAAAATTCTGATTTGACACCCTTCCTTGCGGGGCTTGTAACTCATTCAATTTTTAACCAAATCAAGCGTTTTTATAGTCTAAACTTAACTACAAATCCTAATCTACATGTAGGAAAAAGATTCATGTCAAAACAAGTTAAATTAAGTGATTTATACACATTTGAACAACAAAGTCAGATTACATTTAATTGCTGAAACATAAAAAAAATTCTTATTTGACACCCTTACTTGCGGGACTTGTAACTCATTCCATTTTTAACCAAATCAAGCGTTTTTGTAGTCTAAATTTAACTACAAATCATAATCTACATGTAGGAAAAAGATCTAGGTCAAAAAAATTTAAATTGTGTGAGTTATGCAACTTTCAAAATTTGAGTGAGTTATCTGGTCCGGTTCCCGGTTTTGGGCTGGTCCCAACGACCGGTTCTTACCGGGTTCCGGTTCCAAAAATTGAAGAGATTATAGTAGCGGTCCCACCCGACCGGTTCCATCGGGTTCTGGTCCCGGTACCGGTTCCGGCTGGTTCCCCGGTCCATATGCTCATCCCTAGTTTCTTCACATCTAGCAGTAGTGGCAAATTCAATGTATGGGAAGGGGGGGTGCATGGACCCCACTAAAAAGTGGGCCCCACCAGGAATACATATTAAAAAAAAAAAAAAAAAACTCAGCTTATGGTCCCCACTCACAATAGATTTGTCCCCACTACTCCCACTCATCCTCACTTCTCTCTCTTCTGATTTTTCACTCCCAATTTTTCACTTCTTTCTTTATAGTTTTGGCCTAGCATACCAAATGCACTGAGTAGTAACAAAGTTAAACACTCCACAGCCATTGGAATTTAGTACTCCACAACCGTCGACATCGTCTTCAATCGCCGCAACCTATCACTGCTGCATAACACCGCTGCAGCGCTGCCAACGCAGTGACAGACTTCGCTCACTACTTGCTGAGCAACACCATCTACCGTCGCGCGCAACCGGACTACCATCGTCTGATTTTGTTCGCCACCATCATTGTAAGTTTATTCCCTTTATTTAGTTTGATTTTCCCAAATGGGTTTGATTTGATGAACTGATTTGAATGGTTTTTGAATTCTGATTTGAGATTTTTGATTTGTAAACTGATTTTATTTTGATTTAACACTCTCAAAAAATAAATTTGTGTTATGGATTTGTTAGTTTGGCTTGGTTTGCTTTTGATATAGGGAAACGAACTAAGCTTAACAAAGATGGAAAAAATTAATTTTCTTTAACTGTTTTTTTTAATGGTCTTTTCTAATTTAGTGCTTTGTATTTGTTTAATGTTTAATGGTTTTGGTAATTGTGTTTAACATTGTTTAATGTTTTTTTGTTTAAACCAATAACAGGTGTAATGGAAAGATTTTACAGTAGAACATTCACATTAGGACCATCTTCAGCTGAAATTCCCCAACCTACTTTTATTCCACCAATACCGAGTGAAATTTATTCAAGTGACATTCTTTGGGATCCGGCTGATAGGAAATTTTTTTCAGATTATCACCCTAATTAAAGAGACAATATAAGACGAAACTATTTGATTAAAGGACCATGTCAACCGCGTCTTAAAAAATACCGTGTATGAATGTTTGGAAATAAGGAAGACGTTTTAATCCCGCAATAAGTTTGGTGAAATCAACCACTGCAACATTAAAAAATATGTGAAATGATGGGTTTGATGCACTTATATTGGATATCACCTCTTTTTGTGAGAATAATAACAATCTAATGGTGAACATGGAGGAAGTTTATGTTAATCCAAGAGCCTGAAGACAGTACACCAATATCTCCAATCGCCATTATTACGAGTTTTTTTGTTTCAACATGGTTTTTGATATGCAAATTCAAGAGGTCGGTGATCGTTTTAATGAAGTCAGTTCCGAATTGCTCACTTGCATGACAGGTTTGAATCCACATGATTCATTTTGTGACTTTGACCTATCAAAGTTACAGAAGTTGATCGGTTTTTATCCACATGATTTTAGCTTTAAAGATAGGTTTAATATTCTAAATGAACTTTCGGTTTACCCCACTTTTATGCAACAAGATGCAAGATTTGCTACTTTGAAGAGTATATTCGACCTTGCCAAACTGATGGTGGAAAGCAATATGCATCTTAACTTTCCTTTGGTTTACCGGTTATTGAAGTTTTCATTGCTTTTGCCGGTTGCAACCGCAACGGTGGAGAGAAGTTTTACGGCGATGAAGCTTGTCAAGTTAGATTTGAGGAATCGGATTCCGGATGTATTTTTAAATGATTGTGAAATTTGCGCACTTGAAAGAGAGGAATTTTCCAAGGTGACCAATGAAAGTATTATCAAACGTTTCTTAGTTATGTCCCCTCGTAGATTTCAATTGTCAAATGACATTTAGCTGAATGATTTAATGTTATTCTACTTTTAAGTATTTATTATTATTATTATTAATTTACATAGTCAACGGACAACAATGCACCCCACTTGACTTCCGGGCGGGATCCGCCACTTTCTAGCAGATAGACAGGCTGTTATATTGCTGATAATGTGTTTTTTTTTAATTGACAACTAGCCTGAATGTCTCGTCACAATAGATTGGTCCCCACTACACCCACTCATCCTCTCTTCTCTCTCTTCTGATTTTCCACTCCCAATTTTTCACTTCTTTCTTTATAGTTTTGACTTAGCATACCAAATGCACTGAGTAGTAAAAAAACATTAAACACTCTACAGCCACCGGAATTTAGTACTCCACAGCCGCTGGCATCGTCTTCAATTGCCGCAACTTATCACTGCTGCACAACACCGCTGCAGCGCTGCCAACGCAGTGACAGACTTCGCTCACTACTTGCTGAGCAACACCATCTACCGTCGCTCGCAAACGGACCACCATCGTCTGATTTCTCTCGCCGTCATCGTTGTAAGTTTATTCCCTTTATTTAGTTTGATTTTCCCAAATGGGTTTGATTTGATGAACTGATTTGAATGGTTTATGAATTCTGATTTGGGATTTTTGATTTGTAAACTGATTTTATTTTAATTTAACACTCTCAAAATATTAATTTGTGTTATGGATTTATTAGTTTGGCTTGGTTTGCTTTTGATGGTTAACTGGGACAACAGGGTGGCCTGATTTTTGATGCCTTAGCCTACGAGTTACTGCTGCTGTGAGTTGCTTTGAGAGCGAGTAGGTAGCAGAGAGTAGCATGCGTTCGGAGAGGCATAGAGTACTTGCGATCTGGGATCCAAGGAGGAGGACTTGGGATGAATACGGATGCGGTGTGAAAGGTAGTATTGGGCCCGTACTACTGGAAGCACCGGATCGGTAAGCAGTCCAAGTAAGAATCTTTTGGGTGCTAAGGAACAAGTAGGGGTGAGTGATCGAGTGCGAGTATTCTCGATCAAGTCTCTGATTATTTTGTGCTGTTTTTCAGAGAGACATCATGGTGGGTACGCGCCACAACCCAAGGGGCAGTGGTACCAGTGACGATGAGATACGCATGATCATCCATGAGGAGGTGGCCGCAACCATCCGAGCAGAGATTCCTGAGATGTTTGGGTCCATTAAGACCACCTTGATCGAGACATTTGACGAGCGATACGCTGCTGACACTGAGGCTACTGCTGCCGCCGCCACTGCAGCTATCGCCGCTGCTAGACCTCAGGGAGGTGATTCGTTGTTGTTCCGGGAGTTTAGCAACACGAAGCCACCAGAGTTTGACGGGACTCAGGACCCGATCGCTGCGATGAGGTGGATCTCTGATATCGAGGGTTGTTTCTATACATGTTCGTGTCCAGATCACTTGAGGGTTCAGTTTGCGTTGAACCAGCTTCGCTTGGGGGCGAAGGACTGGTGGAAGTTTGTGTTGGGTTTTGAGCATTCTAACACTCCTATAGTGTACATGCAACCCTAGAAACCTTGGATCTATGTTTTCTATAAATACATGCAAATTTGATTTTCCAAGGTTTACTTCCTATCTAGCATGTTATGGGGAACTTGTAATACAAAACTCAAGGAGAATAACATACCTTTTAGTAGCTTGGATTCCTTGATGACTTTGTGAGCCTAGCACCCCAAATGCGATGCCTTAAATGCTTCACACAACACCACAATACTTGGAATAACCTTGAGAGAAGTTCACTACACCTCAAAATTGGCTAGCCCTCTTTGTTGCTTGTACAAGTGCCGATTTTGCTTGCATAGGGTTCTTTATATAGTTGTGGCACAAGTAGGGTTACACCATGTAAACCCTAATTGTCATGGATTTCCATATTCCATGATCCATGGGTTTATAACCTCCATGGACTATCCATAGAGCACCTTATGGGTTTTAACCCAATCCATACAAACCATGGATCATTAGCCCACTATACAAGAATAGATTATTTACACAATCAACCCCATATATTTAATTAGTTTCTTTTTGATCACTTAATTAATTCTAGATTAATTCTTTGATCAATACTAATTAAATAATATTATTAATATATGAGTACTTATAATATATTAATAACATTAAGTGTCCTTTCTCTCATTTTGGTCTATCCAAGTATTGCAATGCCATGCAACCCAAATGGACCATGCCGGGTCGGATCAAGTACATACCAAATATAGTTATGGACTTAGACACTATATCCAACAGTCTCCCACTTAGATAAGTCTAATAACTATAGTTGCAGATATGACTTCAGAATCCGACTAGCAATCGTAGCTCTTTCAAAGTCTCTTGGAACTAAGATGATGATGATGATGATACGCCATTTAAGATAAGTGATCATATAATCCTCTGCTCTCAAGATATCAGCCGGACAAATACATGGAACAATGTCGTACTTATTGTCCATCAGTTGTTTCTCAATCTCTGATCTGTTTGACATATTAGTAAATTGAACACATCAATTAGGTTCTGACCGGGCCCGGTACATAGGTCAAAACAAAATCATCGAGGGGCCCAGATATCGCTTCTAATCCTAGAAGGAACAGATAAACTTCGACTCATATGTTTGTACTGACTACTTATTGAATTATGCAAAAAAGCACGTTTTATAACATCAAGTTACCAATGCGTTTTCGTACAATCAATGTATAACCAACTCATAGTCAATAACTCATATCTCTAGGTTTGAAGATTTATATGATATTACCGTCTCACGATCACTCGAGATAAATTCCATGATACAAGTGAACGTGGGTTGAGTCCAATACTCAGAACTTATGAGCACTCATGAATGTTGCAGCAACCATTGCTAATTCTAATACACCTTTGACAATATACACACCCAATTCATGACAGTCTTAATTCAATACCTACTTCCAAAGTATGACTGACTGTGGAGAGTTTGAATAATATAATTATCCTGGAAGTCAAAACATGCAAAATTGAAAAAATAGTAAACGATTAACATAAGATAGTAACACTTTACTCATAAATAAACAACAACTTGTATTTAATCATCAAATGTCAATTACATTTTACAAGTTTCAAAACCTATCTAATTATTAAAACTAATATCATCCTTCAGCCCGATGCGCCTTGCATGTTGTAAATGCTTAACCCTACTCAGTCCCTTCGTGAGGGGATCAGCTAGGTTCTCATCTGATGATACCCTCTTAGCCACGAGGAGTCCTTCTTCTATTCGATGTCTAATGAAATGGTATTTTCTGTCAATGTGTCTGGATCTCCCGTGATCCGTTGGTTCCTTAGCTAAGGCAACCGCACTTTCGTTGTCATAGAAAATTTCCATTGGCTCTTTTATAGCTGGTACAACTCCAAGGTCTCCAATGAAGTTCTTTAGCCATATCGCCTCCTTTGCTGCCTCGCTTGCTCCTATATACTCTGATTCGCAAGTTGAATCAGCTACCGTCTCCTGCTTGGAACTTTTCCAAGTAATTGTTCCTCCATTTAGGATAAAGACCCAGCCTGACTGAGAGCGGAAATTATCCATATCAGTTTGAAAGCTAGCATCGCTATATCCTACCACTCTCAAGTCGTCACTGCCACCAAGGGTAAGGACCCAGTCCTTAGTCCTTCACAGATACTTGAGAATGTTATTTACCGGAGTCCAGTGAGCCTTGCCAGGGTTCCCTTGATATCTACTGACCATGCTCAAAGCAAAGGCCACATCAAGGCGAGTACAGGTCATAGCATACATGATTGAGCCCACAGCGGAAGCATATGGTACATGACTCATCTCAGCTATCTCAGCCTCTGTACTCGGACTCTGAGTCTTACTCAGGTTGGCGTTACTCTGAATCGGTAATTCCCCTTTCTTGGAATCCTGCATACTGAACCTCTTCAGTACCTTATCCAAGTAAGTACTCTGACTAAGTCCAATTAGTCTCTTACTCTTATCTCTCAGTATCCTTATCCCTAGGATATCGGCAGCTTCCCCAAGGTCCTTCATAACGAAACACTTCCCAAGCCAAGACTTAACCTCCTGCAAGGTTGGGATGTCATTTCCTATAAGTAGTATGTCATCCACATACAACACCAAAAAGCTAAGTATGCTCCCACTAGCCCTAACATATACACATGACTCATCCTCACTCCTCGAAAAACCAAACTCTTTGACTTTCTCGTCGAAGCAAAGATTCCATCTGCGAGGTGCTTGTTTCAATCCATAGATGGATTTCTCAAGCTTATACACCTTATTAGGGTACTCTGTACTGACAAAACCCTCTGGCTGACTCATGTAAATATCCTCAGCCCACTTTCCATTAAGGAAAGCGGTTTTGACATCCATTTGCCATATTTCATAGTCATGAAATGCAGCAATGGCTAACATAATCCTAATAGACTTAATCTTTGCTACTAGTGAAAAGGTCTCATCATAATCAACTCCCGGAGTTTGAGAATAGCCCTTTCCAACCAGTCGTGCCTTATAAGTGTGTACATTACCATCCATGTCAGTCTTCTTCTTGAAGATCTATTTGCACCCGACTGTCTTACGACCTGGTACATTGTCAACCAAGTTCCAAACTTGATTGTCATACATGGACTGTATCTCGCTGTCCATAGCCTCTTTCCATTTAGCAGCCTCAAGGCCTGCCATGGCTTCCGTGTAGCTGTTAGGTTCATCCAGACTTACCAGTGTACTATCACTGATAAGCGTATCACCTTCCTTAGAGGTATGAGCTCTTCAGTCGGATCAACAGGAGTTTCCTCCTCAGGTTGGTCACTAGGGTTTGAGGTTCCTTCAGCACTTGACTCTTGAATTTCTTCAAGGTCAATTTGCCTCCCGTTGTTTCCTTGGCTTATGAACTCTCTCTCACGAAAGACTCCTCTTGTAGCTACAAAGACCACTTTCTCACTAGGTCTATAGAAGAGGTAACCAAAGGATCTTTGTGGGTAGCCGATGAAAATACACCTCTCACTTTGAGGTTCGATCTTATCATGAGACTCACGCCTCACGAACGGCTCGCAACCCTAAATCTTGATGTGGTCTAAATTTGGAACTTTCCCAGTCTACATCTCATGAGGTGTTTTGGCAATCTTTTTAGTAGGGACTAGATTCAGGATATGGGTGGAAGTCTCTAAGGAATACCCTATAATGAGATTGGTAACGAAGCTCGACTCATCATGGAACGAATCATGTCCAAAAAGGTTCGATTGCGCCTCTCAGCCACACCATTCAGTTGTGGTGTCCTAGGAGGTGTCAATTGTGAGACAATCCCACATTCCTTAAGATAGTCAAGGAACTCGATACTAAGATACTCTCCTCCCCGATCGGATCGGAGCATCTTGATGTTCCTGCCCAGTTGATTCTCCACTTCCTGCTTAAACTCTTTGAATTTCTCAAAGGTTTCTGACTTATGCTTGATTAAATAGATATATCCATATCTACAATAATCATCAGTAAAAGTCACATAATAACGATTAGCATCCCTTGTGGCAGTTTTGAAGGGTCCACACACATCAGTGTGTATTGTTGGGTTTTGAGCATTCTAACACTCTTATGGTGTACATGCAACCCTATAAACCTTGGATCTCTGTTTTCTCTATTATACATGCAAATATTAACTATTCCAAGGTTTCATCCTAACTAGCATATTATGAAGCACCTATAGTACAAAGTTCTAGTTAGATGACATACCTTTTGATGTAGCTTGATGTCTTCAAGCTTTAAGAGCTTAGCCCCAATAGTGTGGAAGCCTCAAATGGAATCACAAATCACCAAAACACCTTGGAAGAACTTGAGAGAATATGTATGCACACTAAAATCGGCCCACTCTTATTTTCACACACTTGTGTCAATTTTGTGAGCCAAGGACCCCTTTATATATTATGGAGGATTAGGTTTACATCCATGTAAACCCTAATACCCATGACCTTTCATTTACATAGGATCCATGGGTTAAAAGCTCCATGGACCATCCATGAAAGCTTAGCCCAACCTAAATGAACTTGGCCCATTCCATATATATAAGAGTCCATATTTAATTAGTTCTTTTTTTATCACTTAATTAATTCTAAATTAATTCTTGATCAATACTAATTAAATAATATGATTCCATATTAATATATTAGAACTTATAATATATTAATATAAATCATAAATATACTATTCTCAAAAGACTATCCATATAAATTGTGCCGGTGAAGTGCAACCCAAATGGACCATGCCGGGTCGGGTCAAGTACATACCAAATATAGTTATGGGCTTAGACATTAATCCAACAGTCTCCCACTTGGATAAGTCTAAAAGTATTATTGAGTATGACTTCAAAACCTAACTGGCAATCGTAGCTCTTAAAGCCGCTGTCGAACTCTGACCTTGTCAATGACTTGTCCATTAGATAAGGGATCATATATTCCTCCATTCTAGATATCATATGGACTGAGACATGGATTATAATCATTCTCTCTGTCCATTTGTTGTTTCCCGATTTTCGATTTATGATGACTGACTGATTGAACAAATCAAATCAGTCCTGGCTTGGCCAAGCATTCACATGTGTCATCGCTAAATCAGCGAGGGGCCCACAGATATCGCTTTTATCCCGAAGGTAAAAGGAATGGATAAACTTCGACTCATATGGCTTGTTCTACTACTTGTTGAATCATACACAAAGGCACGTTTTATAACATCGAGTTACCAATGTGTTTTCGTGCAATCAATGTATAACCAACTCATAGTAACAACTCATATCTCTAGGTTTGATGAATATAAGATATTATCGTCTCATGATCACTCGTGATAAAATCCATGAAGTGATTCAAATGAGCGCGGGTTGAATCTAATACTCAGAACTTATGAGCACTCATGAGTGTTGTAGCACCACTTTGTCCACCAACTTGGACCTCTACAAACCAACCCATGACAGCCTTGATTCATATCTACTTCCAACATATGACCGACTGTGGATGGTTTGAATAACTTAATCATTCAGGAAGAGCGACTTAGTTATTCTGGAAGTCAAAACATGCAAAGTGAAACACAAGAATAAATGAATCAAATATGGTATCAAACCCTATGAATATAAATAAACACTTTTATTTATCACCATACTGATTACTCATTATTCATTGTTTCGGTTTTATCAACTTTATACTTGAATTAAAAACACTAGCTGTCCCATGCTCCAAGCATGTACACTATGTTTTTCTTAAACAATAGCTTTGCCATACACCAAGTATGCACTCTATGTTTGTCTATGATCCTTACTTTGTGAAATAAACCAATTGAACATAATTTCAATGATTCTAATTTCACACTCCCAAATCCTTATCGAAAAATGTGAGAATTTCAAATTCCTATCATTTATCGAAATCTGTTTAGATTTTAAACTTATATGCACTGACCCTCCTGTAATGAATATGTACAAAGTCACAAAGACTTGTCAACAGTCATTATAAGGTATTCCAATGGAGATCAACTCCATGGAAACTAAGTCTCATCTTCAAAGTACATTGCTTTGGACATGCTTCTTGCATTAAGTTTTCTAATCTTACACAGATAACTTCCACCTATGGAGACAACTCCATATTCTCATTTTGACTATCACTTCTGAATAAGAGATGCCTCTTTTCAGAATATGTCAATATGGTCCTTCTAAAGTTAGCACTATACTTCCAACTGTCCCTGAGCAACCAATCTTTGGTAAACCTCAGATTGTCCTCGACAATTGCTTAATCATTTTAGTCATATCCAATTATAGACCTTTTCCCTTCTTAATGCCTCTGGGCATTTGGAAAAATTTAGAAATGACAAATATTATAGCACATGCAATCGATCCTGTACCCAAAGCAAATGGTACACGATTCATGATGTCTCACATAAAGACATGATTCTAGACCAGTCTTTTGCTACAATATTTTTATTTGCCAGGTTTTCAAAATTTGACTATGAAGAGGGATGCCGTAATCATAATCAAATTTTAAGAACACAATATATAGAATTTCCTTAAGTTGAACCAATCCAACATGAAATTCATATATATATTCTTGACTAAAGATGATTAAGGTCTCAATCTAAGCCTTTAGAACTGAAATGAAGTATATCCTCTCCCTTAATTATAGCAAAACAACTTTTTCAATCCCTGCAGCCTCACGAATTGAAACTTTTGTTTTCTATAATTAACATTGCTAACTTGCAACACTAACAATAATTATCATGCTTCCACTAACATGATGATTATTAGCATAACACTTATGCTCCCACTAGCTTTGACATGTACTCAAAAATCAGCTGGACTTCTAGAAATCAATACTTTATTGATTTTCTTACCAAAGTTCAGATTTCTGATACGAGATGCTTTGATAAAACTTTATCAAAATCATACACCTTTCCTTAGATAGCATGCATGTGTGTCTAAACAATTTCAGAACTATGAAAAGGGATGCCGTAATCATAGTCTCAATTGTTTAGACCTTTTGCCATCTGCTTCAAATCTACTTGGTGGAAGTGTTTCCTCACCATCATTTTCATGAATCGGAGAGAAACCTTATGACCCTTAGATTTTATGGTGTATGTGTTCTTATCCATGTGAATCGTCAAAACCATAGTCACAAGACAAGGATAATGACAAATCCAAACTCATATGGACTGAACTAATGCAATCTTAACTTCTTGCCACCTGGCAGTACAGGGCCTGCCATTGCTTCCAAGTTGTTATGCAACCAATTGAGAACTTTCAGAACTCCTATGCAAATCCAACTTTAACTGGAATGGGCACAGAATATATCAACACGATAGGTTATAAACCTCAAGTCGTGTGCTAGTGAAGAACCTCAGGTTTTATTCTTGATTAGTTCTTGAAATTCTTTTAGGATCTTTAAGACTCCCACTATCCTCTTGACATATAAGACTATCTTGCCAAATATTCAAGAGATAGTGCGGATTCTTTATCAAGACAAACACTTCACACAATTGGCCTTAGTTGGTCTTTGTTTTATCCAAAACATCACAACTTACCAATTTCAAATGTACAAGAGTAGGACAGTTTTACTCTTACATTTGACAAGTGTTTTAAACCTTTCTTTAAGATATGTCACTCAAGTTACAATCTTGGAGTATGACTCTCAGAATTGTTTTGGAACGAAGTATGACTCATCTTCCTGATCTACCCATTTCAACAATTCATGACTCTTCTTCTTAGTCATAAGAATGCACTAAGATGACCTTTAGAGGACTAATTGTGATATGATTTCTAAATCATTAAGATGATCACAAACATGATACTAAAGTACTCTCCCATCTTTTCAGATTTGAGAAACTTTTATCTTTCTGCCTAATTTGATTCTTCCCATTCGTTCTGCCATACATTGAGACTTTCCCAATGTTTCAGAATTATAATTAAACTTGTAAGTATAACCATATTTACTAAACTTTAGTAAATCAAATAGTCTTAACGAGCTTTGAGGTGGACATGACAAATGCACAAGAATGTGTACTCGATCCCTTTAGTCCTTCACTTGACTCACACATCCATGTGAACAAGTAATTAGTCTTGATTTTCCAATGCTTGAAATTTCTCATTCATCATACTATTCAACTTGCATGATTCCAAGTTTCGATCCAATTGAAACTTGGGTGATGAGGAACTTTCCTGATTTGGTAAATTTAGACACTACCACAAATGAAAGAATCAAATCCATTTTCCAATATTGCTGTCAGTGGAATCATATAAGCAACAATTTTCCACAAATGCCATTGTAAGGATACTTCAAATAAACAAAATTAAGCAATTTTCTTTTATTTTAAAACTTTGCGGAAAAACTTATCCTTACAATCCACATGGAAAATTGTTGTTATCTATTCCTTAGCAATATATCATAACTTCTTAAGCAACTGCTCAAAATTCTGATGCGATCGAAATCCACCTTCGCGATCAGAATCAGCATATACTTCCTTTAAGATTTCTCTCTATTCTTTGATTCTTAAAACATCAACATGTGACCCAGTCACATCATGTAATGAGGATCTCAGAATAGAACTTAATAGAGTTAGATAATGGGCTCTACCTGATGTAGAGTCAAACTTATTGAGTTTAACATCCTTAGGTAAATTTGGCAGCTTTGCAATCAACGCCCCTTCCTTTGACAAAATAAACATATGGACCCTTTGGTAATGGGACTATCTTAGACTTAGCCTTTCTCTTTACCATTTGGTCAATCGGGTTGACTATGGCCAATCCATTTCCATTGGGAAGAGAATGCTTTTTCTGGATTTCCAGTCTCACCATTGTCACTGTCCATAAAGTTTTTGGGAAGTTGATCTTCTAATCAAATTTGCTTCACTATCGTTCCAAATCATTGCTGATTCAGCAGCACCAAGCAAATAGATATGATCATTAAGGTTCATGTCATAGTCTGTTTCATAGTAGTCCCAAAGGAACTCACTATGTGGCTTAGAAAGTGATTGAACATCCAACTTTCTCAAGACTTTGACACCCAACTCTCCCGACTTGTCAATATGTGACTTCATCTCTAAGATGTGATCACACATAGACCTTGCTTGCCATTAGGGCTTGAGTGACCTTGAACTTGTGGGTTAGGGAGAATAATTGGAGGAGGTGGAGGAAGAGAAGTATGAATTCCATGAGCCAAACTCGGGAAGTCATATTCATTAGGAAAGCTTGGTTTGGGAAGATCATTGTTGTCTAAACCAGACATCAACAATGGGAGAAATTCACGTAAAGTTGATTTAAGTCCTTAATATAACACCCAATATGATATATTAAGGCTAGGACCCAACAAACTATTTTATAACTTGGAAGAGGGATGCCGTAATCCAAGCTATAAAATATTTGAAGGTAGGTGAATGACGATTCACCAATTTCCACCAAGATAAACGAAATGTATTATTAGGTTTTAATTGGTTTTGAAACTCCTAGATTCTTTTGAGATTCATTGAACTTTTCAATGGCATGTTTCAATCTCGAGTGTGCCCTTCAGGTTTTGTGACTGGGATGCCGAGGATCACAAAACAAGGTGTGAAGTAACCATGCAAATATACTTGGTACCCTTAATATTTACCCCTCAATCGATGTGCCGATTAACCACACACGCTCCAACGATACTATGATAAACATTAAGTTACCCTTTGCCTACCTTGTTAAGTCCAGGTTAGTGTACCGGTTAACCACACACGCTCCACTAACAGCTTAAACAAAGTGCAAAGTGTAATTTCATGGATTAGCACCTTATTCACATTTTCCTAAGTAACTAAGATTGGGAATTTATAAGTGTTTAGTTACTTAGTATTTATCATTATACTTATAATGAAGGGAGAATTATAGTCCTTGTCCTACCTGTTCGGCTAACGACCCTCCACCGGTCAAGGAAGCGGTGAGTGAGAGTGGACACCCATTAAACTGCCATTTTATAGGCAGTAACCTTATACCCCCCTTATAGACCGGCTTCGTGAATGAGACCTACTAATGGTAAGACGACTTGCTCTTATACATATAATATATTAAACTTTTAATATTATAATAGTATAAGGGTGTATTTTAGACATTTAAAGTACTTGGTGGTTTAATCTATTAATTAAACTAGACTTTTAATTTAATTAAACTCAAACCATATATTTATGGATTAATAATACTCTTTTAATTAAACGCTTTAATTAACTATTAATAAAGTCCATAAGAGTTAATTTGAACTATTCAACAAAACATCATAATTCCAATTATTAAACTCAAAATTAATACCATTTAATTAATTGTTTAAGTTATGAACCCAAGAGTTTTAGAATTCAATTCTTTTTTTCATAAAAAACTTTTCTCAAATTCCAAAACTTGAGGGCAAGTTTTGTAATTCTTGAAAACCTTTGAATTCCATAACTTATGGAATTAATGGTTATTTATGATGAAACTTTCCATGTTCCATAACTTAAGAACAAGTTATGGAATTCTTTAAAACATTAACACCAAATTTTGTAACTCCATAAAAACTTTGAATCAAATTTTTTTTTTTAAAAAAAAAAACTTTCATATCCATAACTTATGGAAGTTTCAAAAACCCTTAAGATCACAACTTTAAAAAAAAACTTTTGAGCTCTAAAATTTTATGACAAAATATGTAACTCCTTAAAACATTTAGATCAAACTTTTAAAACTAATAAAATAATCATATCATTTTATCTTTTACTAAATTTGACCTAATTCAACTCATATAACAAATGATTCAAATTTTACAAATAATTCGTTTTTCACAAAACAAGTAATTATCTTAAAATTTGACAAACGTCATGTTTTTTTTCCCTTTTTTTTCCAACTTGAAAATAAAACATTTGCATCAATATAATAGAAAACAACCCATGTCTCTGATACCACTGTTGGGTTTTGAGCATTCTAACACTCTTATGGTGTACATGCAACCCTATAAACCTTGGATCTCTGTTTTCTCTATTATACATGCAAATATTAACTATTCCAAGGTTTCATCCTAACTAGCATATTATGAAGCACCTATACTACAAAGTTCTAGTTAGATGACATACCTTTTGATGTAGCTTGATGTCTTCAAGCTTTAAGAGCTTAGCCCCAATAGTGTGGAAGCCTCAAATGGAATCACAAATCACCAAAACACCTTGGAAGAACTTGAGAGAATATGTATGCACACTAAAATCGGCCCACTCTTATTTTCACACACTTGTGTCAATTTTGTGAGCCAAGGACCCCTTTATATATTATGGAGGATTAGGGTTACATCCATGTAAACCCTAATACCCATGACCTTTCATTTACATAGGATCCATGGGTTAAAAGCTCCATGGACCATCCATGAAAGCTTAGCCCAACCTAAATGAACTTGGCCCATTCCATATATATAAGAGTCCATATTTAATTAGTTCTTTTTGATCACTTAATTAACTCTAAATTAATTCTTGATCAATACTAATTAAATAATATGATTCCATATTAATATATTAGAACTTATAATATATTAATATAAATCATAAATATACTATTCTCAAAAGACTATCCATATAAATTGTGCCGGTGAAGTGCAACCCAAATGGACCATGCCGGGTCGGGTCAAGTACATACCAAATATAGTTATGGACTTAGACATTAATCCAACATGTATGAGGTCCAACAAACCCTCACCCCTCTCACAAGAACCAGTGAAGGGTGACTTTGTCATTTTTCCAAGTAAACAAGATTCGCAACTATCATCCGACTTTAGGTCAAATGATTCCAAACTCCAGCCTTTTGGAGTTGGCCTATGCGCTTCTTGTTAACATGTCCAAGACGATAATGCCATAAGTATGCTTTGTCTAAGCTATTTGAAGAATCAATACACAACACATTATTTCCTAGATTATCTACAACATTCACAGCTTCATATACACTATCACAAGGTAATGCTTTAAAGTAAAATACATCATTGTAATAAACGTTAATAGCACCATTATCATTATCAAATGAAAAGGAAAAACCTTGTTTGTACAAGCCATGAAAGGAAATAATATTTCTCGCCATTTGAAACGAGTAACAACATTTATTCAAATCTAACATTAACCCATTATTAAGCAATAAAGAATAAACTCCTATCTTGGTAACATGTGATGCTTTCCTATTCCCCACAATTAAGTTTATCTTCCCGTGCTCCACTTTCTCACTTCTTCTTAGGCCCTGCAAATCAGTACAAATGTGAATACCACAACCTGTATCAAGCACCCAAGAGTTAGTATGTAATGAGTTTTTAGACAATATAGTGTAAATACCTGCATGGGTGGGTTTAACTTTCCCATCCTTTACATCCTGCAAGTATTTAGGGCAGCTTCGCTTCCAGTGCCCCTTTTCCTGGCAGTAGAAGGATTGTGCTTCCTTTGGGTTTGAAGAAGGAGGAATGGAACCTTTCTTGGTTCCACTTGAAGAGGAGCCATCAAGAGACTTTCCCTTGGTACCCTTCGAAGGGGTCTTTCTCTTCTTCCCCTTTCCCTGCCCAATTGCCAAGAGAGGAGCAGTAGTAGGAGTAGGAATAACTCCTGATTTACTTTTAAGGCCACTTTCAGCGGTCCTTATAACTCCTTGAAGCTTACTTAGTGTGACTTCCTCCTTGTTCATATGATAAGTCATACGAAACTGATCATAACTTGTAGGTAAGGAACGGAGAATGATGTCAATCGCCATGTCCTCAGGAAAGTCCATTTGATAAGTGGTTTAATCCCATAAACCGTTCTCTTTGTATTACTGTTTTGTATTTGTATTCCTTTCTGAAAACTTGTATTTGAGAGTGTGCCTGGCTCCACCAGGTGTTAATGAAAACTGTATTAAACCATTGTATTTTGTATTCTATAAACTGGTACTTTGAAGGTGTACTTTCGTTTATTTGTTTATACACTTAACGTATTGTTAATATCTTTTTAATAAGTAGTTATTATAACCATACTATGACGGATGGCCTGAAACAAACACTTTGTGGGCGTTTAGACTGGTGATAACAATTGTCACTCATCGGCGTGTATGCCGGACTGTAGCTAGCAGCCTGAGTGCGGGGTTGTCAATCCCGATATAGATCTACACACACTTGTTTCGATCCCCGACTGGAGATTCTGGTTATAATGTCAGGACTTTCCTATGTTGTCTAAAATGAATTAAACAACCTGAATATAGAGTCTCATAAAAAGCATATTAAACGTTACATGTATATTAGTTTTGAAAACCCAATCATTCTGAAATAATGATTGACAATATATTCTTGAATCAAAACCCTAATTTCTTGTAAAATAGTGTATTCTAGTATACTTAAATCATGAATTATTACCTCGTGTTTGCTAACTCTAGTACTCTGTATAGTACCATTGCTAATGCAAACGCGGAATTATGTATTATTACCTCGTGTTTGCTAACTCTGGTACTCTGTATAGTACCATTGCTAATGCAAACTCGGCAGGATGTATTATTACCTCTTGTTTGCTAATTCAGGCACTCTGTATAGTAACTTTGCTAATGCAAACCCGACATTACCACATGTTTGCTAACCCTGGTACTCTGTATAGTACCTTTGTTAATGCAAACTAGGTATGATGTATCTTTACTTCTTTAATATGTTGTTCGTATATTAAAGGTATTATACATATCTTGGTATAGTTGAATGAATTTTGGTAATTTCCTTGGGAAGTATACAGTCGTGAATCATACTTGTATATTTAGTTTTGAATCATAAGTTATACCTATTATAATTTATATGTTCTATCTGATTAGCAAGAATTCTCATGGAATATCAGCTTTGCTCAGCCTGATACAAAGGTAATGATACTAAAAGGAGTAACCTTTTAGACTCACATATGTATAATATATATATATATATATATATATATATATATATATATATATATATATATATATATATATATATATATATATATAATTAAGAAGGAAACGACATTCGGACAAATAACACAACCTTAATTCCACATCCAAACAAGGAAAAGGATATAAGATAATTCATTAGTCCTAAGCCCTTCAAGTCTTATTTATATATTTATACATATATAAACATGATTTTGGCATTTATAATTTGAAATAGTTTATAGAACATTTTTCAAAGAATTTAACATGGCTTTACGTTATTTTGGAAGTATTTGGTAATTCTTAAAAGCATACGGAAACTTTCTGTGTGATTATTATCACACACAATTATTAACACAATTTATTATTGTGTTAAACTTGTATTCCCCCTAAAAAGCATTTAAAACCATTTAAAAAGGTATATTATAGGGGTATGAACTCACTTGATAAGCGGTGATTCGCGCAGCGTTTCGTTTCCCGGAAAAGAGTTTGTTTGACGAAAAATCGGCTCAAACCGGGCAGAGTTTCGACAGGAGCGAGGATGAATTCTCGAGAATTCTGGGGCTCCGGGGCTTGCTTCGGGCTTTAGACACGATACCGGGGCCTTAGGGGGCCGTGAGAAAGTCGAGGGGGTGAAAATGTGAAATTGAGTGAAAAATGGGGTGAAAATATCCTCTTAGCCGAGGAGTCTCGCACCCTTTATATATGGGTGCGAGGGTGCGGTCCGAGATGGTGAGTCAGCAGCCACCTGGCGAGGGTGAGGAGTCAGCAGGACATGCGTCGGACATACGGAGTGTACACGTGCGAGGCTCGGACCTGGTGGGGAGGCGGTGGCTTCGGTTCGGACAGCTAGAGGCTTCGGACTGGACCGGACTTCGGTCCAATGGGAGAAGGCCACGCATGCGAAGGGTCATCCGAGGAGTGTCTCATGCGAGTGATGTCCGAAGCTTATTGGACCTCGGCTGCGGTCCAATCAGAAGGGGACACGTGAACTGCGGTGCAACCAGAGGATGACACATGGAGGTTTGCACGTGATGATGACGTGTCCGAAGAGTGACATGCGAAATTTCTCGGTTATCCAAAATTTCTCGATTTTTGTGCCAAAAACTTGCGAAATTCATAACTTTCGCATACGAGCTCCGTTTTTGACGTTCTTTGTATGCACGCGTAGGTAAAATCATACCCTACGACTTTCGTTTAGACTTCGTCGGCTGGGTTTGAATTTATTTTTAATATTATTATTTTAAACAGACCGGGAAGGGAATCCGTTAAAAATTCATAACTTCTTCATCCGACGTCCGTTTTCGTCTGTCTTTTTACCGTTATGCTACTTTTGACGAGTCCTTCAATTCTCGTTTAAGTTGCGTCGGCTAAATATCAATCGATTTATATTTCGAATTTTTAGCTGTCTACTGCTAAACCGAAACTTCGAAAAATCATAACTTCCTCATACGAAGTCGGATTTTCACGTTCTTTTTATGAACGTTCTCGGTTTAACATATTCTACAACTTTTATTTAGATTGATAAGGCTAAAAAGCCTTTTATCGAAAATTCACTTTTTACACTGAACAGTGTTTTGCCGGTTTTACCGCGGATTTTCGATTGGTCATAACTTCTTCGTTATAACTCGGATTTCAGTGTTCTTTATGTTTTTGGAAACCTTGTTATAAACTCTACCACTTGGTTCATCCCAATTATGATTATTGATCAATTTATTTTTGACAAAACTTTGACTGGTGTCACATTATCCCCCCGTTAGAGGGAATTTCGTCCCGAAATTAAGTCTAAAGTGATACTCATGGACTAGGTCTAATCTTTCCTATCCCAAGTGAATTCAGGTCCCTGGTTTGTAATCCAGCGAACCTTCACTAACGAGATGAGACTTAGCGTGGTTCTTTAGATTTCCCTATCCATGGTTTTTATTGGTTCTACTACAGAGTGTAGACTTTTATTTAACTTGATTTCATCGAGTGAAATAACAAGTGTTTTATCGGATAGACGCCTCTTTAGATTAGATATGTGAAAGATGGGATGAGTGTTATTAAGTTTTTGGTGGTAGTTTAAGTTTAGAAGTACAAGACCGATTCTGGTAATAACCTCAAATGGTCTTATGTACTTTGAGTTTTGTATTTTACGCTTTCTCAAGCGCATCTTGTCCTTCCTGAGTGAGACCTTCATATGACAAGGTCATCAAACTTGGAATTCCAAGGGTTTTCTTTTATCGAAGCTGTAGCTTCTCTGGTTAACTCTGGAAGCTTTATGGCGCTTCTCGATTCGTATTTTGTTTTTGGTAGTTTCTCGAATGAATTCTAGATCAGCAAGGGTGCTGTGTGGAAATTGGATCTCTAGCTAGTTGCGTATTACCTAATTTAGTCCAGTGCAGATAGGATCTGCACTTGTGACCATAGAAGGTTTTGAATGGAGCAACTTGAATGCTAGTGTGATAATGGTCTCGACTAATTGGTAAATGGGTATCCCATTCTTTACCATAGTCGAGCCCATAGAATCATGGCTACTCTGGTTCCTAGAGATTTTTGAGTGACGGCCTGAACTGGGAGATGATTCTATTATCTCAGTGGAGATAACAGATATTGGTATACCGTACACTCACACGTTCTAGTTATCTTGCCACATTTTCAGGTTTCAAGGCTTCCTGTTGAGCCTCCTTACTCTGTGTGGATAGATTTTAATGAGTTATCATAGTCCATGATTGGCACTATGACCTGGGTACTCCTTCCGACTTAGGGTGTTAGCTACTATATGGGCTTTGTCGAGATGATAATGAGTTTCGAATTCGTAGTCATTTAGTAGCTCGACTCACTGTCGTGGTCTCATGTTGAATTCCACCTGGTAGAATACATGATGCAGGCTTTTGCTCCGAAGTTCATGACAAGACTCATACTTGGCTCATCCACCATCACCTCATGTATACAAGTCGTATATAATTTAGATTTCACAAAACGTCCGGATCGGTGACTCTGCCCCAGGTCCACAACCAAACAAGGAACGGGAGATAGGGCGGAATCACACATCCTTAATCTTGTTAAGTCTAACTTGTATACCACTCTTGTGTATACACTTAGCAGGGATAGATTAGCTTAATGAGTTCTTAGTCTCTATTCTTGAACTTGACCTACGGTATAATGATTTTCCTACGAGATCTATTAAGATACTTCGGTAGTTACCGACTTCTATGACTACTTCGGTGCTTTGCGTTCGAAGTTTCCTGTCTACTAAGTAGGCTAGAATGGCGTGGTACTCTTCGCATGGATACTTTTGAAGTTTTGAAATGAGAGACAACCTAAGGGTTTTGTGTTATAGATTGGAAGAATTTCATCTTACGGCAGATTAAGGAAAAAGTTCTCTTATACAGCATAAGAATTTTCACATGGTAAGGGCGAGGCCAAACCATGTCGAATGAGGATGTCGGAATTTTCTCGATGAAATAGATATTAAGTCGTTCTGGGACGAATGATTACTAGGATGATATCCTATGTACCTAAGTTTTCAACGCTTCTGGTTTTATTCTGTTATTATCACTACGAACCCCTTTTGATTCGAAATTGGCGGGTACTACCAATACGAGGGTTCTGATAATTTGAAATTATAAACTTTCATGAAACGATCCTTACTAGGTCTCTCTATAATCGCTTGGTGTATACAAGTCATGTATAATTAAGATTGGTAAATCCTTTGACTGGGCAACCATGCCCTAAATCCACAACCAAACAAGGAACAGGAAATGAGGCGGGATTACTCACTCTAAGTCTACAAATATTAATTTTAAATGACCCTTATGTATACACTAAGTCATCATATCTTACCTGTTAGGGTTTCAAATTTTTATATAAATGTTATGATTTAATTTGAACGGAAGAGTAATCATAATTATAGATAATTATCGGGGTTTGGAAGCGTACCAAAATATAGCAGGGTTCTTTGATGCTTTCCCATGTATTGGGATCAAAATCCTCCTGCTCCCCCTTCGTTCTTCTCTGTTGGACAGTCCCTCTTGTAGTGTCCTATTTCACCATAAAAGTAACATATGGGAATGGTAGTTGAAGTGATGAACTCAACCGGAGTTCTACAGAAGCGGGCGGTATGCCCCTTCAAGTTGCATCTATTGCAATGCCGCTTTCGGCAACCTCCATGGTGATGGTAGTTGCACTTGCTGCAGTGTGGGAGGTTTCCTATATACGGCTTAGTTGGTGCTAGAATAACAGGGCTGATGGGGGTATTGACTGCCCCAGTTCGATGCCCTCTGTTAGGTTCTTGAGTTGAACAACTCCCTTTCGTGTTCTCGAACTTTTGTTTAAGGTTATTACGCTTAAGGTTCGAGGTGTTCTTACAAGTAGGTGCTCGTTGCTGTACTTGGCCATCACCATGATCGGGGTTACCGATAGCATTACTACTAACATTTGCATTGTTAGCATTAAGGTGTGCCATGACAGCTGCTACAGCAGCTGTGACCGCAGCTTGAAACGTAGCCGCATCTATCTGAAGGATTGGTGTTTCGCTGGTGGGTTGGTTACACTTCTTTGGAGGCATGATTCTGTTATATGATAAGAAAATGGGCTCGTGAGCGACTATCGTGTCTCTAGATGTATTCTAACCATTTGTATCTATGTATTAATCTTTTGTTTTGTTATATTGTTCTCAATGATTCGACATGCATCCCTATGATGCAGTCCTGGTAAGGAACAGAGTTAAGTTTCTAGAATGGTTAGGAACCGAGTATCATCCGAACTAAGTTACCTTCGTTTGGTGGATATCGTTTCCCAATTTTCGAAAATATTCGAAAATAATTCATAACAGTGTCTACATAAAATAGACTTATGAATTTGAGAGGTAATCACTATCAATTAAGATTCCGTGATCTGATTTATTGTTATTAGCCGTGACAGGAAAAAAGGATAAGCTCCAAACCTAATGTGAGTAATGAAATCACTAACTCACTAGGTTGAACGGATTTACTAGTTACTACTTAGATGAAAAGGTGCTCGAACACTTCATATGAATCATGCATGGTTTTCCTTTGTTCTCTATTCTATTCTGAGTGGTAATGATTTTTTCTCTCCTGGTATCTATAGGGTGTCCTTCTCCTCCGTAGGTATATTGAATTCCCGGGCTGTCTTACTTCCGATTCTGACATTGATCCCCATTACTTCGTAATGAAGATTTTGAATCTCGAAAGTTCATGCGAATATCTCATTTGACATCTCACCAAAAATACCTTGGAATCATCTCGACTTCCCTCACAAGGGATGCTTCGCTGGAACTTGCTCCACATGACCCTTTGACCTCATACTGTATTGCATCCGATCTCGGTCTAACCAATCACAACGGAATAACCAGTAACACTAACCGCCACGGGTCATGGTACTCGAACCACATGGCCACCTCTCGATCTGCTATAAACCATGGTACTCGATCAATGTTATCTCCTCTTAATATGCTACGGATCATGGTACTTGAACCATGTTCTCTCTTCTCAGTTCGATACAAAGCATGGTACTCGAATGTAACGACGTAAATTTTCAAACAAATTTTTCATTTTAAAATCGCATACTATTCATAACATATTGTGTAAAAAATCTCATTTATTCAAATTGCAAAACACAACTCCATTTAATAATCCAGGATCCTCAAAACATAACTCTTTCTCTGGTGTGTACAATCAAGCCGGTGCCGTCCCGCGATCCTGAGAAACCTGAAACACATAACACATAACACGGTAAGCATAAAGCCTAGTGAGTTCCCCAACATACCACATACAAAAAATTCGCCACTCGGGGCTATACTCTGTAGGACCCTCCGGTCCATGTGTCTCAGCTGGACCCTCCAGTCCCATAGCTCGTTGGACCCTTAGGTCCGGTCTAGCTCGTTGGACTCTCTGGTTCGGTTAGGTTGAGCCTTCCGACCTCATAAATCGTTGGACCTTCCGGTCCGGTCTGGTTGAGCCTTCCGGCCTCGTAAATCGTTGGACCTTCCGTTCTGGTCTAAATAACTCATAGCATAATATCACATAGACAAGATGCACAACTCAAGCAAGCACATAACACCTTCCGGTCACACATAAATACCACTCTAGGTAACGTATAGTGAGAAGACTCACCTCGGTTAGCAGGTAACCAACAAGCACTCGAAAATCTTGGACTAGCCTCCGCATAACACATAAGACAAGCATCTCAATCATTATCCGCCTTATTACTCTTTATACTTTAAATCCTCTTATCCTCTTTTGACCCTCAGGATGGGTAAAAGACCATTTTACCCCTCCTTGGCCCCACCTGCCCCCTTACTGGTCCACTCATGAAGTCAACAGAAGTCAACATGGGTCAACATTCTATATTGACATGACTCGTCGAGTGCACAAATGTGACTCGCCGAGTCCCCTCGAATTCTCCATGATCTTCCTAGGGTTCGCTCAGCTCTCTGAGTTGACTCCCAACTCGATGAGTCAACACTGGCCAAGGCTACTGGGTCACACCCGCTACAGCTCGTCGAGTCATCCCATGGACTATGTAATTTAGCTCCATTGGGTTACTCACTCAGCCACCTGAGGTCAGATCTGTAGCTCTAACTCATAGATCTAACCTCCTACTACCCAAAAGTTGCGTAAAGGTCCGATCTTGATGTCCATGCCTGGTGTATTTTGCATTATAAATTATAAAAACTCCATTAATGGTTCCTAGCTACAAAACCCAATCGTTGCTCCACCATGGCTTCCCACTTTCAGACTCTTTGGACCCTCCAAGGTCCAGATCTATGCTATCAGCTCATAAGAGGGGTTTGGTCATTCAAAACCCCACCAAGAAGGTGATACAAGACCTAATCCACAAAAGGAAGATCTACTCAAATAGGGAAGAAAGGGGTCCGAATTGATACCTCCAACTGATGCTCCTTGGTTGCAAATCGCGGATCTACAACCTCCTCTGACCCCTTTGGCTTGAAACCTTCCTCTTCCTTGCAAGAAACCCACCAAGAAGCTCACCATGGCTCTTTTTCTTGCCCAAAGCACGCAGGACTCGTTTAGGGTTTTCTCCTCTGAAGGGTAGCCGCAATAGGAGACCTTAAGTGCCTTTAAATAGGCCCAAGCCCGGGAGAATTAGGGTTTCTGCCAAGAGCACTGACTCGGCGAGTCATCTCTCCGACTCGTCAAGTTCATTAATTATCCACATCACCAAGCCGCGACCCTACTCGACAAGTTGAGGCACCAACTCGTCGAGTCCCTCCAAAATCCTTAAATTAATACTTAAAGAAATATACTTGGTAAACCAGATGTTACATGGACCATGTCGGGTCGGGTCAAGTACATACCAAATATAGTTATGGACTTAGACACTATATCCAACAGTTTGTGACCTCTAGTTTCACCTCTGCAGACCTTGCTGCAGTGACATGGGAGAGATTCGTTCAGATGTTCCGAGACGAGTACGTTCCCCCGGTGGAGAGGGAGCGGTGTTGGATTAATGTCTAAGTCCATAACTATATTTGGTATGTACTTGACCCGACCCGGCATGGTCCATTTGGGTTGCACTTCACCGGAACAATTTATATGGATAGTCTTTTGAGAATAATATATTTATGATTTATATTAATATATTATAAGTTCTAATATATTAATATGGAATCATATTATTTATTTAGTATTGATCAAGAATTAATTTAGAATTAATTAAGTGATCAAAAAGAACTAATTAAATATGGACTCTTATATATATGGAATGGGCCAAGTTCATTTAGGTTGGGCTAAGCTTTCATGGATGGTCCATGGAGCTTTTAACCCATGGATCCTATGTAAATGAAAGGTCATGGGTATTAGGGTTTACATGGATGTAACCCTAATCCTCCATAATATATAAAGGGGTCCTTGGCTCATAAAATTGGCACAAGTGTGTGAAAATAAGAGTGGGCCGATTTTAGTGTGCATACATATTCTCTCAAGTTCTTCCAAGGTGTTTTGGTGATTTGTGATTCCATTTGAGGCTTCCACACTATTAGGGCTAAGCTCTTAAAGCTTGAAGACATCAAGCTACATCAAAAGGTATGTCATCTAACTAGAACTTTGTAGTATAGGTGCTTCATAATATGCTAGTTAGGATGAAACCTTGGAATAGTTAATATTTGCATGTATAATAGAGAAAACATAGATCCAAGGTTTATAGGGTTGCATGTACACCATAGGAGTGTTAGAATGCTCAAAACCCAACAGTGGTATCAGAGCCATGGGTTGTTGTCTGTTATATTGATGCAAATGTTTTATTTTCAAGTTGAAAAAAAAAGAAAAAAAAACATGACGTTTGTCACATTTTAAGATAATTACTTGTTTTGTGAAAAACGAATTATTTGTAAAATTTGAATCATTTGTTATATGAGTTGAATTAGGTCAAATTTAGTAAAAGATAAAATGATATGATTATTTTATTTGTTTTAAAAGTTTAATCTAATTGTTTTAAGGAGTTACATATTTTGTCATAAAATTTTGGAGCTCAAAAGTTTTTTTTTTAAGTTGTGATCTTAAGGGTTTTTGAAACTTCCATAAGTAATGGATGTGAAGATTTTTTTTAAAAAAAAAAAAAAAATTTGATTCAAAGTTTTTATGGAGTTACAAAATTTGGTGTTAATGTTTTAAAGAATTTCATAACTTGTTCTTAAGTTATGGAACATGGAAAGTTTAATTAATAGATTAAACCACCAAGTATTTTAAATGTCTAAAATACACCCTTATACTATTATAATATTAAAAGTTTAATATATTATATGTATAAGAGCAAGTCGTCTTAGCATTAGTAGGCCTCATTCACGAAGCCGGTCTATAAGGGGGGTATAAGGTTACTGCTTCCTTGACTGGTCGAGGGTCGTTAGCCGAACAAGTAGGACAAGGACTATAATTCTCCCTTCATTATAAGTATAATGATAAATACTAAGTAACTAAACACTTATAAATTCCCAATCTTAGTTACTTAGGAAAATGTGAATAAGGTGCTAATCCATGAAATTACACTTTGCACTTTGTTTAAGCTGTTAGTGGAGCGTGTGTGGTTAACCGACACACTAACCTGGACTTAACAAGGTAGGCAAAGGGTAACTTAATGTTTATCATAGTATCGTTGGAGCGTGTGTGGTTAACCGGCACATCGATTGAGGGGTAAATATTAAGGGTACCAAGTATATTTGCATGGTTACTTCACACCTTGTTTTGTGATCCTCGGCATCCCAGTCACAAAACCTGAAGGGCACACTCGAGATTGAAACATGCCATTGAAAAGTTCAATGAATCTCAAAAGAATCTAGGAGTTTCAAAACCAATTAAAACCTAATAATACATTTCGTTTATCTTGGTGGAAATTGGTGAATCGTCATTCACCTACCTTCAAATATTTTATAGCTTGGATTACGGCATCCCTCTTCCAAGTTATAAAATAGTTTGTTGGGTCCTAGCCTTAATATATCATATTGGGTGTTATATTAAGGACTTAAATCAACTTTACGTGAATTTCTCCCATTGTTGATGTCTGGTTTAGACAACAATGATCTTCCCAAACCAAGCTTTCCTAATGAATATGATTTCCCGAGTTTGGCTCATGGAAGTCATACTTCTCTTCCTCCACCTCCTCCAATTATTCTCCCTAACCCACAAGTTCAAGGTCACTCAAGCCCTAATGGCAAGCAAGGTCTATGTGTGATCACATCTTAGAGATGAAGTCACATATTGACAAGCCGGGAGAGTTGGGTGTCAAATTCTTGAGAAAGTTGGATGTTCAATCACTTTCTAAGTCACATAGTGAGTTCCTTTGGGACTACTATGAAACAGACTATGACATGAACCTTAATGATCATATCTATTTGCTTGGTGCTGCTGAATCAGCAATGATTTGGAACGATAGTGAAGCAAATTTGATTAGAAGATCAACTTCCCAAAAACTTTATGGACAGTGACAATGGTGACACTGGAAATCCAGAAAAAGCATTCTCTTCCCAATGGAAAGGGATTGGCCATAGTCAACCCGGTTGACCAAATGGTAAAGAGAAAGGCTAAGTCTGAGATAGTCCCATTACCAAAGGGTCCATATGTTTATTTTGCCAAAGGAAGGGGCGTTGATTGCAAAGCTGCCAAATTTACCTACGGATGTTAAAGTCAATAAGTTTGACTCTACATCAGGTAGAGCCCATTATCTAACTCTGTTATGTTCTATTCTGAGATCCTCATTACATGATGTGACTGGGTCACATGTTGATGTTTTAAGAATCAAAGAATAGAGAGAAATCTTAAAGGAAGTATATGCTGATTCTGATCGCGAAGGTGGATTTCGATCGCATCAGAATTTTGAGCAGTTGCTTAAGAAGTTATGATATATTGCTAAGGAATAGATAACAACAATTTTCCATGTGGATTGTAAGGATAAGTTTTTCCGCAAAGTTTTAAAATAAAAGAAAATTGTTTAATTTTGTTTATTTGAAGTATCCTTACAATGGCATTTGTGGAAAATTGTTGCTTATATGATTCCACTGACAGCAATATTGGAAAATGGATTTGATTCTTTCATTTGTGGTAGTGTCTAAATTTACCAAATCAGGAAAGTTCCTCATCACCCAAGTTTCAATTGGACCGAAACTTGGAATCATGCAAGTTGAATAGTATGATGAATGAGAACTTTCAAGCATTGGAAAATCAAGACTAATTACTTGTTCACATGGATGTGTGAGTCAAGTGAAGGACTAAAGGGATCGAGTACACATTCTTGTGCACTGGTCATGTCCACCACAAAGCTCGTTAAGACTATTTGATTTACTAAAGTTTAGTAAATATGGTTATACTTACAAGTTTAAGTATAATTCTGAAACATTGGAAAAGTCTCAACGTATGGCAGAACGAATGGGAAGAATCAAATTAGGCAGAAAGATAAAAGTTTCTCAAATCTGAAAAGATGGGAGAGTACTTTAGTATCATGTTTGTGATCATCTTAATGATTTAGAAATCATATCACACTTAGTCCTCTAAAGGTCATCTTAGTGCATTCTTATGACTAAGAAGAGGAGACATGAATTGTTGAAATGGTTAGATCAGGAAGATGAGTCATACTTCGTTAAACAATTCTTAGAGTCATACTCCAAGATTGTAACTTGAGTGACATATCTTAAAGAAAGGTTTAAAACACTTATCAAATGTAAGAGTAAAAGTGTCCTACTCTTGTACATTTGAAATTGGTAAGTTGTGATGTTTTGGATAAAACAAAGACCAACTAAGGCCAATTGTGTGAAGTGTTTGTCTTGATAAAGAATCCGCACTATCTCTTGAATATTTGGCAAGATAGTCTTATATGTCAAGAGGATAGTGGGAGTCTTAAAGATCCTAAAAAGAATTTCAAGAACTAATCAAGAATAAAACCTGTGGTTCTTCACTAGCACACGACTTGAGGTTTATAACCTATCGTGTTGACATATTCTGTGCCCATTCCAGTTAAAGTTGGCTTTGCATAGGAGTTCTGAAAGGTCTCAATTTGTTGCATAACAACTTGGAAGCAATGGCAGGCCCTGTACTGCCAGGTGGCAAGAAGTTAAGATTGCATAAGTTCAGTCCATATGAGTTTGGATTTGTCATTATCCTTGTCTTGTGACTATGGTTTTGACGATTCAAATGGATAAGAACACATACACCATAAAATCTAAGGGTCATAAGGTTTCTCTCCGATTCATGAAAATGATTGTGAGGAAACACTTCCACCAAGTAGATTTGAAGCAGATGGCAAAAGGTCTAAACAATTGAGACCATGATTACGGCATCCCTTTTCATAGTTCTGAAATTGTTTAGACACACATGCATGCTATCTAAGGAAAGGTGTAGGATTTTGATAAAGTCTTATCAAAGCAATCTAGTATCAGAAATCTGAACTTTGGTAAGAATGTCAGTAAAGTATTGACTTCTAGAGGTACAGCTGTTTTCTGGATACATGTCAAAGCTAGTGGGAGCATAAGTGTTATGCTAATAATCATCATGTTAGTGGGAGCATGATAATTATTGTTAGTGTTGCAAGTTAGCAATGTTAATTATAGAAAACAAAAGTTTCAATTCGTGAGGCTGCAGGGATTGAAAAAGTTGTTTTGCTATAATTAAGGGAGAGGATATACTTCATTTCAGTTCTAAAGGCTTAGATTGAGACCTTAATCATCTTTAGTCAAGAATATATATATGAATTTCATGTTGGATTGGTTCAACTTAAGGAAATTCTATATATTGCGTTCTCAAAATTTGATTATGATTACGGCATCCCTCTTCATAGTCAAATTTTGAAAACATGGCAAATAAAAATATTGTAGCAAAAGACTGGTTTAGAATCATGTCTTTATGTGAGACATCATGAATCGTGTACCATTTGCTTTGGGTACAGGATCGATTGCATGTGCTATAATATTTGTCATTTCTAAATTTTTCCAAATGCCCAGAGGCATTAAGAAGGGAAAAGGTCTAAAATTGGATATGACTAAAATGATTAAGCAATTGTCGAGGACAATCTGAGGTTTACCAAAGATTGGTTGCTCAGGGACAGCTGGAAGTATAGTGCTAATTTTGGAAGGACCATATTGACATATTCTGAAAAGAGGCATCTCTTATTCAGAAGTGACAGTCAAAATGAGAATATGGAGTTGTCTCCATAGGTGGAAGTTATCTGTGTAAGATTAGAAAACTTAATGCAAGAAGCATGTCCAAAGCAATGTACATTGAATATGAGACTTAGTTTCCATGGAGTTGATCTCCATTGGAATACCCTATAATGACTGTTGACAAGACTTTGTGACTTTGTACATATTCATTACAGGAGGGTCAGTGCATATAAGTTTAAAATCTAAACAGATTTCGATAAATGATAGGAATTTGAAATTCTCACATTTTTCGATAAGGATTTGGGAGTGTGAAATTAGAATCATTGAAATTATGTTCAATTGGTTTATTTCACAAAGTAAGGATCATAGAAAAACATAGAGTGCATACTTGGTGTATGGCAAAGCTATTGTTTAAGAAAAACATAGTGTACATGCTTGGAGCATGGGACAACTAGTGTTTTTAATTCAAGTATAAAGTTGATAAAACCGAAACAATGAATAATGAGTAATCAGTATGGTGATAAATAAAAGTGTTTATTTATATTCATAGGGTTTGATACCATATTTGATTCATTTATTCTTGTGTTTCACTTTGCATGTTTTGACTTCCAGAATAACTAAGTCGCTCTTCCTAAATGATTAAGTTATTCAAACCATCCACAGTCGGTCATATGTTGGAAGTAGATATGAATCAAGACTGTCATGGGTTGGTTTGTAGAGGTCCAAGTTGGTGGACAAAGTGGTGCTACAACACTCATGAGTGCTCATAAGTTCTGAGTATTGGATTCAACCCGCGCTCATTTGAATCACTTCATGGATTTTATCACGAGTGATCATTAGACGATAATATCTTATATTCTTAAAACCTAGAGATATGAGTTGTTACTATGAGTTGCTTATACATTGATTGCATGAAAACGCATTGGTAACTCGATGTTATAAAACGTGCCTTTGTGTATGATTCAACAAGTAGTAGAACAAGCCATATGAGTCGAAGTTTATCCATTCCTTTTACCTTCGGAATAAAAGTGATATATGTGGGCCCCTCGATGATTTAGCGATGACACATGTGAGTGCTTGGCCAAGCCAGGACTGATTTGATTTGTTCAATCAGTCAGTCATCATAAATCGAAAATCGGGAAACAACAAATGGACAGAGAGAATGATTATAATCCATGTCTCAGTCCATATGATATCTAGAATGGAGGAATATATGATCCCTTATCTAATGGACAAGTCATTGACAAGGTCAGATTTCGACAACGGCTTTAAGAGCTACGATTGCCAGTTTGGTTTTGAAGTCATACTCAATAATAGTTTTAGACTTATCCAAGTGGGAGACTGTTGGATTAATGTCTAAGTCCATAACCATATTTGGTATGTACTTGACCGGACTCGGCATGGTCCATTTGGGTTGCACTTCACCGGAACAATTTATATGGATAGTCTTTTGAGAATAGTATATTTATGATTTATATTAATATATTATAAGTTCTAATATATTAATATGGAATCATATTATTTATTTAGTATTGATCAAGAATTAATTTAGAATTAATTAAGTGATCAAAAAGAACTAATTAAATATGGACTCTTATATATATGGAATGAGCCAAGTTCATTTAGATTGGGCTAAGCTTTCATGGATGGTCCATGGAGCTTTTAACCCATGGATCCTATGTAAATGAAAGGTCATGGGTATTAGGGTTTACATGGATGTAACCCTAATCCTCCATAATATATAAAGGGGTCCTTGGCTCATAAAATAGGCACAAGTGTGTGAAAATAAGAGTGGGCCGATTTTAGTGTGCATACATATTCTCTCAAGTTCTTCCAAGGTGTTTTGGTGATTTGTGATTCCATTTGAGGCTTCCACACTATTGGGGCTAAGCTCTTAAAGCTTAAAGACATCAAGCTACATCAAAAGGTATGTCATCTAACTAGAACTTTGTAGTATAGGTGCTTCATAATATGTTAGTTAGGATGAAACCTTGGAATAGTTAACATTTGCATGTATAATAGAGAAAACATAGATCCAAGGTTTATAGGGTTGCATGTACACCATAAGAGTGTTAGAATGCTCAAAACCCAACAAACGGTTGGCACAGGAGTTTCTGTCTCTCAAGTAGAAGACAGAGTCAGTCATTGAGATCTCGAGGATGTTTCACGAGAGGGCGATGTTCTGCCCTGAGCATGTGCCCACTGAGCAGGCACGTGTGAGTCGGTACTTGAGCATACTGAGGAGGGATATACGAGAGTTCGTGGCGAACTCGTCATACAGGACATTGGCCGAGCTTCAGGCCAATGCCACGAGGAGGGAGATCGAGCTTGAGTTACAGACCAGAGAGGAGGAGGAGTCCCGGGGTAGGGACCGTAGACCAGTGCAGTCGCAGCCGGCGACGAAGCGGGCCAAACCCGCTGATACTAGAGTTGGGGGCCAGAAGGGCCGTACTTGTGGCAAGTGCGGTAAGAGCCACGAGGGTGCATGTCGTATGGGGATGTGCTACAAGTGTGGCAAAGAGGGGCACATGGCGAAGGACTGCCCCAAGGGATTCTCGGTTTGCTTCCATTGCAACCAGACAGGCCACCGTAAGGCCAAGTGCCCTCAGCTCGTGCAGGGGTCAGCACAGGGATCTGCACCAGCTTCGGTGCATGCTACTGATAGTCGGCATGTGAAGGCCGAGACGCCGAGGGTTCGTGGGAGATCCTTTCAGCTGACAGCGGAGGAGGTCCGCACAACACCTGGCGTTGTGGCCGGTATGTAACTTATTCTTTTCTATGATTTTATTGAGATAATTGTGCTTATTTCATGCTGTATAGGTATTTTTCTTGTGAATTTTGTACCTGCCTTGGTGTTATTTGACTTGGGTGCGAGTCGCTCTTTCGTGTCTCTAGCTTTTAGTCGCCACATCAGCATTAGGAGTGAGGCTTTGAGTCGGCCTCTGAGGGTTTCCATAGCCGACGAGCATGTAGTTTTTGTTACTGACGTGATTCGAGGGTGTACTCTGGAGATTTTTGGTGTCAAGTTTCTGATAGACCTAGTACCGATCGCTATGGGTGATGTCTGTGTCATTGTGGGCATGGACTGGTTGAGTCGATTTGGAGCCATGATAGACTACGAGCGTCAGTTAGTGACTATACGAGACCCTAGTGGGGGAGTACTTAAGGTATACGGCGAGGGTACTAGGCCTGAGTCGTATTTCTGCTCTGCTGTCCAAGCGAGACAGAGTTTACAGCAGGGATGCATGGGGTATGTGGCATATGCGATTGATACGCAGGTTACTGCTGAGAGATTGAGTTCTATTTCCGAGGTGCCGATTGTGTGTGAGTATGAGGATGTGTTTCCTGAAGAGTTGTTGGGTTTGCCACCTGAGAGACAGGTGGAGTTTAGGATTGATTTGATTCCAGGCACGGCACCTGTTGCCAAGGCACCCTATCGCCTTGCACCGCCAGAGATGCAGGAGTTATCCTCTCAGCTCCAAGAGCTGTTAGGGAAGGGGTTCATTAGACCGAGTAGCTCGCCGTGGGGAGCTCCGATCCTTTTTGGCAAGAAAAAGGATGGTTCACACCGGATGTGTATTGATTATCGGGAGTTGAACAAGTTGACGGTGAAGAACCGTTATCCACTCTCGAGGATCGATGACCTGTTCGATCAGTTGCAGGGTGCATCTTGGTTTTCTAAGATCGACTTGAGGTCTGGTTATCATCAGATGAGGGTTCGCAATGAGGATATTCAGAAGACGGCCTTTAGGACTCGTTATGGGCATTACGAGTTCGTGGTGATGCCTTTTGGACTCACCAACGCACTGGCAGTGTTCATGGACCTCATGAACCGGGTGTGCAGGCCCATGTTGGATCGGTCGGTGATTGTGTTCATCGACTACATTCTTGTGTACTCGAGGTCCAGGGAACAGCATGAAGAGCACCTCAGAGAGGTTTTGGGGGTTTTGAGATCGAAGAGGCTATATGCCAAGTTCTCCAAGTGTGATTTCTGGTTACGAGAGGTCCAGTTCCTAGGGCACCTCGTTAATCAGAATGTGATTTTGGTCAACCCGACCAAGATTGAGGCAGTTATGCGATGGGAGGTACCGAGATCTCCATCCGAGATCAGGAGTTTTCTGGGTCTGGCCGGTTATTATCGGAGATTTATCAGAGACTTCTCCAAGATTGCAGTTCGTCTCACCAGGTTGACCCAGAAAGGTGTTGCTTTTGTTTGGGGTCCCGAGCAGCAGACCTCATTTGATACCCTTTGCCAGAGATTGTGTGAGGCCCCAGTGTTAGCCCTCCCCGAGGGAGTGGAGGACTTCATAGTTTTCTGTGATGCATCTACATCGGGATTGGGTGCAGTGCTGATGCAGAGGGGGCACGTGATAGCATACGCATCGAGGCAGTTGAAGCCTCATGAGACGAGATATCCTCCCACGATCTGGAGCTGGGGGCGGTGGTGTTCGCCCTCAAGATCTGGCGTCACTATTTGTATGGAGTCCGGTGTACCATATAAACCGACCATAAGAGTCTGAAATATCTTATGGATCAGCCCAACCTGAATATGAGACAGAGGAGGTGGTTGGATGTGGTGAAAGATTATGACTGTGAGAATTCATATCATCCGGGCAAGGATAATGTGGTAGTTGACGCCCTGAGCCGTAGAGCAGAGTGTGCTCCAATCCGAGATATATGTATAAGGATGACGGTGATGACTCCAGTCTTGGATACCATCCGGGAGGCCCAGTCGGAGGCCGTGAGACCGGAGAACCGCAAGAGGGAGTGGGCGATTGGGCAGGTATCCGAGTTTGTAACGGATAGCCGAGGGCTTATGACCTTCCGAGGGCGGATTTGGGTGCTCTATACGGGCGGCGCTCGACGTGTATTGATGGAGGAGGTGCACAGGTCGAGATTCTCGATCCATCCCGGGGCCACTAAGATGTATTTAGACTTGAAGAGGGATTATTGGTGGCCCTGTATGAAGAGGGATGTTGCGTGGGTAGTTAAGAGATGCTTGACCTGCCGTCAGGTCAAAGCAGAGCACCAGCATCCACATGGTCCATTGTAGCCTCTGGAGATTCCCCGATGAAAGTGGGAACAGATCTCCATGGAATTTATCACCAAGTTACCGAGGACCGCACGGGGGGTCGATGCGATTTGGGTGATCGTGGACCGATTGACGAAGAGTGCTCATTTCCTTGCTATTAATGAGAGCTCTTCGGCGGAAAAATTAGCCGAGATTTACGTGAAAGAGGTGGTGTCTCGGCATGGGGTGCCGGTCTCGATAGTGTCAGACCGAAACGTGCGTTTCACCTCCAGATTCTGGGGGAAATTTTACGAGGAGTTGGGCACGCGTCTACATTTCAGTACCGCGTACCACCCGCAGACAGATGGAGAGAGAGAGCGGACGATTCAGACACTCGAGGACATGTTGCGTGCCTGTGTCTTGGACTTTGGAGGAAGTTCGGACACATACTTGCCTTTGGTTAAGTTTTCTTACAACAACAGCCACCATTCGAGTATAGGTATGCCTCCATTCGAGCTGTTATATGGGAGGAGGTGTCGGACTCCTATTTGTTGGGGAGAGGTGGGACATAGAGTGATGGGTGGCACTGAGATAGTGCTCAAGACGACTGAGCAGATTCAGCAGGTTAGACAGAGATTACTGACGACCCAGAGCCGCCAGAAGAGTTATGCGGACAGACGACGCTCTGATCTGGAGTTCCAGGTTGGAGATTTTGTGCTCCTGAAGGTATCCCCTTAGAAAGGGGTGATCCAATTCAGAAAGAAGGGCAAGCTGGGGCCCCGATACATTGGTCCTTTCAGGGTAATTGCCAGGGTTGGCAGAGTAGCCTATCGGCTGGACCTACCCGTAGAACTGAGTCAGATCCATAACACCTTTCATGTGTCCCTATTGAGGAAGTGTGTGGCAGATGAGATGACAATTGTACCTCTAGAGGACATTCAGGTGGATGCAAGCCTGAATTACGTTGAAAGGCCAATTGCGATTTTAGATCGAAAGATGAAGGTCCTCAAGAATAAGGAAGTGTCCCTGGTTCAGGTCCAGTGGCAGCATCAGAAGGGATCCGATTTGACTTGGGAGCCTGAGTCAGAGATGCGGGAGCAGCATCCGGAGCTATTTGCGGGGCAAGACTTCGAGGGCGAAGTCTAATTCTAGTGGGGGAGAATTGTATCATCCGGTTTTACAGGTATATTATTTTAATAGTTTAAGTTGAGAATTTTGGAAGGACTCGACGAGTTGCTGCCTCAACTCGTAGAGTATGGTCGCGGCTGATGACTAGGATTAATGAGTGGACTCGACGAGTCGATGAGCCGACTCGACGACTCAGCGCTGGAGACAGAAACCCTAATTTTCTCGGGCCTGGGCCTATTTAAAGGCACTTATAGCCTCCTTGACCCCCCATCAGTGCCATTCATCCCTTGAGAGAAACCCTAGATTCATTTGTGAGCAAGAAAGGGAAAAAGACTAATTTGAGGTCATTTCCTTGAGAAGAACATCAAGGTTGTTGCAAGGATCTCAGAAGAGAGTTGTGGATCAGTTTCATCTTCATTTCAAGCTTCAGATCTGGTATAAGCTCTTTCCTTCCTTGTGATTGAATAAATTTCTTTTGGTTGTGAAGTTAGGGCTTGTATCACCATTTTGATGGGGTTTTGGGTGCATCCAAACCCTTTTTCGAGTTATTCTATAGACCTGGACCTTGTAAGGTCCAGAGAACCAGAAAGTAGAAAGCCATGATTGAGTAACCTTGGAGCTTTGAAGCTTTGAAGCTTTAATGGAGTCATAATGGTATATAGAGCAATATACACCATGCATGAACCCCAAGTTCAGACCTTTACGTGACTTTTGGATGCTAGAAAGCCAGATCTATGAGTTAGAGTTCCAGATCTGACCTTAGGAGACCATATGAGTGATACAATGGAGACGACTCGCCGAGTCTATGAGATGACTCGACGAGTCGGATTGGGTTCGACCCAGTACCATTGACCCAAAGATAACTCGTCGAGTTGGGGGTCAACTCGATGAGCTGAGTGAATCCCTGTGAGAACAGTGAGAAATATGATTGGGCTCGGCGAGTCACATGGGTGAACTCCATAGCCGCCAGCATCGTCTTCAATCGCCGCAACTTATCACTGTTGCACAACACCGCTGCAGCGCTGCCAACGCAGTGACGGACTTCTCTCACTACTTGTTGAGCAACACCATCTACCGTCGCGTGCAAAAGGACCACCATCGTCTAATTTAGCTCGCCGCCATCATTGTAAGTTTATTCCCTTTATTTAGTTTGATTTTCCCAAATGGGTTTCATTTGATGAACTGATAGTAATGGTTTATGAATTCTGATTTGGGATTTTTGATTTGTAAACTGATTTAATTTTAATTTAACACTCTCAAAAGATTAATTTGTGCTATGGATTTGTTAGTTTGGCTTGGTTTGCTTTTGATGATTAACTGGGACAACAGGGAAACGAACTAAGCTTAACAGAGATGGAAAATTTTAATTTTCTTTAACTGTTTTGTTTAATGGTATTTTCTAATTTAGTGCTTTGTATTTGTTTAATGTTTAATGGTTTTGGTAATTGTATTTAACATTGATTAATGTTTTTTTTTGTTTAACCCAATAACACGTGCAATGGAAAGATTTTACAGTAGAACATCCACATCAGGACCATCTTCATTAGGACCATCTTTAGCTGAAATTGCCCAACCTACTTTTATTCCACCAAGATCGATTGAAATTGATTCAAGTGACATTCCTTGGGATCCGGCTGATAGGAAAAAATTTCAGATTATCGCCCTAATCAAAGAGACAATATACGACGAAAATATTTTATTAAAGAACAATGTCAACCGCGCCTTAAAAAATACCATGTAAGAATGTTTGGAAGTAGGGGAAGACGTTTTAATCCTGGTATAAGTTTGGTAAAATCAACCACTGCAACTTTAAAAAATATGAGAAATGATGGGTTTGATGCACGTATTTTGGATATCACCTCTTTTTGTGAGAATGATTACATTCCAATGGTGAACATGGAGGAAGTTTATGTTAATCCAAGAGCCTGAAGACAGTACACCAATATCTCTGATCGCCATTATTACGAGTTTTTTTGTGTCAACATGGTTTTGGATATGCAAATTCAAGAGTTCGGTGATCGTTTTAATGAAGTCAGTTCCGAATTGCTCATTTGTCAACGAATTGCTCATTTGTGTGACAGGTTTGAATCCACATGATTCATTTTGTGACTTTGACCCATCAAAGTTACAGAAGTTGATCGATTTCTATCCACATGATTTTAGCTTTAAAGATAGGTTGAATATTCTAAATGAACTTTCGGTTTACCCCACTTTTATTAAACAAGATGCAAGATTTGCTACTTTGAAGAGTATATCCGACCTTGCTAAGGTGATGGTGGAAAGCAATATGCATCTTAACTTTCCTTTGGTTTACCGGTTATTGAAGTTGTCATTGCTTTTGCCGGTTGCAACTGCAACGGTGGAGAGATGTTTTTCGGCGATGAAGCTTGTCAAGTTAGATTTGCGGAATCGTATTTCGGACGTATTTTTAAATGATTGTGAAATTTGCGCTATTAAAAGAGAAGAATTTTCCAAGGTTACCAATGAAAGTATTATCAAACGTTTCTTAGCTATGTCCCCTCGTAGATTTCAATTGTAAAATGACATTTAGTTGAATGTTTTAATGTTATTCTACTTTTAAGTATTTATTATTATTATTATTAATTTACATAGTCAACGGTCAACAATGCACCCCACTTGACTTCCGGGCTGGATCCGCCACTTTCTAGCAGATAGACATGCTGTGATATTGCTGATAATGTGTTTTTTTTATTTGACAACCGGCCTGAATATCTCGTCACAATCTACTCATTGACGTTGAAATGATCGTTAGCTGCCAAACATGTCTTGTATCTGGATAGAGAACCAACTACATAAGTGTCTCATTGTTTAATACTCCAAACGACCCTTGGCCGGGACCGTAGGCGGTAGCAACCAAACAGGCCTTGAGTGCGTAGGCAATTTGCTGATCTTTGATCCCCAAATTTCACCATATAAGTCTACAAATTTTATTTTGCATAATTATCACACGATTTCTATTTTTATTTTATTCTATTTTAGTGATAGATTATGTGTTTTGATTACCATATGAATATTCTACCTTTATTTAGGGGATTTCAAATGTTAATTTTAGTTGTTCTAAAGAAATCTATAACTTACTTATATTACATAAGAATGTATTAAAAGTGTATAATTAAAAAACTTAATCGTATTTTTTAGGTTTTGAGTATTAATTAAGAACGGTGAGGAGCCCAGCATTTGAATTGATGTTAAAAGTAAAATCGCTTTGTAATTTGTATGCTTATATTCCAAAGTCAAAGTCAACCCTTTATCTACAAACTAGTCCCAGGACTTGGTATTCGGCGCCAGGAAATTAACCAAATATATTCGTAAGAAATATTTTCAATTTATGTTTGAGAAAAATATACTTTTGATGAGATACGTTCTATTTATGAGTTTGATAATTATTATAAAAACGTGTGTGGTTCGAATTTTAGCAAAGACTTCAATCAGAAAGTTAAAAGAAAAAGGCGAAAAATCTGAACATACGTAATATCAATTTGTTCATTGCTTCATTGGTTTTTAGAATGCGAATTAAGCACTCTATAGGGAATAAGTCAACACGCCATATATCTTCAACGCTGCACCTGTATACCCTAAAATAGAATCAGTTGAACACCATCCTCCTTCCCGCATTTTTCAAACACCTTTGAATTGATCACCATCCTCCTTCCGAGGTTTTTCAAACACCTTAATTTGAACTGATCACAATTTTTATAACCCCATTTGAAGTCAACTATATGCTCTCTGCTCTATATAAATAAGCCATTGCTATTGATCAAGCTCACCAAATTAACTAGACATGAAGAAGTCTCAACTTAGTTCTTCAGTTTTGCTCATGGTTCTAAGTTTCTTGTTTTGTGTTTCATGGGCAACGTCCTTATCATCCTCAAGTTCTGGCGATCTAATAAGCTGCCTACTGTCCAAATCCAAGAATGTGACTACCATCTCTCAACTCATTTTCACCCCTGTCAATGCTTCCTTCCTACCCATTTGGCAAGTGGCAGTTCAAAACACCAGGTTCCTTAAGCCCTCCACACGTAGACCATCAGTCATCGTGACACCTATGGAGGAAACCCTTATACAAACATGTGTATACTGCGCCAAGAAACACGGCTACGAGATCAGGATCAGGAGTGGGGGCCATGACTACGAGGGCCTCTCATACACTGCTGATGTTCCCTTTGTTATGCTTGATTTCACCAACATGAGGTCTATAGACGTGGACGTAGCAAAAAGGACTGCTTGGGTCCAAGCAGGCGCTACGCTTGGTGAACTCTACTACAAAATTTCGCGAGAGACCGATACCTTGTATTTCCCGGCAGGTGTTTGCCCAACGGTGGGTGTTGGTGGTTACATGGGCGGTGGTGGCTACGGAAACCTGTTGAGGAAATACGGTACTGCTGCCGATAATGTTCTGGATGCTCGCTTCATGGATGTTGATGGGAATATTCTCGACAGGAAATCAATGGGAGAAGATTTGTTTTGGGCGATCCGAGGAGGTAGTTCTTCAAGTTTCGGAATTGTTCTTGCATGGAAGCTGAGCTTGGTTCCAGTTCCAAAAAAAGTAACCGTCTTTATACTGAATAAAACTTTGGAACAAGGGGCAACCGAAATCTTCCATAAATATCAATACGTTGCACCAAATATCGATAGAAATTTGCACATAAGAACTCAAGTTTTTGCCGAATATATCGGCAACACCACCAAGAAAACCATAAGAATTATGTTTGAAGGAATATATCAGGGCACAACCGACACATTGCTTCCGTTGCTTTCCAGAAAATTTCCAGAGCTCGGTGTTACCCGAGAGATTTGTGAAGAAATTAAAATGGTCCAGTCGACCCTTGTGTTTTGGGGCTTGCCAAGCTCCACCCCGACTCAGATTCTTACGAACCGATCTGCCATTGCCAAGCTGAACAACAAAAGCAAATCAGATTATGTCCGGACACCCATCCCCGTAAGTGGACTCAGAAAGATATGGAGAAAGCTTATCCAAAACGATGAATCAGCGCTTCTGATGATCAATCCATTTGGCGGAAGGATGGCTGATTTCTCAGAGACTGCAATTCCATATCCTCATAGAGCGGGCGTGTTGTTCCAAATTCTCAAGACTGTCAATTTTAACGGTCAACCTTCAGACACAACCCCTACATCCCTCAGGAGGATAGCTTGGCTGCGAAGCTTGGATGCGTTAATGACGCCTTATGTGTCAAACAACCCCAGAGAGGCATATTCCAACTACAATGATCTGGATTTGGGTGTTGGAAGTGCTAACTACGAAGAAGCAAGTGTTTGGGGTGAGAGATACTGGAAGAGGGACAACTTCAAGAAGTTGATTCGAATCAAGGCCAAAGTCGATCCTCACAATTTCTTTAGGCGCCCACAGAGTATCCCTGTTTTCTAAAACCCCCGATCAGCTAAGCGGTTGAAGAAAAACTCAGCAGATGCATTTTATTCTTTTAATTGTTTTCATGAAAAACTAGCAACAATGCTACTTTCTGTCAGTTTCTTTTCCTAGTGTATATCATCTCCATGCTAACAAAGATGTCTAAAAGCATGTGGTCAAATTCTAATTATGAATTTATCCAATAAATACATTGTCTTATTAAGACATTTTATATCATATTTCTTTCTTATACTGCCTCTTGTCTAAAAAATATGTTTTTGATTAAAATAGTTTGGGTCAATACAACTTTAGACTTGGGATACGTACTTTGAAAAACAAAACAAAAAAATAAAAAAATAAAAGAGGTTAAATGTATCTTTACGACGGCCTACACGAACCCGCCATAGCGTTATCATGTGGGGGTAAATCCTCAAACATTATGATCAATATTTTGGTAGAACAATAACTTTAAAACATTAACCTTATTTTTGAATTTTCACAGCTAAATCTTTCTAAACGTATAAAATCTATAAGATATTATATAAACTTTTATTTAGAATGGCTGGCCACCAAATTTTTAGTATGTAAGATTCAAACCCACAACAACTTTGTTTGGAATGCTTAATTCTCGAATAATCAGTATATGTGGGATCCTTGCATGGACGTTGATATAGAGTTTCCCATATGGTATAAGACTATAAGTTGGGGAACATAAATGCATGGGATGGTGGTATAAGACTATCCAAATAACAACATTCTTTAGTCAACCTTGTAGTTGTTAAGTTGGGGATGTAACGTCCTAATTCTCGTTAGAAATTTCAGAAACTAGCATTAATTAATATTAATAATATTATAATTATGGATAAAAACTCTAAAGAGCTTTTAATGAATAGAACGAATGAAAGGCATTCGATAAATTTTAAGAAATAAAATAATAAATGTGAAAATAAAATAATAATAATAATAATAATAATAATAATAATAAATTTAAGGTAAGGGGTTGAATGTGACAAGTTGTAAATATGTCTTTAGTGAAGTTGTCGCCCTTAACCACCAGCTACCTCCTGCTGCCGATGTGTGTGTGTGTGTTTGTTTCAGCCACCATAGGCCACCCTGCAAATGCGCTTATGGTTGTATTACTTTTGATGGTTCACAAATGAATGTAAAAGCATTATTTTCCAATTATTCCACTTATACTTAATCAGCATCATTCTTTGTTTTGGGGTAGTTTGACCATTATTGACCACCACAACCCCACCATCCGACCACCAATAGGTGGTAGTTTTATGAGGGACTCGATTTTTAATACATTTGGTGTCATAAGGAGCGTAATGGGTTGTAACTTAACCCTAATAAGATGATTTTTTTTATGTCAAGTTCCTAACTCTAAATGCTCATTAAGCCAAGAATCAAGACGTTTGGGTTAAGTTGAATTACATATATTGATAGCCTAATAAGTAACCATTAATTATGATAAAAGTTTTAAAGATAAAGCTTAATCATTAAGTCCTTCATGGGACACCTAAAGTGACCTAAAGGTAAATATGATCAATTTCACTGAATCTATCCTCAAACTTCTAAAAATCATACAAGAATATCGAAAGCTCCAAAAATCATAAATTTTAGTCTTCTGGAAAGTTTGATGAGTCTAGTTTCTCTAAACTTTGAATTAAATTACCAAATTCCAATTTCTTGTAGGGTATAATTCACAATCTTCTGAAACTGGTATGTATTGTCACATATTTCATAAGTTGTCTTTCAAAAATTATAATAAATTCATTAGAACTCCGAATGTCAAATTTTCATGGTCTGTAGTTAGATATAGATGTCTAGTTTGCTCCATATCATGGGCAAGATGAAATTCCTAGTGCTACTAACATCGGTTTTCACCATAACCAAACCGGTCCATGTATGTTTATCTAAGAATCATTCCATGCTACCATATCCTGACTTTTATATGCATGTGACATTATTTTCACAATGTCTTCCATTGACCTTCTTTAATAGTAAGTTCAATAGTGAATTTACTATGATAGACGTTGCTATGATATACCGACTAAACTACGATATAAACTAGGATAATCTATCAAGGTGCCTATCGAATCCAATTTTTGAACTAATTCGAATGGAGTTATGGGATTTTATTGTACTATAATAACACACATAGAATCTCTGTTCTATACTTTTGTTGATATAAAAATTTCCGTATAGGTGAATAAACAGGAGATGCCTAAAATATAATTTAAGTGTAGCAAGGTCTATTATATCAAATTCACTATTGAACTAACTATTAAAGAAGCTCGATGGAAGACATTGTGAAAATAATGTCATGTGCATATAGAAGTTGGTATGTGATGGAATTAAATGATTCTTAGATAAACATAGATGAATCAGTTTGCTTATGGTGAAAACCGATGTTAGTAGCATGTTGATGAAATCATGCTTTCGGGGCCTATTTAAGACAACATAATAGTTTCTAAAGGTATCAGATATGATTCAGATATATACTTGATATCCCCGAAAACATGGTGGTCGATGCATGTACATTGCCACCTTCATGTGGTCGTGTAGAAAGGGTTTCCTCTAGGCATGAGCAAACGGACCGAACCGGCCGGAACCGGCCCAACCCGGGAACCGGCTTCGGCCAAAATCAAGAACCGAACCGGCCCGACGGTTCTACCGGTTCCAGGTTTTACCGGGTTTTCGATTTTGGAACCGGTTTGATTTGACACGCTTCCTTGCGGGGCTTGTAACTCATTCAAATTTTAACCAAATCAAGCGTTTTTATAGTCTAAACTTAACTACCAAACCTAACTATGTGTAGGAAAAAGATTCAGGTCAAACAAAACTTAAATTAATTGAGTTATGCTCGTTTGAACAACAAAGTTAGATTATGTTTAATTGTTGTAACATAAAAAAATTCTGATTTGACACCCTTCCGTGTTGGGCTTGTAACTCATTCAATTTAAAACCAAATCAAGCGTTTTTATAGTCTAAAATTAACTACAAAATATAAACTACGTGTAGGAAAAAGATTCAGGTCAAAAAAACTTTAATTGAGTGAGTTATGAACATTTGAACAACAATGCCAGATTATGTTTAATTGTTGTAACATAAAAAAAATCTGATTTGACACCTTTCCTTGCGGGGCTTGTAACTCATTCAATTTTTAACCAAATCAAGCGTTTTTATAGTCTAAACTTAACTACAAATCCTAATCTACATGTAGGAAAAAGATTCATGTCAAAACAAGTTAAATTAAGTGATTTATGCACATTTGAACAACAAAGTCAGATTACATTTAATTGCTGAAACATAAAAAAAATTCTTATTTGACACCCTTCCTTGCGGGACTTGTAACTCATTCCATTTTTAACCAAATCAAGCATTTTTGTAGTCTAAATTTAACTACAAATCATAATCTACATGTAGGAAAAAGTTCCAGGTAAAAAAAATTTAAATTGTGTGAGTTATGCAACTTTCAAAATTTGAGTGAGTTATCTGGTCCGGTTCCCGGTTTTGGGCCGGTTCCAACGACCGGTTCTTACCGGGTTCCGGTTCCAAAAATTGAAGAAATTATAGTAGCGGTCCCACCCGACCGGTTCCATCGGGTTCTGGTCCCGGTACCGGTTCCGGCTGGTTCCCCAGTCCATATGCTCATCCCTAGTTTCTTCACAACTAGCAGTAGTGGCGCATTCAATGTATGGGAAGGGGGGTGCATGGACCCCACTAAAAAGTGGGCCCCACCAGGAATACATATTAAAAAAAAAAAACTCAGCTTATGGTCCCCACTCACAATAGATTTGTCCCCACTACTCCCACTCATCCTCACTTCTCTCTCTTCTGATTTTTCACTCCCAATTTTTCACTTCTTTCTTTATAGTTTTGGCCTAGCATACCAAATGCACTGAGTAGTAACAAAGTTAAACACTCCACAGCCATTGGAATTTAGTACTCCACAACCGTCGACATCGTCTTCAATCGCCACAACCTATCACTGCTGCATAACACCGCTGCAGCGCTGCCAACGCAGTGACAGACTTCGCTCACTACTTGCTGAGCAACACCATCTACCGTCACGCGCAACCGGACTACAATCGTCTGATTTTGTTCGCCACCATCATTGTAAGTTTATTCCCTTTATTTAGTTTGATTTTCCCAAATGGGTTTGATTTGATGAACTGATTTGAATGGTTTATGAATTCTGATTTGGGATTTTTGATTTGTAAACTGATTTTATTTTGATTTAACACTCTCAAAAAATAAATTTGTGTTATGGATTTGTTAGTTTGGCTTGGTTTGCTTTTGATATAGGGAAACGAACTAAGCTTAACAAAGATGGAAAAAATTAATTTTCTTTAACTGTTTTTTTTAATGGTCTTTTCTAATTTAGTGCTTTGTATTTGTTTAATGTTTAATGGTTTTGGTAATTGTGTTTAACATTGTTTAATGTTTTTTTTGTTTAAACCAATAACAGGTGCAATGGAAAGATTTTACAGTAGAACATCCACATTAGGACCATCTTCAGCTGAAATTCCGCAACCTACTTTTATTCCACCAATACCGAGTGAAATTTATTCAAGTGACATTCTTTGGGATCCGGCTGATAGGAAAAAAATTTCAGATTATCACCCTAATTAAAGAGACAATATAAGACGAAAATATTTGATTAAAGGACCATGTCAACCGCGTCTTAAAAAATCCCGTGTAAGAATGTTTGGAAATAAGGAAGACGTTTTAATCCCGCAATAAGTTTGGTGAAATCAACCACTGCAACATTAAAAAATATGTGAAATGATGGGTTTGATGCACTTATATTGGATATCACCTCTTTTTGTGAGAATAATAACAATCTAATGGTGAACATGGAGGAAGTTTATGTTAATCCAAGAGCCTGAAGACAGTACACCAATATCTCCAATCGCCATTATTACGAGTTTTTTTGTTTCAACATGGTTTTGGATATGCAAATTCAAGAGTCCGGTGATCCTTTTAATGAAGTCAGTTCCGAATTGCTCATTTGTCATCGAATTGCTCATTTGTGTGACAGGTTTGAATCCACATGATTCATTTTGTGACTTTGATCTATCAAAGTTACAGAAGTTGATCGGTTTCTATCCACATGATTTTAGCTTTAAAGATAGGTTTAATATTCTAAATGAACTTTCGGTTTACCCCACTTTTATGCAACAAGATGCAAGATTTGCTACTTTGAAGAGTATATTCGACCTTGCCAAAGTGATGGTGGAAAGCAATATGCATCTTAACTTTCCTTTGGTTTACCGGTTATTGAAGTTTTCATTGCTTTTGCCGGTTGCAACCGCAACGGTGGAGAGAAGTTTTACGGCGATGAAGCTTCTCAAGTTAGATTTGCGGAATCGGATTCCGGATGTATTTTTAAATGATTGTGAAAATTTACGCACTTGAAAGAGAGGAATTTTCCAAGGTGACCAATGAAAGTATTATGAAACGTTTCTTAGTTATGTCCCCTCGTAGATTTCAATTGTCAAATGACAATTAGCTGAATGTTTTAATGTTATTCTACTTTTAAGTATTTATTATTATTATTATTAATTTACATAGTCAACGAACAACAATGCACCCCACTTGACTTCCGGGCGGGATCCGCCACTTTCTAGCAGATAGACAGGCTGTTATATTGCTGATAATGTGTTTTTTTTTATTTGACAACTAGCCTGAATGTCTCGTCACAATAGATTGGTCCCCACTACACCCACTCATTTTCTCTTCTCTCTCTTCTGATTTTCCACTCCCAATTTTTCACTTCTTTCTTTATAGTTTTGACCTAGCATACCAAATGCACTGAGTAGTAAAAAAACATTAAACACTCTACAGCCACCGGAATTTAGTACTCCACAGCCGCTGGCATCGTCTTCAATTGCCGCAACTTATCACTGCTGCACAACACCGCTGCAGCGCTGCCAACGCAGTGACGGACTTCGCTCACTACTTGCTGAGCAACACCATCTACCGTCGCTCGCAAACGGACCACCATCGTCTGATTTCTCTCGCCGCCATCGTTGTAAGTTTATTCCCTTTATTTAGTTTGATTTTCCCAAATGGGTTTGATTTGATGAACTGATTTGAATGGTTTATGAATTCTGATTTGCGATTTTTGATTTGTAAACTGATTTTATTTTAATTTAACACTCTCAAAATATTAATTTGTGTTATGGATTTGTTAGTTTGGCTTGGTTTGCTTTTGATGGTTAACTGGGACAACAGGGTGGCCTGATTTTTGATGCCTTAGCCTACGAGTTACTGCTGCTGTGAGTTGCTTTGAGAGCGAGTAGGTAGCAGACAGTAGCATGCGTTCGGAGAGGCATAGAGTACTTGCGATCTGGGATCCAAGGAGGAGGACTTGGGATAAATACGGATGCGGTGTGAAAGGTAGTATTGGGCCCGTACTACTGGAAGCACCGGATCGGTAAGCAGTCCAAGTAAGAATCTTTTGGGTGCTAAGGAACAAGTAGGGGTGAGTGATCGAGTGCGAGTATTCTCGATCAAGTCTCTGATTATTTTGTGCTGTTTTTCAGAAAGACATCATGGTGGGTACGCGCCACAACCCAAGGGGCAGTGGTACCAGTGACGATGAGATACGCAGGATCATCCATGAGGAGGTGGCCGCAGCCATCCGAGCAGAGATTCCTGAGATGTTTGGGTCCATTAAGACCACCTTGATCGAGACATTTGACGAGCGATACGCTGCTGACACTGAGGCTACTGTTGCCGCCGCCACTGCAGCTATCGCCGCTGCTAGACCTCAGGGAGGTGATTCGTTGTTGTTCCGGGAGTTTAGCAACACGAAGCCACCAGAGTTTGACGGGACTCAGGACCCGATCGCTGCGATGAGGTGGATCTATGATATCGAGGGTTGTTTCTATACATGTTCGTGTCCAGATCACTTGAGGGTTCAGTTTGCGTTGAACCAGCTTCGCTTGGGGGCGAAGGACTGGTGGAAGTTTGTGTTGGGTTTTGAGCATTCTAACACTCCTATGGTGTACATGCAACCCTAGAAACCTTGGATCTATGTTTTCTCTAAATACATGCGAATTTGATTTTCCAAGGTTTACTTCCTATCTAGCATGTTATGGGGAACTTGTAATACAAAACTCAAGTAGAATAACATACCTTTTAGTAGCTTGGATTCCTTGATGACTTTGTGAGCCTAGCACCCCAAATGCGATGCCTTAAATGCTTCACAGAACACCACAATACTTGGAATAACCTTGAGAGAAGTTCACTACACCTCAAAATTGGCTAGCCCTCTTTGTTGCTTGTACAAGTGCCGATTTTGCTTGCATAGGGTTCTTTATATAGTTGTGGCACAAGTAGGGTTACACCATGTAAACCCTAATTGTCATGGCTTTCCATATTCCATGATCCATGGGTTTATAACCTCCATGGACTATCCATAGAGCACCTTATGGGTTTTAACCCAATCCATACAAACCATGGATCATTAGCCCACTATACAAGAATAGATTATTTACACAATCAACCCCATATATTTAATTAGTTTCTTTTTGATCACTTAATTAATTCTAGATTAATTCTTTGATCAATACTAATTAAATAATATTATTAATATATTAGTACTTATAATATATTAATAACATTAAGTGTCCTTTCTCTCATTTTGGTCTATCCAAGTATTGCAACGCCATGCAACCCAAATGGACCATGCCGGGTCGGATCAAGTACATACCAAATATAGTTATGGACTTAGACACTATATCCAACAGTCTCCCACTTAGATAAGTCTAATAACTATAGTTGCAGATATGACTTCAGAATCCGACTAGCAATCGTAGCTCTTTCAAAGTCTCTTGGAACTAAGATGATGATGATGATGATACGCCATTTAAGATAAGTGATCATATAATCCCCTACTCTCAAGATATCAGCCGGACAAATACATGGAACAATGTCGTACTTACTGTCCATCAGTTGTTTCTCAATCTCTGATCTGTTTGACATATTACTAAATTGAACACATCAATTAGGTTCTGACCGGGCCCGGTACATAGGTCAAAACAAAATCATCGAGGGGCCCAGATATCGCTTCTAATCCTAGAAGGAACAGATAAACTTCGACTCATATGTTTGTACTGACTACTTATTGAATTATGCAAAAAAGCACGTTTTATAACATCAAGTTACCAATGCGTTTTCGTACAATCAATGTATAACCAACTCATAGTCAATAACTCATATCTCTAGGTTTGAAGATTTATATGATATTACCGTCTCACGATCACTCGAGATAAATTCCATGATACAAGTGAACGTGGGTTGAGTCCAATACTCAGAACTTATGAGCACTCATGAATGTTGCAGCAACCATTGCTAATTCTAATACACCTTTGACAATATACACACCCAATTCATGACAGTCTTAATTCAATACCTACTTCCAAAGTATGACTGACTGTGGAGAGTTTGAATAATATAATTATCCTGGAAGTCAAAACATGCAAAATTGAAACAATAGTAAACGATTAACATAAGATAGTAACACTTTACTCATAAATAAACAACAACTTTTATTTAATCATCAAATGTCAATTACATTTTACAAGTTTCAAAACCTATCTAATTATTAAAACTAATATCATCCTTCAGCCCGATGCGCCTTGCATGTTGTAAATGCTTAACCCTACTCAGTCCCTTCGTGAGGGGATCTGCTGGGTTCTCATCTGATGATACCCTCTTAGCCACGAGGAGTCCTTCTTCTATTCGATGTCTAATGAAATGGTATTTTCTGTCAATGTGTCTGGATCTCCCGTGATCCCTTGGTTCCTTAGCTAAGGCAACCGCACTTTCGTTGTCATAGAAAATTTCCATTGGCTCTTTTATAGCTGGTACAACTCCAAGGTCTCCAATGAAGTTCTTTAGCCATATCGCCTCCTTTGCTGCCTCGCTTGCTCCTATATACTTTGATTCGCAAGTTGAATCAGCTACCGTCTCCTGCTTGGAACTTTTCCAAGTAATTGTTCCTCCATTTAGGATAAAGACCCAGCCTGACTGAGAGTGGAAAATATCCCTATAAGTCTGAAAGCTAGCATCGCTATATCCTACCACTCTCAAGTCGTCACTGCCACCAAGGGTAAGGACCCAGTCCTTAGTCCTTCACAGATACTTGAGAATGTTATTTACCGGAGTCCAGTGAGCCTTGCCAGGGTTCCCTTGATATCTACTGACCATGATCAAAGCAAACGCCACATCAGGGCGAGTACAGGTCATAGCATACATGATTGAGCCCACAGCGGAATCATATGGTACATGACTCATCTCAGCTATCTCAGCCTCTGTACTCGGACTCTGAGTCTTACTCAGGTTGGCGTTACTCTGAATCGGTAATTCCCCTTTCTTGGAATCCTGAATATTGAACCTCTTCAGTACCTTATCCAAGTAAGTACTCTGACTAAGTCCAATTAGTCTCTTACTCTTGTCTCTCAGTATCCTTATCCCTACGATATCGGCAGCTTCCCCAAGGTCCTTCATAACGAAACACTTCCCAAGCCAAGACTTAACCTCCTGCAAGGTTGGGATGTCATTTCCTATAAGTAGTATGTCATCCACATACAACACGAAAAAGCTAAGTATGCTCCCACTAGCCCTAACATATACACATGACTCATCCTCACTCCTCGAAAAACCAAACTCTTTGAAATTTCTCGTCAAAGCAAAGATTCGATCTGCGAGGTGCTTGTTTCAATCCATAGATGGATTTCTCAAGCTTACACACCTTATTAGGGTACTCTGTACTGACAAAACCCTCTGGCTGACTCATGTAAACATCCTCAGCCCACTTTCCATTAAGGAAAGCGGTTTTGACATCCATTTGCCATATTTCATAGTCATGAAATGCAGCAATGGCTAACATAATCCTAATAGACTTAATCTTTGCTACTAGTGAAAAGGTCTCATCATAATCAACTCCCGGAGTTTGAGAATAGCCCTTTCCAACCAGTCGCGCCTTATAAGTGTGTACATTACCATCCATGTCAGTCTTCTTTTTGAAGATCTATTTGCACCCGACTGTCTTACGACCTAGTACATTGTCAACCAAGTTCCAAACTTGATTGTCATACATGGACTGTATCTCGTTGTCCATAGCCTCTTTCCATTTAGCAGCCGCAAGGCCTGCCATGGCTTCCGTGTAGCTGTTAGGTTCATCCATACTTACCAGTGTACTATCACTGATAAGCATATCACCTTCCTCAGAGGTATGAGCTCTTTAGTCGGATCAACAGGAGTTTCCTCCTCAGGTTGGTCATTAGGGTTTGAGGTTCCTTCACCACTTGACTCTTGAATTTCTTCAAGGTCAATTTGCCTCCCATTGTTTCCTTGGCTTATGAACTCTCTCTCACGAAAGACTCCTCTTGTAGCTACAAAGACCACTTTCTCACTAGGTCTATAGAAGAGGTAACCAAAGGATCTTTGTGGGTAGCCGATGAAAATACACCTCTCACTTCGAGGTTTGATCTTATCATGAGACTCACGCCTCACGAACGGCTCGCAACCGTAAATCTTGATGTGGTCTAAATTGGGAACTTTCCCAGTCCACATCTCATGAGGTGTTTTGGCAATCTTTTTAGTAGGGACTAGATTCGGGATATGGGTGGAAGTCTCTAAGGAATACCCTATAATGAGATTGGTAACGAAGCTCGACTCATCATGGAAGGAATCATGTCCAACAAGGTTCGATTGCGCCTCTCAGCCACACCATTCAGCTGTGGTGTCCTAGGAGGTGTCAATTGTGAGACAATCCCACATTCCTTAAGATAGTCAAGGAACTCGATACTAAGATACTCTCCTCCCCGATCGGATCGGAGCATCTTGATGTTCCTGCCCAGTTGATTCTGCACTTCCTGCTTAAACTCTTTGAATTTCTCAAAGGTTTCTGACTTATTCTTGATTAAATAGATATATCCATATCTACAATAATCATCAGTAAAAGTCACATAATAACGATTAGCATCCCTTGTGGCACTTTTGAAGGGTCCACACACATCAATGTGTATTGTTGGGTTTTGAGCATTCTAACACTCTTATGGTGTACATGCAACCCTATAAACCTTGGATCTCTGTTTTCTCTATTATACATGCAAATATTAACTATTCCAAGGTTTCATCCTAACTAGCATATTATGAAGCACCTATACTACAAAGTTCTAGTTAGATGACATACCTTTTGATGTAGCTTGATGTCTTCAAGCTTTAAGAGCTTAGCCCCAATAGTGTGGAAGCCTCAAATGGAATCACAAATCACCAAAACACCTTGGAAGAACTTGAGAGAATATGTATGCACACTAAAATCGGCCCACTCTTATTTTCACACACTTGTGTCAATTTTGTGAGCCAAGGACCCCTTTATATATTATGGAGGATTAGGGTTACATCCATGTAAACCCTAATACCCATGACCTTTCATTTACATAGGATCCATGGGTTAAAAGCTCCATGGACCATCCATGAAAGCTTAGCCCAACCTAAATGAACTTGGCCCATTCCATATATATAAGAGTCCATATTTAATTAGTTCTTTTTTATCACTTAATTAATTCTAAATTAATTCTTGATCAATACTAATTAAATAATATGATTCCATATTAATATATTAGAACTTATAATATATTAATATAAATCATAAATATACTATTCTCAAAAGACTATCCATATAAATTGTGCCGGTGAAGTGCAACCCAAATGGACCATGCCGGGTCGGGTCAAGTACATACCAAATATAGTTATGGACTTAGACATTAATCCAACAGTCTCCCACTTGGATAAGTCTAAAACTATTATTGAGTATGACTTCTAAACCTAACTGGCAATCGTAGCTCTTAAAGCCGCTGTCGAACTCTGACCTTGTCAATGACTTGTCCATTAGATAAGGGATCATATATTCCTCCATTCTAGATATCATATGGACTGAGACATGGATTATAATCATTCTCTCTGTCCATTTGTTGTTTCCCGATTTTCGATTTATGATGACTGACTGATTGAACAAATCAAATCAGTCCTGGCTTGGCCAAGCACTCACATGTGTCATCGCTAAATCATCGAGGGGCCCACAGATATCGCTTTTATCCCGAAGGTAAAAGGAATGGATAAACTTTCACTCATATGGCTTGTTCTACTACTTGTTGAATCATACACAAAGGCACATTTTATAACATCGAGTTACCAATGCGTTTTCGTGCAATCAATGTATAACCAACTCATAGTAACAACTCATATCTCTACGTTTGAAGAATATAAGATATTATCGTCTCATGATCACTCGTGATAAAATCCATGAAGTGATTCAAATGAGCGCGGGTTGAATCCAATACTCAGAACTTATGAGCACTCATGAGTGTTGTAGCACCACTTTGTCCACCAACTTGGACCTCTACAAACCAACCCATGACAGTCTTGATTCATATCTACTTCCAACATATGACCGACTGTGGATGGTTTGAATAACTTAATCATTCAGGAAGAGCGACTTAGTTATTCTGGAAGTCAAAACATGCAAAGTGAAACACAAGAATAAATGAATCAAATATGGTATCAAACCCTATGAATATAAATAAACACTTTTATTTATCACCATACTGATTACTCATTATTCATTGTTTCGGTTTTATCAACTTTATACTTGAATTAAAAACACTAGTTGTCCCATGCTCCAAGCATGTACACTATGTTTTTCTTAAACAATAGCTTTGCCATACACCAAGTATGCACTCTATGTTTGTCTATGATCCTTACTTTGTGAAATAAACCAATTGAACATAATTTCAATGATTCTAATTTCACACTCCCAAATCCATATTGAAAAATGTGAGAATTTCAAATTCCTATCATTTATCGAAATCTGTTTAGATTTTAAACTTATATGCACTGACCCTCCTGTAATGAATATGTACAAAGTCACAAAGACTTGTCAACAGTCATTATAAGGTATTCCAATGGAGATCAACTCCATGGAAACTAAGTCTCATCTTCAAAGTACATTGCTTTGGACATGCTTCTTGCATTAAGTTTTCTAATCTTACACAGATAACTTCCACCTATGGAGACAACTCCATATTCTCATTTTGACTATCACTTCTGAATAAGAGATGCCTCTTTTCAGAATATGTCAATATGGTCCTTCCAAAATTAGCACTATACTTCCAACTGTCCCTGAGCAACCAATCTTTGGTAAACCTCAGATTGTCCTCGACAATTGCTTAATCATTTTAGTCATATCCAATTCTAGACCTTTTCCCTTCTTAATGCCTCTGGCCATTTGGAAAAATTTAGAAATGACAAATATTATAGCACATGCAATCGATCCTGTACTCAAAGCAAATGGTACACGATTCATGATGTCTCACATAAAGACATGACTCTAGACCAGTCTTTTTCCACAATATTTTTATTTGCCAGGTTTTCAAAATTTGACTATGAAGAGGGATGCCGTAATCATAATCGAATTTTAAGAACGCAATATATAGAATTTCCTTAAGTTGAACCAATCCAACATGAAATTCATATATATATATTCTTAACTAAAGATGATTAAGGCCTCAATCTAAGCCTTTAGAACTGAAATGAAGTATATCCTCTCCCTTAATTATAGCAAAACAACTTTTTCAATCCCTGCAGCCTCACGAATTGAAACTTTTGTTTTCTATAATTAACATTGCTAACTTGCAACACTAACAATAATTATCATGCTTCCACTAACATGATGATTATTAGCATAACACTTACCAAAGTTCAGATTTCTGATACGAGATGCTTTGATAAAACTTTATCAAAATCATACACCTTTCCTTAGATAGCATGCATGTGTGTCTAAACAATTTCAGAACTATGAAAAGGGATGTCGTAATCATAGCCTCAATTGTTTAGACCTTTTGTCATCTGCTTCAAATCTACTTGGTGGAAGTGTTTCCTCACCATCATTTTCATGAATCGGAGAGAAAACTTATGACCCTTAGATTTTATGGTGTATGTGTTCTTATCCATGTGAATCGTCAAAACCACAGTCACAAGACAAGGATAATGACAAATCCAAACTCATATGGACTGAACTTATGCAATCTTAACTTCTTGCCACCTGGCAGTACAGGGCCTCCCATTGCTTCCAAGTTGTTATGCAACCAATTGAGAATTTTCAGACCTCCTATGCAAAGCCAACATTAACTGGAATGGGCACAGAATATATCAACACGATAGGTTATAAACCTCAAGTCGTGTGCTAGTGAAGAACCTCAGGTTTTATTCTTGATTAGTTCTTGAAATTCTTTTTAGGATCTTTAAGACTCCCACTATCCTCTTGACATATAAGACTATCTTGCCAAATATTCAAGAGATAGTGCAGATTCTTTATCAAGACAAACACTTCACACAATTGGCCTTAGTTGGTCTTTGTTTTATCCAAAACATCACAACTTACCAATTTCAAATGTACAAGAGTAGGACACTTTTACTCTTACATTTGACAAGTGTTTTAAACCTTTCTTTAAGATATGTCACTCAAGTTACAATCTTGGAGTATGACTCTAAGAATTGTTTTGGAACGAAGTATGACTCATCTTCCTGATCTAACCATTTCAACAATTCATGACTCCTCTTCTTAGTCATAAGAATGCACTAAGATGACCTTTAGATGACTAATTGTGATATGATTTCTAAATCATTAAGATGATCACAAACATGATACTAAAGTACTCTCCCATCTTTTCAGATTTGAGAAACTTTTATCTTTCTGCCTAATTTGATTCTTCCCATTCGTTCTGCCATACATTGAGACTTTCCCAATGTTTCAGAATTATACTTAAACTTGTAAGTATAACCATATTTACTAAACTTTAGTAAATCAAATAGTCTTAACGAGCTTTGTGGTGGACATGACCAGTGCACAAGAATGTGTACTTGATCCCTTTAGTCCTTCACTTGACTCACACATCCATGTGAACAAGTAATTAGTCTTGATTTTCCAATGCTTGAAAGTTCTCATTCATCATACTATTCAACTTGCATGATTCCAAGTTTCGGTCCAATTGAAACTTGGGTGATGAACTTTCCTGATTTGGTAAATTTAGACACTACCACAAATGAAAGAATCAAATCCATTTTCCAATATTGCTGTCAGTGGAATCATATAAACAACAATTTTCCACAAATGCCATTGTAAGGATACTTCAAATAAACAAAATTAAACAATTTTCTTTTATTTTAAAACTTTGCGGAAAAACTTATCCTTACAATCCACATGGAAAATTGTTGTTATCTATTCCTTAGCAATATATCATAACTTCTTAAGCAACTGCTCAAAATTCTGATGCGATCGAAATCCACCTTCGCGATCAGAATCAGCATATACTTCCTTTAAGATTTCTCTCTATTCTTTGATTCTTAAAACATCAACATGTGACCCAGTCACATCATGTAATGAGGATCTCAGAATAGAACTTAACAGAGTTAGATAATGGGCTCTACCTGATGTAGAGTCAAACTTATTGACTTTAACATCCTTAGGTAAATTTGGCAGCTTTGCAATCAACGCCCCTTCCTTTGGCAAAATAAACATATGGACCCTTTGGTAATGGGACTATCTCAGACTTAGCCTTTCTCTTTACCATTTGGTCAACCGGGTTGACTATGGCCAATCCCTTTCCATTGGGAAGAGAATGCTTTTTCTGGATTTCCAGTGTCACCATTGTCACTGTCCATAAAGTTTTTGGGAAGTTGATCTTCAAATCAAATTTGCTTCACTATCGTTCCAAATCATTGCTGATTCAGCAGCACCAAGCAAATAGATATGATCATTAAGGTTCATGTCATAGTCTGTTTCATAGTAATCCCAAAGGAACTCACTATGTGACTTAGAAAGTGATTGAACATCCAACTTTCTCAAGACTTTGACACCCAACTCTCCCGGCTTGTCAATATGTGACTTCATCTCTAAGATGTGATCACACATAGACCTTGCTTGCCATTAGGGCTTGAGTGACCTTGAACTTATGGGTTAGGGAGAATAATTGGAGGAGGTGGAGGAAGAGAAGTATGACTTCCATGAGCCAAACTCGGGAAGTCATATTCATTAGGAAAGCTTGGTTTGGGAAGATCATTGTTGTCTAAACCAGACATCAACAATGGGAGAAATTCATGTAAAGTTGATTTAAGTCCTTAATATAACACCCAATATGATATATTAAGGCTAGGACCCAACAAACTATTTTATAACTTGGAAGAGGGATGCCGTAATCCAAGCTATAAAATATTTGAAGGTAGGTGAATGACGATTCACCAATTTCCACCAAGATAAACGAAATGTATTATTAGGTTTTAATTGGTTTTGAAACTCCTAGATTCTTTTGAGATTCATTGAACTTTTCAATGGCATGTTTCAATCTCGAGTGTGCCCTTCAGGTTTTGTGACTGGGATGCCGAGGATCACAAAACAAGGTGTGAAGTAACCATGCAAATATACTTGGTACCCTTAATATTTACCCCTCAATCGATGTGCCGGTTAACCACACACGCTCCAACGATTCTATGATAAACATTAAGTTACCCTTCGCCTACCTTGTTAAGTCCAGGTTAGTGTACCGGTTAACCACACACGCTCCACTAACAGCTTAAACAAAGTGCAAAGTGTAATTTCATGGATTAGCACCTTATTCACATTTTCCTAAGTAACTAAGATTGGGAATTTATAAGTGTTTAGTTACTTAGTATTTATCATTATACTATAATGAAGGGAGAATTATAGTCCTTGTCCTACCTGTTCGGCTAACGACCCTCCACCGGTCAAGGAAGCGGTGAGTGAGAGTGGACACCCATTAAACTTCCATTTTATAGGCAGTAACCTTATACCCCCCTTATAGACCGGCTTCGTGAATGAGGCCTACTAATGGTAAGACGACTTGCTCTTATACATATAATATATTAAACTTTTAATATTATAATAGTATAAGGGTGTATTTTAGACATTTAAATACTTGGTGGTTTAATCTATTAATTAAACTAGACTTTTAATTTAATTAAACTCAAACCATATATTTATGGATTAATAATACTCTTTTAATTAAACGCTTTAATTAACTATTAATAAAGTCCATAAGAGTTAATTTGAACTATTCAACAAAACATCATAATTCCACTTATTAAACTCAAAATTAAAACCATTTAATTAATTGTTTAAGCTATGAACCCAAGAGTTTTACAATTCAATTCTTTTTTTCATAAAAAACTTTTCTCAAATTCCAAAACTTGAGGGCAAGTTTTGTAATTCTTGAAAACCTTTGGATTCCATAACTTATGGAATTAATGGTGTTTTATGATGAAACTTTCCATGTTCCATAACTTAAGAACAAGTTATGGAATTCTTTAAAACATTAACACCAAATTTTGTAACTCCATAAAAACTTTGAATCAAATTTTTTTTTTTAAAAAAAAAAACTTTCATATCCATAACTTATGGAAGTTTCAAAAACCCTTAAGATCACAACTTTAAAAAAAAAAAACTTTTGAGCTCTAAAATTTTATGACAAAATATGTAACTCCTTAAAACATTTAGATCAAACTTTTAAAACTAATAAAATAATCATATCATTTTATCTTTTACTAAATTTGACCTAATTCAACTCATATAACAAATGATTCAAATTTTACAAATAATTCGTTTTTCACAAAACAAGTAATTATCTTAAAATTTGACAAACGTCATGTTTTTTTTTCCCTTTTTTTCCAACTTGAAAATAAAACATTTGCATCAATATAACAGAAAACAACTCATGTCTCTGATACCACTGTTGGGTTTTGAGCATTCTAACACTCTTATGGTGTACATGCAACCCTATAAACCTTGGATCTCTGTTTTCTCTATTATACATGCAAATATTAACTATTCCAAGGTTTCATCCTAACTAGCATATTATGAAGCACCTATACTACAAAGTTCTAGTTAGATGACATACCTTTATATGTAGCTTGATGTCTTCAAGCTTTAAGAGCTTAGCCCCAATAGTGTGGAAGCCTCAAATGGAATCACAAATCACCAAAACACCTTGGAAGAACTTGAGAGAATATGTATGCACACTAAAATCGGCCCACTCTTATTTTCACACACTTGTGTCAATTTTGTGAGCCAAAGACCCCTTTATATATTATGGAGGATTAGGGTTACATCCATGTAAACCCTAATACCCATGACCTTTCATTTACATAGGATTCATGGGTTAAAAGCTCCATGGACCATCCATGAAAGCTTAGCCCAACCTAAATGAACTTGGCCCATTCCATATATATAAGAGTCCATATTTAATTAGTTCTTTTTTATCACTTAATTAATTCTAAATTAATTCTTGATCAATACTAATTAAATAATATGATTCCATATTAATATATTAGAACTTATAATATATTAATATAAATCATAAATATACTATTCTCAAAAGACTATCCATATAAATTGTGTCGGTGAAGTGCAACCCAAATGGACCATGCCGGGTCGGGTCAAGTACATACCAAATATAGTTATGGACTTAGACATTAATCCAACATGTATGAGGTCCAACGAACCCTCACCCCTCTCACAAGAACCAGTGAAGGGTGACTTTGTCATTTTTCCAAGTAAACAAGATTCGCAACTATCATCCGACTTTAGGTCAAATGATTCCAAACTCCATCCTTTTGGGGTTGGCCTATGCGCTTCTTGTTAACATGTCCAAGACGATAATGCCATAAGTATGCTTTGTCTAAGCTATTTGAAGAATCAATACACAACACATTATTTCCTAGATTATCTACAACATTCACAGCTTCATATACACTATCACAAGGTAATGCTTTAAAGTAAAATACATCATTGTAATAAACGTTAATAGCACCATTATCATTATCAAATGAAAAGGAAAAACCTTGTTTGTACAAGCCATGAAAGGAAATTATATTTCTCGCCATTTGAAACGAGTAACAACATTTATTCAAATCTAACATTAACCCATTATTAAGAAATAAAGAATAAACTCCTATCTTGGTAACAGGTGATGCTTTCCTATTCCCCACGATTAAGTTTATCTTCCCGTGCTCCACTTTCTCACTTCTTCTTAGGCCCTGCAAATTAGTACAAATGTGAATACCACAACCTATATCAAGCACCCAAGAGTTAGTATGTAATGAGTTTTTAGACAATATAGTGTAAATACCTGCATGGGTAGGTTTAACTTTCCCATCCTTTACATCCTGCAAGTATTTAGGGCAGCTTCGCTTCCAGTGTCCCTTTTCCTGGCAGTAGAAGCATTGTGTTTCCTTTGGGTTTGAAGAAGGAGGAATGGAACCTTTCGTGTTTCTACTTGAAGAGGAGCCATCAAGAGACTTTCCCTTGGTACCCTTCGAAGGGGTCTTTCTCTTCTTCCCCTTTCCCTGCCCAATTGCCAAGAGAGGAGCAGTAGTAGGAGTAGGAATAACTCCTGATTTACTTTTAAGGCCACTTTCAGCGGTCCTTAAAAGTCCTTGAAGCTTACTTTGTGTGACTTCCTCCTTGTTCATATGATAAGTCATACGAAACTGATCATAAATTGTAGGTAAGGAATGGAGAATGATGTCAATCGCCATGTCCTCAGGAAAGTCCACATTAAGCTTCAGTAACCGGTCCACGAACCTTTGCATTTTCTGCAAGTGACCGGTGAGGGGTTCTCCCTCTTTCATCCTAGCTGTTATCATGGAGGAAATGATTTCATACCTCTCCCGAAGAGCACTCTGATGGTACCTATCCATCAGATCCTGGTGCATCTCAAAAGGGTAGAAATCTTCATAGGATTTCTGGAGTTCTGCTGTCATTGTGGCCAACATGATGCAAGACACCTTAGTGGCATCTTTCTCATGGGTAGTGTACTCAGCAATCTCCTCAGGAGTAGCAGTTGACTCATCGATAACCTTTAGCTCCTTATCGAGGACATACTCTTTGCCCTCATAGCGAGTAATCATTCTGATGTTGCTAATCCATTCATTGAAATTGGAACCATCAAAAGTGACTTTCCCACACAAGTTCATTAGGGAAAAGGAGCCTATAGGGTTTGAGCCAGTAGCAGTGTTGGAAGACATATGAAAAAGAAGAAAGGCAAGTTTTATTAGATAAAGATTCCTTAATAAGTCACCCAAATGAAGTATTAAGGCTAAGATCAAGCTATAAAATATTTGAAGGTAGGTAAATGACGATTTACCAATTTCCACCACGAAAACGAAATAGATTATTAAGTTTTATTGGATTTGAAATTCCTAGTTCTTTTGAGATACATTGAACTTTCAATGGCATGTTTGAATCTCGATTGTGCCCTCTCAGGTTTGTGATTGGGATGCCGAGGATCACAAACAAGGTGTGAATAACCATGCAAATTGACTAGGTACCCTTAACTTTTATCACCTAATCGATGTGTCGGTTAACCACACGCGCTCCACCGATCTATGATAAAATTAAGTTACCCTTTTCCACCCTTACTAGTCCTTGTTAGTGTGCCGGTTAACCACACGCACTCCACTAACGACTTGGTAAGGTACAAAGTGTAATTTCATGGGTTAGCACCTAATTCACATTTTCCTAAAGTAACTAAGATTGGGAATTATTAAAGTGTAGTTACTTTATAATTTCATTATACTTTTAATGAGGATTTAAATTCCTTGTCCTACCCGTTCGGCTAACGACCCTCCACCAGTCAAGGAAGCGGTCGGTGAGAGTGGACACCCATTAAGCTGTCATTTTATAGGCAACAACCTTATACCCCCCTTATAGACCGGCTTCGTGAATGAGGACTACTAACGGTAAGACTGACTTATTCTTATACATATCCATATATTTAAACTTTTAATATAATAATAGTATAAGGGTTGAATTTTAAAATTTTAAAATTCTAAGGTTCATTTTGGAAATTAAAGTATTAAGGTGTAAGACTTTACAAATTCCAAAACTTGAGGGAAAGTATTGAAACTATTCAAGACCTTTCATTTCATAACTTATGAGTTTAATGGTTCATAAAAATGAAGACTCTTCATTTTATGTAACCTCTTATTCTTTAATGACACTTTTAAAGAAGTGACTTTTGGCTATCCATAACTTGAGGACAAGTTATGGATTCCATCATTAGCCATTAAGATCAAGAATCACACTTACAAGCAAGTTACACATAATTCCTATGATCTTCTAAAACTCATAAGAACATGAACATTCATATCAAAATTTCAAGAATGATATTAACACATATAAAACATGAAATTTTTTATATTAACCATTGTAAATGGATTAGCATAAGCATTACACCATCTAGAACAAGTTTTAAAACACCAAAATAGTTTAGGGTAATGTTTCTAGTCCATTTCCAGTAGCAAAACTCGAAAATCTGCATTCAGGTCCTCCTACTCGTCGAGTGCAAGAACCTACTCGACGAGTAGGATGAATTTTCACATGGACTCGGCGAGTTCATGCTGCAGAGTCCAGATTTTTGAGCTTTTTCAACAAGTTTGCATCAAGTATCAAGAAAACAAGCTTAGGCTCTGATACCACTGTTGGGTTTTGAGCATTCTAACACTCCTATGGTGTACATACAACCCTAGAAACCTTGTATATATGTTTTCTCTAAATACATGCAATTTTGATTTTCCAATGTTTACTTCCTATCTAGGATGTTATGGGGAACTTGTAATACAAAACTCAAGTAGAATAACATACCTTTTAGTAGCTTGGTGTCGCACCCCCAAACTAGAACGGCGGAAACGTTCGGGGGTGGAGGACTTTAGGTAAGTATCACAACACATGTAACATAGTAATCAAAGTACAAACAACCATTGAATTAATAAGTATAAGTTTTACATAAGTGTTTAAACATTACATATTCAAACACTAAAGTAGGTACAGTAGAAGAAAAGAGTCGCGGTACGGTACTAGGTAGTCTTCTCAAAAGCTTCGGGAGTGTACCTGTCTACTGGATTCCTGAGAATACAAGTTATTTTGAAAGAGTAGATCAGCATTTAAGCTGGTGAGTTCATACGTATTTTAGTTCTGTTAAGTATACCCTAAGTTCTTTGAATAAGTTCACTGGTTTCTCCAGGAAATCCTATATTTTCTGAGATGCTAGATTGATAACCTCAATAGTTTCCCTCTGTAATTACTTAGTTTATACTGATTATACATAACACAATATCGAATGGACAGTTAATTGGGTGCATCTGCCCTAAGCCCACAACCAAACAAGGAACAGGAAGTAAGGCGGAAGTCACACATTTCACTGTCAATCGGATATTACTAATGTATAACTATGATGTAATAACTAAGGAATTATAGAATTAACCACTAAAGGTCTTTTATGTTATACTAGTTTACAGAGATTGAATGACTAAGTTCCATTTGATAAGTGGTTTAATCCCATAAACCGTTCTCTTTGTATTACTGTTTTGTATTTGTATTCCTTTCTGAAAACTTGTATTTGAGAGTGTGCCTGGCTCCACCAGGTGTTAATGAAAACTATATTAAACCATTGTATTTTGTATTCTATAAACTGGTACTTTGAAGGTGTACTTTCGTTTATTTGTTTATACACTTAACGTATTGTTAATATCTTTTTAATGAGAAGTTATTATAACCATACTATGACGGATGGCCTGAAACAAACGCTTTGTGGGCATTTAAACTGGTGATAACAATTGTCACTCATCGGCGTGTATGTTGGACTGTAGCTAGCAGCCTGAGTGCGGGGTTGTCAATCCCAATATAGATCTATACACACTTGTTTCGATCCCCGACTGGAGATTCTGGTTATAATGTCAGGACTTTCCTATGTTGTCTAAAATGAATTAAACAACCTGAATATAGAGTCTCATAAAAAGCATATTAAACGTTACATGTATATTAGTTTTGAAAACCCAATCATTCTGAAATAATGATTGACAGTATATTCTTGAATCAAAACCCTAATTTCTTGTAATATAGTGTATTCTAGTATACTTAAATCATGAATTATTACCTCGTGTTTGCTAACTCTGGTACTCTGTATAGTACCATTGCTAATGCAAACGCGGAATTGTATATTATTACCTCGTGTTTGCTAACTCTAGTACTCTGTATAGTACCATTGCTAATGCAAACTCGGCAGGATGTATTATTACCTCTTGTTTGCTAATTCGGGCACTCGGTATAGTAACTTTGATAATGCAAACCCGGCATTACCACATGTTTGCTAACCCTGGTACTCTGTATAGTACCTTTGTTAATGCAAACTAGGTATGATGTATCTTTCCTTCTTTAATATGTTGTTCGTATATTAAAGGTATTATACATATCTTGGTATAGTTGAATGAATTTTGGTAATTTCCTTGGGAAGTATACAGTCGTGAATCATACTTGTATATTTAGTTTTGAATCATAAATTATGCCTATTATAATTTATATGTTCTATCTGATTAGCAAGAATTCTCATGGAATATCAGTTTTGCTCAGCCTGATACAAAGGTAATGATACTAAAAGGAGTAACCTTTTAGACTCATATATGTATAATATATATATAATTAAGAAGGAAACGACCTTCGGACAAATAACACAACCTTAATTCCACATCCAAACAAGGAAAAGGATATAAGATAATTCATTAGTCCTAAGCCCTTCAAGTCTTATTTATATATTTATACATATATAAACATGATTTTGGCATTTATAATTTGAAATAGTTTATAAAACATTTTTCAAAGAATTTAACATGGCTTTACGTTATTTTGGAACTATTTGGTAATTCTTAAAAGCATACGGAAACTTTCTGTGTGACTATTATCACACACAATTATTAACACAATTTATTATTGTGTTAAACTTGTATTCCCCCTAAAAAGCATTTAAAACCATTTAAAAAGGTATATTATAGGGGTATGAACTCACTTGATAAGCGGTGACTCGCGCAGCGTTTCGTTTCCCGGAAAAGAGTTTGTTGGACGAAAAATCGGCTCAAACCGGGCAGAGTTTCGACAGGAGCGAGGATGAATTCTCGAGAATTCCGGGGCTCCGGGGCTTGCTTCGGGCTTTAGACACGATACCGGGGCCTTGGGGGGCCGTGAGAAAGTCGAGGGGGTGAAAATGTGAAATTGAGTGAAAAATGGGGTGAAAAAGTCATCTTAGCCGAGGAGTCTCGCACCCTTTATATATGGGTGCGAGGGTGCGGTCCGAGATTGTGAGTCAGCAGCCACCTGGCGAGGGTGAGGAGTCAGCAGGACACGCGTCGGACATGCGGAGTGTACACGTGCGAGGCTCGGACCTGGTGGGGAGGCGGTGGCTTCGGTTCGGACAGCTGGAGGCTTCGGACTGGACCGGACTTCGGTCCAATGGGAGAAGGCCACGCATGCGAAGGGTCATCCGAGGAGTGTCTCATGCGAGTGATGTCCGAAGCTTATTGGACCTCGGCTGCGGTCCACTCAGAAGGGGACACGTGAACTGCGGTGCAACCAGAGGATGACACATGGAGGTTTGCACGTGATGATGACGTGTCCGAAGAGTGACATGCGAAATTTCTCGATTTTTGTGCCAAAAAATTGCGAAATTCATTACTTTCGCATACGAGCTCCGTTTTTGACGTTCTTTGTATACACGCGTAGGTAAAATCATACCCTACGACTTTCGTTTAGACTTCGTCGGCTGGTTTTGAATTTATTTTTAATATTGTTATTTTAAACAGACCGGGAAGGGAATCCGTTAAAAATTCATAACTTCTTCATCCGACGTCCGTTTTCGTCTGTCTTTTTACCGTTGTGCTACTTTTGACGAGTCCTTCGATTCTCGTTTAAGTTGCGTCGGCTAAATATCAATCGATTTATATTTCGAATTTTTAGTTGTCTACTGCTAAACCGAAACTTCGAAAAATCATAACTTCCTCATATGAAGTCGGATTTTCACGTTCTTTTTATGAACGTTCTCGGTTTAACATATTCTACAACTTTTATTTAGATTGTAAAGGCTAAAAAGCCTTTTATCGAAAATTCACTTTTTACACTGAACAGTGTTTTGCCGGTTTTACCGCGGATTTTCGATTGGTCATTACTTCTTCGTTATAACTCGGATTTCAGTGTTCTTTATGTTTTTGGAAACCTTGTTATAAACTCTACCACTTGGTTCATCCCAATTATGATTATTGATCAATTTATTTTTGACCAAACTTTGACTGGTGTCACATTATCCCCCCGTTAGAGGGAATTTCGTCCCGAAATTAAGTCTAAAGTGATACTCATGGACTAGGTCTAATCTTTCCTATCCCACGTGAATTCAGGTCCCTGGTTTGTAATCCAGCGAACCTTCACTAACTGGATGAGACTTAGCGTGGTTCTTTAGATTTCCCTATCCATGGTTTTTTATTGGTTCTACTACAGAGTGTAGACTTTTATTTAACTTGATTTCATCGAGTGAAATAACAAGTGTTTTATCGGATAGACGCCTCTTTAGATTAGATTTGTGAAAGATGGGATGAGTGTTATTAAGTTTTTGGTGGTAGTTTAAGTTTAGAAGTACAAGACCGATTCTGGTAATAACCTCAAATGGTCTTATGTACTTTGAGTTTTGTATTTTACGCTTTCTCAAGCGCATCTTGTCCTTCCTGAGTGAGACCTTCATATGACAAGGTCATCAATCCTGGAATTCCAAGGGTTTTCTTTTATCGAAGCTGTAGCTTCTCTGGTTAACTCTGGAAGCTTTATGGCGCTTCTCGATTCGTATTTTGTTTTTGGTAGTTTCTCGAATGAATTCTAGATCAGCAAGGGTGCTGTCTGGAAATTGGATCTCTAGCTAGTTGCGTATTACCTAATTTAGTCCAGTGCAGATAGGATCTACACTTGTGACCATAGAAGGTTTTGAATGGAGCAACTTGAATGCTAGTGTGATAATGGTCTCGACTAATTGGTAAATGGGTATCCCATTCTTTACCATAGTCGATCCCATAGAATCATGACTACTCTAGTTCCTAGAGATTTTTGAGTGACGGCCTGAACTGGTAGATGATTCTATTATCTCAGTGGAGATAACAGATATTGGTATACCGTACACTCACACGTTCTAGTTATCTTGCCACATTTTCAGGTTTCAAGGCTTCCTGTTGAGCCTCCTTACCCTGTGTGGATAGATTTTAATGAGTTATCATAGTCCATGATTGGCATTATGACCTGGGTACTCCTTCCGACTTAGGGTGTTAGCTACTATATTGGCTTTGTCGAGATGATAATGAATTTCGAATTCGTAGTCATTTAGTAGCTCGACTTACTGTCGTGGTCTCATGTTGAATTCCACCTGGTAGAATACATGATGCAGGCTTTTGCTCCGAAGTTCATGATAAGACTCATACTTGGCTCATCCACCATCACCTCGTGTATACAAGTCGTATATAATTTAGATTTCACAAAACGTACGGATCGGTGACTCTGCCCCAGGTCCACAACCAAACAAGGAACAGGAGACAGGGCGGAATCACACATCCTTATTCTTGTTAAGTCTAACTTGTATACCACTCTCGTGTATACACTTAGCAGCGATAGATTAGCTTAATGAGTTCTTAGTCTCTATTCTTGAACTTGACCTACGGTATAATGATTTTCCTACGAGATCTATTGAGATACTTCGGTAGTTACCGACTTCTATGACTACTTCGGTGCTTTTCGTTCGAAGTTTCCTGTCTACTGAGTAGGCTAGAATGGCGTGGTACTCTTCGCATGGATACTTCTGAAGTTTTGAAATGAGAGACAACCTAAGGGTTTTGTGTTATAGATTGGAAGAATTTCATCTTACAGCTGATTAAGGAAAAAGTTCTCTTATACAGCATAAGAATTTTCACATGGTAAGGGCGAGGCCAAACCATGTCGAATGAGGATGTCGGAATTTTCTCGATGAAATAGATATTAAGTCGTTCTGGGATGAATGATTACTAGGATGATATCCTATGTACCTAAGTTTTCAACGCTTCTGGTTTTATTCTGTTATTATCACTACGAACCCCTTTTTGATTCGAAATTGGCGGGTACTACCAATACGAGGGTTCTGATAATTTGAAATTATAAACTTTCATGAAACGATCCTTACTAGGTCTCTCTATAATCGCTTGGTGTATACAAGTCATGTATAATTAAGATTGGTAAATCCTTTGACTGAGCAACCATGCCCTAAATCCACAACCAAACAAAGAACAGGAAATGAGGCAGGATTACTCACTCTAAGTCTACAAATATTAATTATAAATGACCCTTATGTATACACTAAGTCATCATAGCTTACCTGTTAGGGTTTCAAATTTTTATATAAATGTTATGATTTAATTTGAACGGAAGAGTAATCATAATTATAGATAATTATCGGGGTCTGGAAGCGTACCAAAATATAGCAGGGTTCTTTGATGCTTTCCCATGTATTGGGATCAAAATCCTCCTGCTCCCCCTTCGTTCTTCTCTGTTGGACAGTCCCTCTTGTAGTGTCCTATTTCACCACAAAAGTAACATATGGGAATGGTAGTTGAAGTGATGAACTCAACAGGAGTTCTACAGAAGCGGGCGATATGCCCCTTCAAGTTGCATCTATTACAATGCCGCTTTCGGCAACCTCCATGGTGATGGTAGTTGCACTTGCTGCAGTGTGGGAGGTTTCCTATATACGGCTTAGTTGGTGCTAGAATAACAGGGCTGATGGGGGTATTGACTGCCCCAGTTCGATGCCCTCTGTTAGGTTCTTGAGTTGAACAACTCCCTTTCGTGTTCTCGAGCTTTTGTTTAAGGTTATTACGCTTAAGGTTCGAGGTGTTCTTACAAGTAGGTGCTCGTTGCTGTACTTGGCCATCACCATGATCGGGGTTACCGATAGCATTACTACTAACATTTGCATTGTTAGCATTAAGGTGTGCCATGACAGCTGCTACAGCAGCTGTGACCGCAGCTTGAAACGTAGCCGCATCTATCTGAAGGATTGGTGTTTCGCTGGTGGGTTGGTTACACTTCTTTGGAGGCATGATTCTGTTATATGATAAGAAAATGGGCTCGTGAGCGACTATCGTGTCTCTAGATGTATTCTAACCATTTGTATCTATGTATTAATCTTTTGTTTTGTTATATTGTTCTCAATGATTCGACATGCATCCCTATGATGCAGTCCTGGTAAGGAACAGAGTTAAGTTTCTAGAATGGTTAGGAACCGAGTATCATCCGAACTAAGTTACCTTCGTTTGGTGGATATCGTTTCCCAATTTTCGAAAATATTCGAAAATAATTCATAACAGTGTCTACATAAAATAGACTTATGAATTTGAGAGGTAATCACTATCAATTAAGATTCCGTGATCTGATTTATTGTTATTAGCCGTGACAGGAAAAGAGGATAAGCTCCAAACCTAATGTGAGTAATGAAATCACTAACTCACTAGGTTGAACGGATTTACTAGTTACTACTTAGATGAAAAGGTGCTCGAACACTTCATATGAATCATGCATGGTTTTCCTTTGTTCTCTATTCTATTCTGAGTGGTAATGATTTTTTCTCTCCTGGTATCTATAGGGTGTCCTTCTCCTCTGTAGGTATATTGAATTCCCGGGCTGTCTTACTTCCGATTCTGACACTGATCCCCATTACTTCGTAATGAAGATTTAGAATCTCGAAAGTTCATGCGAATATCTTATTGGTGTCCTTAATAGGGTAAGGGCACTAAATGATTTCTATAGTTTGTTTACTTCTCCTATGTATCTTCTTGGGATTCTCTTAATGAAATTCTGTTGGATCCTCCTTGACTCTTCTATTGATTGCTGGAGTAACTATGTTTATCTAACGGTTTATACGAGAATGGGAATGTCTAAATAATCTATGAGAAAATTTAAATTTTTATGAAGGTGATTCTTTCTGGTCCTTCTATAATCACATGGTGTGTACCGATTATATATAATCCAGATCAAATAGACCTTTGAATAAGTAATCCTACTCTAAAACCACATCCAAACAAGGAAAAGGAAGTAGAATGAAAATCACCTATTCTAAGTCTATAAAATCTCGGCTATATATAACCTTAACGTATCCACTTAGTAATTATAGACATATCAGAAAAGATCTTTTTAACATTTCCCCAGAGGTATGTAACATACCTCCATGTTATTTTAAGTATGAGTTTGATTCCTAGACTTCTAGATACAAGAACTTAACAAGTTTTCAGTTTTCTTGTTATAGCATCCTAAAATACTCCCATAGTATTTTAGTCTTCATGTTTGGTTCTAGAATTCTTCTGGTACTTAGGTAAGTTTTAGACCAGTTGCAACATTACAATCACTTCCCAAACACGTTTTGGTCATATCTCGGATGAATATAGTTGATCAGGATATATTGATCCCAGATATGATTACGTCACTGTCTAGGTTTAACTGCAATGTCCAACTTCCAAATACTTTAGTTTTGTTCTTCTTGTGATACTCATTATGGTATATATATACTCTGCATGTACTTATACTTTTATAAAATATTGAAATATTTTTAAAGTATAACTCTTGGTCAGAGTGTTTTTATCCCAATGGGTTTATAGTTGTATATCTTTTATGACTGATATACTAAGTTCACTATAAACACTGCTCTGATACCAATCTGTCGCACCCCCAAACCAGAACGGCGGAAACGTTCGGGGGTGGAGGACTTTAGGTAAGTATCACAACACATGTAACATAGTAATCAAAGTACAAACAACTATTGCATTAATAAGTATAAGTTTTACATAAGTGTTTAAACATTACATATTCAAACACTAAAGTAGGTACAAAAGAAGACAAGAGTCGCGGTACGGTACTAGGTAGTCTTCTCGAAAGCTTCGGAAGTGTACCTGTCTACTGGATTCCTGAGAATACAAGTTATTTGGAAAGAGTAGATCAGCATTTAAGCTGGTGAGTTCATAAGTATTTTAGTTCTGTTAAGTTTACCCTAAGTTCTTTGAATAAGTTCACTGGTTTCTCCAGGAAATCCTATATTTTCTGAGATGCTAGATTGATAACCTCAATAGTTTCCCTCTGTAATTACTTAGTTTATACTGATTATACATAACACAATATCGAATGGACAGTCAATTGGGTGCATCTGCCCTAAGCCCACAACCAAACAAGGAACAGGAATAAGGCGGAAGTCACACATTTCACTGTCAATCGGATATTACTAATGTATAACTATGATGTAATAACTAAGGAATTATAGAATTAACCACTAAAGGTCTTTTATCTTATACTAGTTTACAGAGATTGAATAACTAAGTTCCATTTGATAAGTGGTTTAATCCCATAAACCGTTCTCTTTGTATTACTGTTTTGTATTTGTATTCCTTTCTGAAGGTGTACTTTGAACGTGTACTTTCGTTTATTTGTTTATACACTTAACGTATTGTTAATATCTTTTTAATGAGTAGTTATTATAACCATACAATGACAGATGGCCTGAAACAAACGCTTTGTGGGCGTTTAAACTGGTGATAACAATTGTCACTCATCGGCGTGTATGCCGGACTATAGCTAGCAGCCTGAGTGCGGGGTTGTCAATCCCGATATAGATCTACACACACTTGTTTCGATCCCCGACTGGAGATTCTAGTTATAATGTCAGGACTTTCCTATGTTGTCTAAAATGAATTAAACAACCTAAATATAGAGTCTCATAAAAGCATATTAAACGTTACATGTATATTAGTTTTGAAAACCCAATCATTCTGAAATAATGATTGACAGTATATTCTTGAATCAAAACCCTAATTTCTTGTAAAACAGTGTATTCTAGTATACTTAAATCATGAATTATTACCTCGTGTTTACTAACTCTGGTACTCTGTATAGTACCATTGCTAATGCAAACCCGGAATTGTGTATTATTACCTCGTGTTTGCTAACTCTGGTACTCTGTATAGTACCATTGCTAATGCAAACTCGGCAGGATGTATTATTACCTCGTGTTTGCTAACTCGGGCACTCTGTATAGTACCTTTGCTAATGCAAACCCGGCATTACCACATGTTTGCTAACCCTGGTACTATGTATAGTACCTTTGTTAATGCAAACTAGGTATGATGTATCTTTACTTCTTTAATATGTTGTTCGTATATTAAAGGTATTATACATATCTTGGTATAGTTGAATGAATTTTGGTAATTTCCTTGGGAAGTATACAGTCGTGAATCATACTTGTATATTTAGTTTTGAATCATAAATTATACCTATTATAATTTATATGTTCTATCTGATTAGCATGAATTCTCATGGAATATCACATTTGCTCAGCCTGATACAAAGGTAATGATACTAAAAGGAGTAACCTTTTAGACTCATATATGTATAATATATATATAATTAAGAAGGAAACGACCTTCGGACAAATAACACAACCTTAAATCCACATCCAAACAAGGAAAAAGATATAAGATAATTCATTAGTCCTAAGCCCTTCAAGTCTCATGGAATATCACCTTTGTGTTAAACTTGTATTCCCCCCTAAAAAGCATTTAAAACCATTTAAAAAGGTATATTATAGGGGTATAAACTCACTTGATAAGCGGTGATTCGCGCAGCGTTTCGTTTCCCGGAAAAGAGTTTGTTTGACGAAAAATCGGCTCAAACCGAGCAGAGTTTCGACAGGAGAGAGGATGAATTCTCGAGAATTCCGGGGCTCCGGGGCTTGCTTCGGGCTTTAGACACGATACCGGGGCCTTGGGGGTCGTGAGAAAGTCGAGGGGGTGAAAATGTGAAATTGGGTGAAAATGGGGTGAAAAAGTACTTTTAGCCGAGGAGTCTCGCACCCTTTATATAGGGGTGCGAGGGTGCGGTCCGAGATGGTGAGTCAGCAGCCACCTGGCGAGGGTGAGGAGTCAGCAAGACACGCGTCGGACATGCGGAGTGTACACGTGCGAGGCTCGGACCCGGTGGCGAGGCGGTGGCTTCGGTTCTGACAGCTGGAGGCTTCGGACTGGACTGGACTTCGGTCCAATGGGAGAAGGCCACGCATGTGAAGGGTCATCCGAGGAGTGTCTCATGCGAGTGATGTTCGAAGCTTATTAGACATCGGCTGCGGTCCACTCAGAAGGTGACACGTGAACTAGAGGATGACACATGGATGTTCGCACGTGATGATGACGTGTCCGAAGAGTGACATGTGAAATTTCTCGGTTATCCAAAATTTCTCGATTTTTGTGTCAAAAACTTGTGAAATTCATAACTTTCGCATACGAGCTCTGTTTTTGACGTTCTTTATGTGAACGCGTAGGTAAAATCATACCTTACGACTTTCGTTTAGACTTCGTCGGCTGGTTTTGAATTTATTTTTAATATTATTATTTTAAACAGACCGGGAAGGGAATCCGTTAAAAATTCATAACTTCTTCATCCGATGTCCGTTTTCGTCTGTCTTTTTACCGTTGTGCTACTTTTGACGAGACCTTTGATTCTCGTTTATGTTGCGTCGGCTAAATATCGATCGATTTATATTTCGAATTTTTAGCTGTCTACTGCTAAACCGAAACTTCGAAAAATAATAACTTCCTCATACGAAGTCGGATTTTCACGTTCTTTTTATGAACGTTCTCGGTTTAACATATTCTACAACTTTTATTTAGATTGTTAAGGCTAAAAAGCCTTTTATCGAAAATTCACATTTTACACTGAACACTGTTTTGCCGGTTTTACCGCGGATTTTCGATTGGTCATAACTTCTTCGTTATAACTCGGATTTCAGTGTTTTTTATGTTTTTGGAAACCTTGTTACAAACTCTACCACTTGGTTCTTCCCAATTACGATTATTGATCAATTTATTTTTGACCAAACTTTTACTGGTGTCACACTTGGATTCCTTGATGACTTTGTAAGCCTGGCACCCCAAATGTGATGCCTCAAATGCTTCACACAACACCACAATACTTGGAATAACCTTGAGAGAAGTTCACTACACCTCAAAATCGGCTAGCCCTCTTTGTTGCTTGTACAAGTGCCGATTTTCCTTGCATAGGGTTCTTTATATAGTTGTGGCACAAGTAGGGTTACACCATGTAAACCCTAATTGTCATGGCTTTCCATATTCCATGATCCATGGGTTTGTAACCTCCATGGACTATCCATGGAGCACCTTATGGGTTTTAACCTAATCCATAAAAACCATGGATCATTAGCCCACTATACAAGAATAGATTATTAACACAATCAACCCCATATATTTAATTAGTTTCTTTTAGATCACTTAATTAATTCTAGATTAATTCTTTGATCAATACTAATTAAATAATATTATTAATATATTAGTACTTATAATATATTAATAACCTTAAGTGTCCTTTCTCTCATTTTGGTCTATCCAAGTATTGCAATGCCATGCAACCCTAATGGACTGTAACGACGTAAATTTTCAAACAAATTTTTCATTTTAAAATCGCATACTTTTCATAACATATTGTATAAAAAATATCGTTTATTCAAATTACAAAACACAACTCCATTAATAATCCAGGATCCTCAAAACATAACTCTTTCTCTGGTGTGTACAATCAAGTCGGTGCCATCCCGCGATCCTGAGAAACCTGAAACACATAATACATAACACGGTAAGCACAAAGCTTAGTGAGTTCCCCAAAATACCACATACAACAAATTCGCCACTCGAGGCTATACTCTGTAGGACCCTCCGGTCCATGTGTCTCAGCGGGACCCTCCAGTCCCATAGCTCGTTGGACCCTTAGGTCCGGTCTAGCTCGTTGGACCCCGGACCACACCCTCTGGTCCGGTCTGGTTGAGCCTTCCGGCCTCATAAATCGTTGGACCTTCCGGTGTGGTCTGGTTGAGCGTTCCGGCCTCGTAAATCGTTGGACCTTCCGGTCCGGTCTAAATAACTCATAGCATAATATCACATAGACAAGATGCAAAACTCAAGCAAGCACATAAGACCTTCCGGTCACACATAAATACCACTCTAGGTAACGTATAGTGAGAAGACTCACCTCGGTTAGCAGGTCACCGACAAGCACTCGGGAATCTTGGACTAGCCTCCGCCTAACACATAAGACAAGCATCGCAATCATTATCCGCCTTATTACTCTTTATACTTTAAATCCTCTTTTCCTCTTTTGACCCTCGGGATGAGTAAAGACCATTTTACCCCTCCTTGGCCCCACCTGCCCCCTTACTGGTCCACTCATGAAGTCAACAGAAGTCAACAGAAGTCAAACTGGGTTAACATTCTATGTTGACCTGACTCGCCGAGTGCACACCTGTGACTCGCCGAGTCCCCTCGAATTCTCCATGATCTTCCTAGGGTTCGCTCAGCTCACTGAGTTGACTCCCAACTCGATGAGTCAACACTGGCCAAGGCTACTGGGTCACACCCGCTACAACTCGTCGAGTCATCCCATGGACTCGGCGAGTTGGCTCCATTGGTTTACTCACTCAACCACCTGAGGTCAGATCTGTAGCTCTAACTCATAGATCTAACCACCTACTACCCAAAAGTTGCGTAAAGGTCCGAGCTTGATGTCCATGCATGGTGTATTTTGCATTATAAACCGTAAAAAATTCATTAATGGTTCCTAGCTTCAAAGCCCAATGGTTGCTCCACCATGGCTTCCCACTTTCGGACTCTCTGGACCCTCCAAGGTCCAGATCTATGCTATCAGCTCATAAGAGGGGTTTGATACTTGATACACCACTTTCCATCTCAAACTCAAAACTCAAAGTAATCCGAGATTTAGGTCATTCAACTCGGATACCCCGGTACACCATCACAGCGCCTCGCAGTGTCTTGACTCTACCACTGATCTCATACTCATGGCATCATACTCATATACTGCATTGCTTCCTCGGAATCTCGCAACCGATGTTTCTCTCGTGCCACTTGTAATCCCGTAATACTCCATCTCCCAAATTGAAACATGGGGAAATCGCCAACGACATAGAACACGAAGATGACCCTCCGAAACTCTTTCCTCTATTGCTCAAAACAAAGCGAGATTACGCATGCCGACCCGAAAATTGGATGCCCGATCATCTCTTACCCTTTCCAAAGAGCATAGAATAATCCATTCATCGAACCAAAATTTCCCAACTGCCGAAGTATCCCTACGAACCAACCACCTCGAAAAATTCTTATCTACCACAAGGCCTCTGACCAACGGCTACCTGCCGTGCAGACACTCATCCTTTCTTGAACGCGTACAACATGCATTAACTCCCTCTGCAACTCACCTCGACCACCAATAACCCTGGTCTCATGAATCCATAGTGCATGTCTCTATCCAGCTCCCTAACCGCTCTTGAACAAATCTCAGATCCTATCGATAGAATACCCAGTTCTCCCCCACTCAGGGTTCGAACCATCACCAATTGGCGCACCAATAATCTATTCCACAGACTGTTTCCACCAGGAACATCACACTTACTCTTGGAAGGTACTACGCAATGCTCGGTGGTCTCCCGATAGAGACCCCACAACTCCAAATACCCCGAATCTCGGATGAAATCCTCAGAAACTTCTCATCATGATTGCCTCTAATCATACAGAATCTCATACCATCCCATTACCGGACATCTCAACTGTCCAGTAGTAACTCTGACTCTTAATCTGAAAATAATGAACTATCATACTCCTCATCCTCGACTCCTCAACCAACATTCCATCACGTGGGTTATAATATGAGCTGAGACCTCATTACCACACTCAATACTCATCATAGACAATAAGAGACACCGCCCCAATATCCTCTTCTTTATCGTCCGCCGCTGCAGCTAATACATGCCCTACTATGCTCAAATAGGATGTATCCTTGTCCTTAACCATCTCAGTCCCCACTAACAACCTGCTCATGCTCTATCATTACCTCTCGGCAGACATAATGCCCAAATACTCTGATGAAAGGTCGCCATCAATGCTAACCCGCAGGGTTTTACCCCCAAGCTCAGAAACCGAAATCTCAACACCTCTTATGTTTCCCACAGGAAACAGAAAATAATACCACCCAGGTCACAGAAGGTGACATCTCCACTATCGGCTGATTGCTCAACTCATGCCGCAATCCTCCATAAACGCCATCTCTACTAATCCTTGAGCCTTGCGACTTCATCTGACATCTCACCAAAAATACCTTGGAATCATCTCGACTTCCCTCACAAGGGATGCTTCGCTGGAAATTGCTCCGCATGACCCTTTGACCTCATACTGTATTGCATCCGATCTCGGTCTAACCAATCACAACGGAATAACCGGTAGAACCAGTAACACTAACCGCCACGGGTCATGGTACTCGAACCACATGGCCACCTCTCGATCTGCTATAAACCATGGTACTCGATCCATGTTATCTCCTCTTAATATGCTACGGATCATGGTACTCGAACCATGTTCTCTCTTCTCAGTTCGATACAAAGCATGGTACTCGAATGTAACGACGTAAATTTTCAAACATATTTTTCATTTTAAAATCGCATACTTTTCATAACATATTGTGTAAAAAATCTCATTTATTCAAATTGCAAAACACAACTCCATTTAATAATCCAGGATCCTCAAAACATAACTCTTTCTCTGGTGTGTACAATCAAGTCGGTGCCGTCCCGCGATCCTGAGAAACCCGAAACACATAACACATAACACGATAAGCATAAAGCCTAGTGAGTTCCCCAACATACCACATACAACAAATTCGCCACTCGGGGCTATACTCTGTAGGACCCTCCGGTCCATGTGTCTCAGCTGGACCCTCCAGTCCCGTAGCTCGTTGGACCCTTAGGTCCGGTCTAGCTCGTTGGACCCTCTGGTTCGGTTAGGTTGAGCCTTCCGACCTCATAAATCGTTGGACCTTCCGGTCCGGTCTGGTTGAGCCTTCTGGCCTCGTAAATCGTTGGACCTTCCGGTCTGATCTAAATAACTCATAGCATAATATCACATAGACAAGATGCACAACTCAAGCAAGCACATAACACCTTCCGGTCACACATAAATACCACTCTAGGTAACGTATAGTGAGAAGACTCACCTCGGTTAGCAGGTAACCGACAAGCACTCGAAAATCTTGGACTAGCCTCCGCATAACACATAAGACAAGCATCTCAATCATTATCCGCCTTATTACTCTTTATACTTTAAATCCTCTTTTCCTCTTTTGACCCTCAGGATGGGTAAAAGACCATTTTACCCCTCCTTGGCCCCACCTGCCCCCTTACTGGTCCACTCATGAAGTCAACAGAAGTCAACATGGGTCAACATTCTATATTGACCTGACTTGTCGAGTGCACACATGTGACTCGCCGAGTCCCCTCGAATTCTCCATGATCTTCCTAGGGTTCGCTCAGCTCTCTGAGTTGACTCCCAACTCGATGAGTCAACACTGGCCAAGGCTACTGGGTCACACCCGCTACAGCTCGTCGAGTCATCCCATGGACTAGGTAAGTTAGCTCCATTGGGTTACTCACTCAGCCACCTGAGGTCAGATCTGTAGCTCTAACTCATAGATCTAACCTCCTACTACCCAAAAGATGCGTAAAGGTCCGATCTTGATGTCCATGCATGGTGTATTTTGCATTATAAACCATAAAAACTCCATTAATGGTTCCTAGCTTCAAAGCCCAATGGTTGCTCCACCGTGGCTTCCCACTTTCGGACTCTTTGGACCCTCCAAGGTCCAGATCTATGCTATCAGCTCATAAGAGGGGTTTGGTCATTCAAAACCCCACCAAGAAGGTGATACAAGACCTAATCCACAAAAGAAAGATCTACTCAAATAGGGAAGAAAGGGGTCCGAATTGATACCTCCAACTGATGCTCCTTGGTTGCAAATCGCGGATCTACAACCTCCTCTGACCCCTTTGGCTTGAAACCTTCCTCTTCCTTGCAAGACACCCACCAAGAAGCTCAACATGGCTCTTTTTCTTGCCCAAAGCACGCAGGACTCGTTTAGGGTTTTCTCCTCTGAAGGGTAGCCGCAATAGGAGACCTTAAGTGCCTTTAAATAGGCCCAGGCCCGGGAGAATTAGGGCTTTTACCAACAGCGCTGACTCGGCGAGTCATATCTCCGACTCGTCGAGTTCATTCATTATCCACATCACCAAGCCGTGACCCTACTCGACGAGTTGAGGCACCAACTCGTCAAGTCCCTCCAAAATCCTTAAATTAAATACTTAAAACAATATACTTGGTAAACCGGATGTTACAATTCTCCCCCACTTGAATCCAACAACCCGTAAATCACTACCAAAAGGATCTCCTATCTTGAACGCGTCGGAGGTGAAAGCACTACCAACTGCCGAAGTATCCCGATGAACCAACCACCTCGAAAAATTCTTATCTACCACAAGGCCTCTAACCAACGGCTACCTGCTGTGCAGACACTCATCCTTTCTTGAACGCGTACAACATGCATTAACTCCCTCTGCAACTCACCTCGACCACCAATAACTCTGGTCTCATGAATCCATAGTGCATGTCTCTATCCAGCTCCCTAACCGCTCTTGAACAAATCTCTGATCCTCTCGATAGAATACCCGGTTCTCCCCTACTCAGGGTTCGAACCATCACCAATTGGCGCACCAATAATCTATTCCACAGACTGTTTCCACCAGGAACATCACACTTACTCTTAGAAGGTACTACGCAATTCTCGGTGGTCTCCCGATAGAGACCCCGCAACTCCAAATACCCCGAATGTCGGATGAAATCCTCATAAACTTCTCATCATGATTGCCTCTAATCATACAGAATCTCATACCATCCCATTACCGGACATCTCAACTGTCCAGTAGTAACTCTGACTCTTAATCTGAAATTAATGAACTATCATACTCCTCATCCTCGACTCCTCAACCAACGTTCCATCACATGGGTTGTAATAAGCGCAGAGACCTCATTACCACACTCGATACTCATCATAGACAATGAGAGCCACCGCCCCAATATCCTCTTCTTGATCGTTCGCCGTTGCAGCTAATACATGCCCTACTATGCTCAAATAGGGTGTATCCTTGTCCTTAACCATCTCAGTACCCATTGACAACCTGCTCATGCTCTATCATTACCTCTCGGTAGACATACTGCCCAAATACTCTGATGGAAGGTCGCGATCAATGCTAACGTGCTGGGTTTTACCCCCAAGCACAGAAACCGAAATCTCAACACCTCATATGTTTCCCACATGAAACGGAAATAATACCACCCAGGTCACGAAAGGTGACATCTCCACTATCGGCTGATTGCTCAACTCTTGCCGCAATTCTCCATAAACGCCATCTCTACTCATCCTTGAGCCTTGCGACTTCATCTGACATCTCACCAAAAATACCTTGGAATCATCTCGACTTCCCTCACAAGCGATGCTTCGCTGGAACTTGTTCCATATGACCCTCTGACCTCATACTCTATCGCATCTGATCTCGGTCTAACCAATCACAACGGAATAACTGGTAGAACCAGTAACACTAACCGCCACGGGTCATCGTACTCGAACCATGTGGCCACCTCTCGATCTGCTATAAACCATGGTACTCGATCCACTTTATCTCCTCTTAATCTGCTACGGATCATGGTACTCGAACCATGTTCTCTCTTCTCAGTCCGCTACAAAGCATGGTACTCGAACCACGGCATCACCAATCAATCTGCTACTTAGAATCTCCATAATACTCCCTGCATCAAGTATGGGTCCTCTGCTTTCAGTAGTACGGGCCCATACTACCTGTCACATCTACCCATACTTTCCACATGGACCATCCCAGATTTCCTAAGTAGCTGCGCAACCTTCTCGTTCGTCCATCCCGTTACACGTGTTCGCTCCCCAACGAAATGCTCTACCCTGTCAGCGCACTCATCTGACCACGGTCACCCCCCTAGGCTCTTCCTAGGTGCTCACACTTCTATGCCATCAGCTGCTGAAAAACTCCTAATGATGCCAGCCATCTACCTCCTGAATATCATCATATTCACTTAGTAGCTGACTCCCATCATCGAGAGTTCCACAAAGCACGAAGCAAGTAGCATTCGGGCATCGAATAGTCTCCACCAATACGTAAACTACTCTAGGTTACAACTCCACTTGCTCTATTCACACACAACAGGTGTCACCGAACTCAAGCACTCTACCCCACACGGGCATATAACCACTCTCTCAGTAGGCATCCTTCGATGCTTATCTAGGTATCTCTCCTAAACTACTCCTCTACTCGAAGCTCTATCTCTGAAATATTCCTGCTGGATACTCTTACTCAGCACATACTCGAAAGCACATCACAGATAACAGCAACTCCTAGGCTAAGGCATCACAAATCAGGCCACTCTAGTCCTAAAATATGGAATACCTAGCCTATTTCTAGCATGCATGATATCTCATAAAATATATCATAAACATCTCATAACATAAAAGAAATGGTATTTTGGGAAATCACCGTTCGGGCTCTGGCTGATTGTACACACTGCTCCTTCTCATTTTCTCTTAGAAACTCTTGTTCGCTTTAGAAAAATCATTTCTTTGAAAATTTTTCTCAAATCCTCAGTTTGAGTCCAGATTTACCTGGAGGCGCATCCGAATCCCTCAAACCAAGGCTCTGATACCAACTTGTAACGACAAAATTTTTCAAACAAAATTTTCATTTTAAAATCGCATACTTTTCATAACATATTGTATAAAAAATCTCGTTTATTCAAATTGCAAAACACAACTCCATTAATAATCCAGGATCCTCAAAACATAACTCTTTCTCTGGTGTGTACAATCAAGCCGGTGCCGTCCCGCGATCCTGAGAAACCTGAAACACATAACACATAACACGGTAAGCACAAAGCTTAGTGAGTTCCCCAAAATACCACATACAACAATTTCGCCACTCGAGGCTATACTTTGTAGGACCCTCCGGTCCATGTGTCTCAGCGGGACCCTCCAGTCCCGTAGCTCGTTGGACCCTTAGGTCTGGTCTAGCTCGTTGGACCCTCTGGTCTGGTCTAGCTCGTTGGACCCTTAGGTCTGGTCTAGCTCGTTGGACCCTTAGGTCTGGTCTAGCTCGTTGGACCCTTAGGTCTGGTCTAGCTCGTTGGACCTTCCGGTCTGGTCTGGTTGACACTTCCGGCCTCGTAAATCGTTGGACCTTCCGGTCCTGTCTAAATAACTCATAGCATAATATCACATAGACAAGATGCACAACTCAAGCAAGCACATAAGACCTTCGGGTCACACATAAATACCACTCTAGATAACGTATAGTGAGAAGACTCACCTCGGTTAGCAGGTAACCGACAAGTACTCGGAAATCTTGGACTAGCGTCCGCCTAACACATAAGACAAGCATCTCAATCATTATCCGCCTTATTACTATTTATACTTTAAATCCTCTTTTCCTCTTTTGACCCTCAGGATGGGTAAAAGACCATTTTACCCCTCCTTAGCCCCACCTGCCCCCGTACTGGTCCACTTATGAAGTCAACAGAAGTCAACCTGGGTCAACATTCTATGTTGACCTGACTCGCCGAGTGCACACCTGTGACTCGCCGAGTCCCATCGAATTCTCCATGATCTTCCTAGGGTTCACTCAACTCACTGAGTTGACTCCCAACTCGATGAGTCAACACTGTCCAAGGCTACTGGGTCACACCCGCTACAACTCGTCAAGTCATCCCATGGACTCGGCGAGTTGGATCCATTAGGTTACTCACTCAGCCACCTGAGGTCAGATCTGTAGCTCTAACTCATAGATCTAACCTTCTACTACCCAAAAGTTGCGTAAAGGTCCGATCTTGATGTCCATGCATGGTGTATTTTGCATTATAAACCACAAAAAATCCATTAATGGTTCCTAGCTTCAAAGCCCAATGGTTGCTCCACCATGGCTTCCTACTTTCGGACTCTCTGGACCCTCCAAGGTCCAGATCTATGCTATCAGCTCATAAGAGGGGTTTGATGCATTCAAAACCCCACCAAGAAGGTGATACAAGCCCTAATCCACAAAAGAAAGATCTACTCAAATAGGGAAGAAAGGGGTCTGAAATGATACCTCCAACTGATGCTCCTTGGTTGCAAATCGTAGATCTACAACTTCCTCTGACCCCTTTGGCTTGAAACCTTCCTCTTCCATGCAAGACACCCACCAAGAAGCTCAACATGGCTCTCTTTCTTGCCCAAAGCCCTCAGGACTCGTTTAGGGTTTTCTCCTCTGAAGGGTAGCCGCAATAGGAGACCTTAAGTGCCTTTAAATAGGCCCAGGCCCGGGAGAATTAGGGTTTCTGCCAACAGCGCTGACTCGGCAAATCATTTCTCCGACTCGTCGAGTTCATTCATTATCCACATCACCAAGCCGCGACCCTACTCGACGAGTTGAGGCACCAACTCGTCGAGTCCCTCCAAAATCCTTAAATTAATACTTAAAGCAATATACTTGGTAAACCAGATGTTACATGGACCATGTCGGGTCGGGTCAAGTACATACCAAATATAGTTATGGACTTAGACACTATATCCAACAGCTTGTGACTTCTAGTTTCACCTCTGCAGACCTTGCTGCAGTGACATGGGAGAGATTCGTTCAGATGTTCCGAGACGAGTACGTTCCCCCGGTGGAGAGGGAGCGGTGTTGGATTAATGTCTAAGTCTATAACTATATTTGGTATGTACTTGACCCGACCCGGCATGGTCCATTTGGGTTGCACTTCACCGGAACAATTTATATGGATAGTCTTTTGAGAATAGTATATTTATGATTTATATTAATATATTATAAGTTCTAATATATTAATATGGAATCATATTATTTATTTAGTATTGATCAAGAATTAATTTAGAATTAATTAAGTGATCAAAAAGAACTAATTAAATATGGACTCTTATATATATGGAATGGGCCAAGTTCATTTAGGTTGGGCTAAGCTTTTATGGATGGTCCATGGAGCTTTTAACCCATGGATCCTATGTAAATGAAAGGTCATGGGTATTAGGGTTTACATGGATGTAACCCTAATCCTCCATAATATATAAAGGGGTCCTTGGCTCATAAAATTGGCACAAGTGTGTGAAAATAAGAGTGGGCCGATTTTAGTGTGCATACATATTCTCTCAAGTTCTTCCAAGGTGTTTTGGTGATTTGTGATTCCATTTGAGGCTTCCACACTATTGGGGCTAAGCTCTTAAAGCTTGAAGACATCAAGCTACATCAAAAGGTATGTCATCTAACTAGAACTTTGTAGTATAGGTGCTTCATAACATGCTAGTTAGGATGAAACCTTGGAATAGTTAATATTTGCATGTATAATAGAGAAAACATAGATCCAAGGTTTATAGGGTTGCATGTACACCATAGGAGTGTTAGAATTCTCAAAACCCAACAGTGGTATCAGAGCCATGGGTTGTTTTCTGTTATATTGATGCAAATGTTTTATTTTCAAGTTGAAAAAAAAGGAAAAAAAAACATGACGTTTGTCAAATTTTAAGATAATTACTTGTTTTGTGAAAAACGAATTATTTGTAAAATTTGAATCATTTGTTATATGAGTTGAATTAGGTCAAATTTAGTAAAAGATAAAATGATATGATTATTTTATTAGTTTTAAAAGTTTAATCTAATTGTTTTAAGGAGTTACATATTTTGTTATAAAATTTTGGAGCTCAAAAGTTTTTTTTAAGTTGTGATCTTAAGGGTTTTTGAAACTTCCATAAGTAATGGATATGAAGATTTTTTTTTTAAAAAAAAAAATAAAATAAAATTTGATTCAAAGTTTTTATGGAGTTACAAAATTTGGTGTTAATGTTTTAAAGAATTCCATAACTTGTTCTTAAGTTATGGAAAATGGAAAGTTTCATCATAAAACACCACTAATTCCATAAGTTATGGAATCCAAAGGTTTTCAAGAATTACAAAACTTGCCCTCAAGTTTTGGAATTTGAGAAAAGTTTTTTATGAAAAAAAAGAATTGAATTCTAAAACTCTTGGGTTCATAACTTAAACAATTAATTAAATGGTTTTAATTTTGAGTTTAATAATTTGAATTATGATGTTTTGTTGAATAGTTCAAATTAACTCTTATGGACTTTATTAATAGTTAATTAAAGCGTTTAATTAAAAGAGTATTATTAATCCATAAATATATGGTTTGAGTTTAATTAAATTAAAAGTCTAGTTTAATTAATAGATTAAACCACCAAGTATTTTAAATGTCTAAAATACACCCTTATACTATTATAATATTAAAAGTTTAATATATTATATGTATAAGAGCAAGTCGTCTTACCATTAGTAGGCCTCATTCACGAAGCCGGTCTATATGGGGGGTATAAGGTTACTGCCTATAAAATGGCAGTTTAATGAGTGTCCACTCTCACTCACCGCTTCCTTGACCGGTGGAGGGTCGTTAGCCGAACAGGTAGGACAAGGACTATAATTCTCCCTTCATTATAAGTATAATGATAAATACTAAGTAACTAAACACTTATAAATTCCCAATCTTAGTTACTTAGGAAAATGTGAATAAGGTGCTAATCCATGAAATTACACTTTGCACTTTGTTTAAGCTGTTAGTGGAGCGTGTGTGGTTAACCGGCACACTAACCTGGACTTAACAAGGTAGGCAAAGGGTAACTTAATGTTTATCATAGTATCGTTGGAGCGTGTGTGGTTAACCGACACATCGATTGAGGGGTAAATATTAAGGGTACCAAGTATATTTGCATGGTTACTTCACACCTTGTTTTGTGATCCTCGGCATCCCAGTCACAAAACCTGAAGGGCACACTCGAGATTGAAACATGCCATTGAAAAGTTCAATGAATCTCAAAAGAATCTAGGAGTTTCAAAACCAATTAAAACCTAATAATACATTTCGATTATCTTGGTGGAAATTGGTGAATCGTCATTCACCTACCTTCAAATATTTTATAGCTTGGATTACGGCTAGAGATGCACAAACCCAGGATCCGATCCGATCCGATCCGGTCAACAATCCGATCCGGTCAAATCCGATCCGGTCAACAATCCGATCTCGTCCAATCCGATCCGAATCCGGTCAAAATCCGATCCGAATCTGGTCAACAATCCGAATCCGATTTGAAACCGGTTTGATCCGAATTTTGTTAGCTTTTACCAAATTTTCCGACGGTTTAAGAAGCGGTTTTTGTAGAATCCGGTTTGTGATCCGGGGGTCAATCCGATTTCGAGTCCGAAAAGCCAAACCGGTTTGAATCCGGTCACTGGTTTAATCCGATCCGGTTTGGTCAAAACCGGTTTTGACCGAAACCGGATTTCGGATCGGATCGGTTTCATTTCGAGGATCCGGATTTTGTGTGCATCTCTAATTACGGCATCCCTCCAAGTTATAAAATAGTTTGTTGGGTCCTAGCCTTAATATATCATATTGGGTGTTATATTAAGGACTTAAATCAACTTTACGTGAATTTCTCCCATTGTTGATGTCTGGTTTAGACAACAATGATCTTCCCAAACCAAGCTTTCCTAATGAATATGATTTCCCGAGTTTGGCTCATGGAAGTCATACTTCTCTTCCTCCACCTCCTCCAATTATTCTCCCTAACCCACAAGTTCAAGGTCACTCAAGCCCTAATGGCAAGCAAGGTCTATGTGTGATCACATCTTAGAGATGAAGTCACATATTGACAAGCCGGGAGAGTTGGGTGTCAAATTCTTGAGAAAGTTGGATGTTCAATCACTTTCTAAGTCACATAGTGAGTTCCTTTGGGACTACTATGAAACAGACTATGACATGAACCTTAATGATCATATCTATTTGCTTGGTGCTGCTGAATCAGCAATGATTTGGAACGATAGTGAAGCAAATTTGATTAGAAGATCAACTTCCCAAAAACTTTATGGACAGTGACAATGGTGACACTGGAAATCCATAAAAAGCATTCTCTTCCCAATGGAAAGGGATTGGCCATAGTCAACCCGGTTGACCAAATGGTAAAGAGAAAGCCTAAGTCTGAGATAGTCCCATTACCAAAGGGTCCATATGTTTATTTTCCCAAAGGAAGGGGCGTTGATTGCAAAGCTGCCAAATTTACCTAAGGATGTTAAAGTCAATAAGTTTGACTCTACATCAGGTAGAGCCCATTATCTAACTCTGTTAAGTTCTATTCTGAGATCCTCATTACATGATGTGACTGGGTCACATGTTGATGTTTTAAGAATCAAAGAATAGAGAGAAATCTTAAAGGAAGTATATGCTGATTCTGATCGCGAAGGTGGATTTCGATCGCATCAGAATTTTGAGCAGTTGCTTAAGAAGTTATGATATATTGCTAAGGAATAGATAACAACAATTTTCCATGTGGATTGTAAGGATAAGTTTTTCCGCAAAGTTTTAAAATAAAAGAAAATTGTTTAATTTTGTTTATTTGAAGTATCCTTACAATGGCATTTGTGGAAAATTGTTGCTTATATGATTCCACTGACAGCAATATTGGAAAATGGATTTGATTCTTTCATTTGTGGTAGTGTCTAAATTTACCAAATCAGGAAAGTTCCTCATCACCCAAGTTTCAATTGGACCGAAACTTGGAATCATGCAAGTTGAATAGTATGATGAATGAGAACTTTCAAGCATTGGAAAATCAAGACTAATTACTTGTTCACATGGATTTGTGAGTCAAGTGAAGGACTAAAGGGATCGAGTACACATTCTTGTGCACTGGTCATGTCCACCACAAAGCTCGTTAAGACTATTTGATTTACTAAAGTTTAGTAAATATGGTTATACTTACAAGTTTAAGTATAATTCTGAAACATTGGAAATGTCTCAATGTATGGCAGAACGAATGGGAAGAATCAAATTAGGCAGAAAGATAAAAGTTTCTCAAATCTGAAAAGATGGGAGAGTACTTTAGTATCATGTTTGTGATCATCTTAATGATTTAGAAATCATATCACAATTAGTCCTCTAAAGGTCATCTTAGTGCATTCTTATGACTAAGAAGAGGAGACATGAATTGTTGAAATGGTTAGATCAGGAAGATGAGTCATACTTCGTTCCAAAACAATTCTTAGAGTCATACTCCAAGATTGTAACTTGAGTGACATATCTTAAAGAAAGGTTTAAAACACTTATCAAATGTAAGAGTAAAAGTGTCCTACTCTTGTACATTTGAAATTGGTAAGTTGTGATGTTTTGGATAAAACAAAGACCAACTAAGGCCAATTGTGTGAAGTGTTTGTCTTGATAAAGAATCCGCACTATCTCTTGAATATTTGGCAAGATAGTCTTATATGTCAAGAGGATAGTGGGAGTCTTAAAGATCCTAAAAAGAATTTCAAGAACTAATCAAGAATAAAACCTGAGGTTCTTCACTAGCACACGACTTGAGGTTTATAACCTATCGTGTTGACATATTCTGTGCCCATTCCAGTTAAAGTTGGCTTTGCATAGGAGTTCTGAAAGTTCTCAATTGGTTGCATAACAACTTGGAAGCAATGGCAGGCCCTGTACTGCCAGGTGGCAAGAAGTTAAGATTACATAAGTTCAGTCCATATGAGTTTGGATTTGTCATTATCCTTGTCTTGTGACTATGGTTTTGACGATTCAAATGGATAAGAACACATACACCATAAAATCTAAGGGTCATAAGGTTTCTCTCCGATTCATGAAAATGATTGTGAGGAAACACTTCCACCAAGTAGATTTGAAGCAGATGGCAAAAGGTCTAAACAATTGAGACTATGATTACGACATCCCTTTTCATAGTTCTGAAATTGTTTAGACACACATGCATGCTATCTAAGGAAAGGTGTATGATTTTGATAAAGTCTTATCAAAGCAATCTAGTATCAGAAATCTGAACTTTGGTAAGAATGTCAGTAAAGTATTGACTTCCAGAGGTCCAGCTGTTTTCTGGATACATGTCAAAGCTAGTGGGAGCATAAGTGTTATGCTAATAATCATCATGTTAGTGGGAGCATGATAATTATTGTTAGTGTTGCAAGTTAGCAATGTTAATTATAGAAAACAAAAGTTTCAATTCGTGAGGCTGCAGGGATTGAAAAAAGTTGTTTTGCTATAATTAAGGGAGAGGATATACTTCATTTCAGTTCTAAAGGCTTAGATTGAGACCTTAATCATCTTTAGTCAATAATATATATATGAATTTCATGTTGGATTGGTTCAACTTAAGGAAATTCTATATATTGCGTTCTCAAAATTCGATTATGATTACGGCATCCCTCTTCATAGTCAAATTTTGAAAACATGGCAAATAAAAATATTGTAGCAAAAGACTGGTCTAGAATCATGTCTTTATGTGAGACATCATGAATCGTGTACCATTTGCTTTGGGTACAGGATCGATTGCATGTGCTATAATATTTGTCATTTCTAAATTTTTCCAAATGCCCAGAGGCATTAAGAAGGGAAAAGGTCTAAAATTGGATATGACTAAAATGCTTAAGCAATTGTCGAGGACAATCTGAGGTTTACCAAAGATTGGTTGCTCAGGGACAGCTGGAAGTATAGTGCTAATTTTGGAAGGACCATATTGACATATTCTGAAAAGAGGCATCTCTTATTCAGAAGTGATAGTCAAAATGAGAATATGGAGTTGTCTCCATAGGTGGAAGTTATCTGTGTAAGATTAGAAAACTTAATGCAAGAAGCATGTCCAAAGCAATGTACTTTGAATATGAGACTTAGTTTCCATGGAGTTGATCTCCATTGGAATACCTTATAATGACTGTTGACAAGTCTTTGTGACTTTGTACATATTCATTACAGGAGGGTCAGTGCATATAAGTTTAAAATCTAAACAGATTTCGATAAATGATAGGAATTTGAAATTCTCACATTTTTCGATAAGGATTTGGGAGTGTGAAATTAGAATCATTGAAATTATGTTCAATTGGTTTATTTCACAAAGTAAGGATCATAGAAAAACATAGAGTGCATACTTGGTGTATGGCAAAGCTATTGTTTAAGAAAAACATAGTGTACATGCTTGGAGCATGGGACAACTAGTGTTTTTAATTCAAGTATAAAGTTGATAAAACCGAAACAATGAATAATGAGTAATCAGTATGGTGATAAATAAAAGTGTTTATTTATATTCATAGGGTTTGATACCATATTTGATTCATTTATTCTTGTGTTTCACTTTGCATGTTTTGACTTCCAGAATAACTAAGTCGCTCTTCCTGAATGATTAAGTTATTCAAACCATCCACAGTCGGTCATATGTTGGAAGTAGATATGAATCAAGACTGTCATGGGTTGGTTTGTAGAGGTCCAAGTTGGTGGACAAAGTGGTGCTACAACACTCATGAGTGCTCATAAGTTCTGAGTATTGGATTCAACCTGCGCTCATTTGAATCACTTCATGGATTTTATCACAAGTGATCATTAGACGATAATATCTTATATTCTTAAAACCTAGAGATATGAGTTGTTACTATGAGTTGGTTATACATTGATTGCATGAAAACGCATTGGTAACTCGATGTTATAAAACGTGCCTTTATGTATGATTCAACAAGTAGTAGAACAAGCCATATGAGTCGAAGTTTATCCATTCCTTTTACCTTCGGGATAAAAGTGATATCTGTGGGCCCCTCGATGATTTAGCGATGACACATGTGAGTGCTTGGCTAAGCCAGGACTGATTTGATTTGTTCAATCAGTCAGTCATCATAAATCGAAAATCGGGAAACAACAAATGGACAGAGAGAATGATTATAATCCATGTCTCAGTCCATATGATATCTAGAATGGAGGAATATATGATCCCTTATCTAATGGACAAGTCATTGACAAGGTCAGATTTCGACAACGGCTTTAAGAGCTACGATTGCCAGTTAGGTTTTGAAGTCATACTCAATAATAGTTTTAGACTTATCCAAGTGGGAGACTGTTGGATTAATGTCTAAGTCCATAACCATATTTGGTATGTACTTGACCAGACCCGGCATGGTCTATTTGGGTTGCACTTCACCGGAACAATTTATATGGATAGTCTTTTGAGAATAGTATATTTATGATTTATATTAATATATTATAAGTTCTAATATATTAATATGGAATCATATTATTTATTTAGTATTGATCAAGAATTAATTTAGAATTAATTAAGTGATCAAAAAGAACTAATTAAATATGGACTCTTATATATAAGGAATGGGCCAAGTTCATTTAGGTTGGGCTAAGCTTTCATGGATGGTCCATGGAGCTTTTAACCCATGGATCCTATGTAAATGAAAGGTCATGGGTATTAGGGTTTACATGGATGTAACCCTAATCCTCCATAATATATAAAGGGGTCCTTGTCTCATAAAATTGGCACAAGTGTGTGAAAATAAGAGTGGGCCGATTTTAGTGTGCATACATATTCTCTCAAGTTCTTCCAAGGTGTTTTGGTGATTTGTGATTCCATTTGAGGCTTCCACACTATTGGCGCTAAGCTCTTAAAGCTTGAAGACATCAAGCTACATCAAAAGGTATGTCATCTAACTAGAACTTTGTATATAGGTGCTTCATAGTATGCTAGTTAGGATGAAACCTTTAGTTAATATTTGCATGTATAATAGAGAAAACATAGATCCAAGGTTTATAGGGTTGCATGTACACCATAGGAGTGTTAGAATGCTCAAAACCCAACAAGCGATTGGCACAGGAGTTTCTGTCTCTCAAGCAGAAGACAGAGTCAGTCACTGAGATCTCGAGGATGTTTCACGAGAGGGCGATGTTCTGCCCTGAGCATGTGCCCACTGAGCAGGCACGTGTGAGTCGGTACTTGAGCATACTGAGGAGGGATATACGAGAGTTCGTGGCGAACTCGTCATACAGGACATTGGCCGAGCTTCAGGCCAATGCCACGAGGAGGGAGATCGAGCTTGAGTTACAGACCAGAGAGGAGGAGGAGTCTCGGGGTAGGGACCGTAGACCAGTGCAGTCGCAGCCGGCGACGAAGCGGGCCAAACCCGCTGATACTAGAGTTTGGGGCCAGAAGGGCCGTACTTGTGGCAAGTGTGGTAAGAGCCACGAGGGTGCATGTCGTATGGGGATTTGCTACAAGTGTGGCAAAGAGGGGCACATGGCGAAGGACTGCCCCAAGGGATTCTCGGTTTGCTTCCATTGCAACCAGACAGGCCACCGTAAGGCCGAGTGCCCTCAGCTCGTGCAGGGGTCAGCACAGGGATCTGCACCAGCTTCGGTGCATGCTACTGATAGTCGGCCTGTGAAGGCCAAGACGCCGAGGGTTCGTGGGAGAGCCTTTCAGCTGACAGCGGAGGAGGTCCGCACAACACCTGGCGTTGTGGCCGGTATGTAACTTATTCTATTCTATGATTTTATTGAGATAATTGTGCTTATTTCATTCTGTATAGGTATTTTTCTTGTGAATTTTGTACCTGCCTTGGTGTTATTTGACTTGGGTGCGAGTTGCTCTTTCGTGTCTCTAGCTTTTAGTCGCCACATCAGCATTAGGAGTGAGGCTTTGAGTCGGCCTCTGAGGGTTTCCATAGCCGACGAGCATGCAGTTTTTGTTACTGACGTGATTCGAGGGTGTACTCTGGAGATTTTTGGTGTCAAGTTTCTGATAGACCTAGTACCGATCGCTATGGGTGATGTCTGTGTCATTGTGGGCATGGACTGGTTGAGTCGATTTGGAGCCATGATAGACTACGAGCGTCAGTTAGTGACTATACGAGACCCTAGTGGGGGAGTACTTAAGGTATACGGCGAGGGTACTAGGCCTGAGTCGTATTTCTGCTCTGCTGTCCAAGCGAGACAGAGTTTACAGCAGGGATGCATGGGGTATGTGGCATATGCGATTGATACGCAGGTTACTGCTGAGAGATTGAGTTCTATTTCCGAGGTGCCGATTGTGTGTGAGTATGAGGATGTGTTTCCTGAAGAGTTGTTGGGTTTGCCACCTGAGAGACAGGTGGAGTTTAGGATTGATTTGATTCCAGGCACGGCACCTGTTGCCAAGGCACCCTATCGCCTTGCACCGCCAGAGATGCAGGAGTTATCCTCTCAGCTCCAAGAGCTGTTAGGGAAGGGGTTCATTAGACCGAGTAGCTCGCCGTGGGGAGCTCCGATCCTTTTTGGCAAGAAAAAGGATGGTTCACACCGGATGTGTATTGATTATCGGGAGTTGAACAAGTTGACGGTGAAGAACCGTTATCCACTCTCGAGGATCGATGACCTGTTCGATCAGTTGCAGGGTGCATCTTGGTTTTCTAAGATCGACTTGAGGTCTGGTTATCATCAGATGAGGGTTCGCAATGAGGATATTCAGAAGACGGCCTTTAGGACTCGTTATGGGCATTACGAGTTCGTGGTGATGCCTTTTGGACTCACCAACGCACCGGCAGCGTTCATGGACCTCATGAACCGGGTGTGCAGGCCTATGTTGGATCGGTCGGTGATTGTGTTCATCGACGACATTCTTGTGTACTCGAGGTCCAGGGAACAGCATGAAGAGCACCTCAGAGAGGTTTTGGGGTTTTGAGATCGGAGAGGCTATATGTCAAGTTCTCCAAGTGTGATTTCTGGTTACGAGAGGTCCAATTCCTAGGGCACCTCGTTAATCAAAATGTGATTTTGGTCAACCCGACCAAGATTGAGGCAGTTATGCGATGGGAGGTACCGAGATCTCCATCCGAGATCAGGAGTTTTCTGGGTTTGGCCGGTTATTATCGGAGATTTATCAGAGACTTCGCCAAGATTGCAGTTCGTCTCACCAGGTTGACCCAGAAAGGTGTTGCTTTTGTTTGAGGTCCCGAGCAGCAGACCTCATTTGATACCCTTTGCCAGAGATTGTGCGAGGCCCCAGTGTTAGCCCTCCCCGAGGGAGTGGAGGACTTCATAGTTTTCTGTGATGCATCTACATCGGGATTGGGTGCAGTGCTGATGTAGAGGGGGCACGTGAGAGCATACGCATCGAGGCAGTTGAAGCCTCATGAGACGAGATATCCTACCCACAATCTGGAGCTGGGGGCGGTGGTGTTCGCCCTCAAGATCTGGCGTCACTATTTGTATGGAGTCCGGTGTACCATATAAACCGACCATAAGAGTCTGAAATATCTTATGGATCAGCCCAACCTGAATATGAGACATAGGAGGTGGTTGGATGTGGTGAAAGATTATGACTGCGAGAATTCATATCATCCGGGCAAGGATAATGTGGTAGTTGACGCCCTGAGCCGTAGAGCAGAGTGTGCTCCAATCCGAGATATATGTATGAGGATGACGGTGATGACTCCAGTCTTGGATACCATCCGGGAGGCCCAGTCGGAGGCCGTGAGACCGGAGAACCGCAAGAGGGAGTAGGCGATTGGGCAGGTATCCGAGTTTGTAACGGATAGCCGAGGGCTTATGACCTTCCGAGGGCGGATTTGGGTGCCCTATACGGGCGGAGCTCGACATGTATTGATGGAGGAGGCGCACAGGTCGAGATTCTCGATCCATCCCGGGGCCACTAAGATGTATTTAGACTTGAAGAGGGATTATTGGTGGCCCTGTATGAAGAGGGATGTTGCGTGGGTAGTTAAGAGATGCTTGACCTGCCGTCAGGTCAAAGCAGAGCACCAGCATCCACATGGTCCATTGTAGCCTCTGGAGATTCCCCGGTGAAAGTGGGAACAGATCTCCATGGAATTTATCACCAAGTTACCGAGGACCGCGCGGGGGGTCGACGCGATTTGGGTGATCGTGGACCGATTGACGAAGAGTGCTCATTTCTTTGCTATTAATGAGAGCTCTTCAGCGGAAAAATTAGCCGAGATTTACGTGAAAGAGGTGGTGTCTCGGCATGGGGTGCCGGTCTCGATAGTGTCAGACCGAAACGTGCGTTTCACCTCCAGATTCTGGGGGAAATTTTACGAGGAGTTGGGCACGCGTCTACATTTCAGTACCGCGTACCACCCGCAGACAGATGGAGAGAGCGAGCGGACGATTCAGACACTCGAGGACATGTTGCGTGCCTGTGTCTTGGACTTTGGAGGAAGTTCGGACACATACTTGCCTTTGGTTGAGTTTTCTTATAACAACAGCCACCATTCGAGTATAGGTATGCCTCCATTCGAGCTGTTATATGGGAGGAGGTGTCGGACTCCTATTTGTTGGGGAGAGGTGGGACATAGAGTGATGGGTGGCACTGAGATAGTGCTCAAGACGACTGAGCAGATTCAGCAGGTTAGACAGAGATTACTGACGACCCAGAGCCGCCAGAAGAGTTATACGGACAGACGGCGCTCTGATCTGGAGTTCCAGGTTGGAGATTTTGTGCTCCTGAAGGTATCCCCTTAGAAAGGGGTGATCCGATTCAGAAAGAAGGGCAAGCTGGGGCCCCGATACATTGGTCCTTTTAGGGTAATTGCCAGGGTTGGCAGAGTAGCCTATCGGCTGGACCTACCCGTAGAACTGAGTCAGATCCATAACACCTTTCATGTGTCCCTATTGAGGTAGTGTGTGGCAGATGAGATGACAATTGTACCTCTAGAGGACATTCAGGTGGATGCAAGCCTGAATTACGTTGAAAGGCCAATTGCGATTTTAGATCGAAAGATGAAGGTCCTCAAGAATAAGGAAGTGTCCCTGGTTCAGGTCCAGTGGCAGCATCAGAAGGGATCCGATTTGACTTGGGAGCCGGAGTCAGAGATGCGGGAGCAGCATCCGGAGCTTTTTGCGGAGCAAGACTTCGAGGGCGAAGTCTAATTCTAGTGGGGGAGAATTGTATCATCCGGTTTTACAGATATATTATTTTAATAGTTTAAGTTGAGAATTTTGGAAGGACTCGACGAGTTGCTGCCTCAACTCGTAGAGTAGGGTCGCGGCTGATGACTAGGATTAATGAGTGGACTCGACGAGTCGATGAGCCGACTCGACGACTCAGCGCTGGAGACAGAAACCCTAATTTTCTCGGGCCTGGGCCTATTTAAAGTCACTTATAGCCTCCTTGACCCCCCATCAGTGCCATTCGTCCCTTGAGAGAAACCCTAGATTCATTTGTGAGTAAGAAAGGGAAAGAGACTAATTTGAGGTCATTTCCTTAAGAAGAAGATCAAGGCTGTTGCAAGGATCTCAGAAGAGAGTTGTGGATCAGTTTCATCTTCATTTCAAGCTTCAGATCTGGTATAAGCTCTTTCCTTCCTTGTGATTGAATAAATTTCTTTTGGTTGTGAAGTTAGAGCTTGTATCACCATTTTTATGGGGTTTTGGGTGCATCCAAACCCTTTTTCGAGTTATTCTATAGACCTGGACCTTGTAAGGTCCAGAGAACCAGAAAGTAGAAAGCCATGATTGAGTAACCTTGGAGCTTTGAAGCTTTGAAGCTTTAATGGAGTCATAATGGTATATAGAGCAATATACACCATGCATGAACCCCAAGTTCAGACCTTTACGTGACTTTTGGATGCTAGAAAGCCAGATCTATGAGTTAGAGTTCCAAATCTGACCTTAGGAGACCATATGAGTGATACAATGGAGACGACTCGCCGAGTCTATGAGATGACTCGACGAGTCGGATCGGGTTCGACCTAGTACCATTGACCCAAAGATAACTCGTCGAGTTGGGGGTCAACTCGATGAGTTGAGTGAATCCCTGTGAGAACAGTGAGAAATAGGATTGGGCTCGGCGAGTCACATGGGTGAACTCCGCAGCCGCCAGCATCGTCTTCAATCGCCGCAACTTATCACTGTTGCACAACACCGCTGCAGCGCTGCCAACGCAGTGACAGACTTCTCTCACTACTTGTTGAGCAACACCATCTACCGTCGCGCGCAAAAGGACCACCATCGTCTAATTTAGCTCGCCGCCATCATTGTAAGTTTATTCCCTTTATTTAGTTTGATTTTCCCAAATGGGTTTCATTTGATGAACTGATAGTAATGGTTTATGAATTCTGATTTGGGATTTTTGATTTGTAAACTGATTTAATTTTAATTTAACACTCTCAAAAGATTAATTTGTGCTATGGATTTGTTAGTTTGGCTTGGTTTGCTTTTGATGATTAACTGGGACAACAGGGAAACGAACTAAGCTTAACAGAGATGGAAAATTTTAATTTTCTTTAACTGTTTTGTTTAATGGTATTTTCTAATTTAGTGCTTTGTATTTGTTTAATGTTTAATGGTTTTGGTAATTGTATTTAACATTGATTAATGTTTTTTTTTGTTTAACCCAATAACACATGCAATGGAAAGATTTTACAGTAGAACATCCACATCAGGACCATCTTCATTAGGACCATCTTTAGCTGAAATTGCCCAACCTACTTTTATTCCACCAAGATCGAGTGAAATTGATTCAAATGACATTCCTTGGGATCCGGCTGATAGGAAAAGATTTCAGATTATCGCCCTAATCAAAGAGACAATATAAGACGAAAATATTTTATTAAAGAACAATGTCAACCGCGCCTTAAAAAAATACCATGTAAGAATGTTTGGAAGTAGGGGAAGACGTTTTAATCCTGGTATAAGTTTGGTAAAATCAACCACTGCAACTTTAAAAAATATGAGAAATGATGGGTTTGATGCACGTATTTTGGATATCACCTCTTTTTGTGAGAATGATTACATTCAAATGGTGAACATGGAGGAAGTTTATGTTAATCCAAGAGCCTGAAGACAGTACACCAATATCTCTGATCGCCATTATTACGAGTTTTTTTGTGTCAACATGGTTTTGGATATGCAAATTCAAGAGTTCGGTGATCGTTTTAATGAAGTCAGTTCCGAATTGCTCATTTGTCATCGAATTGCTCATTTGTGTGAGAGGTTTGAATCCACATGATTCATTTTGTGACTTTGACCCATCAAAGTTACAGAAGTTGATCGATTTCTATCCACATGATTTTAGCTTTAAAGATAGGTTGAATATTCTAAATGAACTTTCGGTTTATCCAACTTTTATTAAACAAGATGCAAGATTTGCTACTTTGAAGAGTATATCCGACCTTGCTAAGGTGATGGTGGAAAGCAATATGCATCTTAACTTTCCTTTGGTTTACCGGTTATTGAAGTTGTCATTGCTTTTGCCGGTTGCAACCGCAACGGTGGAGAGATGTTTTTCGGCGATGAAGCTTGTCAAGTTAGATTTGCGGAATCGTATTTCGGATGTATTTTTAAATGATTGTGAAATTTGCGCGATTGAAAGAGAAGAATTTTCCAAGGTTACCAATGAAAGTATTATCAAACGTTTCTTAGCTATGTCCCCTCGTAGATTTCAATTGTAAAATGACATTTAGTTGAATGTTTTAATGTTATTCTACTTTTAAGTATTTATTATTATTATTATTAATTTACATAGTCAACGGTCCACAATGCACCCCACTTGACTTCCGGGCTGAATCCGCCACTTTCTAGCAGATAGACATGCTGTTATATTGCTGATGATGTGTTTTTTTTATTTGACAACCGGCCTGAATATCTCGTCACAGTCTACTCATTGACGTTGAAATGATCGTTAGCTGCCAAACAGGTCTTGTATCTGGATAGAGAACCAACTACATAAGTGTCTCATTGTTTAATACTCCAAACGACCCTTGGCCGGGACCGTAGGCGGTAGCAACCAAACAGGCCTTGAGTGCGTAGGCAATTTGCTGATCTTTGATCCCCAAATTTCACCATATAAGTCTACAAATTTTATTTTGCATAATTATCACACGATTTCTATTTTTATTTTATTCTATTTTAGTGATAGATTATGTGTTTTGATTACCATATGAATATTCTACCTTTATTTAGGGGATTTCAAATGTTAATTTTAGTTGTTCTAAAGAAATCTATAACTTACTTATATTAAATAAGAATGTATTAAAAGTGTATAATTAAAAAACTTAATCGTATTTTTTAGGTTTTGAGTATTAATTAAGAACGGTGAGGAGCCCAGCATTTGAATTGATGTTAAAAGTAAAATCGCTTTGTAATTTGTATGCTTATATTCCAAAGTCAAAGTCAACCCTTTATCTACAAACTAGTCCCAGGACTTGGTATTCGGCGCCAGGAAATTAACCACATATATTCGTAAGAAATATTTTCAATTTATGTTTGAGAAAAATATACTTTTGATGAGATACGTTCTATTTATGAGTTTGATAATTATTATAAAAACGTGTGTGGTTCAAATTTTAGCAAAGATTTCAATCAGAAAGTTAAAAGAAAAAGGCGAAAAATCTGAACATACGTAATATCAATTTGTTCATTGCTTCATTGGTTTTTAGAATGCGAATTAAGCACTCTATAGGGAATAAGTCAACACGCCATATATCTTCAACGCTGCACCTGTATACCCTAAAATAGAATCAGTTGAACACCATCCTCCTTCCCGCATTTTTCAAACACCTTTGAATTGATCACCATCCTCCTTCCGAGGTTTTTCAAACACCTTAATTTGAACTGATCACAATTTTTATAACCCCATTTGAAGTCAACTATATGCTCTCTGCTCTATATAAATAAGCCATTGCTATTGATCAAGCTCACCAAATTAACTAGACATGAAGAAGTCTCAACTTAGTTCTTCAGTTTTGCTCATGGTTCTAAGTTTCTTGTTTTGTGTTTCATGGGCAACGTCCTTATCATCCTCAAGTTCTGGCGATCTAATAAGCTGCCTACTGTCCAAATCCAAGAATGTGACTACCATCTCTCAACTCATTTTCACCCCTGTCAATGCTTCCTTCCTACCCATTTGGCAAGTGGCAGTTCAAAACACCAGGTTCCTTAAGCCCTCCACACGTAGACCATCAGTCATCGTGACACCTATGGAGGAAACCCTTATACAAACATGTGTATACTGCGCCAAGAAACACGGCTACGAGATCAGGATCAGGAGTGGGGGCCATGACTACGAGGGCCTCTCATACACTGCTGATGTTCCCTTTGTTATGCTTGATTTCACCAACATGAGGTCTATAGACGTGGACGTAGCAAAAAGGACTGCTTGGGTCCAAGCAGGCGCTACGCTTGGTGAACTCTACTACAAAATTTCGCGAGAGACCGATACCTTGTATTTCCCGGCAGGTGTTTGCCCAACGGTGGGTGTTGGTGGTTACATGGGCGGTGGTGGCTACGGAAACCTGTTGAGGAAATACGGTACTGCTGCCGATAATGTTCTGGATGCTCGCTTCATGGATGTTGATGGGAATATTCTCGACAGGAAATCAATGGGAGAAGATTTGTTTTGGGCGATCCGAGGAGGTAGTTCTTCAAGTTTCGGAATTGTTCTTGCATGGAAGCTGAGCTTGGTTCCAGTTCCAAAAAAAGTAACCGTCTTTATACTGAATAAAACTTTGGAACAAGGGGCAACCGAAATCTTCCATAAATATCAATACGTTGCACCAAATATCGATAGAAATTTGCACATAAGAACTCAAGTTTTTGCCGAATATATCGGCAACACCACCAAGAAAACCATAAGAATTATGTTTGAAGGAATATATCAGGGCACAACCGACACATTGCTTCCGTTGCTTTCCAGAAAATTTCCAGAGCTCGGTGTTACCCGAGAGATTTGTGAAGAAATTAAAATGGTCCAGTCGACCCTTGTGTTTTGGGGCTTGCCAAGCTCCACCCCGACTCAGATTCTTACGAACCGATCTGCCATTGCCAAGCTGAACAACAAAAGCAAATCAGATTATGTCCGGACACCCATCCCCATAAGTGGGCTCAGAAAGATATGGAGAAAGCTTATCCAAAACGATGAATCAGCGCTTCTGATGATCAATCCATTTGGCGGAAGGATGGCTGATTTCTCAGAGACTGCAATTCCATATCCTCATAGAGCGGGCGTGTTGTTCCAAATTCTCAAGACTGTCAATTTTAACGGTCAACCTTCAGACACAACCCCTACATCCCTCAGGAGGATAGCTTGGCTGCAAAGCTTGGATGCGTTAATGACGCCTTATGTGTAAAACAACCCCAGAGAGGCATATTCCAACTACAATGATCTGGATTTGGGTGTTGGAAGTGCTAACTACGAAGAAGCAAGTGTTTGGGGTGAGAGATACTTGAAGAGGGACAACTTCAAGAAGTTGATTCGAATCAAGGCCAAAGTCGATCCTCACAATTTCTTTAGGCGCCCACAGAGTATCCCTGTTTTCTAAAACCCCCGATCAGCTAAGCGGTTGAAGAAAAACTCAGCAGATGCATTTTATTCTTTTAATTGTTTTCATGAAAAACTAGCAACAATGCTACTTTCTGTCAGTTTCTTTTCCTAGTGTATATCATCTCCATGCTAACAAAGATGTCTAAAAGCATGTGGTCAAATTCTAATTATGAATTTATCCAATAAATACATTGTCTTATTAAGACATTTTATATCATATTTCTTTCTTATACTTCCTCTTGTCTAAAAATATGTTTTTGATTAAAATAGTTTGGATCAATACAACTTTAGACTTGGGATACGTACTTTGAAAAACAAAACAAAAAAATAAAAAAATAAAAGTGGGTAAATGTATCATTCCGACGGCCTATACCGAACCCGCCATAGAGTTATCGTGTGGGGGTAAATCCTGAAACACTATGATCAATATTTTGGCAGAGCAATAACTTTAAAACATTAACCTTATTTTTGAATTTTCACAGCTAAATCTTTCTAAACGTATAAAATCTATAAGATATTATATAAACTTTTATTTAGAATGGCTGGCCACCGAATTTTTAGTATGTGAGATTCAAACCCACAACAACTTTGTTTGGAATGCTTAATTCTCGAATAATCAGTATATGTGGGATCCTTGCATGGACGTTGATATAGAGTTTCCCATATATGGTATAAGACTCTAAGTTGGGGAACATAAATGCATGGGATGGTGGTGCTAATGAAGCCAAATTATACATAACAGCATGAATAAATTACTTAATTAAGCAAGCATAATAATTTTTGATGGCATAAATAACATGAGTAATTTTTGTTCGTTTGACATTTACTTTTAAATAAAAATTGATTTGATCAAAAGTGGCATCTTTGAAGAAAAAGTTAGTTAAATTATCCGTAACTTTACGCCATCCATATTTACTTATTATATATTCTTTTATTTAAATAAGAATTGGCGTGACTATCCAAATAACAACATTCTTTAGTCAACCTTGTAGTTGTTAATTTGAACAAATTAAATTTAAGTAGTAGAATGCATGCGACCAAGCATTCTGATTCCACTAGCTAGAAATAGTCAATTAGGCTATACATATGATGCGCTCATTCCTTTTAATAGATTCCATTTCAATAGGAAAACTTGTGTCTTAAAGGTATGAGATGACTAATTATATCTTGGTTAAGTTGGTCTGGTTAAATATTTTTGAATAAAAGTTAAAAGTATATTACTTTGTTAACGAGAAGCATCGTGTTGCAATTACTAGTCATGTGGGCTGAGATCGATCGGAATCAAGAATCAGAAGACTAGACGTGTTTATGTTTCTTGCGTGCCTAAAGATTTGGTAATTGTGGACCTTCTCCTCGATATCTAAATCACATAATTACAAATATAATAAAACTTTTAAAAGAACCGGCCATAGGCAGGCTATACACTAACACCTGCGATAGTTTGATCAGGAGAGGAGACTTTTTCAAATGTTCAAACTTAATTAGAAATCAATGAATAGAGAATTCAATACACCAATCATGAAGATTTCCACCTATTTTGAGCTTGACGGAATGTAGGTTAATGTGGTCGTAAAAAATAAATGCAGTCTCTGTGTATTTAGAGTATTTAGTGTGCGAGTGTTGAACCAAATTAGATGTAATGTACATGTCAATAATGTTGCCTCAATAAACAATTGTAGCTTTAGGAGGTGGGATGTAACGTCCTAATTCTCGTTAGAAATTCCAGAAACTAGCATTAATTAATATTAATAATATTATAACTATGGATAAAAACTATAAAGAGCTTTTAATGAATAGAACGAATGAAAGGCATTCGATAAACTTTAAGAAATAAAATAATAAATGTGAAAATAAAATAATAATAATAATAATAATAATAATAAATTTAAGGTAAGGGGTTGAATGTGACAAGTTGTAAATATGTCTTTAGTCAAGAAATTTGTTTTCTGGGTAGATAGTGTCGTTATGGGAGAATTAGGGATGAAATTGTAATACCTGTATTTCTCTCTTGGAAATCGTCGGGAGAGAGTTGGGCACTTTTCTTGTGGCCGACTCCAATTTATGTACGCCCTTAAGAGCTCCACTCAAGCACCATAGTTTTTGATCGTTTGTGCCAAGGACCGGTATCAAGAAAAAAGAAAAAAATAATAAAAGAATGCAATGAAGGGATTTTGAAGAAGAGTGAGTCAAGATCATCGTCGGCGATAGTTACCGGAGGAGGAAGGTACTGATGGGTAAAGATCGTAATCTAACCGTATTAAGTATCAAATAATCTCATTTCCACTTTCTTTTCTTTTTCTTTTGGCTACCGGGAATAGCCACCACTACTTCCGCAACCACGATCGTCGGCATGTTCCTTCTGCCACTAACAACCCCCAAAGAGTGGGTGTGTTTGGGTGGTGCATTTACTTCCTACCATTGGCCCTTCGATTTCTATTGTTTTGTGAAGTTGGTTGTCGATTGTCGCCCTTAACCACCAGCTACCTCCTGTTGCCGATGTGTGTGTGTGTGTATGTTTGTTTCAGCCACCATAGGCCACCCTGCAAATGCGCTTATGGTTGTATTACTTTTGATGGTTCACAAATGAATGTAAAAGCATTATTTTCCAATTATTCCACTTATACTTAATCAGCATCATTCTTTGTTTTGGGGTAGTTTGACCATTATTGACCACCACAACACCACCATCCGACCACCAATAGGTGGTAGTTTTATGAGGCACTCGATTTTTAAGACATTTGGTGTCATAAGGAGTGTAATGGGTTGTAACTTAACCCTAATAAGATTATTTTTTTTATGTCAAGTTCCTAACTCTAAATGCTCATTAAGCCAAGAATCAAGAAGTTTGGGTTAAGTTGAATTACATATATTGATAGCCTAATAAGTAACCATTAATTATGATATTTAAAGTTAAAGCTTAATCATTAAGTCCTTCATGGGACACCTAAAGTGACCTAAAGGTAAATATGATCAATTTCACTGAATGTATCCTCGAACTTCTAAAAATCGTACAAGAATATCGAAAGCTCCAAAAATCATAAATTTTAGATTTCTGGAAAGTTTGATGAGTCTAGTTTCTGTAAACGTTGAATTAAGTTACCAAATTCCAACTTCTTGTAGGGTATAATTCACAATCTTCTTAAATTGGTATGTATTGTCACATATTTCATAAGTTGTCTTTCAAAAATTATAATAAATTCATTAGAACTCCGAATGTCAAATTTTCATGGTCTGTAGTTAGATATAGATGTCTAGTTTGCTCCATATCATGGGCAAGATGAAATTCCAAGTGCTACTAACATCGGTTTTCATCATAACCAAACGATCCATCTATTTTTATCTGAGAATCATTTCATGCTACCATATCCTGACTTTTATATGCCTGTGACATTATTTTCACAATGTCTTCCATTGACCTTCTTTAATAGTAAGTTCAATAGTGAATTTGCTATGATAGACCCTGCTATGATATACCGACTATAGTAGGATAATCTATCGGGGTGCCTATCGAATCCAATTTTTGGACTGTTTCGGATGAAGTTATGGGATTTTAGTGTAGTATAATAACATACATAGAATCTATGTTCCATACTTCTTTTGATATAAAAATAGTCGTTTACATGAATAAACAGGAGATGCCTAAAATATAATTTAAGTGTACCAAGGTCTATTATAGCAAATTCACTACTGAACTAACTATTAAAGAAGCTCGATGGAAGACATTGTGAAAATAATGTCATATGCATATAGAAGTTAGTATGTCATGGAATTAAATGATTCTTAGATTAATATAGATGAAACGGTTAGGTTATGGTGAAAACCAATGTTAGTAGCACGTTGATCAAATCAAATGTACCATGCTTTCGGGGCCTATTTAGGACAACATAATAGTTTATAAAGGTATCAAATACGATTAAGATATATACTTGATATCCTCGAAAACATGGTGGTCGATGCATGTATATTGCCACCTTCATGTGGTCGTGTACAAATGGTTTCTTCACATCTAGCAGCAATGGCAGATTCAATGTATGGGAAGGGGGTGCATGGACCCCACTTAAAAGTGGGCCCACCACGAATACATATTAAAAAAAAAAGAACTCAGCTTATGGTCCCCACTCACAATAGATTGGTCCCCACTCACAATAGATTGGTCCCCATTACACCCACTCATCCTCACTTCTCTTTCTTTTGATTTTTCAATCCCGATTTTTCACTTCTTTCTTTATAGTTTTGACCTAGCATACCAAATGCACTGAGTAGTAAAAAAAATTAAACACTCTACGACCACCGGAATTTAGTACTCCACAGCCGCCAACATCGTCTTCAATCGCCACAACTTATCACTGTTGCACAACACCGCTGCAGCGCTGCCAACGCAGTGACGGACTTCGCTCACTACTTGCTGAGCAACACCATCTACCGTCGCGCGCAAAAGGACCACCATCATCTAATTTAGCTCGCCGCCATCGTTGTAAGTTTATTCCCTTTATTTAGTTTGATTTTCCCAAATGGGTTTCATTTGATGAACTGATATTAATGGTTTATGAATTCTGATTTGGGATTTTTGATTTGTAAACTGATTTAATTTTAATTTAACACTCTCAAAAGATTAATTTGTGCTATGGATTTGTTAGTTTGGCTTGGTTTGCTTTTGATGATTAACTGGGACAACAGGGAAACGAACTAAGCTTAACAGAGATGGAAAATTTTAATTTTCTTTAACTGTTTTGTTTAATGGTATTTTTTAATTTAGTGCTTTGTATTTGTTTAATGTTTAATGGTTTTGGTAATTGTGTTTAACATTGATTAATGTTTTTTTTGTTTAACCCAATAACACGTGCAATGGAAAGATTTTACAGTATAACATCCACATCAGAACCATCTTCATTAGGACCATCTTTAGCTGAAATTGCCCAACCTACTTTTATTCCACCAAGATCGAGTGAAATTGATTCAAGTGACATTCCTTGGGGTCCGATTGATAGGAAAAAACTTCAGATTATCGCCCTAATCAAAGAGACAATATAAGACGAAAATATTTTATTAAAGAACAATGTCAACCGCGCCTTAAAAAATACCATGTAAGAATGTTTGGAAGTAGGGGAAGACGTTTTAATCCTGGTATAAGTTTGGTAAAATCAACCACTGCAACTTTAAAAAATATGAGAAATGATGGGTTTGATGCACGTGTTTTGGATATCACCTCTTTTTGTGAGAATGATAACATTCAAATGGTGAACATGGAGGAAGTTTATGTTAATCCAAGAGCCTGAAGACAGTACACCAATATCTCCAATCGCCATTATTACGTGTTTTTTTGTGTCAACATGGTTTTGGATATGCAAATTCAAGAGTTCGGTGATCCTTTTAATGAAGTCAGTTCCGAATTGCTCATTTGTCATCGAATTGCTCATTTGTGTGACAGGTTTGAATCCACATGATTCATTTTGTGACTTTGAGCCATCAAAGTTACAGAAGTTGATCGATTTCTATCCACATGATTTTAGCTTTAAAGATAGGTTGAATATTCTAAATGAACTTTCGGTTTACCCCACTTTTATGAAACAAGATGCAAGATTTGCTACTTTGAAGAGTATATCCGACCTTGCTAAGGTGATGGTGGAAAGCAATATACATCTTAACTTTCCTTTGGTTAACCGGTTATTGAAGTTGTCATTGCTTTTGTCGGTTGCAACCGCAACGGTGGAGAGATGTTTTTCGACGATGAAGCTTGTCAAGTTAGATTTGCGGAATCGGATTTCGGATGTATTTTTAAATGATTGTGAAATTTGCGCGCTTGAAAGAGAAGAATTTTCCAAGGTCACCAATGAAAGTATTATCAAACGTTTCTTAACTATGTCCCCTCGTAGATTTCAATTGTAAAATGACATTTAGTTGAATGTTTTAATATTATTCTACTTTTAAGTATTTATTATTATTATTATTATTAATTTACATAGTCAACGGTCAACAATGCACCCCACTTGACTTCCGGGCTGAATCCGCCACTTTCTAGCAGATAGACATGCTGTTATATTGCTGATGATGTGTTTTTTTTATTTGACAACCGGCCTGAATATCTCGTCACAATCTACTCATTGACGTTGAAATGATCGTTAGCTGCCAAACATGTCTTTTATCTGGATGGAGAACCAACTACATAAGTGTCTCATTGTTTAATACTCCAAACGACCCTTGGCCGGGACCGTAGGCGGTAGCAACCAAACAGGCCTTGAGTGCGTAGGCAATTTGCTGATCTTTGATCCCCAAATTTCACCATATAAGTCTACAAATTTTATTTTGCATAATTATCACACGATTTCTATTTTTATTTTATTCTATTTTAGTGATAGATTATGTGTTTTGATTACCATATGAATATTCTACCTTTATTTAGGGGATTTCAAATGTTAATTTTAGTCGTTCTAAAGAAATCTATAACTTACTTATATTAAATAAGAATGTATTAAAAGTGTATAATTAAAAAACTTAATCGTATTTTTTAGGTTTTGAGTATTAATTAAGAACGGTGAGGAGCCCAGCATTTGAATTGATGTTAAAAGTAAAATCGCTTTGTAATTTGTATGCTTATATTCCAAAGTCAAAGTCAACCCTTTATCTACAAACTAGTCCCAGGACTTGGTATTCGGCGCCAGGAAATTAACCACATATATTCGTAAGAAATATTTTCAATTTATGTTTGAGAAAAATATACTTTTGATGAGATACGTTCTATTTATGAGTTTGATAATTATTATAAAAACGTGTGTGGTTCAAATTTTAGCAAAGATTTCAATCAGAAAGTTAAAAGAAAAAGGCGAAAAATCTGAACATACGTAATATCAATTTGTTCATTGCTTCATTGGTTTTTAGAATGCGAATTAAGCACTCTATAGGGAATAAGTCAACACGCCATATATCTTCAACGCTGCACCTGTATACCCTAAAATAGAATCAGTTGAACACCATCCTCCTTCCCGCATTTTTCAAACACCTTTGAATTGATCACCATCCTCCTTCCGAGGTTTATCAAACACCTTAATTTGAACTGATCACAATTTTTATAACCCCATTTGAAGTCAACTATATGCTCTCTGCTCTATATAAATAAGCCATTGCTATTGATCAAGCTCACCAAATTAACTAGACATGAAGAAGTCTCAACTTAGTTCTTCAGTTTTGCTCATGGTTCTAAGTTTCTTGTTTTGTGTTTCATGGACAACGTCCTTATCATCCTCAAGTTCTGGCGATCTAATAAGCTGCCTACTGTCCAAATCCAAGAATGTGACTACCATCTCTCAACTCATTTTCACCCCTGTCAATGCTTCCTTCCTACCCATTTGGCAAGTGGCAGTTCAAAACACCAGGTTCCTTAAGCCCTCCACACGTAGACCATCAGTCATCGTGACACCTATGGAGGAAACCCTTATACAAACATGTGTATACTGCGCCAAGAAACACGGCTACGAGATCAGGATCAGGAGTGGGGGCCATGACTACGAGGGCCTCTCATACACTGCTGATGTTCCCTTTGTTATGCTTGATTTCACCAACATGAGGTCTATAGACGTGGACGTAGCAAAAAGGACTGCTTGGGTCCAAGCAGGCGCTACGCTTGGTGAACTCTATTACAAAATTTCGCGAGAGACCGATACCTTGTATTTCCCGGCAGGTGTTTGCCCAACGGTGGGTGTTGGTGGTTACATGGGCGGTGGTGGCTACGGAAACCTGTTGAGGAAATACGGTACTGCTGCCGATAATGTTCTGGATGCTCGCTTCATGGATGTTGATGGGAATATTCTCGACAGGAAATCAATGGGAGAAGATTTGTTTTGGGCGATCCGAGGAGGTGGTTCTTCAAGTTTCGGAATTGTTCTTGCATGGAAGCTGAGCTTGGTTCCAGTTCCAAAAAAAGTAACCGTCTTTATACTGAATAAAACTTTGGAACAAGGGGCAACCGAAATCTTCCATAAATATCAATACGTTGCACCAAATATCGATAGAAATTTGCACATAAGAACTCAAGTTTTTGCCGAATATATCGGCGACACCACCAAGAAAACCATAAGAATTATGTTTGAAGGAATATATCAGGGCACAACCGACACATTGCTTCCGTTGCTTTCCAGAAAATTTCCAGAGCTCGGTGTTACCGGAGAGATTTGTGAAGAAATTAAAATGGTCCAGTCGACCCTTGTGTTTTGGGGCTTGCCAAGCTCCACCCCGACTCAGATTCTTACGAACCGATCTGCCATTGCCAAGCTGAACAACAAAAGCAAATCAGATTATGTCCGGACACCCATCCCCATAAGTGGGCTCAGAAAGATATGGAGAAAGCTTATCCAAAACGATGAATCAGCGCTTCTGATGATCAATCCATTTGGCGGAAGGATGGCTGATTTCTCAGAGACTGCAATTCCATATCCTCATAGAGCGGGCGTGTTGTTCCAAATTCTCAAGACTGTCAATTTTAACGGTCAACCTTCAGACACAACCCCTACATCCCTCAGGAGGATAGCTTGGATGCGTTAATGACGCCTTATGTGTCAAACAACCCCAGAGAGGCATATTCCAACTACAATGATCTGGATTTGGGTGTTGGAAGTGCTAACTACGAAGAAGCAAGTGTTTGGGGTGAGAGATACTGGAAGAGGGACAACTTCAAGAAGTTGATTCGAATCAAGGCCAAAGTCGATCCTCACAATTTCTTTAGGCGCCCACAGAGTATCCCTGTTTTCTAAAACCCCCGATCAGCTAAGCGGTTGAAGAAAAACTCAGCAGATGCATTTTATTCTTTTAATTGTTTTCATGAAAAACTAGCAACAATGCTACTTTCTGTCAGTTTCTTTTCCTAGTGTATATCATCTCCATGCTAACAAAGATGTCTAAAAGCATGTGGTCAAATTCTAATTATGAATTTATCCAATAAATACATTGTCTTATTAAGACATTTTATATCATATTTCTTTCTTATACTTCCTCTTGTCTAAAAATATGTTTTTGATTAAAATAGTTTGGATCAATACAACTTTAGACTTGGGATACGTACTTTGAAAAACAAAACAAAAAAATAAAAAAATAAAAGTGGGTAAATGTATCATTCCGACGGCCTATACCGAACCCGCCATAGAGTTATCGTGTGGGGGTAAATCCTGAAACACTATGATCAATATTTTGGCAGAGCAATAACTTTAAAACATTAACCTTATTTTTGAATTTTCACAGCTAAATCTTTCTAAACGTATAAAATCTATAAGATATTATATAAACTTTTATTTAGAATGGCTGGCCACCGAATTTTTAGTATGTGAGATTCAAACCCACAACAACTTTGTTTGGAATGCTTAATTCTCGAATAATCAGTATATGTGGGATCCTTGCATGGACGTTGATATAGAGTTTCCCATATATGGTATAAGACTATAAGTTGGGGAACATAAATGCATGGGATGGTGGTGCTAATGAAGCCAAATTATACATAACAGCATGAATAAATTACTTAATTAAGCAAGTATAATAATTTTTGATGGCATAAATAACATGAGTAATTTTTGTTCGTTTGACATTTACTTTTAAATAAAAATTGATTTGATCAAAAGTGGCATCTTTGAAGAAAAAGTTAGTTAAATTATCCGTAACTTTACGCCATCCATATTTACTTATTATATATTCTTTTATTTAAATAAGAATTGGCGTGACTATCCAAATAACAACATTCTTTAGTCAACCTTGTAGTTGTTAATTTGAACAAATTAAATTTAAGTAGTAGAATGCATGCGACCAAGCATTCTGATTCCACTAGCTAGAAATAGTCAATTAGGCTATACATATGATGCGCTCATTCCTTTTAATAGATTCCATTTCAATAGGAAAACTTGTGTCTTGAAGGTATGAAATGACTAATTTTATCTTCGTTAAGTTGGTCTCGTTAAATATTTTTGAATAAACATTAAAAGTATATTACTTTGTTAACGAGAAGCATCGTGTTGCAATTACTAGTCATGTGGGCTGAGATCGAACGGAATCAAGAATCAGAAGACTAGACGTGTTTCTGTTTCTTGCGTGCCTAAAGATTTGGTAATTGTGGATCTTCTCCTCGATATCTAAATCTCATAATTACAAATATAATAACTCTTTTAAAAGAACCGGCCATAGGCAGGCTATACACTAACACCTGCGATCGTTTGATTAGGAGAGGAGACTTTTTCAAATAATCAAACTTAATTAGAAATCAATGAATAGAGAATTCAATAAACCAATCATGATGATTTCCGCCTATTTTGAGCTTGACTGAATTTACGTTAATGTGGTAGAAAAAAATAAATGCAGTCTCTATGTATTTAGAGTATTTAGTGGTCGAGTATTGAACCGAATTAGATGTAATGTACATGTCAATAATGTTGCCTCAATAAACAATTGTAGCTTTAGGAGGTGGGATGTAACGTCCTAATTCTCGTTAGAAATTCCTGAAACTAGCATTAATTAATATTAATAATATTATAATTATGGATAAAAATTCTAAAGAACTTTTAGTGAATAGAACGAATGAAAGGCATTCAATAAATTTTAAGAAATAAAATAACAAATGTGAAAATAAAATAATAATAATAATAATAATAATAATAATAAATTTAAGGTAAGGGGCTGAATGTGACAAGTTGTAAATATGTCTTTAGTCAAGAAATTTGTTTTCTGGGTAGATAGTGTCGTTATGGGAGAATTAGGGATGAAATTGTAAAACCTGTATTTCTCTCTTGGAGATCATCGGGAGAGAGTTGGGCACTTTTCTTGTGGCCGACTCCAATTTATGTACGCCCTTAAGAGCTCCACTCAAGCACCATAGTTTTTGATCGTTTGTGCCAATGATGAGTATCAAGAAAAAAGAAAAAAAATAATAAAAGAAGGCAACAAATGGATTTTGAAGAAGAGTGAGTCAAGATCTTCGTCGGCGATAGTTACCGGAGGAGGAAGGTACTGACGGGTAAAGATCGTAATCTAACCGTATTAAGTATCAAATAATGTCATTTCCACTTTCTTTTCCTTTTCTTTTGTCTACCGGGAATAGCCACCACTACTTCCGCAACCATGATCGTCGGCATGTTCCTTCTACCACTAACAGCCCCCAAAGTGGGTGTTTTGGGTGGTGCGTTTACTTCCTGCAACTGGCCCTTCGATTTCTATTGTTTTGTGAAGTTGGTGGTCGATTATCGCCCTTAACCACCAGCTACCTCCTGATACAGATATATGTGTATGTGTGTGTGTTTGTTTCAGCCACCATAGGTCACCCTTCAAATGCGCTTATGGTTGTATTACTTTGATGGTTCACAAATGAATGTAAAAGCATTATTTTCCAATTATTCCACTTATACTTAATCAGCATCATTCTTTGTTTTGGGGTAGTTTGACCATTATGGACCACCACAACACCACCATCCGACCACCAATAGGTGGTAGTTTTATGAGGCACTCGATTTTTAAGACATTCGGTGTCATAAGGAGTGTAATGGGTTGTAACTTAACCCTAATAAGATTTTTTTTTTTATGTCAAGTTCCTAACTCTAAATGCTCATTAAGCCAAGAATCAAGAAGTTTGGGTTAAGTTGAATTACATATATTGATAGCCTAATAAGTAACCAGTAATTATGATAAATGGTTTAATGTTAAAGCTTAATCATTAAGTCCTTCACGGCACACCTAAAGTGACCTAAAGGTAAATATGATCACTTTCACTGAATGTATCCTCGAACTTCTAAAAATCGTACAAGAATATCGAAAGCTCCAAAAATCATAAATTTTAGATTTCTGGAAAGTTTGATGAGTCTAGTTTCTGTAAACGTTGAATTAAATTACCAAATTCCAACTTCTTGTAGGGTATAATTCACAATCTTCTTAAATTGGTATGTATTGTCACATATTTCATAAGTTGTCTTTCAAAAATTATAATAAATTCATTAGAACTCCGAATGTCAAATTTTAATGGTTTGTAGTTAGATATAGATGTCTAGTTTGCTCCATATCATGGGCAAGATGAAATTCCTAGTGCTACTAACATCGGTTTTTCATCATAACCAAACGATCCATCTATTTTTATCTGAGAATCATTTCATGCTACCATATCCTGACTTTTATATGCATGTGACATTATTTTCACAATGTCTTCCATTGACCTTCTTTAATAGTAAGTTCAATAGTGAATTTGCTATGATAGACCCTGCTATGATATACCGACTATAGTAGGATAATCTATCGGGGTGCCTATCGAATCCAATTTTTGGACTGTTTCGGATGAAGTTATGGGATTTTAGTGTAGTATAATAACATACATAGAATCTATGTTCCATACTTCTTTTGATATAAAAATAGTCGTTTACATGAATAAACAGGAGATGCCTAAAATATAATTTAAGTGTACCAAGGTCTATTATAGCAAATTCACTACTGAACTAACTATTAAAGAAGCTCGATGGAAGACATTGTGAAAATAATGTCATATGCATATAGAAGTTAGTATGTCATGGAATTAAATGATTCTTAGATTAATATAGATGAAACGGTTAGGTTATGGTGAAAACCAATGTTAGTAGCACGTTGATCAAATCAAATGTACCACGGGGCCTATTTAGGACAACATAATAGTTTATAAAGGTATCAAATACGATTAAGATATATACTTGATATCCCCGAAAACATGGTGGTCGATGCATGTATATTGCCACCTTCATGTGGTCGTGTACAAATGGTTTCTTCACATCTAGCAGCAATGGCAGATTCAATGTATGGGAAGGGGGTGCATGGACCCCACTTAAAAGTGGGCCCACCACAAATACATATTAAAAAAAAAAGAACTCAGCTTATGGTCCCCACTCACAATAGATTGGTCCCCACTCACAATAGATTGGTCCCCATTACACCCACTCATCCTCACTTCTCTCTCTTTTGATTTTTCAATCCCGATTTTTCACTTCTTTCTTTATAGTTTTGACCTAGCATACCAAATGCACAGAGTAGTAAAAAAACATTAAACACTCTACAGCCACCGTAATTTAGTACTCCATAGCCGCCGGCATCGTCTTCAATCGCCGCAACTTATCACTACTGCATAACACCGCTGCAGCGCTGCCAACGCAGTGATGGACTTCGCTCATTACTTGCTGAGCAACACCATCAACCGTCGCGCGCAAAAGGGCCACCATCGTCTAATTTCGATCGCCGCCATCATTGTAAGTTTATTCCCTTTATTTAGTTTTATTTTCCAAAATGGGTTTGATTTGATGAACTGACTTGAATGGTTTATTAATTATGATTTGGGATTTTTGATTTGTAAACTGATTTTATTTTAATTTAACACTCTCAAAAGATTAATTTGTGCTATGGATTTGTTAGTTTGGCTTGGTTTGCTTTTGGATGGTTATCTGGGACAACAGGGAAACGAACTAAGCTTAACAGAGATGGAAAAAATTAAATTTCTTTAACTGTTTTGTTTAAAGGTCTTTTCTAATTTAGTGCTTTGTATTTGTTTAATGTTTAATGGTTTTGGTAATTGTGTTCAACATTGTTTAATGTTTTTTTTGTTTAACCCAATAACAGGTGCAATGGAAAGATTTTACAGTAGAACATCCACATCAGGACCATCTTCATTAGGACCATCTTTAGCTAAAATTGCCCAACCTACTTTTATTCCACCAATATCGAGTGAAATTGATTCAAGTGACATTCCTTGGGATCCGACTGATAGGAAAAAAAATTCAGATTATCACCCTAATTAAAGAGACAATATAAGACGAAAATATTTGATTAAAGGACAATCTCAACCGCGTCTTAAAAAGTACCGTGTAAGAATGTTTGGAAATAGGGGAAGACGATTTAATCCCGTTATAAGTTTGGTAAAATCAACCACTGCAATTTTAAAAAAATATGAGAAATGATGGGTTTGATGCACGTATTTTGGATATCACCTCTTTTTGTGAGAATAATAACATTCAAATGGTGAACATAGAGGAAGTTTATGTTAATCCAAAAGCCTGAAGACAATACACCAATATCTCCAATCGCCATTATTACGAGTTTTTTTTTTGTTTCAACATGTTTTTGGATATGCAAATTCAAGAGTTCGGTGATCGTTTTAATGAAGTCAGTTCCGAATTGCTCATTTGTATGACAGGTTTGAATCCACATGATTCATTTTGTGACTTTGACCAATCAAAGTTATAGAAGTTGATCGATTTCTATCCACATGATTTTAGCTTTAAAGATAGGTTGAATATTCTAAATGAACTTTCGGTTTACCCCACTTTTATGAAACAAGATGCAAGATTTGCTACTTTGAAGAGTATATCCGACCTTGCTAAGGTGATGGTGGAAAGCAATATGCATCTTAACTTTCTTTTGGTTTACTAGTTATTGAAGTTGTCATTGCTTTTGCCAGTTGCAACCGCAACGGTGGAGAGATGTTTTTCGACGATGAAGCTTGTCAAGTTAGATTTGCGGAATCGGATTTCGGATGTATTTTTAAATAATTGTGAAATTTACGCGCTTGAAACAGAAGAATTTTCCAAGGTCACCAATGAAAGTATTATCAAACGTTTCTTAACTATGTCCCCTCGTAGATTTCAATTGTAAAATGACATTTAGTTGAATGTTTTAATGTTATTCTACTTTTAAGTATTTATTATTATTATTATTATTATTATTATTATTATTATTAATTTACATAGTCAAAGGTCAACAATGCACCCCACTTGACTTCCGGGCTGGATCCGCCACTTTCTAGCAGATAGACAGGCTTTCATACTGCTGATAATGTGGTTTTTTTTTTTTTTTTGGTTTGACAACCGGCCTGAATGTCTCATCACAATCTATTGATTGACGTTGAAATGATCGTTAGCAGCCAAACAGGTCTTGTGTCTGGATAGAGAACCAACTACATAAGTGTCTCATTGTTTAATACTCCAAACGACCCTTGGCCAGGACCGTAGGCGGTAGCAACCAAACAGGCCTCGAGTGCGTAGCCAATTTGCCGATCTTTGATCCCCAAAATTCACCATATAAGTCTCCAAATTTTATTTTGCATAATTATCAAACGATTTCTATTTTTATTTTATTCTATTTTAGTGATAGATTATGTGTTTTGATTACTATACGAATATTCTACCTTTATTTAGGGGATTTTAAATGTTAATTTTAGTTGTTCTAAAGAAATCTATAACTTACTTATATTAAATAAGAATGTATTAAAATTGTATAATTAAGAAACTTAATCATATTTTTTAGGTTTTGAGTATTAATTAAGAACGGTGAGGAGCCCAGCATTTGAATTAGTGTTAAAAGTAAAATCGCTTTGTAATTTGTATGCTTATATTCCAAAGTCAAAGTCAACCCTTTATCTACAAACTAGCCCCTGGACTTGGTATTCGGCGCCAGGAAATTAACCACATATATTCGTAAGAAATATTTTCAGATTATGTTTGAGAAAAATATACTTTTGATGAGATACGTTCTATTTATGAGTTTGATAATTATTATAAAAACGTGGGTGGTTCAGATTTTAGCAAAGATTTCAATCAGAAAGTTAAAAGAGAAAGGCTAAAAATCTGAACATACGTAATATCAATTTGTTCATTGCTTCATTGGTTTTTAGAATGCGAATTAAGCACTCTATAGGGAATAAGTCAACACGCCATATATCTTCAACGCTGCACCTGTATACCCTTAAATAGAATCAGTTGAACACCATCCTCCTTCCCGCATTTTTCAAACACCTTTGAATTGATCACCATCCTCCTTCCGAGGTTTTTCAAACACCTTAATTTGAACTGATCACAATTTTTATAACCCCATTTGAAGTCAACTATATGCTCTCTGCTCTATGTAAATAAGCCATTGCTATTGATCAAGCTCACCAAATTAACTAAACATGAAGAAGTCTCAATTTAGTTCTTCAGTTTTGCTCATGGTTCTAAGTTTCTTGTTTTGTGTTTCATGGGCAACGTCCTTATCATCCTTAAGTTCTGGCGATCTAATAAGCTGCCTACTGTCCAAATCCAAGAATGTGACTACCATCTCTCAACTCATTTTCACCCCTGTCAATGCTTCCTTCCTACCCATTTGGCAAGTGGCAGTTCAAAACACCAGGTTCCTTAAGCCCTCCACACGTAGACCATCAGTCATCGTGACACCTATGGAGGAAACCCTTATACAAACATGTGTATACTGCGCCAAGAAACACGGCTACGAGATCAGGATCAGGAGTGGGGGCCATGACTACGAGGGCCTCTCATACACTGCTGATGTTCCCTTTGTTATGCTTGATTTCACCAACATGAGGTCTATAGACGTGGACGTAGCAAAAAGGACTGCTTGGGTCCAAGCAGGCGCTACGCTTGGTGAACTCTACTACAAAATTTCGCGAGAGACCGATACCTTGTATTTCCCGGCAGGTGTTTGCCCAACGGTGGGTGTTGGTGGTTACATGGGCGGTGGTGGCTACGGAAACCTGTTGAGGAAATACGGTACTGCTGCCGATAATGTTCTGGATGCTCGCTTCATGGATGTTGATGGGAATATTCTCGACAGGAAATCAATGGGAGAAGATTTGTTTTGGGCGATCCGAGGAGGTGGTTCTTCAAGTTTCGGAATTGTTCTTGCATGGAAGCTGAGCTTGGTTCCAGTTCCAAAAAAAGTAACCGTCTTTATACTGAATAAAACTTTGGAACAAGCGGCAACCGAAATCTTCCGTAAATATCAATACGTTGCACCAAATATCGATAGAAATTTGCACATAAGAACTCAAGTTTTTGCTGAATATATCGGCAACACCACCAAGAAAACCATAAGAATTATGTTTGAAGGAATATATCAGGGCACAACCGACACATTGCTTACGTTGCTTTCCAGAAAATTTCCAGAGCTCGGTGTTACCCGAGAGATTTGTGAAGAAATTAAAATGGTCCAGTCGACCCTTGTGTTTTGGGGCTTGCCAAGCTCCACCCCGACTCAGATTCTTACGAACCGATCTGCCATTGCCAAGCTGAACAACAAAAGCAAATCAGATTATGTCCGGACACCCATCCCCGTAAGTGGGCTCAGAAAGATATGGAGAAAGCTTATCCAAAACGATGAATCAGCGCTTCTGATGATCAATCCATTTGGTGGAAGGATGGCTGATTTCTCAGAGACTGCAATTCCATATCCTCATAGAGCGGGCATGTTGTTCCAAATTCTCAATACTGTCAATTTTAACGGTCAACCTTCAGACACAACCCCTACATCCCTCAGGAGGATAGCTTGGCTGCGGAGCTTGGATGCGTTAATGACGCCTTATGTGTCAAACAACCCCAGAGAGGCATATTCCAACTACAATGATCTGGATTTGGGTGTTGGAAGTGCTAACTACGAAGAAGCAAGTGTTTGGGGTGAGAGATACTGGGAGAGGGACAACTTCAAGAAGTTGATTCGAATCAAGGCCAAAGTCGATCCTCACAATTTCTTTAGGCGCCCACAGAGTATCCCTGTTTTCTAAAACCCCCGATCAGCTAAGCGGTTGAAGAAAGACTCAGCAGATGCATTTTATTCTTTTAATTGTTTTCATGAAAAACTAGCAACAATGCTACTTTCTGTCAGTTTCTTTTCCTAGTGTATATCATCTCCATGCTAACAAAGATGTCTAAAAGCATGTGGTCAAATTCTAATTATGAATTTATCCAACAAATACATTGTCTTATTAAGACATTTTATATCATATTTCTTTCTTATACTTCCTCTTGTCTAAAAATATATTTTTGATTAAAATAGTTTGGGTCAATACAACTTTAGACTTGGGATAGGTAGTATGAAAAACAAAACAAAGAAAAAAAAAGAGGTTAAATGTATCATTCTGACGGCCTACACCGAACCCGCCGTAGAGTTATCATGTGGGGGTAAATCCTGAAACATTATGATCAATATTTTGGCAGGACAATAACTTTAAAACATTAACCTTATTTTTGAAACATTATGATCAATATTTTGGCAGGACAATAACTTTAAAACATTAACCTTATTTTTGAATTTTCACAGCTAAATCTTTCTAAACTAAATCTTTCTAAACGTATAAAATCTATAAGATATTATATAAACTTTTATTTAGAATGGCTGGCCACCAAATTTTTAGTATGTGAGATTCAAACCCACAACAACTTTGTTTGGAATGCTTAATTCTCGAATAATCAGTATATGTGGGATCCTTGCATGGACGTTGATATAGAGTTTCCCATATATGGTATAAGACTATAAGTTGGGGAACATAAATGCATGGGATGGTGGTGCTAATGAAGCCAAATTATGCATAACAGCATGAATAAATTACTTAATTAAGTAAGTATAATAATTTTTGATGGCATAAATAACATGAGTAATTTTTGTTCGTTTGACATTTACTTTTAAATAAAAATTGATTTGATCAAAAGTGGCATCTTTGAAGAAAAAGTTAGTTAAATTATCCGTAACTTTACGCGATCCATATTTACTTATTATATATTCTTTTATTTAAATAAGAATTGGCGTGACTATCCAAATAACAACATTCTTTAGTCAACCTTGTAGTTGTTAATTTGAACAAATTAAATTTAAGTAGTAGAATGCATGCGACCAAGCATTCTGATTCCACTAGCTAGAAATAGTCAATTAGGCTATACATATGATGCGCTCATTCCTTTTAATAGATTCCATTTCAATAGGAAAACTTGTGTCTTAAAGGTATGAGATGACTAATTATATCTTGGTTAAGTTGGTCTGGTTAAATATTTTTGAATAAAAGTTAAAAGTATATTACTTTGTTAACGAGAAGCATCGTGTTGCAATTACTAGTCATGTGGGCTGAGATCGATCGGAATCAAGAATCAGAAGACTAGACATGTTTATGTTTCTTGCGTGCCTAAAGATTTGGTAATTGTGGACCTTCTCCTCGATATCTAAATCACATAATTACAAATATAATAAAACTTTTAAAAGAACCGGCCATAGGCAGGCTATACACTAACACCTGCGATAGTTTGATCAGGAGAGGAGACTTTTTCAAATGTTCAAACTTAATTAGAAATCAATGAATAGAGAATTCAATACACCAATCATGAAGATTTCCACCTATTTTGAGCTTGACGGAATGTAGGTTAATGTGGTCGTAAAAAATAAATGCAGTCTCTGTGTATTTAGAGTATTTAGTGTGCGAGTGTTGAACCAAATTAGATGTAATGTACATGTCAATAATGTTGCCTCAATAAACAATTGTAGCTTTAGGAGGTGGGATGTAACGTCCTAATTCTCGTTAGAAATTCCAGAAACTAGCATTAATTAATATTAATAATATTATAACTATGGATAAAAACTATAAAGAGCTTTTAATGAATAGAACGAATGAAAGGCATTCGATAAACTTTCAGAAATAAAATAATAAATGTGAAAATAAAATAATAATAATAATAATAATAATAATAAATTTAAGGTAAGGGGTTGAATGTAACAAGTTGTAAATATGTCTTTAGTCAAGAAATTTGTTTTCTGGGTAGATAGTGTCGTTATGGGAGAATTAGGGATGAAATTGTAATACCTGTATTTCTCTCTTGGAAATCGTCGGGAGAGAGTTGGGCACTTTTCTTGTGGTCGACTCCAATTTATGTACGCCCTTAAGAGCTCCATTCAAGCACCATAGTTTTTGATCGTTTGTGCCAAGGATCGGTATCAAGAAAAAAGAAAAAAATAATAAAAGAATGCAACGAAGGGATTTTGAAGAAGAGTGAGTCAAGATCTTCGTCGACGATAGTTACCAGAGGAGGAAGGTACTGACGGGTAAAGATCGTAATCTAACCGTATTAAGTATCAAATAATCTCATTTCCACTTTCTTTTCTTTTTCTTTTGGCTACCGGGAATAGCCACCACTACTTCCGCAACCACGATCGTCGGCGTGTTCCTTCTGCCACTAACAGCCCCCAAAGAGTGGGTGTGTTTGGGTGGTGCATTTACTTCCTACCATTGGCCCTTCGATTTCTATTGTTTTGTGAAGTTGGTTGTCGATTGTCGCTCTTAACCACCAGCTACCTCCTGCTGCCGATGTGTGTGTGTGTGTGTTTGTTTCAGCCACCATAGGCCACCCTGCAAACGCGCTTATGGTTGTATTACTTTTGATGGTTCACAAATGAATGTAAAAGCATTATTTTCCAATCATTCCACTTATACTTAATCATCATCATTCTTTGTTTTGGGGTAGTTTGACCATTATTGACCACCACAACACCACCATCCGACCACCAATAGGTGGTAGTTTTATGAGGGACTCGATTTTTAATACATTTGGTGTCATAAGGAGCGTAATGGGTCGTAACTTAACCCTAATAAGATGATTTTTTTTATGTCAAGTTCCTAACTCTAAATGCTCATTAAGCCAAGAATCAAGACGTTTGGGTTAAGTTGAATTACATATATTGATAGCCTAATAAGTAACCATTAATTATGATAAAAGTTTTAAAGTTAAAGCTTAATCATTAAGTCCTGCATGGGACACCTAAAGTGACCTAAATGTAAATATGATCAATTTCACTGAATCTATCCTCAAACTTCTAAAAATCGTACAAGAATATCGAAAGCTCCAAAAATCATAAATTTTAGTCTTCTGGAAAGTTTGATGAGTCTAGTTTCTCTAAACTTTGAATTAAATTACCAAATTCCAATTTCTTGTAGGGTATAATTCACAATCTTCTTAAACTGGTATGTATTGTCACATATTTCATAAGTTGTCTTTCAAAAATTATAATAAATTCATTAGAACTCCGAATGTCAAATTTTCATAGTCTGTAGTTAGATATAGATGTCTAGTTTGCTCCATATCATGGGCAAGATGAAATTCCTAGTGCTACTAATATCGATTTTCACCATAACCAAACCGGTCCATTTATGTTTATCTAAGAATCATTCCATGCTACCATATCCTGACTTTTATATGCATGTGACATTATTTTCACAATGTCTTCCATTGACCTTCTTTAATAGTAAGTTCAATAGTGAATTTACTATGATAGACATTGCTATGATATACCGACTAAACTACGATATAAACTAGGATAATCTATCAAGGTGCCTATCGAATCCAATTTTTGAACTATTTCGAATGGAGTTATGGGATTTTATTGTACTATAATAATACACATAGAATCTCTGTTCTATACTTTTGTTGATATAAAAATTTTCGTATAGGTGAATAAACAGGAGATGCCTAAAATATAATTTAAGTGTAGCAAGGTCTATTATATCAAATTCACTATTGAACTAACTATTAAAGATGCTCGATGGAAGACATTGTGAAAATAATGTCATGTGCATATAGAAGTTGGTATGTGATGGAATTAAGTGATTCTTAGATAAACATAGATGAATCGGTTTGGTTATTGTGAAAACCGATGTTAGTAGCATGTTGATGAAATCATGCTTTCGGGGCCTATTTAAGACAACATAATAGTTTCTAAAGGTATCAGATATGATTCAGATATATACTTGATATCCCCGAAAACATGTTGGTCGATGCATGTACATTGCCACCTTCATGTGGTCGTGTACAAATGGTTTCTTCTAGGCATGAGCAAACGGACCGAACCGGCCGGAACCGGCCCGACCCGGGAACCGGCTTCGGCCAAAATCAAGAACCGAACCGGCCCGGCGGTTCTACCGGTTCCGGGTTTTCGATTTTGGAACCGGTTTGATTTGACACGCTTCCTTGCGGGGCTTGTAACTCATTCAAATTTTAACCAAATCAAGCGTTTTTATAGTCTAAACTTAACTGCAAAACCTAACTATGTGTAGGAAAAAGATTCAGGTCAAACAAAACTTAAATTATTTGAGTTATGCACGTTTGAACAACAAAGTTAGATTATGTTTAATTGTTGTAACATAAAAAAAATTCTGATTTGACACCCTTCCTTGCTGGGCTTGTAACTCATTCAATTTAAAACCAAATCAAGCGTTTTTATAGTCTAAAATTAACTACAAAATATAAACTACGTGTAGGAAAAAGATTCAGGTCAAAAAAACTTTAATTGAGTGAGTTATTAACATTTGAACAACAATGTCAGATTATGTTTAATTGTTGTAACATAAAAAAAAAATTCTGATTTGACACCCTTCCTTGCGGGGCTTGTAACTCATTCAATTTTTAACCAAATCAAACGTTTTTATAGTCTAAACTTAACTACAAATCCTAATCTACATGTAGGAAAAAGATTCATGTCAAAACAAGTTAAATTAAGTGATTTATGCACATTTGAACAACAAAGTCATATTACATTTAATTGCTGAAACATAAAAAAAATTCTTATTTGACACCCTTCCTTGCGGGAGTTGTAACTCATTCCATTTTTAACCAAATCAAGCGTTTTTGTAGTCTAAATTTAACTACAAATCATAATCTACATGTAGGAAAAAGATCCAGGTCAAAAAAATTTAAATTCTATGAGTTATGCAACTTTCAAAATTTGAGTGAGTTATCTGGTCCGGTTCCCGGTTTTGGGCCGGTTCCGACGACCGGTTCTTACCGGGTTCCAGTTCCAAAAATTGAAGAAATTATAGTAACGGTCCCACCCGACCGGTTCCATCGGGTTCTGGTCCCGGTACCGGTTCCGGCTGGTTCCCCGGTCCATATGCTCATCCCTAGTTTCTTCACATCTAGCAGTAGTGGCGGATTCAATGTATGGGAAGGGGGGTGCATGGACCCCACTAAAAAGTGGGCCCCACCAGGAATACATATTAAAAAAAAAAAAAAACTCAGCTTATGGTCCCCACTCACAATAGATTTCTCTCTCTTCTGATTTTTCACTCCCGATTTTTCACTTCTTTCTTTATAGTTTTGGCCTCACCAAATGCACTCAATAGTAACAAAGTTAAACACTCCACAGCCATTGGAATTTAGTACTCCACAGCCGTCGACATCGTCTTCAATCGCCGCAACCTATCACTACTGCATAACACCGCTGCAGCGCTGCCAACGCAGTGACAAACTTCGCTCACTACTTGCTGAGCAACACCATCTACCGTCGCGCGCAACCGGACTACCATCGTCTGATTTTGTTCGCCACCATCATTGTAAGTTTATTCCCTTTATTTAGTGAACTGATTTGAATGGTTTATGAATTCTGATTTAGGATTTTTGATTTGTAAACTGATTTTATTTTGATTTAACACTCGCAAAAAATTAATTTGTGTTATGGATTTGTTAGTTTGGCTTGGTTTGCTTTTGATATAGGGAAACGAACTAAGCTTAACAAAGATGGAAAAATTAATTTTCTTTAACTGTTTTTTTTAATGGTCTTTTCTAATTTAGTGCTTTGTATTTGTTTAATGTTTAATGGTTTTGGTAATTGTGTTTAACATTGTTTAATGTTTTTTTTGTTTAAACCAATAACAGGTGCAATGGAAAGATTTTACAGTAGAACATCCACATTAGGACCATCTTCAGCTGGAATTCCCCAACCTACTTTTATTCCACCAATACCGAGTGAAATTTATTCAAGTGACATTCTTTGGGATCCGGCTGATAGGAAAAAAATTTCAGATTATCACCCTAATTAAAAAGACAATATAAGACGAAAATATTTGATTAAAGGACCATGTCAACCGCGTCTTAAAAAATACCGTGTAAGAATGTTTGGAAATAAGGAAGACGTTTTAATTCTGCAATAAGTTTGGTGAAATCAACCACTGCAACATTAAAAAATATGTGAAATGATGGGTTTGATGCACTTATATTGGATATCACCTCTTTTTGTGAGAATAATAACATTCTAATGGTGAACATGGAGGAAGTTTATGTTAATCCAAGAACCTGAAGACAGTACACCAATATCTCCAATCGCCATTATTACGAGTTTTTTTGTTTCAACATGGTTTTGGATATGCAAATTCAAGAGTTCGATGATCGTTTTAATGAAGTCAGTTCCGAATTGCTCACTTGTATGACAGGTTTGAATCCACATGATTCATTTTGTGACTTTGACCTATCAAAGTTACAGAAGTTGATCGGTTTCTATCCACATGATTTTAGCTTTAAAGATAGGTTTAATATTCTAAATGAACTTTCGGTTTACCCCACTTTTATGCAACAAGATGCAAGATTTGCTACTTTGAAGAGTATATCCGACCTTGCCAAAGTGATGGTGGAAAGCAATATGCATCTTAACTTTCCTTTGGTTTACCGGTTATTGAAGTTTTCATTGCTTTTGCCAGTTGCAACCGCAACGGTGGAGAGAAGTTTTACGGCGATGAAGCTTGTCAAGTTAGATTTGCGGAATCGGATTTCGGATGTATTTTTAAATGATTGTGAAATTTGCGCGCTTGAAAGAGAGGAATTTTCCAAGGTGACCAATGAAAGTATTATCAAACGTTTCTTAGTTATGTCCCCTCGTAGATTTCAATTGTCAAATGACATTTAGTTGAATGTTTTAATGTTATTCTACTTTTAAGTATTTATTATTATTATTATTAATTTACATAGTCAACGGACAACAATGCACCCCACTTGACTTCCGGGCGGGATCCGCCACTTTCTAGCAGATAGACAGGCTGTTATATTGCTGATAATGTGTTTTTTTTTGACAACTAGCCTGAATGTCTCGTCACAATAGATTGGTCCCCACTACACCCACTCATCCTCTCTTCTCGCTCTTCTGATTTTTCACTCCCAATTTTTCACTTCTTTCTTTATAGTTTTGACCTAGCATACCAAATGCACTGTGTAGTAAAAAAACATTAAACACTCTACAGCCACCGGAATTTAGTACTCCACAGCCGCTGGCATCGTCTTCAATTGCCGCAACTTATCACTGCTGCACAACACCGCTGCAGCACTGCCAACGCAGTGACGGGCTTCGCTCACTACTTGCTGAGCAACACCATCTACCGTCGCTCGCAAACGGACCACCATCGTCTGATTTCTCTCGCCGCCATTGTTGTAAGTTTATTCCCTTTATTTAGTTTGATTTTCCCAAATGGGTTTGATTTGATGAACTGATTTGAATGGTTTATGAATTCTGATTTGGGATTTTTGATTTGTAAACTGATTTTATTTTAATTTAACACTCTCAAAATATTAATTTGTGTTATGGATTTGTTAGTTTGGCCTGGTTTGCTTTTGATGGTTAACTGGGACAACAGGGAAACGAACTAAGCTTAACAGAGATGGAAAATTTTAATTTTCTTTAACTGTTTTGTTTAATGGTCTTTTCTAATTTAGTGCTTTGTATTTGTTTAATGTTTAATGGTTTTGGTAATTGTGTTTAACATTTTTTAATGTTTTTTTTTGTTTAACCCAATAACAGGTGCAATGGAAAGATTTTACAGTAGAACATCCACATCAGGACCATCTTCATTAGGACCATCTTTAGCTGAAATTGCCCAACCTACTTTTATTCCACCAATATCGAGTGAAATTGATTCAAGTGACATTCCTTGGGATCCGGCTGATAGGAAAAAAATTTCAGATTATCACCCTAATCAAAGAGACAATATAAGACGAAAATATTTCATTAAAGGACAATGTCAACCGCGTCTTAAAAAATACCGTGTAAGAATGTTTGGAAATAGGGGAAGACGTTTTAATCCCGATATAAGTTTGGTAAAATCAACCACTGCAACTTTAAAAAATATGAGAAATGATGGGTTTGATGCACGTACTTTGGATATCAGCTCTTTTTGTGAGAATAATAACATTCAAATGGTGAACATGGAGGAAGTTTATGTTTATCCAAGAGCCTGAAGACAGTACACCAATATCTCCAATCGCCATTTGTAACATCCGGTCTTCCAGGTATATTATTTTAATAGTTTAAGTTGAGATTTTTGGAAGGACTCGACGAGTTGCTGCCTCAACTCGTCGAGTAGGGTCGCGGCTGATGACTAGGATTAATGAGTGGACTCGACGAGTCGATGAGCCGACTCGACGAGTCAGCGCTGGAGACAGAAACCCTAATTTTCTCGGGCCTGGGCCTATTTAAAGGCACTTATAGCTTCCTTGACCCCCCATCAGTGCTATTCGTCCCTTGAGAGAAACCCTAGATTCATTTGTGAGCAAGAAAGGGAAAAAGGCTAATTTGAGTTCATTTCCTTGAGACGAAGATCAAGGGTGTTGCAAGGATCTCAGAAGAGAGTTGTGGATCAGTTTCATCTTCATTTCAAGCTTCAGATCTAGTATAAGCTCTTGCCTTCCTTGTGATTGAATAGATTTCCTTTGGTTGTGAAGTTAGGGCTTGTATCACCATTTTGATGGGGTTTTGGGTGCATCCAAACCCTTTTTCGAGTTATTCTATAGACCTGGACCTTGTAAGGTCCAGAGAACCACAAAGTAGAAAGCCATGGTTGAGTAACCTTGGAGCTTTGAAGCTTTGAAGCTTTAATGGAGTCATAATGGTATATAGAGCAATATACACCATGCATGAACCCCAAGTTCAGACCTTTACATGACTTTTGGATGCTAGAAGGCCAGATCTATGATTTAGAGTTCCAGATCTGACCTCAGGAGACCATATGAGTGATGCAATGGAGACGACTCACCGAGTCTATGAGATGACTCGACGAGTCGGATCGGGTTCGACCCAGTACCATTGACCCAGAGATAACTCGTCGAGTTGGGGGTCAACTCGATGAGCTGAGTGAATCCCTGTGAGAACAGTAACAAATACGATTGGGCTCGGCGAGTCACATGGGTGAAGTCGGCGATTCGGGTCAACCTGGTCTGTTGACTTCGTGTGTGGGTCAGTTAGGAACTTTTGGGAAATTGGGGGGGGGGGGGTAAAAGGGTCTTTTACCCATCCCAAGGGTTAGAGAATGAGCAAAGAGGGCTATAGTTGGAAAGAGTAAAAGTGTGTTATTAATTGAGATGCTCGTTTAATGTGTTAGGTGAAGGCTAGTCCGGATTATCAAGTGTGTATCTATTTCCTACTAGTCGCAAGGTGAGTCTTCTCACTATACCTACCTTGAGTGGTAACCTACGTGTGACCGGAGGGTCTTATGTGCATACTCTGTGTTTAAGATGTCATGTTATTTCTATTGAGATATTCTATTTTTGCTTGTGATATGTATGCTATGTTTATTTGAGTATTGAGTAGAGGGATCAGAGGATCCAACCTGAGTTATGGGACCGGAGGGTCCCACTGAGACACATTGACCGGAGGGTCTTATTGAGTTACAGCCTCGAGTGGCTAATGAGCTGTGTGTGGTATTTTGGGGAACTCACTAAGCATTTATGCTTAGTATGTTATGTGTTATGTGTTTCAGGTACTTCCGAGGACCGCGGAAAGGTACCAGCATGATTGTACACCTGCATCGAGAAGGAGTGATGACTTGGGATTTTGAATAAATGTTTTTGAAAATTTTGTGGATAATTATTATGTGAGATTTTTGGAAAGATGTGATATGTGTTTTATATTAATTTAAAAATGAAAATTTTGGTTGGAAAATTTACGTTGTTACAAGTTGGTATCAGAGCCTTGGTTTGAGGGATTCGGATACACCTTCGGGTATGTCTGGACTCAAACTGAGGATTTGAGAAAAAGTTTTCAAAGGGAACGATTTTTCTAAAAATGAGTAAGAGAATTTCAAGAGAAAAGCGGAAAGAAGCAGTGTGTACAATCAGCCAGCGCCCGAACGGTGATTTCCCAAAATACCTATATTCTATGTGTTATGAGATATTATGAGATATATTATGCATGCTAGAGAGTAGGCTAGGTATTTCATATCTTAGGAATAGAGTGGCCTGATTTTTGATGCCTTAGCTTAGGAGTTACTGCTGCTGTGAGTTGCTTTGAGAGCGAGTAGGTAGCAGAGAGTAGCATGCGTTCGGAGAGGCATAGAGTACTTGCGATCTGGGATCCAAGGAGGAGGACTTGGGATGAATACGGATGCGGTGTGAAAGGTAGTATTGGGCCCATAATACTGGAAGCACCGGATCGGTAAGCAGTCCAAGTAAGAATCTTTTGGGTGCTAAGGAACAAGTAGGGGTGAATGATCGAGTGCGAGTATTCTCGATCAAGTCTCTGATTATTTTGTGTTGTTTTTCAGAGAGACATCATGGTGGGTACGCGCCACAACCCAAGGGGAAGTGGTACCAGTGACGATGAGATACGCAGGATCATCCATGAGGAGGTGGCTGCAGCCATCCGAGCAGCGATTCCTGAGATGTTTGGGTCCATTAAGACCACCTTGATCGAGACATTTGACGAGCGATACGCTGCTGACACTGAGGCTACTGCTGCCGCCGCCACTGCAGCTATCGCCGCTGCTAGACCTCAGGGAGGTGATTCGTTGTTGTTCCGAGAGTTTAGCAACACGAAGCCACCAGAGTTTGACGGGACTCAGGACCCGATCGTTGCGATGAGGTGGATCTCTGATATCGAGGGTTGTTTCTATACATGTTCGTGTCCAGATCACTTGAGGGTTCAGTTTGCGTTGAACCAGCTTCGCTTGGGGGCAAAGGACTGGTGGAAGTTTGTGTTGGGTTTTGAGCATTCTAACACTCCTATGGTGTACATGCAACCCTAGAAACCTTGGATCTATGTTTTCTCTAAATACATGCAAATTATTTTCCAAGGTTTACTTCCTATCTAGCATGTTATGGGGAACTTGTAATACAAAACTCAAGTAGAATACCATACCTTTTAGTAGCTTGGATTCCTTGATGACTTTGTGAGCCTAGCACCCCAAATGCGATGCCTTAAATGCTTCACACAACACCACAATACTTGGAATAACCTTGAGAGAAGTTCACTACACGTCAAAATTGGCTAGCCCTCTTTGTTGCTTGTACAAGTGCCGATTTTGCTTACATAGGGTTCTTTATATAGTTGTGGCACAAGTAGGGTTACACCATGTAAACCCTAATTGTCATGGCTTTCCATATTCCATGATCCATGGGTTTATAACCTCCATGGACTATCCATAGAGCACCTTATGGGTTTTAACCCAATCCATACAAACCATGGATCATTAGCCCACTATACAAGAATAGATTATTTACACAATCAACCCCATATATTTAATTAGTTTCTTTTTGATCACTTAATTAATTCTAGATTAATTCTTTGATCAATACTAATTAAATAATATTATTAATATATTAGTACTTATAATATATTAATAACATTAAGTGTCCTTTCTCTCATTTTGGTCTATCCAAGTATTGCAATGCCATGCAACCCAAATGGACCATGCCGGGTCGGATCAAGTACATACCAAATATAGTTATGGACTTAGACACTATATCCAACAGTCTCCCACTTAGATAAGTCTACTAACTATAGTTGCAGATATGACTTCAGAATCCGACTAGCAATCGTAGCTCTTTCAAAGTCTCTTGGAACTAAGATGATGATGATGATGATACGCCATTTAAGATAAGTGATCATATAATCCTCTGCTCTCAAGATATCAGCCGGACAAATACATGGAACAATGTAGTACTTATTGTCCATCAGTTGTTTCTCGAACTCTGATCTGTTTGACATAGAACTAAATTGAACACATCAATTAGGTTCTGACCGGGCCTGGTACATAGGTCAAAACAAAATCATCGAGGGGCCCAGATATCTCTTCTAATCCTAGAAGGAACAGATAAACTTCGACTCATATGTTTGTACTGACTACTTATTGAATTATGCAAAAAAGCACGTTTTATAACATCAAGTTACCAATGCGTTTTCGTACAATCAATGTATAACCAACTCATAGTCAATAACTCATATCTCTAGGTTTGAAGATTTATATGATATTACTGTCTCACGATCACTCGAGATAAATTCCATGATACAAGTGAACGTGGGTTGAGTCCAATACTCAGAACTTATGAGCACTCATGAATGTTGCAGAAACCATTGCTATGTCTAATACACCTTTGACAATCTACACACCCAATTCATGACAGTCTTAATTCAATACCTACTTCCAAAGTATGACTGACTGTGGAGAGTTTGAATAATATAATTATCCTGGAAGTCAAAACATGCAAAATTGAAACAATAGTAAACAATTAACATAAGATAGTAACACTTTACTCATAAATAAACAACAACTTTTATTTAATCATCAAATGTCAATTACATTTTACAAGTTTCAAAACCTATCTAATTATTAAAACTAATATCATCCTTCAGCCCGATGCGCCTTGCATGTTGTAAATGCTTAACCCTACTCAGTCCCTTCGTGAGGGAATCTGTTGGGTTCTCATCTGATGATACCCTCTTAGCCACGAGGAGTCCTTCTTCTATTCGATGTCTAATGAAATGGTATTTTCTGTCAATGTGTCTGGATCTCCCGTGATCCCTTGGTTCCTTAGCTAAGGCAACCGCACTTTCGTTGTCACAGAAAATTTCCATTGGCTCTTTTATAGCTGGTACAACTCCAAGGTCTCCAATGAAGTTCTTTAGCCATATCGCCTCCTTTGCTGCCTCGCTTGCTGCTATATACTCTGATTCACAAGTTGAATCAGCTACCGTCTCCTGCTTGGAACTTTTCCAAGTAATTGTTCCTCCATTTAGGATAAAGACCCAGCCTGACTGAGAGCAGAAATTATCCCTATCAGTCTGAAAGCTAGCATCGCTATATCCTACCACTCTCAAGTCGTCACTGCCACTAAGGGTAAGGACCCAGTCCTTAGTCCGTCGCAGATACTTGAGAATGTTATTTACCGGAGTCCAGTGAGCCTTGCCAGGGTTCCCTTGATATCTACTGACCATGCTCAAAGCAAAGGCCACATCAGGGCGAGTACAGGTCATAGCATACATGATTGAGCCCACAGCGGAAGCATATGGTACATGACTCATCTCAGCTATCTCAGCCTCTGTACTCGGACTCTGAGTCTTACTCAGTTTGGTGTTACTCTGAATCGGTAATTCCCCTTTCTTGGAATCCTGCATACTGAACCTCTTCAGTACCTTATCCAAGTAAGTACTCTGACTAAGTCCAATTAGTCTCTTACTCTTGTCTCTCAGTATCATTATCCCTAGGATATCGGCAGCTTCCCCAAGGTCCTTCATAACGAAACACTTCCCAAGCCAAGACTTAACCTCCTGCAAGGTTGGGATGTCATTTCCTATAAGTAGTATGTCATCCACATACAACACCAAAAAGCTAAGTATGCTCCCACTAGCCCTAACATATACACACGACTCATCCTCACTCCTCGAAAAACCAAACTCTTTGACTTTCTCGTCGAAGCAAAGATTCCATCTGCGAGGTGCTTGTTTCAATCCATAGATGGATTTCTCAAGCTTATGTTGGATAAGGTGTCTAAGTCCATAACTATTTCTGGTATGTACTTGACCCGACCCGACATGGTCCATTTCGGTTGCATGGCACCATGCAATTGGATAAACTAAAATGAGAGAAATAACACTTATGGTTTATTAATATATTATAAGTTCTAATATATTAATAATATTATTTAATTAGTTTGATCAAGAATTAATTTAGAATTAATTAAGTGATCAAAAGATAACTAATTAAATATATGGGTAGATTATGTAAATCTTCCATATCTTATATAGTGGGCTAAGAGGCTCCATGGATTATCAAGTTGGGTTCCACCCATAGGATGCTCCATGGGAGTTACAAACCCATGGGTCATGGAAATGAAGAGTCATGACACATTAGGGTTTACATGGTGTAACCCTAGATGTGTCAACACTATATAAGAAACCCATTCTCCACCAAAATTGGCGACACATAAGAAACAAGAGGGCTAGAGCCGATTTTGCAAGTGTAAGATTCTCTCAAAGTTTACTCCTTTGCATTTGGTGTTGTGTGAAGCATTTGAGGCATCACACTTAGGGTGCTAGGCTCACAAGGTTTCAAGGATCATAATCAACAACAAGGTAAGTTATTCTATCTTTCATTCAAGTTAAAAATGTTCCCCATGTATGCTAGATAGGAATATAACCTTGGAATTCAACTTTGCATGATTATTAGACAAACATAGATCCAAGGTTATTAGGGTTGTATGTACACTTAGGAAGTGTTAGAATGCTCAAAACCCATTAGTGGTATCAGAGCCTAGGTTTGTTTGTTGTTGTTGTTTTTTTTTTTTTTTTTTTTTTTGGGTGCAAACAGCTTGAAAAAAAATCGTTTTTCTGTTTTCTGCTCGTATGAAAGTTTGCACATTTGTTGCTGGAAATGGACTAGAAATATTACCCTAAACTGTTTTGATGTTTTAAAGCTTGTTTTAGATGGTGTAATGTTTATGCTAATCCATTTACAATGGCAATTATTAAAATTACAAGTTTTTTTAAGTGTAATTTTTTGATTCTTGAAAGTGTTCATATTCATGTTCTTGAACTTATGAAGATTAGATGATCATAGGAATTGTTTGTAACCTTCATGGTAGTTTAATTCATGATCATAATGTGTTTTAATGGAGTCCATAACTTGTCCTCAAGTTATGGAAAACCAAAAGTCTCACTTTTATTAAAGCCACTAAAAGAACACAAGAGTTATAAAAATGAAGAGTCTTCATTTTTATTACTCAATTAATTCATAAGTTATAAGAAATGAAAAGTTTTGGAAGTTTACAAAACTTGCCCTCAAGTTTTGGAACATGTAAAGTCTTGATTAAAACTTTAGTTCCAACCCTTAGAATTTTAAAAGTTAAAATTCAACCCTTATACTTTATAATATTATAAGTTACTAATATATATATGTATAACGTCAAGTCGTCTTACCGCTAGTACGCCTCATTCACGAAACCGATCTATAAGGGGGGTATAAGGTTGTTGCCTATAAAATGGCAACTTAATGGGTGTCCACTCTCACCCACCGCTTCCTTGATCGGTGGAGGGTCGTTAGCCGAACGGGTAGGACAAGGACTTATAAATTCTCATTAAAAGTATGATGAATATTATAATGTAACTAAATGCTTTTATTAAATTCCCAATCTTAGTTACTTTAGGAAAATGTGAATAAGGTGCTAATCCATGAAATTACACTTTACACTTTGTTTAAGTCATTGGTAGAGCGTGTGTGGTTAACCGGCACACTAACTTGGACTTAACAAGGTAGGTAAAGGGTGACTTAAGGTTTACCATAGCATCGGTGGATCGTGTGTGGTTTACCGGCACATCGATTGAGTGATAAACCTTGAGGGTACCAAGTGATTTGCATGGTTACTTCACACCTCGTTTTGTGATCCTCGGTATCCCAGTCACAAAACTTGGAGGGCACACTCGAGATTGAAACATGCCTTTGAAAAGTTCATTGAATCTCAAAAGAATCTAGGAATTTCTAAGAACCAATTAAAAACCTAATATTTATATTTCGTTTTTCATGGTGGAAATTGGTGAATCGTCATTCACCTACCTTTCAAATATGTTATAGCTTGGATTACGGCATACCTCTTCTAAGTTATAATATATTGTGATTGGATCCTAGCCTTAATATTACATTTGGGTGTTTTATTAAGGACTCTCTTAATATCTAAACTAATCTTGTTCTCTTCTTTCAGATGTCTTCAAACAATGCTGCTTCTGGCTCTAATCCTAATGGCTCCTTTACCCTTATGAACTTGTGTGGGAAAGTCACATTTGATGGATCTAACTTCAATGAATGGATCAGAAACATCAGGATGATTACCCGCTACGAGGACAAAGAATATGTCCTTGACAAGGAGCTTAAGGAGATTGATGAGACCACTGCAACTCCCCAGGAGATCGCTGACTTCCGGGCACATGAAAGGGATGCTACAAAAGTGGCATGCATCATGTTGGCCACCATGACAGCGGAACTCCAAAAGTCCTATGAGGACTTCTACCCTTTTGAAATGCACCAAGATCTGATGGAAAGATACCATCAAAGTGCACGACAAGAGAGGTATGAAATCATATGCTCTATCATAACAACCATGATGAAGGACGGGGAATCCGTCACGAGCCACATGCAGAAAATGCAAAGGTATGTGGATCGGTTGCTGAAGCTTAATGTGAACTTCCCTGAGGAGCTTGCAATAGATATCATTTTGCACTCCTTACCATCGTGCTATAATCAATTCCGCATGACATATCACATGAATAAGGAAGAGGTCACACTCAGCAAACTTCAGGGACTCCTCAAGACTGCAGAAACAGGTCTTAAGGGTAAGTCGGTTGTTAACACTCCTACTCCAAACTCCGCCCCGAGTTTGGCAATCGGGAAAGGTAGAGGGAAGAAGAGGAAGAGCTCTTCGAAGGGTACCAAGGCTAGGACCCTTGATGGCTCTTCTTCAAGTGGAACCAAGAAAGGTTTTGTCACTCCTTCTTCTGACCCTAAAGAGGCTGAATGCTTCTATTGCCATGAAAAGTCACATTGGAAGCGGAACTGCCCAAAGTACCAGCAAGATGTGAACGATGGGAAAGTTAAACCCAACCATGCAGGTATTTACACTATCTTATCTAATAACTCACCCCATTCTAACTCTTGGGTCCTTGATACCGGTTGTGGTATTCATATCTGTTCTGATTTGCAGGGACTAAGAAGAAGTGAGAATGTGGAGCATGGAAGAATAAACTTAATCATGGGGAATAGGAAAGCTTTACCTGTCACCAAGATTGGAGTTTATACTTTATCGCTAAGTAGTGGGTTTAGTTTAGATTTGAATAAACGTTGTTATTCGCCAGAAATGGCAAGAAATATTATTTCCTTTCATGCATTGTATAAACAAGGTTTCACCTTTTCATTTGATAATGAAGTTGGTTCGATTAATGCTTTCTTCAATAATGTTCTTTATTTTAAAGCATTACCTTGTGATGGTGTGTATGAAACTGTATCTGTGGTTGATGACTTAGGAAATAATGTATTGTGTATTGATTCTGTTAATGATAATAACTTGGATAAAGCATCATTATGGCATTGTCGTCTTGGACATATAAGCAAGAAACGCATAGGCCAACTCCAAAAGGATGGAGTATTGGAGTCATTTGACCTAAAGTCAGATGATAGTTGCGAATCATGCTTACTTGGAAAAATGACAAAGTCACCCTTCACAGGTTCTTGTGAGAGGGGTGAAGGTTTGTTGGATCTTATACACACGGATGTGTGTGGGCCCTTCAAACATGCCACAAGGGATGCTAATCGTTATTATTTGACTTTTACTGATGATTACAGTAGATATGGATATGTCTACTTAATCAAGCATAAGTCAGAGACTTTTGAGAGGTTTAAAGAGTTTAAACAGGAAGTCGAGAATCAATTAGGCAGGAACATTAAGATGCTTCGATCCGATCGAGGTGGTGAGTATCTTAGTTCAGAGTTCCTCGACTATCTTAGGGAATGTGGGATTGTCTCACAATTGACACCTCCCAGGACACCGCAGTTGAATGGTGTAGCTGAGAGGCGTAATCGAACCTTGTTGGATATGGTTCGTTCCATGATGAGTCGAGCTTCGCTACCAATCTCATTTTGGGGGTATGCCTTAGAGACTTCCGCCCATATCCTTAATCTAGTTCCCACAAAGAAAGTTGCCAAAACTCCTCATGAGATGTGGACTGGTAAAGTACCCAAACTAGACCACACTAAGATTTGGGGTTGCGAGGTTTTCGTGAGACGCGAGACTCATGATAAGCTAGAAGCTCGAAGTGAGATGTGTATTTTCATCGGCTACCCACATAAATCCTTTGGTTACCTCTTCTACAGACCTAGTGAGAATGTGGTGTTTGTAGCTAGGAGGGCTTTCTTTCGAAAGAGAGAGTTCATAAGCCAAGGAGACAGTGGGAGGCAAGTTGACCTTGAAGAAATTCAAGAGTCAAGTGGTGAAGGAACTTCAAACCCTAGCACTCAACTTGAGGAGGAAACTGCTGTTGAGCCAATTGAAAAGTCTGTACCTCTGAGGCGTTCCACAAGGGTTAGGAATACACCTGAGCATTAATATGGATTCCATATTACTGCGGAAGGTGATACACTTATCAGTGATGAGACACTGAAAGGTCTGGATGAACCTAACAGTTACGCGGAAGCCATGGCAGGCCCTGAGTCAGCCAAGTGGAAAGAGGCAATGGACAGTGAGATACAGTCCATGTATGACAATCAAGTTTGGAACTTGGTTGAGAATGTACCAGGTCGTAAGACTGTAGGGTGCAAATGGATCTTCAAGAAGAAGACCAACATGGATGGTAATGTACACACTTATAAGGCACGACTGGTTGCAAAGGGTTTCTCACAAACTCCGGGAGTTGATTATGATGAGACCTTTTCTCCAGTGGCCAAGATTAAGTCTATTAGGGTTCTGTTAGCCATAGCTGCATTTCATGACTATGAAATATGGAAAATGGATGTCAAAACCGCTTTCCTTAATGGAAAGTTGGCTGAGGATGTTTACATGAGTCAGCCAGAGGGTTTTGTCAATACAGAGTACCCTAATAGAGTGTGTAAGCTTGATAAATCCATTTATGGGTTAAAGAAAGCACCTCGCAGATGGAATCTTTGCTTTGATGAGAAAGTCAAAGAATTTGGCTTTTCTAGGAGTGAAGATGAATCTTGTGTATATGTCAAGGCTAGTGGGAGTATAGTCAGCTTTTTGGTATTGTATGTGGATGACATACTACTCATAGGAAATGACATCCCAACTCTGTAGGAAGTTAAGTCCTGGCTTGGGAAGTGTTTCTCTATGAAGGACCTAGGAGAAGCTGCCTATATTCTAGGGATAAGGATCTTGAGAGACCGGAGTAAAAGACTAATTGGACTTAGTCAGAGTACCTACTTGGATAAGGTGCTGAAGAGATTCGGCATGCAGGACTCCAAGAAAGGAGAGTTACCCATCCAGAGTAACGCCAGATTGAGTAAGACACAAAGCCCTAGTACTGAGGCTGAGATAGCAGAAATGAGTCGAATACCTTATGCTTCGGCTGTAGGATCGATCATGTATGTTATGACGTGTACTCGACCTGATGTAGCATTTGCTTTGAGCATGGTTAGCAGGTATCAGGGGAACCCTGGCAACGCACACTGGACTACGGTAAAGAATATCCTCAAGTACCTACGGAGGACTAGGGACTGGGTCCTTACCCTCGGTGGGAGTGAAGACTTGAGAGTTGTAGGGTATAGTGATGCTAGCTTTCAGCCTAATAGGGATAATTTCCGCTCTCAGTCAGGCTGGGTCTTTACCTTAAACGGAGGAGCAATTTCTTGGAAGAGTTCCAAGCAGAGACAATGGCTGATTCAACTTGTGAATCAGAGTATATAGCAGCTAGCAAGGCAGCAAAGGAGGAAATATGGCTGAAGAACTTCATTGGAGACCTTGGAGTTGTACCAGCTATTAAAGAGCCAATGGAAATTTTCTGTGATAGTGAAAGTGCAGTTGCCTTAGCCAAGGAACCAAGGGATCATGGGAGATCCATACACATCGACAGAAAATACCATTTCATCAGACATCGAATAGAAGAAGGAATCCTCGTGGCAAAGAGGGTATCATCGGATGAGAATCCAGCAGATCCCCTCACGAAGGGACTGACTCGGGTTAAGCATCTCCAGCATGCTCGGAGCATAGGGCTGAAGGATGATATTAGATTTAGTAGTTAGATAACCTTGAAATTTGTAAAGTGTAATTGATATTAGATGATGAATAAAAGGTGTTTTATTTATGAGTAAAGTGTTGCTATCTCTTGTCAATCGTTTACTATATTTCTTTTGCATGTTTTGACTTCTAGAATAATTATGTTTGGTATATCATATTATTCGAACCTCCACAGTCGGTCATATGTCGGAAGTAGGTATGAATCATGACTGTCATGATTGGTTGCGGAGGTCTAAGTTGTTGGACATGGCTACAACACTCATGAGTGCTCATAAGTTCTAAGCATTGGACTCAACCCACGCTCACTGGAATCACTTCATGGAATTTATCTCGAGTGATCGTGAGACGGTAATATCATATAAGTCTTCAAACCTAGATATATGATTTGTTACTTATGAGTTGGTTATGCATTGATTGTACGTTAACGCATTGGTAACTCGATGTTATAAGACGTGCTTTTGTGTATAATTCAATGAGTGGTAGAACAAACATATGAGTCGAAGTTTATCTGTTCCTTCTTGGATTAGAAGCTGATATCTGGGCCTCTCGATGATTTTGTTTTGACCTATGTACCGGGCCCGGTCAGAACTAAGTTGATGTGTTCAATTAAGTTCTTTGTCAAACAAATCGGAAATCGGGAAACAAACTGCTGGATAATAAGTAAGACATTGTTCCATGTATTTGTCCGGCTGATATCTAGAACAGAGGATTATATGATCACTTATCTTAAATGGCGTATCATCATCTTCTCAGTTCCGAGAGACCTTGAAAGAGCTACGATTGCCGATCGGTTCCTGAAGTATTGCAGTTATAGTTATTAGACTTATCCAAGTGGGAGACTGTTGGATAAGGTGTCTAAGTCCATAACTATTTCTGGTATGTACTTGACCCGACCCGGCATGGTCCATTTGGGTTGCATGGCACCATGCAATTGGATAAACTAAAATGAGAGAAATAACACTTATGGTTTATTAATATATTATAAGTTCTAATATATTAATAATATTATTTAATTAGTTTGATCAAGAATTAATTTAGAATTAATTAAGTGATCAAAAGATAACAAATTAAATATATGGGTAGATTATGTAAATCTTTCATATCTTATATAATGGGTTAAGAGGCTCCATGGATTATCAAGTTGGGTTCCACCCATAGGATGCTCCATGGGAGTTACAAACCCATGGGTCATGGAAATGAAGAGTCATGACACATTAGGGTTTACATGGTGTAACCCTAGATGTGTCAACACTATATAAGAAACCCATTCTCCACCAAAATTGGCGACACATAAGAAACAAGAGGGCTAGAGCCGATTTTGCAAGTGTAAGATTCTCTCAAAGTTTACTCCTTTGCATTTGGTGTTGTGTGAAGCATTTGAGGCATCACACTTGGGGTGTTAGGCTCACAAGGTTTCAAGGATCATAATCAACAACAAGGTAAGTTATTCTATCTTCCATTCAAGTTTAAAATGTTCCCCATGTATGCTAGATAGGAATATAACCTTGGAATTCAACTTTGCATGATTATTAGACAAACATAGATCCAAGGTAAGTTATTCTATCTTCCATTCAAGTTTACACACCTTATTAGGGTACTCTGTACTAACAAAACCCTCTGGCTGACTCATGTAAACATCCTCAGCCAACTTTCCATTAAGGAAAGCGGTTTTGACATCCATTTGCCATATTTCATAGTCATGAAATGCACCAATGGCTAACATAACCCTAATAGACTTAATCTTTGCTACTAGTGAAAAGGTCTCATCATAATCAACTCCCGGAGTTTGAGAATAGCTCTTTGCAACCAGTCGCGCCTTATAAGTGTGTACATTACCATCCATGTCAGTCTTCTTCTTGAAGATCTATTTTCACCCGACTGTCTTACGACCTAGTACATTGTCAACCAAGTTCCAAACTTGATTGTCATACATGGACTGTATCTCGCTGTCCATAGCCTCTTTCCATTTAGCAGCCTCAAGGCCTGCCATGGCTTCCATGTAGCTGTTAGGTTCATCCATACTTACCAGTGTACTATCACTGATAAGCATATCACCTTCCTCAGAGGTATGAGCTCTTTAGTCGGATCAACAGGAGTTTCCTCCTCAGGTTGGTCACTAGGGTTTGAGGTTCCTTCACCACTTGACTCTTGAATTTCTTCAAGGTCAATTTGCCTCCCATTGTTTCCTTGGCTTATGAACTCTCTCTCACGAAAGACTCCTCTTGTAGCTACAAAGACCACTTTCTTACTAGGTCTATAGAAGAGGTAACCAAAGGATCTTTGTGGGTAGCCGATGAAAATACACCTCTCACTTCGAGGTTTGATCTTATCATGAGACTCACGCCTCACGAACGGCTCGCAACCCTAAATCTTGATGTGGTCTAAATTGGGAACTTTCCCAGTCCACATCTCATGAGGTGTTTTGGCAATCTTTTTAGTAGGGACTAGATTCAGGATATGGGTGGCAGTCTCTAAGGAATACCCCTATAATGAGATTGGTAACGAAGCTCGACTCATCATGGAACGAATCATGTCCAACAAGGTTCGATTGCGCCTCTCAGCCACACCATTCAGCTGTGGTGTCCTAGGAGGTTTCAATTGTGAGACAATCCCACATTCCTTAAGATAGTCAAGGAACTCGATACTAAGATACTCTCCTCCCCGATCGGATCGGAGCATCTTGATGTTCCTGCCCAGTTGATTCTCCACTTCCTGCTTAAACTCTTTGAATTTCTCAAAGGTTTCTGATTTATGCTTGATTAAATAGATATATCCATATCTACTATAATCATCAGTAAAAGTCACATAATACCGATTAGCATCCCTTGTGGCAGTTTTGAAGGGTCCACACACATCAGTGTGTATTGTTGGGTTTTGAGCATTCTAACACTCTTATGGTGTACATGCAACCCTATAAACCTTGGATCTCTGTTTTCTCTATTATACATGCAAATATTAACTATTCCAAGGTTTCATCCTAACTAGCATATTATGAAGCACCAATACTACAAAGTTCTAGTTAGATGACATACCTTTTGATGTAGCTTGATGTCTTCAAGCTTTAAGAGCTTAGCCCCAATAGTGTGGAAGCCTCAAATGGAATCACAAATCACCAAAACACCTTGGAAGAACTTGAGAGAATATGTATGCACACTAAAATCGGCCCACTCTTATTTTCACACACATGTGTCAATTTTGTGAGCCAAGGACCCCCTTTATATATTATGGAGGATTAGGGTTACATCCATGTAAACCCTAATACCCATGACCTTTCATTTACATAGGATCCATGGGTTAAAAGCTCCATGGACCATCCATGAAAGCTTAGCCCAACCTAAATGAACTTGGCCCATTCCATATATATAAGAGTCCATATTTAATTAGTTCTTTTTGATCACTTAATTAATTCTAAATTAATTCTTGATCAATACTAATTAAATAATATGATTCCATATTAATATATTATAACTTATAATATATTAATATAAATCATAAATATACTATTCTCAAAAGACTATCCATATAAATTGTGCCGGTGAAGTGCAACCCAAATGGACCATGCCGGGTCAGGTCAAGTACATACCAAATATAGTTATGGACTTAGACATTAATCCAACAATCTCCCACTTGGATAAGTCTAAAACTATTATTGAGTATGACTTCAAAACCTAACTGGCAATCGTAGCTCTTAAAGCCGCTGTCGAACTCTGACCTTGTCAATGACTTGTCCATTAGATAAGGGATCATATATTCCTCCATTCTAGATATCATATGGACTGAGACATGGATTATAATCATTCTCTCTGTCCATTTGTTGTTTCCCGATTTTCGATTTATGATGACTGACTGATTGAACAAATCAAATCAGTCCTGGCTTGGCCAAGCAGTCACATGTGTCATCGCTAAATCATTGAGGGGCCCACATATATCGTTTTTATCCCAAAGGTAAAAGGAATGGATAAACTTCGACTCATATGGCTTTTTCTACTACTTGTTGAATCATACACAAAGGCACGCTTTATAACATCGAGCAGTAGTAGGAGTAGGAATAACTCCTGATTTACTTTTAAGGCCACTTTCAGCGGTCCTTAAAAGTCCTTGAAGCTTACTTAGTGTGACTTCCTCCTTGTTCATATGATAAGTCATACGAAACTGATCATAACTTGTAGGTAAGGAATGGAGAATGATGTCAATCGCCATGTCCTCAGGAAAGTCCACATTAAGCTTCAGTAACCGGTCCACGAACCTTTGCATTTTCTGCAAGTGACCGGTGAGGGGTTCTCCCTCTTTCATCCTAGCTGTTATCATGGAGGAAATGATTTCATACCTCTCCCGAAGAGCACTCTGATGGTACCTATCCATCAGATCCTGGTGCATCTCAAAAGGGTAGAAATCTTCATAGGATTTTTGGAGTTTTGCTGTCATTGTGGCCAACATGATGCAAGACACCTTAGTGGCATCTTTCTCATGGGTAGTGTACTCAGCAATCTCCTCAGGAGTAGCAGTTGACTCATCGATAACCTTTAGCTCCTTATCTAGGACATACTCTTTGCCCTCATAGCGAGTAATCATTCTGATGTTGCTAATCCATTCATTGAAATTGGAACCATCAAAAGTGACTTTCCCACACAAGTTCATTAGGGAAAAGGAGCCTATAGGGTTTGAGCCAGTAGCAGTGTTGGAAGAAATATGAAAAAGAAGAAAGGCAAGTTTTATTAGATAAATATTCCTTAATAAGTCACCCAAATGAAGTATTAAGGCTAGGATCCAAGCTATAAAATATTTGAAGGTAGGTAAATGACGATTTACCAATTTCCACCACGAAAACGAAATAGATTATTAAGTTTTATTGGATTTGAAATTCCTAGTTCTTTTGAGATACATTGAACTTTTAATGGCATGTTTGAATCTCGATTGTTCCCTCTCAGGTTTGTGACTAGGATGCCGAGGATCACAAACAAGGTGTGAATAACCATGCAAATTGACTAGGTACCCTTAACTTTTATCACCTAATCGATGTGTCGGTTAACCACACGCACTCCACCGATCTATGATAAAATTAAGTTACCCTTTGCCACCCTTACTAGTCCTTGTTAGTGTGCCGGTTAACCACACGCACTCCACTAACGACTTGGTAAGGTACAAAGTGTAATTTCATGGGTTAGCACCTATTTCACATTTTCCTAAAGTAACTAAGATTGGGAATTATTAAAGTGTAGTTACTTTATAATTTCATTATACTTTTAATGAGGATTTAAATTCCTTGTCCTACCCGTTCGGCTAACGACCCTCCACCAGTCAAGGAAGCGGTCGGTGAGAGTGGACACCCATTAAGCTGTAATTTTATAGGCAACAACCTTATACCCCCCTTATAGACCGGCTTCGTGAATGAGGACTACTAACGGTAAGACTGACTTATTCTTATACATATCCATATATTTAAACTTTTAATATAATAATAGTATAAGGGTTGAATTTTAAAATTTTAAAATTCTAAGGTTCATTTTGGAAATTAAAGTATTAGGGTGTAAGACTTTACAAATTCCAAAACTTGAGGGTAAGTATTGAAACTATTCAAGACCTTTCATTTCATAACTTATGAGTTTAATGGTTCATAAAAATGAAGACTCTTCATTTTATGTAACCTCTTATTCTTTAATAACACTTTTAACGAACTGACTTTTGGTTATCCATAACTTGAGGACAAGTTATGGATTCCATCATTATCCATTAAGATCAAGAATCACACTTACAAGCAAGTTACACATAATTCCTATGATCTTCTAAAACTCATAAGAACATGAACATTCATATCAAAATTTCAAGAATCATATTAACACATATAAAACATGAAATTTTTTATATTAACCATTGTAAATGAATTAGCATAAGCATTACACCATCTAGAACAAGTTTTAAAACACCAAAATAGTTTAGGGTAATGTTTCTAGTCCATTTCCAGTAGCAAAACTCGAAAATCTGCATTCAGGTCGTCCTACTCGTCGAGTGCAAGAACCTACTCGACGAGTAGGATGAATTTTCACATGGACTCGGCGAGTTCATGCTGCAGAGTCCAAATTTTTGAGCTTTTTCAACAAGTTTGCATCAAGTATCAAGTAAACAAGCCTAGGCTCTGATACCACTGTTGGGTTTTGAGCATTCTAACACTCCTATGGTGTACATGCAACCCTAGAAACCTTGGATCTATGTTTTCTCTAAATACATGCAATTTTGATTTTCCAATGTTTACTTCCTATCTAGGATGTTATGGGGAACTTGTAATACAAAACTCAAGTAGAATAACATACCTTTTAGTAGCTTGATGTCGCACCCCCAAACCATAACGGCGGAACGTTCGGGGGTGGAGGACTTTAGGTAAGTATCACAACACATGTAACATAGTAATCAAAGTACAAACAACCATTGCATTAATAAGTATAAGTTTTACATAAGTGTTTAAACATTACATATTCAAACACTAAAGTAGGTACAACAGAAGACAAGAGTCGCAATACTGTACTAGGTAGTCTTCTCAAAAGCTTCGGGAGTGTACCTGTCTACTGGATTCCTGAGAATACAAGTTATTTTGAAAGAGTAGATCAACATTTAAGCCGGTGAGTTCATAAGTATTTTAGTTCTGTTAAGTATACCCTAAGTTCTTTGAATAAGTTCATTGGTTTCTCTAGGAAATCCTATATTTTCTGAGATGCTAGATTGATAACCTCAATAGTTTCCCTCTGTAATTACTTAGTTTATACTGATTATACATAACACAATATCGAATGGACAGTTAATTGGGTGCATCTGCCCTAAGCCCACAACCAAACAAGGAACAGGAAGTAAGGCGGAAGTCACACATTTCACTGTCAATCGAATATTACTAATGTATAACTATGATGTAATAACTAAGGAATTATAGAATTAACCACTAAAGGTCTTTTATGTTATACTAGTTTACAGAGATTGAATGACTAAGTTCCATTTGATAAGTGGTTTAATCCCATAAACCGTTCTCTTTGTATTACTGTTTTGTATTTGTATTCCTTTCTGAAAACTTGTATTTGAGAGTGTGCCTGGCTCCACCAGGTGTTAATGAAAACTGTATTAAACCATTGTATTTTGTATTCTATAAACTGCTACTTTGAAGGTGTACTTTCGTTTATTTGTTTATACACTTAACGTATTGTTAATATCTTTTTAATGAGTAGTTATTATAACCATACTATGATGAATGGCCTGAAACAAACGCTTTGTGGGCGTTTAAACTGGTGATAACAATTGTCACTCATCAGCGTGTATGCCGGACTGTAGCTAGCAGCCTGAGTGCGGGGTTGTCAATCCCGATATAGATCTACACACACTTGTTTCGATCCCCGACTGGAGATTCTAGTTATAATGTCAGGACTTTCCTATGTTGTCTAAAATGAATTAAACAACCTGAATATAGAGTCTCATAAAAAGCATATTAAACGTTACATGTATATTAGTTTTGAAAACCCAATCATTCTGAAATAATGATTGACAGTATATTCTTGAATCAAAACCCTAATTTCTTGTAAAATAGTGTATTCTAGTATACTTAAATCATGAATTATTACCTCGTGTTTGCTAACTCTGGTACTCTGTATAGTACCATTGCTAATGCAAACGCGGAATTGTGTATTATTACCTCGTGTTTGCTAACTCTGGTACTCTGTATAGTACCATTGCTAATGCAAACTCGGCAGGATGTATTATTACCTCTTGTTTGCTAACTCGGGCACTCTGTATAGTAACTCTGCTAATGCAAACCCGGCATTACCACATGTTTGCTAACCCTGGTACTCTGTATAGTACCTTTGTTAATGCAAACTAGGTATGATGTATCTTTACTTCTTTAATATGTTGTTCGTATATTAAAGGTATTATACATATCTTGGTATAGTTGAATGAATTTTGGTAATTTCCTTGGGAAGTATACAGTCGTGAATCATACTTGTATATTTAGTTTTGAATCATAAATTATACCGATTATAATTTATATGTTCTATCTGATTAGCAAGAATTCTCATGGAATATCACCTTTGCTCAGCCTGATACAAAGGTAATGATACTAAAAGGAGTAACCTTTTAGACTCATATATGTATAATATATATATATATATATATATATATATATATATATATATATATATATATATATATATATATATAATTAAGAAGGAAACGACCTTCGGACAAATAACACAACCTTAATTCCACATCCAAACAAGGAAAATGATATAAGATAATTCATTAGTCCTAAGCCCTTCAAGTCTTATTTATATATTTATACATATATAAACATGATTTTGGCATTTATAATTTGAAATAGTTTATAAAACATTTTTCAAAGAATTTAACATGGCTTTACGTTATTTTGGAAGTATTTGGTAATTCTTAAAAGCATACGGAAACTTTCTGTGTGATTATTATCACACACAGTTATTAACACAATTTATTATTGTGTTAAACTTGTATTCCCCCTAAAAAGCATTTAAAACCATTTAAAAAGATATATTATAGGGGTATGAACTCACTTGATAAGCGGTGATTCGCGCAGCGTTTCCTTTCCCGGAAAAGAGTTTGTTTGACGAAAAACCGGCTCAAACTGGGCAGAGTTTCGACAGGAGCGAGGATGAATTCTCGAGAATTCCAGGGCTTGCTTCAGGCTTTAGACACGATACCGGGGCCTTGGGGGCCGTAAGAAAGTCGAGGGGGTGAAAATGTGAAATTGGGTGAAAAATGGGGTGAAAAAGTCCTCTTAGCCGAGGAGTCTCGCACCCTTTATATATGGGTGCGAGGGTGCGGTCCGAGATGGTGAGTCAGCAGCCACCTGGCGAGGGTGAGGAGTCAGCAGGACACGCGTCGGACATGCGGAGTGTACACGTGCGAGGCTCGGACCCGGTGGGTAGGCGGTGGCTTCGGTTCGGACAGCTGGGGGCTTCGGATTGGACCGGACTTCGGTCCAATGGGAGAAGGCCACGCATGCGAAGGGTCATCCGAGGAGTGTCTCATGCGAGTGATGTCCGAAGCTTATTGGACCTCGGCTGCGGTCCACTCAGAAGGGGACACGTGAACTGCGGTGCAACCAGAGGATGACACATGGAGGTTTGCACGTGATGATGACGTGTCCGAAGAGTGACATGCGAAATTTCTCGGTTATCCAAAATTTCTCGATTTTTGTGCCAAAAACTTGCGAAATTCATAACTTTCGCATACGAGCTCCGTTTTTGACGTTCTTTGTATGCACGCGTAGGTAAAATCATACCCTACGACTTTCGTTTAGACTTCGTCGGCTGGGTTTGAATTTATTTTTAATATTATTATTTTAAACAGACCGGGAAGGGAATCCGTTAAAAATTCATAACTTCTTCATCCGACGTCCGTTTTTCGTCTGTCTTTTTACCGTTGTGCTACTTTTGACGAGTCCTTCGATTCTCGTTTAAGTTGCGTCGGCTAAATATCAATCAATTTATATTTCGAATTTTTAGCTGTCTACTGCTAAACCGAAACTTCGAAAAATCATAACTTCCTCATACGAAGTCGGATTTTCACGTTCTTTTTATGAACGTTCTCGGTTTAACATATTCTACAACTTTTATTTAGATTGTTAAGGCTAAAAAGCCTTTTATCGAAAATTCACTTTTTACACTGAACAGTGTTTTGCCGGTTTTACCGCGGATTTTTGATTGGTCATAACTTCTTCGTTATAACTCGGATTTCAGTGTTCTTTATGTTTTTGGAAACCTTGTTATAAACTCTACCACTTGGTTCATCCCAATTATGATTATTGATCAATTTATTTTTGACCAAACTTTGACTGGCGTCACATTATCCCCCCGTTAGAGGGAATTTCGTCCCGAAATTAAGTCTAAAGTGATACTCATGGACTAGGTCTAATCTTTCCTATCCCAAGTGAATTCAGGTCCCTGGTTTGTAATCCAGCGAACCTTCACTAACGGGATGAGACTTAGCGTGGTTCTTTAGATTTCCATATCCATGGTTTTTATTGGTTATACTACAGAGTGTAGACTTTTATTTAACTTGATTTCATCGAGTGAAATAACAAGTGTTTTATCGGATAGACGCCTCTTTAGATTAGATATGTGAAAGATGGGATGAGTGTTATTAAGTTTTTGGTGGTAGTTTAAGTTTATATGTACAAGACCGATTCTGGTAATAACCTCAAATGGTCTTATGTACTTTGAGTTTTGTATTTTACGCTTTCTCAAGCGCATCTTGTCCTTCCTGAGTGAGACCTTCATATGACAAGGTCATTAATCCTGGAATTCCAAGGGTTTTCTTTTATCGAAGCTGTAGCTTCTCTGGTTAACTCTGGAAGCTTTATGGCGCTTATCGATTCGTATTTTGTTTTTGGTAGTTTCTCGAATGAATTCTAGATCAGCAAGGGTGTTGTGTGGAAATTGGATCTCTAGCTAGTTGCGTATTACCTAATTTAGTCCAGTGCAGATAGGATCTGCACTTGTGACCACAGAAGGTTTTGAATGGAGCAACTTGAATGCTAGTGTGATAATGGTCTCGACTAATTGGTAAATGGGTATCCCATTCTTTACCATAGTCGATCCCATAGAATCATGACTACTCTGGTTCCTAGAGATTTTTGAGTGACGGCCTGAACTGGGAGATGATTCTATTATCTCAGTGGAGATAACAAATATTGGTATAACGTACACTCACACGTTCTAGTTATCTTGCCACATTTTCAGGTTTCAAGGCTTCCTGTTGAGCCTCCTTACTCTGTGTGGATAGATTTTAATGAGTTATCATAGTCCATGATTGGCACTATGACCTGGGTACTCCTTCCGACTTAGGGTGTTAGCTACTATATTGGCTTTGTCGAGATGATAATGAATTTCGAATTCGTAGTCATTTAGTAGCTCGACTCACTGTCGTGGTCTCATGTTGAATTCCACCTGGTAGAATACATGATGCAGGCTTTTGCTCTGAAGTTCATGATAAGACTCATACTTGGCTCATCCACCATCACCTCGTGTATACAAGTCGTATATAATTTAGATTTCACAAAACGTCCGGATGGGTGACTCTGCCCCAGGTCCACAACCAAACAAGGAACAGGAGATAGGGCAGAATCACACATCCTTAATCTTGTTAAGTCTAACTTGTATACCACTCTCGTGTATACACTTAGCAGCGATAGATTAGCTTAATGAGTTCTTAGTCTCTATTCTTGAACTTGACCTACGGTACAATGATTTTCCTACGAGATCTATTGAGATACTTCGGTAGTTACCGACTTCTATGACTACTTCGGTGCTTTTCGTTTGAAGTTTCATGTCTACTGAGTAGGCTAGAATGGCGTGGTACTCTTCGCATGGATACTTCTGAAGTTTTGAAATGAGAGACAACCTAAGGGTTTTGTGTTATAGATTGGAAGAATTCCATCTTACGGCTGATTAAGGAAAAAGTTCTCTTATACAGCATAACAATTTTCACATGGTAAGGGTCAGGCCAAACCATGTCGAATGAGGATGTCAGAATTTTCTCGATGAAATAGATATTAAGTCGTTCTGGGACGAATGATTACTAGGATGATATCCTATGTACCTAAGTTTTCAACGCTTCTAGTTTTATTCTGTTATTATCACTACGAACCCCTTTTTGATTCGAAATTGGCGGGTACTACCAATACGAGGGTTCTGATAATTTGAAATTATAAACTTTCATGAAACGATCCTTACTAGGTCTCTCTATAATCGCTTGGTGTATACAAGTCATGTATAATTAAGATTGGTAAAACCTTTGACTGAGCAACCATGCCCTAAATCCACAACCAAACAAGGAATAGGAAAAGAGGCGGGATTACTCACTCTAAGTCTACAAATATTAATTATAAATGACTCTTATGTATACACTAAGTCATCATAGCTTACCTGTTAGGGTTTCAAATTTTTATATAAATGTTATGATTTAATTTGAACGGAAGAGTAATCATAATTATAGATAATTATCGGGGTTTGGAAGCGTACCAAAATATAGCAGGGTTCTTTGATGCTTTCCCATGTATTGGGATCAAAATCCTCCTGCTCCCCCTTCGTTCTTCTCTGTTGGACAGTCCCTCTTGTAGTGTCCTATTTCATCACAAAAGTAACATATGGGAACGGTTCCAACATCGGTAGTTGAAGTGATGAACTCAACCGAAGTTCTACAGAAGCGGGCGGTATGCCCCTTCAAGTTGCATCTATTGCAATGCCGCTTTCGGAAACCTCCATGGTGATGGTAGTTGCACTTGCTGCAGTGTGGGAGGTTTCCTATATACGGCTTAGTTGGTGCTAGAATAACAGGGCTGATGGGGGTATTGACTGCCCCAGTTCGATGCCCTCTGTTAGGTTCTTGAGTTGAACAACTCCCTTTCGTGTTCTCGAACTTTCGTTTAAGGTTATTACGCTTAAGGTTCGAGGTGTTCTTACAAGTAGGTGCTCGTTGTTGTACTTGGCCATCACCATGATCGGGGTTACCGATAACATTACTACTAACATTTGCATTGTTAGCATTAAGGTGTGCCATGACAGCTGCTATAGTAGCTGTGACCGCAGCTTGAAACATAGCCGCATCTATCTGAAGGATTAGTGTTTCGCTGGTGGGTTGGTTACACTTCTTTGGAGGCATGATTCTGTTACATGATAAGAAAATGGGCTCGTGAGCGACCATCGTGTCTCTAGATGTATTCTAACCATTTGTATCTATGTATTAATCTTTTGTTTTGTTATATTGTTCTCAATGATTCGGCCTGCATCCCTATGATGCAGTCCTGGTAAGGAACAGAGTTAAGTTTCTAGAATGGTTAGGAACCGAGTATCATCCGAACTAAGTTACCTTCGTTTGGTGGATATCGTTTCCCAATTTTCGAAAATATTCGAAAATAATTAATAACAGTGTCTACATAAAATAGACTTATGAATTTGAGAGGTAATCACTATCAATTAAGATTTCGTGATCTGATTTATTGTTATTAGCCGTGACAGGAAAAGAGGATAAGCTCCAAACCTAATGTGAGTAATGAAATCACTAACTCACTAGGTTGAACGGATTTACTAGTTACTACTTAGATGAAAAGGTGCTCGAACACTTCATATGAATCATGCATGGTTTTCCTTTGTTCTCTATTCTATTCTGAGTGGTAATGATTTTTTCTCTCCTGGTATCTATAGGGGTCCTTCTCCTCTGTAGGTATATTGAATTCCCGGGCTGTCTTACTTCCGATTCTGACACTGATCCCCATTACTTCGTAATGAAGATTTTGAATCTCGAAAGTTCATGCGAATATCTCATTGGTGTCCTTAATAGGGTAAGGGCACTAAATGATTTCTATAGTTCGTTTACTTCTCCTATGTATCTTCTTGTGATTCTCTTAATGAAATTCTGTTGGATCCTCCTTGACTCTTCTATTGATTGCTGGAGTAACTATGTTTATCTAACGGTTTATACGAGAATGGGAATGTCTAAAGAATCTATGAGAAAATTTAAATTTTTACGAAGGTGATTCTTTCTGGTCCTTCTATAATCACATGGTGTGTACCGATTATATATAATCCAGATCAAATAGACCTTTGAATAAGTAATCCTACTCTAAAACCACATCCAAACAAGGAAAAGGAAGTAGAGTGAAAATCACCTATTCTAAGTCTATAAAATCTCGGCTATATATAACCTTAACGTATCCACTTAGTAATTATAGACATATCAGAAAAGATCTTTTTAACATTTCCCAGAGGTATGTAACATACCTCCATGTTATTTTAGTTATGAGTTTGATTCCTGGACTTCTAGATACAAGAACTTAACAAGTTTTCAGTTTTCTTGTTATAGCATCCTAAAATACTCCCATAGTATTTTAGTCTTCATGTTTGGTTCTAGAATTCTTCTGGTACTTAGGTAAGTTTTAGACCAGTTGCAACACTACAATCACTTCCCAAACACGTTTTGGTCATATCTCGGATGAATATAGTTGATCAGGATATATTGATCCCAGATATGATTACGTCACTGTCTACGTTTAACTGCAATGTCCAACTTCCAAATACTTTAGTTTTGTTCTTCTTCTGATACTCATTATGGTATATATATACTCTGCATGTACTTATACTTTTATAAAATAATGAAATATTTTTAAAGTATAACTCTTGGTCAGAGTGTTTTTATCCCAATGGGTTTATAGTTGTATATCTTTTATGACTGATATACTATGTTCACTATAGACACTGCTCTGATACCAATCTGTCGCACCCCCAAACCAGAACGCGGAAACGTTCGGGGGTGGAGGACTTTAGTTAAGTATCACAACACATGTAACATAGTAATCAAAGTACAAACAACCATTGCATTAATAAGTATAAGTTTTACATAAGTGTTTAAACATTACATATTCAAACACTAAAGTAGGTACAGCAGAAGACAAGAGTCGCGGTACGGTACTAGGTAGTCTTCTCAAAAGCTTCGGAAGTGTACCTGTCTACTGGATTCCTGAGAATACAAGTTATTTGGAAAGAGTAGATCAGCATTTAAGCTGGTGAGTTCATAAGTATTTTAGTTCTGTTAAGTATACCCTAAGTTCTTTGAATAAGTTCACTGGTTTCTCCAGGAAATCCTATATTTTCTGAGATGCTAGATTGATAACCTCAACAGTTTCCCTCTGTAATTACTTAGTTTATACTGATTATACATAACACAATATCGAATGGACAGTCAATTGGGTGCATCTGCCCTAAGCCCACAACCAAACAAGGAACAGGAAGTAAGGCGGAAGTCACACATTTCACTATCAATCGGATATTACTTATGTATAACTATGATGTAATAACTAAGGAATTATAGAATTAACCACTAAAGGTCTTTTATGTTATACTAGTTTACAGAGATTGAATGACTAAGTTCCATTTGATAAGTGGTTTAATCCCATAAACCGTTCTCTTTGTATTACTGTTTTGTATTTGTATTCCTATCTGAAAACTTGTATTTGAGAGTGTGCCTGGCTCCACCTGGTGTTAATGAAAACTGTATTAAACCATTATATTTTGTATACTATAAACTGGTACTTTGAAAGTGTACTTTCGTTTATTTGTTTATACACTTAACGTATTGTTAATATCTTTTTAATGAGTAGTTATTATAACCATACTATGACGGATGGCCTGAAACAAACGCTTTGTGGGCGTTTAAACTGGTGATAACAATTGTCACTCATCGGCGTGTATGCCGGACTGTAGCTAGCAGCCTGAGTGCGGGGTTGTCAATGCCGATATAGATCTACACACACTTGTTTCGATCCCCGACTGGAGATTCTGGTTATAATGTCAGGACTTTCCTATGTTGTCTAAAATGAATTAAACAACCTGAATATAGAGTCTCATAAAAAGCATATTAAACGTTACATGTATATTAGTTTTGAAAACCCAATCATTCTGAAATAATGATTGACAGTATATTCTTGAATCAAAACCCTAATTTCTTGTAAAACAGTGTATTCTAGTATACTTAAATCATGAATTATTACCTCGTGTTTGCTAACTCTGGTACTCTGTACAGTACCATTGCTAATGATAACCCGGAATTGTGTATTATTACCTCGTGTTTGCTAAATCTGGTACTCTGTATAGTACCATTGCTAATGCAAACTCAGCAGGATGTATTATTACCTCGTGTTTGCTAACTCGGGCACTCTGTATAGTACCTTTGCTAATGCAAACCCGGCATTACCACATGTTTGCTAACCCTGGTACTCTGTATAGTACCTTTGTTAATGCAAACTAGGTATGATGTATCTTTACTTCTTTAATATGTTGTTCGTATATTAAAGGTATTATACATATCTTGGTATAGTTGAATGAATTTTGGTAATTTCCTTGGGAAGTATACAGTCGTGAATCATACTTGTATATTTAGTTTTGAATCATAAATTATACCTATTATAATTTATATTTTCTATCTGATTAGCATGAATTCTCATGGAATATCACCTTTGCTCAGCCTGATACAAAGGTAATGATTCTAAAAGGAGTAACCTTTAAGACTCATATATGTATAATATATATATAATTAAGAAGGAAACGACCTTCGGACAAATAACACAACCTTAATTCTGTTGGATTAATGTCTAAGTCCATAACTATAATTGGTAAGACTTGACCCGACCCGGCATGGTCCATTTGTGTTGCCTGGCATCATGCATTTGGATAGACTATAATGAGAGAAATAACACTTAAGGTTGGTTAATATATTATAAGTTCTAATATATTAATAAAGTTATTTAATTAGTATTGATCACGAATTAATTTGGAATTAATTAAGTGATCAAAAGGAGACTAATTAAATATATGGGTTGATTGTGTAAATCATTCATTCTTATATATGTGGGCTTGTGATCCAAGATTCCTTATGTTGGACTAAGTCCATGGGGTGACCCATGGATACTCCATGGAGGTTAAAATCCATGGAGCATAAGGAATGGGTAAAGTTATGAGTTACATGGTGTAACCCTAATAGCCACCATATAAAAGAATCTCATGGCTCAAGAAATCGTGCACTAATGTGTGAGTGTAAGGGCTAGACGATTTTAAGGAGTGTTAAAGTTTCTCTCAAGTTATTCCAAGTGTATTTGGTGTTGTGTGAACCATTTGAGGTGTCACACTTGGGGCACTAGGCACTCAAGCTTCATGAAGACATTCTACATCAAAGAGGTATGTATTCTATCTTGTTATATTTATTATTTTGTATGCTAGATTAGGATAATACCTTGGATGTTCATAATTGTATGTATAATAGAGAAAACATAGATCCAAGGTATTTAGGGTTGCATGTACACGTAGGAGTGTTAGAATGCTCATAACCCAACAATGGTATCAGAGCCTAGGCTTGTTTTCTTGTTATACTTGCAAAAGTAGCTGAAAAATCGAGTTGGATGCATATATTCGATTGTTTTGGCTGGAATTGGACTAGGAACATTACCCTAAGATGTTTTTGGACTTATAAACTTGTTTTTGATGTGGTAATGTTCATGCTAATCCAATTTCTAAGATAATTGTCATAATTTCAAGATTTGTATTAGTTTGTATGTTCATGCTAATTTCTTGAAGATTGATGATTTGAATTATCTTGTTCTTATGAGGTTCTTAGATTAATAGAAAAGTTGTGTGAAATAGTTGTTTTCAATCCATCTTAATCTAAGAGTTGATTCCAAAGTGTGTTTTTGTAACTTGTCCTCAAGTTATATGAAAAGTCACATTTAAGAATCATAAAACTCATAAAAGTTGGCAAAGGTTACAAAATGAAGAGTCTAGTTCTAATTAAATGGTTTTATGACTCCATAACTTGTCCTCAAGTTATGGAGGTTCAAGAGTCTCTTCATTAAATTAAAAAAAAAAAGTGTAACCTTAATTAGTTCCATAAGTTACAATAAAAAAAAAGTTATTTTTTTTATTAATTAGTTTAAAGTTTTCCATAACTTGTCCTCAAATTATGGAACTTGAAGAGTTTTTTTTTTTAATTAAAACTACTTTAAACTCATAAGTTATGGAATTAATTAGTTTTGAATAGTTTCAAAACTTGCCCTCAAGTTTTGGAATTTGAAAAGTTTTCACTTATGAATACTTTAATTCCAAGTTAGCCCTTAGAATTTTAAAAGTTAAAATTCAACCCTTATACTTTATAATATTATAAGTTAATAATATTTATATATATGTATAAGAGTAAAGTCAGTCTTACTGTTAGTAGGCCTCATTCACGAAGCCGGTCTATAAGGGGGGTATAAGGTTACTGCCTATAAAATGGCAGTTTAATGGGTGTCCACTCTCACCCACCGCTTCCTTGACTGGTGGAGGGTCGTTAGCCGAACGGGTAGGACAAGGACTATAATTCTCCTTTCATTAAAAGTATTAATGATAAATACTAAGTAACTAAACTCTTATTAATACCCAATCTTAGTTACTTAGCAAAATGTGAATTTGGTGCTAACCCATGAAATTACACTTTGCACTTTGCTTAAGTCGTTGGTGGAGCGTGTGTGGTTAACCGGCACACTAACCTGGACTTAACAAGGTAGGCAAAGGGTAACTTAATATTTATCATAGTATCGGTGGAGCGTGTGTGGTTAACCGGCACACTGATTAAGGGGTAAATATTAAGGGTACCAAGTATATTTGCATGGTTATTCACACCTTGTTTTGTGATCCTCGGCATCCCAGTCACAAAACCTGAAGGGCACACTCGAGATTGAAACATGCATTTGAACAGTTCAATGAATCTCAAAGATCTAGGACTTTCAAATCCAATTAAAACCTAATAAATTATTTCGTTTTTCATGGTGGAAATTGGTGAATCGTCATTCACCTACCTTCAAATATTTTATAGCTTGGATGACGGCATCCCTCTTCTAAGTTATAAAATAGTTTGTTGGGTCCTAGCCTTAATATTTCATATTGGGTGTCATATTAAGGACTTTAAATCAACTATCTTGAATATCTCCCAAAAAGATGTCTAGTCTAGACATTTATGATCTTCCCAAATCTCTTGAAATAAGCTTTCCTAAATGAAGATGATGTCCCATGGATATCATACTTCTTTCACCTCCTCCAATTATTCTCCCTAACCCACAAGTTCCTAAAAAGTTTAAGGTCACTCAAGCCCTATTGGCAAGGCAAGGTCTAGGTGTGATCACATCTTGGAGATGTAGTCACATATTGACAAGCCGGGAGAGTTGGGTGTCAAAGTCTTGAGAAAGTTGGTGGCTCCACTACTTTCTAAGTCACATAGTGAGTTCTTTTGGGAATCCTATGAAACAGACTAAGACAAGACCCTTAATGATCTTATCTATTTGCTAAGATCAACTTCCTAAAACGCTATGGACATTGACAATGATGACATTGGATATCCAGTAAAGCTCTCTCTTCCCAATGGAAAGGGATCGGCCATAGTCAACTCGGTTGACCCAATGGTAAAGAGAGAGGCGAAGTCTGAGATAGTCCCATTATCAAGGGTCCATAGGTAACTATTTCCAAAGGAAGGGGCATTGGTTACGAAAAGTCCATTGTCTAACTCTATTTCAGGTAAAGTCAATAAGTTTGGCTCTACTTCAGGTAAAGTCCATTGTCTAACTCTATTAAGTACATGTTGATTCTGATCGCGAAGATGGATTTCAATCGCATGGTTCGGTGATCAGAATTTTGGGCTATTACTTAAGAGTTATGATATTTATATTGCTTAGGAATAGATAACAACAAGGTTTTCATATGGATTGTAAGGATAAGTTTTTCCGCAAAGTTTTAAAATAAAAGAAAAAGGTTTTGATTTTATTTATTTTAAGTATCCTTACAATGACATTTGTGAAAAGTTGTTGCTTATAAGATTCCATTGATAGCAATATTGGAAAAATGGATTTGATTCTTTCGGTTGTGGTAGTGTCTAATATTACCAAATAAGGAAAGATTCTCATCACCCAATGTTCAATTGGACCGAAACTTGGAATCATGCAAGTTGTATAGTATGATGAATCAGAACTTTCAGCTTGGAAAATTAAGACTAATTCCTTATGTGAATAAGGAAAGGACTAAGGGATCGAGTACACATTCTTGTGCACTGGTCAAGTCCACCACAAAAGATCAAGAAGACTATTCGTCATGATTTACTTAAGTTCAGTAAATATGGTTATACTTATAAGTTTAAGTATGAGTCTGTAGCATTGGAGAAGTTTCAATGTGAGACAGAACGAATAAGAAGAATCAAAGTATGGCAGAAAGATAAAAGTTTCTCAAATCTAAAAAGATGGGAGAGTACTTTAGTATCATGTTTATGATCATCTTAATGATTAAGATACCATATCACAATTGGTCCTCTAAAGTCATCTTAGTGCATTCTTATGACTAAGAAGAGGAGTCATGAATTGTTGAAATGGTTAAATCAAAAAGATGAGTCATACTTCGTTCCAAAACAATTCTTAGAGTCATACTCCAAGATTGTAACTTGAGTGACATATCTTAAAGAGGGTTTGTTAACACTAGTCAAATGTAAGAGTAAAATGTTATCTACTCTTGTACATTTGAAATTGGTAAGTTGTGATGTTTTGGATAAAACAGAGACCAACTTAGGCCAATTGTATAAAGTGTTAGTCTTGATAAAGAATCCGCACTATCTCTTGAATATTTGACAAGGGAGTCTTATATGTCAAGAGGACAGTGGGAGTCTTAAAGCTCTTGAAAGTTTCAAGACTTAATCAAGAATAAAACCTAAAGTCCTTCACTAGCACACGACTTGAGGTTTATAACCTATCGTGTTGAAATTTTTGTGCCTATTCAAGTTGGCTTTGCATAGGAGTTCTGAGAGTTCTCAATTGGTTGCACAACTACTTGGAAGCAATGGCAGGCACCTGAGCTGCCAAATGGCAAGAATTTAAGATTGCACAAGTTTAATCAATATGAGTTTGGATTTGTCACTAACCTTGTCTTGTGATTATGGTTTTGACAAATTCACATGGATAAGAACACATACACTATTAAATCTAAGTGTCATAAGGTTTCTCTCCGATTCATGAAAATGATGGTGAGGAAACACTTTCACTAAGTAGATTTTAGCTAGATAGCAATTGTGATATTTGCATTCTCAAAGTCGTTGTTAGTGGAGCGTGTGTGGTTTACCGGCACACTAACATGGACTTGTGAGAAGTGGCAATGGTCTAAACAATTGAGACTATGATTACGGCATCCCTTTTCATAGTTCTAAAATTGTTTAGACACACATGTGAGCTATCTAAGAGAGGTGTACGATTTTGATAAAGTTTTATCAAAACAATATAGTATCAGAAATCTGAACTTTGGTAAGAAAGTCAGCTGATTTCTGAGTACATGTCAAAGCTAGTGGGAGCATAAGTGTTATGCTAATAATCATCATGTTAGTGGGAGCATGATAATTATGACAAAGGTTGCAAGTTAGCAATGTTAATTATAGAAAACAAAAGTTTCAATTCGTGAGGTTGCAGGGGTTGAAAAACTTGTTTTGCTATAATTAAGGGAGAGGAAATTATACTTCATTTCAATTCTAAAAGCTTAGATTGAGATTTTAATCGCATTTAATGAAGGATATATATATGAATTTCATGTTGGAATGGCTCAACATAAGGAAATTCTAAATATGGGTCCATTATTTGCGTTCTAAAATTCGATTATGATTACGGCATCCCTTTTCATAATCTGAATTTTGAGAACTTGGCAAATTGAAATGGAAATATTATAGCAAAAGACTGGTTTAGTCTTTATGTGAGACATCATGAATCGTGTCCCATATGCTTCGGATATAGGATCGATTACATGTGCTATATTCATCCTTTCTAAAATTTTCCAAATGCCTGGGGCATTATGAAGGGAAAAGGTCTAGAATTGGATATGACTAAAATGATTAAGCAATTGTCGAGGACAATCTAAGGTTTACCAAAGATTGGTTGCTCAAGGACAGTTGGAAGTATAATGTTAATTCTGGAAGGACCATATTGACATAATCTGTAAGGAGGCAACTCTTGTTCAGAAGTGATAGTCAAAATGGAATATGGAAATGTTTCAAAGTTAGAAATTATTCAATCTGTGTAAGATTAGGAAACTTAATGAAAGAAGGATGTTTCCAAGGAGCTGATCTACTTTGGAATGCTCTGTAATGATTGTTGTCAAGTCTTTCTGACTTCGTGCATAATCATTAAGAGGATCAATGCATATAAGTTTAGAATCTAACAGATTTCAGTAAATGGCATGAATTTGGAATTCTTGCATTTTCAGTAAGGATTTGGGACTGTGAAAAGAGGATCATTGGAGTGATGTTCAATTGATCTATTTTACAACGTAAAGATCATAGACAAACATAGTATGCATACTTGGTGTATGGCATGGCTAGTGTTTAGAAAACATAGTGTACATGCTTGGAGCATGGGACAACTATTGTTTTAAATTCAAGTATAAAGTTGATAAAACCGAAACAATGAATAATGAGTAATCAGTATGGTGATAAATAAAAGTGTTTATTTATATTCATAGGGTTTGATACCATATTTGACTCATTTATTCTTGTGTTTCACTTTGCATGTTTTGACTTCCAGAATAACTAAGTCGCTCTTCCTGAATGATTAAGTTATTCAAACCATCCACAGTCGGTCATATGTTGGAAGTAGATATGAATCAAGACTGTCATGGGTTGGTTTGTAGAGGTCCAAGTTGGTGGACAAAAGTGGTGCTACAACACTCATGAGTGCTCATAAGTTCTGAGCATTGGATTCAACCCGCGCTCATTTGAATCACTTCATGGATTTTATCACGAGTGATCATGAGACGATAATATCTTATATTCTTCAAACCTAGAGATATGAGTTGTTACTATGAGTTGGTTATACATTGATTGCACGAAAACGCATTGGTAACTCGATGTTATAAAACGTGCCTTTGTATATGATTCAACAAGTAGTAGAACAAGCCATATGAGTCGAAGTTTATCCATTCCTTTTACCTTCGGGATAAAGCGATATATGTGGGCCCCTCGATGATTTAAAGATGATACATGTGAGTGCTTGGCCAAGCCAGGAATGATTTGATTTGTTCAATCAGTCAGTCATCATGAATCGGAAATCGGGAAACAACAAATGGACAGAGAGAATGATTGATAATCCATGTCTCAGTCCATATGATATCTAGAATGGAGGAATATATGAACCCTTATCTAATGGACAAGTCATTGACAAAGGTCAGAGTTCATCGACAAGGTCAGAGTTCGACAGAAGCTTTTGAGAGCTACGATTGTTGATCGGTTCCTGAAGTCATACGCAATAATAGTTTTAGACTTATCCAAGTGGGAGACTGTTGGATTAATGTCTAAGTCCATAACTATAATTGGTAAGACTTGACCCGACCCGGCATGGTCCATTTGTGTTGCATGGCATCATGCATTTGGATAGACTATAATGAGAGAAATAACACTTAAGGTTGGTTAATATATTACAAGTTCTAATATATTAATAAAGTTATTTAATTAGTATTGATCAAGAATTAATTTGGAATTAATTAAGTGATCAAAAGGAGACTAATTAAATATATGGGTTGATTGTGTAAATCATTCATTCTTATATATGTGGGCTTGTGATCCAAGATTCCTTATGTTGGACTAAGTCCATGGGGTGACCCATGGATACTCCATGGAGGTTAAAATCCATGGAGCATAAGGAATGGGTAAAGTTATGAGTTACATGGTGTAACCCTAATAGCCACCATATAAAAGAATCCCATGGCTCAAGAAATCGTGCACTAATGTGTGAGTGTAAGGGCTAGACGATTTTAAGGAGTGTTCAAGTTTCTCTCAAGTTATTCCAAGTGTATTTGGTGTTGTGTGAACCATTTGAGGTGTCACACTTGGGGCACTAGGCACTCAAGCTTCATGAAGACATTCTACATCAAAGAGGTATGTATTCTATCTTGTTATATTTATTATTTTGTATGCTAGATTAGGATAATACCTTGGATGTTCATAATTGTATGTATAATAGAGAAAACATAGATCCAAGGTATTTAGGGTTGCATGTACACTTAGGAGTGTTAGAATGCTCATAACGCAACAAATTCCACATCCAAACAAGGAAAAGGATATAAGATAATTCATTAGTCCTAAGCCCTTCAAGTCTTCTTTATATATTTATACATATATAAACATGATTTTGGCATTTATACTTTGAAATAGTTTATAAAACATTTTTCAAAGAATTTAACATGGCTTTACGTTATTTTGGAAGTATTTGGTAATTCTTAAAAGCATACGGAAACTTTCTGTGTGATTATTATCACACACAGTTATTAACACAATTTATTATTGTGTTAAACTTGTATTCCCCCCTAAAAAGCATTTAAAACCATTTAAAAAGGTATATTATAGGGGTATGAACTCACTTGATAAGCGGTGATTCGCGCAACGTTTTGTTTCCTGGAAAAGAGTTTGTTTGACGAAAAATCGGCTCAAACCGGGCAGAGTTTCGACAGGAGAGAGGATGAATTCTCGAGAATTTCGGGGCTCCGGGGCTTGCTTCGGGCTTTAGACACGATACCGGGGCTTTGGGGGGTCGTGAGAAAGTCGAGGGGGTAAAAATGTGAAATTGGGTGAAAAATGGGGTGAAAAAGTCCTCTTAGCCGAGGAGTCTCGCACCCTTTATATAGGGGTGCGAGGGTGCGGTCCGAGATGGTGAGTCAGCAGCCACCTGGCGAGGGTGAGGAGTCAGCAGGACACGCGTCGGACATGCGGAGTGTACACGTGCGAGGCTCGGACCCGGTGGCGAGGCGGTGGCTTCGGTTCGGACAGCTGGAGGCTTCGGACTGGACCGGACTTCGGTCCAATGGGAGAAGGCCACGCATGCGAAGGGTCATCCGAGGAGTGTCTCATGCGAGTGATGTTCGAAGCTTATTGGATCTCGACTGCGGTCCACTCAGAAGTTGACACGTGAACTGCGGTTCAGCCAGAGGATGACACATGGAGGTTCGCACGTGATCATGACGTGTCCGAAGAGTGACATGCGAAATTTCTTGGTTATCCAAAACTTCTCGATTTTTGTGCCAAAAACTTGCGAAATTCATAACTTTCGCATACGAGCTCCGTTTTTGACGTTCTTTATATGCACGTGTAGGTAAAATCATATCCTACGACTTTCGTTTAGACTTCGTCGGCTGGTTTTGAATTTATTTTTAATATTATTATTTTAAAAAGACCGGGAAGGGAATCCGTTAAAAATTCATAACTTCTTCATCTGACGTTCGTTTTCGTCTGTCTTTTTACCGTTGTGCTACTTTTGACGAGACCTTCGATTCTCGTTTAAGTTGCATCGGCTAAATATCGATCGATTTATATTTCGAATTTTTAGCTGTCTACTGCTAAACCGAAACTTCGAAAAATCATAACTTCCTCATACGAAGTCGGATTTTCACGTTCTTTTTATGAACGTTCTCGGTTTAACATATTCTACAACTTTTATTTAGATTGTTAAGGCTAAAAAGCCTTTTATCGAAAATTCACTTTTTACACTGAACAATGTTTTGCCGGTTTTACCGCGGATTTTCGATTGGTCATAACTTCTTCGTTATAACTCGGATTTCAGTGTTCTTTATGTTTTTGGAAACCTTGTTACAAACTCTACCACTTGGTTCTTCCCAATTATGATTATTGATCTGTTTATTTTTGACCAAACTTTTACTGGTGTCACACTTGGATTCCTTGATGACTTTGTAAGCCTGGCACCCTAAATGTGATGCCTCAAATGCTTCACACAACACCACAATACTTGGAATAACCTTGAGAGAAGTTCAATACACCTCAAAATCAGCTAGCCCTCTTTGTTGCTTGTACAAGTGCCGATTTTGCTTGCATAGGGTTCTTTATATAGTTGTGGCACAAGTAGGGTTACACCATGTAAACCCTAATTGTCATGGCTTTCCATATTCCATGATCCATGGGTTTGTAACCTCCATGGACTATCCATGGAGCACCTTATGGGTTTTAACCTAATCCATACAAACCATGGATCATTAGCCCACTATACAAGAATAGATTATTAACACAATCAACCCCATATATTTAATTAGTTTCTTTTAGATCACTTAATTAATTCTAGATTAATTCTTTGATCAATACTAATTAAATAATATTATTAATATATTAGTACTTATAATATATTAATAACCTTAAGTGTCCTTTCTCTAATTTTGGTCTATCCAAGTATTGCAATGCCATGCAACCCAAATGGACTGTGACGACGTAAATTTTCAAACAAAATTTTCATTTTAAAATCGCATACTTTTCATAACATATTGTATAAAAAATCTCATTTATTCAAATTACAAAACACAACTCCATTAATAATCCAGGATCCTCAAAACATAACTCTTTCTCTGGTGTGTACAATCAAGTCGGTGCCATCCCGCGATCCTGAGAAACCTGAAACACATAATACATAACACGGTAAACACAAAGCTTAGTGAGTTCCCCAAAATACCACATACAACAAATTCGCCACTCGAGGCTATACTATGTAGGACCCTTCGGTCCATGTGTCTCAGCGGGACCCTCCAGTCCCATAGCTCGTTGGACCCTTAGGTCCGGTCTAGCTCGTTGCACCCCGGACCACACCCTCTGGTCCGGCTGGTTGAGCCTTCCGGCCTCATAAATCGTTGGACCTTCCGGTCCGTTCTGGTTGAGCGTTCCGGCCTCGTAAATCGGTGGACCTTCCGGTCCGATCTAAATAACTCATAGCATAATATCACATAGACAAGATGCACAACTCAAGCAAGCACATAAGACCTTCCGGTCACACATAAATACCACTCTAGGTAACGTATAGTGAGAAGACTCACCTCGGTTAGCAGGTAACCGACAAGTACTCGGAAATCTTGGACTAGCCTCCGCCTAACACATAAGACAAGCATCTCAATCATTATCCGCCTTATTACTCTTTATACTTTAAATCCTCTTTTCCTCTTTTGACCCTCAGGATGAGTAAAAGACCATTTTACCCCTCCTTGGCCCCACCTGCCCCCTTACTGGTCCACTCATGAAGTCAACAGAAGTCAAACTGGGTCAACATTCTATGTTGACCTGACTCGTCGAGTGCACACCTGTGACTCGCCGAGTCCCCTCGAATTCTCCATGATCTTCCTAGGGTTCGCTCAGCTCACTGAGTTGACTCCCAACTCGATGAGTCAACACTGGCCAAGGCTACTGGGTCACACCAGCTACAACTCGTCGAGTCATCCCATGGACTCGGCGAGTTGGCTCCATTGGTTTACTCACTCAACCACCTAAGGTCAGATCTGTAGCTCTAACTCATAGATCTAACCACCTACTACCCAAAAGTTGCGTAAAGGTCCGATCTTGATGTCCATGCATGGTGTATTTTGCATTATAAACCGTAAAAAATCCATTAATGGTTCCTAGCTTCAAAGCCCAATGGTTGCTCCACCATGGCTTCCCACTTTCGGACTCTCTGGACCCTCCAAGGTCCACATCTATGCTATCAGCTCATAAGAGGGGTTTGATGCATTCAAAACCCCACCAAGAAGGTAATACAAGCCCTAATCCACAAAAGAAAGATCTACTCGAATAGGGAAGAAAGGGGTCCGAATTGATACTTCCAACTGATGCTCCTTGGTTGCAAATCGCGGATCTACAACCTCCTCTGACCCCTTTGGCTTGAAACCTTCCTCTTCCTTGCAAGACACCCACCAAGAAGCTCAACATGGCTCTTTTTCTTGCCCAAAGCACTCATGACTCGTTTAGGGTTTTCTCCTCTGAAGGGTAGCCGCAATAGGAGACCTTAAGTGCCTTTAAATAGGCCCAGGCCCGGGAGAATTAGGGTTTCTGCCAACAACGCTGACTCGGCAAGTCATCTCTTCGACTCGTCGAGTTCATTCATTATCCACATCACCAAGCCGCGACCCTACTCGACGAGTTGACGCACCAACTCGTCGAGTCCCTTGGTGGTTGTCGAGGCCAACAAAATTAATAACCCTAATTATTACACACTAAAATAGTGTATAGTGGTAAAGGGATCGAATCCACGGGGATTGGTTCAATTTAATAACTCTAAGAAAAATCTCTTTGTAAAAATACTTGGAAAATGACAATAAATTAAAACTGGGGGTTTTGGTGTTTTGAAATACTTGAAACAAACTAGAATTAACTAAGATTTAAATAGAGAATTTCAACAAAAATAAGAGTTTGATGTAAAATCAATAAGAGAAGGATGGTTGACTTAAGGTTCCTCACTTTGACTTCTGATGAACATATCATTAGAATCAAATGGTGCAATACTTGTTTTAAACCCTTAATTTGGCTATAGTAATCCAAGGAGCTTGAGATTACCTAGACTTTTCTTAATTGTTGAAATGGTTAGAGAAGCTCATAACAATTTCCTTAGTTAAAGTCACTAATTCCATTAAGCATGTAATTAGTGAAAGTCAACTAGCATTAAGAACCAAAAAAGGTCACCAAATCCAAGAGGGGTCAAATGCTTTCACCACCATGTTGGAGAAAATGTTTTTATGATTGTGTGAAGTAAAACTAACACAAGAATCACTTGTTGCTTGCTAATTTGAAGATCCTTTACTTAATCAAGAAATTAGCCAACTAATCACCACAAACACATTTAAACTCATGAATAAAAACATGCAAGTAATGATAAGATGTTAAAACACAAAACATTTTCATAAAAATTCAAACACAAATTCATGGATTCTTCAATATTCAACAAAAGTTCAAAGGATTCAACAAAAGTCAACCAAGATTAGTTTAGCTAAGCATGACTAAACTCAAGGAAACAAATTTAGTTAAGATTGTACCAAACATTTAGCAAGAATTAAGAGATGAAATGGTGAAGTTCTTGAGGGTTCTTGGCCTTCAAAAATGCTCCAAACTCCAGAGAGAAAGTATCAAAATCGGACCAACAAGATTATGCTAAAGAGGCACACCAACCTTCCCAATATAGAGCTCTAAGTAAAATCCCGAAATTGCCCTTGTCAGAAATCCACGCGGGCCGCGGGGAATCTTACGCGGGCCGCGTGACTTCGACGGAAATTTTTGGGCTTCTTCAAGTCTTGGGCCCCCACAGCTAATCCATTGGCCCAGTTCGAATCCAATCTGCTTCTAGCCCATTTCTCTTCAATATTTCTTCAATTTGAGCCCAATTTGTCTCTCCACATCACTCAAAACTTCCGCAAATTCCTAAACATCGATCTTGCACACTCAAGAATTCTCCCGTGGCTTTCAAATTTAAAGTTTAATTCTTCCAACCCTTCAAATAATTGACAATCCCACTCCATACATCACCTCTATAGCCATCAAGCCTAAAATCCTCGTTGTCCTCCAAGTCCAATTGCTTTCCAAAAGATCCCGCTCCGCTAGTCTCCTTAAAGTCTATAATTAAGCTCACAAAACTCGAAAGAACCCGAAAGTGGTCATAAAATAACAAAAAGGAAAATATGCATGGAAATTAACTAAAATGCGAATGAAATATGCTAAAATAAACTATAAAAAGAAGTAAATAAAATGAAGCTATCAAATCACCCCAAGCTTAAACCTTACTTGTCCTCAAGTAAGACAAGACTAAAATGAACTCGGGATGAACTATCCTAGGGAAAATAAAAAGAATGGATAGAACCGCGGAACCTGATCACCGTTAGTCAACATGGTCAGAATTGATCTTGCTATTACCTCACGAATTTTTCATCCGATGACAATGGGACCATAAACCACAGCCAGGACAACTCCTTTAGGTGAGTAAGGAGGGATGAGCAGTCGCAGCCCAATGGAACATGCATACAATGAAGAACATCTGTAGTAGGGAGAAAGCAGCTGGATGGGCTCGTGTGGAGCTCTTCTTTTAAGTGTACACTCTGATCTCACGTCTGCCGGCTACTTTCATGTGTAATTGGGTTTCATCGCTCGGGCACCGTTGTAGGAATCAGTTCACTTAGTGTTGGCCCAAACCTCCCGTAGTATTCGACTCAACAGTCTCTCTAACATCATCAATTTGCGAAAAAAACAACAACTCGATCTATATACAATAAGACAATCCTAAATAAATGAATATCAAACGCCGGGTGACCAAAATGTAGGAAAATTTGTTCAATAATTGAACCGGTTACCTATCTACGATTATTGCAGCTTGAATTTTTTTTTTTTTTTATTTTTTTTTATTATTATATTTTTTTTTCTCTTTTATTTTTATTTTTTTCAAAGAAAATTTTTGACTCAAAATTTGGTTCCCAAGAGTATGTAAGTGGAACCGAGAGGGTAATAATATAATCCGAATGGTCTAAGTGTGAAAATGACCATGTGTGGAGCATAAAGATGTAATGTAAGCTCCTTTTCAAACTTGCAATTTTTCAAAAATAATGAAAATGTCCATATGCGGACTAAAAGACTCTCTAAGATCCTAAGAAAATCGCAAAAAGATATGGTGATGTAAAGAGACCGGATATGGATTCTACTCGGGGACAAGCACCAGTGCTTCATCTTAACGGTTCAAACATGATCAAGTGTGATCCTCTCAGCGGTAGTGACCGCAAGGCTAAGAACATCCATTGCTATAGTATATCCTACAGTTGTTAGTATTGCATGCATAATTCTTCATGAAAACTACCTGGCCATGATCACTTACCCCTTTAAGCTTCCAGCATCTGATCCCAAGTATGAAATCCCAAACTGCAGCTAGTGGTCCCGGTTCGATGGGTGAGATAGCAACAAGATCCTGGACCAATAATGATACAATAACTATGAACTTGTTCCATGGCATCCAAGGGGGGTGAGAATAAACAGACAACAAAAATGCATGAATGCTAATGCCCTAAGCTAAATGTTATGCAAAAATAGAAAGTAGAAAAGAAGAAAATAAAATCTTTTTGGAATTTTATAAAAAAATAAAAGAAAAATGAATGCAAATTAGCTTAAAACTAAAATGTTATGCAACCTAGTTAAAAAAATGCATGAAAAAGTAAAAGAAAAGGGAAGTGCCCCACCCCAAGCTTAAGAACAAGCATTGTCCTCAATGCTTAAGGAAAGGGCGGAAATGACCTAATTCGGAGGGTCGGGCGGCGGGAAATGCCCGTGGCGATAGTGGTAGTCCCACATATCCTGGACCTGGCGGGAAGTGGGCGGGAAGGACTGCTCCAATCGATCAACACGGGTCACCACATCTTGGATGGCTCTCGTGTTCTCTTGCGTTTGGGTGTCGATGCGCTGCACCGTGGAGAACATTGTGGCGAATTGGTCAAAGAACGTAGGGGGGAAATATGGTGGGACTTCGTGTCCCCCCTGCTGCTGCGGCTGATATTGAGGCTCGGCAAAATGCTGTGGAGGCTGAAACTGGCCATCTTCATCATCTATAGGAGGAGGGTAGTCGGATGGAATGATCCATTGATCGGGGTCAGTTGGGTCGAAACTCCCTATATACTCGTGGGGAAGAATGAGGTATGGTTGGTTGTCAAGAATCCACATGGGACCAACGACCGACTCCCGGACGAGTTGCATTCGGCGGAGTGCGTGGCCGTCAAGGCTAGAGGGGCCGGAAGCCTTCTCGAATGGAAGAGTGGAGAGATGAAGTTGAAGCGGTGGCCGAGATGCAATGAGGGTGATCAATCCCCCAATGAAAATGTCTCCTTTGTCCATAGTTGTGAGGTTGTAACATTTGGTGAAGAAAAAGGAGGCAAAATCCGGCCGCGGACCATTCTCACGAGTCATGCACCAAAGAAAAAATAATTCCGCCTTTGAAATTTGTCCCACTTCGGAGAGGGCAAAAATGTTGCATGTGAGTACTCGATGCGCTAGGCGCAAACATGGGTGAATTATGGAGGAGGCCTTTGACGAAGACGATGAGTATTGTGGCTCGTTGGTAATTTGCTGCCAAAAGTGATGCTCATTGAAGTTTCCGGGCCATGGGTCTTGTTGGTGATATAGATTGTCCACTGGAGTGCCCATCAGGGCGTTCACCACCCGATATGGTAGGGATCGTTTCTCACCGAGCATTTGGAAGGTGACGGTTTCGCCTTCCTCTCCGGGATTGAATGTGGCGAGAAATTCCAAGGTTGGTTCAACATAGGTGGCGGCGCGGTTATAGAGGAATTGGCCCCATCCAATATTGTTAAATAGCGCTTGGACTCCATCGAGTACCCCAAGACTAACAAAAGATTCCCTATGGAGTAATTTTGTTGACTTGACTTGACGTTTGTTCGAAACGAGAAAATCATATGTTTTGCGGTCCTCGCGATTCAACAAACGAAACGGGGGATCCTTGGATTTTCCTTTTGATCCACCTTTAGAGGAAGTAGCTCCCGTCCCCGTTTTGGCACGTTTAGACATTATCCGGGACAAAATTTTATCAACAATAATCTTCAAATGACACCAAAGACCACACAATTCCAACAACTAATGGGTAATCAAGATGCAAATAATCAAGATAAAGGAATGAAAGTACCCAATTTTCTTAGACCCGGGATGAATAAGTGCCACCAAAAATATTTCGTCAAGACACACCCCAAGCTTACAATTTTTGCTCTGTATTTGACGCTTTAATCGCTAAAACAACCCCACAAACGAGCTTCAAGATGACTTTCCGGCGACTAGAGTGGCGGCACCCGAATTGGTCGGAAATTTTTCGTGAGTTTTTGGGAAAAGATGGGTATGGTTAGAAAGCCCTTGATGAGAGAAACAAAACCTCGTGCTCGGAATCTCCAATGGTGGCCGGAGTTGGCCGGAAAATGTGAAAGAAGGTGGTGGTGGGTGGTGGTGGCGCCCGGAATTCCGGCCACAGATCGGACCGGAATTTGGGTGGGGTTTGTAGAGGATGAAAAATGGCGAAGAATGGCGGTGGTCTCGCGAGATTCCGACCGGTAGAACTCCGGGAAAATGGATTTTTGTGAGGAGTGGGTTATGGTGTTCTTGAAAGTAAATGGTGGAATTTGTTAGGTTAGAATGGAGAAGATGAGTACTAGAGATGTTTAATCCATGGTCAAGAAAGGTCAAACCCGGTCAATGTTGGTCAACTCATTAAACCCCTTAGTCAACAAAAGTCAAAGCAGTCAACAGCTCAAAAGAATGTCATTCGACCAACCACGCGGACAGGACTCGGGCCGCGGGTGCTGTACTCTATCTGATCCTTGATCTACGCGGGCCGCGCAAACATTAAGCCGCGAAGCCACGCGGGCCGCGGGTCATTCCCGCACTTCAAAAATGATTTTTTTTTTGTTTTTTTTTGTTTTTTTTTTTGTTTTTTTTTTAAGCCAAAACGATCCCCATAAGGCCCGGTTTCAAAAATTTGACAAAATTGGGAACAAAACGGGGAGTGAAAGGTGAAACCTTTCAAAAATTTATTTTTTCAAAATCCCGAAAACGCGTTGAAAAATGATTTATTTGGATCCGGAAAAAGTGAAAGCATAATGCTTTCCAAAAATGCCCTTCATTAACGTCTTTGGCGAGACGTCCTTCTAGCTTGATTCAACACACCGGGACATCCAAATGGATGATTTCAAGAGCATTTACATTAAAACCTTCATAGAATGGCTTCAATCGGTGCCCATTGACTTTGAAGATTTGTCCCGTTTCTTCACTTTGGATTTCCACCGCCCCATGGTCAAAAGTCTTTATCACGACAAAAGGTCCAATCCATCTTGACCTTAGCTTGCCTGGAAATAACTTCAATCGTGAATGGTAAAGTAAGACCCTATCCCCCGGTTCAAAATGCTTCCGGGTGATGGACTTGTCGTGGAAGAGCTTCGTCTTCTCCTTATAAATCCTTGTGTTTTCATAGGAGTCGTTTCTCAATTCTTCCAGCTCTTGGAGTTGAAGCTTCCTATGTCTCCCCGCCTCATCAATATTGTAATTACATTGCTTGACCGCCCAAAATGCACGGTGCTCTAATTCGACGGGTAGATGACATGACTTTCCGAAAACCAACCTAAAGGGTGACATTCCTATCGGGGTCTTGTAAGCGGTCCGATAGGCCCATAAGGCATCATCAAGCCTTAAACTCCAATCCTTCCTTGTCGGATTCACTGTTTTCTCTAAAATACTCTTCACCTCACGATTTGAGACTTCCGCTTGACCGTTCGTTTGAGGGTGGTAGGCGGTAGAGACACGATGGGTCACGTTGTACTTTTTCAGCAAGGCCTCCATCATCTTATTGCAAAAATGCGTCCCTCTATCGGTAATTAAAGCCCTAGGCACACCAAATCTCACAAAGACATTAGATTTTAAAAAGTCGATAACCGTTTTGGCATCATCCGATCTTGTGGCTTTGGCCTCAACCCATTTAGAGACATAGTCAACCGCGAGCAATATGTAAACGTTGCCAAACGAGACGGGAAATGGGCCCATAAAATCAATCCCCCATACGTCAAAAATTTCACAAACAAGGATTGGATTTTGTGGTATTTGATTTTTTTGTGAAATGTTTCCCGTCCTTTGGCACCGTTCACAGCTTTTACAAAACATATAACAATCGCGTGACATGGTTGGCCAAAATAATCCACATTCAAGAACCTTTCTCAAAGTTCGGCTAGGTCCGAAGTGTCCCCCACAAGCAAATTCATGACAAAATTGTAAAATGGATTGATGCTCTTGTTGGGGTACACATCGCCTAATGATTTGATCGGGACAATGTTTCCACAAATAAGGCTCATCCCACACATAGTATTTTGCATCACTTTTGAGCTTGTCTTTTTGAGCACGTGAGAATGTGTCGGGATACCTTTTTGTGACCAAAAAGTTAACGATATCAGCATACCAAGGAGTAGATTGAATAAGGGAAAAGAGATGCTCATCCGGAAACTCGTCCTGCAAAGGGAGAGGAGTTTCATTTGAAGTGATCCGGCTTAAGTGGTCGGCAACAAGGTTCTCGCATCCACTTTTGTCTCGGATTTCCAAATCAAATTCTTGCAATAATAAGATCCACCGGATGAGTCTTGGCTTTGCATCTTTCTTTGTCATCAAGTACTTGAGAGCCGCATGATCCGAATACACTATAACTTTGGTGCCAAGTAGGTATTGTCGAAACTTCTCCAAAGCGAACACTATGGCTAATAGCTCCTTCTCCGTGGTAGAGTAGTTGCTTTGAGCATTGTCTAGTGTCCTTGATGCATAATAGATCACGTGGGAGGCTCTTCCATTCTTTTGACCCAAAACGGCGCCGATAGCATAATTGCTTGCATCACACATGATCTCGAAAGGGAGATCCCAATTCGGTGCTTGTATGATGGGGGCGGATGTAAGCAATTCCTTGAGCTTGTCAAAAGTTTCTTTGCACGCCTCATTGAACTCGAAATCGGTCTCCTTTTGCAAGAGTTGGCACATTGGTCTTGTTATCTTTGAAAAGTCCTTGATGAATCGTCGGTAGAAACCTGCATGGCCCAAAAAAGAACGAACTTCCCGAACACAAGTCGGGTAAGGTAAGCTTTGAATAACATCGATCTTGGCCTTATCTACCTCAATTCCTTTTTCAGACACAATGTGACCCAAAATGAGACCTTGACTCACCATGAAATGACATTTCTCAAAGTTTAAAACCAAATTTGTTTCAATGCATCTTTTCAAAATTTTGGTGAGATTGGTCAAACATTCTTGAAACGAGTTCCCATATACCGTAAAGTCATCCATAAAAACCTCAATTATGTTTTCGACATATTCGGAAAAGATACTAACCATGCAACGTTGGAAAGTGGCTGGGGCGTTACACAATCCAAATGGCATTCTCCGGTATGCGAAAGTGCCAAATGGACATGTAAATGTTGTCTTTTCTTGGTCTTCCGGTGCCACCGGGATTTGGTGAAAACCGGAGTACCCGTCTAGACAACAATAGTGAGATTTCCCGGCCAACCTTTCTAACATTTGGTCGATGAAAGGCAATGGAAAATGATCCTTTCTTGTGCTTGCATTGAGTTTGCGGTAGTCAATACATACTCTCCACCCGTTTTGCACACGGATGGGGACCATCATACCTTTGTTGTTCTCGACCACCGTGATTCCCGTCTTCTTGGGAACGACTTGCACCGGGCTCACCCATTTGCTATCCGAGATTGGATAGATCATCACCGCATCAAGTAGCTTCAAAATCTCTTTCTTTACAACTTCCATCATAGGCGGGTTCAACCTTCTTTGCGCATCCCGACTCGGCTTGCATTCATCCTCCATCAAGATTTTATGCATACAAGTGGAGGGACTCAAACCTTTGATATCCGCAATCGTCCAACCCATGGCTTCCTTGTGTTCCTTCAACACCTTGAGGAGTTGCTCTTCCTCAAATTCGGTTAGATGAGTCGAAATGATAACCGGAAGAGTCTCATTCTTGCCCAAGTAAGCATACTTCAAATGTTGAGGTAGGACCTTTAATTCCAATTCGGGTGGTTGAACAAGGGATGGAGACAACTTCATATGGGTTGGGGTCTACTCAATTTGCTTGACATCAAATCTTGTGGATTTCTTCACCTCTAAATTATTGACTAACTTGTCAACCTCCGGATCCAAGGAATAAAACTTTAATTGCTCGACTAGCTTCCCAAAATCAAATCCTTTGCTTAAAATCATTTCCAACACATCGCCATTAGACAACTCGAACAATTCTTGGGTCAGTGGCTCAACAACATCTACAAAGTACATAGATGAAACGTCACTAGGATATCTCATAACATCATAGATATTAAAGCTTATTGTTTCACCATCAAACTCCATTGTCAAACTTCCCGCATATACATCAATCTTTGTTCTAGCCGTTTTCAAAAACGGTCTCCCAAGCAAGATTAAAGCCGATTTGGAGGACACTTGCTCATCTAGATCAATCACATAGAAATCCGCCGGGAAGACCAATTGGTTCACTTGCACCAGGACATCTTCCAAAACACCTCTAGGAAAGACGCTTGATTTATCCGCAAGAGAGATTATGACACCGGTTTCACTTAAGGGTCCGACATTCAATGATTCATACACCGAATAGGGCATGACATTGATAGAGGCACCAAGATCAAGCATAGCACTACTAAAAGTGACATCTCCAATCTTGCAAGGGACCGTGAACATTCCGGGATCTTTGCATTTGGGTGGAAGTTTCCTTTGTAAAACCGCGGATGCGTTTTCATTCATCAAAATTTTCTCATTCCCCTTCAACTTCCTCTTGTTGGTACAAAGTTCTTTTAAAAACTTTGCATATCTTGGGATTTGCTTGATTGCATCAAGTAGAGGGATGTTTACTTCCACCTTTCGAAAGGTGTCCAAAATCTCTTTCTCCTCCATGTTCTTTTTCGAAGTCGCAAGTCGGGAGGGGAATGGCGGTTGAGTGGCTATGGGTGTTACTAGAGGGGTAGTCTTCTTTGGAACTCCGGCTTGTGCATCGTTCTTGACTATAGGTTCTTCAACGGGAATAACTTCTATTTCTTCCTCTTCATCTCTTGGCTTCTTCTTTGAACTACTCTCTCCGGCTTGTTTGCCACTTCTCAAGGCCACCACATTGACATTTGGGTTCTTTTCGGTTTGAGAAGGCAATTTCCCACGGGACTCCAACTTGCTTATGGATGTAACTATATCTCCCATTTGTGCTTCAAGGTTGGAGATAATAGTTCTTGTCTCTTTTTGGAATTGTTGGGTACTAGTGGCTAAGGATTTGACAATGACTTCAAGAGACATTCCGGAGCTACTTGGTTGGGATTGAGGAGGTTGTTGGTGATGTGGAGGGTGTGGTTTGGATTGATAGTGTGGTTGTGGATGTTGGTAGTGAGGTTGTGGTGGTGGATAGGATGGTCTAACCAATGCATTTTGAGGCAATGGTCTTGGGTTGTAGTTCATGTTGGGATTTGGCTTCCAACTTGAATTATATGCATTTTGGTAACCGGATGGCTTGTTATGATAGTTTTGGAACTCTCCCGTGGCATTTACATGTTCCACATCTTCTTGGAGAATGGGACACATATCCGTAGGATGTCCCATTGTTGCACATATTCCACAAACCATCACTTGTGGAGTTTGTCCCATGGCTAGCTTTTGGACAACGGAAGTTAGATCTTTGATTTGAGACTCGAGGCTTGATGTTCCCACCTCATTGACTTTTTGTTGAGTTTCTCTCTTCATATCTTGGCGCGGGCCAAAGTGTTGGGAATTTGCGGCTATGGTGTTGAAAAGTTGTCTTGTTTGTTGTGGAGTTTTACTAAAGACATCACCACCACTTGAGGCATCGACTAGTCTTCTCTCCATTGGCAACAATCCCTCATAGAAGTGTTGAATGAGGAGTTGTTCCGGAATTTGGTGTTGTGGGCAACTATAGCACAAGTTGTTGAACCTCTCCCAATAATCATGAAAAGTCTCATTTTGACCTTGGCGGATTCCACAAATCTCATTTCTAAGACTTGAGACTCTTGAAGCGGGATAGAACTTATCAAGAAAAGCTCTTGCCATGTCGGTCCATGAGTTGATTGACCCCGGGGGAAGATAGAATAACCAATCTTTTGGTCTATCGGCCAATGAAAAGGGGAATGCCCTTAGCTTGATTTGGTCATCGGTTGACCCTTGTGGCTTCATACTAGTGCAAATAATGTGGAACATCTTCAAGTGCTTATGCGGGTCTTCGTTCTCCAATCCATGAAAAATCGGGAGGTGATGGACTAAACTTGACTTCAATTCCGAACCTCCTTCCAAAACCGGGTAATTGATGCCGGTTGGAGTTTGTGTAACATCGGTTTCCATCATTTGCCTCAAAGTTCTTTCGGGAACTTCTCCTCCGTCCGCCATTGCAATTGGTTCAATAATGGGTGGATTTTGTTGTAGAGGTGGTGTTTCGGGAATTTCTTGGCGAGGGTCGGGACTAGAATCGGGTTCCGTATCGCTTGATGAAGCGGGTTCAACCTCCGGATCCCCGTGAGGATTAGAAGTTTGACCACGTTCAATTCGTTTTTCTTTCGCCAAACGCCTTGCTTCTTTTTCAATTTCTGGGTTGTAAATCAAGTCACCTGTACGTTGAGATCTGGGAATAGAGAAACAAATTGATTAAAAATAAACCAGTCCCCGGCAACGACGCCAAAATTTGGTGGTTGTCGAGGCCAACAAAATTAATAACCCTAATTATTACACACTAAAATAGTGTATAGTGGTAAAGGGATCGAATCCACGGGGATTGGTTTAATTTAATAACTCTAAGAAAAATATCTTTGTAAAAATACTTGGAAAATGACAATAAATTAAAACTGGGGGTTTTGGTGTTTTGAAATACTTGAAACAAACTAGAATTAACTAAGATTTAAATAGAGAATTTCAACAAAAATAAGAGTTTGATGTAAAATCAATAAGAGAAGGATGGTTGACTTAAGGTTCCTCACTTTGACTTCTGATGAACATATCATTAGAATCAAATGGTGCAATACTTGTTTTAAACCCTTAATTTGGCTATAGTAATCCAAGGAGCTTGAGATTACCTAGACTTTTCTTAATTGTTGAAATGGTTAGAGAAGCTCATAACAATTTCCTTAGTTAAAGTCACTAATTCCATTAAGCATGTAATTAGTGAAAGTCAACTAGCATTAAGAACCAAAAAAGGTCACCAAATCCAAGGGGGGTCAAATGCTTTCACCACCATGTTGGAGAAAATGTTTTTATGATTGTGTGAAGTAAAACTAACACAAGAATCACTTGTTGCTTGCTAATTTGAAGATCCTTTACTTAATCAAGAAATTAGCCAACTAATCACCACAAACACATTTAAACTCATGAATAAAAACATCCAAGTAATGATAAGATGTTAAAACACAAAACATTTTCATAAAGATTCAAACACAAATTCATGGATTCTTCAATATTCAACAAAAGTTCAAAGGATTCAACAAAAGTCAACCAAGATTAGTTTAGCCAAGCATGACTAAACTCAAGGAAACAAAGTTAGTTAAGATGGTACCAAACATTTAGCAAGAATTAAGAGATGAAATGGTGAAGTTCTTGAGGGTTCTTGGCCTTCAAAAATGCTCCAAACTCCAGAGAGAAAGTATCAAAATCGGACCTCCAAGATTATGCTAAAGAGGCACACCAACCTTCCCAATATAGAGCTCTAAGTAAAATCCCGAAATTGCCCTTGTCAGGAATCCACGCAGGCCGCGGGGAATCTTACGCGAGCCGCGTGACTTCGACGGAAATTTTTGGGCTTCTTCAAGTCTTGGGCCCCCACAGCTAATCCATTGGCCCAGTTCGAATCCAATCTGCTTCTAGCCCATTTCTCTTCAATATTTCTTCAATTTGAGCCCAATTTGTCTCTCCACATCACTCAAAACTTCCGCAAATTCCTAAACATCGATCTTGCACACTCAAGAATTCTCCCGTGGCTTTCAAATTTAAAGTTTAATTCTTCCAACCCTTCAAATAATTGACAATCCCACTCCACACATCACCTCTATAGCCATCAAGCCTAAAATCCTCGTTGTCCTCCAAGTCCAATTGCTTTCCAAAAGATCCTGCTCCGCTAGTCTCCTTAAAGTCTGTAATTAAGCTCACAAAACTCGAAAGAACCCGAAAGTGGTCATAAAATAACAAAAAGGAAAATACGCATGGAAATTAACTAAAATGCGAATGAAATATGCTAAAATAAACTATAAAAAGAAGTAAATAAAATGAAGCTATCATCCCTCCAAAATCCTTAAATTAAATACTTAAAACAATATACTTGGTAAACCGGATGTTACAATTCTCCCCCACTTGAATTAGATTTCGCCCTCGAAATCGCTCCTTAATCACATATAGATTGAATCCAACATCCCGTAAAGCACTACCGAAAGGATCTCCTATCACACCGATATCTTTTTCCATGGACACCTGAATCCACACAGAAATTCCCAAGTCCAGAACCAAACCAACCCTTCTGCCACTAAGTTACCCCTTTCTGACATTCCCAAAATATGGAAACTCTAGTGGCCTGGCCCGCCGCCAGACCGCCCATTCAAGCTATCACCATGATATATGCTCCTCGAACACCACCCCTGATAACCCACTGCTCCACTGATTCACACAAGACAAAGTCCAAAAATCGACGACCGATCATTCATACCAAACGATCCGAATCACACCCCAAGGAACGAAAGGGATCACATCCCACCAGGGGCTAATCCACTGAACTATAATCAGAACCCATCCGAACAATAAACTCTCATCACCCTGATCTCAGACACAAAAGAAATAATCATGCTCGCTCGATAGTCCTCAACCTCTAAAATCATAATCCATTACTTTCTCACAGATATCTCTTTTATTATTTAACACCTGGTCTACTCTCGACCCTACGGTCAGACCTCCAAAGGTTACCCACTACATGTCTCAAAACGTCTCGCCACCTTCCCCCTCTCAACAACTATCTCGGTCCATTGTGACACACCAGTCATGAAATTCTTGTTATACCAAGCGAATACTAAAATCCCCACTGAAGATCGGCTCACCCCTGACCTTTGTCGTCTACGACTCATTAGTTCCATGCATCCTGCGGTACCTCCCGAACCAAGCACTGACCTATACTGGTCTAAGACACCAGATGACAACCAATACCCTTCAACATGGAACTCATCTCTGAATCTGGAATCTCATCTCGCCTACTCGACGCACTACAAGATCCAAACTCAAACTCGAGAGTTTGGTCTAAACCAGAGTTGGAACCACTCGTCCCAATGAACCACTCAACTCATGACTCATGACCCGAAACCCATGCGTACCCTACTTATCCACTTCCCTTTGGTTGCGACAACCACTACTCAATTCAGAATATAATGAGTCCCGACAAATATGGAGACCCCAGTCTCGCCCCTGGTTCGACCACCAGGCTCCCACAAACTCAAATATTAGGGCTACCCAAGCCTATAACTCTTTTGCGTCATGCTATGATCAGAGAGTACTTCGTCACAACATTCTCTCCCTGACTAGTGGGTACTACGGCTCCCCGCAGTATCACAATGACCTCTCACTGAATAGTGAGTACTACGGCTCCCCGTAGCATCACAACAACCTTTCACTGAATAGTGAGTACTACGGCTCCCCGTAGCATCACCACAACCTCTCACTGAAAAGTGAGTACTACGGCTCCCCGTAGCATCACCACACCCTCTCACTGAATAGTGAGTACTACGGCTCCCCGTAGCATCACCACACCCCTTTGCACTAACTCATTGAAACTGCAGCTCCCCGCAGTCTTACCGCACTTGCTCTTACCACTTCACAATCTCATCCTCAGGTCGACGCCACATGCGATCATTAAGTCATGCCTTGCGGACCAACCATAGATAGGTGTACACACTTACCCAAATTATGCATTGCTATTTCTGACGACATCCGCCATAACAAAACACCTTTCCCTGCTGCAATCCACATTCTCGAATAATCTCGCTTGATGTCAATTGGCCGAAGGACCCCCACTGGAACCGTAGATACTTGATACACCACTTTCCATCTCAAACTCAAAACTCAAAACAATCCGAGATTTAGGTCATTCAACTCGGATACCCCGGTACACCATCACAGCGCCTCGCAGTGTCTTGAATCTACCACTGATCTCATACTCATGGCATCATACTCAGATACTGCATTGCTTCCTCGGAATCTCGCAACCGATCTTTCTCTGGTTCCACTTGTAATCCCGGAATGCTCCATCTCCCAAATTGAAACATGGAGAAATCGCCAACGACTCAGAACACGAAGATGACCTTCTGAAACTCTTTCCTCTATTGCTCAAAACAAAGCGAGATTACGCATACCGACCCGAAAATTGGATGCCCGATCATCTCTTACCCTTTCCAAAGAGCATTAAATAATCCATTCATCGAACTAAAATTTCCCAACTGCCGAAGTATCCCTACGAACCAACCACCTCGAAAAATTCTTATCTACCACAAGGCCTCTGACCAACGGCTACCTGCCGTGCAGACACTCATCCTTTCTTGAACGCGTACAACATGCATTAACTCCCTCTGCAACTCACCTCGACCACCAATAACCCTGGTCTCATGAATCCATAGTGCATGTCTCTATCCATCTCCCTAACCGCTCTTGAACAAATCTTAGATCCTCTCGATAGAATACCCGGTTCTCCCCCACTCAGGGTTCGAACCATCACCAATTGGCGCACCAATAATCTATTCCACAGACTGTTTCCACCAGGAACATCACACTTACTCTTGGAAGGTACTACGCAATGCTCGGTGGTCTCCCGATAGAGACCCCGCAACTCCAAATACCCCGAATCTCGGATGAAATCCTCAGAAACTTCTCATCATGATTGCCTCTAATCATACAGAATCTCATACCATCCCATTACCGGAAATCTCAACTGTCCAGTAGTAACTCTGACTCTTAATCTGAAAATAATGAACTATCATACTCCTCATCCTTGACTCCTCAACCAACGTTCCATCACATGGGTTGTATAAGCGCGGAGACCTCATTACCACACTCGATACTCATCATAGACAATGAGAGCAACGGCCCCAATATCCTCTTCTTGATCGTCCGCCGCTGCAGCTAATACATGCCCTACTATGCTCAAATAGGATGTATCCTTGTCCTTAACCATCTCAGTCCCCACTGACAACCTGCTCATGCTCTATCATTACCTCTCGGCAGACATACTGCCCAAATACTCTGATGAAAGGTCGCCATCAATGCTAACCTGCAGGGTTTTACCCACAAGCTCAGAAACCGAAATCTCAACACCTCATATGTTTCCCACATGAAACAGAAAATAATACCACCCAGGTCACAGAAGGTGACATCTCCACTATCGGCTGACTGCTCAACTCATGCCGCAATTCTCCATAAACGCCATCTCTACTCATCCTTGAGCCTTGCGACTTCATCTGACATCTCACCAAAAATACCTTGGAATCATCTCGACTTCCCTCACAAGTGATGCTTCGCTGGAACTTGTTCCATATGACCCTCTGACCTCATATTGTATTACATCCGATCTCGGTCTAACCAATCACAACGGAATAACTGGTAGAACCAGTAACACTAACCGCCACGGGTCATGGTACTCGAACCATGTGGCCACCTCTCGATCTGCTATAAACCATGGTACTCGATCCATGTTATCTCCTCTTAATCTGCTACGGATCATGGTACTCAAACCATGTTCTCTCTTCTCAGTCCGCTACAAAGCATGGTACTCGAACCACGACATCACCAATCAATCTGCTACTTAGAATCTCCATAATACTCCCTGCATCAAGTATGGGTCCTCTGCTTTCAGTAGTACGGGCCCATACTACCTGACACATCTACCCCTACTTTCCACATGGACCATCCCAGATTTCCTAAGTAGCTGCGCAACCTTCTCGTTCGTCCATCCCGTTACACGTGTTCGCTCCCCAGCGAAATGCTCTACCCTGTCAGCGCACTCATCTGACCACGGTCACCCCCCTAGGCTCTTCCTAGGTGCTCACACTTCTATGCCATCAGCTGCTGAAAAACTCCTAATGATGCCAGCCATCTACCTCCTGAATATCATCATATTCACTTAGTAGCCGACTCCCATCATCGAGAGTTCCACAAAGCACAAAGCAAGCAGCATTCGGGCATCGAATAGTCTCCACCAATACGTAAACTACTCTAGGTTACAACTCCACTTGCTCTATTCACACACAGCAGGTGTCACCGAACTCAAGCACTCTACCCCACACGGGCATATAACCACTCTCTCAGTAGGCATCCTTCGATGCTTATCTAGGTATCTCTACTAGACTACTCCTCTACTCGAAGCTCTATCTCTGAAATATTCCTGCTGGATACTCTTACTCAGCACATACTCGAAAGCACAGCACAGATAACAGCAACTCCTAGGCTAAGGCATCACAAATCAGGCCACTCTAGTCCTAAAATATGGAATACCTAGCCTATTTCTAGCATGCATGATATCTCATAAAATATCTCATAAACATCTCATAAGATAAAAGAAATGGTATTTTGGGAAATCACCGTTCGGGCTCTGGCTGATTGTACACACTGCTCCTTCTCATTTTCTCTTAGAAACTCTTGTTCGCTTTAGAAAAATCATTTCTTTGAAAATTTTTCTCAAATCCTCAGTTTGAGTCCAGATTTACCTGAAGGCGCATCCAAATCCCTCAAACCAAGGCTCTGATACCAACTTGTAACGACGTAAATTTTCAAACAAAATTTTCATTTTAAAATCGCATACTTTTCATAACATATTGTATAAAAAATCTCGTTTATTCAAATTGCAAAACACAACTCCATTAATAATCCAGGATCCTCAAAACATAACTCTTTCTCTGGTGTGTACAATCAAGCCGGTGCCATCCCGCGATCCTGAGAAACCTGAAACACATAACACATAACACGGTAAGCACAAAGCTTAGTGAGTTCCCCAAAATACCACATATAACAATTTCGCCACTCGAGGCTATACTTTGTAGGACCCTCCGGTCCATGTGTCTCAGCGGGACCCTCCAGTCCCGTAGCTCGTTGGACCCTTAGGTCCGGTCTAGCTTGTTGGACCCTCTGGTCCGGTCTGGTTGAGCCTTCCGGCCTCATAAATTGTTGGACCTTCCGGTCCGGTCTGGTTGAGACTTCCGGCCTCGTAAATCGTTGGACCTTCCGGTCCTGTCTAAATAACTCATAGCATAATATCACATAGACAAGATGCACAACTCAAGCAAGCACATAAGACCTTCCGGTCACACATAAATACCACTATAGCTAACATATAGTGAGAAGACTCACCTCGGTTAGCAGGTAACCGACAAGGACTCGGAAATCTTGGACTAGCGTCCGCCTAACACATAAGACAAGCATCTCAATCATTATCCGCCTTATTACTCTTTATACTTTAAATTCTCTTTTCCTCTTTTGACCCTCAGGATGGGTAAAAGACCATTTTACCCCTCCTTGGCCCTACCTGCCCCCTTACTGGTCCACTCATGAAGTTAACAGAAGTCAACCTGGGTCAGCATTCTATGTTGACCTGACTCGCCGAGTGCACACCTGTGACTCGCCGAGTCCCATCGAATTCTACATGATCTTCCTAGGGTTCGCTCAGCTCATTGAGTTGACTCCCAACTCGATGAGTCAACATTGTCCAAGGCTACTGGGTCACACCCGCTACAACTCGTCAAGTCATCCCATGGACTCGGCGAGTTGGATCCATTAGGTTACTCACTCAGCCACCTGAGGTCAGATCTGTAGCTCTAACTCATAGATCTAACCTTCTACTACCCAAAAGTTGCGTAAAGGTCCGATCTTGATGTCCATGCATGGTGTATTTTGCATTATAAACCACAAAAAATCTATTAATGATTCCTAGCTTCAAAGCCCAATGGTTGCTCCACCATGGCTTCCCACTTTCGGACTCTCTGGACCCTCCAAGGTCCAGATCTATGCTATCAGCTCATAAGAGGGGTTTGATGCATTCAAAACCCCACCAAGAAGGTGATACAAGCCCTAATCCACAAAAAGAAAGATCTACTCAAATAGGGAAGAAAGGGGTCCGAAATGATACCTCCAACTGATGCTCCTTGGTTGCAAATCGCGGATCTACAACCTCCTCTGACCCCTTTGGCTTGAAACCTTCCTCTTCCTTGCAAGACACCCACCAAGAAGCTCAACATGGCTCTTTTTCTTGCCCAAAGCACTCAGGACTCGTTTAGGGTTTTCTCCTCTGAAGGGTAGCCGCAATAGGAGACCTTAAGTGCCTTTAAATAGGCCCAGGCCCGGGAGAATTAGGGTTTCTGCCAACAGCGCTGACTCGACGAATCATCTCTCCGACTCGTCGAGTTCATTCATTATCCACATCACCAAGCCGCGACCCTACTCGGCGAGTTGAGGAACCAACTCGTCGAGTCCCTCCAAAATCCTTAAATTAATACTTAAAGAATATACTTGGTAAACCGGATGTTACATGGACCATGTCGGGTCGGGTCAAGTACATACCAAATATAGTTATGGACTTAGACACTATATCCAACAGTTTGTGACCTCTAGTTTCACCTCTGCAGACCTTGCTGCAGTGACATGGGAGAGATTCGTTCAGATGTTCCGAGACGAGTACGTTCCCCCGGTGGAGAGGGAGCGGTTGGCACATGAGTTTCTGTCTCTCAAGCAGAAGACAGAGTCAGTCACTGAGATCTCGAGGATGTTTCACGAGAGGGCGATGTTCTGCCCTGAGCATGTGCCCACTGAGCAGGCACGTGTGAGTCGGTACTTGAGCATACTGAGGAGGGATATACGAGAGTTCGTGGCGAACTCATCATACAGGACATTGGCCGAGCTTCAGGCCAATGCCACGAGAAGGGAGATCGAGCTTGAGTTACAGACCAGAGAGGAGGAGGAGTCCCGGGGTAGGGACTGTAGACCAGTGCAGTCGCAGCCGGCGATGAAGCGGGCCAAACCCGCTGATACTAGAGTTGGGGGCCAGAAGGGCCGTACTTGTGGCAAGTGCGGTAAGAGCCACGAGGGTGCATGTCGTATGGGGATTTGCTACAAGTGTGGCAAAGAGGGGCACTTGGCGAAGGACTGCCCCAAGGGATTCTCGGTTTGCTTCCATTGCAACCAGACAGGCCACCGTAAGGGCGAGTGCCCTCAGCTCGTGCAGGGGTCAGCACAGGGATCTGCACCAGCTTCGGTGCATGCTACTGATAGTCGGCCTGTGAAGGCCGAGACGCCGAGGGTTCGTGGGAGAGCCTTTCAGCTGACAATGGAGGAGGTCCGCACAACACCTGGCGTTGTGGCCGGTATGTAACTTATTCTTTTCTATGATTTTATATGAGATAATTGTGCTTATTTCATGCTGTATAGGTATTTTTCTTGTGAATTTTGTACCTGCCTTGGTGTTATTTGACTCGGGTGCGAGACGCTCTTTCGTGTCTCTAGCTTTTAGTCGCCACATCAGCATTAGGAGTGAGGCTTTGAGTCGGCCTCTGAGGGTTTCCATAGCCGACGAGCATGCAGTTTTTGTTACTGACGTGATTCCAGGGTGTACTCTGGAGATTTTTGGTGTCAAGTTTCTGATAGACCTAGTACCGATCGCTATGGGTGATGTCTGTGTCATTGTGGGCATGGACTGGTTGAGTCGATTTGGAGCCATGATAGACTACGAGCGTCAGTTGGTGACTATACGAGACCCTAGTGGGGGAGTACTTAAGGTATACGGCGAGGGTACTAGGCCTGAGTCGTATTTCTGCTCTGCTGTCCGAGCGAGACAGAGTTTACAGCAGGGATGCATGGGGTATGTGGCATATACGATTGATACGCAGGTTACTGCTGAGAGATTGAGTTCTATTTCCGAGGTGCCGATTGTGTGTGAGTATGAGGATGTGTTTCCTGAAGAGTTGTCGGGTTTGCCACCTGAGAGACAGGTGGAGTTTAGGATTGATTTGATTCCAGGCGCGGCACCTGTTGCCAAGGCACCCTATCGCCTTGCGCCGCTAGAGATGCAGAAGTTATCCTCTCAGCTCCAAGAGCTGTTAGGGAAGGGGTTCATTAGACCGAGTAGCTCGCCGTGGGGAGCTCCGATCTTTTTTGTCAAGAAAAAGGATGGTTCACACCGGATGTGTATTGATTATCAGGAGTTGAACAAGTTGACGGTGAAGAACCGTTATCCACTCTCGAGGATCGATGACCTGTTCGATCAGTTGCAGGGTGCATCTTGGTTTTCCAAGATCGAATTGAGGTCTGGTTATCATCAGATGAGGGTTCGCAATGAGGATATTCAGAAGACGGCCTTTAGGACTCGTTATGGGCATTACAAGTTCGTGGTGATGCCTTTTGGACTCACCAACGCATCGACATCGTTCATGGACCTCATGAACCGGGTGTGCAGGCCCATGTTGGATCGGTCAGTGATTGTGTTCATCGACGACATTCTTGTGTACTCGAGGTCCAGAGAACGGCATGAAGAGCACCTCAGAGAGGTTTTGGGGGTTTTGAGATCGGAGAGGCTATATGCCAAGTTCTCTAAGTGTGATTTCTGGTTACGAGAGGTCCAGTTCCTAGGGCACCTCGTTAATCAGAATGTGATTTTGGTCAACCCGACCAAGATTGAGGCAGTTATGCGATGGGAGGTACCGAGATCTCCATCCGAGATCAGGAGTTTTCTGGGTCTGGCCGGTTATTATCGGAGATTTATCAGAGACTTCTCCAAGATTGCAGTTCCTCTCACCAGGTTGAACCAGAAAGGTGTTGCTTTTGTTTGGGGTCCCGAGCAGCAGACCTCATTTGATACCCTTTGCCAGAGATTGTGCGAGGCCCAAGTGTTAGCCCTCCCCGAGGGAGTGGAGGACTTCATAGTTTTCTGTGATGCATCTACATCGGGATTGGGTGCATTGTTGATGCAGAGGGGGCACGTGATAGCATACGCATCAAGGCAGTTGAAGCCTCATGAGACGAGATATCCTACCCACGATCTGGAGCTGGGGGCGGTGGTGTTCGCCCTCAAGATCTGGCGTCACTATTTGTATGGAGTCTGGTGTACCATATAAACCGACCATAAGAGTCTAAAATATCTTATGGATCAACCCAACCTGAATATGAGAAAGAGGAGGTGATTGGATGTGGTGAAAGATTATGACTGCGAGAATTCATATCATTCGGGCAAGGATAATGTGGTAGTTGACGCCCTCAGCCGTAGAGCAGAGTGTGCTCCGATCCGAGATATATGTATGAGGATGACGGTGATGACTCCAGTCTTGGATACCATCCGGGAGGCCCAGGCGGAGGCCGTGAGACCGGAGAACCGCAAGAGGGAGTGGGTGATTGGGCAGGTATCCGAGTTTGTAACGGATAGCCGAGGGCTTATGACCTTCCGAGGGCGGATTTGGGTGCCCTATACGGGCGGAGCTCGACGTGTATTGATGGAGGAGGCGCACAGGTCGAGATTCTCGATCCATCCCGGGGCCACTAAGATGTATTTAGACTTGAAGAGGGATTATTGGTGGCCCTGTATGAAGAGGGATGTTGCGTGGGTAGTTAAGAGATGCTTGACCAGCCGTCAGGTCAAAGCAGAGCACCAGCATCCACATGGTCCATTGTAGCCTCTGGAGATTCCCCGGTGAAAGTGGGAACAGATCTCCATGGAATTTATCACCAAGTTACCGAGGACCGCGCAGGGGGTCGACGCGATTTGGGTGATCGTGGACCAATTGACGAAGAGTGCTCATTTCCTTGCTATTAATGAGAGCTCTTCGGCGGAAAAATTAGCCGAGATTTACGTGAAAGAGGTGGTATCTCGGCATGGGGTACCGGCCTCGATAGTGTCAGACCGAGACGTGCGTTTCACCTCCAGATTCTGGGGGAAATTTTACGAGGAGTTGGGCACGCGTCTACATTTCACTACCGCGTACCACCCGCAGAAAGATGGAGAGAGCGAGCGGACGATTCAGACACTCGAGGACATGTTGCGTGCCTGTGTCTTGGACTTTGGAGGAAGTTCGAACATATACTTGCCTTTGGCTGAGTTTTCTTACAACAACAGCCACCATTCGAGTATAGGTATGCCTCCATTCGAGCTGTTATATGGGAGGAGGTGTCGGACTCCTATTTGTTGGGGAGAGGTGGGACATAGAGTGATGGGTGGCACTGAGATAGTGCTCAAGACGACTGAGCAGATTCAACAGGTTAGACAGAGATTACTGACGACCCAGAGCCGCCAGAAGAGTTATGCGGACAGACGGCGCTCTAATCTGGAGTTCCAGGTTGGAGATTTTGTGCTCCTGAAGGTATCCCCTTGGAAAGGGGTGATCCAATTCAGAAAGAAGGGCAAGCTGGGGCCCCGATACATTGGTCCTTTTAGGGTAATTGCCAGGGTTGGCAGAGTAGCCTATCGACTGGACCTACCCGTAGAACTGAGTCAGATCCATAACACCTTTCATTTGTCCCTATTGAGGAAGTGTGTGGCAGATGAGATGACAATTGTACCTCTGGAGGACATTCAGGTGGATGCAAGCCTGAATTACGTTGAAAGGCCACTTGCGATTTTAGATCGAAAGATGAAGGTCCTCAAGAATAAGGAAGTGTCCCTGGTTCAGGTCCAGTGGCAGCATCAGAAGGGATCCGATTTGACTTGGGAGCCGGAGTCAGAGATGCGGGAGCAGCATCCGGAGCTATTTGCGGAGCAAGACTTCGAGGGCGAAGTCTAATTCTAGTGGGGGAGAATTGTATCATCCGGTTTTACAGGTATATTATTTTAATAGTTTAAGTTGAGAATTTTGGAAGGACTCGACGAGTTGCTGCCTCAACTCGTAGAGTAGGGTCGCGGCTGATGACTAGGATTAATGAGTGGACTCGACGAGTCGATGAGCCGACTCAACGACTCAGCGCTGGAGACAGAAACCCTAATTTTCTCGGGCCTGGGCCTATTTAAAGGCACTTATAGCCTCCTTGACCCCCCATCAATGCCATTCTTCCCTTGAGAGAAACCCTAGATTCATTTGTGAGCAAGAAAGGGAAAGAGACTAATTTGAGGTCATTTCCTTGAGAAGAAGATCAAGGCTGTTGCAAGGATCTCAGAAGAGAGTTGTGGATCAGTTTCATCTTCATTTCAAGCTTCAGATCTGGTATAAGCTCTTTCCTTCCTTGTGATTGAATAAATTTCCTTTGGTTGTGAAGTTAGGGCTTGTATCACCATTTTGATGGGGTTTTGGGTGCACCCCAACCCTTTTTCGAGTTATTCTATAGACCTGGACCTTGTAAGGTCCAGAGAACCAGAAAGTAGAAAGCCATGATTGAGTAACCTCGGAGCTTTGAAGCTTTGAAGCTTTAATGGAGTCATAATGGTATATAGAGCAATATACACCATGCATGAACCCCAAGTTCAGACCTTTACGTGACTTTTGGATGCTAGAAAGCCAGATCTATGAGTTAGAGTTCCAGATCTGACCTTAGGAGACCATATGAGTGATACAATGGAGACGACTCGCCGAGTCTATGAGATGACTCGACGAGTCGGATCGGGTTCGACCCAGTACCATTGACCCAAAGATAACTCGTCGAGTTGGGGGTCAACTCGATGAGCTGAGTGAATCCCTGTGAGAACAGTGAGAAATAGGATTGTGCTCGGCGAGTCACATGGGTGAACTCCGCAGCCGCCAGCATCGTCTTCAATCGCCGCAACTTATCACTGTTGCACAACACCGCTGCAGCGCTGCCAACGCAGTGACAGACTTCTCTCACTACTTGTTGAGCAACACCATCTACCGTCGCGCGCAAAAGGACCACCATCGTCTAATTTAGCTCGCCGCCATCATTGTAAGTTTATTCCCTTTATTTAGTTTGATTTTCCCAAATGGGTTTCATTTGATGAACTGGTAGTAATGGTTTATGAATTCTGATTTGGGATTTTTGATTTGTAAACTGATTTAATTTTAATTTAACACTCTCAAAAGATTAATTTGTGCTATGGATTTGTTAGTTTGGCTTGGTTTGCTTTTGATGATTAACTGGGACAACAGGGAAACGAACTAAGCTTAACAGAGATGGAAAATTTTAATTTTCTTTAACTGTTTTGTTTAATGGTATTTTCTAATTTAGTGCTTTGTATTTGTTTAATGTTTAATGGTTTTGGTAATTGTATTTAACATTGATTAATGTTTTTTTTTGTTTAACCCAATAACACATGCAATGGAAAGATTTTACAGTAGAACATCCACATCAGGACCATCTTCATTAGGACCATCTTTAGCTGAAATTGCCCAACCTACTTTTATTTCACCAAGATCGAGTGAAATTGATTCAAATGACATTCCTTGGGATCCGGCTGATAGGAAAAGATTTCAGATTATCGCCCTAATCAAAGAGACAATATAAGACGAAAATATTTTATTAAAGAACAATGTCAACTACGCCTTAAAAAATACCATGTAAGAATGTTTGGAAGTAGGGGAAGACGTTTTAATCCAGGTATAAGTTTGGTAAAATCAACCACTGCAACTTTAAAAAATATGAGAAATGATGGGTTTGATGCACGTATTTTGGATATCACCTCTTTTTGTGAGAATGATTACATTCAAATGGTGAACATGGAGGAAGTTTATGTTAATCCAAGAGCCTAAAGACAGTACACCAATATCTCTGATCGCCATTATTACGAGTTTTTTTGTGTCAACATGGTTTTGGATATGCAAATTCAAGAGTTCGGTGATCGTTTTAATGAAGTCAGTTCCGAATTGCTCATTTGTCATCGAATTGCTCATTTGTGTGAGAGGTTTGAATCCACATGATTCATTTTGTGACTTTGACCCATCAAAGTTACAGAAGTTGATCGATTTCTATCCACATGATTTTAGCTTTAAAGATAGGTTGAATATTCTAAATGAACTTTCGGTTTACCCAACTTTTATTAAACAAGATGCAAGATTTGCTACTTTGAAGAGTATATCCGACCTTGCTAAGGTGATGGTGGAAAGCAATATACATCTTAACTTTCCTTTGGTTTACCGGTTATTGAAGTTGTCATTGCTTTTGTCGGTTGCAACCGAAACGGTGGAGAGATGTTTTTCGACGATGAAGCTTGTCAAGTTAGATTTGCGGAATCGGATTTCGGATGTATTTTTAAATGATTGTGAAATTTGCGCGCTTGAAAGAGAAGAATTTTCCAAGGTCACCAATGAAAGTATTATCAAACGTTTCTTAACTATGTCCCCTCGTAGATTTCAATTGTAAAATGACATTTAGTTGAATATTTTAATATTATTCTACTTTTAAGTATTTATTATTATTATTATTATTAATTTACATAGTCAACGGTCAACAATGCACCCCACTTGACGTCCGGGCTGAATCCGCCACTTTCTAGCAGATAGACATGCTGTTATATTGCTGATGATGTGTTTTTTTTATTTGACAACCGGCCTGAATATCTCGTCACAATCTACTCATTGACGTTGAAATGATCGTTAGCTGCCAAACATGTCTTTTATCTGGATAGAGAACCAACTACATAAGTGTCTTATTGTTTAATACTCCAAACGACCCTTGGCCGGGACCGTAGGCGGTAGCAACCAAACAGGCCTTGAGTGCGTAGGCAATTTGCTGATCTTTGATCCCCAAATTTCACCATATAAGTCTACAAATTTTATTTTGCATAATTATCACACGATTTCTATTTTTATTTTATTCTATTTTAGTGATAGATTATGTGTTTTGATTACCATATGAATATTCTACCTTTATTTAGGGGATTTCAAATGTTAATTTTAGTTGTTCTAAAGAAATCTATAACTTACTTATATTAAATAAGAATGTATTAAAAGTGTATAATTAAAAAACCTAATCGTATTTTTTAGGTTTTGAGTATTAATTAAGAACGGTGAGGAGCCCAGCATTTGAATTGATGTTAAAAGTAAAATCGCTTTGTAATTTGTATGCTTATATTCCAAAGTCAAAGTCAACCCTTTATCTACAAACTAGTCCCAGGACTTGGTATTCGGCGCCAGGAAATTAACCACATATATTCGTAAGAAATATTTTCAATTTATGTTTGAGAAAAATATACTTTTGATGAGATACGTTCTATTTATGAGTTTGATAATTATTATAAAAACGTGTGTGGTTCAAATTTTAGCAAAGATTTCAATCAGAAAGTTAAAAGAAAAAGGCGAAAAATCTGAACATACGTAATATCAATTTGTTCATTGCTTCATTGGTTTTTAGAATGCGAATTAAGCACTCTATAGGGAATAAGTCAACACGCCATATATCTTCAACGCTGCACCTGTATACCCTAAAATAGAATCAGTTGAACACCATCCTCCTTCCCGCATTTTTCAAACACCTTTGAATTGATCACCATCCTCCTTCCGAGGTTTTTCAAACACCTTAATTTGAACTGATCACAATTTTTATAACCCCATTTGAAGTCAACTATATGCTCTCTGCTCTATATAAATAAGCCATTGCTATTGATCAAGCTCACCAAATTAACTAGACATGAAGAAGTCTCAACTTAGTTCTTCAGTTTTGCTCATGGTTCTAAGTTTCTTGTTTTGTGTTTCATGGGCAACGTCCTTATCATCCTCAAGTTCTGGCGATCTAATAAGCTGCCTACTGTCCAAATCCAAGAATGTGACTACCATCTCTCAACTCATTTTCACCCCTGTCAATGCTTCCTTCCTACCCATTTGGCAAGTGGCAGTTCAAAACACCAGGTTCCTTAAGCCCTCCACACGTAGACCATCAGTCATCGTGACACCTATGGAGGAAACCCTTATACAAACATGTGTATACTGCGCCAAGAAACACGGCTACGAGATCAGGATCAGGAGTGGGGGCCATGACTACGAGGGCCTCTCATACACTGCTGATGTTCCCTTTGTTATGCTTGATTTCACCAACATGAGGTCTATAGACGTGGACGTAGCAAAAAGGACTGCTTGGGTCCAAGCAGGCGCTACGCTTGGTGAACTCTATTACAAAATTTCGCGAGAGACCGATACCTTGTATTTCCCGGCAGGTGTTTGCCCAACGGTGGGTGTTGGTGGTTACATGGGCGGTGGTGGCTACGGAAACCTGTTGAGGAAATACGGTACTGCTGCCGATAATGTTCTGGATGCTCGCTTCATGGATATTGAGGGGAATATTCTCGACAGGAAATCAATGGGAGAAGATTTGTTTTGGGCGATCCGAGGAGGTGGTTCTTCAAGTTTCGGAATTGTTCTTGCATGGAAGCTGAGCTTGGTTCCAGTTCCAAAAAAAGTAACCGTCTTTATACTGAATAAAACTTTGGAACAAGGGGCAACCGAAATCTTCCATAAATATCAATACGTTGCACCAAATATCGATAGAAATTTGCACATAAGAACTCAAGTTTTTGCCGAATATATCGGCAACACCACCAAGAAAACCATAAGAATTATGTTTGAAGGAATATATCAGGGCACAACCGACACATTGCTTCCGTTGCTTTCCAGAAAATTTCCAGAGCTCGGTGTTACCCGAGAGATTTGTGAAGAAATTAAAATGGTCCAGTCGACCCTTGTGTTTTGGGGCTTGCCAAGCTCCACCCCGACTTAGATTCTTACGAACCGATCTGCCATTGCCAAGCTGAACAACAAAAGCAAATCAGATTATGTCCGGACACCCATCCCCGTAAGTGGGCTCAGAAAGATATGGAGAAAGCTTATCCAAAACGATGAATCAGCGCTTCTGATGATCAATCCATTTGGCGGAAGGATGGCTGATTTCTCAGAGACTGCAATTCCATATCCTCATAGAGCGGGCGTGTTGTTCCAAATTCTCAAGACTGTCAATTTTAACGGTCAACCTTCAGACACAACCCCTACATCCCTCAGGAGGATAGCTTGGCTGCGAAGCTTGGATGCGTTAATGACGCCTTATGTGTCAAACAACCCCAGAGAGGCATATTCCAACTACAATGATCTGGATTTGGGTGTTGGAAGTGCTAACTACGAAGAAGCAAGTGTTTGGGGTGAGAGATACTGGAAGAGGGACAACTTCAAGAAGTTGATTCGAATCAAGGCCAAAGTCGATCCTCACAATTTCTTTAGGCGCCCACAGAGTATCCCTGTTTTCTAAAACCCCCGATCAGCTAAGCGGTTGAAGAAAAACTCAGCAGATGCATTTTATTCTTTTAATTGTTTTCATGAAAAACTAGCAACAATGCTACTTTCTGTCAGTTTCTTTTCCTAGTGTATATCATCTCCATGCTAACAAAGATGTCTAAAAGCATGTGGTCAAATTCTAATTATGAATTTATCCAATAAATACATTGTCTTATTAAGACATTTTATATCATATTTCTTTCTTATACTTCCTCTTGTCTAAAAATATGTTTTTGATTAAAATAGTTTGGATCAATACAACTTTAGACTTGGGATACGTACTTCGAAAAACAAAACAAAAAAATAAAAAAATAAAAGTGGGTAAATGTATCATTCCGACGGCCTATACCGAACCCGCCATAGAGTTATCGTGTGGGGGTAAATCCTGAAACACTATGATCAATATTTTGGCAGAGCAATAACTTTAAAACATTAACCTTATTTTTGAATTTTCACAGCTAAATCTTTCTAAACGTATAAAATCTATAAGATATTATATAAACTTTTATTTAGAATGGCTGGCCACCGAATTTTTAGTATGTGAGATTCAAACCCACAACAACTTTGTTTGGAATGCTTAATTCTCGAATAATCAGTATATGCGGGATCCTTGCATGGACGTTGATATAGAGTTTCCCATATATGGTATAAGACTATAAGTTGGGGAACATAAATGCATGGGATGGTGGTGCTAATGAAGCCAAATTATACATAACAGCATGAATAAATTACTTAATTAAGCAAGCATAATAATTTTTGATGGCATAAATAACATGAGTAATTTTTGTTCGTTTGACATTTACTTTTAAATAAAAATTGATTTGATCAAAAGTGGCATCTTTGAAGAAAAAGTTAGTTAAATTATCCGTAACTTTACGCCATCCATATTTACTTATTATATATTCTTTTATTTAAATAAGAATTGGCGTGACTATCCAAATAACAACATTCTTTAGTCAACCTTGTAGTTGTTAATTTGAACAAATTAAATTTAAGTAGTAGAATGCATGCGACCAAGCATTCTGATTCGACTAGCTAGAAATAGTCAATTAGGCTATACATATGATGCGCTCATTCCTTTTAATAGATTCCATTTCAATAGGAAAACTTGTGTCCTAAAGGTATGAGATGACTAATTATATCTTGGTTAAGTTGGTCTGGTTAAATATTTTTGAATAAAAGTTAAAAGTATATTACTTTGTTAACGAGAAGCATCGTGTTGCAATTACTAGTCATGTGGGCTGAGATCGATCGGAATCAAGAATCAGAAGACTAGACGTGTTTATGTTTCTTGCGTGCCTAAAGATTTGGTAATTGTGGACCTTCTCCTCGATATCTAAATCACATAATTACAAATATAATAAAACTTTTAAAAGAACCGGCCATAGGCAGGCTATACACTAACACCTGCGATAGTTTGATCAGGAGAGGAGACTTTTTCAAATGTTCAAACTTAATTAGAAATCAATGAATAGAGAATTCAATACACCAATCATGAAGATTTCCACCTATTTTGAGCTTGACGGAATGTAGGTTGATGTGGTCGTAAAAAATAAATGCAGTCTCTGTGTATTTAGAGTATTTAGTGTGCGAGTGTTGAACCAAATTAGATGTAATGTACATGTCAATAATGTTGCCTCAATAAACAATTGTAGCTTTAGGAGGTGGGATGTAACGTCCTAATTCTCGTTAGAAATTCCAGAAACTAGCATTAATTAATATTAATAATATTATAACTATGGATAAAAACTATAAAGAGCTTTTAATGAATAGAACGAATGAAAGGCATTCGATAAACTTTAAGAAATAAAATAATAAATGTGAAAATAAAATAATAATAATAATAATAATAATAATAATAATAATAAATTTAAGGTAAGGGGTTGAATGTGACAAGTTGTACATATGTCTTTAGTCAAGAAATTTGTTTTCTGGGTAGATAGTGTCGTTATGGGAGAATTAGGGATGAAATTGTAATACCTGTATTTCTCTCTTGGAAATCGTCGGGAGAGAGTTGGGCACTTTTCTTGTGGCCGACTCCAATTTATGTACGCCCTTAAGAGCTCCACTCAAGCACCATAGTTTTTGATCGTTTGTGCCAAGGATCGGTATTAAGAAAAAAGAAAAAAATAATAAAAGAATGCAATGAAGGGATTTTGAAGAAGAGTGAGTCAAGATCATCATCGGCGATAGTTACCGGAGGAGGAAGGTACTGACGGGTAAAGATCGTAATCTAACCGTATTAAGTATCAAATAATCTCATTTCCACTTTCTTTTCTTTTTCTTTTGGCTACCGGGAATAGCCACCACTACTTCCGCAACCACGATCGTCGGCATGTTCCTTCTGCCACTAACAACCCCCAAAGAGTGGGTGTGTTTGGGTGGTGCATTTATTTCCTACCATTGGCCCTTCGATTTCTATTGTTTTGTGAAGTTGGTTGTCGATTGTCGCCCTTAACCACCAGCTACCTCCTGTTGCCGATGTGTGTGTGTGTATGTTTGTTTCAGCCACCATAGGCCACCCTGCAAATGCGCTTATGGTTGTATTACTTTTGATGGTTCACAAATGAATGTAAAAGCATTATTTTCCAATTATTCCACTTATACTTAATCAACATCATTCTTTGTTTTGGGGTAGTTTGACCATTATTGACCACCACAACACCACCATCCGACCACCAATAAGTGGTAGTTTTATGAGGCACTCGATTTTTAAGACATTTGGTGTCATAAGGAGTGTAATGGGTTGTAACTTAACCCTAATAAGATTATTTTTTTTATGTGAAGTTCCTAACTCTAAATGCTCATTAAGCCAAGAATCAAGAAGTTTGGGTTAAGTTGAATTACATATATTGATAGCCTAATAAGTAACCATTAATTATGATATTTAAAGTTAAAGCTTAATCATTAAGTCCTTCATGGGACACCTAAAGTGACCTAAAGGTAAATATGATCAATTTCACTGAATGTATCCTCGAACTTCTAAAAATCGTACAAGAATATCGAAAGCTCCAAAAATCATAAATTTTAGATTTCTGGAAAGTTTGATGAGTCTAGTTTCTGTAAACGTTGAATTAAATTACCAAATTCCAACTTCTTGTAGGGTATAATTCACAATCTTCTTAAATTGGTATGTATTGTCACATATTTCATAAGTTGTCTTTCAAAAATTATAATAAATTCATTAGAACTCCGAATGTCAAATTTTCATGGTCTGTAGTTAGATATAGATGTCTAGTTTGCTCCATATCATGGGCAAGATGAAATTCCTAGTGCTACTAACATCGGTTTTCATCATAACCAAACGATCCATCTATTTTTATCTGAGAATCATTTCATGCTACCATATCCTGACTTTTATATGCATGTGACATTATTTTCACAATGTCTTCCATTGACCTTCTTTAATAGTAAGTTCAATAGTGAATTTGCTATGATAGACCCTGCTATGATATACCGACTATAGTAGGATAATCTATCGGGGTGCCTATCGAATCCAATTTTTGGACTGTTTCGGATGAAGTTATGGGATTTTAGTGTAGTATAATAACATACATAGAATCTATGTTCCATACTTCTTTTGATATAAAAATAGTCGTTTACATGAATAAACAGGAGATGCCTAAAATATAATTTAAGTGTACCAAAGTCTATTATAGCAAATTCATTACTGAACTAACTATTAAAGAAGCTCGATGGAAGACATTGTGAAAATAATGTCATATGCATATAGAAGTTGGTATGTGATGGAATTAAATGATTCTTAGATAAACATAGATGAATCGGTTTGCTTATGATGAAAACCGATGTTAGTAGCACGTTGATCAAATCGAATGTACCATGCTTTTGGGGCCTATTTAAGACAACATAACAGTTTATAAAGGTATCAAATGCGATTCAGATATATACTTGATATCCCCGAAAACATGGTGGTCGATGCATGTATATTGCCACCTTCATGTGGTCGTGTACAAATGGTTTCTTCACATCAAGCAGCAGTGGTGGATTCAATGTATGGGAAGGGGGGTGCATGGACCCCACTTAAAAGTGGGCCCCACCAGGAATACATATTAAAAAAAGAACTCAGCTTATGGTCCCCACTCACAATAGATTGGTCCCATTACACCCACTCATCCTCACTTCTCTCTCTTCTGATTTTTCACTCCCGATTTTTCACTTCTTTCTTTATAGTTTTGACCTAGCATACCAAATGCACTCAGTAGTAAAAAAAATTAAACACTCTACGACCACCGGAATTTAGTACTCCACAGCCGCCAGCATCGTCTTCAATCGCCACAACTTATCACTGTTGCACAACACCGCTGCAGCGCTGCCAACGCAGTGACGGACTTCGCTCACTACTTGCTGAGCAACACCATCTACCGTCGCGCGCAAAAGGACCACCATCATCTAATTTAGCTCGCCGCCATCGTTGTAAGTTTATTCCCTTTATTTAGTTTGATTTTCCCAAATGGGTTTCATTTGATGAACTGATATTAATGGTTTATGAATTCTGATTTGGGATTTTTGATTTGTAAACTGATTTAATTTTAATTTAACACTCTCAAAAGATTAATTTGTGCTATGGATTTGTTAGTTTGGCTTGGTTTGCTTTTGATGATTAACTGGGACAACAGGGAAACGAACTAAGCTTAACAGAGATGGAAAATTTTAATTTTCTTTAACTGTTTTGTTTAATGGTATTTTTTAATTTAGTGCTTTGTATTTGTTTAATGTTTAATGGTTTTGGTAATTGTGTTTAACACTGATTAATGTTTTTTTTTGTTTAACCCAATAACACGTGCAATGGAAAGATTTTACAGTATAACATCCACATCAGGACCATCTTCATTAGGATCATCTTTAGCTGAAATTGCCCAACCTACTTTTATTCCACCAAGATCGAGTGAAATTGATTCAAGTGACATTCCTTGGGGTCCGGTTGATAGGAAAAAACTTCAGATTATCGCCCTAATCAAAGAGACAATATAAGACGAAAATATTTTATTAAAGAACAATGTCAACCGCGCCTTAAAAAATACCATGTAAGAATGTTTGGAAGTAGGGGAAGACGTTTTAATCCTGGTATAAGTTTGGTAAAATCAACCACTGCAACTTTAAAAAATATGAGAAATGATGGGTTTGATGCACGTGTTTTGGATATCACCTCTTTTTGTGAGAATGATAACATTCAAATGGTGAACATGGAGGAAGTTTATGTTAATCCAAGAGCCTGAAGACAGTACACCAATATCTCCAATCGCCATTATTACGTGTTTTTTTTGTGTCAACATGGTTTTGGATATGCAAATTCAAGAGTTCGGTGATCCTTTTAATGAAGTCAGTTTCGAATTGCTCATTTGTCATCGAATTGCTCATTTGTGTGACAGGTTTGAATCCACATGATTCATTTTGTGACTTTGAGCCATCAAAGTTACAGAAGTTGATCGGTTTCTATCCACATGATTTTAGCTTTAAAGATAGGTTGAATATTCTAAATGAACTTTCGGTTTACCCCACTTTTATGAAACAAGATGCAAGATTTGCTACTTTGAAGAGTATATCCGACCTTGCTAAGGTGATGGTGGAAAGCAATATACATCTTAACTTTCCTTTGGTTTACCGGTTATTGAAGTTGTCATTGCTTTTGTCGGTTGCAACCGCAACGGTGGAGAGATGTTTTTCGACGATGAAGCTTGTCAAGTTAGATTTGCGGAATCGGATTTCGGATGTATTTTTAAATGATTGTGAAATTTGCGCGCTTGAAAGAGAAGAATTTTCCAAGGTCACCAATGAAAGTATTATCAAACGTTTCTTAACTATGTCCCCTCGTAGATTTCAATTGTAAAATGACATTTAGTTGAATATTTTAATATTATTCTACTTTTAAGTATTTGTTATTATTATTATTATTAATTTACATAGTCAACGGTCAACAATGCACCCCACTTGACGTCCGGGCTGAATCCGCCACTTTCTAGCAGATAGACATGCTGTTATATTGCTGATGATGTGTTTTTTTTATTTGACAACCGGCCTGAATTGTTAAAGATCATCACTAGCCCAATAGAACAAATATTATCTAGAAGACTTTAGCTTGTTCTAGAACGCTCTAGAAGATTCTAGAACATTATGGAAGACTATGGAAGACTCCGGAATATACCGGAAGAGTCTAGAATACTCTAGAACGACATGGAAGACCCTGGAAGGTTATGGATCATTCTAGAAGACACTGGAGCAACCTAGACCTCTCCAGAACATGGTAGAATATTCTAGAAACATATGGAAGCATATAGAGTATGTTAGATATTTCTAGAGTTATCTAGTAGGTAGTAAGTGTATACTAGTATCTAGAACCTTCCTAAGAGGCCTATAAATAGGTGTGGAGCTCATTTGCTCCAAACCATCCAAGAAAGCCTCAAAGAGAGCAAAGTGTGTAGTAGTCTCACAAAGTGTAAGGTCTTCTAAAGTGTCTTAATAAAAGTCTTTTTTGTTTCCCATACAAAGAGTCGTGTTCAACAATCTGGTATCAGAGCAAGGTTTCTTGATAGTGAGAACGAGTGATTCTCGTTGTATCGTGAGTAGTTTGTGACTCTGCAAGTTTAGTGTCGAAACTAGCTTGTTTGGTATTACCGAGGTACTGCCAACACGATGGGTGATCTCCAAGTCGTCGGAGGAATCAAGAAACTCAACAACAACAACTACAAAACATGGGAAACATGTATGAAGTCCTACTTACAAGGACAAGATCTATGGGAGGTCGTTGGCGGAAGCGAAACCACGCCTCCGGAGGAAGATGTTAATGGCGCTCTACGCAAATGGAAAATCAAAGCAGGCAAAGCAATGTTTGCCTTGAAGACCACAATCGAAGAAGAGATGTTGGAGCATATTCGGGACGAGAACACACCGAAAGAAGCTTGGGACACGTTTGTGACGCTTTTCTCAAAGAAGAATGATACAAGACTACAACTTTTGGAGAACGAGCTATTATCAATCTCACAACGTGACATGACGATTGCTCAATATTTCCACAAGGTCAAGTCAATATGTCGGGAGATTACTGAACTAGATCCGCAATCCGTCATTACAGAAGCTCGAATGAAGAGGATCATCATCCATGGACTGAGGCCGGAATATAGAAGCTTCGTTACTGCTGTACAAGGATGGCCCGTTCAACCATCACTTGTAGAGTTTGAGAATTTGTTGGCCAGCCAAGAAGCTATGGCTAAGCAAATGGGAGGCATCACGCTGAAGAGTGAAGAAGAAGCACTCTACACAAGTAAAAGTCGGAGAAATTTCAAGCCACCTTCTAAAGAAGGATACAAAAATGCTGACAAATGGAAGAGTCAGCCAGGAACCTCACAACCATGGAGATCTCAAAAGACCGACAATAAGAGTTCTCGGGGGAGGAGGTTCGAAGGCAACTGCAACAATTGTGGAAAGTGGGGCCACATGTCCAAAGATTGTTGGTCAAAGAAAAAGTCTGTGGAAAGCAATGTCGTAACTTCCAAAAAGGAAATAGAGGATGAATGGGATGCTGAGGCATTATGCGCCATAGAAGAAAACGAGTTGGCGCTCATGGCAATGATGGGAGAGCGTATCAACTATGAGAATGACTGGATCATTGATTCAGGATGCTCCAATCACATGACTGGTGATCAGAACAAACTACAAGACGTGAAGGAGTAGAAAGGGAGTCGCATGGTACTTACAGCCAACAATGCACGACTTCCAATTGCTCAGATTGGCAAAACAACGATCATGCCTGGTAATAAATCTGACATGGTGTCACTACATAATGTCTATCACGTGCCAGGTATGAAGAAGAACTTGTTATCGGTATCGCAACTAACATCATCAGGAAACTACGTCTTGTTTGGCCCACAAGATGTGAAGGTCTATCGAGATCTTAAAATATCAGAAAAGCCAACAATGGAAGGACGGAGAGTGGAGTCCGTCTATGTTCTCTCCGCAGAGTCTGCCTATGTAGATAAGACTCGTAAGAACGAGACAGCAGATCTATGGCATGCACGGCTGGGACATGTTGGTTATCACAAGTTGAAGGTAATAATGGAGAAATCCATGCTCAGTGGCTTACCTCAACTTGAAGTTAAAACAGATGTTGTTTGTGCTGGATGTCAGTATGGTAAAGCTCATCAATTACCATACAAGGAGTCAAATTTTAGTGCAAAGAAGCCACTAGAGTTAATTCACTCGGATGTGTTCGGTCCAATCAAGCAGACATCAATTAGCGGGATGCGGTACATGGTGACATTCATTGATGATTATTCGAGATATGTGTGGGTTTTCTTCATGAAAGAAAAATCTGAAACATTCTCAAAGTTTCTAGAATTCAAGACAACGGTCGAAGGAGAAGTGAGAAAGAAGATTCGGTGTCTACGCTCAGACAATGGAGGAGAATACACCTCGGAAGAATTCAATAGCTATCTAAAAGAATGTGGTATACGTCATCAATTCACATGTGCCAACACACCTCAACAAAATGGTGTAGCTGAGAGAAAGAATCGACATCTTGCAGAAATTTGTCGAAGCATGCTACACGCGAAGAATGTCCCAGGAAGATTTTGGGCTGAAGCAATGCGAACTGCTGCCCATGTGATCAATAAACTTCCCCAACCAAGGTTAGGTTTCATCTCACCATTTGAGACACTATGGAACATGAAACCTACTATTAGCTACTTTCGAGTATTTGGTTGTGTCTGCTACGTATTTGTACCTAGTCATTTACGTAGCAAGTTTGACAAGAAAGCAGTCAGGTGTATATTTGTTGGATATGACAATCAAAGAAAAGGATGGAGGTGTTGTGATCCAACAAGCGGAAGATGCTACACTTCAAGAGATGTAGTGTTCGATGAAGCATCTTCATGGTGGTCCTTAGAGAAGAAAGTATTACCAGACTCGGAAAATATTGAAGAAGTTTTAAAACAAAAGATGGGGGAGCAAACTGCACACATTTGGTCAAGTGTTGATACACCTGAAGATCCGAGCGACACTGATGTCATTGAGCAAGAAGTAACTCAAACAAGTAATGCCGGTGAAAGGGAGACGCCGCCTCCACAACTTCGAAGGACGGAAAGAATCCGAAAGCCTAATCCCAAGTATGCTAATGCGGCTATTTTAGAAGACGGTGTTAAAGAGCCGGAGACATATGAAGAAGCAATTAAGAATAAAGCTTGGCAGAAGGCAATGGAAGAAGAAGTTACAGCCTTAAAGCAGAATCAAACGTGGGAACTGGTACCAAGACCAAGAGATATAAAACCCATTTCCTGCAAGTGGGTTTATAAATTAAAGCGACGCACAGATGGATCAATTGAAAGATACAAGGCTCGTTTGGTGGCTCGAGGGTTCTCACAACAATATGGATTGGACTATGATGAAACATTTAGTCCAGTGGCGAAGATAACTACTGTACGGGTGCTGCTAGCTCTTGCAGCTAGTAAAGACTGGAAATTATGGCAGATGGATGTGAAGAATGCTTTCCTGCATGGAGAATTAGATCGGGAGATCTACATGAACCAACCAAAGGGATTTGAGGATGCAGTTAATCCCACTCATGTGTGCAAGCTGAGAAAAGCTCTTTACGGATTGAAGCAGGCACCAAGAGCCTGGTATGGTAAGATTGCTGAATTTCTTACCCGAAGTGGTTATTCAGTTGCACATGCTGACTCAAGCCTGTTTGTTAAAGAAAAAGAAGGGAAGTTGGCAATTGTGTTGGTTTATGTGGATGACTTGATCATCACCGGGGATGACGAAAGAGAAATCCATCAAACAAGAGAAAATCTATCGGTGCGATTCCAAATGAAAGAGCTGGGGGAGCTTAAACACTTCTTGGGGTTAGAAGTTGATCGTACAAAGGAAGGGTTGTTCCTCTGCCAACAAAAGTATACAAGAGATATACTTCAAAAGTTTGGCATGTTGGAGTGTAAGCCAGTATCAACACCAATAGAGCCAAATACCAAGATATGTGCTCATGAAGGAAAAGAGTTGGACGATGGAACGATGTATCGACATCTAGTAGGTAGTCTTATCTACCTAACTTTATCTCGGCCTGACATTGCTTATGCAGTTGGAGTTATGAGTCGATACATGCAAAATCCGAAGAAACCTCATTTGGATGCTGCCCGACGGATCTTAAGATATGTCAAAGGTACAATTGACTATGGTCTCTTGTATAAAAAAGGAGAAGACTGCAAGTTGGTTGGATATTGTGATGCTGACTATGCAGGAGACCATGATACCCGAAGATCAACCACTGGGTATGTGTTCAAGCTTGGGTCGGGGCCAATATCATGGTGTAGTAAAAGACAACCAACCGTATCATTGTCAACCACAGAAGCGGAGTACAAAGCAGCGGCCGTAGCAGCTCAAGAAAGTACATGGTTGGTACTCCTAATGGAGGACTTACATCAAAAAGTTGACTATGCGGTACCACTTCACTGCGATAACCAATCTGCAATTCGGCTGGCAGAAAATCCAGTATTTCATGCTAGAACAAAGCATGTGGAAGTGCATTATCACTTTATCAGAGAGAAAGTCTTGATGGAAGAAATTGAGATGCGACAGATCAAGACCGATGACCAAATAGCAGACTTGTTCACCAAAGGACTGAGTATTGGAAAATGTGAAGGTTTTCGCTGTCAGCTTAACATGGTACGAAGAATGAGGGCTAGTGCTGAGGGGGAGTGTTAAAGATCATCACTAGCCCAATAGAACAAATATTATCTAGAAGACTTTAGCTTGTTCTAGAACGCTCTAGAAGATTCTAGAACATTATGGAAGACTATGGAAGACTCCGGAATATACCGGAAGAGTCTAGAATACTCTAGAACGACATGGAAGACCCTGGAAGGTTATGGATCATTCTAGAAGACACTGGAGCAACCTAGACCTCTCCAGAACATGGTAGAATATTCTAGAAACATATGGAAGCATATAGAGTATGTTAGATATTTCTAGAGTTATCTAGTAGGTAGTAAGTGTATACTAGTATCTAGAACCTTCCTAAGAGGCCTATAAATAGGTGTGGAGCTCATTTGCTCCAAACCATCCAAGAAAACCTCAAAGAGAGCAAAGTGTGTAGTAGTCTCACAAAGTGTAAGGTCTTCTTAAGTGTCTTAATAAAAGTCTTTTTTGTTTCCCATACAAAAAGTCGTGTTCAACATGAATATCTCGTCACAATCTACTCATTGACGTTGAAATGATCGTTAGCTGCCAAACATGTCTTTTATCTGGATAGAGAACCAACTACATAAGTGTCTCATTGTTTAATACTCCAAACGACCATTGGCCGGGACCGTAGGCGGTAGCAACCAAACAGGCCTTGAGTGCGTAGGCAATTTGCTGATCTTTGATCCCCAAATTTCACCATATAAGTCTACAAATTTTATTTTGCATAATTATCACACGATTTCTATTTTTATTTTATTCTATTTTAGTGATAGATTATGTGTTTTGATTACCATATGAATATTCTACCTTTATTTAGGGGATTTCAAATGTTAATTTTAGTTGTTCTAAAGAAATCTATAACTTACTTATATTAAATAAGAATGTATTAAAAGTGTATAATTAAAAAACTTAATCGTATTTTTTAGGTTTTGAGTATTAATTAAGAACGGTGAGGAGCCCAGCATTTGAATTGATGTTAAAAGTAAAATCGCTTTGTAATTTGTATGCTTATATTCCAAAGTCAAAGTCAACCCTTTATCTACAAACTAGTCCCAGGACTTGGTATTCGGCGCCAGGAAATTAACCACATATATTCGTAAGAAATATTTTCAATTTATGTTTGAGAAAAATATACTTTTGATGAGATACGTTCTATTTATGAGTTTGATAATTATTATAAAAACGTGTGTGGTTCAAATTTTAGCAAAGATTTCAATCAGAAAGTTAAAAGAAAAAGGCGAAAAATCTGAACATACGTAATATCAATTTGTTCATTGCTTCATTGGTTTTTAGAATGCGAATTAAGCACTCTATAGGGAATAAGTCAACACGCCATATATCTTCAACGCTGCACCTGTATACCCTAAAATAGAATCAGTTGAACACCATCCTCCTTCCCGCATTTTTCAAACACCTTTGAATTGATCACCATCCTCCTTCCGAGGTTTTTCAAACACCTTAATTTGAACTGATCACAATTTTTATAACCCCATTTGAAGTCAACTATATGCTCTCTGCTCTATATAAATAAGCCATTGCTATTGATCAAGCTCACCAAATTAACTAGACATGAAGAAGTCTCAACTTAGTTCTTCAGTTTTGCTCATGGTTCTAAGTTTCTTGTTTTGTGTTTCATGGGCAACGTCCTTATCATCCTCAAGTTCTGGCGATCTAATAAGCTGCCTACTGTCCAAATCCAAGAATGTGACTACCATCTCTCAACTCATTTTCACCCCTGTCAATGCTTCCTTCCTACCCATTTGGCAAGTGGCAGTTCAAAACACCAGGTTCCTTAAGCCCTCCACACGTAGACCATCAGTCATCGTGACACCTATGGAGGAAACCCTTATACAAACATGTGTATACTGCGCCAAGAAACACGGCTACGAGATCAGGATCAGGAGTGGGGGCCATGACTACGAGGGCCTCTCATACACTGCTGATGTTCCCTTTGTTATGCTTGATTTCACCAACATGAGGTCTATAGACGTGGACGTAGCAAAAAGGACTGCTTGGGTCCAAGCAGGCGCTACGCTTGGTGAACTCTATTACAAAATTTCGCGAGAGACCGATACCTTGTATTTCCCGGCAGGTGTTTGCCCAACGGTGGGTGTTGGTGGTTACATGGGCGGTGGTGGCTACGGAAACCTGTTGAGGAAATACGGTACTGCTGCCGATAATGTTCTGGATGCTCGCTTCATGGATGTTGATGGGAATATTCTCGACAGGAAATCAATGGGAGAAGATTTGTTTTGGGCGATCCGAGGAGGTGGTTCTTCAAGTTTCGGAATTGTTCTTGCATGGAAGCTGAGCTTGGTTCCAGTTCCAAAAAAAGTAACCGTCTTTATACTGAATAAAACTTTGGAACAAGGGGCAACCGAAATCTTCCATAAATATCAATACGTTGCACCAAATATCGATAGAAATTTGCACATAAGAACTCAAGTTTTTGCCGAATATATCGGCAACACCACCAAGAAAACCATAAGAATTATGTTTGAAGGAATATATCAGGGCACAACCGACACATTGCTTCCGTTGCTTTCCAGAAAATTTCCAGAGCTCGGTGTTACCCGAGAGATTTGTGAAGAAATTAAAATGGTCCAGTCGACCCTTGTGTTTTGGGGCTTGCCAAGCTCCACCCCGACTCAGATTCTTACGAACCGATCTGCCATTGCCAAGCTGAACAACAAAAGCAAATCAGATTATGTCCGGACACCCATCCCCGTAAGTGGGCTCAGAAAGATATGGAGAAAGCTTATCCAAAACGATGAATCAACGCTTCTGATGATCAATCCATTTGGCGGAAGGATGGCTGATTTCTCAGAGACTGCAATTCCATATCCTCATAGAGCGGGCGTGTTGTTCCAAATTCTCAAGACTGTCAATTTTAACGGTCAACCTTCAGACACAACCCCTACATCCCTCAGGAGGATAGCTTGGCTGCGAAGCTTGGATGCGTTAATGACGCCTTATGTGTCAAACAACCCCAGAGAGGCATATTCCAACTACAATGATCTGGATTTGGGTGTTGGAAGTGCTAACTACGAAGAAGCAAGTGTTTGGGGTGAGAGATACTGGAAGAGGGACAACTTCAAGAAGTTGATTCGAATCAAGGCCAAAGTCGATCCTCACAATTTCTTTAGGCGCCCACAGAGTATCCCTGTTTTCTAAAACCCCCGATCAGCTAAGCGGTTGAAGAAAAACTCAGCAGTTGCATTTTATTCTTTTAATTGTTTTCATGAAAAACTAGCAACAATGCTACTTTCTGTCAGTTTCTTTTCCTAGTGTATATCATCTCCATGCTAACAAAGATGTCTAAAAGCATGTGGTCAAATTCTAATTATGAATTTATCCAATAAATACATTGTCTTATTAAGACATTTTATATCATATTTCTTTCTTATACTTCCTCTTGTCTAAAAATATGTTTTTGATTAAAATAGTTTGGATCAATACAACTTTAGACTTGGGATACGTACTTTGAAAAACAAAACAAAAAAATAAAAAAATAAAAGTGGGTAAATGTATCATTCCGACGGCCTATACCGAACCCGCCATAGAGTTATCGTGTGGGGGTAAATCCTGAAACACTATGATCAATATTTTGGCAGAGCAATAACTTTAAAACATTAACCTTATTTTTGAATTTTCACAGCTAAATCTTTCTAAACGTATAAAATCTATAAGATATTATATAAACTTTTATTTAGAATGGCTGGCCACCGAATTTTTAGTATGTGAGATTCAAACCCACAACAACTTTGTTTGGAATGCTTAATTCTCGAATAATCAGTATATGTGGGATCCTTGCATGGACGTTGATATAGAGTTTCCCATATATGGTATAAGACTATAAGTTGGGGAACATAAATGCATGGGATGGTGGTATAAGACTATCCAAATAACAACATTCTTTAGTCAACCTTGTAGTTGTTAATTTGAACAAATTAAATTTAGGTAATAGAATGCATGCGACCAAGCATTCTGATTCCACTAGCTAGAAATAGTCAATTAGGCTATACATATGATGCGCTCATTCCTTTTAATAGATTCCATTTCAATAGGAAAACTTGTGTCTTGAAGGTATGAGATGACTAATTTTATCTTCGTTAAGTTGGTCTCGTTAAACATTTTTGAATAAACATTAAGTATATTACTTTGTTAACGAGAAGCATCGTGTTGCAATTACTAGTCATGTGGGCTGAGATCGAACGGAATCAAGAATCAGAAGACTAGACGTGTTTCTGTTTCTTGCGTGCCTAAATATTTGGTAATTGTGGATCTTCTCCTCGATATCTTAATCACATAATTACAAATATAATAACTCTTTTAAAAGAACCGGCCATAGGCAGGCTATACACTAACACCTGGGATAGTTTTTGATTAGGAGAGGAGACTTATTCAAATGATCAAACTTAATTAGAAATCAATGAATAGAGAATTCAATAAACCAATCATGAAGATTTCCGCCTATTTTGAGCTTGACCGAATTTACGTTAATGTGGTCGAAAAAAATAAATGTAGTCTCTATGTATTTAGAGTATTTAGTGTGCGAGTATTGAACCGAATTAGATGTAATGTACATGTCAATAATGTTGCCTCAATAAACAATTGTAGCTTTAGGAGGTGGGATGTAACGTCCTAATTCTCGTTAGAAATTCCAGAAAATTAATAATATTATAGTTATGGATAAAAATTCTAAAAAACTTTTAGTGAATAGGACGAATGAAAGGCATTCAATAAATTTTAAGAAATAAAATAATAAATGTGAAAATAAAGTAATAATAATAATAATAATATTAATAATAATAATAATAATAATAATAAGTTTAAGGTAAGGGGCTGAATGTGACAAGTTGTAAATATGTCTTTAGTCAAGATTTTTTTTCTGCGTAGATAGTGTGGTTATGGGAGAATTAGGGATGAAATTGTAAAACATGTATTTCTCTCTTGGAGATCGCCGGGAGAGAGTTGGGCACTCTTCTTGTGGCCGACTCCAATTTATGTACGCCCTTAAGAGCTCCACTCAAGCACCATAGTTTTTGAACGTTTGTGCCAAGGATCAGTATCAAGAAAAAAGAAAAAAATAATAATAAAAGAAGGCAACGAAGGGATTTTGAAGAAGAGTGAGTCAAGATCTTCGTCGGCGATAGTTTCCGGAGGAGGAAGGTACTGACGGGTAAAGATCGTAATCTAACCGTATTAAGTATCAAATAATCTCATTTCCACTTTCTTTTCTTTTTCTTTTGTCTACCGGGAATAGCCACCATTACTTCCGCAACCACGATCGTCGGCGTGTTCCTTCTGCCACTAACAGCCCCCAAAGAGTGGGTGTGCTGGGTGGTGCGTTTACTTCCTACCACTGGCCCTTCGATTTCTATTGTTTTGTGAAGTTGGTGGTCGATTGTCGCCCTTAACCACTAGCTACCTCCTGCTGCCGATGTATGTGTATGTGTGTGTGTGTGTTTGTTTCACCACCATAGGCCACCCTTCAAATGCGCTTATGGTTGTATTACTTTTGATGGTTCACAAATGAATGTAAAAGCATTATTTTCCAATTATTCCACTTATACTTAATCAACATCATATTATGTTTTAGGGTAGTTTGACCATTATAGACCACCACAACACCACCATCCGACCACACCAATAGGTGGTAGTTTTATGATGGACTCGACTTTTAAGACATTTGGTGTCATAAGGAGCGTAATAGGTTGTAACTTAATGCTAATAAGATGATTTTTTTTTTATGTCAAGTTCCTATCTCTAAATGCTCATTAAGCCAAGAATCAAGACGTTTGGGTTAAGTTGAATTACATATATTGATAGCCTAATAAGTAAACATTAATTATGATAAAAATTTTAAGTTAAAGCGTAATCATTAAGTCCTTCATGGGACACCTAAAGTGACCTAAAGGTAAATATGATCAATTTCAATGAATCTATCCTCGAACTTCTAAAAATTGTACAAGAATATCGAAAGCTCCAAAAATCATAAATTTTAGTCTTCTGGAAAGTTTGATGAGTCTAGTTTCTCTAAACTTTGAATTAAATTACCAAATACCAACTTCTTGTAGGGTATAATTCACAATCTTCTTAAACTGGTATGTATTGTGACATATTTCATAAGTTGTCTTTCAAAAATTATAATAAATTCATTAGAACTCTGAATGTCAAATTTTCATAGTCTGTAGTTAGATATAGATGTCTAGTTTGCTCCATATCATGGGCAAGATGAAATTCCTAGTGCTACTAATATCGGTTTTCACCATAACCAAACCGGTCCATTTATGTTTATCTAAGAATCATTCCATGCTACCATATCCTGACTTTTATATGCATGTGACATTATTTTCACAATGTCTTCCATTGACCTTCTTTAATAGTAAGTTCAATAGTGAATTTACTATGATAGACGTTGCTATGATATACCGACTAAACTACGATATAAACTAGGATAATCTATCAAGGTGCCTATCGAATCCAATTTTTGAACTATTTCGAATGGAATTATGGGATTTTATTGTACTATAATAACACACATAGAATCTCTGTTCTATACTTTTGTTGATATAAAAATTTTCGTATAGGTGAATAAACAGGAGATGCCTAAAATATAATTTAAGTGTAGCAAGGTCTATTATATCAAATTCACTATTGAACTAACTATTAAAGAAGCTCGATGGAAGACATTGTGAAAATAATGTCATGTGCATATAGAAGTTGGTATGTGATGGAATTAAGTGATTCTTAGATAAACATATATGAATCGGTTTGGTTATTGTGAAAACCGATGTTAGTAGCATGTTGATGAAATCATGCTTTCGGGGCCTATTTAAGACAACATAATAGTTTCTAAAGGTATCAGATATGCTTCAGATATATACTTGATATCCCCGAAAACATGGTGGTCGATGCATGTACATTGCCACCTTCATGTGGTCGTGTACAAATGGTTTCTTCTAGGCATGAGCAAACGGACCGAACCGGCCGGAACCGGCCCGACCCGGGAACCGGCTTCGGCCAAAATCAAGAACCGAACCGGCTCGGCGGTTCTACCGGTTCCGGGTTTTACCGGGTTTTCGATTTTGGAACCGGTTTGATTTGACACGCTTCCTTGCGGGGCTTGTAACTCATTCAAATTTTAACCAAATCAAGCGTTTTTATAGTCTAAACTTAACTGCAAAACCTAACTATGTGTAGGAAAAAGATTCAGGTCAAACAAAACTTAAATTATTTGAGTTATGCACGTTTGAACAACAAAGTTAGATTATGTTTAATTGTTGTAACATAAAAAAAATTCTGATTTGACACCCTTCCTTGCTGGGCTTGTAACTCATTCAATTTAAAACCAAATCAAGCGTTTTATAGTGTAAAATTAACTACAAAATATAAACTACGTGTAGGAAAAAGATTCAGGTCAAAAAAACTTTAATTGAGTGAGTTATGAACATTTGAACAACAATGTCAGATTATGTTTAATTGTTGTAACATAAAAAAAAAATTATGATTTGACACCCTTCCTTGCGGGGCTTGTAACTCATTCAATTTTTAACCAAATCAAACGTTTTTATAGTCTAAACTTAACTACAAATCCTAATCTACATGTAGGAAAAAGATTCATGTCAAAAAAGTTAAATTAAGTGATTTATGCACATTTGAACAACAAAGTCAGATTACATTTAATTGCTGAAACATAAAAAAAATTCTTATTTGACACCCTTCCTTGCGGGACTTGTAACTCATTCCATTTTTAACCAAATCAAGCGTTTTTGTAGTCTAAATTTAACTACAAATCATAATCTACATGCAGGAAAAAGATCCAGGTCAAAAAAATTTAAATTGTGTGAGTTATGCAACTTTCAAAATTTGAGTGAGTTATCTGGTCCGATTCCCGGTTTTGGGCCGGTTCCAACGACCGGTTCTTACCGGGTTCCGGTTCCAAAAATTGAAGAAATTATAGTAGCGGTCCCACCCGACCGGTTCCATCGGGTTCTGGTCCTGGTACCGGTTCCGGCTGGTTCCCCGGTCCATATGCTCATCCCTAGTTTCTTCACATCTAGCAGTAGTGGCGAATTCAATGTATGGGAAGGGGGTGCATGGACCCCACTAAAAAGTGGGCCCCACCAGGAATACATATTAAAAAAAAAAAAAAAAAAACTCAGCTTATGGTCCCCACTCACAATAGATTTGTCCCCACTCATCCTCACTTCTCTCTCTTCTGATTTTTCACTCCCGATTTTTCACTTCTTTCTTTATAGTTTTGGCCTAGCATACCAAATGCACTGAGTAGTAACAAAGTTAAACACTCCACAGCCATTGGAATTTAGTACTCCACAGCCGTCGACATCGTCTTCAATCGCCGCAACCTATCACTGCTGCATAACACCGCTGCAGCGCTGCCAACGCAGTGACAGACTTCGCTCACTACTTGCTGAGCAACACCATCTACCGTCGCGCGCAACCGGACTACCATCGTCTGATTTTGTTCGCCACCATCATTGTAAGTTTATTCCCTTTATTTAGTTTGATTTTCCCAAATGGGTTTGATTTGATGAACTGATTTGAATGGTTTATGAATTCTGATTTGGGATTTTTGATTTGTAAACTGATTTTATTTTGATTTAACACTCTCAAAAAATTAATTTGTGTTATGGATTTGTTAGTTTGGCTTGGTTTGCTTTTGATATAGGGAAACGAACTAAGCTTAACAAAGATGGAAAAAATTAATTTTCTTTATCTGTTTTTTTTAATGGTCTTTTCTAATTTAGTGCTTTGTATTTGTTTAATGTTTAATGGTTTTGGTAATTGTGTTTAACATTGTTTAATGTTTTTTTTGTTTAAACCAATAACAGGTGCAATGGAAAGATTTTACAGTAGAACATCCACATTAGGACCATCTTCAGCTGAAATTCCCCAACCTACTTTTATTCCACCAATACCGAGTGAAATGTATTCAAGTGACATTCTTTGGGATCCGGCTGATAGGAAATTTTTTTCAGATTATCACCCTAATTAAAGAGACAATATAAGACGAAAATATTTGATTAAAGGACCATGTCAACCGCGTCTTAAAAAATACCGTGTAAGAATGTTTGGAAATAAGGAAGACGTTTTAATCCCGCAATAAGTTTGGTGAAATCAACCACTACAACATTAAAAAATATGTGAAATGATGGATTTGATGCACTTATATTGGATATCACCTCTTTTTGTGAGAATAATAACATTCTAATGGTGAACATGGAGGAAGTTTATGTTAATCCAAGAGCCTGAAGACAGTACACCAATATCTCCAATCGCCATTATTACGAGTTTTTTTGTTTCAACATGGTTTTGGATATGCAAATTCAAGAGTTCGGTGATCGTTTTAATGAAGTCAGTTCCGAATTGCTCACTTGTATGACAGGTTTGAATCCACATGATTCATTTTGTGACTTTGACCTATCAAAGTTACAGAAGTTGATCGGTTTCTATCCACATGATTTTAGCTTTAAAGATAGGTTTAATATTCTAAATGAACTTTCGGTTTACCCCACTTTTATGCAACAAGATGCAAGATTTGCTACTTTGAAGAGTATATTCGACCTTGCCAAAGTGATGGTGGAAAGCAATATGCATCTTAACTTTCCTTTGGTTTACCGGTTATTGAGGTTTTCATTGCTTTTGCCGGTTGCAACCGCAACGGTGGAGAGAAGTTTTACGGCAATGAAGCTTGTCAAGTTAGATTTGCGGAATCGGATTTCGGATGTATTTTTAAATGATTGTGAAATTTGCGCACTTGAAAGAGAGGAATTTTCCAAGGTGACCAATGAAAGTATTATCAAACGTTTCTTAGTTATGTCCCCTCGTAGATTTCAATTGTCAAATGACATTTAGTTGAATGTTTTAATGTTATTCTACTTTTAAGTATTTATTATTATTATTATTAATTTACATAGTCAACGGACAACAATGCACCCCACTTGACTTTCGGGCGGGATCTGCCACTTTCTAGCAGATAGACAGGCTATTATATTGCTGATAATGTGTTTTTTTTTATTTGACAACTAGCCTGAATGTCTCGTCACAATAGATTGGTCCCCACTACACCCACTCATCCTCTCTTCTCTCTCTTCTGATTTTCCACTCCCAATTTTTCACTTCTTTCTTTATAGTTTTGACCTAGCATACCAAATGCACTGAGTAGTAAAAAAAACATTAAACACTCTACAGCCACCGGAATTTAGTACTCCACAGCCGCTGGCATCGTCTTCAATTGCCGCAACTTATCACTGCTGCACAACACCGCTGCAGCGCTGCCAACGCAGTCACGAACTTCGCTCACTACTTGCTGAGCAACACCATCTACCGTCGCTCGCAAACGGACCACCATCGTCTGATTTCTCTCGCCGCCATCGTTGTAAGTTTATTCCCTTTATTTAGTTTGATTTTCCCAAATGGGTTTGATTTGATGAACTGATTTGAATGGTTTATGAATTCTGATTTGGGATTTTTGATTTGTAAACTGATTTTATTTTCATTTAACACTCTCAAAATATTAATTTGTGTTATGGATTTGTTAGTTTGGCTTGGTTTGCTTTTGATGGTTAACTGGGACAACAGGGAAAGGAACTAAGCTTAACAGAGATGGAAAATTTTAATTTTCTTTAACTGTTTTGTTTAATGGTCTTTTCTAATTTAGTGCTTTGTATTTGTTTAATGTTTAATGGTTTTGGTAATTGTGTTTAACATTGTTTAATGTTTTTTTTTGTTTAACCCAATAACAGGTGCAATGGAAAGATTTTACAGTAGAACATCCACATCAGGACCATCTTCATTAGGACCATCTTTAGCTGAAATTGCCCAACCTACTTTTATTCCACCAATATCGGGTGAAATTGATTCAAGTGACATTCCTTGGGATCCGGCTGATAGGAAAAAAATTTCAGATTATCACCCTAATCAAAGAGACAATATAAGACGAAAATATTTGATTAAAGGACAATGTCAACCGCGTCTTAAAAAATACTGCGTAAGAATGTTTGGAAATAGGGGAAGACGTTTTAATCCCGGTATAAGTTTGGTAAAATCAACCACTGCAACTTTAAAAAATATGAGAAATGATGGGTTTGATGCACGTATTTTGGATATCAGCTCTTTTTGTGAGAATAATAACATTCAAATGGTGAACATGGAGGAAGTTTATGTTTATCCAAGAGCCTGAAGACAGTACACCAATATCTCCAATCGCCATTTGTAACATCCGGTCTTCGAGGTATATTATTTTAATAGTTTAAGTTGAGAATTTTGGAAGGACTCGACGAGTTGCTGCCTCAACTCGACGAGTTGCTGCCTCAACTCGTCGAGTAGGGTCGCGGCTGATGACTAGGATTAATGAGTGGACTCGACGAGTCGATGAGCCGACTCGACGAGTCAACGCTGGAGACAGAAACCCTAATTTTCTCGGGCCTGGGCCTATTTAAAGGCACTTATAGCCTCCTTGACCTCCCATCAGTGTCATTCGTCCCTTGAGAGAAACCCTAGATTCATTTGTGAGCAAGAAAGGGAAAAAGGCTAATTTGAGTTCATTTCCTTGAGAAGAAGATCAAGGGTGTTGCAAGGATCTCAGAGGAGAGTTGTGGATCAGTTTCATCTTCATTTCAAGCTTCAGATCTGGTATAAGCTCTTTCCTTCCTTGTGATTGAATAGATTTCCTTTGGTTGTGAAGTTAGGGCTTGTATCACAATTTTGATGGGGTTTTGGGTGCATCCAAACCCTTTTTCGAGTTATTCTATAGACTTGGACCTTGTAAGGTCCAGAGAACCAGAAAGTAGAATGCCATGATTGAGTAACCTTGGAGCTTTGAAGCTTTGAAGCTTTAATGGAGTCATAATGGTATATAGAGCAATATACAGCATGCATGAACCCCAAGTTCAGACCTTTATGTGACTTTTGGATGCTAGAAGGCCAGATCTATGATTTAGAGTTCCAGATCTGACCTCAGGAGACCATATGAGTGATGCAATAGAGACGACTCACCGAGTCTATGAGATGACTCGACGAGTCGGATCGGGTTCGACCCAGTACCATTGACCCAGAGATAACTCGTCGAGTTGGGGGCAACTCGATGAGCTGAGTGAATCCCTGTGAGAACAGTGAGAAATACGATTGGGCTCGGCGAGTCACATGGGTGAACTCGGCGATTCGGGTCAACCTGGTCTGTTGACTTCGTGTGTGGGTCAGTTAGGAACTTTTGGGAAATCTGGGGGGGGGGGGGTAAAGGGTCTTTTACCCATCCCAAGGGTTAGAGAATGAGCAAAGAGGGCTATAGTTGGAAAGAGTAAAAGTGTGTTATTAATTGAGATGCTCGTTTAATGTGTTAGGTGAAGGCTTGTCCAGATTATCAAGTGTGTATCTATTTCCTACTAGTCGCAAGGTGAGTCTTCTCACTATACCTACCTTGAGTGGTAACCTACGTGTGACCGGAGGGTCTTATGTGCATACTCTATGTTTAAGATGTCATGTTATTTGTATTGAGATATTCTATTTTTGCTTGTGATATGTATGCTATGTTTATTTGAGTATTGAGTAGAGGGATCAGAGGATCCAACCTGAGTTATGGGACCGGAGGGTCCCACTGAGACACATTGACCGGAGGGTCTTATTGAGTTACAGCCTCGAGTGGCTAATAAGCTGTGTATGGTATTTTGGGGAACTCACTAAGCATTTATGCTTAGTATGTTATGTGTTATGTGTTTCAGGTACTTCCGAGGACCGCGGAAAGGCACCAGCATGATTGTACACCTGCATCGAGAAGGAGTGATGACCGGGGATTTTGAATAAATGTTTTTGAAAATTTTGTGGATAATTATTATGTGAGATTTTTGGAAAGATGTGATATGTGTTTTATATTAATTTAAAAATGAAAATTTTGGTTGGAAAATTTACGTTGTTACAAGTTGGTATCAGAGCCTTGGTTTGAGGGATTCGGATACACCTTCGGGTATGTCTGGACTCAAACTGAGGATTTGAGAAAAAGTTTTCAAAGGGAACGATTTTTCTAAAAATGAGTAAGAGAATTTCAAGAGAAAAGCGGAAAGAAGCAGTGTGTACAATCAGCCAGCGCCCGAACGGTGATTTCCCAAAATACCCATATTCTATGTGTTATGAGATATTATGAGATATATTATGCATGCTAGAGAGTTGGTTAGGTATTTCATATCTTAGGACTAGAGTGGCCTGATTTTTGATGCCTTAGCCTACGAGTTACTGCTGCTGTGAGTTGCTTTGAGAGCGAGTAGGTAGCAGAGAGTAGCATGCGTTCGGAGAGGCATAGAGTACTTGCGATCTGGGATCCAAGGAGGAGGACTTGGGATGAATACGGATGCGGTGTGAAAGGTAGTATTGGGCCCGTACTACTGGAAGCACCGGATCGGTAAGCAGTCCAAGTAAGAATCTTTTGGGTGCTAAGGAACAAGTAGGGGTGAGTGATCGAGTGCGAGTATTCTCGATCAAGTCTCTGATTATTTTGTGCTGTTTTTCAGAGAGACATCATGGTGGGTACGCGCCACAACCCAAGGGGCAGTGGTACCAGTGATGATGAGATACGCAGGATCATCCATGAGGAGGTGGCCGCAGCCATCCGAGCAGAGATTCCTGAGATGTTTGGGTCCATTAAGACCACCTTGATCGAGACATTTGACGAGCGATACGCTGCTGACACTGAGGCTACTGCTGCCGCCGCCACTGCAGCTATCGCCGCTGCTAGACCTCAGGGAGGTGATTCGTTGTTGTTCCGGGAGTTTAGCAACACGAAGCCACCAGAGTTTGACGGGACTCAGGACCCGATCGCTGCGATGAGGTGGATCTCTGATATCGAGGGTTGTTTCTATACATGTTCGTGCCCAGATCACTTGAGGGTTCAGTTTGCGTTGAACCAGCTTCGCTTGGGGGCGAAGGACTGGTGGAAGTTTGTGTTGGGTTTTGAGCATTCTAACACTCCTATGGTGTACATGCAACCCTAGAAACCTTGGATCTATGTTTTCTCTAAATACATGCAAATTTGATTTTCCAAGGTTTACTTCCTATCTAGCATGTTATGGGGAACTTGTAATACAAAACTCAAGTAGAATAACATACCTTTTAGTAGCTTGGATTCCTTGATGACTTTGTGAGCCTAGCACACCAAATGCGATGCCTTAAATGCTTCACACAACACCACAATACTTGGAATAACCTTGAGAGAAGTTCACTACACCTCAAAATTGGCTAGCCCTCTTTGTTTCTTGTACAAGTGCCGATTTTGCTTGCATAGGGTTCTTTATATAGTTGTGGCACAAGTAGGGTTACACCATGTAAACCCTAATTGTCATGGCTTTCCATATTCCATGATCCATGGGTTTGTAACCTCCATGGACTATCCATAGAGCACCTTATGGGTTTTAACCCAATCCATACAAACCATGGATCATTAGCCCACTATACAAGAATAGATTATTTACACAATCAACCCCATATATTTAATTAGTTTCTTTTTGATCACTTAATTAATTCTAGATTAATTCTTTGATCAATACTAATTAAATAATATTATTAATATATTAGTACTTATAATATATTAATAACATTAAGTGTCCTTTCTCTCATTTTGGTATATCCAAGTATTGCAATGCCATGCAACCCAAATGGACCATGCTGGGTCGGATCAAGTACATACCAAATATAGTTATGGACTTAGACACTATATCCAACAGTCTCCCACTTAGATAAGTCTAATAACTATAGTTGCAGATATGACTTCAGAATCCGACTAGCAATCGTAGCTCTTTCAAAGTCTCTTGGAACTAAGATGATGATGATGATGATACGCCATTTAAGATAAGTGATCATATAATTCTCTGCTCTCAAGATATCAGTCGGACAAATACATGGAACAATGTCGTACTTATTGTCCATCAGTTGTTTCTCGATCTCTGATCTGTTTGACATATTACTAAATTGAACACATCAATTAGGTTCTGACCGGGCCCGGTACATAGGTCAAAACAAAATCATCGAGGGGACCAGATATCGCATCTAATCCTAGAAGGAACAGATAAACTTCGACTCATATGTTTGTACTGACTACTTATTGAATTATGCAAAAAATCACGTTTTATAACATCAAGTTACCAATGCGTTTTCATACAATCAATGTATAACCAACTCATAGTCAATAACTCATATCTCTAGGTTTGAAGATTTATATGATATTACCGTCTCACGATCACTCGAGATAAATTCCATGATACAAGTGAACGTGGGTTGAGTCCAATACTCAGAACTTATGAGCACTCATGAATGTTGCAGCAACCATTGCTAATTCTAATACACCTTTGACAATCTACACACCCAATTCATGACAGTCTTAATTCAATACCTACTTCCAAAGTATGACTGACTGTGGAGAGTTTGAATAATATAATTATCCTGAAAGTCAAAACATGCAAAATTGAAACAATAGTAAACGATTAACATAAGATAGTAAGACTTTACTCATAAATAAACAACAACTTTTATTTAATCATCAAATGTCAATTACATTTTACAAGTTTCAAAACCTATCTAATTATTAAAACTAATATCATCCTTCAGCCCGATGCGCCTTGCATGTTGTAAATGCTTAACCCTACTCAGTCCCTTCGTGAGGGGATCTGCTGGGTTCTCATCTGATGATACCCTCTTAGCCACGAGGAGTCCTTCTTCTATTCGATGTCTAATGAAATGGTATTTTCTGTCAATGTGTCTGGATCTCCCGTGATCCCTTGGTTCCTTAGCTAAGGCAACTGCACTTTCGTTGTCATAGAAAATTTCCATTGGCTCTTTTATAGCTGGTACAACTCTAAGGTCTCCAATGAAGTTCTTTAGCCATATCGCCTCCTTTGCTGCCTCGCTTGCTGCTATATACTCTTATTCACAAGTTGAATTAGCTACCGTCTCCTGCTTGGAACTTTTCCAAATAATTGTTCCTCCATTTAGGATAAAGACCCAGCCTGACTGAGAGCGGAAATTATCCCTATCAGTCTGAAAGCTAGCATCGCTATATCCTACCACTCTCAAGTCGTCACTGCCACCAAGGGTAAGGACCCAGTCCTTAGTCCTTCGCAGATACTTGAGAATGTTATTTACCGGAGTCCAGTGAGCCTTGCCAGGGTTCCCTTGATATCTACTGACCATGCTCAAAGCAAAGGCCACATCAGGGCGAGTACAGGTCATAGCATACATGATTGAGCCCACAGCGGAAGCGTATGGTACATGACTCATCTCAGCTATCTCAGCCTCTGTACTCGGACTCCGAGTCTTACTCAGTTTGACGTTACTCTGAATCGGTAATTCCCCTTTCTTGGAATCCTTCATACTGAACCTCTTCAGTACCTTATCCAAGTAAGTACTCTGACTAAGTCCAATTAGTCTCTTACTCTTGTCTCTCAGTATCCTTATCCCTAGGATATCGGCAGCTTCCCCAAGGTCCTTCATAACGAAACACTTCCCAAGCCAAGACTTAACCTCCTGCAAGGTTGGGATGTCATTTCCTATAAGTAGTATGTCATCCACATACAACACCAAAAAAGCTAAGTATGCTCCCACTAGCCCTAACATATACACATGACTCATCCTCACTCCTCGAAAAACCAAACTCTTTGACTTTCTCGTCGAAGCAAAGATTCCATCTGTGAGGTGCTTGTTTCAATCCATAGATGGATTTCTCAAGCTTACATACCTTATTAGGGTACTCTGTACTGACAAAACCCTCTGGCTGACTCATGTAAACATCCTCAGCCAACTTTCCATTAAGGAAAGCGGTTTTGACATCCATTTGCCATATTTCATAGTCATGAAATGCAGCAATGGCTAACATAATCCTAATAGACTTAATCTTTGCTACTAGTGAAAAGGTCTCATCATAATCAACTCCCGGAGTTTGAGAATAGCCCTTTGCAACCAGTCGCGCCTTATAAGTGTGTACATTACCATCCATATCAGTCTTCTTCTTAAAGATCTATTTGCACCCGACTGTCTTACGACCTGGTACATTGTCAACCAAGTTCCAAACTTGATTGTCATACATGGACTGTATCTCGCTGTCCATAGCCTCTTTCCATTTAGCAGCCTCAAGGCCTGCCATGGCTTCCGTGTAGCTGTTAGGTTCATCCAGACTTACCAGTGTACTATCACTGATAAGCGTATCACCTTCCTCAGAGGTATGGGCTCTTCAGTCGGATCAACAGGAGTTTCCTCCTCAGGTTGGTCACTAGGGTTTGAGGTTCCTTCACCACTTGACTCTTGAATTTCTACAAGGTCATTGAACTTTTCAATGGCATGTTTCAATCTCGAGTGTACCCTTCAGGTTTTGTGACTGGGATGCCGAGGATCACAAAACAAGGTGTGAAGTAACCATGCAAATATACTTGGTACCCTTAATATTTACCCCTCAATCGATGTGCCGGTTAACCACACATGCTCCAACGATACTATGATAAACATTAAGTTACCCTTTGCCTACCTTGTTAAGTCCAGGTTAGTGTGCCGGTTAACCACACACGCTCCACTAACAGCTTAAACAAAGTGGAAAGTGTAATTTCATGGATTAGCACCTTATTCACATTTTCCTAAGTAACTAAGATTGGGAATTTATAAGTGTTTAGTTACTTAGTATTTATCATTATACTTATAATGAAGGGAGAATTATAGTCCTTGTCCTACCTGTTCGGCTAACGACCCTCCACCGGTCAAGAAAGCGGTGAGTGAGAGTGGACACCCATTAAACTGCCATTTTATAGGCAGTAACCATATACCCCCCTTATAGACCGGCTTCGTGAATGAGGCCTACTAATGGTAAGACGACTTGCTCTTATACATATAATATATTAAACTTTTAATATTATAATAGTATAAGGGTGTATTTTAGACATTTAAAATACTTGGTGGTTTAATCTATTAATTAAACTAGACTTTTAATTTAATTAAACTCAAACCATATATTTATGGATTAATAATACTCTTTTAATTAAACGCTTTAATTAACTATTAATAAAGTCCATAAGAGTTAATTTGAACTATTCAACAAAACATCATAATTCCAATTATTAAACTCAAAATTAAAACCATTTAATTAATTGTTTAAGTTATGAACCCAAGAGTTTTAGAATTCAATTCTTTTTTTCATAAAAAACTTTTCTCAAATTCCAAAACTTGAGGGCAAGTTTTGTAATTCTTGAAAACCTTTGGATTCCATAACTTATAGAATTAATGGTGTTTTATGATGAAACTTTCCATGTTCCATAACTTAAGAACAAGTTATGGAATTCTTTAAAACATTAACACCAAATTTTGTAACTCCATAAAAACTTTGAATCAAATTTTTTTTTAAAAAAAAAACTTTCATATCCATAACTTATGGAAGTTTCAAAAACCCTTAAGATCACAACTTTAAAAAAAAAACTTTTAAGCTCCAAAATTTTATGACAAGATATGTAACTCCTTAAAACATTTAGATCAAACTTTTAAAACTAATAAAATAATCATATCATTTTATCTTTTACTAAATTGACCTAATGCAACTCATATAACAAATGATTCAAATTTTACAAATAATTCGTTTTTCACAAAACAAGTAATTATCTTAAAATTTGACAAACGTCATGTTTTTTTTTCCTTTTTTTTCCAACTTGAAAATAAAATATTCGCATCAATATAACAGAAAACAACCCATGTCTCTGATACTACTGTTGGGTTTTGAGCATTCTAACACTCTTATGGTGTACATGCAACCCTATAAACCTTGGATCTCTGTTTTCTCTATTATACATGCAAATATTAACTATTCCAAGGTTTCATCCTAACTAGCATATTATGAAGCACCTATACTACAAAGTTCTAGTTAGATGACATACCTTTTGATGTAGCTTGATGTCTTCAAGCTTTAAGAGCTTAGCCCCAATAGTGTGGAAGCCTCAAATGGAATCACAAATCACCAAAACACCTTGGAAGAACTTGAGAGAATATGTATGCACACTAAAATCGGTCCACTCTTATTTTCACACACTTGTGTCAATTTTGTGAGCCAAGGACCCCTTTATATATTATGGAGGATTAGGGTTACATCCATGTAAACCCTAATACCCATGACCTTTCATTTACATAGGATCCATGGGTTAAAAGCTCCATGGACCATCCATGAAAGCTTAGCCCAACCTAAATGAACTTGGCCCATTCCATATATATAAGAGTCCATATTTAATTAGTTCTTTTTGATCACTTAATTAATTCTAAATTAATTCTTGATCGATACTAATTAAATAATATGATTCCATATTAATATATTAGAACTTATAATATATTAATATAAATCATAAATATACTATTCTCAAAAGACTATCCATATAAATTGTGCCGGTGAAATGCAACCCAAATGGACCATGTCGGGTTGGGTCAAGTACATACCAAATATAGTTATGGACTTAGACATTAATCCAACATGTATGAGGTCCAACAAACCCTCACCCCTCTGACAAGAACCAGTGAAGGGTGACTTTATCATTTTTCCAAGTAAACAAGATTCGCAACTATCATCCGACTTTAGGTCAAATGATTCCAAACTCCAGCCTTTTGGAGTTAGCCTATGCGCTTCTTGTTAACATGTCCAAGACGACAATGCCATAACTATGCTTTGTCTAAGCTATTTGAAGAATCAATACACAACACATTATTTCCTAGATTATCTACAACATTCACAGCTTCATATACACTATCACAAGGTAATGCTTTAAAGTAAAATACATCATTGTAATAAATGTTAATAGCACCATTATCATTATCAAATGAAAAGGAAAAACCTTGTTTGTACAAGCCATGAAAGGAAATAATATTTCTCGCCATTTGAAACGAGTAACAACATTTATTCAAATCTAACATTAACCCATTATTAAGCAATAAAGAATAAACTCCTATCTTGGTAACAGGTGATGCTTTCCTATTCCCCGCGATTAAGTTTATCTTCCCGTGCTCCACTTTCTCACTTCTTCTTAGGCCCTGCAAATCAGTACAAATGTGAATACCACAACCTGTATCAAGCACCCAAGAGTTAGTATGTAATGAGTTTTTAAACAATAGAGTGTAAATACCTGCATGGGTGGGTTTAACTTTCCCATCCTTTACATCCTGCAAATATTTAGGGCAGCTTCGCTTCCAGTGCCCCTTTTCCTGGCAGTAGAAGCATTGTGCTTCCTTTGGGTTTGAAGAATGAGGAATGGAACCTTTCTTGGTTCCACTTGAAGAGGAGCCATCAAGAGACTTTCCCTTGGTACCCTTCGAAGGGGTCTTTCTCTTCTTCCCCTTTCCCTGCCCAATTGCCAAGAGAGGAGCAGTAGTAGGAGTAGGAATAACTCCTGATTTACTTTTCAGGCCACTTTCAGCGGTCCTTAAAAGTCCTTGAAGCTTACTTAATGTGACTTCCTCCTTGTTCATATGATAAGTCATACGAAACTGATCATAACTTGTAGGTAAGGAATGGAGAATGATGTCAATCGCCATGTCCTCAGGAAAGTCCACATTAAGCTTCAGTAACCGGTCCACGAACCTTTGCATTTTCTGCAAGTGACCGGTGAGGGGTTCTCCCTCTTTCATCCTAGCTGTTATCATGGAGGAAATGATTTAATACCTCTCCCGAAGAGCACTCTGATGGTACCTATCCATCAGATCCTGGTGCATCTCAAAAGAGTAGAAATCTTCATAGGATTTCTGGAGTCCTGCTGTCATTGTGGCCAACATGATGCAAGACACCTTTGTGGCATCTTTCTCATGGGTAGTGTACTCCGCAATCTCCTCAGGAGTAGCAGTTGACTCATCGATAACCTTTAGCTCCTTATCTAGGACATACTCTTTGCCCTCATAGCGAGTAATCATTCTGATGTTGCTAATCCATTCATTGAAATTGGAACCATCAAAAGTGACTTTCCCACACAAGTTCATTAGGGAAAAGGAGCCTATAGGGTTTGAGCCAGTAGCAGTGTTGGAAGACATATGAAAAAGAAGAAAGGCAAGTTTTATTAGATAAAGATTCCTTAATAAGTCACCCAAATGAAGTATTAAGGCTAGGACCCAACAAACTATTTATTGTTGGAAGAGGGATGCCGTAATCTAAGCTATAAAATATTTGAAGGTAGGTAAATGACGATTTACCAATTTCCACCATGAAAACGAAATAGATTATTAAATTTTATTGGATTTGAAATTCCTAGTTCTTTTGAGATACATTGAACTTTCAATGGAATGTTTGAATCTCGATTGTGCCCTCTCAGGTTTGTGACTGGGATGCCGAGGATCACAAACAAGGTGTGAATAACCATGCAAATTGACTAGGTACCCTTAACTTTTATCACCTAATCGATATGTCGGTTAACCACACGCGCTCCACCGATCTATGATAAAATTAAGTTACCCTTTACCACCCTTACTAGTCCTTGTTAGTGTGCCGTTTAACCACACGCACTCCACTAACGACTTGGTAAGGTACAAAGTGTAATTTCATGGGTTAGCACCTATTTCACATTTTCCTAAAGTAACTAAGATTGGTAATTATTAAAGTGTAGTTACTTTATAATTTCATTATACTTTTAATGAGGATTTAAATTCCTTGTCCTACCCGTTCGGCTAACGACCCTCCACCAGTCAAGGAAGCGGTCGGTGAGAGTGGACACCCATTAAGCTGTCATTTTATAGGCAACAACCTTATACCCCCCTTATAGACCGGCTTCGTGAATGAGGACTACTAACGGTAAGACTGACTTATTCTTATACATATCCATATATTTAAACTTTTAATATAATAATAGTATAAGGGTTGAATTTTAAAATTTTAAAATTCTAAGGTTCATTTTGGAAATTAAAGTATTAGGGTGTAAGACTTTACAAATTCCAAAACTTGAGGGCAAGTATTGAAACTATTCAAGACCTTTCATTTCATAACTTATGAGTTTAATGGTTCATAAAAATGAAGACTCTTCATTTTATGTAACCTCTTATTCTTTAATGACACTTTTAAAGAAGTGACTTTTGGTTATCCATAACTTGAGGACAAGTTATGGATTCCATCATTAGCCATTAAGATCAAGAATCACACTTATAAGAAAGTTACAAATAATTCCTATGATCTTCTAAAACTCATAAGAACATGAACATTCATATCAAAATTTCAAGAATCATATTAACACATATAAAACATGAAATTTTTTATATTAACCATTGTAAATGGATTAGCATAAGCATTACACCATCTAGAACAAGTTTTAAAACACCAAAATAGTTTAGGGTAATGTTTCTAGTCCATTTCCAGTAGCAAAACTCGAAAATCTGCATTCAGGTCCTCCTACTCGTCGAGTGCAAGAACCTACTCGACGAGTAGGATGAATTTTCACATGGACTCGGCGAGTTCATGCTGCAGATTCCAGATTTTTGAGCTTTTTCAACAAGTTTGAATCAAGTATCAAGAAAACAAGCCTAGGCTCTGATACCACTGTTGGGTTTTGAACATTCTAACACTCCTATGGTGTACATGCAACCCTAGAAACCTTGGATCTATGTTTTCTCTAAATACATGCAATTTTGATTTTCCAATGTTTACTTCCTATCTAGCATGTTATGGGGAACTGGTAATACAAAACTCAAGTAGAATAACATACCTTTTAGTAGCTTGGTGTCGCACACCCAAACCAGAACGGCGGAAACGTTCGGGGGTGGAGGACTTTAGGTAAGTATCACAACACATGTAACATAGTAATCAAAGTATAAACAACCATTGCATTAATAAGTATAAGTTTTACATAAGTGTTTAAACATTACATATTCAAACACTAAAGTAGGTACAGCACAAGACAAGAGTCGCGGTACGGTACTAGGTAGTCTTCTCAAAAGCTTCGGAAGTGTACCTGTCTACTGGATTCCTGAGAATACAAGTTATTTGGAAAGAGTAGATCAGCATTTAAGCTGGTGAGTTCATAAGTATTTTAGTTTTGTTAAGTATACCCTAAGTTCTTTGAATAAGTTCACTGGTTTCTCCAGGAAATCCTATATTTTCTGAGATGCTAGATTGATAACCTCAATAGTTTCCCTCTGTAATTACTTAGTTTATACTGATTATACATAACACAATATCGAATGGACAGTCAATTGGGTGCATCTGCCCTAATCCCACAACCAAACAAGGAACAGGAAGTAAGGCGGAAGTCACACATTTCACTGTCAATCGGATATTACTTATGTATAACTATGATGTAATAACTAAGGAATTATAGAATTAACCACTAAAGGTCTTTTATGTTATACTAGTTTACAGAGATTGAATGACTAAGTTCCATTTGATAAGTGGTTTAATCCCATCAACCGTTCTCTTTGTATTACTGTTTTGTATTTGTATTCCTTTCTGAAAACTTGTATTTGAGAGTGTGCCTGGCTCCACCAGGTGTTAATGAAAACTGTATTAATCCATTGTATTTTGTATTCTATAAACTGGTACTTTGAAGGTGTACTTTCGTTTATTTGTTTATACACTTAACGTATTGTTAATATCTTTTTAATGAGTAGTTATTATAACCATACTATACCGGATGGCCTGAAACAAACGCTTTGTGGGCGTTTAAACTGGTGATAACAATTGTCACTCATCGGCGTGTATGCCGGACTGTAGCTAGCAGCATGAGTGCGGGGTTGTCAATCCCGATATAGATCTACACACACTTGTTTCGATCCCCGACTGGAGATTCTGGTTATAATGTCAGGACTTTCCTATGTTGTCTAAAATGAATTAAACAACCTGAATATAGAGTCTCATAAAAAGCATATTAAACGTTACATGTATATTAGTTTTGAAAACCCAATCATTCTGAAATAATGATTGACAGTATATTCTTGAATCAAAACCCTAATTTCTTGTAAAACAGTGTATTCTAGTATACTTAAATCATGAATTATTACCTCGTGTTTGCTAACTCTGGTACTCTGTATAGTACCATTGCTAATGCAAACCCGGAATTGTGTATTATTACCTCGTGTTTGCTAACTCTGGTACTATGTATAGTACCATTGCTAATGCAAACTCGGCAGGATGTATTATTACCTCGTGTTTGCTAACTCGGGCACTCTATATAGTACCTTTGCTAATAATGCAAACCCGGCATTACCACATGTTTGCTAACCCTGGTACTCTGTATAGTACCTTTGTTAATGCAAACTAGGTATGATGTATCTTTACTTCTTTAATATGTTGTTCGTATATTAAAGGTATTATACATATCTTGGTATAGTTGAATGAATTTTGGTAATTTCCTTGGGAAGTATACAGTCGTGAATCATACTTGTATATTTAGTTTTGAATCATAAATTATACCTATTATAATTTATATGTTCTATCTGATTAGCATGAATTCTCATGGAATATCACATTTGCTCAGCCTGATACAAAGGTAATGATACTAAAAGGAGTAACCTTTTAGACTCATATATGTACAATATATATATATATATATATATATATATATATATATATATATATATATATATATATATATATATATATATATATATATAAGGAAACGACCTTCGGACAAATAACACAACCTTAATTCCACATCCAAACAAGGAAAAGGATATAAGATAATTCATTAGTCCTAAGCCCTTCAAGTCTCATGGAATATCACCTTTGTGTTAAACTTGTATTCCCCCCTAAAAAGCATTTAAAACCATTTAAAAAGGTATATTATAGGGGTATGAACTCACTTGATAAGCGGTGATTCGGGCAGCGTTTCGTTTCCCGGAAAAGAGTGTGTTTGACAAAAAATCGGCTCAAACCGGGCAGAGTTTCGACAGGAGAGAGGATGAATTCTCGAGAATTTCGGGGCTCCGGGGCTTGCTTCGGGCTTTAGACACGATACCGGAGCCTTGGTGGGTCGTGAGAAAGTCGAGGGGGTGAAAATGTGAAATTGGGTGAAAAATGGGGTGAAAAAGTCCTCTTAGCCGAGGAGTCTCGCACCCTTTATATATGGGTGCGAGGGTGCGGTCCGAGATGGTGAGTCAGCAGTCACCTGGCGAGGGTGAGGAGTCAGCAGGACACGCGTCGGACATGCGGAGTGTACACGTGCGAGGCTCGGACCCGGTGGCGAGGCGGTGGCTTCGGTTCAGACAGCTGGAGGCTTAGGACTGGACCGGACTTCGGTCCAATGGGAGAAGGCCACGCATGCGAAGGGTCATCCGAGGAGTGTCTCATGCGAGTGATGTCCGAAGCTTATTGGACCTCGGCTGCGGTCCACTCAGAAGGTGACACGTGAACTGCGGTGCAACCAGAGGATGACACATGGAGGTTCGCACGTGATGATGACGTGTCCGAAGAGTGACATGCGAAATTTCTCGGTTATCCAAAATTTCTCGATTTTTGTGCCAAAAACTTGCGAAATTCATAACTTTCGCATACGAGCTCCGTTTTTGACGTTCTTTATATGCACGCGTAGGTAAAATCATACCCTACGACTTTCATTTAGACTTCATCGGCTGGTTTTGAATTTATTTTTAATATTATTATTTTAAACAGACCGGGAAGGGAATCTGTTAAAAATTCATAACTTCTTCATCCGACGTCCGTTTTCATCTGTCTTTTTACCGTTGTGCTACTTTTGACGAGACCTTCAATTCTTGTTTAAGTTGCGTCGACTAAATATCGATCGATTTATATTTCGAATTTTTAGTTGTCTACTGCTAAACCGAAACTTCGAAAAATCATAACTTCCTCATACAAAGTCGGATTTTCACGTTCTTTTTATGAACGTTCTCGGTTTAACATATTCTACAACTTTTATTTAGATTGTTAAGGCTAAAAAGCCTTTTATCTAAAATTCACTTTTTACACTGAACAGTGTTTTGCCGGTTTTACCGCGGATTTTCGATTGGTCATAACTTCTTCGTTATAACTCGGATTTCAGTGTTCTTTATGTTTTTGGAAACCTTGTTATAAACTCTACCACTTGGTTCATCCCAATTACGATTATTGATCAATTTATTTTTGACCAAACTTTGACTGGTGTCACATTATCCCCCCGTTAGAGGGAATTCCGTCCCGAAATTAAGTCTAAAGTGATACTCAAGGACTAGGTCTAATCTTTCCTATCCCAAGTGAATTCAGGTCCCTAGTTTGTAATCCAGCGAACCTTCACTAACGGGATGAGACTTAGCGTGGTTCTTTAGATTTCCCTATCCATGGTTTTTATTGGTTCTACTATAGAGTGTACACATTTATTTAACTTGATTTCATCGAGTGAAATAACAAGTGTTTTATCGGATAGACGCCTCTTTAGATTATATATGTGAAAGATGGGATGAGTGTTATTAAGTTTTTGGTGGTAGTTTAAGTTTAGAAGTACAAGACCGATTCTGGTAATAACCTCAAATGGTCTTATGTACTTTGAGTTTTGTATTTTACGCTTTCTCAAGCGCATCTTGTCCTTCCTGAGTGAGACCTTCATATGACAAGGTCATCAATCCTGGAATTCCAAGGGTTTTCTTTTATCGAAGTTGTAGCTTCTCTGGTTAACTCTGGAAGCTTTATGGCGCTTCTCGATTCGTATTTTGTTTTTGGTAGTTTCTCGAATGAATTCTAGATCAGCAAGGGTGCTGTGTGGAAATTGGATCTCTAGCTAGTTGTGTATTACCTAATTTAGTCCAGTGCAGATAGGATCTACACTTGTGACCACATAAGGTTTTGAATGGAGCAACTTGAATGCTAGTGTGATAATGGTCTCGACTAATTGGTAAATGGGTATCCCATTCTTTACCATAGTCGATCCCATAGAATCATGACTACTCTGGTTCCTAGAGATTTTTGAGTGACGGCCTGAACTGGGAGATGATTCTATTATCTCAGTGGAGATAACAGATATTGGTATACCGTACACTCACACGTTCTAGTTATCTTGCCACATTTTCAGGTTTCAAGGCTTCCTGTTGAGCCTCCTTACTCTGTGTGGATAGATTTTAATGAGTTATCATAGTCCATGATTGGCACTATGACCTGGGTACTCCTTCCGACTTAGGGTGTTAGCTACTATATGGGCTTTGTCGAGATGATAATGAGTTTCGAATTCGTAGTCATTTAGTAGCTCGACTCACTGTCGTGGTCTCATGTTGAATTCCACCTGGTAGAATACATGATGCAGGCTTTTGCTCCGAAGTTCATGACAAGACTCATACTTGGCTCATCCACCATCACCTCGTGTATACAAGTCGTATATAATTTAGATTTCACAAAACGTCCGGATCGGTGACTCTGCCCCAGGTCCACAACCAAACAAGGAACGGGAGATAGGGCGGAATCACACATCCTTAATCTTGTTAAGTCTAACTTGTATACCACTCTTGTGTATACACTTAGCAGGGATAGATTAGCTTAATGAGTTCTTAGTCTCTATTCTTGAACTTGACCTACGGTATAATGATTTTCCTACGAGATCTATTAAGATACTTCGGTAGTTACCGACTTCTATGACTACTTCGGTGCTTTTCGTTCGAAGTTTCCTGTCTACTGAGTAGGCTAGAATGGCGTGGTACTCTTCGCATGGATACTTTTGAAGTTTTGAAATGAGAGACAACCTAAGGGTTTTGTGTTATAGATTGGAAGAATTTCATCTTACGGCAGATTAAGGAAAAAGTTCTCTTATACAGCATAAGAATTTTCACATGGTAAGGGCGAGGCCAAACCATGTCGAATGAGGATGTCGGAATTTTCTCGATGAAATAGATATTAAGTCGTTCTGGGACGAATGATTACTAGGATGATATCCTATGTACCTAAGTTTTCAACGCTTCTGGTTTTATTCTGTTATTATCACTACGAACCCCTTTTGATTCGAAATTGGCGGGTACTACCAATACGAGGGTTCTGATAATTTGAAATTATAAACTTTCATGAAATGAGCCTTACTAGGTCTCTCTATAATCGCTTGGTGTATACAAGTCATGTATAATTAAGATTGGTAAATCCTTTGACTGGGCAACCATGCCCTAAATCCACAACCAAACAAGGAACAGGAAATGAGGCGGGATTACTCACTCTAAGTCTACAAATATTAATTATAAATGACCCTTATGTATACACTAAGTCATCATAGCTTACCTGTTAGGGTTTCAAATTTTTATATAAATGTTATGATTTAATTTGAACGGAAGAGTAATCATAATTATAGATAATTATCGGGGTTTGGAAGCGTACCAAAATATAGCAGGGTTCTTTGATGCTTTCCCATGTATTGGGATCAAAATCCTCCTGCTCCTCATTCGTTCTTCTCTGTTGGACAGTCCCTCTTGTAGTGTCCTATTTCACCACAAAAGTAACATATGGGAATGGTTCCAACATCGGTAGTTGAAGTGATGAACTCAACCGGAGTTCTACAGAAGCGGGCGGTATGCCCCTTCAAGTTGCATCTATTGCAATGCCGCTTTCGGCAACCTCCATGGTGATGGTAGTTGCACTTGCTGCAGTGTGGGAGGTTTCCTATATACGGCTTAGTTGGTGCTAGAATAACAGGGCTGATGGGGGTATTGACTGCCCCAGTTCGATGCCCTCTGTTAGGTTCTTGAGTTGAACAACTCCCTTTCGTGTTCTCGAACTTTCGTTTAAGGTTATTACGCTTAAGGTTCGAGGTGTTCTTACAAGTAGGTGCTCGTTGCTGTACTTGGCCATCACCATGATCGGGGTTACCGATAGCATTACTACTAACATTTGCATTGTTAGCATTAAGGTGTGCCATGACAGCTGCTACAGCAGTTGTGACCGCAGCTTGAAACGAAGCCGCATCTATCTGAAGGATTGGTGTTTCGCTGGTGAGTTGGTTACACTTCTTTGGAGGCATGATTCTGTTACATGATAAGAAAATGGGCTCGTGAGCGACTATCGTGTCTCTAGATGTATTCTAACCATTTGTATCTATGTATTAATCTTTTGTTTTGTTATATTGTTCTCAATGATTCGACCTGCATCCCTATGATGCAGTCCTGGTAAGGAACAGAGTTAAGTTTCTAGAATGGTTAGGAACCGAGTATCATCCGAACTAAGTTACCTTCGTTTGGTGGATATCGTTTCCCAATTTTTGAAAATAATTCATAACAGTGTCTACATAAAATAGACTTATGAATTTGAGAGGTAATCACTATCAATTAAGATTCTGTGATCTGATTTATTGTTATTAGCTGTGACAGGAAAAGAGGATAAGCTCTAAACCTAATGTGAGTAATGAAATCACTAACTCACTAGGTTGAACGGATTTACTAGTTACTACTTAGATGAAAAGATGCTCGAACACTTCATATGAATCATGCATGGTTTTCCTTTATTCTCTATTCTATTCTGAGTGGTAATGATTTTTTCTCTCCTGGTATCTATAAGGTGTCCTTCTCCTCTGTAGGTATATTGAATTCCTGGGCTGTCTTACTTCCGATTCTGACACTGATCCCCATTACTTCGTAATGAAGATTTTGAATCTCGAAAGTTCATGCGAATATCTCATTGGTGTCCTTAATAGGGTAAGGGCACTAAATGATTTCTATAGTTCGTTTACTTCTCCTATGTATCTTCTTGGGATTCTCTTAATGAAATTCTGTTGGATCCTCCTTGACTCTTCTATTGATTGCTGGAGTAACTATGTTTATCTAACGGTTTTTACGAGAATGGGAATGTCTAAAGAATCTATGAGAAAATTTAAATTTTTACGAAGGTGATTCTTTCTGGTCCTTCTATAATCACATGGTGTGTACCGATTATATATAATCCAGATCAAATAGACCGTTGAATAAGTAATCCTACTCTAAAACCACATCCAAACAAGGAAAAGGAAGTAGAGTGAAAATCACCTATTCTAAGTCTATAAAATCTCAGCTATATATAACCTTAACGTATCCACTTAGTAATTATAGACATATCAGAAAAGATCTTTTTAACATTTCCCCAGAGGTATGTAACATACCTCCATGTTATTTTAGTTATGAGTTTGATTCCTGGACTTCTAGATACAAGAACTTAACAAGTTTTCAGTTTTCTTGTTATAGCATCCTAAAATACTCCCATAGTATTTTAGTCTTCATGTTTGGTTCTAGAATTCTTCTGGTACTTAGGTACGTTTTAGACCAATTGCAACATTACAATCACTTCCCAAACACGTTTTGGTCATATCTCGGATGAATATAGTTGATCAGGATATATTGATCCCAGATATGATTACGTCACTGTCTAGGTTTAACTGCAATGTCCAACTTCCAAATACTTTAGTTTTGTTCTTCTTGTGATACTCATTATGGTATATATATACTCTGCATGTACTTATACTTTTATAAAATATTGAAATATTTTTAAAGTATAACTCTTGGTCAGAGTGTTTTTATCCCAATGGGTTTATAGTTGTATATCTTTTATGACTGATATACTAAGTTCACTATAAACACTGCTCTGATACCAATCTGTCGCACCCCCAAACCAGAACGGCGGAAACGTTCGGGGGCGGAGGACTTTAGGTAAGTATCACAACACATGTAACATAGTAATCAAAGTACAAACAACCATTGCATTAATAAGTATAAGTTTTACATAAGTGTTTAAACATTACATATTCAAACACTAAAGTAGGTACATCAGAAGACAAGAGTCGCGGTACGGTACTAGGTAGTCTTCTCAAAAGCTTCGGAAGTGTACCTATCTACTGGATTCCTGAGAATACAAGTTATTTGGAAAGAGTAGATCAGCATTTAAGCTGGTGAGTTCATAAGTATTTTAGTTCTGTTAAGTATACCCTAAGTTCTTTGAATAAGTTCACTGGTTTCTCCAGAAAATCCTATATTTTCTGAGATGCTAGATTGATAACCTCAATAGTTTCCCTCTGTAATTACTTAGTTTATACTGATTATACATAACACAATATCGAATGGACAGTCAATTGGGTGCATCTGCCCTAATCCCACAACCAAACAAGGAACAGGAAGTAAGGCGGAAGTCACACATTTCACTGTCAATCGGATATTACTTATGTATAAATATGATGTAATAACTAAGGAATTATAGAATTAACCACTAAAGGTCTTTTATGTTACACTAGTTTACAGAGATTGAATGACTAAGTTCCATTTGATAAGTGGTTTAATCCCATAAACCGTTCTCTTTGTATTACTATTTTGTATTTGTATTCCTTTCTGAAAACTTGTATTTGAGAGTGTGCATGGCTCCACCAGGTGTTAATGAAAACTGTATTAAACCATTGTATTTTGTATTCTATAAACTGGTACTTTGAAGGTGTACTTTCGTTTATTTGTTTATACACTTAACGTATTGTTAATATCTTTTTAATGAGTAGTTATTATAACCATACTATGACGGATGGCCTGAAACAAACACTTTGTGGGCTTTTAAACTGGTGATAACAATTGTCACTCATCGGCGTGTATGCCGGACTGTAGCTAGCAGCCTGAGTGCGGGGTTGTCAATCCCGATATAGATCTACACACACTTGTTTCGATCCCCGACTGGAGATTCTGGTTATAATGTCAGGACTTTCCTATGTTGTCTAAAATGAATTAAACAACCTGAATATAGAGTCTCATAAAAAGCATATTAAACGTTACATGTATATTAGTTTTGAAAACCCAATCATTCTGAAATAATGATTGACAGTATATTCTTGAATCAAAACCCTAATTTATTGTAAAACAGTGTATTCTAGTATTCTTAAATCATGAATTATTACCTCGTGTTTGCTAACTCTAGTACTCTGTATAGTACCATTGCTAATGCAAACCCGAAATTGTGTATTATTACATCGTGTTTGCTAACTCTGGTACTCTGTATAGTACCATTGCTAATGCAAACTCGGCAGGATGTATTATTACCTCGTGTTTGCTAACTCGGACACTCTGTATAGTACCTTTGCTAATGCAAACCCGGCATTACCACATGTTTGCTAACCCTGATACTCTGTATAGTACATTTGTTAATGCAAACTAGGTATGATGTATCTTTACTTCTTTAATATGTTGTTCGTATATTAAAGGTATTATACATATCTTGGTATAGTTGAATGAATTTTGGTAATTTCCTTGGGAAGTATACAGTCGTGAATCATACTTGTATATTTAGTTTTGAATCATAAATTATACCTATTATAATTTATATGTTCTATCTGATTAGCATGAATTCTCATGGAATATCACATTTGCTCAGCCTGATACAAAGGTAATGATACTAAAAGGAGTAACCTTTTAGACTCATATATGTATAATATATATATATATATATATATATATATATATATATATATATATATATATATATATATATATATATATATATATATATACCCTCCCTAGTAAACAAAGAACTTTTTGCCACATGTCTTCTTCTCCTTCATTTGGACATATGTCATTTTCTAGAATTTTTGAATTTTTTATTTTCCACTTGTCATTTTATTGTATTTTTCATTTTATTAAATTAAAATTCCTCATTTAATATGTAAGGTAATATATATGTTAGGTATTTATTAGAAAGAGTTTATATATATAATGTATTTAATAGATTAAAACCTCATTAATTTTAATTATTCAAATTTTTTCTCATTTTTCTTATAAATTCAAACTTTTCAAATTATTAAAATTTCATATTTAATTTTTTTTAAATAAACTCATGTAATATATGGGTGTCACACCTAGTATATATATATATATATATATATATATATATATATATATATATATATATATATATATATATATATAATTAAGAAGGAAACGACCTTCGGACAAATAACACAACCTTAATTCCACATCCAAACAAGGAAAAGGATATAAGATAATTCATTAGTCCTAAGCCCTTCAAGTCTCATGGAATATCACCTTTGTGTTAAACTTGTATTCCCCCCCTAAAAAGCATTTAAAACCATTTAAAAAGGTATATTATAGGGGTATGAACTCACTTGATAAACAGTGATTCGCGCAGCGTTTCGTTTCCCGGAAAAGAGTTTGTTTGACGAAAAATCGGCTCAAACCGGGCAGAGTTTCGACAGGAGAGAGGATGAATTCTCGAGAATTCCGGGGCTCCGGGGCTTGCTTCGGGCTTTAGACACGATATCGGGGCCTTGGGGGGTCGTGAGAAAGTCGAGGGGGTGAAAATGTATAATTGGGTGAAAAATGGGGTGAAAAAGTCCTCTTAGCCGAGGAGTCTCGCACCCTTTATATAGGGGTGCGAGGGTGCGGTCCGAGATGGTGAGTCAGCAGCCACCTGGCGAGGGTGAGGAGTGAGCAGGACACGCGTCGGACATGCGGAGTGTACACGTGCGAGGCTCGGACCCGGTGGCGAGGCGGTGGCTTCGGTTCGGACAGCTGGAGGCTTCGGACTGGTCCGGACTTCGGTCCAATGGGAGAAGGCCACGCATGCGAAGGGTCATCCGAGGAGTGTCTCATGCGAGTGATGTTCGAAGCTTATTGGACCTCGGCTGCGGTCCACTCAGAAGGTGACACGTGAACTGCGGTTCAACCAGAGGATGACACATGGAGGTTCGCACGTGATGATGACGTGTCTGAAGAGTGACATGCGAAATTTCTCGGTTATCCAAAATTTCTCGATTTTTGTGTCAAAAACTTGTGAAATTCATAACTTTCGCATACGAGCTCCGTTTTTGACGTTCTTTATATGCACGCGTAGGTAAAATCATACCCTACGACTTTCATTTAGACTTTGTCGGCTGGTTTTGAATTTATTTTTAATATTATTATTTTAAACAGACCGGGAAGGGAATCCGTTAAAAATTCATAACTTCTTCATCCGACGTCCGTTTTCGTCTGTCTTTTTACCATTGTGCTACTTTTGACGAGACCTTTGATTCTCGTTTAAGTTGCGTCGGCTAAATATCGATCGATTTATATTTCGAATTTTTAGCTGTCTACTGCTAAACCGAAACTTCGAAAAATCATAACTTCCTCATACGAAGTCGGATTTTCACGTTCTTTTTATGAACGTTCTCGGTTTAACATATTCTACAACTTTTATTTAGATTGTTAAGGCTAAAAAGCCTTTTATCGAAAATTCATGTTTTACACTGAACAATGTTTTGCCGGTTTTACCGCGGATTTTCGATTGGTCATAACTTATTCGTTATAACTCGGATTTCAGTGTTCGTTATGTTTTTGGAAACCTTGTTACAAACTCTACCACTTGGTTCTTCCCAATTACGATTATTGATCAATTTATTTTTGACCAAACTTTTACTGGTGTCATACTTGGATTCCTTGACGACTTTGTAAGCCTGGCACTCCAAATGTGATGCCTCAAATGCTTCACACAACACCACAATACTTGGAATAACCTTGAGAGAAGTTCACTACACCTCAAAATCAGCTAGCCCTCTTTGTTGCTTGTATAAGTGACGATTTTGCTTGCATAGGGTTCTTTATATTGTTGTGGCACAAGTAGGGTTACACCATGTAAACCCTAATTGTCATGGCTTTCCATATTCCATGATCCATGGGTTTGTAACCTCCATGGACTATCCATGGAGCACCTTATGGGTTTTAACCTAATCCATACAAACCATGGATCATTAGCCCACTATACAAGAATAGATTATTAACACAATCAACCCCATATATTTAATTAGTTTCTTTTAGATCACTTAATTAATTCTAGATTAATTCTTTGATCAATACTAATTAAATAATATTATTAATATATTAGTACTTATAATATAGTAATAACCTTAAGTGTCCTTTCTCTTATTTTGGTCTATCCAAGTATTGCAATGCCATGCAACCCAAATGGACTGTAACGACGTAAATTTTCAAACAAATTTTTCATTTTAAAATCGCATACTTTTCATAACATATTGTATAAAAAATCTCGTTTATTCAAATTACAAAACACAACTCCATTAATAATCCAGGATCCTCAAAACATAACTCTTTCTCTGGTGTGTACAATCAAGTCGGTGCCATCCCGCGATCCTGAGAAACCTGAAACACATAATACATAACACGGTAAGCACAAAGCTTAGTGAGTTCCCCAAAATACCACATACAACAAATTCGCCACTCGAGGCTATACTCTGTAGGACCCTCCGGTCCATGTGTCTCAGCGGGACCCTCCAGTCTCATAGCTCGTTGGACCCTTAGGTCCGGTCTAGCTCGTTGGACCCCGGACTAGACCCTCTGGTCCGGTCTGGTTAAGCCTTCCGGCCTCATAAATCGTTGGACCTTCCGGTCCGGTCTGGTTGAGCGTTCCGGCCTCGTAAATCGTTGGACCTTCCGGTCCGGTCTAAATAACTCATAGCATAATATCACATAGACAAGATGCAAAACTCAAGCAAGCACATAAGACCTTCCCGTCACACATAAATACCACTCTAGGTAACGTATAGTGAGAAGACTCACCTCGGTTAGCAGGTAAACGACAAGCACTCGGAAATCTTGGACTAGCCTCCGCCTAACACATAAGACAAGCATCTCAATCATTATCCGCCTTATTACTCTTTATACTTTAAATCCTCTTTTCCTCTTTTGACCCTCAGGATGAGTAAAAGACCATTTTACCCCTCCTTGGCCCCACCTGCCCCCTTACTGGTCCACTCATGAAGTCAACATAAGTCAAACTGGGTCAACATTCTATGTTGACCTGACTCGCCGAGTGCACACCTATGACTCGCCGAATCCCCTCGAATTCTCCATGATCTTCCTAGGGTTCGCTCAGCTCACTGAGTTGACTCCCAACTCGATGAGTCAACACTGGCCAAGGCTACTCGGTCACACCCGCTACAACTCGTCGACTCATCCCATGGACTCGGCGAGTTGGCTCCATTGGTTTACTCACTCAACCACCTGAGGTCAGATCTGTAGCTCTAACTCATAGATCTAACCACCTACTACCCAAAAGTTGCGTAAAGGTCCGATCTTGATGTCCATGCATGGTGTATTTTGCATTATAAACCGTAAAAACTCCATTAATGGTTCCTAGCTTCAAAGCCCAATGGTTGCTCCACCATGGCTTCCCACTTTCGGACTCTTTGGACCCTCCAAGGTCCAGATCTATGCTATCAGCTCATAAGAGGGGTTTAGTCATTCAAAACCCCACCAAGAAGGTGATACAAGACCTAATCCAAAAAAGAAAGATCTACTCAAATAGGGAAGAAAGGGGTTCGAATTGATACCTCCAACTGATGCTCCTTGGTTGCAAATCGCGGATCTACAACCTCCTCTGACCCCTTTGGCTTGAAACCTTCCTCTCCCTTGCAAGACACCCACCAAGAAGCTCAACATGCCTCTTTTTCTTGCCTAAAGCACGCAGGACTCGTTTAGGGTTTTCTCCTCTGAAGGGTAGCCGCAATAGGAGACCTTAAGTGCCTTTAAATAGGCCCAGGCCCGGGAGAATTAGGGTTTCTGCCAACAGCGCTGACTCGGCGAGTCATCTCTCCGACTCGTCGAGTTCATTCATTATCCACATCACCAAGCCGCGACCTACTTGACAAGTTGACGCACCAACTCGTCGAGTCCCTCCAAAATCCTTAAATTAAATACTTAAAACAATATACTTGGTAAACCGGATGTTACAATTCTCCCCCACTTGAACTAGATTTCGCCCTCGTAATCGCTCCTTAATCACATATACTCGTCGAGTCCCTCCAACAACCTGTAAAGCACTACCGAAAGGATCTCCTATCACACCGATATCTTTTTCCATGGACACCTGAATCCACACATAAATTCCCAAGTCCAGAACCAAACCAACCCTTCTGCCACTAAGTTACCCCTTTCTGACATTCCCAAAATCTGGAAACTCTAGTGGCCTGGCCCGCCGCCAGACCGCCCATTCAAGCTATCACCATGATATATGCTCCTCGAACACCACCCCTGATAACTCACTGCTCCACTGATTCACACAAGAAAAAGTCCAAAAATCGGCGACCGATCACTCATACCAGACGATCCGAATCACGCCCCAAGGAAAGAAAGGGCTCACATCCCACCAGGGGCTCATCCACTGAACTATAATCAGAACCCATCCGAACAATAAACTCTCCTCACCCTGATCTCAGACACAAAAGAAATAATCATGCTCGCTTGGAAGTCCTCAACCTCTAAAATTGTAATCCTTCACTTTCTCACATATAGCTCTTTTATCATTTAGCACCTGGTCTACTCTCGACCCTACAGTCAGACCTCCAAAGGTTACCCACTACATGTCTCAAAACATCTCGCCGCCTTCCCCCTCTCAACAACTATCTCGGTCCATTGTGACACACCAGTCACGAAATTCTCGTTATCCCAAGCGAATACTAAAATCCCCACTGAAGATCGGCTCACTCCTGACCTTTGTCGTCTACGACTCATTAGTTCCATGCATCCTGCGGTAACTCCCAAACCAAGCACTGACCTATACTGGTCTAAGACACCAGATGACAACCAATACCCTTCAACATGGAACTCATCTCTGAATCTGGAATCTCATCTCGCCTACGCGACGCACTACCAGAGCCAAACTCAAACTCGAGAGTTTGGTCTAAACCAGAGTTGGAACCACTCGTCCCAATGAACCACTCAACTCATGACTCATGACCCGAAACCCGTGCGTACCCTACTTATCCACTTCCCTTTGGTTACGACAACCACTACTCAATTCAGAATATAACGACTCCCGACAAATATGGAGACCCCAGTCTCGCCCCTGGTTCGACCACCAGGCTCCCACAAACTCAAATATTAGGGCTACCCAAGCCTAAAACTCTTCTGCGTCATGCTATGATCAGATAGTACTTCATCACAACATTCTCTCCCTGACTAGTGGGTACTACGGCTCCCCGCAATATCACAACGACCTCTCACTGAATAGTGAGTACTACGGCTCCCCGTAGCATTACAACAACCTTTCACTGAATAGTGAGTACTACGGCTCCCCGTAGCATCACCACAACCTCTCACTGAAAAGTGAGTACTACGGCTCCCCGTAGCATCTCCACACCCTCTCACTGAATAGTGAGTACTACAGCTCCCCATAGCATCACCACACCCCTTTGCACTATCTCATTGAAACTGCAGCTCCCCGCAGTCTTACCGCACTTGCTCTTACCACTTCACAATCTCATCCTCAGGTCGACGCCACACTGCGATCATTAACTCATGCCCTGCGGACCAACCATAGATAGGTCTACACACTTACCCCAATTATGCCTTGCTATTTCTGACGACATCCGCCATAACAAAACACTTTTCCCTGCTGCAATCCACATTCTCGAATAATCTCGCTTGATGTCAATTGGCCGAAGGACCCCCACTGGAACCGTAGATACTTGATACACCACTTTCCATCTCAAACTCAAAACTCAAAATAATCCGAGATTTAGGCCATTCAACTCGGATACCCCGGTACACCATCACAGCGCCTCGCAGTGTCTTGACTCTACCACTGATCTCATACTCATGGCATCATACTCAGATACTGCATTGCTTCCTCGGAATCTCGCAACCGATCTTTCTCTCATGCCACTTGTAATCCCGTAATACTCCATCTCCCAAATTGAAACATGGGGAAATCGCCAACGACTCAGAACACGAAGATGACCCCCCGAAACTCTTTCCTCTATTGCTCAAAACAAAGCGAGATTACGCATGCTGACCCGAAAATTGGATGCCCGATCATCTCTTACCCTTTCCAAAGAGCATAGAATAATCCATTCATCGAACCAAAATTTCCCAACTGCCGAAGTATCCCTACGAACCAACCACCTCGAAAAATTCTTATCTACTACAAGGCCTCTAACCAACGGCTACCTGCCGTGCAGACACTCATCATTTCTTGAACGCGTACAACATGCATTAACTCCCTCTGCAACTCACCTCGACCACCAATAACCCTGGTCTCATGAATCCATAGTGCATGTCTCTATCCAGCTCCCTAACCGCTCTTGAACAAATCTCAGATCCTATCGATAGAATACCCAGTTCTCCCCCACTCAGGGTTCGAACCATCACCAATTGGCGCACCAATAATCTATTCCACAGACTGTTTCCACCAGGAACATCACACTTACTCTTGGAAGGTACTACGCAATGCTCGGTGGTCTCCCAATAGAGACCCCACAACTCCAAATACCCCGAATCTCTGATGAAATCCTCAAAAACTTCTCATCATGATTGCCTCTAATCATACATAATCTCATACCATCCCATTACCAGACATCTCAACTGTCCAGTAGTAACTCTGACTCTTAATCTGAAAATAATGAACTATCATACTCCTCATCCTCGACTCCTCAACCAACATTCCATCACATGGGTTGTAATATGAGCTGAGACCTCATTACCACACTCGATACTCATCATAGACAATAAGAGACACCGCCCCAATATCCTCTTCTTTATCGTCCGCCGCTGCAGCTAATACATGCCCTACTATGCTCAAATAGGATGTCTCCTTGTCCTTAACCATCTCAGTCCCCACTGACAACCTGCTCATGCTCTATCATTACCTCTCGGCAGACATACTGCTCAAATACTCTGATGAAAGGTCGCCATCAATGCTAACCCGCAAGGTTTTACCCCCAAGCTCAGAAACCGAAATCTCAACACCTCTTATGTTTCCCACAGGAAACAGAAAATAATACCACCCAGGTCACAGAAGGTGACATCTCCACTATCGGCTGATTGCTCAACTCATGCCGCAATCCTCCATAAATGCCATCTCTACTCATCCTTGAGCCTTGCCACTTCATCTGACATCTCACCAAAAATACCTTGGAATCATCTCGACTTCCCTCACAAGGGATGCTTCGCTGGAACTTGCTCCACATGACCCTTTGACCTCATACTGTATTGCATCCAATCTCGGTCTAACCAATCACAACGGAATAACCGGTAGAACCAGTAACACTAACCGCCACGGGTCATGGTACTCGAACCACATGGCCACCTCTCGATCTGCTATAAACCATGGTACTCGATCCATGTTATCTCCTCTTAATATGCTACAGATCATGGTACTCGAACCATGTTCTCTCTTCTCAGTTCGATACAAAGCATGTTACTCGAATGTAACGACGTAAATTTTCAAACAAATTTTTCATTTTAAAATCGCATACTTTTCATAACATATTGTGTAAAAAATCTCATTTATTCAAATTGCAAAACACAACTCTATTAATAATCCAGGATCCTCAAAACATAACTCTTTCTCTGGTGTGTACAATCAAGCCGGTGCCGTCCCGCGATCCTGAGAAACCTGAAACACATAACACATAACACGGTAAGCATAAAGCCTAGTGAGTTCCCCAACATACCACATACAACAAATTCGCCACTCGGGGCTATACTCTGTAGGACCCTCCGGTCCAAGTGTCTCAGCTGGACCCTCTAGTCCCGTAGCTCGTTGGACCCTTAGGTCCGGTCTAGCTCGTTGGACCCTCTGGTTCGGTTAGGTTGAGCCTTCCGACCTCATAAATCGTTGGACCTTCCGGTCCGGTCTGGTTGAGCCTTCCGGCCTCGTAAATCGTTGGACCTTCCGGTCTAGTCTAAATAACTCATAGCATAATATCACATAGACAATATGCACAACTCAAGCAAGCACATAACACCTTCCGGTCACACATAAATACCACTCTAGGTAACGTATAGTGAGAAGACTCACCTCGGTTAGCAGGTAACCGACAAGCACTCGGAAATCTTGGACTAGCCTCCGCATAAAACATAGGACAAGCATCTCAATCATTATCCGCCTTATTACTCTTTATACTTTAAATCCTCTTTTCCTCTTTTGACCCTCAGGATGGGTAAAAGACCATTTTACCCCTCCTTGGCCCCACCTGCCCCCTTACTGGTCCACTCATGAAGTCAACAGAAGTCAACATGGGTCAACATTCTATATTGACCTGACTCGTCGAGTGCACACATGTGACTCGCCGAGTCCCCTCGAATTCTCCATGATCTTCCTAGGGTTCGCTCAGCTCTCTGAGTTGACTCCCAACTCGATGAGTAAACACTGGCCAAGGCTACTGGGTCACACCCGCTACAGCTCGTCGAGTCATCCCATGGACTAGGTGAGTTAGCTCCATTGGGTTACTCACTCAGCCACCTGAGGTCAGATCTGTAGCTCTAACTCATAGATCTAACCTCCTACTACCCCAAAAGTTGCGTAAAGGTCCGATCTTGATGTCCATGCATGGTATATTTTGCATTATAAACCATAAAAACTCCATTAATGGTTCCTACCTTCAAAGCCCAATGGTTGCTCCACCATGGCTTCCCACTTTCGGACTCTTTGGACCCTCCAAGGTCCAGATCTATGCTATCAGCTCATCAGAGGGGTTTGGTCATTCAAAACCCCACCAAGAAGGTGATACAAGACCTAATCCACAAAAGAAAGATCTACTCAAATAGGGAAGAAAGGGGTCCGAATTGATACCTCCAACTGATGCTCCTTGGTTGCAAATCCCGGATCTACAACCTCCTCTGACCCCTTTGGCTTGAAACCTTCCTCTTCCTTGCAAGACACCCACCAAGAAGCTCAACATGCCTCTTTTTCTTGCCCAAAGCACGCAGGACTCGTTTAGGGTTTTCTCCTCTGAAGGGTAGCCGCAATAGGAGACCTTAAGTGCCTTTAAATAGGCCCAGGCCCGAGAGAATTCGGGTTTCTGTCAACAGCGCTGACTCGGCGAGTCATCTCTCCGACTCGTCGAGTTCATTCATTATCCACATCACCAAGACGCGACCCTACTCGACGAGTTGACGCACCAACTCGTCGAGTCCCTCCAAAATCCTTAAATTAAATACTTAAAACAATATACTTGGTAAACCGGATGTTACAATTCTCCCCCACTTGAATTAGATTTTGCCCTCGAAATCGCTCCTTAATCACATATAGATTGAATCCAACAACCCGTAAAGCACTACCGAAAGGATCTCCTATCACACCGATATCTTTTTCCATGGACACCTGAATCCACACAGAAATTCCCAAGTCCAGAACCAAACCAACCCTTCTGCCACTAAGTTACCCCTTCCTGACATTCCCAAAATCTGGAAACTCTAGTGGCCTGGCCCGCCGCCAGACCGCCCACTCAAGCTATCACCATGATATATGCTCCTCGAACACCACCCCTGATAACTCACTGCTCCACTGATTCACACAAGACAAAGTCCAAAAATCGGCGATCGATCACTCATACCAGACGATCCGAATCACGCCCCAAGGAAAGAAAGGGCTCACATCCCACCAGGGGCTCATCCACTGAACTATAATCAGAACCCATCCGAACAATAAACTCTCCTCACCCTGATCTAAGACACAAAAGAAATAATCATGCTCGCTTGGAAGTCCTTAACCTCTAAAATTGTAATCCTTCACTTTCTCACATATAGCTCTTTTATCATTTAGCACCTGGTCTACTCTCGACCCTACAGTCAGACCTCCAAAGGTTACCCACTACATGTCTCAAAACATCTCGCCGCCTTCCCCCTCTCAACAACTATCTCGGTCCATTGTGACACACCAGTCACGAAATTCTCGTTATCCCAAGCGAATACTAAAATCCCCACTGAAGATCGGCTCACCCCTGACCTTTGTCGTCTATGACTCATTAGTTCCATGCATCCTGCGGTAACTCCCGAACCAAGCACTGACCTATACTGGTCTAAGACACCAGATGACAACCAATACCCTTCAACATGGAACTCATCTCTGAATCTGGAATCTCATTTCGCCTACGCGACGCACTACCAGAGCCAAACTCAAACTCGAGAGTTTGGTCTAAACCAGAGTTGGAACCACTCGTCCCAATGAACCACTCAACTCATGACTCATGACCCGAAACCCATGTGTACCCTACTTATCCACTTCCCTTTGGTTACGACAACCACTACTCAATTCAGAATATAACGACTCCCGACAAATATGGAGACCCCAGTCTCGCCCCTGGTTCGACCACCAGGCTCCCACAAACTCAAATATTAGGGCTACCCAAGCCTAAAACTCTTCTGTGTCATGCTATGATCAGAGAGTACTTCATCACAACATTCTCTCCCTGACTAGTGGGTACTACGGCTCCCCGCAGTATCACAACGACCTCTCACTGAATAGTAAGTACTACGGCTCCCCGTAGCATCACAACAACCTTTCACTGAATAGTGAGTACTACGGCTCCCCGTAGCATCACCACAACCTCTCACTGAATAGTGAGTACTACGGCTCCCCGTAGCATCACCACACCCTCTTGATGGGTTTTGAGTATTCTAACACTTCCTAAGTGTACATGCAACCCTAATAACCTTGGATCTATGTTTGTCTAATAATCATGCAAAGTTGAATTCCAAGGTTATATTCCTATCTAGCATACATGGGGAACATTTTTAACTTGAATGAAAGATAGAATAACTTACCTTGTTGTTGATTATGATCCTTGAAACCTTGTGAGCCTAGCACCCCAAGTGTGATGCCTCAAATGCTTCACACAACACCAAATGCAAAGGAGTAAACTTTGAGAGAATCTTACACTTGCAAAATCGGCTCTAGCCCTCTTGTTTCTTAGTGTCGCAGATTTTGGTGGAGAACATGTTGCTTATATAGTGTGTCACATCTAGGGTTACACCATGTAAACCCTAATGTGGCATGACTCTTCATTTCCATGACCCATGGGTTTGTAACTCCCATGGAGCCTCCATGGAGCATTCAATGGGTTTAACCCAACTTGATTATCCATGGAGCCTTTTAGCCCACTATACAAGTTATGGATGATTTACATGATCAACCCATATATTTAATTAGTCATCTTTTGATCACTTAATTAATCCTAGATTAATTCTTGATCAATACTAATTAAATAATACTATTAATATATTAGAACTTATAATATATTAATAAACCACAAGTGTTATTTCTCTCATTTAGTCTATCCAAATGCATGATGCCATGCAACCCAAATGGACCATGCCGGGTCGGGTCAAGTACATACCAGAAATAGTTATGGACTTAGACACCTTATCCAACAGTCTCCCACTTGGATAAGTCTAATAACTATAACTGCAAGTATGACTTCAGGAACCGATCAGCAATCGTAGCTCTTTTCAAGGTTTCTCGGAACTGAGAAGATGATGACACGCCATTTCAGATAAGTGATCATATAATCCTCTGTTCTAGATATCAGCCGGACAAATACATGGAACAGTGTCTTACTTTGTGTCCAGCAGTTTGTTTCCCGATTTCCAATTTGTTTGACATAGAACTCAATTGAACACATCAACTTAGTTCTGACTGGGCCCGGTACATAGGTCAAAACAAAATCATCGAGGGGCCAAGATATCAGCTTCTAATCCAAGAAGGAACAGATAAACTTCGACTCATATGTTTGTTCTACTACTCATTGAATTATACACAAGAGCATGTTTTATAACATCGAGTTACCAATGTGTTTTCGTACAATCAATGCATAACCAACTCATAAGTAACAAATCATATATCTAGGTTTGAAGACTTATATGATATTACCGTCTCACGATCACTCGAGATAAATTCCATGAAGTGATTCCAGTGAGCGTGGGTTGAGTCCAATGCTCAGAACTTATGAGCACTCATGAGTGCTGTAGCCATGTCCAACAACTTAGACCTCTGCAACCAATCATGACAGTCTTGATTCATACCTACTTCCGACATATGACCGACTGTGGAGGTTCGAATAATATGGTATACCAAACATAATTATTCTGGAAGTCAAAACGTGCAAAAGAAATATAGTAAACGATCGACAAGAGATAGCAACACTTTACTCATAAATAAAAGACCTTTTATTCATCATCTAATGTCAATTACACTTTACAAATTTCAAGGTTATCTAACTACTAAATCTAATATCATCCTTCAGCCCTATGCTCCGAGCATGCTGGAGATGCTTAACCCGAGTCAGTCCCTTCGTGAGGGGATCTGCTGGATTCTCATCCGATGATACCCTCTTTGCCACGAGGAGTCCTTCTTCTATTCGATGTCTGATGAAATGGTATTTTCTGTCAATGTGTCTGGATCTCCCGTGATCCCTTGGTTCCTTGGCTAAGGCAACTTCACTTTCACTATCACAGAAAATTTCCATTGGCTCTTTAATAGCTGGTACAACTCCAAGGTCTCCAATGAAGTTCTTCAGCCATATCGCCTCCTTTGCTGCCTCGCTAGCTGCTATATACTCTGATTCGCAAGTTGAATCAGCCACTGTCTCTTGCTTGGAACTCTTCCAAGAAATTGCTCCTCCATTTAAGGTAAAGACCCAGCCTGACTGAGAGCGGAAATTATCCCTATCAGTCTGAAAGCTAGCATCACTATACCCTACAACTCTCAAGTCTTCACTCCCACCGAGGGTAAGGACCCAGTCCATAGTCCTCCGTAGGTACTTGAGGATATTCTTTACCGCAGTCTAGTGTGCCTTGCCAGGGTTCCCCTGATACCTGCTAACCATGCTCAAAGAAAAGGCTACATCAGGTCGAGTACACGTCATAGCATACATGATCGATCCTACAGCCGAAGCATAAGGTATTCGACTCATTTCTGCTATCTCAGCCTCAGTACTAGGGCTTTGTGTCTTACTCAATCTGGCGTTACTCTGGATGGGTAACTCTCCTTTCTTGGAGTCCTGCATGCCGAATCTCTTCAGCACCTTATCCAAGTAGGTACTCTGACTAAGTCCAATTAGTCTTTTACTCCGGTCTCTCAAGATCCTTATCCCTAGAATATAGGCAGCTTCTCCTAGGTCCTTCATAGAGAAACACTTCCCAAGCCAGGACTTAACTTCCTGCAGAGTTGGGATGTCATTTCCTATGAGTAGTATGCCATCCACATACAATACCAAAAAGCTAACTATACTCCCACTAGCCTTGACATATACACAAGATTCATCTTCACTCCTAGAAAAGCCAAATTCTTTGACTTTCTCATCAAAGCAAAGATTCCATCTGCGAGGTGCTTGCTTTAACCCATAAATGGATTTCTCAATCGTACACACTTTATTAGGGTACTCTGTATTGACAAAACCCTCTGGCTGACTCATGTAAACATCCTCAGCCAACTTTCCATTAAGGAAAGCGGTTTTGACATCCATTTGCCATATTTCATAGTCATGAAATGCAGTTATGGCTAACAGAACCCTAATAGTCTTAATCTTGGCCACTGAAGAAAAGGTCTCATCATAATCAACTCCCGGAGTTTGTGAGAAACCCTTTGCAACCAGTCGTGCCTTATAAGTGTGTACATTACCATCCATGTCGGTCTTCTTCTTGAAGATCCATTTGCACCCTATAGTCTTACGACCTGGTACATTCTCAACCAAGTTCCAAACTTGATTGTCATACATGGACTGTATCTCGCTGTCCATTGCCTCTTTCCACTTGGCTTACTCAGGGCCTGCCATGGCTTCCGCGTAACTGTTAGGTTCATCCAGACCAATTAGTGTCTCATCACTGATAAGTGTATCACCTTCCGCAGTAATATGGAATCCATAGTAATGCTCAGGTGCATTCCTAACCCTTGTGGAATGCCTCAGAGGTACAGACTTGTCAATTGGCTCAACAGGAGTTTCATCCTCAAGTTGAGTGCTAGGGTTTGAAGTTCCTTCACCACTTGACTCTTGAATTTCTTCAAGGTCAACTTGCCTCCCACTGTCTCCTTGGCTTATGAACTCTCTCTCTCGAAAGAAAGCCCTCCTAGCTACAAAGACCACATTCTCACTAGGTCTGTAGAAGAGGTAACCAAAGGATTTCTGTGGGTAGCCGATGAAGATACACCTCTCACTTCGAGGTTCGAGCTTATCATGAGTCTCGCGTCTCACGAAAGCCTCGCAACCCCAAATTTTAATGTGGTCTAGTTTGGGTACTTTACCAGTCCACATCTCATGAGGAGTTTTGGCAACTTTCTTTGTGGGAACTAGATTAAGGATATGGGCGGCAGTCTCTAAGGCATACCCCCAAAATGAGATTGGTAGCGAAGCTCGACTCATCATGGAACGAACCATATCCAACAAGGTTCGATTACGCCTCTCAGCTACACCATTCAACTGCGGTGTCCTGGGAGGTGTCAATTGTGAGACAATCCCACATTCCCTAAGATAGTCGAGGAACTCTGAACTAAGATACTCACCACCTCGATCAGATCGAAGCATCTTAATATTCCTGCCCAATTGATTCTTGACTTCCTGTTTAAACTCTTTAAACCTCTCAAAAGTCTATGACTTATGCTTGATTAAGTAGACATATCCATATCTACTATAATCATCAGTAAAAGTCAAATAATAACGATTAACATCCCTTGTGGCATGTTTGAAGGGCCCACACACATCCGTATGTATAAGATCCAACAAACCTTCACCCCTCTCACAAGAACCTGTGAAGGGTGACTTTGTCATTTTTCCAAGTAAGCATGATTCGCAACTATCATCTGACTTTAGGTCAAATGACTCCAATACTCCATCCTTTTGGAGTTGGCCTATGCGTTTCTTGCTTATATGTCCAAGACGACAATGCCATAATGATGCTTTATCCAAGTTATTATCATTAACAAAATCAATACACAATACATTATTTCCTAAGTTATCAACCACAGATACAGTTTCATACACACCATCACAAGGTAATGCTTTAAAATAAAGAACATTATTAAAGAAAGCATTAATCGAACCAACTTCATTATCAAATGAAAAGGTGAAACCTTGTTTATACAATGCATGAAAGGAAATAATATTTCTTGCCATTTCTGGCGAATAACAACATTTATTCAAATCTAAACTAAACCCACTACTTAGCGATAAAGTATAAACTCCAATCTTGGTGACAGGTAAAGTTTTGCTATTCCCCATGATTAAGTTTATTCTTCCATGCTCCACATTCTCACTTCTTCTTAGTCCCTGCAAATCAGAACAGATATGAATACCATAACCGGTATCAAGGACCCAAGAGTTAGAATGGGGTGAGTTATTAGATAAGATAGTGTAAATACCTGCATGGTTGGGTTTAACTTTCCCATCCTTCACATCTTGCTGGTACTTTGGGCAGTTCCGCTTCCAATGTGACTTTTCATGGCAATAGAAGCATTCAGCCTCTTTAGGGTCAGAAGAAGGAGTGACAAAACCTTTCTTGGTTCCACTTGAAGAAGAGCCATCAAGGGTCCTAGCCTTGGTACCCTTCGAAGAGCTCTTCCTCTTCTTCCCTCTACCTTTCCCGATTGCCAAAACCGGGGCGGAGTTTGGAGTAGGAGTGTTAACAACCGACTTACCCTTAAGACCTATTTCTACAGTCTTGAGGAGTCCCTGAAGTTTGCTGAGTGTGACCTCTTCCTTATTCATGTGATATGTCATGCGGAATTGATCATAGCACGATGGTAAGGAGTGCAAAATGATATCTATTGCAAGCTCCTCAGGGAAGTTCACATTAAGCTTCAGCAACCGATCCACATACCTTTGCATTTTCTGCATGTGGCTCGTGACGGATTCCCCGTCCTTCATCATGGTTGTTATGATAGAGCATATGATTTCATACCTCTCTTGTCGTGCACTTTGATGGTATTTTTCCATCAGATCTTGGTGCATTTCAAAAGGGTAGAAGTCCTCATAGGACTTTTGGAATTCCGCTGTCATGGTGGCCAACATGATGCATGCCACTTTTGTAGCATCCCTTTCATGTGCCCGGAAGTCAGCGATCTCCTGGGAAGTTGCAGTGGTCTCATCAATCTCCTTAAGCTCCCTGTCAAGGACATATTCTTTGTCCTCGTAGCGGGTAATCATCCTGATGTTTCTGATCCATTCATTGAAGTTGGATCCATCAAAAGTGACTTTCCCACACAAGTTCATAAGGGTAAAGGAGCCATTACGATTAGAGCCAGAAGCAGCATTGTTTGAAGACATCTGAAAGAAGAGGACAAGATTAGTTTAGATATTAAGAGAGTCCTTAATAAAACACCCAAATGTAATATTAAGGCTAGGATCCAATCACAATATATTATAACTTAGAAGAGGTATGCCGTAATCCAAGCTATAACATATTTGAAAGGTAGGTGAATGACGATTCACCAATTTCCACCATGAAAAACGAAATATAAATATTAGGTTTTTAATTGGTTCTTAGAAATTCCTAGATTCTTTTGAGATTCAATGAACTTTTCAAAGGCATGTTTCAATCTCGAGTGTGCCCTCCAAGTTTTGTGACTGGGATACCGAGGATCACAAAACGAGGTGTGAAGTAACCATGCAAATCACTTGGTACCCTCAAGGTTTATCACTCAATCGATGTGTCGGTAAACCACACACGCTCCACCGATGCTATGGTAAACCTTAAGTCACCCTTTACCTACCTTGTTAAGTCCAAGTTAGTGTGTCGGTTAACCACACACGCTCCACCAACGACTTAAACAAAGTGTAAAGTGTAATTTCATGGATTAGCACCTTATTCACATTTTCCTAAAGTAACTAAGATTGGGAATTTAATAAAAGCATTTAGTTACTTTATAATATTTATCATACTTTTAATGAGAATTTATAAGTCCTTGTCTTACCCGTTCGGCTAACGACCCTCCACCGATCAAGGAAGCGGTGGGTGAGAGTGGACACCCATTAAAAGTTGCCATTTTATAGGCAACAACCTTATACCCCCCTTATAGACCGGCTTCGTGAATGAGGCGTATTAGCGGTAAGACGACTTGACGTTATACATATATATATTAGTAACTTATAATATTATAAAGTATAAGGGTTGAATTTTAACTTTTAAAATTCTAAGGGTTGGAACTAAAGTTTTAATCAAGACTTTACATGTTCCAAAACTTGAGGGCAAGTTTTGTAAACTTCCAAAACTTTTCATTTCTTATAACTTATGAATTAATTGAGTAATAAAAATGAAGACTCTTCATTTTTATAACTCTTGTGTTCTTTTAATGGCTTTAATAAAAGTGAGACTTTTGGTTTTCCATAACTTGAGGACAAGTTATGGACTCCATTAAAACACATTATGATCATGAATTAAACTACCATGAAGGTTACAAACAATTCCTATGATCATCTAATCTTCATAAGTTCAAGAACATGAATATGAACACTTTCAAGAATCAAAAATTACACTTAAAAAAACTTGTAATTTTAATAATTGCCATTGTAAATGGATTAGCATAAACATTACACCATCTAAAACAAGCTTTAAAACATCAAAACAGTTTAGGGTAATGTTTCTAGTCCATTTCCAGCAACAAATGTGCAAACTTTCATACGAGCATAAAACAGAAAAACGATTTTTTTTCAAGCTGTTTGCACACAAAAAAAACAACAAACAAACCTAGGCTCTGATACCACTGATGGGTTTTGATCATTCTAACACTTCCTAAGTGTACATGCAACCCTAATAACCTTGGATCTATGTTTGTCTAATAATCATGCAAAGTTGAATTCCAAGGTTATATTCCTATCTAGCATACATGGGGAACATTTTTAACTTGAATGAAAGATAGAATAACTTACCTTGTTGTTGATTATGATCCTTGAAACCTTGTGAGCCTAGCACCCCAAGTGTGATGCCTCAAATGCTTCACACAACACCAAATGCAAAGGAGTAAACTTTGAGAGAATCTTACACTTGCAAAATCGGCTCTAGCCCTCTTGTTTCTTAGTGTCGCAGATTTTGGTGGAGAACATGTTGCTTATATAGTGTGTCACATCTAGGGTTACACCATGTAAACCCTAATGTGGCATGACTCTTCATTTCCATGACCCATGGGTTTGTAACTCCCATGGAGCCTCCATGGAGCATTCAATGGGTTTAACCCAACTTGATTATCCATGGAGCCTTTTAGCCCACTATACAAGTTATGGATAATTTACATGATCAACCCATATATTTAATTAGTCATCTTTTGATCACTTAATTAATCCTAGATTAATTCTTGATCAATACTAATTAAATAATACTATTAATATATTAGAACTTATAATATATTAATAAACCACAAGTGTTATTTCTCTCATTTAGTCTATCCAAATGCATGATGCCATGCAACCCAAATGGACCATGCCGGGTTGGGTCAAGTACATACCAGAAATAGTTATGGACTTAGACACCTTATCCAACACCTCTCACTGAATAGTGAGTACTACGGCTCCCCGTAGCATCACCATACCCCTTTGTACTAACTCATTGAAACTACAGCTCCCCGCAGTCTTACCGTACTTGCTCTTACCACTTCACAATCTCATCCTTAGGTCGACGCCACCCTGCGATCGTTAACTCATGCCCTGCGGACCAACCATAGATAGGTGTACACACTTACCCAAATTATGCATTGCTATTTTTGACGACATCCGCCATAACAAAACACCTTTCCCTACTATAATCCACATTCTCGAATAATCTCGCTTGATGTCAATTGGCCAAAGGGCCCCCACTGGAACCGTAGATACTTGATACACCACTTGCCATATCAAACTCAAAACTCAAAATAATCTGAGATTTAGGACATTAAACTCGGATACCCCGGTACACCATCACAACGCCTCGCAGTGTCTTGACTCTACCACTGATCTCATACTCATGGCATCATACTCAGATACTGCATTGCTTCCTCGGAATCTCGCAACCGATCTTTCTCTTGTGCCACTTGTAATCCCGGAATACTCCATCACCCAAATTGAAACACGGAGAAATCGCCAACGACTCAGAACACGAAGATGACCCTCCGAAACTCTTTCCTCTATTGCTCAAAACCAAGCGAGATTACACATGCCGACCCGGAAATTAGATGCCCGATCATCTCTTACCCTTTCCAAAGAGCATAGAATAATCCATTCATCGAACCAAAATTTCCCAACTGCCGAAGTATCCCTACGAACCAACCACCTCGAAAAATTCTTATCTACCACAAGGCCTCTGACCAACGGCTACCTGCCGTGCAGACACTCATCCTTTCTTGAACGCGTACAACATGCATTAACTCCCTCTGCAAATCACCTCGACCACCAATAACCCTGGTCTCATGAATCCATAGTGCATGTCTCTATCTAACTCCCTAACCGCTCTTGAACAAATCTCTGATCCTCTCGATAGAATACCCGGTTCTCCCCCACTCAGGGTTCGAACCATCACCAATTGGCGCACCAATAATCTATTCCACAGACTGTTTCCACCAGGAACATCACACTTACTCTTGGAAGGTACTACGCAATGCTCGGTGGTCTCCCGATAGAGACCCCGCAACTCCAAATACCCCGAATCTCGGATGAAATCCTCAGAAACTTCTCATCATGATTGCCTCTAATCATACAGAATCTCATACCATCCCATTACCGGACATCTCAACTGTCCAGTAGTAACTCTGACTCTTAATCTGAAAATAATGAACTATCATACTCCTCATCCTCGACTCCTCAACCAACGTTCCATCACATGGGTTGTAATAAGCGCGAAGACCTCATTACCACACTCGATACTCATCATAGACAATGAGAGCCACCGCCCCAATATCCTCTTCTTGATCGTCCGCCGCTGCAGCTAATACATGCCCTACTATTCTCAAATAGGGTGTATCCTTGTCCTTAACCATCTCAGTCCCCATTGACAACCTGCTCATGCTCTATCATTACCTCTCGGCATATATACTGCCCAAATACTCTGATGGAAGGTCGCCATCAATGCTAACCTGCAGGGTTTTACCCCCAAGCTCAGAAACCGAAATCTCAACACCTCATATGTTTCCCACATGAAACGGAAATAATACCACCCAGGTCACGAAAGGTGACATCTCCACTATCGGCTGATTGCTCAACTCTTGCCGCAATTCTCCATAAACGCCATCTCTACTCATCCTTGAGCCTTGCGACTTCATCTGACATCTCACCAAAAATACCCTGGAATCATCTCGACTTCCCTCACAAGCGATGCTTCGCTGGAACTTGTTCCATATGACCCTCTGACCTCATAGTCTATCGCATCCGATCTCGGTCTAACCAATCACAACGGAATAACTGGTAGAACCAGTAACACTAACCGCCACGGGTCATGGTACTCGAACCATGTGGCCACCTCTCGATCTGCTATAAACCATGGTACTCGATCCATGTTATCTCCTCTTAATCTGCTACGGATCATGGTAGTCGAACCATGTTCTCTCTTCTCAGTCCGCTACAAAGCATGGTACTCGAACCACGACATCACCAATCAATCTGCTACTTAGAATCTCCATAATACTCCCTGCATCAAGTATGGGTCCTCTACTTTCAGTAGTACGGGCCCATACTACCTGTCACATCTACCCATACTTTCCACATGGACCATCCCAGATTTCCTAAGTAGCTGCGCAACCTTCTCGTTCGTCCATCCCGTTACACGTGTTCGCTCCCCAACGAAATGCTCTACCCTGTCAGCGCACTCATCTGACCACGGTCACCCCCCTAGGCTCTTCCTAGGTGCTCACACTTCTATGCCATCAGCTGCTGAAAAACTCCTAATGATGCCAGCCATCTACCTCCTGAATATCATCATATTCACTTAGTAGCTGACTCCCATCATCGAGAGTTCCACAAAGCATGAAGCAAGCAGCATTCGGGCATCGAATAGTCTCCACCAATACGTAAACTACTCTAGGTTACAACTCCACTTGCTCTATTCACACACAACAGGTGTTACCGAACTCAAGCACTCTACCCCACACGGGCATATAACCACTCTCTCAGTAGGCATCCTTCGATGCTTATCTAGGTATCTCTCCTAGACTACTCCTCTACTCGAAGCTCTATCTCTGAAATATTCCTGCTGGATACTCTTACTCAGCACATACTCGAAAGCACATCACAGATAACAGCAACTCCTAGGCTAAGGCATCACAAATCAGGCCACTCTAGTCCTAAAATATGGAATACCTAGCCTATTTCTAGCATGCATGATATCTCATAAAATATCTCATAAACATCTCATAACATAAAAGAAATGGTATTTTGGGAAATCACCGTTCGGGCTCTGGCTGATTGTACACACTGCTCCTTCTCATTTTCTCTTAGAAACTCTTGTTCGCTTTAGAAAAATCATTTCTTTGAAAATTTTTCTCAAATCCTCAGTTTGAGTCCAGATTTACCTGAAGGCGCATCTGAATCCCTCAAACCAAGGCTCTGATACCAACTTGTAACGACAAAAATTTTCAAACAAAATTTTCATTTTAAAATCGCATACTTTTCATAACATATTGTATAAAAAATCTCGTTTATTCAAATTGCAAAACACAACTCCATTAATAATCCAGGATCCTCAAAACATAACTCTTTCTCTGGTGTGTACAATCAAGCCGGTGCCGTCCCGTGATCCTGAGAAACCTGAAACACATAACACATAACACGGTAAGCACAAAGCTTAGTGAGTTCCCCAAAATACCACATACAACAATTTCGCCACTCGAGGCTATACTTTGTAGGACCCTCCGGTCAATGTGTCTCAGCGGGACCCTCCAGTCCCGTAGCTCGTTGGACCCTTAGGTCCGGTCTAGCTCGTTGGACCCTCTGGTCCGGTCTGGTTGAGCCTTCCGGCCTCATAGATCGTTGGACCATCCGATCCGGTCTGGTTGAGACTTCCGGCCTCGTAAATCGTTGGACCTTCCGGTCCTGTCTAAATAACTCATAGCATAATATCACATAGACAAGATGCACAACTCAAGCAAGCACATAAGACCTTTCGGTCACACATAAATACCACTCTAGGTAATGTATAGTGAGAAGACTCACCTCGGTTAGCAGGTAACCGACAAGTACTCGGAAATCTTGGACTAGCGTCCGCCTAACACATAAGACAAGCATCTCAATCATTATCCGCCTTATTACTCTTTATACTTTAAATCCTCTTTTCCTCTTTTGACCCTCAGGATGGGTAAAAGACCATTTTACCCCTCCTGGGCCCCACCTGCCCCCTTACTGGTCCACTCATGAAGTCAACAGAAGTCAACCTGGGTCAACATTCTATGTTGACCTGACTCGCCGAGTGCACACCTGTGACTCGCCGAGTCCCATCGAATTCTCCATGATCTTCCTAGGGTTCGCTTAGCTCACTGAGTTGACTCCAACTCGATGAGTCAACATTGTCCAAGGCTACTGGGTCACACCCGCTACAACTCGTCAAGTCATCCCATGGACTCGGGGAGTTGGATCCATTAGGTTACTCACTCAGCCACCTGAGGTCAGATCTGTAGCTCTAACTCATAGATCTAACCTTCTACTACCCAAAAGTTGCGTAAAGGTCCGATCTTGATGTCCATGCATGGTGTATTTTGCATTATAAACCACAAAAAATCCATTAATGGTTCCTAGCTTCAAAGCCCAATGGTTGCTCCACCATGGCTTCCCACTTTCGGACTCTCTGGACCCTCCAAGGTCCAGATCTATGCTATCAGCTCATAAGAGGGTGTGATGCATTCAAAACCCCACCAAGAAGGTGATACAAGCCCTAATCCACAAAAGAAAGATCTACTCAAATAGGGAAGAAAGGGGTCCGAAATGATACCTCCAACTGATGCTCCTTGGTTGCAAATCGCGGATCTACAACCTCCTCTGACCCCTTTGGCTTGAAACCTTCCTCTTCCTTGCAAGACACCCACCAAGAAGCTCAACATGGCTCTCTTTCTTGCCCAAAGCACTCAGGACTCGTTTAGGGTTTTCTCCTCTGAAGGGTAGCCGCAATAGGAAACCTTAAGTGCCTTTAAATAGGCCCAGGCCCGGGAGAATTAGGGTTTCTGCCAACAGCGCTGACTCGGCGAATCATCTCTCCGACTCGTCGAGTTCATTCATTATCCACATCACCAAGTCGCGACCCTACTCGACGAGTTGAGGCACCAACTCGTCGAGTCCCTCCAAAATCCTTAAATTAATACTTAAAGCAATATACTTGGTAAACCGGATGTTACATGGACCATGTCGGGTCGGGTCAAGTACATACCAAATATAGTTATGGACTTAGACACTATATCCAATAGTTTGTGACCTCTAGTTTCACCTCTGCAGACCTTGCTGCAGTGACATGGGAGAGATTCGTTCAGATGTTCCGAGACGAGTACGTTCCCCAGGTGGAGAGGGAGCGGTGTTGGATTAATGTCTAAGTCCATAACTATATTTGGTATGTACTTGACCCGACCCGGCATGGTCCATTTGGGTTGCACTTCACCGGAACAATTTATATGGATAGTCTTTTGAGAATAGTATATTTATGATTTATATTAATATATTATAAGTTCTAATATATTAATATGGAATCATATTATTTATTTAGTATTGATCAAGAATTAATTAAGTGATCAAAAAGAACTAATTAAATATGGACTCTTATATATATGGAATGGGCCAAGTTCATTTAGGTTGGGCTAAGCTTTCATGGATGGTCCATGGAGCTTTTAACCCATGGATCCTATGTAAATGAAAGGTCATGGGTATTAGGGTTTACATGGATGTAACCCTAATCCTCCATAATATATAAAGGGGTCCTTGGCTCATAAAATTGGCACAAGTGTGTGAAAATAAGAGTGGGCCGATTTTAGTGTGCATACATATTCTCTCAAGTTCTTCCAAGGTGTTTTGGTGATTTGTGATTCCATTTGTGGCTTCCACACTATTGGGGCTAAGCTCTTAAAGCTTGAAGACATCAAGCTACATCAAAAGGTATGTCATCTAACTAGAACTTTGTAGTATAGGTGCTTCATAATATGCTAGTTAGGATGAAACCTTGGAATAGTTAATATTTGCATGTATAATAGAGAAAACATAGATCCAAGGTTTATAGGGTTGCATGTACACCATAGGAGTGTTAGAATGCTCAAAACCCAACAAGCGGTTGGCACAGGAGTTTCTGTCTCTCAAGCAGAAGACAGAGTCAGTCACTGAGATCTCGAGGATGTTTCACGAGAGGACGATGTTCTGCCCTGAGCATGTGCCCACTGAGCAGGCACGTGTGAGTCGGTACTTGAGCATACTGAGGAGGGATATACGAGACTTCGTGGCGAACTCATCATACAGGACATTGGCCGAGCTTCAGGCCAATGCCACGAGGAGGGAGATCGAGCTTGAGTTACAGACCAGAGAGGAGGAGGAGTCCCGGGGTAGGGACCGTAGACCAGTGCAGTCGCAGCCGGCGACGAAGCGGGCCAAACCCGCTGATACTAGAGTTGGCGGCCAGAAGGGCCGTACTTGTGGCAAGTGCGGTAAGAGCCACGAGGGTGCATGTCGTATGGGGATTTGCTACAAGTGTGGCAAAGAGGGGCACATGGCGAAGGACTGCCCCAAGGGATTCTCGGTTTGCTTCCATTGCAACCAGACAGGCTACCGTAAGGCCGAGTGCCCTCAACTCGTGCAGGGGTCAGCACAGGGATCTGCACCGGCTTCGGTGCATGCTACTGATAGTCGGCCTGTGAAGGCCGAGACGCCGAGGGTTCGTGGGAGAGCCTTTCAGCTGACAGCGGAGGAGGTCCGCACAACACCTGGCGTTGTGGCCGGTATGTAACTTATTCTTTTCTATGATTTTATTGAGATAATTGTGCTTATTTCATGCTGTATAGGTATTTTTCTTGTGAATTTTGTACCTGCCTTGGTGTTATTTGACTCGGGTGCGAGTCGCTCTTTCGTGTCTCTAGCTTTTAGTCGCCACATCAGCATTAGGAGTGAGGCTTTGAGTCGGCCTCTGAGGGTTTCCATAGCCGACGAGCATGCAGTTTTTGTTACTGACGTGATTCGAGGGTGTACTCTGGAGATTTTTGGTGTCAAGTTTCTGATAGACCTAGTACCGATCGCTATGGGTGATGTCTGTGTCATTGTGGGCATGCACTGGTTGAGTCGATTTGGAGCCATGATAGACTACGAGCGTTAGTTGGTGACTATACGAGACCCTAGTGGGGGAGTACTTAAGGTATACGGCGAGGGTACTAGGCCTGAGTCGTATTTCTGCTCTGCTGTCCGAGCGAGACAGAGTTTACAGCAGGGATGCATGGGGTATGTGGCATATGCGATTGATATGCAGGTTACTTCTGAGAGATTGAGTTCTATTTCCGAGGTGCCGATTGTGTGTGAGTATGAGGATGTGTTTCCTAAAGAGTTGTCGGGTTTGCCACCTGAGAGACAGGTGGAGTTTAGGATTGATTTGATTCCAGGCGCGGCACCTGTTGCCAAGGCACCCTATCACCTTGCGCCGCCAGAGATACAGGAGTTATCCTCTCAGCTCCAAGAGCTGTTAGGGAAGGGGTTCATTAGACCGAGTAGCTCGCCGTGGGGAGCTCCGATCCTTTTTGTCAAGAAAAAGGATGGTTCACACCGGATGTGTATTGATTATCGGGAGTTGAACAAGTTAACGGTGAAGAACCGTTATCCACTCTCGAGGATCGATGACCTATTCGATCAGTTGCAGGGTGCATATTGGTTTTCCAAGATCGACTTGAGGTCTGGTTATCATCAGATGAGGGTTTGCAATGAGGATATTCAGAAGACGGCCTTTAGGACTCGTTATGGGCATTACGAGTTCGTGGTGATGCCTTTTGGACTCACCAACGCACCGGCAGCGTTCATGGACCTCATGAACCGGGTGTGCAGGCCCATGTTGGATCGGTCGGTGATTGTGTTCATCGACGACATTCACCGAAACAATGAATAATGAATAATGTTGATAAAACCGAAACAATGAATAATGAGTAATCAGTATGGTGATAAATAAAAGTGTTTATTTATATTCATAGGGTTTGATACCATATTTGATTCATTTATTCTTGTGTTTCACTTTGCATGTTTTGACTACAGAATAACTAAGTCACTCTTCCTGAATGATTAAGTTATTCAAACCATCCGCAGTCGGTCATATGTTGGAAGTAGATATGAATCAAGACTGTCATGGGTTGGTTTGTAGAGGTCCAAGTTGGTGGACAAAGTGGTGCTACAACACTCATGAGTGCTCATAAGTTCTGAGTATTGGATTCAAACCACGCTCATTTGAATCACTTCATGGATTTTATCACGAGTGATCATGAGACGATAATATCTTATATTCTTAAAACCTAGAGATATGAGTTGTTACTATGAGTTGGTTATACATTGATTGCACGAAAACACATTGGTAACTCGATGTTATAAAACGTGCCTTTGTGTATGATTCAACATGTAGTAGAACAAGCCATATGAGTCGAAGTTTATCCATTCCTTTTACCTTCGGGATAAAAGCGATATCTGTGGGCCGCTCGATGATTTAGCGATGACATGTGAGTGCTTGGCCAAGCCAGGACTGATTTGATTTGTTCAATCAGTCAGTCATCATAAATCGAAAATCGGGAAACAACAAATGGACAGAGAGAATGCTTATAATCCATGTCTCAGTCCATATGATATCTAGAATGGAGGAATATATGATCCCTTATCTAATGGACAAGTCATTGACAAGGTCAGATTTCGACAACGGCTTTAAGAGCTACGATTGCCATTTAGGTTTTGAAGTCATACTCAATAATAGTTTTAGACTTATCCAAGTGGGAGACTGTTGGATTAATGTCTAAGTCCATAACTATATTTGGTATGTACTTGACCCGACCCGGCATGGTCCATTTGGGTTGCACTTCACCGGAACAATTTATATGGATAGTCTTTTGAGAATAGTATATTTATGATTTATATTAATATATTATAAGTTCTAATATATTAATATGGAATCATATTATTTATTTAGTATTGATCAAGAATTAATTAAGTGATAAAAAAGAACAAATTAAATATGGACTCTTATATATATGGAATGGGCCAAGTTCATTTAGGTTGGGCTAAGCTTTCATGGATGGTCCATGGAGCTTTTAACCCATGGATCCTATGTAAATGAAAGGTCATGGGTATTAGGGTTTACATGGATGTAACCCTAATCCTCCATAATATATAAAGGGGTCCTTGGCTCATAAAATTGACACAAGTGTGTGAAAATAAGAGTGGGCCGATTTTAGTGTGCATACATATTCTCTCAAGTTCTTCCAAGGTGTTTTGGTGATTTGTGATTCCATTTGAGGCTTCCACACTATTGGGGCTAAGCTCTTAAAGCTTGAAGACATCAAGCTACATCAAAAGGTATGTCATTTAACTACAACTTTGTAGTATAGGTGCTTCATAATATGTTAGTTAGGATGAAACCTTGGAATAGTTAATATTTGCATGTATAATAGAGAAAACATAGATCCAAGGTTTATAGGGTTGCATGTACACCATAGGAGTGTTAGAATGCTCAAAACCCAACAGTGGTATCAGAGCCATGGGTTGTTTTCTGTTATATTGATGCAAATGTTTTATTTTCAAGTTGAAAAAAAAAAGGAAAAAAAAACATGACGTTTGTCAAATTTTAAGATAATTACTTGTTTTGTGAAAAACGAATTATTTGTAAAATTTGAATCATTTGTTATATGAGTTGAATTAGGTCAAATTTAGTAAAAGATAAAATGATATGATTATTTTATTACTTTTAAAAGTTTGATCGAAATGTTTTAAGGAGTTACATATTTTGTCATAAAATTTTGGAGCTCAAAAGTTTTTTTTTAAAGTTGTGATCTTAAGGGTTTTTGAAACTTCCATAAGTTATGGATATGAAAGTTTAAAAAAAAAAAAAAAAAAAAAAAAACAAAAAAAAAAAAATTCGATTCAAAATTTTTTATAGAGTTACAAAATTTGGTGTTAATGTTTTAAAGAATTCCATAACTTGTTCTTAAGTTATGGAACATGGAAAATTTCATCATAAAACACCATTAATTCCATAAGTTATGGAATCCAAAGGTTTTCAAGAATTACAAAACTTGCCCTCAAGTTTTGGAATTTGAGAAAAGTTTTTTATGAAAAAAAGAATTGAATTCTAAAACTCTTGGGTTCATAACTTAAACAATTAATTAAATGGTTTTAATTTTGAGTTTAATAATTGGAATTATGATGTTTTGTTGAATAGTTCAAATTAACTCTTATGGACTTTATTAATAGTTAATTAAAGCGTTTAATTAAAAGAGTATTATTAATCCATAAATATATGGTTTGAGTTTAATTAAATTAAAAGTCTAGTTTAATTAATAGATTAAACCACCAAGTATTTTAAATGTCTAAAATACACCCTTATACTATTATAATATTAAAAGTTTAATATATTATATGTATAAGAGCAAGTCGTCTTACCATTAGTAGGCCTCATTCACGAAGCCGGTCTATAAGGGGGGTATAAGGTTACTGCCTATAAAATGGCAGTTTAATGGGTGTCCACTCTCACTCACCGCTTCCTTGACCGGTGGAGGGTCGTTAGCCGAACAGGTAGGACAAGGACTATAATTCTCCCTTCATTATAAGTATAATGATAAATACTAAGTAACTAAACACTTATAAATTCACAATCTTAGTTACTTAGGAAAATGTGAATAAGGTGCTTATCCATGAAATTACACTTTGCACTTTGTTTAAGCTGTTAGTGGAGCGTGTGTGGTTAACCGGCACACTAATCTGGACTTAACAAGGTAGGCAAAGGGTAACTTAATGTTTATCATAGTATCGTTGGAGCGTGTGTGGTTAACCGGCACATCGATTGAGGGGTAAATATTAAGGGTACCAAGTATATTTGCATGGTTACTTCACACCTTGTTTTGTGATCCTCGGCATCCCAGTCACAAAACCTGAAGGGCACACTCGAGATTGAAACATGCCATTGAAAAGTTCAATGAATCTCAAAAGAATCTAGGAGTTTCAAAACCAATTAAAACCTAATAATACATTTCGTTTATCTTGGTGGAAATTGGTGAATCGTCATTCACCTACCTTCAAATATTTTATAGCTTGGATTACGGCATCCCTCTTCCAAGTTATAAAATAGTTTGTTGGGTCCTAGCCTTAATATATCATATTGGGTGTTATATTAAGGACTTAAATCAACTTTACGTGAATTTCTCCCATTGTTGATGTCTGGTTTAGACAACAATGATCTTCCCAAACCAAGCTTTCCTAATGAATATGACTTCCCGAGTTTGGCTCATGGAAGTCATACTTCTCTTCCTCCACCTCCTCCAATTATTCTCCCTAACCCACAAGTTCAAGGTCACTCAAGCCCTAATGGCAAGCAAGGTCTATGTGTGATCACATCTTAGAGATGAAGTCACATATTGACAAGCCGGGAGAGTTGGGTGTCAAAGTCTTGAGAAAGTTGGATGTTCAATCACTTTCTAAGTCACATAGTGAGTTCCTTTGGGACTACTATGAAACAGACTATGACATGAACCTTAATGATCATATCTATTTGCTTGGTGCTGCTGAATCAGCAATGATTTGGAACGATAGTAAAGCAAATTTGATTAGAAGATCAACTTCCCAAAAACTTTATGGACAGTAACAATGGTGACACTGGAAATCCAGAAAAAGCATTCTCTTTCCAATGGAAAGGGATTGGCCATAGTCAACCCGGTTGACCAAATGGTAAAGAGAAAGGCTAAGTCTGAGATAGTCCCATTACCAAAGGGTCCATATGTAAAGTCAATAAGTTTGACTCTACATCAGGTAGAGCCCATTATCTAACTCTGTTAAGTTCTATTCTGAGATCCTCATTACATGATGTGACTGGGTCACATGTTGATGTTTTAAGAATCAAAGAATAGAGAGAAATCTCAAAGGAAGTATATGCTGATTCTGATCGCGAAGGTGGATTTTGATCGCATCAGAATTTTGAGCAGTTGCTTAAGAAGTTATGATATATTGCTAAGGAATAGATAACAACAATTTTCCATGTGGATTGTAAGGATACGTTTTTCCGCAAAGTTTTAAAATAAAAGAAAATTGTTTAATTTTATTTATTTGAAGTATCCTTACAATGGCATTTGTGGAAAATTGTTGCTTATATGATTCCACTGACAGCAATATTGGAAAATGGATTTGATTCTTTCATTTGTGGTAGTGTCTAAATTTACCAAATCAGGAAAGTTCCTCATCACCCAAGTTTCAATTGGACTGAAACTTGGAATCATGCAAGTTGAATAGTATGATGAATGAGAACTTTCAAGCATTGGAAAATCAAGACTAATTACTTGTTCACATGGATGTGTGAGTCAAGTGAAGGACTAAAGGGATCGAGTACACATTCTTGTGCACTGGTCATGTCCACCACAAACCTCGTTAAGACTATTTGATTTACTAAAGTTTAGTAAATATGGTTATACTTACAAGTTTAAGTATAATTCTGAAACATTGGAAAAGTCTCAATGTATGGCAGAACGAATGGGAAGAATCAAATTAGGCAGAAAGATAAAAGTTTCTCAAATCTGAAAAGATGGGAGAGTACTTTAGTATCATGTTTGTGATCATCTTAATGATTTATAAATCATATCACAATTAGTCCTCTAAAGGTCATCTTAGTGCATTCTTATGACTAAGAAGAGGAGTCATGAATTGTTGAAATGGTTAGATCAGGAAGATGAGTCATACTTCGTTCCAAAACAATTCTTAGAGTCATACTCCAAGATTGTAACTTGAGTGACATATCTTAAAGAAAGGTTTAAAACACTTGTCAAATGTAAGAGTAAAAGTGTCCTACTCTTGTACATTTGAAATTGATAAGTTGTGATGTTTTGGATAAAACAAAGATCAACTAAGGCCAATTGTGTGAAGTGTTTGTCTTGATAAAGAATCTGCACTATCTCTTGAATATTTGGCAACATAGTCTTATATGTCAAGAGGATAGTGGGAGTCTTAAAGATCCTAAAAAGAATTTCAAGAACTAATCAAGAATAAAACCTGAGGTTCTTCACTAGCACACGACTTGAGGTTTATAACCTATCGTGTTGACATATTCTGTGCCCATTCCAGTTAAAGTTGGCTTTGCATAGGAGTTCTAAAAGTTCTCAATTGGTTGCATAACAACTTGGAAGCAATGGCAGGCCCTGTACTGCCAGGTGGCAAGAAGTTAAGATTGCATAAGTTCAGTCCATATGAGTTTGGATTTGTCATTATCCTTGTCTTATGACTATGGTTTTGACGATTCAAATGGATAAGAACACATAGACCATAAAATCTAAGGGTCATAAGGTTTCTCTCCGATTGATGAAAATGATTGTGAGGAAACACTTCCACCAAGTAGATTTGAAGCAGATGGCAAAAGGTCTAAACAATTGAGACTATGATTACGACATTCCTTTTCATAGTTTTGAAATTGTTTAGACACACATGCATGCTATCTAAGGAAAGGTGTATGATTTTGACAAAGTTTTATCAAAGCATTGTGTATCAGAAATCTGAGCTTTGGTAAGAAAGTCAATAAAGTATTGATTTCTAGAAGTCCAGCTGATTTCTGAGTACATGTCAAAGCTAGTGGGAGCATAAGTGTTATGCTAATAATCACCACGTTAGTGGGAGCATGATAATTATTGTTAGTGTTGCAAGTTAGCAATGTTAATTATAGAAAACAAAAGTTTCAATTCGTGAGGCTGCAGGGATTGAAAAAGTTGTTTTGCTATAATTAAGGGAGAGGATATACTACATTTCAGTTCTAAAGGCTTAGATTGAGACCTTAATCATCTTTAGTCAAGAATATATATATGAATTTCATGTTGGATTGGTTCAACTTAAGGAAATTCTATATATTGTGTTCTCAAAATTCGATTATGATTACGGCATCCCTCTTCATAGTCAAATTTTGAAAACATGGCAAATAAAAATATTGTAGCAAAAGACTGGTCTAGAATCATGTCTTTATGTGAGACATCATGAATCGTGTACCATTTGCTTTGGGTACAGGATCGATTGCATGTGCTATAATATTTGTCATTTCTAAATTTTTCCAAATGCCCAGAGGCATTAAGAAGGGAAAAGGTCTAGAATTGGATATGACTAAAATGATTAAGCAATTGTCGAGGACAATCTGAGGTTTACTAAAGATTGGTTGCTCAGGGACAGCTGGAAGTATAGTGCTAATTTTGGAAGGACCATATTGACATATTCTGAAAAGAGGCATCTCTTATTCAGAAGTGATAGTCAAAATGAGAATATGGAGTTGTCTCCATAGGTGGAAGTTATCTGTGTAAGATTAGAAAACTTAATGCAAGAAGCATGTCCAAAGCAATGTACTTTGAATATGAGACTTAGTTTCCATGGAGTTGATCTCCATTGGAATACCTTATAATGACTGTTGACAAGTCTTTGTGACTTTGTACATATTCATTACAGGAGGGTCAGTTCATATAAGTTTAAAATCTAAACAGATTTCGATAAATGATAGGAATTTGAAATTCTCACATTTTTCGATAAGGATTTGGGAGTGTGAAATTAGAATCATTGAAATTATGTTCAATTGATTTATTTCACAAAGTAAGGATCATAGAAAAACATAGAGTGCATACTTGGTGTATGGCAAAGCTATTGTTTAAGAAAAACATAGTGTACATGCTTGGAGCATGGGACAACTAGTGTTTTTAATTCAAGTATAAAGTTGATAAAACCGAAACAATGAATAATGAGTAATCAGTATGGTGATAAATAAAAGTGTTTATTTATATTCATAGGGTTTGATACCATGTTTGATTCATTTATTCTTGTGTTTCACTTTGCATGTTTTGACTACAGAATAACTAAGTCACTCTTCCTGAATGATTAAGTTATTCAAACCATCCGCAGTCGGTCATATATTGGAAGTAGATATGAATCAAGACTGTCATGGGTTGGTTTGTAGAGGTCCAAGTTGGTGGACAAAGTGGTGCTACAACACTCATGAGTGCTCATAAGTTCTGAGTATTGGATTCAAACCACGCTCATTTGAATCACTTCATGGATTTTATCACGAGTGATCATGAGACGATAATATCTTATATTCTTAAAACCTAGAGATATGAGTTGTTACTATGAGTTGGTTATACATTGATTGTACGAAAACACATTGGTAACTCGATGTTATAAAACGTGCCTTTGTGTATGATTCAACAAGTAGTAGAACAAGCCATATGAGTCGAAGTTTATCCATTCCTTTTACCTTCGGGATAAAAGCGATATCTGTGGGCCCCTCGATGATTTAGCGATGACACATGTGAGTGCTTGGCCAAGCCAGGACTGATTTGATTTGTTCAATCAGTCAGTCATCATAAATCGAAAATCGGGAAACAACAAATGGACAGAGAGAATGCTTATAATCCATGTCTCAGTCCATATGATATCTAGAATGGAGGAATATATGATCCCTTATCTAATGGACAAGTCATTGACAAGGTCAGATTTCGACAACGGCTTTAAGAGCTACGATTGCCAGTTAGGTTTTGAAGTCATACTCAATAATAGTTTTAGACTTATCCAAGTGGGAGACTGTTGAATTAATGTCTAAGTCCATAACTATATTTGGTATGTACTTGACCCGACCCGGCATGGTCCATTTGGGTTGCACTTCACCGGAACAATTTATATGGATAGTCTTTTGAGAATAGTATATTTATGATTTATATTAATATATTATAAGTTCTAATATATTAATATGGAATCATATTATTTATTTAGTATTGATCAAGAATTAATTAAGTGATCAAAAAGAACTAATTAAATATGGACTCTTATATATATGGAATGGGCCAAGTTCATTTAGGTTGGGCTAAGCTTTCATGGATGGTCCATGGAGCTTTTAACCCATGGATCCTATGTAAATGAAAGGTCATGGGTATTAGGGTTTACATGGATGTAACCCTAATCCTCCATAATATATAAAGGGGTCCTTGGCTCATAAAATTGGCACAAGTGTGTGAAAATAAGAGTGGGCCGATTTTAGTGTGCATACATATTCTCTCAAGTTCTTCCAAGGTGTTTTGGTGATTTGTGATTCCATTTGAGGCTTCCACACTATTGGGGCTAAGCTCTTAAAGTTTGAAGACATCAAGCTACATCAAAAGGTATGTCATCTAACTAGAACTTTGTAGTATAGGTGCTTCATAATATGCTAGTTAGGATGAAACCTTGGAATAGTTAATATTTGCATGTATAATAGAGAAAACATAGATCCAAGGTTTATAGGGTTGCATGTACACCATAGGAGTGTTAGAATGCTCAAAACCCAACAAGCGGTTGGCACAGGAGTTTCTGTCTCTCAAGCAGAAGACAGAGTCAGTCACTGAGATCTCGAGGATGTTTCACGAGAGGGCGATGTTCTGCCCTGAGCATGTGCCCACTGAGCAGGCACGTGTGAGTCGGTACTTGAGCATACTGAGGAGGGATATACGAGACTTCGTGGCGAACTCATCATACAGGACATTGGCCGAGCTTCAGGCCAATGCCACGAGGAGGGAGATCGAGCTTGAGTTACAGACCAGAGAGAAGGAGGAGTCCCGGGGTAGGGACCGTAGACCAGTGCAGTCGCAGCCGGCGACGAAGCGGGCCAAACCCGCTGATACTAGAGTTGGCGGCCAGAAGGGCCGTACTTGTGGCAAGTGCGGTAAGAGCCACGAGGGTGCATGTCGTATGGGGATTTGCTACAAGTGTGGCAAAGAGGGGCACATGGCGACGGACTGCCCCAAGGGATTCTCGGTTTGCTTCCATTGCAACCAGACAGGCCACCGTAAGGCCGAGTGCCCTCAACTCGTGCAGGGGTCAGCACAGGGATCTGCACCGGCTTCGGTGCATGCTACTGATAGTCGGCCTGTGAAGGCCGAGACGCCGAGGGTTCGTGGGAGAGCCTTTCAGCTGACAGCGGAGGAGGTCCGCACAACACCTGGCGTTGTGGCCGGTATGTAACTTATTCTTTTCTATGATTTTATTGAGATAATTGTGCTTATTTCATGCTGTATAGGTATTTTTCTTGTGAATTTTGTACCTGCCTTGGTGTTATTTGACTCGGGTGCGAGTCGCTCTTTCGTGTCTCTAGCTTTTAGTCGCCACATCAGCATTAGGAGTGAGGCTTTGAGTCGGCCTCTGAGGGTTTCCATAGCCGACGAGCATGCAGTTTTTGTTACTGACGTGATTCGAGGGTGTACTCTGGAGATTTTTGGTGTCAAGTTTCTGATAGACCTAGTACCGATCGCTATGGGTGATGTCTGTGTCATTGTGGGCATGCACTGGTTGAGTCGATTTGGAGCCATGATAGACTACGAGCGTTAGTTGGTGACTATACGAGACCCTAGTGGGGGAGTACTTAAGGTATACGGCGAGGGTACTAGGCCTGAGTCGTATTTCTGCTCTGCTGTCCGAGCGAGACAGAGTTTACAGCAGGGATGCATGGGGTATGTGGCATATGCGATTGATATGCAGGTTACTTCTGAGAGATTGAGTTCTATTTCCGAGGTGCCGATTGTGTGTGAGTATGAGGATGTGTTTCCTAAAGAGTTGTCGGGTTTGCCACCTGAGAGACAGGTGGAGTTTAGGATTGATTTGATTCCAGGCGCGGCACCTGTTGCCAAGGCACCCTATCACCTTGCGCCGCCAGAGATGCAGGAGTTATCCTCTCAGCTCCAAGAGCTGTTAGGGAAGGGGTTCATTAGACCGAGTAGCTCGCCGTGGGGAGCTCCGATCCTTTTTGTCAAGAAAAAGGATGGTTCACACCGGATGTGTATTGATTATCGGGAATTGAACAAGTTGACGGTGAAGAACCGTTATCCACTCTCGAGGATCGATGACCTATTCGATCAGTTGCAGGGTGCATCTTGGTTTTCCAAGATCGACTTGAGGTCTGGTTATCATCAGATGAGGGTTTGCAATGAGGATATTCAGAAGACGGCCTTTACGACTCGTTATGGGCATTACGAGTTCGTGGTGATGCCTTTTGGACTCACCAACGCACCGGCAGCGTTCATGGACCTCATGAACCGGGTGTGCAGGCCCATGTTGGATCGGTCGGTGATTGTGTTCATCGACGACATTCTTGTGTACTCGAGGTCCAAGGAACGGCATGAAGAGCACCTCAGAGAGGTTTTGGGGGTTTTGAGATCGGAGAGGCTATATGCCAAGTTCTCCAAGTGTGATTTCTGGTTACGAGAGGTCCAGTTCCTAGGGCACCTCGTTAATCAGAATGTGATTTTGGTCAACCCGACCAAGATTGAGGCAGTTATGCGATGGGAGGTACCGAGATCTCCATCCGAGATCAGGAGTTTTCTGGGTCTGGCCGGTTATTATCGGAGATTTATCAGAGACTTCTCCAAGATTGCAGTTTCTCTCACCAGGTTGACCCAGAAAGGTGTTGCTTTTGTTTCGGGTCCCGAGCAGCAGACCTCATTTGATACCCTTTGCCAGAGATTGTGCGAGGCCCCAGTGTTAGCCCTCCCCGAGGGAGTGGAGGACTTCATAGTTTTCTGTGATGCATCTACATCGGGATTGGGTGCAGTGCTGATGCAGAGGGGGCACGTGATAGCATACGCATCGAGGCAGTTGAAGCCTCATGAGACGAGATATCCTACCCACGATCTGGAGCTGGGGGCGGTGGTGTTTGCCCTCAAGATCTGGCATCACTATTTGTATGGAGTCCGGTGTACCATATAAACCGACCATAAGAGTCTGAAATATCTTATGGATCAGCCCAACCTGAATATGAGACAGAGGAGGTGGTTGGATGTGGTGAAAGATTATGACTGCGAGAATTCATATCATCCGGGCAAGGATAATGTGGTAGTTGACGCCCTGAGCCGTAGAGCAGAGTGTGCTCCAATCCGAGATATATGTATGAGGATGACGGTGATGACTCCAGTCTTGGATACCATCCGGGAGGCCCAGTCGGAGGCCGTGAGACCGGAGAACCGCAAGAGGGAGTGGGCGATTGGGCAGGTATCCGAGTTTGTAACGGATTGCCGAGGGCTTATGACCTTCCGAGGGCGGATTTGGGTGCCCTATACGGGCGGAGCTCAACGTGTATTGATGGAGGAGACGCACAAGTCGAGATTCTCGATCCATCCCGGGGCCACTAAGATGTATTTAGACTTGAAGAGGGATTATTGGTGGCCCTGTATGAAGAGGGATGTTGCGTGGGTAGTTAAGAGATGCTTGACCTGCCGTCAGGTCAAAGTAGAGCACCAGCATCCACATGGTCCATTGTAGCCTCTGGAGATTCCCCGGTGAAAGTGGGAACAGATCTGCATGGAATTTATCACCAAGTTACCGAGGACCACGCGGGGGGTCGACGCGATTTGGGTGATCGTGGACCGATTGACGAAGAGTGCTCATTTCCTTGCTATTAATGAGAGCTCTTCGGCGGAAAAATTAGCCGAGATTTACGTGAAAGAGGTGGTGTCTCGGCATGGGGTGCCGGTCTCGATAGTGTCAGACCGAGACGTGCGTTTCACCTCCAGATTCTGGGGGAAATTTTACGAGGAGTTGGGCACGCGTCTACATTTCAGTACCGCGTACCACCCGCAGACAGATGGAGAGAGCGAGCGGACGATTCAGACACTCGAGGACATGTTGCGTGCCTGTGTCTTGGACTTTGGAGGAAGTTCGGACACATACTTGCCTTTGGTTGAGTTTTCTTACAACAACAGCCACCATTCGAGTATAGGTATGCCTCCATTCGAGCTGTTATATGGGAGGAGGTGTCGGACTCCTATTTGTTGGGGAGAGGTGGGACATAGAGTGATGGGTGGCACTGAGATAGTGCTCAAGACGACTGAGCAGATTCAGCAGGTTAGACAGAGATTACTGACGACCCAGAGCCGCCAGAAGAGTTATGCGGACAGACGGCACTCTGATCTGGAGTTCCAGGTTGGAGATTTTGTGCTCCTGAAGGTATCCTCTTGGAAAGGGGTGACCCGATTCAGAAATAAGGGCAAGCTGGGGCCCCGATACATTGGTCCTTTTAGGGTAATTTCCAGGGTTGGCAGAGTAGCCTATCGGCTGGACCTACCCGTAGAACTGAGTCAGATCCATAACACCTTTCATGTGTCCCTATTGAGGAAGTGTGTGGCAGATGAGATGACAATTGTACCTCTAGAGGACATTCAGGTGGATGCAAGCCTGAATTACGTTGAAAGGCCAATTGCGATTTTAGATCGAAAGATGAAGGTCCTCAAGAATAAGGAAGTGTCCCTGGTTCAGGTCCAGTGGCAGCATCAGAAGGGATCCGATTTGACTTGGGAGTCGGAGTCAGAGATGCAGGAGCAGCATCCGGAGCTATTTGCGGAGCAAGACTTCGAGGGCGAAGTCTAATTCTAGTGGGGGAGAATTGTATCATCCGGTTTTACAGGTATATTATTTTAATAGTTTAAGTTGAGAATTTTGGAAGGACTCGACGAGTTGCTGCCTCAACTCGTAGAGTAGGGTCGCGGCCGATAACTAGGATTAATGAGTGGACTCGACGAGTCGATGAGCCGACTCGACGACTCAGCGCTGGAGACAGAAACCCTAATTTTCTCGGGCATGGGCCTATTTAAAGGCACTTATAGCCTCCTTGACCCCCCATCAGTGCCATTCGTCCCTTGAGAGAAACCCTAGATTCATTTGTGAGCAAGAAAGGGAAAGAGACTAAATTGAGGTCATTTCCTTGAGAAGAAGATCAAGGCTGTTGCAAGGATCCCAGAAGGGAGTTGTGGATCAGTTTCATCTTCATTTCAAGCTTCAGATCTGGTATAAGCTCTTTCCTTCCTTGTGATTGAATAAATTTCTTTTGGTTGTGAAGTTAGGGCTTGTATCACCATTTTGATGGGGTTTTGGGTGCATCCAAACCCTTTTTCGAGTTATTCTATAGACCTGGACCTTGTAAGGTCCAGAGAACCAGAAAGTAGAAAGCCATGATTGAGTAACCTTGGAGCTTTGAAGCTTTGAAGCTTTAATGGAGTCATAATGGTATATAGAGCAATATACACCATGCATGAACCCCAAGTTCAGACCTTTACGTGACTTTTGGATGCTAGAAAGCCAGATCTATGAGTTAGAGTTCCAGATCTGACCTTAGGAGACCATATGAGTGATACAATGGAGACGACTCGCCGAGTCTATGAGATGACTCGATGAGTCGGATCGGGTTCGACCCAGTACCATTGACCCAAAGATAACTTGTCGAGTTGGGGGTCAACTCGATGAGCTGAGTGAATCCCTGTGAGAACAGTGAGAAATATGATTGGGCTCGGCGAGTCACATGGGTGAACTCCACAGCCGCCAGCATCGTCTTCAATCGCCGCAACTTATCACTGTTGGACAACACCGCTGCAGCACTGCCAACGCAGTGACGGACTTCTCTCACTACTTGTTGAGCAACACCATCTACCGTCGCGCGCAAAAGGACCACCATCGTCTAATTTAGCTCGCCGCCATCGTTGTAAGTTTATTCCCTTTATTTAGTTTGATTTTCCCAAATGGGTTTCATTTGATGAACTGATAGTAATGGTTTATGAATTCTGATTTGGGATTTTTGATTTGTAAACTGATTTAATTTTAATTTAACACTCTCAAAAGATTAATTTGTGCTATGGATTTGTTAGTTTGGCTTGGTTTGCTTTTGATGATTAACTGGGACAATAGGGAAACGAACTAAGCTTAACAGAGATGGAAAATTTTAATTTTCTTTAACTGTTTTGTTTAATGGTATTTTCTAATTTAGTGCTTTGTATTTGTTTAATGTTTAATGGTTTTGGTAATTGTATTTAACATTGATTAATGTTTTTTTTTGTTTAACCCAATAACACGTGCAATGGAAAGATTTTACAATAGAACATCCACATCAGGACCATCTTCATTAGGACCATCTTTAGCTGAAATTGCCCAACCTACTTTTATTCCACCAAGATCGAGTGAAATTGATTCAAGTTCCTTGGGATCCGGCTGATAGGAAAAAAATTCAGATTATCGCCCTAATCAAAGAGACAATATAAGACGAAAATATTTTATTAAAGAACAATGTCAACCGCGCCTTAAAAAATACCATGTAAGAATGTTTGGAAGTAGGGGAAGACGTTTTAATCCTGGTATAAGTTTGGTAAAATCAACCACTGCAACTTTAAAAAATATGAGAAATGATGGGTTTGATGCACGTATTTTGGATATCACCTCTTTTTGTGAGAATGATTACATTCAAATGGTGAACATGGAGGAAGTTTATGTTAATCCAAGAGCCTGAAGACAGTACACCAATATCTCTAATCGCCATTATTACGAGTTTTTTTCTGTCAACATGGTTTTGGATATGCAAATTCAAGAGTTCAGTGATCATTTTAATGAAGTCAGTTCCGAATTGCTCATTTGTCATCGAATTGCTCATTTGTGTAACAGGTTTGAATCCACATGATTCATTTTGTGACTTTGACCCATCAAAGTTACAGAAGTTGATCGATTTCTATCCACATGATTTTAGCTTTAAAGATAGGTTGAATATTCTAAATGAACTTTCGGTTTACCCCACTTTTATGAAACAAGATGCAAGATTTGCTACTTTGAAGAGTATATCCGACCTTGCTAAGGTGATGGTGGAAAGCAATATGCATCTTAACTTTCCTTTGGTTTACCGGTTATTGAAGTTGTCATTGCTTTTGCCGGTTGCAACCGCAACGGTGGAGAGATGTTTTTCGGCGATGAAGCTTGTCAAGTTAGATTTGCGCAATCGTATTTCGGATGTATTTTTAAATGATTGTGAAATTTGCGCGATTGAAAGAGAAGAATTTTTCAAGGTTACCAATGAAAGTATTATCAAACGTTTCTTAGCTATGTCCCCTCATAGATTTCAATTGTAAAATGACATTTAGTTGAATGTTTTAATGTTATTCTACTTTTAAGTATTTATTATTATTATTATTATTAATTTACATAGTCAAAGGTCAACAATGCACCCCACTTGACTTCCGGGCGGGATCCACCACTTTCTAGCAGATAGACATGCTGTTATATTGCTGATAATGTGTTTTTTTTATTTGACAACCGGCCTGAATATCTTGTCACAATCGACTCATTGACGTTGAAATGATCGTTAGCTGCCAAACAGGTCTTGTATCTGGATAGAGAACCAACTACATAAGTGTCTCATTGTTTAATACTCCAAACGACCCTTGGCCGGGACCGTAGGCGGTAGCAACCAAACAGGCCTTGAGTGCGTAGGCAATTTGCTGATCTTTGATCCCCAAATTTCACCATATAAGTCTACAAATTTTATTTTGCATAATTATCACACGATTTCTATTTTTATTTTATTCTATTTTAGTGATAGATTATGTGTTTTGATTACCATATGAATATTCTACCTTTATTTAGGGGATTTCAAATGTTAATTTTAGTTGTTCTAAAGAAATCTGTAACTTACTTATATTAAATAAGAATGTATTAAAAGTGTATAATTAAAAAACTTAATCGTATTTTTTAGGTTTTGAGTATTAATTAAGAACGGTGAGGAGCCCAGCATTTGAATTCATGTTAAAAGTAAAATCGCTTTGTAATTTGTAATTTGAATTGATGTTAATTGTATGCTATTTATGAGTTTGATAATTATTATAAAAACGTGTGTGGTTCAAATTTTAGCAAAGATTTCAATCAGAAAGTTAAAAGAAAAATGCTAAAAATCTGAACATACGTAATATCAATTTGTTCATTGCTTCATTGGTTTTTAGAATGCGAATTAAGCACTCCATAGGGAATAAGTCAACACGCCATATATCTTCAACGCATACCCTAAAATAGAATCAGTTGAACACCATCCTCCTTCCCGCATTTTTCAAACACCTTTGAATTGATCACCATCCTCCTTCCGAGGTTTTTCAAACACCTTAATTTGAACTGATCACAATTTTTATAACCCCATTTGAAGTCAACTATATGCTCTCTGCTCTATATAAATAAGCCATTGCTATTGATCAAGCTCACCAAATTAACTAAACATGAAGAAGTCTCAACTTAGTTCTTCAGTTTTGCTCATGGTTCTAAGTTTCTTGTTTTGTGTTTCATGGGCAACGTCCTTATCATCCTCAAGTTCTGGCGATCTAATAAGCTGCCTACTGTCCAAATCCAAGAATGTGACTACCATCTCTCAACTCATTTTCACCCCTGTCAATGCTTCCTTCCTACCCATTTGGCAAGTGGCAGTTCAAAACACCAGGTTCCTTAAGCCCTCCACACGTAGACCATCAGTCATCGTGACACCTATGGAGGAAACCCTTATACAAACATGTGTATACTGCGCCAAGAAACACGGCTACGAGATCAGGATCAGGAGTGGGGGCCATGACTACGAGGGCCTCTCATACACTGCTGATGTTCCCTTTGTTATGCTTGATTTCACCAACATGAGGTCTATAGACGTGGACGTAGCAAAAAGGACTGCTTGGGTCCAAGCAGGCGCTACGCTTGGTGAACTCTACTACAAAATTTCGCGAGAGACCGATACCTTGTATTTCCCGGCAGGTGTTTGCCCAACGGTGGGTGTTGGTGGTTACATGGGCGGTGGTGGCTACGGAAACCTGTTGAGGAAATACGGTACTGCTGCCGATAATGTTCTGGATGCTCGCTTCATGGATGTTGATGGGAATATTCTCGACAGGAAATCAATGGGAGAAGATTTGTTTTGGGCGATCCGAGGAGGTGGTTCTTCAAGTTTCGGAATTGTTCTTGCATGGAAGCTGAGCTTGGTTCCAGTTCCAAAAAAAGTAACCGTCTTTATACTGAATAAAACTTTGGAACAAGGGGCAACCGAAATCTTCCATAAATATCAATACGTTGCACCAAATATCGATAGAAATTTGCACATAAGAACTCAAGTTTTTGCCGAATATATCGGCAACACCACCAAGAAAACCATAAGAATTATGTTTGAAGGAATATATCAGGGCACAACCGACACATTGCTTCCGTTGCTTTCCAGAAAATTTCCAGAGCTCGGTGTTACCCGAGAGATTTGTGAAGAAATTAAAATGGTCCAGTCGACCCTTGTGTTTTGGGGCTTGCCAAGCTCCACCCCGACTCAGATTCTTACGAACCGATCTGCCATTGCCAAGCTGAACAACAAAAGCAAATCAGATTATGTCCGGACACCCATCCCCGTAAGTGGGCTCAGAAAGATATGGAGAAAGCTTATCCAAAACGATGAATCAGCGCTTCTGATGATCAATCCATTTGGCGGAAGGATGGCTGATTTCTCAGAGACTGCAATTCCATATCCTCATAGAGCGGGCGTGTTGTTACAAATTCTCAAGACTGTCGATTTTAACGGTCAACCTTCAGACACAACCCCTACATCCCTCAGGAGGATAGCTTGGCTGCGAAGCTTGGATGCGTTAATGACGCCTTATGTGTCAAACAACCCCAGAGAGGCATATTCCAACTACAATGATCTGGATTTGGGTGTTGGAAGTGCTAACTACGAAGAAGCAAGTGTTTGGGGTGAGAGATACTGGAAGAGGGACAACTTCAAGAAGTTGATTCGAATCAAGGCCAAAGTCGATCCTCACAATTTCTTTAGGCGCCCACAGAGTATCCCTGTTTTCTAAAACCCCCGATCAGCTAAGCGGTTGAAGAAAGACTCAGCAGATGCATTTTATTCTTTTAATTGTTTTCATGAAAAACTAGCAACAATGCTACTTTCTGTCGGTTTCTTTTCCTAGTGTATATCATCTCCATGCTAACAAAGATGTCTAAAAGCATGTGGTCAAATTCTAATTATGAATTTATCCAATAAATACATTGTCTTATTAAGACATTTTATATCGTATTTCTTTCTTATACTTCCTCTTGTCTAAAAATATGTTTTTGATTAAAATAGTTTGGATCAATACAACTTTAGACTTGGGATACGTACTATGAAAAACAAAACAAAAAAATAAAAAAAAATAAAAGAGGTTAAATGTATCATTTCGACGGCCTACACCGAACCCGCCATAGAGTTATCATGTGGAGGTAAATCCTGAAACATTATGATCAAACCCACAACTAGGGGTGTGTATAGGGCGGTTTGGTTCGGTTGTTGGTCAAAACCGAACTATAACCATTACAATTGGTTAATGTATTTTGATAACCATTAAGTAGCGGTTAATATTGGTTTTGGTTAACGGTTTTAGTTGGTTAATGGTTATTATTAATGGTTAATATCGGTTAACCATAATGGTCCAAGATGACATAAAAATAAAAATAGTTTTCTATAAAAAAATGAAAAACATGAAGTCCATTGTTATAAAAAATGAATGATAGTGTATATATAATTGTATTGATAGAAGATTACTTATTATATCTAATTCTATATAATTTCCCTTAAAATTTTCAATTCTTATTATAATTACATATAATATACTTACTACGTGTCATATTTATTGTTCATTTTTGATTTTTGAAGTCTTTATTTTTTAACTTTGACCTTAAATATTTTTATTTGTGTTATAAATACTTGGTTAAATTATAACAATGACAAAACATTTAAAACACAATCCATTCCTGTATTTTGCATAAAGTGTTTTATATATCAATAACAAAAATATTTAAGGTCAAAGTTGAATACTAAAAACGTCAAAAGTCACAAGTGGACAATAAATATAAAACGAATGAGAATTTAATATTATATTATATTAAAAATATTTATTAATATTATCTTTTTGGTTCGGTTAATAGTGGTTCGGTTTTAAATGAAAACCTTAACCGAACCATATGTATTCGGTTAATCAAAATTAAAAACAGCACCATATCTTTTAGTAATGGTTCAGTTAAAATGGTTCGGTTATATTGGTTAATTTGGTTATGGTTCGGTTTTTCGGTTAATATGCTCACCCCTACCCACACAACTTTGTTTGGAATGCTTAATTCTCGAATAATCGGTATATGTGGGATCCTTGCATGGACGTTGATATAGAGTTTCCCATATATGGTATAAGACTAAAAGTTGGGGAACATAAATGCATGGGATGGTGGTGCTAATGAAGCCAAATATTATACATAACAGCATGAATAAATTACTTAATTAAGCAAGTATAATAATTTTTGATTGCATAAATAACATGAGTAATTTTTGTTCGTTTGACATTTACTTTTAAATAAAAATTGATTTGATCAAAAGTGGCATCTTTGAAGAAAAAGTTAGTTAAATTATCCGTAACTTTACGCGATCCATATTTACTTATTATATATTCTTTTATTTAAATAAGAATTGACGTGACTATCCAAATAACAACATTCTTTAGTCAACCTTGTAGTTGTTAATTTGAACAAATTAAATTTAAATAGTAGAATGCATGCGACCAAGCATTCTGATCCCACTAGCTAGAAATAGTCAATTAGGCAATACATATGATGCGCTCATTCCTTTTAATAGATTCCATTTCAATAGGAAAACTTGTGGCTTGAAGGTATGAGATGACTAATTATATCTTGGTTAAGTTGGTCTCGTGAAATATTTTTGAATAAACGTTAAAAGTGTATTACTTTGTTAACGAGAAGCATCGTGTTCACAACAAGAAATATAAGTATTAGATGCGACACTATTAGAGACGACATGACTTATTAGCGACGACATGTGACAACACGCGCATTTGTCGTCGCTAAAAGCTTCCTGTCGCCGCTAATGTGTCGCCTCTAATAGCACACGTCGACGATCTGTGTGCTTTCGTCTAGAATCAATCTTGGCCGTTCAATTTTCATCTGATCAAATGGACAGGGTTCCTCCGTACGAATGAAATAGCTGCGACCCTAATAGAGACGCGGCCGTCGTCGCTACTAGTCACCAAAAAAGACGCGGGACTCGTTCCCTCCAACATGTCGCCCCAATTCCTAACCCGTCGCCGCAAATACCGTCGCCGCTAAAGGGATCGCCCCTTTTACTCCAGCATCGTGTCTCAGAACAGGTGACAGCCCCATTTCATTCCTAATACTACTCTCGGCGATTTTCCGGCGATTTACCACCACAACACCTCCTCCATTCGATTTTTCAGGCAACCACCACCACAAAACCTCTCCTTTTTCCTTTCCACTTCACTCCTCCTCTCCCCCGCTAGATTAGCCCGTTTTTCCGGCTGTGATAAGTTTTCCTACGAGAAAACTTGCTTTTCTCTGGCATCTGCAGCGAAGGTATGTGCTCCTTTTCCTCGTTTCTCTTTCAATTTGTTTTCTGTAACAAACTTGTATGGTAATTTTGGTGGTTTGATAGCTTCTTCTCCGGTTAAACCACCTCATCTCCGGCGACATCACTTTTTCTCCGGCGACAACGAGAAATATAACCACACCACAACGATTTTCCAGGTTTATTTAATTTTCTTTTTTTGTTTTTAATGTGGTATATGAAATGTTGTGTATGTGTATTTGTATTTGTATGTGTATTTGAATATGAAATTTATATGTATGTATGAAAAAAATGTGTGTATAAATGTATTTGTATGTGAAATGTATATGTATATGTGTATTTTTATATGAAATGTATGTGTATGCATGAAAAAATGTGTGTATAAGAGTAATTATATGTGAAATGTATGTATATGTGAAAAATCTATGTATATAGGAGTAGATATATGAAAAAATTTATGTGAAAAATATGTATGTTTATGGAATGTATGTATTTGTATATGAAATGTATATGTATATGTGTATATTTATATAAATATGTATGTATATGTGTGGATATGTATGTAAAAATGTATGTATATGTTTGTATATGTATGTAAAAGTGTATTTGTATGTGAAATGTATGTGTGTATATTGTATGTATATGATGTTATAATTGGAAATATGTATATGTGTATTGGAAAAATAAAAAATAAAAATAAGTTGATATTAAAACTAAAAATATGGAAAAATGTATATGTATGTGTATCTTGATTTTTTATAATTTTCTATCTAAGAGATAATAATGCAATCAATACAAACTATTAAAAAAACTATAAACATTAAACATGGACCATTTAAAATTTACATCTCGAACAAAAATTTAGATTCCACCTAAATCATAAATGGGCCAAATAGCAATCAAAGACTAAAGGGTTATTATTTTTTTTATGACCACCACATGTAGATTAATTTTTTTTAATAAGACAGTTCCACACGATTAACACATACATATCAATTTGGCTGCATATAAAATACGAAGGTCATCTTTAAATGCATAAAAAATTAAACGGACAACCAATTAAAAAGAAATAAGATAACAATATCTATTATCATTTAAAAGATATAAAATAATTTGTGTCATTATTGGCAAAGCAGCTCAGGCCACTAAATTGATATGAAAAAAAAAATATTATAAATAACATGAAAAAAAAAGATAATATAAATAAAAAATATATAATATCGTTTAAAGTACAATGTTATAAAAAAAATAAAAATGAAAAATTAAGACGCTAAATCTACTTAAGTTATAATTACTCAAAATAGAAAAATAAAAACAAAAATAAGTTGGGATTAAAAATCAAAATATGGAAAAAAAAACAAATGATATAAATAACAAATATATAATATCATTGAAAGTACAATGCCATAATAAAAAATAAAACTCAAAATTAAGACGCTAAAGTACAGTGGTATAATAAATAAGTTTTTTTTAGTTTAAGTCTCTTCTTTTTAAATCATCAAAAGCCTAGAAATACCCGCCCGAAATTGATTTAGAAATTAATTTCGGGTTGTCCCCATTTTGGGACTGCTTTTTGAATACCTTACCTCAATTAGGATGTAAATGTGTATTACATGATTGATTGTTTAAGAAATATTCGGTTGTTATTTTCTCTTTGCTCCTCGGTATATAATTTTATATATACTTAGGAGCTAAGGGGAAATGCTTCCGAATTTTTCTTAAATGGTCAATCATGTAATACACATTTGCATATGAGGCAAAGTATTCAAAAAGTGGGTTTAGAAGCCTACCCTTCTGAATACTCTCCCGTTATCTGGTTTTCTATTACATCTAATTGAGTGGTTACTCTATCCTTATAAATATTCAATCCTAATTCTAGTTATTGTAGAGTAAACACTAAAACCTAACATATATTGCAGTTGCAACACGTCTATTGATAAAACGTGGACTACTATTGAAAACCGTAACTCTACCTTGTTCCAACAAGGACTCGAATCTTTTCTCGAGAGGTCCAAACCACACATCGATAACAAAGGTCAAATCAGATGCCCATGTAACAAATGCAATGTCAACAAATTTATACTACTACCCATAATGAAATTCCATATACTTCAACATGGTTTTAGTCCACATTATATTATATGGAAGTATCACGGCGAAAATACAACTCACCCGGTTGTCGAAGACATTATCGAGTTGCATTATCCTCATAAATATTCCACCGTAATTTTTCGTTGCAAGTGGTTCGATACTGTAGGAGTTAAATCTAATAATAATTTCACCAGTATCGACCCACAACGCGAATTGAGCAGCGAAGATCAACTCATATTTGCTACACAGGCCAAACAAGTATTTTACATCCAAGAACCTTCTCGAAGTGACGAAAATGACAACCAACGGTGGGTTGTTGAAAATGATAATCATAGAAGAATTTGGGATCTACCGATGAACGATGTCGACCATGATCCCATTGAAAATGTCGACAATGATTCAACCGATGTCGTTCTTAGTAATGTTTCTTCTAATTTCACTATCTCAATCGACTTTAGCCGGTACTTTCAAAATTCTCAATCGGTTGAAGATGATATTGAAGTTGACCCACCAACAAGTATCATCAATAATGTGTCTGATTGCGAGACACATTATGATGAGGAAGATTCTGATTATGATAGCGATGTCTCAGCAGACACACTGAAGTGTCTGGGGGCGAGAATGATTAAAAAAATCTTTACATTTGACTAGTAAAATAAGGTTTGTATTTGTTGTAATCATATCATATTATATGTATATATATTCATATTGTGTTATAATTTTTCAGGATGTCCTTTTTTTGGATTGCATTGCTCCATCTCATGGCTGATGTGATGGGCCATGGAGGTGACGGTGGTGACGAGCCACCACATCCATTCGGTGGACCTTTTGGTCATCACCAGAACGATAGTAATTAAGATTTATTCTAATTTGTTGTATTTCATATTGTATCTATATAAAAAATTATTTTGACTAATATTTTTTTATGCAGTGGTGCCTCCGAAACGAAGAGGCATGGCGGTAAATAAAAAAAATGTACAAAGTATTTAAAGCTAACGGTGAACGGCCTCTTAAGATAGTATTCGACATAAATACTAACATGCCGATTGGGGAGGTGTACGAATGTTTCATTCGGGAGGTTGGGAGCTATATGTGGCGGGACATCGGTTTTGATAAAGACACATGGACAGACGTTTCTGAAGCCGAAAGGGTTGGAATGTTGCAGTATCTTTTGGTAAATTATTTATAAAGTTATATATTTAATATTTTTAAATTTTGATTTACTTTTAATTTCTCTATTTTTTGTAGAGATGGTTTGATTTTGACGCGATTACAAATCATCCCATGGCTTCAACTTATTGGGCGTCACTGAACAATCGGATATGTGTGCAGTATAGAGGCCGCAAAAATATTGCAAAAAACCATTTTATTGATTTTGCAGGGGATGTGGAGGCAGCAAGGGCTCGAGCCCCTATGGGTATGGATCAGCAGCGTTGGAATGCTGCTATTGACCATTTCTTAACAGAAAAACATCAAAAACGATCCGTTGGAAACAAAGAATGCCGAAAGAAGCAAGTAGTGAAGAATCGTGGAGGGACGTGCAGCTACGGTAGTGCTTGTTTCAAGAAAGTAAGTTACAATAATGCTTATTCAGTTATAACATATTTTTTAATGTTTATTCAAATATAACATATTTTGTAATGTTAAACAGAATTTGAATAGACTTGAAGTATTTCATCGTGCGCATGTGAATAAAAAATGGAAATTTGTTGATCCTTTGGTTGAAGAGCAATATGTAAGTTATTATTACTTAAAAATGAAGTAGATTGTTGATTTTTTTTGTGTTATTTTTAACGTATATTAACAATCTTTGTGAAATACAGAATGCCTTAGTTGCTGAGGTTGCTCTACAGACTCATCACATAGCCGACTCTGGTGGTGATCCAGACACCATTGATTGGATCACAATATTTGAGAAGGTGTTGGGTACACGAAGGGGGCATGTGAGAGGCATTGGGCCTAAAGCTTCTTCAGCTGCGGGTACAAGTGCTTCATCCCAATGGCAGTCACAGTCACAAGCACCGCAACCAACACAGGTACTTGTTAAATTCTTAAAGAATTTGGTAGCTTTGTTATATTGTTAAGAACTTGATGTATTTGTAGTAATTTTTGGTAGTTCGGTAGTTTGTTAAATTGTTAAAGACTTAATTGATTTGGCCGTTTAATAGTTTGGTAAATTGTTAACGACTTAATTCATTTGGTGCTTTGATGGTTTGATAGTTTGTTGAATTGTTAATGACTTAATGTGTTTGTGACTTAATTGTAGGATTTGATGTGAATGCTTTTCTTCAAAACCCGACATTTGTGTCGGCCATTGGAGACATTATCCGCTCCTTTAAAAACCAAGTCAACAACAACGAGGAAAACAATGATGGGGAAGATGAAAACGAAGACACATAGTATTTCTTGTTTTATGTTATTGATGATGTTATTTTGGATTTATTAGATAGTTTATGGATTATATATTAGATATTTATTTAGGATTTATTAGATATGTAACAAATGATGTTATGTTTCATATTTTATGTAATGTGGTATGTATATATTTATGTGTTTTTATCAAATCTACATTTTATAATATACATAAACTAATATTATAAAAAATATGTTTTTTTCAAAAAAAAAAAAAAAAAAAAAACATTATCAGCGACACCTTTAGGGACGACGTGCACTAATTGCGATGACACATAACTATGGTGAAGGATTGCCGGAAGAACTCCGGCGGTGGCCGGAAACTCAATAGAGACGAGGTCAATAGCGACAGCACAGGAGTATTAGAGACGACAGCATTTGCGACGACAAACGAGTATTAGCTACGAGGTAATTGCGACGCCCCTTTAGAGACGACATGTCGTCGCTAAAGGTATTAGCGACGACAAAAGGTCATCCATTGCGACGACTTATGTCACCGCTAAAGGCTACAGTTTTTGTTGTGGTTGCAATTACTAGTCATGTGGGCTGAGATCGATCGGAATCAAGAATCAGAAGACTAGAAGTGTTTCAGTTTCTTGCGTGCCTAAAGATTTGATAATTGTGGATCTTCTCCTCGATTTCTAAATCACATAATTACAAATATAATAACACTTTTACAAGAACCGGCCGTGGGTAGACTATACACTAACACCTGCCATAGTTTGATCAGGAGAGGAGACTTTTTCAAATGTTCAAACTTAATTAGAAATCAATGAATAGAGAATTCAATACACCAATCATGAAGATTTCCGCCTATTTTGAGCTTGAGGGAATGTATGTTAATGTGGTCGAGAACGTCTTTGTCTCAAAAAAAAAATGAATGCAGTCTCTATGTATTTAGTGTGCTTAGGGATGGTAATTTGGCCCGACCCGGTGGGGAACCCAGTTGACCCGCCCCGATTGGGGATGGATATTCCCCACAAAAACGGGTCTTGGATATGGGGCCAGGGATCCCCGTTAGACTAAAACCGGGGAAGGGCCGGGTTTGGATATATTAATCCCCAACCCACCCCGCACCCGCTTTGATTATATATATATATATATATATATATATATATATATATATATATATATATATATATATATATATATATATATATATATTGGTAATTGATTATTATGTAGCCTATAATTTCATTCCTCAAGAGTGTTACAATCCATAGTTCATATAGAGTCCATTACTGATAAGTAATTGCCCATTCCGATTAATGTTCTAATCCTAAATTCGCAACTCCAATTTCGCTGCTATTTCACGTCGTTTCTGCTTTTCTGCCTTCGTCTCACTCGTGTCGTCGTGCATCCCTATCAGCAACTCCCAACTAGGTATGCTTTATGTGTTTCTTTTGAACATTAGTGATTATTATTGTGGTATTTTCTTGTGATTATTATGATTGATATTTAATGTACGACTTCATCAAATTCTTGTGATTATTTCAAATAATTAATCAAACCTACTAGGCAACCGTCAATATTGAGACATTAAATATTACATTATTGGAACAAAAATTGAAAACGTCATTATCCAATATATATTCTTGTTTACTTCTCCATCGTTATTTAATCATTCATGAATGTGGTTAACTGGTTATAAAATACCTTTTGTATATATAACAGAGAGTTATTTAGATTGTGTTTTTTTTTTGTTTATTTATTGAATATGGTAATATAATACATAATGACAACAGCCTATTCAAACAATTATTTTTTGTTTGATAAAGTGATGCACTAATACGAATTGTGTGTGTGTGTTTTTTGTAGTTATAGATGGCTACTTCAGAAAATGATAAACAACCAGCCATGAATGATGAACATGAAGATGATAATGAACCGGACCTGTAGAAAACGATACGGCTACTGAGCTTCCAAATAAAAGGTTGAAATCCGCTGTTTGGAACCATTTTATTCCAATTTATATTTATGGTGTTCGTAGATGGGCGAAGTGCAAATACTGCAAAAAAAAAAAAAAAAAAAAAAACAATTGACTGGTAGATCTAATGATGGAACAACACATTTGAAAGATCATTATAGGATATGCCTTAGGAAAAATACAAAGGACATTAGGCAACATATATTAGTTCAAGGGCAAAAAACTATTGATGGTAAAGCTTATATGAGTAAATATTCCTTTGATGCTGAAGTATCTAGAGATGAACTAGAAAAGATGATTATAATTCATGATTACCGCTCTCCATTGTTGAGCATTATGGTTTTCGAAAGTATAATGAAAGTCTTCAACCTTTATTTAAGGTGCCTTGTCGTAATACAGTCAAGGGCGATATAATGAAGGTATACGAGGATAAAAAAATTCAAATCTTGAAATGTTTTGAAGAGAATGATAGTAGGATTGCTCTCACGTTTGATATGTGGACTGCAAGTAACCAAAGAAAAAGGTTACATGGCAATCACAACACATTATATAGATGGCAACTGGAAGTTACAAAATCAAATTATTAGGTATTTACTCTAATTAATGTTATTATTTGTAATTTATATTGGATGAAGTTTTGAAGTGTTATATTTTGTTTAATGCAGCTTTATACATGTGCCATCTCCACACACTGCTGATGCATTATCACAAGCTATGATGGAATGTTTTTTGGAGTGGAACATTGACAACAACTTTTCAATATTAACACTTGACAATTGTTCAACAAATGATGCCATCGTCGACAAGCTTCTAGGTACGCTTACTACTTCATCGCTAATTTTGAAAAGGAGAATATTTCATATGCGATGTTGTGCACACATAATTAATCTTATTGTACAAGATGGATTTCCTGTGATTGCCAATGCAATTGAGAATGTTAGAAATAGTGTCTCCTTTTGGACAAGTTCTCCTAAAAGAATACAAGATTTTACACTTTTTGCTCGGCAAGTAGGTGTTAATTGCCAAAAGGAGTTACTTCTTGATTGCAAAACAAGGTGGAATTCCATTTATATGATGTTGACTGTTGCTTTGGAGTATAGAGAAAATTTTAATCGTTTGAGCAAAAAAAATAAACATTATGTTTGCTTGCCTAGTGAAGATGAATGAAATATGGCATCGAATGTTTGTGAAAATTTGAAATTGTTCTATCAAGTGACTGAAAAATTTTCTGGTACCAAATATCCCACGTCAAACATTTTCTTCCCTTTGATTTGTGATATGAAACTATCATTGTTGAGTTGGAAAGTATCTCATAATAGTGTTATTAAGTCTATAGCATCAACTATGTTGATCAAATTTGAGAAGTATTGAGATATAATACATAATGTTATGAGTGTAGCAATTGTCGTGGGTCCTAGGTATAAGCTAAAGTTGATCAATTATTTCTTTCCAAAGTTATATGGGGAAGAAGCAAGAAGTGAGATTATGAAAATACGTAACATAATTACTGAGTTATTTGAAGAGTATAAAAAGAAACATGATGATAAACGAGGAGCTTCTTGGAAATGACAATGTGCAACAAATGTCTTTGAGGGAGGGGGTTCTACTTTAAGCAAATCAACATGGGAGTTGGATTTTAGAATATGCTTTTTGAGGTTGATGGATTTGAAAAAACTGAGTTGGATGATTATTTAGCTGAGAAGTTGTTACCAAATGAGGAAGGTTTTGATATATTAATGTGGTGGAAGTGCAATGGTTCTAAGTTTCCTATATTACAGAAGATTGCTAGAGATATCTTAGCGATTCCAATTTCTGCATTTGCTTCAGAATCAACTTTTAGCATGAGCGGGAATAAGGTGACGAATTAGATGTAATGTACATGTCAATAATGTCGCCTCAATAAACAATTGTAGCTTTAGGAGGTGGGGATATAACCTCCTAATTCTCATTAGAAATTCTAGAAACTAGCATTAATTAATATTAATAATATCATAATTATGGATCAAAATTCTAAAGAACTTTCAGTGAATAGAATGAATGAAGGGCACTCGATAAATTTTAGGAAATAAAATAATAAATAAGGAAATAAAATAATAATAATAATAATAATAATAATAATAATAATAATAATAACAATGATAAAAATAAAAATAAAATATAAATAATAATAATAATAATAATAATAATAATAATAATAATAATAATAATAATAATAATAATAATAATAATAATAATAATAATAAATTTAAGGTAAGGGGCTGAAAGTGACAAGTTGTAAATATATCTTTTGTCAAGAAATTTGTTTTCTGGGTAGATAGTGTCGTGATGGGAGAGTTGGGGTTGAAAGGTATATTTTCTAGATGTTGAGGGTTAAATTGTAACATTAGGACTTGAAATGTAAAGGATTTTGTGAAGCAGGGGTTGTTTGGTAATTAATGGGCTTAATTTGAAAAGAAAGGGGGGTGGAGGGACTGAAATTGTTAAATGGAAAAAGTTTGAATTGGAGGAGGCGGGGCTAAAACCCGTTACACCTCCCCCATGTCTCCTCATTTCCACCGTTACACCTAAAAACCCTAACCCTAATCTTATACTTTAGCCGCCACCTTTATACCCCTAACCTCCATCCACCGCCACCTCCATTGTTGAGGTCGGAAACCACCAAGCCAAGCTGCAACTGCCGCAACCGCTCCGATGCCGCGTCAGTCGGAGACCAGAGGAGCGAGTCGTATCCGTGGTTGTTGTTGCTATTTCCTCCATCGTCGTCCCTTCATTCGTCCGAGTCATCGTCCGTCACGTTGTCGTTATCACTGATGGGTTACGTCGCCACCAAGCTTCGCCATCGTTAGCTACTGTCGAGATGAAAGAAACACGTCGATGTCATTTGTTATTACTGCTCTCGGTGACGGATCGCGTCTCCTCTCCTATCTTCTCCATTTTGTGTTGTTGTCACGCCGTCGTTGTCGCTCCAACGGCTGTTCCGATGCCGCCATGTCGTCCAAGTGCCACACGCCGCCGCGAGGATGGATGAGTATTGGGTGTGTGATACCGTGTTGTATGTGTCTTCGTGTGTGGGTGGGTGCGTATTCCAGTGCAAGGCATGTGTGAATGTGTTTGCTTGGCCGGAAATCAAGAGAGCATCCACCACCACCACCATGAGGTGGTGGCCGCCACCGTTTTTGGTGGTTGTATTGGGCTTTTTCCTTGTTCTTTTTGGTGCTAGTGTGTGTGTGTGTGTGTGGTAAGAAATTGTATATGTATTGGATTGTTGGAATTATTACTCAATTCGATGTCGTATGCAGGTGGCTACGGCCTACTGCCGCCATGGACCACCGCCGATAACCACTGACCGAGGTGGCAGTCGGTGGTGCCTGATTTATATATATATATATATATATATATATATATATATATATAATTAACTAATAATCTAATTTTAGAAGTGGGAAACCCTAATTAGGGTTTAGAAAACCCTAATTTTGGGTGTTGGTCGGAACCCACGTTAAAACTATTAATTAAACCTAAAATAATACTTGATAATTCTCCACAATTAATTTGGTGCAATATTGGACTTGATGGATTAATTCCTTAATGGGTTAAGTGAGGAACACTACCCCTGGTTATAATTTTATGTAAAACCGTTGACTCAAGGAGCTCTATTTTGGACAATAATTGGGCGAGTATTTGGGTTGTTGACTGGATTATTATTTCACCCGAGAACGACTAAGTCAAACTGTAATCAGTCATAACCTTAAGTGAGTAAGTCCTTAATGGGTTAAGTGTTCTTACTTAACCCTAATCGTCATTTTATGTTAAACCCTAATCGTCATTTCATGTGAGGTGTGTTGGATTAGTGTCTAAGTCCATAACTATATTTGGTATGTACTTGACCCGACCAGGCATGGTCCATTTGGGTTGCATGACATCATGCACTTGGATAGACTAAATGAGAGAAATAAGACACTTATGGTTATTAATATATTATAAGTTCTAATATATTAATAATAAGAATAATAATATTTAATTATCATTGATCAAGAATTAATTTAGAATTAATTATGTGATCAAAAGAAGACTAATTAAATATATGGGTTGATTGTGTAAATCATCCATAACTTATATAGTGGGCCAAAGCTCCATGGATAATCAAGTTGGGTTAAACCCATAGGATGCTCCATGGATGCTCCATGGAGGTTACTTAACCCATGGGTCATGGAAATGAAAGGTCATGACAATTAGGGTTTACATGGTGTAACCCTAATTGTAACATACTATATAAGCATCATATTATTCACCAAAATTGGCACTAGTGTGGGAAAAAAAAGGGCTAGCCGATTTCTTGAAGTGTGGATTTCTCTCTAAGTTATTCCAAGAGCATTTGATGTTGTGTGAGCCATTTGAGGTGTCACATTTGAGGCACTAGGCACTCAAGCCCCATGGAGTCAAGCTACACTACAAAAGGTATGTATTCTATCTATATTATTACCCAAGTATCTATGATTGTATGCTAGATACGGTAATACCTTGGAATATTAGCATTTGCATGTATATTAGAGAAAACATAGATCCAAGGTATTTAGGGTTGCATGTACACCATAGGAGTGTTAGAATGCTCAAAACCCAACAGTGGTATCAGAGCCTAGGCTTGTTTTCTTGTTATACTTGCAAAAATGGCTGAAAAATCGAATTTTGTTGCTGTCTGAACAGCAGACTCGCCGAGTCCATAAAGGGACTCGACGAGTCCAAGGCAAAATGCATCCAACTCGCCGAGTTGGTTCATGCACTCGACGAGTTGGACCCCCTGACAGCATATATTCGACTGTTTTGGCTGGAATTGGACTAGGAACATTACCCTAAGCTGTTTTTGACCTTATAAACTTGTTTTTGATGTGGTAATGTTCATGCTAATCCAATTTCAAAGATAATTGTCAATAGATTCATGTTTTGTATTAGTTTAAGTGTTATGCTAATTAAATGAAAAAGTTTGATTCCAATTATCTTGTTCATATGAGTTGCTTAGATTAATAGAAAAGGTTGATTGATTATGTGTCTTTGATCCATTTTAATCTAAGAGTGTATTCTAAAATGTGTTTGTGTAACTTGTCCTCAAGTTACATGAAAAGTCACATTAAAGTTTCTTAAAACTCATAAAAGTTGGCAAAGGTTACAAAATGAAGAGTCTTGTCTTCATTGAATGGTTTTATGACTCCATAACTTGTCCTCAAGTTATGGAGGTTCAAGAGTCACTTCATTAAGTAATAAAATGTGTAACCTTAATTAGTTCCATAAGTTACAAAAATAAAGAAAAGTTACATTCTTTTATTAGTTTAAAGTCTTCCATAACCTGTCCTCAAGTTATGGAACTTGAAGAGTTTTTTAATTAAAACTACTTTAAACACATAAGTTATGGAATTAATTAGTTTTGAATACTTTCAAAACATGCCCTCAAGTTTTGGAATATGTAAAGTTTCCCTCAAGAATACTTTAATTCCAAGTTAAGTCCTTAGAGTTTTAAAAGTTAAAATTCAACCCTTATACTTTATAATATTATAAGTTAATAATATGTATATATATATATATATATATATATATATATATATATATATATATGTGTGTGTGTGTGTAAGAGCAAGTCAGTCTTACCATTAGTAGGCCTCATTCACGAAGCCGGTCTATAAGGGGGGTATAAGGTTGTTGCCTATAAAATGGCAGCTTAATGGGTGTCTACTCTCACCCACCGCTTCCTTGACTGGTGGAGGGTCGTTATCCGAACAGGTAGGACAAGGACTATAATTCTCCCTTCATTAAAAGTATTAATGATAAATACTAAGTAACTGAACACTTATAAATTCCCAATCTTAGTTACTTAGGAAAATGTGAATAAGGTGCTAATCCATGAAATTACACTTTGCACTTTGTATAAACCGTTAGTGGAGCTCGTGTGGTTAACCGGCACACTAACCTGGATTTAACAAGGTAGGTAAAGGGTAACTTAATATTTATCATAGTATCAGTGGAGCTCGTGTGGTTAACCGGCACATCGATTGAGGGGTAAATATTAAGGGTACCAAGTAGATTTGCATGGTTACTTCACACCTTGTTTTGTGATCCTCGGCATCCCAGTCACAAAACCTGAAGGGCACACTCGAGATTGAAACATGCCATTGAACAGTTCAATGAATCTCAAAAGATCTAGGAGTTTCAAATCCAAGTAAAACCTAATAAATTATTCCGTTTTCATGGTGGAAATTGGTGAATCGTCATTCACCTACCTTCAAATATTTTATAGCTTGGATTACGGCATCCCTCTTCCAAGTTATAAAAGTATTGTGTTGGGTCCTAGCCTTAATATCTCATATTGGGTGTTATATTAAGGACTTTGAATCAACTATCTTGAATATCTCCCAAAAGATGTCTAAGTTCAGACATCTATGATCTTCCCAAATCTCTTAGAACTTTACTTCTTTCACCTCCTCCAGTTATTCTCCCTAACCCACAAGTTCTTGAAAAGTTCAAGGTCACTCAAGCCCTATTGGCAAGGCAAGGTCTAGGTGTGATCACATCTTGGAGATGAAGTCACATATTGACAAGCCGGGAGAGTTGGGTGTAAAAGTCTTGAGAAAGTTGGTTGTTTAATCACTTTCTAAGTCACATAGTGAGTTCCTTTGGGACTCCTATGAAACAGACTATGACAAGACCCTTAATGATCTTATCTATTTGCTTGGTACTGCTGAATCAGCAATGATTTGGAAGGCTAGTAAAGCAAATTTGATTAGAAGATCGACTTCCCAAAACGTTATGGACAGGGACAATAGTGACACAGGAAATCCAGAAAAGCATTCTCTTCCCAATGGAAAGGGATTGGCCATAGTCAACTTGGTTGACCAAATGGTAAAGAGAAAGGCTAAGTCTGAGATAGTCCCATGTACTATTACCTAAGGGTCCATATGTTTCTATTGCCAAAGGAAGGGGCTTTGGTTACGAAGCTGCCAAACTTACCTAAGGATGGTAAAGTCAATGAGTTTGACTTTATTTCAGGTAAAGTCCATTGTCTAACTCTATTAAGTTCCTACTTGGAGATTCTTATTACATGATGTGACTGGGTCACATGTTGATGTTATAAGAATCAAAGAAAAGAGAGAAAGCTTAAAGGAAGTATATGCTGATTCTGATCGCGAAGATGGACTTCGATCGCATCAGAATTTTTGAGCTGTTACTTAGGAGTTATGACTCATTGCTTAGGAATAGATAACAACAAGGTTTTCATATGGATTGTAAGGATGAGTTTTTCCGCAAAGTTTTTTAAAATAAAAGGAAATTTTTGATTTTATTTATTTTAAGTATCCTTACAATGGCATTTGTGGAAAAAAATTTGTTGCTTATATGATTCCATTGCTAGTAATATAGGAAAATGGTTTTGATTCTTTCATTTGTGGTAGTGTCTAAATTTACCAAATAAGAAAAGTTTCTCATCACCCAAGTTTAAATTGGACCGAAACTTGGAATCATGCAAGTTGTATAGTATGATGAATGAGAATTTTCATCTTTGGAAAATTAAGACTAATTCCTTGTTCACATGTATATATTAGTCAAGGGAAGGACAAAGGGATCGGGAACACTTGGGTGTGTGCTGGTCAGGTCCACCACAAAGAATATTCGTCATGATTTACTAAAGCTTAGTAAATATGGTTGTACTTACAAGTTTAAGTATAATTCTGAAAACATTGAAAATACTTCAATGTATGGCAAAACGAATGAGAAGAATCAAATTTGGCAGAAAGATAAAAGTTTCTCAAATCTGAAAAGATGGGAGAGTACTTTAGTATCATGTTTATGATCATCTTAATGATTAAGATACCATATCACAATTGATCCTCTAAGGTCATCTTAGTGCATTTTTATGACTAAGAAGAGGAGTAATGAATTGTTGAAATGGTTAAATCAAAAAGATGAGTCATACTTCGTTCCAAAACAATTCTTAGAGTCATACTCCAAGATTGTAACTTGAGTGACATATCTTAAAGAAGGTTTATTAACACTAGTCAAATGGAAGAGTAAAAGGTTATCTACTCTTGTACATTTGAAATTGGTAAGTTGTGATGTTTTGGATAAAACAGAGACCAACTTAGACCAAGTGTGTGAAGTGTTTGTCTTGATAAAGAATCTGCACTATCTCTTGTATATTTGGCAAGTGAGTCTTATAGGTCAAGAGGACAGTGGGAGTCCTAAAGCTCTTGAAAGTTTCAAGACCTAATCAAGAATAAAACCTGGAATTCTTCACTAGCACACGACTTGAGGTGTATAACCTATCGTGTTGACATTTATGTGCCTATTCAAGTTGACTTTGCATAGTAGTTTTGAGAGTTCTCAATTGGTTTCACAACTACTTGGAAGCTATGGCAGGCCCTTGTGCTGCCAGGTGGCAAGAACTTAAGATTGCACAAGTTCAATCCATATGAGTTTGGATTTGTCACTAACCTTGTCTTATGATTATGGTTTTGACAAATTCATATGGGTAGGAACTCATACACCATAAAAATCTAAGTGTCATAAGGTTTCTCTCCGATTCATGAAAATGATGGTGAAGAAACACTTTCACTAAGTAGTTTTTTAAGTAGATAGTAATCTTTGCATTCTTAAAGTCGTTAGTAGAGTACACTAACATGGACTTATGAGAAATAGCAAAGGTCTAAACAATTGACACTATGATTACGGCATCCCTTTTCATAGTTCTGAAATTGTTTAGACACACATGCATGCTATCTAAGGAAAGGTGTATGATTTTGATAAAGTTTTATCAAAGCAATCTAGTATCAGAAATCTGAACTTTGGTAAGAATGTCAATAAACTATTGACTTCTAGAGGTCCAGCTGTTTTCTGGATACATGTCAAAGCTAGTGGGAGCATAAGTGTTATGCTAATAATCATCATGTTAGTAGGAGCATGATAATTATGATAAGTATTGCAAGTTAGCAATATTAATTATAGAAAACAAAAGTTTCAATTCGTGAAGTTGTAGGGTTGAAAAAGTTGTTTTGCTATAATTAAGGGAGAGGATATACTTCATTTCAGTTCTAAAGGCTTAGATTGAGACCTTAATCATCTTTAGTCAAGAATATATATATGAATTTCATGTTGGATTGGTTCAACTTAAGGAAATTCCATATATTGCGTTCTCAAAATTCGATTATGATTACGGCATCCCTCTTCATAGTCAAATTTAGAGAACATGGCAAATAAAAATTTTTGTAGCAAAAGACTGGTCTAGAATCATGTCTTTATGTGAGACATCATGAATCGTGTACCATTTGCTTTGGGTACAGGATCGATTGCATGTGCTATAATATTTATCCTTTCTAAAATTTTCCAAATGCCTGGGGCATTAAGAAGGGAAAAGGTCTAGAATTGGATATGACTAAAATGATTAAGCAATTGTCGAGGACAATCTGAGGTTTACCAAAGATTGGTTGCTCAGGGACAGTTAGAAGTATAGTGTTTAATTTTGGAAGGACCATATTGACATATTCTGAAAAGAGGCATCTCTTGTTCAGAAGTGATAGTCAAAATGAGAATATGGAGTTGTCTCCATAGGTGGAAGTTATCTGTGTAAGATTAGAAAAACTTAATGCAAGAAGCATGTTCAAGGCAATGTACTTTGAATATGAGACTTAGTTTCCATGGAGTTGATCTCCATTGGAATACCTTATAATGACTGTTGACAAGTCTTTGTGACTTTGTACATATTCATTACAGGAGGGTCAGTGCATATAAGTTTAAAATCTAAACAGATTTCGATAAATGATAGGAATTTGAAATTCTCACATTTTTCGATAAGGATTTGGGAGTATGAAATTAGAATCATTGAAATTATGTTCAATTGGTTTATTTCAAAAAGTAAGGATCATAGACAAACATAGAGTGCATACTTGGTGTATGGCAAAGCTATTGCTTAGAAAAACATAGTGTACATGCTTGGAGCATGGGACAACTAATGTTTTTAATTCAAGTATAAAGTTGATAAAACCGAAACAATGAATAATGAGTAATCAGTATGGTGATAAATAAAAGTGTCTTATTTATATTCATAGGTTTTGATACCATATTAGATTCAATTATTCTTGTGTTTCACTTTGCATGTTTTGACTTCCAGAATAAACTAGGTCATTCTTCCTGAATGACTAAGTTATTCAAACTATCCACAGTCGGTCATATGTTGGAAGTAGATATGAATCAAGACTGTCAAGGGTTGGCTTGTAGAGGTCTAAGATGTTGGACAAAGCGGTGCTACAACACTCATGAGTGCTCATAAGTTCTGAGTATTGGATTCAACCCACGCTCATTTGAATCACTTCATGGATTTTATCACGAGTGATCATGAGACGATAATATCTTATATTCTTCAAACCTAGAGATATGAGTTGTTACTATGAGTTGGTTATACATTGATTGCACGAAAACGCATTGGTAACTCGATGTTATAAAACGTGTCTTTGTGTATGATTCAACAAGTAGTAGAACAAGCCATATGAGTCGAAGTTTATCCATTCCTTTTACCTTCGGGATAAAAGCGATATCTATGGGCCCCTCGATGATTTAGTGATGACACATGTGAGTGCTTGGCCAAGCCAGGACTGATTTGATTTGTTCAATCAGTCAGTCATCATGAATCGGAAATCGGGAAACAACAGATGGACAGAGAGAATGATTTATAATCCATGTCTCAGTCCATATGATATATAGAATGGAGGAATATATGATCCCTTATCTAATGGACAAGTCATTGACAAGGTCAGAGTTCAGTTACAAGGTCAGAGTTCGACAGCGGCTTTTGAGAGCTACGATTGCCAGTTGGTTCTTGAAGTCATACGAAATAATAGTTTTAGACTTATCCAAGTGGGAGACTGTTGGATTAGTGTCTAAGTCCATAACTATATTTGGTATGTACTTGACCCGACCAGGCATGGTCCATTTGGGTTGCATGGCATCATGCACTTGGATATACTAAATGAGAGAAATAAGACACTTATGGTTATTAATATATTATAAGTTCTAATATATTAATAATAAGAATAATAATATTTAATTAGCATTGATCAAGAATTAATTTAGAATTAATTATGTGATCAAAAGAAGACTAATTAAATATATGGGTTGATTGTGTAAATCATCCATAACTTATATAGTGGGCCAAAGCTCCATGGATAATCAAGTTGGGTTAAACCCATAGGATGCTCCATGGATGCTCCATGGAGGTTACTTAACCCATGGGTCATGGAAATGAAAGGTCATGACAATTAGGGTTTACATGGTGTAACCCTAATTGTAACATACTATATAAGCATCATATTATTCACCAAAGTTGGCAGTAGTGTGGGAAAAAAAAGGGCTAGCCGATTTCTTGAAGTGTGGATTTCTCTCTAAGTTATTCCAAGAGCATTTGATGTTGTGTGAGCCATTTGAGGTGTCACATTTGAGGCACTAGGCACTCAAGCCCCATGGAGTCAAGCTACACTACAAAAGGTATGTATTCTATCTATATTATTACCCAAGTATCTATGATTGTATGCTAGATAGGGTAATACCTTGGAATATCTACGCGCATATCGAGGTGAGTTTCGCCTCACTGTACCCTGTGGGTAGAAGGCACCAATGCCGACCCACTAGTTTTGGTTATCTGCTAGTAGAGGGATGCCTTAGGAACTGTATATAGTCATGTAGGATAGATTGAGGACTCTTGATCTAGGCTCTATTACATGTTCCTTGTTTGTTGTGGTTCTAGAGTAGGATCACCTGTCTGGGTGACTATCTCATCTCTGAGTATATACGGTCATGCATCCGTTGGATTGTTGATATTTAGTATGTTGCTATGCTGTAGTGATCTGTTAGATCTGTGTTATGGTATTGAGTATGCTGCTATGTTGTAGTAATCTGTTAGATATGTGTTATGGTATCGAGTATTTTGCTATGTTGTAGTGATTAGTTAGATATGTCTCCTGGTATTGAGTATGTTGCTTTGTGGTAATAAATTGTGGAATTGTATGTTATATGTGCTTGTTGGTTATCATCTATGGAATGCCCTTAAGGACCGTCGATGGTCATGTAGGATAGCCTGAGAACTCTTGGTCTAGGCTCTCTTGCATGTTCCTTGTATGGTTGTGGCTCTAGAGTAGGACCATCTATTCGGGTGGCTATCTCACCTATGGTTACTTATGGTTACGCATTCTATGGGGGTTAGCTGGTAGTGGGACTGTATTTTGTGAGAGGATTAGTATGCAGTAGTGAGCCGTATGATTGTTGTTTGCTTGTATTATGTGTCTACTTGATCCTGATTGTTTATATGTCGACATATTGTGTTTGGATGGGTTGAGGCAGTCCTGCTTCGTGCGGTAGCTAACAAACCTTGGAGCATTCCAGATATGAGCTGAGGGCCGGGTAGGGCATGTCGAACTCATACTGAGGGCTCAATAGCATTGCAGATATGAGCTGAGGACCAGGTAGGTATGCCAGACTCGTACTGAGGTCTTGAGGGTATTGGAGAAATCCAGATATGAGCTGAGGGCCGGGTAGGGAATGCCAGACTCATACTGAGGGCTCAAAAGCATTCCAGATACGAGTTGAGGACCCGGTTAGTATGCCTGACTCGTATTGAGGGCTAAACATTCAAAATTCGGTTCGATTGACTGATCGGTATAGGGAGATAGCCAGACATAAGTTGTGGGCAGCGAGGGAAGCCAGACTTATGATGTGGGATCAGGAGTAAGCCAGATGTGAGCTGTGGGCCCGATAGGCAAGCCAGACTCATACTGTGGGCTCAGGGGTCATCCAGTCTTTTAGCTATGGACTCATTGCATGCTGTTATTTGTATATGTTATTTAATGTGTGGTGGTACTTTGGAGGGGAACTCACTAAGCTTTGTGCTTATGGTTTTAATTTATTGTTTCAGGTGCTACTAATGATTTTGGCAAGGAGAACGCGTGACCATACACATCCTTGGTTTTTCTACGGATTGGATCTTGGGAGACTCTGATTTTAAATCATGTTTTAGGAAACAATGTTTTGGTGAACACTTTTGTTAATAAATGGGTTGTTTTGAAAAGTTTAAATTTGCTGGATTTTTCGGGACGTTACAAGTTGGTATCAGAGCCTTGGTTTGAGTGAATTGGAGGAACACTCGAGTGAATCCAGTTTCAAACTAAGGAAAAAGATTTTTAAAACAATTTTCAAATGGTTTTCAAAATAATCAAGGAGGATAAGATGTGTACGATCAGCCGGAGCCAGTAAGTAGACCCCAAACTACCACACTGTTATTTGAGATTATATTATGTTATGTTAGAACATCATGCTAGTGATAGGATACAGATCCTCAGGAATCGTATGATAGAATTGACACATATTTAACGCCTTATCTCTTGTAGAATACCTTATTGATTGTTGTATGACTCTTTCATGTGTGAACTAACTATTGAGTGAATGCGCTAAGTCACATACTGAATGGGTTAAATGGTCTTAGGGTGGGGGGTTTGGTCCTGTTGTGTAGCTCTTGTTTGAGTCCAACCGTTGTAGGATTGAATCCTTTAACCTAAGATTGTTTAAGTTGTGTAGTATGTGATAATGTTCATGGAATAGTTATTTGGCACCAATAGAGGGTCGTGTGGAAGTTGATGCTAGGATGAGTTTTGTGGGGTCATCCTATTAGTCGTGATATGGGTAGCTTTCCTCTAGGAAGTGAGGATAGAGTGCATGAGTATGCTTGAGTGCAGTATATTGTTAGGGTTGTCGTGATGATCCTCTAGGACAACTACGGCTGGGAGTGGAAGGTAGTATGGGCCCGTACTACTGAAAGCACAGGACCCGTACACGTATTAGGGAAGTCAAAAACCCTAGAGTTTTGTTGGGAATTGGTTCCCCTAGTGTTATATGCGTTTTGTCTGATATCTCCCTAGTTTTTTTTTTCATTATGGCGAGTACGAGACGATTTGAGGCTGGATTCAGATCAGGATCAGAGCAGATGGTCAGGATGAGTTAGCATTGACCGAGGACCATGCCAGGATTAGGAGGATTCTCTATGAGGAGGTTGTAACCATTGTCCGGGATCAAATACCGGAACTATTTGGGTCTATTAAGACTGCGATGATAGAGTACTCTAATGACTGATATGCTACACTTTTTGAGATTACTATTGCTACCTTTGGGGCTCAAGGAGAGAAAGACTTCCAGTATCGGGATTTTGATCGTACGAAGCCCCCAGAGTTTGATGGGGTCTCGGACCCGATTGTGGCGATGACATGGCTGTCTGACGTGGAGGGTTGTTTCTTCACATGTTCTTGTCCAGATGACCAGAAGGTCAAGTGCGCCCTGAATCTTCTCAGGTTGAGGGCAAAGGATTGGTGGAGACTGGTGACTAGTTCTTATACTCCTAAGCAGAGGGCCACGATGGCTTGAGGACAGTTCTCGGAGATTTTCCGTGCAAGGTATGTTCCCCTGTTTGAGAGGGAGAGACTGGCCCAAGAGTACCTGGATCTGAGACAGACGACCGAGTCGGTGACAAAGCTCACCAAGATGTTCACTGAGAGGGCCTTGTTCAGTCATGAGTTCGCTGCTTTTGAGCAGGCTCAGATGACTCGGTATTTGAGCATGCTCAAAACGGAAATTCGGCATTTCATGTCCACCCAGCATTATGGTTTTCTCGCTGAGCTTCAGGATGACGCGAAGAGGTGAGAGATTGAGATAGAGACCCATGAGAGGGAGCAGTGTCAGACTCTGGATCAGTCCCAGCCTGCACCAAAACGGTTCATGTCCGCCGACCTGAGTTCGGTATCAGTTAGAGGGAGGCGCAGTTCTATTACATGTCGTCGGTGTGGCGAGGAGGGCTATTTTGGTAGAGACTGCAGGCAGTGTGTGCGAGTTTGTTTTCATTGCGGTAAGGAAGGCCACATTAGAACTCACCGCCTTTTCTCAGAGAGGTGCTAGATCCAACGCCCTTAGCTTGGCAGTTACTCGATGGTCGTCAGGAGACCGTCGGGGACCTGAGGACCGAGTTTTAAGTTGACAGTTCTTCTAGTTAGCTGTTGTGGTAGTATTGGTAATTATCTGTAGTTTTGTTTGTGTTTCAAGGTTCAGTTGTAATTTTGGATGATCAGCTAAATGGAATTATCTTATTTAGCTTTCTTTCAATAGATCTCTTGTTATATATGGAATTATTATCTTTGTCCTCGATTGTATGCGTATTGGAAGTTGTGAATGTCGTGTGACTTCAGATTCTCCTATGCATGTGGATATCAGTGGTTGGGATCAAGTAATAGGGTCTGAGTTAGTCTGAGTATCGAAGGACTATGAAGCTCTCGGATTCTAGCATATTTCAAATGGGGGAGAGCGGAATCTCATAGCAGGAAGACCTTGTGCCAAGATTCGGTTTCAGTCAGATTTCTCTGAGTTCCAGACTTTTGCACGACTACTAACTCTTCGGGTTTCGCGACAAGATCACCATCAGCTGTTGGATTTTCCCTTCGATTCGTATTTATCTTAGTCGTGATAACGTCCATAGGGCGTGCTTGTGCATAGGCCCTAAGGTGTTAGGAATTCAGGTTGAGGGTTGTTTCTCTGTTATCGTCTGATCGGGGGTAAGCCCTAATGCTGATAGTGGATAGCTCAGTTAGGCTGTCGGAGCAGAGTAAGAGTGTGGTTCAGTCCAATATAAGATCAGTTAGTTTTCATTGCGGTGATGCCCCTTCTGGTGCAGGATTAAAGTATCGGCGTTTGGCCGAGCAGCTCGAAGATCGATTAATTCCGTGGATATTCGTTCATCTTGCTTGTTGTACGGGAGTGCATCTTGAAGTAGAAGCGGGAGCTGATTTCGAGGATGAAATCTAATTTAAGTGGGGGAGAATTGTAACATTCCGTTTAAACTAAATAAATAAAATAAAATAAGTAAATAAATAAATAAATAATAAACCCTAAAACCCGGACCAAACCGGATACGCTTGTTGGTGGGCCGGTTTTCGAGTTTTGTTTTTTACAATAATCAGGTTTCGGGTTTGGACCGGACTGGGCCCGAAATAAGGTTGTTAACCCGGACCAGACCGGAAAACCAAAACCTAATAATAAGTTATTGATATTATTGCCTTTTTTGAGCGTACACAAAAAAACCAATTGAAGCCGATACACAAAATTAAAATAATAATAATAATAATAAATAAGTAAAACCCTATCGACGGTTGTTCTTAGTTGATTCACTGTTGGTGTCGATCGATGATTTCTTCCCTAGGCTACGAATCTTCTACTCTCTAATACTTCATCTCCTCCACAGTGGTGATTGAAAATTAGGTTGGTTCCATGGAATACAATCAAAGTCAAGTAAGTCTAAATATTTTTATGTTTGATGTCATAATGTGCTGGACATTAGTATTACACCGATCGTTTTAATGTATTGTGATATATATCTCTGTTTATTGAAAATAAATGCGCACATCTCTATTTTTTAGAACATAGAACCGATTGTCAGCCAATAATATGGGTTTCGTATGGATTTTTTATTGAAAAAGTATAGATTATCTTGCAATTAACCCATGAAGCAATTGCCGCTATTATATATATATATATATATATATATATATATATATATATATATATATATATACACACACACTAGCCGTTTACCCGCGCTAGGCGACGGATGTAAATAGTTTTTGTAGAAATTAGTTTGTATAGGCAATTAATTCTTTTATGCAAGTAGTTTACATCTAATTGCCTATACAAACTAATTTCTACAAAAACTATTTACATCCGTCGCTTAGCGCGGGTAAACGGCTAGTATATATATATATATATATATATATATATATATATATATATATATATATATATATATATATATATATATATATATATATATATTCGATCAATCTTTTTTGATTTGCCATTCATCTCTATGGGTTTGGTATGGATTTTTTTTTGTATTTTGGGTCTATTCTTGAACTATTGATCGTACATGTGTGGTATAAGTGATTATTCTTTAGTATTGTTGAATGATTGTTGATTTTTTATGTTGTAATGGATAATGTTAAAATTGTTGAATGATTGTTGATTTTTGATGTTGTAAGTTGTACCGACTAATGTTAAATTGTTTATTTTTTATTCTTGAATGCCTTATTTGAATGTCTAAGTAATTGTTTTTACTTTATTGTATTGTAGGATGGTGATGTCTTTCTTGATAACACCCCACATATTATTGATGATGATGATGTTTTTACTTTATTGTATTGTAGTAATAAACCCAAAAACCCCAAGATATATAAACCCAAAAACCCCAAGATAAAATAAATAAATAAATAAATAAATAATAAACCCAAAAACCCCGAGATATATTTTATTATATTTTGTTTTATCCCTAAATCCGTAATAAATTACCCGTGATAGCCATAGGAGTTAAAAGTTGTATTTTCTGGATGTTGAGGGTTAAATGGTAACATTAGGACTTGAAATGTAAAGGATTTTGTGAAGCAGGGGCTGTTTGGTAATTATGGGCTTAATTTGAGAAGAAAGGGGGATGGAGGGAGTGAGGGACTGAAATTGTTAAATGGAAAAAGTTTGAATTGGAGGAGGCGGGGCTAAAACCCGTTACACCTCCACCATGTCTCCTCATTTCCATCGTTACACCTAAAAACCCTAACCCTAATCTTATACTTCAGTCGTCACCCTTATACCGCCCAACCTCCATCCACCGCCACCTCCTTTGTTGAGGTCGGAAACCACCACGCCAAGCTGCAACTGCCGCAACCGTTGCCGATGCCGCGTCAGTCGGAGAGCGGAGGAGCGAGTCGTATCCGTGTGTGTATGTGTTTGCTTGGCCGGAAATCAAGAGAGCACCCACCACCACCGTAAGGTGGTTGTTGCCACCTCCTGCCGCCGCCGACCACCGTTTTTGATGGTTGTATTGGGATTTTCCCTTGTTCTTTTGGTGCAAGTGTGTGTGTTGTAAGAAATTTTATGTGTATTGGATTGTTGGAATTATTGCTCAAACCGCACCCGTGTGTGGATGGCTGTCGCCTCCTGCCGCCATGGACCGCCGCCGACCACCACTGCCTGAGGTGGCAGTGGGTGGTGCCTGATTTATTAATATATATGTATATATATATATATATATATATATATATATATATATATATATATATATATATATTAACTAATAATCTAATTTTAGAAGTGGGAAACCCTAATTAGGGTTTAGAAAACCCTAATTTTAGGAGATGGTCGGAACCCGCGTTAAAACTATTAATTAAACCTAAAATAATACTTGATAATTCTCCACAATTAACTTGATGCAATGTTGGACTTAATGGATTAAGTCCTTATGGGTATTCTGAGGAACGCTAACCCTAGTTATCATTTTATGTAAAAACCCGAGAATCGAGGAGCTCTGTTTCGGGCAATAATCGAGCGTGTATTTGGGCTGTTGACTGGATTATTATTTCACCCGAGAACGACTAAGTCAAACCTTAATCATTCATACTCTTAAGTGATTAAGTCCTTAATAGGTTAAGTGTTCTTAATTAACCCTAATCTTCATTTTATGTGAAACCCTAATCGTCATTTTATGTGAAACCCTAATCGTCATTTCATGTGAGGTGGTCACTGTTGCAAGTGACTATAACCTATGATTGGGTATTGACACAAGTATCATCCTGTAGGTGTTTGGAAGTGAGTTAAAGCTGGTAGAGTCCTTCATTGCTATAGTGGTTATCTACGAGCATATCGAGGTGAGTTTCGCCTCACTGTACCCCGTGGGCCGAAGGCACCAATGGTGTCCCACTATTTTAGGTTATCTGCTAGTAGAGAAATGCCTTAGGGACTGGATATAGTCATGTGGGATAGACTGAAGACTCTTGATCTAGGCTCTCTTACCTGTTCCTTGTTTGATTGTGGTTCTAGAGTAGGATCACATGTTCGGTTGACTATCTCACCTCTGAGTATATACGGTCATGCATTCCTTGGGTTGTTGATATTTAGTATGTTGCTATGTTGTAGTGATCTGTTAGATCTGTGTTATGGTATTGAGTATGCTGCTATGCTGTAGTAATCGGTTAGATATGTGTTCTGGTATCTAGTATGTTGCTATGTTGTTGTGATTAGTTAGATCTGTCTCTTGGTATTGAGTATGTTACTTTGTGGTAATAAGTTGTAAAACTGTATGTTATCTGTGCTTGCTGTTTATCATCTATGGAGTGCCCTTAGGGACCGCCGGTGGTCATGTAGGATAGCCAGAGAACTCTTGGTCTAGGCTCTCTTGCTTGTTCCTTGTTTGGTTGTGGCTATAGAGTAGGACCATCTGTTCGGGTGGCTATCTCCCATTTGGTTACTTATAGTTACGCATTCTATGGGGGTTAGCTGGTAGTGGGATTGTATTTTGGGATAGGATTAGTATGCAGTAGTGAGCTGTATGATTGTTGTTTTCCTGTATTATGTGCCTACTTGATCTTGATTTTTTATATGTCGACATATTGTGTTTGGGTGGGTTAAGGTGGTCCTGCTTTGTGCGGTAGCTAACAAACCTTGGAGCATTCCAGACATGAGTTGAGGGTCGGGTAGGGCATGCCAGACTCGTACTGAGGGCTCAATAGCATTCCAGATACGAGTTGAGGACTGGGTAGGTATGCCAGACTCCTACTGAGGGCTTGAGGGTATTGGAGTAATCTATATATGAGCTGAGGGTCGGGTAGGGCATGCTAGACTCATACTGAGGGCTTAATAGCATTCTAGATATGAGCTGAGGACCTAGTTGGTATGTCAGACTTGTACTGAGGGTTGAACATTGATAATTCAGTTTGATTGACTGATCGGTACAGGGAGAAAGCCAGACATAAGTTGTAGGCCGCAAGGGCAAGCCAGACTTATGTTGTGGGCTCAGGAGGAAGCCAGATGTGAGTTGTGGGCCCAATAGGCAAGTCGGACTCATACTGTGGGCTCAGGGGTAATCCAGTCTTTTAGTTGTGGACCCATTGCATTCTGTTATTTGTATATGTTATATGTTGTGTGGTGGTACGTTTGAGGGAAACTCACTAAGCTTTGTGCTTACTAGAAAAGTTAGTGATTTGCTACACAAAATAGGTACGGAAAATCTCCGTAGGTAATTACCTACGGAATATCTACGTATTGGGATGCCCTAATTTAGTAACGGGATAGCTACGGAATTGCTACGGAATATCTACGTATTGGGATGCCCTGTGTGTGTGTATTTGCATGTGTATGTGTATGCGTATGTGTATATTTATGTGTGTATATGTATATGTGTATGTCTTTGAATGTGTAAGTACATATATGTGTATGTGTATGTGTATGTGTATGTATGTGTGTATGTGTATCAAAAATCACAATTATTAATAGAAATTATAATGTTAAACCATGAAACGAGTAATGGATCCCGAAGGTGCACAAGCCTTTATGAATGATATTAATAGCTATAAATTGGTGAAAGTATAGATAAACATGTATAATAGAGGTGGGAAAAAAGCGAACCGAAAAAAACAACGTTTGGTGCCCGAAAAAATGAAAGTAAGAAAAATCCGTAGCTAATCCGTAGGTAATTACCTACAGAGTTCTGACAGGAAGAATTTTCCGTAGCTATTCCGTATGTAATAACCTACGGATTAGCTACGGAATACGCTTCCCGTCAATATTCCGTAGGTAATTACCTACGGATTAGCAACGAATTTTTCTTATTTTCGATTTTCGGGAGCCAAACGTTGTAATTTCCGCTTCATTTTTACACACCTCTAAGATACATGATTATTTATACGTTCACCAACTTATAGCTATTAATATCGTTCATAAGGTCGTGTGCACCTTCGGGATCCATTACTCGTTTCATAGTTTCACATTGTAATGCCTATTAGTACTTGTGGTTATTGATACCCATTTATACACCCATGCCTATAGACACATATACACATACATACATATAGACACATACACGCATACATGATTATCTAAACTTTCACCAACTTATAGCTATTAATATTGTTCATAAAGTCGTGTACACCTTCGGGATTTATTACTCATTTCATGGTTTAACATTGTAATGCAAATGTATGTATGTATGTATGTATGTATGTATGTATGTTTGTATGTATGTATGTATGTATGCATGTATGCATGTATGCATGTATGTATGTATGTATGTTTATGTATGTGTGTGTATATATGTGTGAATGTATATGTATGTGTGTATGTGTATGTGTGTATTTAAATGTGTTTGTATATTTATATGTTTGTGTATGTGTATATGTATATATTTGTGTATGTGTATCTACATGTATTTAAAAGAAACAAAATGGTTTGTTAGTGAAAGTGTATCCATTACAATGTTAAACAATGAAATGAGTAACGGATCCCGAAGATATACACGACTTTATGAACGATATTAATAGCTATAAGTTGGTGAAAGTATAGATAATAATGTATGATAGATGTGTAAAAAAACAAGCGGAAAAAACGACGTTCGGTGCACGAAAATACAAAAATATGATAAATTCGTAGCTAATCCGTAGGTAATTACCTACAGATTAGCTACGGAAAAGGCTTTCCGTCAGAATTCTGTCACAAATTCGTAGGTAATTAGCTACGGGTTTTTCATATTTTTGTATTTTCGTGCACCGAATGTCGTTTTTTCCGCTTGGCTTTTTTTACACATCTATCATACATTATTATCTATACTTTCACCAACTTATAGCTATTAATACCGTTCATAAATGCGTGTGCACCTTCGGGGTCCGTTACTCGTTTCATTGTTTAATGTTGATATACATATACGCACACATACATATACATTATTGAACAAGGAAGAAGGTTTGCCTTGGTGGTGGTGGCGGCGGTGGTTTAGGGTTTCACCGCTTTTTTTTCCATTTTTTTCGCCGTCTTGAGTTTAGTGTTTCACCATTTTTTTTTGTGATTTTGTCCGCCTCCATTTTAGCGGGATCCATCGATGAAAAATTTTAATCTCCCGCGTTCCTCTATTTCCTTCCCTGATTCGCTTTCCCTCTTCTCTTTCACAGTTTCCTACTCGCACCTCCCACTCACACCCTCTCCTTCGATCTTCTCTTCTTAATTTTTCCAGCCGATGAAGCTTACTCCGTCGGAGTCCCTTCTTTCCGCCGCCGCTGACAATTGTGTACATAGAGTTCGCCCCTTTTATTTCCGGTCATCTATCTTGCCATCACCATATCCTGCTATCGTCGTCACTGATTCATCGTCGGCCTTCTTTGCTCCGGGCATCTGCTTGCCGGTGTCGTCATCTGCTTGCCATTGCCATCCTCATCACTGTTTCAAGTAAGTTTTTTTTTTGTTTAATTCCACTTAGGTTTTCGTTTTGGGCTAGGATACATTTCAATTTAGGCTTGTTGTTGATTTAGGGTTTATTTTGATTTTGGGTTCAATTTGAAGTTGAGAGGATATATATCGCATGACATCAAGATAGCTCTGTTAGAATATGGAATGTCACATTTCTAGTATTCTCCCTAATTTTTACTCTAGAGTTGCATGTTAGTTCTTATCCCTGTTATTTGTTAATGTTTGAGCACAAATTTGGTGATGGCTATGCATATGATTTGAGCCTTGACGAGGTAACTAATTCTTTGAAAATGATTCTTCAATTCGTTGAATCTTTCAGTTTCCTTTTTAGGAGATATGCAATAAATTTATTTGTTTTATGCTCATTGGATTAGTGGAAGGATTGATGCAGAAAAGTTGAAAGGAATCTCCTTCCTGAATTGGATACCATATGATCGAATAAAAACTAATTTATTGTTTTGTATTTTCTATATTTCAGCAAATATTGAAACTAAAATTTCTAAAAGCTTTAATTTTTCTATTTTTTTTCCATTTCAGCAAATATGGAAACAAAAGTTGTAAAAGGTAACTTCTTTGTGTTCATTTCATTTCATCGTAACTAGAAAGCATAACATGCATTACATCAGGTATAGTATTATTCAAATGAGGGTTGCAACAAAACTGTATTTCTTGTCTTTTCTTTGAATATATTCTAATTCTTATATAACTTTATAAAAATCTTATTAACATTTCTTTTTAATAGGTGTGCAGTAGGGGTGTTGAGTTTGATAATGCCCTTTAAAGGTAATTTGACCCTTTTGTCCTTTTCTCCAGAACACCACCTTAACTAATTTTTGTGACTTAAAGTTGCAATTATAAAATTTGTTCACGAGTTCTTTTTAATAATCTTTTCTTCAGGATATGAAATAAGTTTACCGGACAAAGGTGTTAAGCCTAACCATACTCATCTGTGAAGCAAAAATACAAAGAGAAAGGTAACAATTACATTTTCTTGAAACAAAGAATTACAATTACAACAGTTGATACTGTATATTTGATACAATTAGCTTTTTAATTGTGGAGCTTCAATATTCCATTGGTAAAATTGTTAAAATAGTTATTTATTATGAAATAAATAATAAAGAAATAGCAATGAAAATAATTTATTGCACTTAATGAAAATATTTTTTTATTCCGAAAGAAATAGCAATGTATTTTGCAAAAAAAAACAAGCTTATTTCTAAAATAACAATGTACTTTGCAAGTACATTGTTATTTATGTAAAGGTGGATAAAATAGTTTCTACTTTTTGATTGTTGTAAAATAGTTACTTACATTTGCAAAAAACTTTTTTTAATGCCCAGTTTGCCGCAAGGCATGTTTGGATACCTTTAGGGAACACGCGGTTCATTGTAGAGAGCTCCCTGGTTTTAAGTACAGACATGATGTGGTTCGGGATGTTCTCTTTGATGCTTGTCGGCGTGCTGGTATTTCTATGAAGAAAAAAGCGTCAGTGAACTTTTTGACGGACCCGCAGGATGGAAGGTCCACACTTAGACCGGCTGACATTTTGGTCTTTGGATGGATAGGAGGGAAGCATGCGTGCGTGGATCTTACTGGGGTCTCCCCTCTCGTTGGTTTGGGGAGCGGGGGTTTCACAACAGGGCATGCCGCTTTGAAAGCCACTGCGTGCAAAGTGGTATAGCACGAGAATGCATGTATAGAAAATTAACATGTGTTTGTACCTTTTGCATTCGATACATTTGGTTTTCTCGCACCAGAGGCGGTGGAGTTCCTCAATAGAGTCCAACGGGTCATGCATTCTAATGCCATATCTCCTAGATCCACAAATGTTGTTTTCAAAAGAATTGGTTTTGCCATCCAGAAAGGGCTAGCGGCGCAGCTTGTTGCCCGTTTGCCTTCAATCGATATGTATTGAACTTTTATTTTTCATTTAAATTTGAAATTCTGATTTCTAAATAATTTTTTTAATTTCTATTAAACGTGGGCCAGTAAGAATAGAATTATCAATTATGTATTTTATGTTACTTATACAATATATTTGAATAACTTATAATTTTTTTGTTTTGTTAGGACCAAATAAGGAAGAGTATGCCAAGTATCAGTGCACTGTTAAGTGTTGTAAATAGCAACATATTTTTCAATTTGACCGATTTTTTTTATTTTGTTGTATAGATGATAGGTTTATTGTAATGTTTATTTTTGGACATTGATGTTTTTGTAATGTGTTGTAGACATGGTAATGTATTTGACATTTTGTAGTTTAATGTAATGAATTTTTATTTCATTTTGGCCAACTTAATTGATTTTTTTGAAAAAAATTTGTTGTTTTCTTATTTTTTTAAAAAAAAAGACATTTAGTGACGGAATACCTATGGAAAATCCGTTGCTAAGTTGGACCGTAGGTATTCCGTAGGGAAAAAGTCAATTTTAGTCAAATTGACTTCTGTTGGCAATCCGTAGGAAATCCGTAGCTATTTATTACCGTAGTTATTCCGTAGGAAAAAGTCGAACTTGAATCCCGTCGGTCATCCGTAGGAAATCCGTAGCTATTATACCTATGGAAAAAGCCGTAGGTATTCCGTAGCTAGTCCGTAGCAAATCCGTAGGTATAAATTTCCCGGCGGGCGTTTATGCTACAAGTTTTTTTCCGTAGCAAATCCGTAGGTATTGCCTTATACCTACTGAATACCTACGGATTGTGCGTTGTAGTGTATTTACAGATTTACCCATATAGTTTAGAAAATTTTAAAAATGCTAATTTTACCAACGGATTATCGACGGCATATAAATCAGTTAATTTCCGTCGGTAAACCGTCAGTAGCAGGTAACGGATTACCGACGAAATTGATTTTCTGTTGCTAAGCCGTCGAAAAATCGTCACTAATCATGATACTTAGATTTTCTAAATCCGTCGGTATTCCGTCACTGTTGCCAACAGATTTTTCCCTCCCTAAAATTATGTCGGTGATACCCCTTTTTCTAGTAGTGGAAGTCATCACATGTGCCCAGTGGTTTACCTGGTGATTAGCCTACCAGCTTACTCTTGAATGAATCGTGCACCTATGGAGACACCTAAAAATCTAAGATGGGGGCATAAACACACAAACTCATTCCTACACAAATTCATTTGATTTTGACCAGCATGAGCTCGAAGAGAGGGATAAAAACATGATTCTGAAAGGATCCTAGAATTAATGACATTTATTATCTTCCTCTCAAAACCTATACAGCTATACTAGTTTTGTGCCCTTTTTAGATTAGTATGAACGAGCAGTAACAAACCTGTTGAAGATAAAATTTAAAATCAATGCATTACAATTAGAAGATTCATATATCACGTTGTTGCCTTATTATTTTACTTAAACATTTACACCTTATCGCCAATCGATTCGTGAATCTAGCTATTTAAGGTTTCTAAAAGTTTCTAAAGTCTCGTCAGTTCTACTTCAGTTGTTGATTTCATGCCCAATTTGAATTCAATACCAGGTTACATTACACCATAATTCATTGAATTTACCACAGGCACACATAAGTTATTGGATGACATATTAGAAAAGATCACCAGACACCAATTAAAGTTGCAGAAAACCATTCTAATGTAAACAGAGGAGGAGGTGCTAGATTGTTTGGAGATGCTCCACCACTGCCAGGAATATTATTCTATTAAACTGGTAAATTGATTCAATGCACACATATATCATATATGTTCTTATTGTTTGGTTTTGTTGGTCCGAAGAAAGGTTAGTATAGTTAGGGGCAATATGGTAAATCCACTTTTTTTTTTCAACACAGCCCTAAATCAACCGAATAAAAGCATACTTTATTAATTTTCATATACCGATCACCGATGTTTGCTCGTTGATTCCACTTTCTGTCACCATAGCACTCCGCCTTTCTTCCGGATTGCTTGATGCAAAATAACGATTCCCAGATGTTTAACCTCTAAATCAAAAGTTTTGTAGGTTACATTATGTTAAGCCAGTTGATACAGCCAATTATGGATGGCGAGTCCCCTGTAGAACTAGATAAGAGGAATTGATAAACCACTGATAATTGAGACAATTTTCTGCGGTATTATCCAATGCAACTTACAATGTATTTAAAGAAAAGATTGCACTAACTATGAATTGTAAACGTACACGGTTACTGGAATGAAAGAGCTAACTTGACATTCCTAAGAAAAGGGAAACGTGGCAAACATGAAAAAATAAAACATGAGAATTAGGTCCCGTTTGATAGTTTCTTTTTGGGAAAGTGCTGTATGGTAAAGTGTTGGCTGGGAAAGTTTTCTGACTGGGAAAGAAACCATGCTGTTTGATTGTACATCTGATTGACTGTGCTGAATGATGAAAAATGACTCGGTTCATGTCCGATACTGGTGTGATGGATGACATTTTTTAAAATAAATTAGGATGGTTGTAGTGTTGTTAAAAAAAAAAAGAATTAATCCAATAAAAATGAATTAAAAAAATTAACTAAAAGAAATCAATAATCCAATAAGGTAGTATTTATTAATATATAAATATTATATATTATAAATAATATTTATGAATATATAATAATCCAATAAAAAGAATTAATCCAAAAAAGAATTATTTAAAAGAAATTAATAATCCAATAAAATAATATTTATTAATACATAAGTATTATATATTAAAATAATATTTCTTAATATAAAATAATACATTAAAAAAGTAATAATTCAATAAAAAATAAATTTAAAAAAAAGTTATTTAAAAAAATTAATAATCCAAGAAAGAAAGAAAGATACGGGGTTTGGTGCATAATTGTCTTTCCAGCCCATTCAGCCAGAAAGATATGATTTTGGGGCTTTCTGGGAAAGACATATCTTACCGGGAAAGACCTATTTTTTTGTGCAAATCAAACAGTCTTTCCGGTCCATTCAGCCAGAAAGATCTGTCTGGACCTAGAAAGATGTGTATCAAACGGGGCCTTAGTCTAATGTATGATCAGATCGTGGGTATCACTTCATGGGTTCGTATCAATACTTTGCCCCTGAAAATTGGCCTTGTCCTCAAGGCCGAAATCGTTTTGTGTCATTGAAGGCCAAGGTGGATTGACCTCTGATTGAAGGAGGAGGAATTTTGGTGGGTTGCATTGGTGGCCCGGTTGATATTTGGCGGAACAATTATAACAAAGGCCTTCAGCCTGACGTTTTTGCATTTCAGTGGGGGTCAGTTTCTTGATCGGAAGTGGTGGGGAAGCGGGGGTAGGCAACAAAGGTGGATTCATTGGTGGCGGTTCATAGTTCCCATCAGCAGGAAGAAGTGGAACACGGAGCTTGTCCTCAATAAGTTTGGCAAGACCATATGTTTGGTGAAGGATAGGTGGCTTGTGTATAGCGAGCTCATTTTGGATGTCTGATCGGAGACCAGAAATAAAGTAATTTCGAAGAGCTGTTAACCTGAAATGGGTTTCCTGCAACTTGTACACAACAAGAAGGTTACAAAAGGCTAGAACTTGCAGAGAGAGAACACACAGATTTTGGCTTCACGTGATTGCTTAATTGAAAATAGGAAACTGAAAAGCTAGATGCCATAAAGGCTTACATCAAAAACGGAAATACAGGGAAATAAACTACCCATTACATAGACCTTGGACCACTAACTTAGACCAAGTCAATAACTAGTAAAGCATGGAAAATAACTAAATAAAGTAAACTAACACAAAGCTAGAAATAGTAAGATAGAGATGTGCATCTGAGGTAAATGCACACACGTAATAAAGGTGTTGCAATTTCATCATTCCCTCTCAACACCTACTTCCACCATGCCCATGATGTCACAAAAATCAACAAGCTTCTGACTGGATAAGCTCTTTGTGAACAGGTCAGCTACCTTACCTGGTCTTTGGTGTTCACATATATCAAGTCAATGTCACCATCTAATACCTTCTCCCGGATAAAGTGGTAGTGAACCTCAATGTGTTTTGTTCGAGCATGGAATGTAGGGTTATTGGCTAGTTGAATGGAAGACAAGTTGTCACAGAACAGTGAAATCTTGGAGCCCGCATCTTGATTCAAATCTTTCAGCAATTGTACAAGCCACATGCATTCTTGAGCTACCATTGCTGCAGCTCGATACTCGGCTTCTGTTGTAGACAGAGATACATTGGGTTGTTGTTTGCTACACCATGACACAACACTCGATCCAAGCATAAAGACATAGCCGGTTGTTGACCTTCGAGTACTTACATCTCCAGCATAGTGTGAGTCACAATAGCCAACTAAGTTACATTCTTGTTCCCTCTTAAACATGACTCCATAATTGATAGTTGCCTTTAAATACCTTAGAACTCTCCGAACAGCATCTAGATGAGGTTTTCTTGGACTTTTCATGTATCGACTGAGTACTCCAACCACAAATGCAATATTCGGCCTTGTCAATGTCAAGTAAATAAGACTACCCACAATTTTCCGGTACATGGTTGCATTTTCAAGATTTCTACCAGCATTTGCATAGAGCTTCACATTGGAGTCCATAGGTGTCACAGCCGGTTTACACTCGATCATACTAAACCGTTTCAGTAGATCACTTATGTATCTGTGTTGGTGTAAGACAATATCGTGATCATCATAATTCACTTCCAGTCCAAGAAAGTGTTTCAGCCTCCCAAGATCCTTCATATGAAATCGAACACAAAGGTTTTCATTTAACTGCTTAATCACCTCTACAAGGTCACCTGTAATGATGTCATTAGGTCGTCTACATACACTAAGACGACTGCAACTTTGTCACCACTCGTCCTTACAAATAAACTTGCATCAGCAGTTGTTATAGAGAATCCATTGTGCTCAAGGAATTCTGCGATTTTCCCAAACCATGCCCTTGGGGACTGTTTCAGTCCATAGAGGGATTTCTTCAGTTTCCATACATGATCTGGGTGCAACTTACTCTCAAAACCCATTGGTTGTACCAAATGAATTATGTGATCTAGGTCTCCATACAGAAACGTGTTACTGACATCCATTTCCCACAAGTTCCATCCTTTGCTAGCGGCTAGGGCAAGGAGAACACGAATTGTTGTTAATTTGGCTACAGGACTAAATGTGTCTTCATAATCCAAACCAAATTGTTGTGAGAAACCACGGGCTACAAGACAAGCTTTAAACCTTTCCACTGACCCATCTGCCTTTCTTTTCACCTTGTAAACCCATTTACATGAGATGGGCTTTACATCTTTTGGCATTGGAACCAATTCCCAGGTCTGATTCTTCATTAGGGCTGAGATCTCTTCTTTCATTGCTGCAATCCACTCTGGTGATAATACTTCATCTAGTTAACAAGAGCTTCGTGCACTTTTTCCTGATCTAACCAGATGAAGTATGCAAGGAGCTCTTGTTAATTTATTTGGGAATGCACGAAGCTTCAAAGAGTCCGATTTTCTACTAAAAGGTCCATTTATGATCTTAATTTCTTCCATGTTGTGCTTCCCACATTTTACACAAGTTGAACCCATGGTTGAATTCATCTCTTAGGGAGGAGGGAGTCATTTCCTCCCAACCCACTGAACCCACTGCCACATCACTTTTTCTCTTTTATTTTTCTTCATCTTTCTCAACCCACAACACACGGAAACCCTATCTTTTTGAACTCACTCAACCCACTCAATTAAAAAAATACAAAACAATCAAAGGTAAAATCTTAATTAGCAATAGAGTTACCGATGGTACCACTCCCGCTTCAACGGATTGGTTAATTGGTTTCACTAACCCACTTCATCATCTCTCTCTACTTTCTCTCTCTCGTTTTCTCTTGTACCATGTGTTTTAAAACTTGTACCTTAGTTGTTTTGTATTTTTTTTAATTGGGTGGGTTGAGTGGGTTGAGAAAGATAAGATTTCCGTGTGTTGTGGGTTGGGAAAGATGAAGAAAAATAAAAGAGAAAAAGTGATGTGACAGTGGGTTCGGTGGGTTGGGAGGGAACGACTCTCTCCTCCCTTACCATCGTTGGAAGATAAAACTAACAGACACCAAATTGACACTTTGTAATTAACAATGTTGCTATCCATGAAGCAATTATATCATTCTATTTAATTACACTTTTTATCATCATATAATTGCTTAATAGTAGTTGAAATCGAGCATAAGTTTATTTACTTTTTTTGCTGATTAATGAACCATTGTCTAGCCACCTTAAACTTGTATTATTGCATCTTGGAACTATGTAGGATACAAGCTCTTGAATGAATGTGATCAGGTCATACAGGTAAAACTTCAATATTTTTTCAGTTTATATTGGAAGGTTTGCCAAACAGGGAAATGTTTCATTTATTTGCACATATCTGAAAACAGTGTTGAATTTATTAATATCTCTCCTGCTCCCTATTTATTCTTAGTATTATATATGTTTAATTTGTTGTTTGAGGCTGAATTAATTGCTATAAATCTAGATAGACATCTCAAGTCAAAAGTGTAACAAAACGGGATTGATTAATTAGGGATTTTTTGGGAGGATTTGAATTTTTAAAATGTCTGAACTTCTAAAACGCTTTGGAAATTTAAGATTTAAACTTTTAAACTACTTTTAAATCAATCTATTTCTCAAACAGGACTTGAACCCTTGACCTTAAGGATTGAGAGCAACACCTCGTACCCTTTGGCTAGGAGGCCTTTGGTTTTTAACATGCAACTCTGAAATGCTATACTGAATGATAAAAATGACTGTTTTACCCTTTCTGTTTACGATTAGAAATAAAATACCCAATAAAACTATAAATAATTTGAGAAATTCACATTTACATATAAACATTTTACCAACATTTAATCCACTCTATATGTTCATAACTTTAAAATACAAATTCAACAAACATTTCTACAAGAAAAACATCAAATTACAACCATCAGGTTAATTCTTGTAAAAGAAACAAAAAGCTAATTCATATTATTAAAATTAATCCCCAAGTTAAAGAAATGGCGTAGATGATCATATATGTAATTTGTGAAGCAATCATCTTCATTAGTAAGTAAATACATCAATGTGAAGTGAACTTGCATCAAGACCCTCAAATTTTAGCAATGCATACATCATATAGCTTCTATTAATACCCAACATCCCATTACCCTCTTCATCACACGCAACCATCATCCCCATCTCACACAATCGTCATCATACAACATCACCGAACACCCACCTGTCATTGACCTTCATCATCATCACCACAGATTTCACGGCACCATCAGCTTCTATTCACCAACCATATTCAACTACCCACCATCAAATTGAAGCAAAGAGGGTAGTTGATCTTGGTTGATTTCCTCTGCTATAACATCACCATATACAATTCCACCCATCATATCAGTCACGGAAATCCCTGTTGATCCGTTTCTTTGATTGAAACCAGAAAATATGAAGGAAAAAAAAAAAGAACAAACGCAGAGGCAAAGAAAAGAGGTTTCAAAGAAACGTATAGAAAGAGATAAAAACGCAGCACATGGTAAGAAGAAACACATTCTTGTTCTTGTTCTATTTTTGGCCTGCAATTCCGATTCAGAAGGGGTAGGGGCTGGAAGGCAGCGTTGGACGGAAAAAAAAGATTAGGGCAAGAAAGATTTACTTGCTGTCGGCGGCGAAGGGTTGGTGGGCCGTGGGCGGCGCTGGATGGAGGTGGTTCAGGGGTGGCGGCAGGTGAGAGGGAAGAGGGAAAAAAAGATTCAAGGGCATAGGAATATACAATTACACGCCTCTTTATTCAGATACACTCTTGTATCTAAAATATTAAGTGGTTGTTGAAAAAAACAAGAGGGTCGCCATACTCTAAACTAAAAAATTACCTGGCCTCTTAATTGAAGAGGGGTTTTTTTTTTTAAACGGTAAATCTAGGGAGGATAATCTTAAACTACTCCTTAATTCCAGTTATGTTCACGACGGGGCTTGAACCCTCAACCTCAATGAGGGCATTAGATATTGTTGGGCTAGAAGACCTTTAGTTCTTAATTGAAGAGTTAAGAGGCTATCAACAACCCCTTAACCATGCTTAGTAACTATGTCAGATTCTGTTCTTTTGGAACACTTTTGCAAGAAATAAGAGTTTCATTTCATGTACCTTCCTTCCGACCTTAGTGTTATTGTTATCTACCTTGGGCTAATGTATAAATATGATCTTGTCCATGTTCCAATGTATAAAGAAGTGTTACCTTGTATTGAAAGCTAGTCCGGTGGAAATGTTGTATCCTAGAGCATCTTTGAAGGACATGACTCCATCCAATGGATGTGTATTGTCTATACAGACCAAAGAAGTATATTTTTCTTTTCAAGAACTAGCAATTCCCCATCAGTTGCAACAAGTTGCAACAGTGTTTTTTATATTTAGATTTCCAACAATCAGTAAGCACTTGTGCTTTCTAATTCTTAATTTACTACTTTTCCTAACTTTGCATGTTTTCAATTGTTTTGTCTGTGCATATTCCTATGATAGTACGATACCCATCTAATCATCATGCGTATACCAAACTCTCTCGTCATGTTACATTTGACGAACACGTCTTTCCCTTTGCCTCTATGACACCATTAATACCTCCCTCATAGTCATTTTTCAACACCAATACCATAACCAACCATATATCCCTCTAGCCACTAAAATCAACCTAATCTACTATAAAACCTCATCATACCTCCACCCCCCGACAACATCAAACCTACCGCAACCACTTCCGATAACCCCTAAACATCATTCGATGGTCCCTTCCATCACTAGCAACCCCTAGACACCCACCACCATATGGACACCAGCTCCAAGATTGGGATACCCAAACCCACTCAACATCTACTATCCCACAGTCTCACATTCAAGCTATCCAAGACCCAAACTAGCACACAATGATGCTTGAGGAATATAATTCTCAAATAAAAAACCATACTTGGATCATTGTTAACAACTAAGCATCGAATTAACAAAAACTTTTAGCCCGGTTGTGTCGAAATGGACACTATTCGTATCGTGTTGAGCCTGGCCACATCTTTGCAATTGGGAGCTTCACCTGATAGGAAAAACACAGCCACAACGATAAATAACAATGCAGAGTTAAAACTTCGTTTGACTAAACTTTTCTTATCTTAAGTGAACCCTTGAGGATACAAACAAATAGGATATTTTCACTTGTAACAAATTAGCCCCAATGCAAGTTATATGATCAATATAATCAACTTAAAACAGTAAATAATCAATCAATACGAGACACCAAAATTTTAGCGTGAAAAACCTCTCAAAACGAGAGTAAAAACCACGAGACTACTAGAGCCACTTCAAATCCACTATCACCAATATTTGCGGAATACAAAGTCCTCTGTAGATGTACCAAATGCATACAATAATCATCATACACTTGGAAATAACAACTTCAAGTATATGGAATCAAACAACAAAGAGAAAAGAATGGATATCACCAAATGTTGATTTCCGGAAAAAAACAGAAGCTACGATTCCCGAGTCTCTAGAGTTGATCTCGACAATTCAACCGTTGGATGTGAAGATCTCGGTGTTAGGAAGTCGCTTTCCTAAAATCAAATAAAACAAACCGTTGGATTTCCGAGAAATGATGAAACACTATAGGTGTATCAAGAAAAACGAGAAAAAGAAGAAACCCTCTCTTTTGCTCTTACTCTCTCTATTTGGTGTTGTATTTTTTTTTTGTGTATGATCTGAAACATTAGGACAACAACAATAATATATATATATATATATATATATATATATATATATATATATATATATATATATATATATATATATATATGCTAACATGGGCTAAATATGAGTTGGGCTTACTCATGGGCAAAAAAACCCCATAAAAAACCCAACATCACCAACCGATGTCAAAAAGATGATCCTTCATGATCACTTAGCCGAAGCAATTTAGATGCATCAACTGATCGATCACGCAACTTCACGACCTTGATAAGCGAGACTATGGGTGTCGAATCTAGATGTCTTTTTATGGACTCAAATAAGTGCCCCTGGGTTCAACGTTTTGATGCCTATGTTGTCCGCGTTGGGTTCAAAGACAACAAAGCAAACTCATCATTGTTTGTTCTTCGACATGGAAACGATCTTACATATATTTTATTATGCGTTAATGACATAATCCTCACAACATTGAACATGAATCTTCTTAATCAAATCATTGCTTCCTTGGGTCATGAATTCTCTATGACCAACCTCGGGTACCTCAACTATTTCCTCGAAATTTTTGTCACCCAATTCTCCAAAGACATGTTTATCTCACAAAAGAAATACGCCACCGATATCCTCAACCATGAAAAAAGTCCCACTGCAACCCTACAAAAACACCTCTTGAAGTTTATTTGAAACTTGTTGTTGATGGTCCTTCAGTGGCCAACCATAATCTGAACCGAAGTCTTGAAGGGGCGCTACACTACCTCATGTTCATTTGACCCGACTTATCTTTCGCAGTTCAACATATGTGTTTGTACATACATGACCCTCGAGCATTTTTCACACCTCGAATCACATTATACGCTATATTCGAGGCACACTTAATCATGGCCTCCATTTTTATGCTTCTTTATCAGACACCCTTACGGCCTATTCTGATCTCGCTGTTGGAAATTATAGAGGTAATCTTGTAGGTTGGTAAGTTTCCTCTATCCCATATTGGTGGGGAAAGAAATCTTTAGTCGGTTTATATACCATTTCTCTTGATAGGCCTTCACAGGCTTTAGTGGATCAAAGGAATGGGCTAAGCCCACGCGCGCGGCTAGTTTAGCCTAGCACTAGCTGTCACACCCCTAAACCAGACGGCAGAAACGTCTGGGGGTGGAGGACTTCATTTGTAGTATCATAACACATGCATTATAGTAATCAAAGTACAAACAACCACTGTATTTAAAAAGTATAAATATTTACATGTGTTTCATCATTGTATACTGAAACTAAATGGTTGTACAAAAGAAGAAGACAAGACATAAATAGCTCCATCTTCTCAAAAGCTCGGGGTGTACCTGTCTACTGGTTCCCTGAGAATACAAGTAATTTGAAAAGAGAGTATCAACATAAAGTTGAGTGAGTGCATAAGTATTTATGTTTGAAAGAATGTTTTCTATTTCTTGAATATGTAAACTGTTCCAGAAAATCTATTATTTTCTGCTGTATATGAAAAGTAGTTTTTGTTACGTAAAACTGTTCTATTTGTAAACCAATGTTCTGTATTTGTAATCCTTTTTGTAAACTTGTATCTGAGAGCATGTCTGATTTCATCAAATGTTATTGTAAACTGTAATGTAATACTGTAAACTGTATTTGGTAAACTAGTACTTTGAAAATGTACTTAAGTTTAGTTAATTATACATTAACGTATTGTTAATATCTTTTAAAGAGTTATTATAACCATACTGACTAGATGGACTGACCCAACGCTATGAATGCGCTGAAAACATGTTGATAACAATTTGTCACTCACAGGCGTGTATGCCCGACTATAGCTAGCAGTCCGAGTGCGGGGTTGTCAATCCCAATATAGATCTATACACACATTGTTTCGATCTCCGACTGGAGATTCTGGTTATAATGTCAGGACTTTACTATATTGTTTAAATAAATTAAACAAACTGTACTACTTGACTCATAAAAGCATATAAACGTTACATGTATAATAATTATGAAAACCCAATCATTCTGAAATAAAAGATTGATAGTATGTTCTTGAATTAGTATTCTTAGTATATATATGAAAGAATGTATACCCTTGAATAGTTTTGAATCAAACCTTTGTTCTTGTAAAACAATGTACTTTAGTATATTTGAATCATGAATTAATGTTCTGTGAATCATAAATTATACCTATTATAATTTATATGTACTTTCTGTATTGATAACGAGTATTTATGAATGTAACCCCTTGCTCAACATGTTACAAAGGGTAATTGTACTTAATGAACTAACTTTTATACTTGTTTACATATACAATTATATATAAGTAAATTTTAAATGACACTCGGACAAATAACTAATACTTGTAATCCCACATCCAGACAAGGAAAAGGAATCAAAGTGGGTTATCAGTCCTAAGCCTTTTAAATCTTATTTATATAAATATATGTATACTAGTATGATTTTTGGGGAAAAATATAAGTTTATAAAAACATTTAAAAGAAGTTTGATATTTTGAAACAAACATTGAAAATCATTTGATTTGATGATAACTAAAATCCATTTTTATAAAATATTGAAACCACTTGTTTATAACATAGAAACTTTGTGTTAGACTTGTATTCCCCCACTTAAAACAGTAAAAACTTATGAAAATACGGGGGTATGAACTCACCTGATGTAAGTTATTCAAATGTAAGATCGGTGTAGGATGCTAAGTGTCAAGTGAAGTCTTGAACACAACAGATCCTATTAAGCATATAATGATACATATATGGATATAATTAGTGTTTAAACAACTAATTATGCTAAGAAACCCTATTAGGGACTAGGAATCACTTAGATTGAAATGTTACAATCACATGTGATTGAATCAAATGGAGTTTACTGCCACTCATTGGAGTTTATGGCCACACCTTTGGTGTTTACGGCCAAGGGGAGTTTACGGCCAATGTTCTTCATAGGAGTTTACGGCCAAGGGAGATGCTCATGGCCGTAAACTCTTGTTGTTCTTGTAAATGGTTGTTTTCAAGGCTGTATGTTAAAAGCTTCTATAGGATAACTAGTATATAGAAGATTACTTACGTTTTGAAGCTTGAAGGGAGTGTTCACGGTCTAAAGAACTAGTGTGTGTTCTTGGTGTTCTTGAAGACCTAACCAAAAGAGATGATTTCATTGATGAAATCATAGGTTTTAACTAGATTAAGCAAGGATATTAACTTAGGAATGGAAGAATCACTTACAAATTTGGTGAGAATTAGAAGTGTTCTTGATGATACTTGAGAGAATTTGAGAGTTCTTGACTGGAGGATATGAGAAATGAAGGAAAAATAAAGAAAATCTATATATATATATATATATATATATATATATATATATATATATATATATATATATATATATATATATATATATATATATATATATGCGAGGGTTTACGGCCGAGGTGTTTACGGTCTGAAGTCGGCGAGTCGTTTACGGCCGAAGCCTCGTTTACGGCTGCGAGGAGTTTACAGTCCGAGGAGTGTACGACCGTAAACTCTTTGCGGCCCGAAGTGTTTGCGGTCTGAGGCAATGAATAGTATGCGAAGTTTCTCGGTATTCAAACATTTTTCCTTCCAAATTCAACTATGGATATTATAAGGATTTTAGCAAATAAAGGTTATTATCATAACCGCAATAAAACCCAAATAATAAAAAAGACTTTAGTTGACTTTTATTTGACTTTGGTTGACTAGAGTTGACTTTTCAAACAGAAAATAACGGGATGTTACACTAGCCGACGCCGTGAGTACGCGAAATGACGCGATTTAGGCGCACTTAGCACGCATCGGTCGTTGGGAGCTGAGGCGCTTTTATTTTGGCGAATTTCGGGTCAAGTCGGTTAGACCGATCTGGTCAAACGATTGAATTAGTAGATATGGTAACAGAATATTCTACCACTTCGTAGATATTGCAACAAAATATTCTGGAAGGGTTAGAAAACGGCTAGATTGGAGAACAAGTCGTCGCACTAGGGTTTCCAAGGGTCGACCCATATGGGCCCCTTTTCTGCCTTCTAGGGTTTCGATACCTATAAATACAACTCCCTAGGAGTCGTATTTGATACTCACAAAAATTTAAAGCTCTCTTATTCTCTCTGCAATTTCTTCCCAGTTTCTTAGTATTCACTTTACAACCAATAGAAGCAAAGTAAAAAACCTTTAAGGACAAGAGTTCGATCCGTGCAGTGATTCCACAATCAAGATCCAAGATCAGCCGTCAACATGTTGGTTTTATATTATTTTCTTGTTTTTAATTTCGTCCAATAAGAGGACTATCCTTCTACATTTCTTATAATCAGATCTAATCGAGAAGGATTAATCTGGTTTCTGGATGAAACTTGGTAATCATATTAATAATAATTGGATCTATTATTCGCAACTAATCGACATATTATTCTCAATATTATTTGCCGGTTTCCTTGCATGTCTATTGGTTCTGATGTAACAACACCAGTTGGGTTGGGTTCTCGAACGAGTGGGTTGGGTTCTTGGCCACTCATCTTTCTTCTCTCAGTAGTCTAGTATGTAGTCTGGTACATGGGTGTGACCAATGTAGTAGCCAAGGCCGCATGGTTGCAAAATCTTTCACAAAGCTTCACTCTCTGCTCTGTAGAGCCTTTTTCGTGTTTTGCGACAAAATGAGCACTCTCTACATGACTGCCAATGTCGTACAACATCAAGTGTCGAAACACATTAAGGTTGACATTCACTTTTTCAAGAACAAAGTTGCCATTGACCATGTTTGTGTCCTTCGTGTTCCCTCAATACTAATACAAATACAAGGATATCTTTACTAAAATGCTTCCAATCTCTCTATTTACCGAGTTTGTGTTCGCCATTCTCCTACGGTGGTGGCATATTAGATTGTATATTGATCTATCTGTAAGTATGTATTTGTGTTATATCGGCCCAAAGCCGATCGTACACAGGGGCGGAACCAATTAATAGCCAGGGTAGCCCGTGCTACCCCTCAAGTTTGTCCGAGAAATGCAATTTTTTTGCTGAAGAAGACGTGTTACTCGTAGAAAATATATTGTGCTACTCCTTAGCCCAGATTGTTGAAGATGGGGGACAATGAAGATGAAAAAGAGGAGCAGTGAAGTGAAACACGGACATAGGGTTCTCTACTTTACAACTCAAACTTCCGACTTTTACTTGCTCATCTTCTCAATTGCAGAACCAAAACAGGGTAGTTGCTTTATTTGCTTTCTGATTTTGTCCGTATTCAATGATGATTTCTAATTTTCAACTAGTGGAAATCATTAAATAGTTTTATAGATTATAACATGTTTCAGGAGTTTTTAATATGGGTTTGATTGTTTAATCTGTGGTGTATGTTTTTTATGAACACCAGGTGTTTGATAAAACTCTTCAATGAAAAACATACATAATGTTGTAACAGGTGATTTCAAACAAAACACATGAATCAATTAGAATCCCCGGGTATTGATTTTATTGAATGTTTTTCTTGAGGACCAATGAAAATGATCAGATCTTTTATACCGCTTTCCATAAGAAGTATATCATCTGGTTCAATCACTATATTCGTTCCGGTAGCTATTTTCTTGGTGAGTTTTTATTTTCAAATGTGTTTAGTTTTCCTTGAATTTTTTAAGTTTTATAGGTATAACCCCATGATTTTTAAAATGAATATTATGTTCCATGCATTTAAGATGGAAATCATATCCTAATGTTATTTTATGCATATTCAGGTTGGAGTGTGTGCAAAATAAGTTGAGACTTCATGAAGATGAATTCTTGGATTTAGGTTTCATAAAATTATCTATTGACATGCCTGACCAAATGGCCCTTATAGTATGTCTTCATATTGTAGTGTATCCCTCATGACACTATTAAGAGTGTATCCCTCATGACGCTATTAAGAGGTTGGAGGAAAGTGGGAAGCTTACATATACTCTATTGTTCACATTGTCTATTTTATTTTCAAATTCAAATATACTCTAATTTTCAATTTCTAGTTGTGCCTCATTAAGAGTGATTCTACCTTATATAGTTTCTTAATTAAATAAGAATACTCAAATAACCAACTTAATACCCATCTATATGAACCTTGCAACTATATTTATTGTATTCACTTGTTCTTGTTTCATCTAGACTTGATCTTAGATAACGTTCCCAAATCCAAAACTGAGTTTTTTTTCGGTTTTACCCTTGAGTTTAAGAGGTCCATCTTTAGACCTTACTGGAAAAAAAAAAGAAATTTGTGCCACCCCTAAATTTTTTTTTTTGGTTCCGCCACTAATCATACATATATATATTAGTTGATCAATAAGTATCAATATCATACTGGTTATAATAAAATATTCTACGACATTATTAATATCCATAACGATAATAGCACCCTTTGTAAAGAAACCAAATTCACACATGGATAAGAGAGCAATGTATCTATGTATGTGTGCATTTTCCAAAAGGCAGTGGTAGTCCGCAGTAGTTGTACTTGTACCCTATATTTTTAAATACAGTAGTTAATTTCCTCAAATCTATGAGGAAATTGCACCATTTTAATTTCTTCACAGATTTCTCGTGTAACACCGAGATTCTCAAGAACCAACATAATGTCGCATTTTTTAGATAAGATAGAAGTTTTAATATTTTTTGAAACAAAAGAGAAGATTTATCTAATTTTGGACTATACTATCCGTTATAGCTGTTGGTAAAACTACATCGTTTTGTATTAGTGGGTTAGTTAGCTAAACTACGTCGTTTATCCATGAAAATAAGTTTGTTAATATAGTTTAGTGCATGTTAGCTTAGACGGTGCAGTTTAGACGTGGTATATATTCTTTTCTCTGTAATCATGTTCAGTAAGAAATGAGAATGAGATCTTTCTTCTCCATTTTATCTTCTCTTTTCTCTGTTTGTAAAATCTAATGCATGATCACTAACTAGGCAGGAAAATAAAGTCTTTATTCATTTATAACGTCGGAAACGTTGAAAAAAGGAAAGAAACTAACATAAAGTAGACCTGTTGCTAGTTTATTCACGACAAAAACAAATTAAAAATCTAAATTCATACTTTGTAACTTTCATCAATCGAAGAGCTTTCACATGTCGGAAAGAGGTGTTGAGAAAACTGGGATACTTTGTGGGTGCCTAAAGAAGTTCAAAGGATCAACTTTGGCCTTGATCCGAATCAACTTCTTGAAATTGTCCCTCTTCCAGTACCTTTCACCCCAAATACTTGCTTCTTCATAATTAGCACTTCCAACACCAAAATCAAGATCATTGTAGTTGAAATATGCCTCCCTCGGATTCTTTGACACATAAGGCGTTAATAACTCATCCAAACTTTGAAGCCATGCTATCCTCCTAAGTGATACAGGGGTTGTGTCTGAAGCTTGACCATTAAAATTAACACTCTTGAGAATTTGTAACAAAACTCCAGCTCTATGCGGATATGGAATTGCTGTCTCTGAGAAATCAGCAATCCTTCCACCAAAAGGATTGATCATAAGAAACGCTGATTGGTCGTTTTCCATGAGCTTTCTCCATAACTTTTTGAGCCCACTTATGGGGATCGGTTTCCTTACGTAATCGGATTTACTTTTGTTGTTAATCTTGGCTATGGCAGATCGGTTTGTGAGAATCTCGGTAGGGGTGGAGCTTGGCAAGCCCCAGAACACAAGGGTCGACTGCACCATTTTAATTTCTTCACAGATTTCTCGTGTAACACCGAGCTCCGGAAACTTTTCGTCCAGCAATGGAAGCAATGTGTCGGTTGTGCCCTGATAAATTCCTTCGAACATAATTCGGATGGTTTTCTTGGTAGTGTTGCCGATATATTCACCGTACACCTGTGTTCTCATGTGTAAATTTCTATCAATAGCTGGTATAACGGTTTGATATTTATGGAAGAGTTCTGTTGCCCCTTGTTCCAAAGTTTTATTCAGTATAAAGACGGTTACTTTTTCTGGAACAGGAACCAACCTCAGCTTCCATGCAAGAACGATTCCGAAACTGGAAGCACCGCCTCCTCGAATTGCCCAAAACAAATCTTCACCCATGGACTTCCTGTCAAGAATATTTCCATTGACATCCATGAAGCGAGCATCCAGAACATTATCAGCAGCAGTACCGTATTTCCTCAACAGGTTCCCATAGCCACCACCGCCCATGTAACCGCCAACACCCACTGTGGGGCAAACACCTGCCGGGAAATATAAGGTATCGGTTTTCTGAGAAATAGCGTAATAAAGTGCACCAAGTGCAGCCCCTGCTTGGATCCAGGCAGTCCTGTTTGCTACATCCACGTCTATAGACCTCATGTTGGTGAAATCAAGCATAACAAAAGGAACATCAGCAGTGTAGGAGAGGCCCTCGTAGTCATGGCCCCCACTCCTGATCCTGAGCTCGTAGCCATGTTTCTTGGCACAGAATAGAGTCGTTTGGACAAGTGTTTCATCCACAGGTGTCACGATGACTGATGGCTTACGAGTGGAAGGCTTAAGGAATCTAGTGTTTTGGACATGCACTTGCCAAGTGGGTAGGAAAGAAGCATTGCGAGAGGTAAAAGTGACTTGAGATATGGAGGTAACATTATTGGAGTGGGATTGTAGGCAGCCTACGAAATCTAGAGAACCTGGTGTAACCTCAAGAATGGAAGATAATGCTGCCCATGAAACAGAAAATGAAAGAATTAAAACAAAGAGGAAGACAGAAGAGTTTAGTTGAAACTTCTTCATGTTTTGGTGAGTTTGATTTTATGACTCTGCCATATTTATAGACTTCAGAGAATAGAGATCATTGCAAGTGGTGAATACAAATAGGGTAGGAAATAGGAAGCTCCATGGCAATCTTCAAATCCTATGGGCACTCTTTGAAATGGATTCACTGGCATAGGAGTTGTTTTTTTTCTTATTTTATACTATTAACATTTCATTTTTAAAGAATTGTTAGTCAAAGAAATTTATTAAAATAAAATAAAATTTATTAGTGTTTACTATCGATATCAATAGAATATCGTTCTGTAATCTTGTTAATAATATGATTTTTGAAAATGATACGCATTTTTATTTATATATTTTTTATATTATATTTATTTTATATCATAATATGAAAGAATATTAATTTGAGATTTGAAATAAATAGAGAACCTAATTGAAATATTGTAATAGATAATATACAATTTTTTTAGCACGGCAGATAATATACAAATGGCGGTCTAAATTGTAATATAGTGCGAAGTTTGGCGATAGTTAGCGGGTCAATATGATTGTTACGTAACATGCGTTCACACCCAAACACGTGATAAAAGTCTCTGATAAATAGTAGTTTTTTAGAAGGGTTAACCACTGAATAAACGCGGAAATTTCATATTATTATATGAATAATTTCATATTATTATATGAATAACTTTCTACTTTTGAATCATTGGATAATTTAATTTTATTTTTGAAAATAATATTTATGTAAAAGTGTATTATGAGTACGCGGTAAGTACTCTCGAAAAAAAAGCATTTCTTTATAATTTGTGATTTCTTTAAAATGATCATTTCATTTCGCAAAATATTTTCCTGTGAAAAAAGTAAATAAAAAACTTTTTTTTTCCAATAATATAGTGTTAGGCGGCTAACCATTATAATTTTATGAAGAAGCTATTTCGTAAAAGAAATGCTTAGCTTTTAACAATTAATTTTAATTAAATTGTTACATTATGACAAAAGTTTATTTTGATAACTTTGTGATTAATCATTCTATAAATTCCAATGTTGTAAAAAACGCTCGACGTTAGCTAGTCGGTGGACTAGAGTTAAGGGATTAATCGACTAGGCAAAGATTAATCGGGGGATTAATCGGAGACCATTAATTGCTAATTTGTTTAATTTTTTTTTGAACAGCCAAACTAATTTGTTGAATTTTAAAAAATTAAATATGACTAATATCATGTCAAAGTTCGTAAATACCACTAATATCATAACAAAATAGGTTAATATGATTAATACAACACTAATCATACCTCAGACAGTTCATATTGAGATAAAACTTCTTCAAAGTTTTAAGAATTTATCGTGTTATACAGTTTCAGTCATTATATATGTAAGGATTAGTCGCTAAGCGCCCTCTAGTCGGTCGAGTAGTGCCTAGGGATAAATCGGAGATTTATCGGGACCTAATCGAGATTTTTACAATAGTGATAAATTCTAAGGACGTTTGGGTTGTAGATTATTTGAAAGCTTTTAGATTCTGTCAAATTTTTTTTTTGACAAAACTTAGTATTTAAAAGAATTCAATTCTATCATGTGTTTGGGTTGATAAGAAAGTGAATGAAAATCAATTATGTTATTTTCCATATTTTTTTTGTTTGGTTTATAATCTTTGTCCAATAATTTGGAATGCAAAATAGTCAACAACAAAATTGTTATTAGTTAATAAATCTAACATTATCATTCTATAACAAATCTAATATTATATATGAAAAGATTACCTATATGGTTGATTACAACACATAAGCGATTTTTTCTGATAATTGACCATAAGCAGCACTATTTTCTTTTGGTTTTCGGTGTTTCTCACTTTCTCTACATGGGTGCAGGTGTTTCTATTTTATGGGATCACAATGAACTTCGATGAAGGCTAGTCCAGGGTTTTTAAGCGAACACCTGTGCGTTTTTTAGGTTATTTCTTTGCATGGTCTCTAATCAACTAAAAGGTAATCATAAGAATAGGGGATGGATCGTGAACATGTTTAACTTGTTTACAATAGCAAGAAGGATAAATTAATACCATACATATATAGTCTAAGTGAAACCACACAAGTCTTAGGCTCTTAGCCTTCTTAATATCCACAATAAATTCTAAATTGTATGCATGATCTTTAAGTCTTCAATTTGAGGACATGTCATAACAAGTTTAGGCAATGGAATGCCTAATGAAAATACTTAAGATTGATTCATTTTAAGTAAGTAATTATGGAAATCATTACACTACAATCAAACCTCCAAAAGCAATTTAAAATCAACTAATTAAATATCAAAAATTTAACAATATCAAGGTTAGGAATATTACGGACCCAAAGTCAAAGGGGTTTAATAACTTATAGACCAAAGACAGTGATGTAATAATCCATAAATTTAAACCAAAAGGTTTAATAACTCATAACTCATACAAGAAGAATAGGTCTAATAATCTCTAATCCAAAATCAAAAGGTTTGATAACTCATACTCCGTACCAAATAATCCAAGTACTTCCAAAAGTCAATGTGTAATAACCCATATAATGAAACCAAAACAATATATAACCCATGTAATAAAAAGTGTTTAATAGACCTATTCTTCAACTTTTATGCATTAAAATAGATAGAGCTAACAATTAGTTAGATAAGAGACCAACATTATAATTACTCTAGAGATCTCCTAAATGCTAATCATAGTTATAAAAGGTTGACAAATAATGATAATTTCTCAAAATATAATAAGGGATAATCCTACAACATATCATGCAATGTATGTTCGACTATTAGTAGATGTGGGGTGTGCGACCGCATAGGACTCTTGTCATCAAGGGCTTGAAATTTTAATTTGTCACTAATCCGTCATTAATCCATTGTTAATCCACTATTACTTTGTGTAACGCCCCATTTTTGGTATGTGATTTAAATAAAGTAATTTTCATTTCTTAAGGGGTACTCGACGAGTCAGTAGCCCGACTCGTCGAGTAGAGACGAGATTTGCACGCGGTTTAAGTTGGCAACTCGACGAGTCCATATTCTCGGACTCGGCGAGTCTGCCAGTCTGAATGAAACCCTAATTTCAAGGGTTTGCACCCTATTTAAACATCATTATGCGCCTCAAACGAGCCTCCATCACCCTCAGAACGTCCCTTATTAAACCCTAGCCTCCCTTTAAGCATTCTTGGAGTATTTCTCATTTTGTGGAGGATTTTGGTGCATTTTGAAGTTAGAAGAAGAAGAGAGAAGAGGGGTTCTCAAGAGGAGCAAAGAAGATATGAGTTTAGTGTGTCTTTCCAGCTTCCATCAAGGTATAAAGCTTGAATATTTGCTTGTCATCATGTAGATCTCCATAAAAGCTTGCTAGTCTTGCTTTTGAGCCTTTTCTAGACTTTGAGGTCGATTTATGGGTAGTTAAGACGAATGGGTTTCAGATCTAAGCACTTCAGGACTCCTTAAGCTCAAGGTTGCCACCTTTATTGAGCTAAGCACCCATTCCAAACCTAGATCTCCTCTTTTAGCTCCATATTGGGTATTTTAGCTTATCATGAGCATGCATGAACGTAAAGTTAGAAACTTTACGTGTGAAATCAGTCCTAGGACCCCAGATCTATGGATTGGATGCATTGGAATTGAGAAAAATCGACTGTATAGTTTGGCATGCTTGGGACTCGACGCGTTGTTCTTCAGACTAGGCGAGTCGAGTCGCGAGTCCTCGGTTTTTCCCCGATTTGAGAGTTTAGGGTGAATCAGTGAGTAGAGTAAGGACTCAGTGAGTTAAGACTTGGATCTGGAAGCAGTCGGACTCGACGAGTTGTTCATACGACTCAGCGAGTCAAAGACTGGATGTGTTCTTCTGTTGAAAGGGAACTCGACGAGTTGTTCATACAACTCGGCGAGTCGGATGAAGATTAGACTCGGTGATAGTATCAAAGAAGAACCCGTCGAGTCTTTGCCAAACTCGACGAGTAGAAGCGAGTAGAGGATTAGAATGGTTGATGGGGACTCGGCGAGTCTGGTCAACTGAAACTTGACTTTGACTTGGAAGTTGACTTGTCCAGGGGTAAATAGTCATTTTACCCTGTGATTTGTTATTAGTATTTGATTTAGTGTTTATGGGATTTGTAGCCGGGGAGTTCCGGAGCATCAGTCAGGCAGTTTCAGATCTAGCATCTCGGCAGCCAGCGTTGCGAGGTGAGTTTTTCTTCCAGTAGGAACGCGTCTACGGCCACAATGCCGGCCCGTTTAGTTAGCAGTAGTTCCGGACCTCGGTCCGATGCAGTAGTTAGAGCGCTTGATGTCTTTGTGATTCAAGCATGATTTGTGTTATGTGTTCCGGACTCTGGCCCGATGCAGTATGCAGTATATGTATTCATGTTAGTTGGTATGTTTATGCTATGCCATGTTCAGTCAGTTTCCGGACTTCGGTCCGATGCAGAGGGCAAGGCCCTGGTTAGTTCCGGACTTCGGTCCGATGCAGTTTCCGGACTTCGGTCCGATGCAGAGGGCAAGGCCCTGGCTAGTTTCTGGACTTTGGTCCGATGCAGTTTCCGGACTTTGGTCCGATGCAGTGGGCAAGGCCGAGTATGTGTTTTATATGTTATTGTATGGTATGTGGTAGTTTGGGGGAGCTCACTAAGCTTTGTTCTTACAGTTTCAGTTTTGGTTTCAGGTACTTCCGCTAGCAAAGGGAAGAGCTCGGGTTGATGGCATCGCACACACCACAACTTCAGTTTTATCCTGGGAGTTTTATTCAGATATTTTGATATGATTGATACAGTTTTGTTTTGACACAGTTACTGTGACTTTTGAGTTACTCATTCCATGGTTCTTATTATATATGACACTCAATGTTGTGATTTTTAGTAATATTAAAACAAAATTTTTGGGTCGTATTTTTGGGATGTTTCACTTTGTCACTATACATCACTAAACTATCCATGTATGTTGTTATTCCAAAAAATTTAGGGCCAATTTTGAATTTCCACACAATGCCTTCAAAATCAACAAAATCAACAGACCATCCCTGATGTGACGCAAATTCATCTGATACCCATCCGTGTCAATCTCATAGTTCAAACTCTCCAAAATATAAATAGCTAACTAATCTGGATACATGAATAGTGAGCACAAATCATAACCCTCAGATTTTGTCCATTATACATGTCGATATTGTAATATTCAAAAAATCAAGGTAAAAATTTTCATTTTTCAAGCCAAATCAACCATATTCGTTTACAAAACATTGTTCTCAAAAGTAGAAATCATATATCAAAAGTAGAATTCTGATGGCCCAACAAGGCCCAAGACTACTAAGGTCCAACATGGACCCATTTATGAGAAGCCTACAATTTTGAAGCCCACAGCTGAGTACGCAGGGTGTACTCTGCTCATACGCTTAGCGTACTCGCTTTGGGGCTTGTATGCGTAGCGTACCAGCTTGTACGCCCAACATACTCCCCAGCTTGGCCAACTTTGTTGAGCATCAGCTCTACCGGTTGATCTAAAATCAATTGGTGTTAGAAAGGGCGCAACCTTACCCATATAGCGCATTCATCCCTCCAGGACCAGGCATTCGATTGTGGCACTCCAGGCCATCGTGCGAGGACTTGGTCGATGCCATTTCTGACCCCCAAATATCCCCCCCCTTCATAAATTGCTCCCTGAGAGAATCGAACCCTCGCCATTGGCTCTGATACCACTTGTTGAGCATCAACGCTACTGATTGATCTAAAACCAATTGGTGTTAGAAAGGGCGCAATCTTACCCATATAACGCATTTAGCCCTCCAGGACCAGACATTCGATTCTGGCAGTCCAGGCCATCGTGCGAGGACTTGGTCAATGCAATTTCTGACCCCCAACAAACTTCCCTCATTCAGCTCTTAATCGATTCAAACTTCAACCCAACCCTCAAATATGACTTCTTTAAGGTGGTTTATCACGTAAAGTTGGCAACTTTACATACATGCATGGCTTAATGGGGCTCTAGACTTCAAAGATCTTAACAAATGACTTAACACATGCATGAGTCTATAAATACATTAAAGTTTGCATTTTTATGCATAAGGGACCCTCAAAACGACCAGATCTACAAGTTTTAGCTTCTACAACGGCCTTAGCTCATCAAGACCAACCAAAAGGGACCAAAATGACCATAAACAAGCTAAAGAGTAGATCAATGCAAAGAGTAGACAAGGTATGGACTTTATATCTCAAAAGTCACCAAATGATGGAGCTAAATCTGGATCTCTAAGCTCTCTACCAAGGAATGAGTCTTCAACTTCTTCTTCTACCACTTCAAGATGCACAAAACCCGCCAAAGTTCAAAACCAAGAATCAAAAGCACCACACAGAGGCAAAGGGACAAATTAGGGTTTTCCAAGGGTGGAGACTGGTCTAAAATGTCCAGGAGGTAGGTTATTTAAGCTTAAATAGGGCACAAACCCTAAAAATCAGGGTTTTCCCCTTGCCAACGTACGTCCAACGTACGTGGTCTATGCCCGCGGTCATAATTCAGCTAGTACGTCAAGCGTACACTATGGTACACCCCGCATACTAACCACAAGGACCAAAATGCAACACTTTTAAATAATAAGGGGTTGAATATGAACATACCAAATCAAGTGTTACAATTCTCCCTCACTTGAATCAAACTTCGTCCTCAAAGTCTGCTGCTCCAAACAACTCTGGATAGTACTCTCTTATCTCATCTTTCGGCTCCCAAGTCCATTCTGAACCCTTGTGATGTTGCCATTCCACCTTCACCAACCCAACAACCTTGTTCCTCAAGGTTTTTGTCTTCCGATTAAGAATCACCACTGGTCTCTCAATTTAATTCATGCGGTCATCCACCTGAATATCCTCCAACGGTACCACTGCAGAATCATCCAATAAGCACTTTCGTAGCTGAGAGACATGGAACATGCTGTGAATCTGAATGAGTTCATCTGGAAGATTCAAATGATATGCAACTTGACCCACTCAGTCCAAAACCCTAAAAGGACCGATATACCTGGGGCCCAGCTTACCCCTCTTCCTGAATCGGATGACACCATTCCAAGGTGACACCTTCAGGAGAACCATATCCTCCACCTGGAACTCTAGATCTGATCGGCGTCTGTCGGCATAACTTTTCTGCCAACTCTGAGCTGTCTGAAGCCTACTCCAAACCTGTTGGATCAACTCAGTGGTCTTGAGTACCACCTCGGTACTCCCCATAACCCGCTGGCCGACCTCGCCCCAACAAATCGGGGTCCTGCATTTCCTCGCATAGAACATCTCCAAAAGAGGTCGATCAATGTTGGCGTGATAACTGTTGTTATATGAAAATTCCGCTAACGGAAGATACCTATCCCAACTTCCACCAAAGTCCAACACATATGCCAGAAGCATATCCTCTATTGTCTGAATCATCCGCTCGCTCTGACCATTGGTCTTTGGATGGAATGTTGTGTTGAAATGGAGACGAGTACCCAACTCGTCATAAAACCTCTTCCAAAATATGGAAGTAAACCGGACATATCTGTTAGAAACCACTGAAACCGGCACCCCATTGTGTGCTACAACCTCCCTGATATAAACCTCAGCCAATTTCACTACATATTTACTCTCCTGAATCGGAATAAAATGCACGCTCTTGGTCAAACGATTAACGATGACCCAAATCACATTCACTCCGCGCGCATTCCGGGGTAACTTCGTGATGAAATCCTTGGTAATATCCTCTTATTTCCATACAAGAATCTCTAAGGCTGTATCTTTCCACGAGGTCGATGATGCTTGACCTCGAATTTCCTACAAGTTAAGCACCGCTCCACATACCAACCCACAGCCCGCTTCATGCAGGGCCACCAATACTCAGGACGACGATCCGTATACATTTTTGTCACCCTGGGATGAATGGAGAACCTAGACTTGTGCGCCTCCTCCATCAGAATCTGACGCACACTGTCCTAATACGGAACCCAAACCTGCCGATGAAGAGTCAACAACCTACGGATATCATAATCAAAGGAAGCCACCTGAACCACAATACGCTCACTCTTCCGGTGCTCTTCTTTCATGGCCTCGAACTGAGCCTCGTGAATCTGCTCCAAAAGTGGAGTAATCACGGTCATCCTCAAACATATATCCCTGATCGGAGCTGCGACCGCCTTGCGGTTTAGAGAATCGGCCACCACATTGACCTTCCCCAGGTGATAAATGATCTCACAATCATAACCCTTCACCACATCCAACCACCGCCACTGCCTCATGTTCAGATTGTTGGATTAGTGTCTAAGACCGTAACTATATTTGGTATGTACTTGACCCGGTTGTGCATGGTCCTTTTGGGTTGCCTTCGCCAAAGCAACTTGATAGGATGATTTATGGAGAGAGAGAGAGAGAGAGAGAGAGAGAGAGCTTATTATGATGTATTAATATATTATATGAATAATATATTAAAGGAGAAATCATATTGTTTAATTAATATTAGTCAAGAATTAATAAGAATTAATTTTGTGGCTAAAAGACATTAATTAAATAAAGGGGACTAGAACTTGATGGGTTTTTGAGCATTCTAACACTTCCTAAGTGTACATGCAACCGTAATAACCTTGAATCTATGTTTTCTCTATATACATGCAAATTTCTTTTCAAGGTTATTTCCTAACTAGCATGGCATGGGGATTACATAGAACATAAAACTAGTAGAAATACATACCTTGTTGTTGCTTGGATTCCTTCAAGACTTTGTGAGCCTAGCACCCCAAATGTTGTGCCTCAAATGCTTCACACAACACCACAAGACTTGGAATAACTTGAGAGAATACTTCTAGCACTCAAAATCGGTTATGCCCTCTCTAGTAACACTAGGTCACGATTTTGCTAGCCATAGGGTTCCTTTTATAGTGTTGTCACAATTAGGGTTTACACATGAATGCCCTTAATTGTCATGACTCTTGATTTCTCATGACCCATGGGTTTGTAACTCCCATGGACTATCCATGGAGCTCCATATGGTTATAACCAAACCCATAAACCATGGATCATTAATCCACCATAAAAGAATTGATGATTGTCATAATCAACCCTATATATTTAATTAGTCTCACTTTGATCAAATTAATACTAGATTAATACTTGATCAATACTAATTAAATAATACTATTATTAATATATTAGAACTTATAATATATTAATAATCATAAGTGCCTTATTCTCTCATCTAGTCTATCCAAGTATTGCAATGCCATGCAACCCAAATGGACCATGCCGGGTCGGGTCAAGTGCATACCAAATAAAGTTATGGACTTAGACACTATATCCAACAGTCTCCCACTTGGATAAGTCTAATAACTATATTTGCAAATATGACTTCAAAATCCGACTAGCAATCGTAGCTCTTTCAAAGTCTCTCGGAACTGAGATGATGATGATACGCCATTTAAGATAAGTGATCATATAATCCTCTGTTCTCATGATATCAGCCGGACAAACACATGGAACATGGTCTTACTTATTGTCCAACATTTGTTTCTCGATCTCTGATTTGTTTCGACATAGTACTAAATTGAACACATCAATTAGGTTCTGACCGGGCCCGGTACATAAGTCAAAACCAAATCATCGAGGGGCCCATATATCGCTTCTATTTCTAGAAGGAACAGATAAACTTCGACTGATATGCTTGTACTAACTACTTGTTGAATTATTCACAAAGGCACGTTTTATGACATCGAGTTACCAATGCGTTTTCGTGCAATCAATGAATAACCAACTCATAGTCAACAACTCATATCTCTAGGTTTGAAGATTTATATGATATTACCGTCTCACGATCACTCGAGATAAATTCCATGAAGTGATGCAAGTGAACGTGGGTTGGATCCAATACTCAGCCCTTATGAGTACTCATGAATGTTGTAGCAACCATTGCATTGTCCAAAGCACTTTCAGACAAATCATACAAGCCAAATTCATGACAGTCTTAAATCAATACTTACTTCCAAAGTTTGACTGACTGTGGATGGTTTGAATAATAACATAATTATTCTGGAAGTAAAAACATGCAAAACTGAAACATAGTAAACAATCAACACAAGATAGTAACACCTTACTCATAAATAAATAACAACTTTTATTTATCATCAAATGTCAATTACATTTTACAAGTTTCAGGAATCTAATTATTGAAACTAATATCATCCTTCAGCCCAATGCGCCTCGCATGCTGTAAATACTTAACCCTGCTCAGTCCCTTCGTGAGGGGATCTGCCGGGTTCTCATCTGATGATACCCTCTTAGCCACGAGGAGTCCTTCTTCTATTCGATGTCTAATGAAATGGTATTTTCTGTCAATGTGCCTAGATCTCCCGTGATCTCTCAGTTCCTTAGCCAAAGCAACCGCACTTTCGCTGTCATAGAAAATTTCCATTGGCTCCTTTATAGCTGGTACAACTCCAAGGTCTCCGATGAAGTTCTTTAGCCATATCACCTCCTTAGCTGCTTCACTTGCTGCTATGTACTCTGATTCACAAGTAGAATCAGCTACTGTCTCCTGCTTGGAACTTTTCCAAGTAATTGCCCCTCCATTTAGGATAAAGACCCAGCCTGACTGAGAGCGGAAATTATCCCTATCAGTCTGGAAGCTAGCATCGCTATATCCTTCCACTCTCAAGTCATCACTGCCTCCGAGGGTAAGGACCAATCTTTAGTCCTCCGCAGATACTTGAGAATGTTCTTTACCGCTGTCCAGTGTGCTTTGCCAGGGTTCCCTTGATATCTACTGACCATGCTCAAAGCAAAAGCCACATCAGGGCGAGTACAAGTCATAGCATACATGATCGAGCCCACAGCGGAAGCATATGGTATATGACTCATCTCAGCTATCTCAACCTCTGTACTCGGACTCTGAGTCTTACTCAGCTTGGCATTACTCTGGACGGGTAATTCCCCTTTCTTGGATTCTTGCATGTTGAACCTCTTCAGCACCTTATCCAAGTAAGTACTTTGACTAAGTCCAATTAGTCTCTTACTCCTATCTCTCAATATCCTTATCCCTAGGATATAGGCAGCTTCCCCAAGGTCCTTCATAGCGAAACACTTCCCAAGCCAGGACTTAACCTCCTGCAAGGTTGGAACGTCGTTTCCTATGAGAAGTATGTCATCCACATACAACACCAAGAAGCTAACTATGCTCCCACTAGCCCTGACATACACACAAGACTCATCCTCACTCCTAGAAAAGCCAAACTCTTTGACTTTCTCATCAAAGCAAAGATTCCATCTGCGAGATGCTTGTTTCAATCCATAAATGGATTTATCAAGCTTACACACTCTATTAGGGTATCTTGTATCAACAAAACCCTCTGGTTGAGCCATGTAAACATCCTCAGCCAACTTTCCATTAAGGAAAGCGGTTTTGACATCCATTTGTCATATTTCATAATCATGAAATGCAGCTATAGCTAGCAAAACCCTAATAGACTTAATCTTCGCTACTGGTGAGAAGGTCTCATCATAGTCAACTCCCGGAGTTTGAGTAAAGCCCTTTGCAACCAGTCGCGCTTTGTAAGTATGTACCTTCCCATCCATGTCGGTCTTCTTCTTGAAGATCCATTTGCACCCAACTGTCTTACGACCTGGTACATTGTCAACCAAGTTCCAAACTTGATTGTCATACATGGACTGAATCTCGCTGTCCATAGCCTCCTTCCATTTAGCAGACTCAGGGCCTGCCATGGCTTCCCTGTAGTTATTAGGTTCATCCAAATCTATTAGTGTACTATCACTAATAAATGTATCACCTTCAGTGGTGATGTGATAACCATAATAAAAATCAGGTGTGTTCCTCACCCTAGTGGAACGTCTTGGAGGTACAGACTCATCTATCGGATCAACAGGAGTTTCCTCCTCAGGTTGGTTGATAGCATTTGAGGTTCCTTCACCACTTGACTCTTGAAGCTCTTCAAGGTCAATTTGCCTCCCACTGTCCCCTTGGCTTATTAATTCTCTCTCACGAAAGACTCCTCTTCTTGCTACAAAAACCACATTATCACTGGGTCTGTAGAAGAGGTAACCAAAGGATCTCTGTGGGTAGCCGATGAAAATACACCTCTCACTTCGAGGTTCAAGCTTATCATGAGTCTCACGCCTCACGAAAGCTTCACAACCCCAAATCTTGATGTGGTCCAAATTGGGAACTTTCCCAGTCCACATCTCGTGAGGTGTTTTGGCAACCTTTTTAGTAGGGACTAGATTAAGGATATGGGCGGCAGTCTCTAAGGCATACCCCCAAAAAGAGATTGGTAACGAAGCTCGACTCATCATGGAACGAACCATATCCAGCAAGGTTCGATTGCGCCTCTCAGCTACACCATTCAACTGTGGTGTTCTGGGAGGTGTCAATTGTGAGACAATCCCACATTCCTTAAGATAGTCAAGGAACTCAATGCTAAGATACTCTCCTCCCCGATCGGATCGGAGCATCTTGATGTTCCTGCCCAATTGATTCTCCACTTCCTGCTTAAACTCTTTGAACTTTTCAAAGGTTTCTAACTTATGCTTGATTAAGTAAATACATCAATATCTACTGTAATCATCAGTAAAAGTCACATAATAGCGATTAGCATCCCTTGTAGCAACTCTGAAGGGCCCACACACATCCGTGTGTACAAGGTCCAACAAACCTTCACCCCTATCACAAGTACCTGTGAAGGGTGACTTTGTCATTTTTCCAAGTAAACAAGACTCGCAACTATCATCTGACTTGAGGTCAAATGATTCCAAGACTCCAGCCTTTTGGAGTTGGCCTATGCGCTTCTTGTTAACATGTCCAAGACGACAATGCCACAAGGATGCTTTATCCAAGCTATCTGAAGAATCAATATACAACACATTATTTCCTAGATTATCTACAACATTCACGGCTTCATATACACCATCACAAGGTAATGCTTTAAAGTAAAATACATCATTGTAATAAACATTAATAGCACCATTTTTATTATCAAATGAAAATGAAAAACCTTGTTTGTACAAGCCATGAAAAGAAATAATATTTCTCGCCATTTCGGGCGAGTAACAACACTTATTCAAATCTAACATTAACCCATTATTAAGCAATAAAGAATAAACTCCTATCTTGGTAACAGGTGATGCTTTCCTGTTGCCCATGACTAAGTTTATCTTCCCGTGCTCCACTTGCTCACTTCTTCTTAGTGCCTGCAAATCAGTACAAATGTGAATACCACAACCTGTATCAAGCACCCAAGAATTAGCATTAGATGAGTTATTAGACAATATTGTGTAAATACCTGCATGGGTGGGTTTAACCTTCCCATCCTTTACATCTTGCAGATATTTAGGGCAGCTTCGCTTGAAGTGTCCCTTATCCTGGCAATAGAAGCACTGTGCTTCCTTTGGGTTTGAAGAAGGAGTAATGGGACCTTTCTTTGTCCCACTTGAAGAGGAACCATCAAGAGTCTTACCCTTGGTACCCTTCGAAGGGCTTTTCCTCTTCTTACCCTTTCCCTGCCCAATAGCCAGAACAGGGGCTGTTGAAGGAGTAGAAGTAGCAACCGCTTTACCCTTAAGGCCATTTTCAGCTGTCCTTAAGAGTCCTTGAAGTTTGCTAAGTGTGACTTCCTCCTTGTTCATATGATAAGTCATACGAAACTGATCATAACTTGGAGGTAAGGAATGGAGAATGATGTCAATCGCCATTTCCTCAGGAAAGTCAACATTTAGCTTCATCAACCGGTCAACGAACCTTTGCATCTTCTGCAAGTGACCGGTGATGGGTTCACCATCCTTCATCCTTGCGGTTATCATGGAGGAGATGATTTCATACTTTTCCTGACGCACGCTCTGATGGTACCTTTCCATCAGATCCAGGTGCATCTCATAGGGGTAGAAATCTTCATAGGATTTTTGAAGTTCAGGAGTCATGGTGGCCATCATGATGCATGCTACTTTAGTAGCATCCTTTTCATGTGCAACAAACTCCGCAAACTCTTCAGGAGTAGCAGTGGCTTCACTCACAACCTTAAGCTCCCTATCGAGGACATATTCTTTGTCCTCATAGCGGGTAATCATTCTGATGTTTCTGATCCACTCATTGAAATTGGATCCATCAAAGATGACCTTACCACACAAGTTCATAAGGGAAAAGGAGCCTGTTGGGTTTGAGCCAGAAGCATTGTTGGAAGACATCTGAAAGGAAAGAAAGACAAGTTTCATTAGATTAGGAATCCTTAATAATTCACCCAAATGAAATATTAAGGCTAGGATCCAACAAACTATTTATAGTTGCAAGAGGGATGCCGTAATCCATACTATAAAATATTTGAAGGTAGGTAAATGACGATTTACCAATTTCCACCATAAGAACGAAATATTTTATTATTAGGTTTTATTGGTTTTGAAACTCCTAGATCTTTTGAGATACATTGAACTTTTCAATGGCATGTTTGAATCTCGATTGTGCCCTCTCAAGTTTGTGACTGGGATGCCGAGGATCACAAACAAGGTGTGAATAACCATACAAATTGACTTGGTACCCTCAACAATATTACCTAATCGATGTGCCGGTTAACCACACACGCTCCACTGATCTATAATAAGGTCAAGTTACCCTTTGCCACTCTTACTAGTCCATGTTAGTGTGCCGGTTAACCACACACGCTCCACTAACGACTTGGTAAGGTACAAAGTGTAATTTTATGGGCTAGCACCAATTTCACATTTTCCTAAAGTAACTAAGATTGGGAATTTATAATGTACAGTTACTTTATAATTCATTATACTTTTAACGAGTATTTAAAGTCGTATCCTACCCGTTCGGCTAACGACCCTCCACCGATCAAGGAAGCGGTGGGTGAGAGTGGACACCCATTAAGTCACCATTTTATAGGCAACAACCTTATACCCCCCTTATAGACCGGCTTCGTGAATGAGGCCTACTAACGGTAAGAATGACATATTCTTATACATATCTATATAATAAAATTATAATAATAGTATAAGTGTTGATTTTTAAACCTTTTAAAAATCTAAGGTTTAATTTGGAATTAAAGTATTAAAGTGTAAGACTTTTCAAATTCCAAAACTTGAGGGCAAGATTTGAAACTATTCCAAGTCTCTTCAATTTGTAACTTATGAGTTTTAATGGTTCATAAAATGAAGACTCTTCATTTTATGAAACCTCTTTAGTTCTTTAATCATAATTAAAAGAAGTGACTTTTGGTTATCCATAACTTGAGGACAAGTTATGGACACCATCATAGCCATTAAGATCATGAATTAAACACACATGGAGGTTACACATAGTTCCTATGATCTTCTAAACTCATATGAACACAAATTCATGTCAAGCAATTTCAAGAAAATCATATAAACATATACAATACTTGAAAATTGATAAAAGTCATGTAAAATGGGTTAACATAATCATTATCATTTTGAAAAACAGATTTTACAAGTCCAAAACAGATTGGGATAATGATCTTAATCCATTTCCAGCAACAAAACTCGAAAAAACTGCCCAGCACGCTCCTACTCGCCGAGTGCATTATTCTACTCGTCGAGTAGGATGAATTTGTTCATGGACTCGGCGAGTCCTCCCCATGGACTTGGCGAGTCCAGTCGTCAGAGTGCAGAATTTTCGATTTTTAAGCAGTTTTGCAACAAGTATACAGAAAACAATCCTAGGCTCTGATACCACTGATGGGTTTTTGAGCATTCTAACACTTCCTAAGTGTACATGCAACCGTAATAACCTTGAATCTATGTTTTCTCTATATACATGCAAATTTCTTTTCAAGGTTATTTCCTAACTAGCATGGCATGGGGATTACATAGAACATAAAACTAGTAGAAATACATACCTTGTTGTTGCTTGGATTCCTTCAAGACTTTGTGAGCCTAGCACCCCAAATGTTGTGCCTCAAATGCTTCACACAACACCACAAGACTTGGAATAACTTGAGAGAATACTTCTAGCACTCAAAATCGGTTATGCCCTCTCTAGTAACACTAGGTCACGATTTTGCTAGCCATAGGGTTCCTTTTATAGTGTTGTCACAATTAGGGTTTACACATGAATGCCCTTAATTGTCATGACTCTTGATTTCTCATGACCCATGGGTTTGTAACTCCCATGGACTATCCATGGAGCTCCATATGGTTATAACCAAACCCATAAACCATGGATCATTAATCCACCATAAAAGAATTGATGATTGTCATAATCAACCCTATATATTTAATTAGTCTCACTTTGATCAACTTAATACTAGATTAATACTTGATCAATACTAATTAAATAATACGATTATTAATATATTAGAACTTATAATATATTAATAATCATAAGTGCCTTATTCTCTCATCTAGTCTATCCAAGTATTGCAATGCCATGCAACCCAAATGGACCATGCCGGGTCGGGTCAAGTACATACCAAATAAAGTTATGGACTTAGACACTATATCCAACAGAACTGTCAATTGTGCGATAGTTGAATATTGGGCTACTGGATTCCATAGAAGTTGGAGTGGACGAAATCTATGGGGAAACCCATTAGAATTCGTCCAAGGTTTCTAAGGAAGGAGTCCATGGGCTGCTTAGGGCCTAAGCAGTCAGATTAGGGTTTCCTAGTTCAAAACCATAATAGCCTCACTATATAAGGAACCCCTAAGGCCCAAAAAACGTGTGGATGTAATCCCTAAGGGATCTTAGTCTTTTTTGGTGCTCCTCCTCCCTCTCATAAGTCATTCTCTTGCTTATGGTGTTTGTAAGCCATTAGAGGAGTGACATTTGTGACTCTAAGCTCCAAGACAGGAAGATTCAAGCCATTCTTGTAAAGGTAATTATCTAGATCTGATCTTATATGATAATTTCGAAATATGTATGCTAGATCTAGGGTTTATAAGCTTTGGATGATTATTGCATGTTCATTAGACAAACTAGATCCAAAGCTTTAGGGTTTGCATGTACACCATAGGAATGATGTAGTGCTCATAACCCATCATAGATTTCGCTGATCCATCAGATACGTCAGGATCTTTTGATCCATGTAAATAGTACAACATACCCCATAGAGGTAATGCCACTAAATCTTGAGGTCGAAAACCACAGCCCCCAACTCCAAATCATGTGTCGGGTAATTCGACTCATGAAGCTTCAGCTGCCTCGAAGCATATGCTATCACGCGACCCATCTGCATCAATACTGCCCCCAAACCCGTGATCGACGCATCACAATAAACCACAAAATCCTCAACAACCTCCGACAGTGTCAAAATCGGTGCCTCACACAACCGCTGTCTCAAGGTCTCAAAAGTTGCCTGCTGCTCAGGCCTCCAGCGAAAGGTATCCGTCTTCTTTGTCAACCGAGTAAAAGAAACAACTATCATGGAGCAATCCTGGATGAATCTTTGATAATAACCTGCTAGACCAAGGAAACTTTGAATATCAGATGAAGAATACCATTATGGTTGACAAGGTGCCCCAGAAACTGCACCTCACGCAGCCCGATCTCATACTTGGAGAACTTTGTGAAAAGTCTCTCCCTCCTCAAAGTCTCCAACAGTTCCCTCAAGTGCTCCTCGTGCTGCTCTTGCTTCTTGGAATAAACCAAGATATCATCAATAAATACAATCACATATCGATCCAGCATCGGCATGCACACACGGTTCATGAGATCCATGAACGCGGCTGGAGCATTGGTGAGCCCACAAGGCATCACCATGAACTTGTAATGACCATAACGAGTCTGAAAAGCTATCTTCTGCACATCCACATCTCTAACCCTCATCTGATGATAACCCGATCTCAAATCAATCTTGGAGAACCAAGATGCACCCTGAAGCTTGTCGAACAGATCATCAATCCTTGGGAGCCGATAACGGTTCTTCAGCGTTACTTTATTCAGCTCCCGGTAGTCAATGCACATATGATAGGACCCATCATTCTTCTTCACAAACAAGATTGGTGCTCCCAATGGCTAAATGGTCGGTCGAATGAATCCCTTGTCTAACAGCTCCTGCAGTTATGTAGACAAGTCCTACATCTCGGGAGGATCCAACCGATACGGTGCTTTGGCTATCAGAGACGTACCTGGAACCAGATCAATCCTGAACTCCACCTGCCTCTTCGGAGGCACCCCAGGAAAATCCTCTGGAAATACATCTGGATAATCCTTCAAAATCCTGAACAACCCTGCTGAATATAACGCCTGGCCCTTGCTGCTGAACACAAATATGGCCCACTCTGAGCTTACTCTCCTTGAACCAATAATTCTCCCCCACCTGTGGTTCAAATCCGAACTAGCTGCTGCTCACAATCGATCACCGCCCCATTGGGTCTCAGCTAATCCATACCCACAATAACCTTGTTCCCACGCAAAGGGATGGAAACCAAATCAATCGGATACCTCTTGCTGAACATCTGAAGGATACAACCCCGATGAACCATCGCTACCCTGACAGATCTATCATCTGCAATCTCGACATCTAATGGATAATCTATCTCCCCCAGAGCTCCAGCTAACCTCTTGCTTAGCGCAAGCGATACAAAGGATCGGGTAGCCCCCGAATCAAACAATACCAAAGAAGAAGTATTGTTCACTAGGAACGATCCTAAGATAAAAAAACGTAAATATAAGCAAGCAATTCAATATAAACAAAAAGATAAGGAGAAGATACATACCCGTCACCACATCAGGTGTCGCGCGAGCCTCCTCGACTGTCAACTGGAAAGCCCTTCTCTTCACCACATGTGCATCCGCATTGCCGTATCGGCTGTCAGTGATCCGAAGAGTCATAGAAGCGGGTGCTGACACCGGCCCTGCCGCAACCAAACTCGGACATTAGGCCTTCTTTGTAGCCCCTCTGATTGCAATGAAAGAAAATCAGATCAGATCCTGGGTGGTGGTGGTAGCAGTACAATCCCTAGTATAATGACCCGTCCGGCCGCACATGAAGCAGCCCGAACCACCCACCCTGCACGGTCCCTCGTGCGTCCTGCCGCACTTCCCACAGCGGCTCCGACCGTGCTGACCTCTCAATCTCGAATCCTGAACCTTGGGCCTCTTGCCCGACCCCCCTGAATCCTGAGCCTGATCCGGCTTCCTCTTCCTTCCTATCTCAATAACAATCTCCTTCTCTTGGGATCCCACTCTCATATCCTCCAGTTTCTTGCAACTGGATCGACTCACAAAGTGTCGATCGCTCCTCAGCATCTCGTGATACCTCCCTTCTTCAGCTTCTCGTCCGCCACATAATGCGGAACCAAAAGTTCCCTCTCTCGAAACATCACAGTGATCTCAGCCACCGTCTCAGTAGTCTGGCGGAGATCCTGAAACTCTCACACCAACTGCTGCACCTCGATCACCGGTGAAAACTTAAACTTGAACCTCGTCGGTAAATCATCCCATGTCATCCTATCAATGGCCTCATCACCAACTGCGCCCCCAACCTCCTCCCACCAATCTGGTGCCCCGTCCTTTAGAGGATAGGAAGCAAGTCTGACATTTTCCCCCTTGGGACAACTGTTGCAGCGGAAAGCGTTAGCAATATCTATTAACCACCGCCGAATCGCTATCGGGTCCTTCTCCCTGGAGTAGTCTGGAGCCCCACATGCCTGGAACTCCCTGAAGGTCAATGAACGTGCTTCTACCAAGGCCATTATCTCAGAATGAAATGAGCTCAACAGCTCATCCAAGATCTCCATAATGCCCTCCTTGACCATACCAAAGATCACATGAGTCTACTCAAGAATGCAACGTGTAATCTCAGACGAAATAATCCCAGCACCAGAACTTCCAACCGGCCTCCCTTGTAGAGTCACCATACTAAAAATAGACCATATAAACCATCAAAATACGCATCAAAATATATCGAGGGATCAAAAACTCTAAAAGCTTCCTGGTTTCATCGTAACTCTCCTTGACTCGACTACGGATCCGCTGCTTCCTGTAGTACGGGCCCATACTACCTTCCACATCTATCTGTACTTTCCTCAAGGACTTCCTTGAATCTGCCAAGTCACTTTATATCCATACAATTAACCCTCGGCAAGATAAGGCTCCCAGCACTACATCTCTTCGTAGGTTTTCCTAGGGAAAACTCTACACCACTCTCCGCCATCCGCTACAAAAGGAACTCCCGCTAGCTTCCTCTAACTAGCTAACGAATACAATTACATATCACCAAAACCATATAATTCTTCGAATGAGAGGTCTCACACTACAACGGTTGGACTCAAACAAGATCTGCGCAATAGAGTTAAAACCTAACCTTCTAAAATTATTTAGTTTCCATAATATGTAAATTAGCATATTCGCTTACTAGTTAGCTGAAGCTAGTGAGAACTCCTAAAAAGCACAAAGCAAGCAACATTCGAGCATCAAGTAATCAAAACCAATTATAACCGAATCAGACCATCTTATCACTGACTAATCAGTAATAGCATGAAAGCCTACAAGCTCATACAATAGGCATACAAAGGCATATCTCCTAGCATTCTATCATGCATGTATTGTACAGATCCTTAGACCTAACTAGCATGTCATTCACAGAATCACAAATCAAATCATATCAGATAACATGTATGGGTATTTTGGTAAAACTTACTTGAGCTCGGTCGATTGCAAGCACCACACCCTTTCTTGTGTTAGAAAACCATTTTATTTACAAACATTTCTGTTTGAAATACTTTACCAAATCCTCAGTTTGAGTTCAGACACACCCGAGAGTATGTCTGAATCCCTCAAACAAGGGTTCTGATACCAACTTCTAATGTCCCAAAAATAAGATCCAAAAATTTCATTTTTAATTTTATAAAAACAATAACTCAAAACATTGTCATACAAACCAAGAAACCAAAGTATGTCACTACATCATATCATATCAGAGTAAATCTCAGAATGCGGAAAAAGGTGGTGTCTGCTCTACAATCATCTCGGGCTCTTCCATTTCGATCCTGAAGTACCTGAAACATAAACTGAAAAATGTAAGCCCGAAGCTTAGTCATTTCCCCAAAATAACACATACCATACATAAATAACCACATACTGGGCCCCCTACCCACATTGGGCCTCACCCGGTATTGAGTCCTACTCGGCCTCGGGCCCCGCTCGACATCGAGTCCCGGTAGGATTATAGATCTGTAATTCATGAGGTCCCGCCTGACATTGGGCCCCGCCTAGTACACATAATAAACATATAGCATATAATCATGCTAACACATGTGATAATCATAAAGCAATAGTATACAATACAGTCATCGGGCCTCGCCCGACATCGAGCCTCGCTCGGTATACATACCAGCACAAAACACATGCAAGAGTCATGCAGACATCTAACATCATATCATAAATAATCATTGGCCGGCATTGGTGCCTTCGACCCACCAAACCAAGTGAGGAAACTCACCTCAGATTGCTGAAACTCACAGATAAAACTCTGACTACCGGCCCGCTAAAATCCTCGCTCTATAATCACAAAATAACATCCAATTAATAATTGGATCCCAACTCACACAAAGAGTCCAAAATAGGGTAAAAGACCTTTTTACCCTTTCCCTAACTTCGCCCAAATCCAAGGCCTAATCCAACTGTCCAAAAAGCCCAAATTCCAAAATAATCACCCAAAGCCCAAATATGGCCTAATTTTCCAAATTGGGCCTAAATCCCTTCATGGGGCTTGAACGAAAAGAGTCCGATAAAATATCAACAACACAATAATAGAATTCTGATATCCCAACAAGGCCCAAGCCTACTAAAGTCCAACATGGGCCCATTTTCGAGAAGCCCACAATTCTGAAGCCCACTGTTGAGTACGCAGGGCGTACTCAGCTCGTACGCTGACCATACTCGCTTTGGGGCTTGTACACGCATCGTACCAGCTTATATGCCCAACGTACTCCCCAGCTTGGCCAACTTCCCTCATTCAGCTCTTAATCGATTCAAACTTCAACCCAACCCTCAAATATGACTTCTTTAAGGTGGTTTATCACGTAAAGTTGGCAACTTTACATACATGCATGGCTTAATGGGGTTCTAGACTTCAAAGATCTTAACAAATGACTTAACACATGCATGAGTCTATAAATACATTAAAGTTTGCATTTTTATGCATAAGGGACCCTCAAAACGACCAGATCTACAAGTTTTAGCTTCTACAACGGCCTTAGCTCATCAAGACCAACCAAAAGGGACCAAAATGACCATAAACAAGCTAAAGAGTAGATCAATGCAAAGAGTAGACAAGGTATGGACTTTATATCTCAAAAGTCACCAAATGATGGAGCTAAATCTGGATCTCTAAGCTCTCTACCAAGGAATGAGTCTTCAACTTCTTCTTCTACCACTTCAAGATGCACAAAACCCGCCAAAGTTCAAAACCAAGAATCAAAAGCACCACACAGAGGCAAAGGGACAAATTAGGGTTTTCCAAGGGTGGAGACTGGTCTAAAATGTCCAGGAGGTAGGTTATTTAAGCTTAAATAGGGCAGAAACCCTAAAAATTAGGGTTTGCCCCTGGCCAACGTACGCCTAGCGTACATGGTCGATGCCCACGATCATAATTCAGCTAGTACCCTATGGTACGCCCCGTGCACTAGCCACAAGGACCAAAATGCAATAGTTTTAAATAATAATGGTTTGAATATGAACATACCAAATCCAGTGTTACATAGTGAGTTTGTTTGGTGGTCAAACCAACAAATAAAGGGATAAAATAATAACAATAAAATACAAGTCACTGCTACTACGTACACTAAAGATTGTATGGAGTAAGCAGGGTCGGTCCACAGGTATACGAAACTTCTTATTTAGCCATGTTCTCACACATCATACAATCAAAGTTAAATGGGGGGGGGGGGGTTATGTATGACTTCAAATTAAACTTCATAAACAAACAAGATTAATACTAAAATTCAAAAAGTGAAAGACATTTCCGATTATGATTCCTATACATGTGTTATGTTGTAAAATGTAATGTAACCATAATTCATGTTCAATCTAGGTTGGTAATTTAGATATTAATAAGCTTTAATATCCAAGTTAACAAAAGTGTTTCATTCAAAATATGTTCTTCAAATAAAACTTCATTTGGTTGATTCAATTCAAATAAGCTCTTGCATCAAATCACTAAATGACATTAAGTTCTTGCAACAATTACCAACAATGTCGTACATTTCTCATAAGTTCAGGAGTATGAACATTTAATCTTTGATTACACTAGTTTTGATCTATTTACAACCAATCAAGTGCATGTTACCAACATCAAATCATAAAACATATACGAATTTCACAATTTGACTAACTAGATTGATAAGAACCCTAATTCCATTGATTAAGTGAAAAGAGGACTAATCAAACACATATTTTAAATATTACTAGATGATAAACATGAAATCAAGTGCAAATTACAATCTAACAACAAACACTTAAGAATCTGGAATCGGAAATGATAGAGAAGTTAGCCACATGGCTAAATCAAACTACAAATTCAACAAGTTTTGATCATAAAATCAACTTACAAAATGCAAATTAAAGTGTTTCCAAAGTGCTAAGTAGTGGTATGATCTCCCGAAATCGCCCTCTTGAAGTCCCACGTCGAAGTTATGTCAAAATGTGCCAGGAACCAAACATAAATAGGGAGTTACAAATTCAAAAATCAGTCAGATCACGTTACATGACACGTGTAAGATATGCCTTGCTATTAAACAACCGTGTAATGGCCCTGATGTGCTGAATTGCTTGCAATAACCTTGTTCCCACGCAAAGGGATGGGAACCAAATCAATCGGATACCGCTCGCTGAACATATGAAGGATACAACCCCGATGAACCGTCGCTACCCTGACAGATCTATCATCTGCAATCTCGACGTCTAATGGATAATTTAGCTCCCCCGGAGCTCCATCTAACCTCTTGCTAAGCGTAAGCGATACAAAGGATCGGGTATCCTCCGAATCAAACAATACCAAAGAAGAAGTATTGTTCACTTGGAACGATGCTAAGATAATAAAAAAACATAAAGATAAGCAAGCAATTCAATATAAATAAAAAGCTAAGGAGAAGATACATACCCGTCACCACATCAGGTACCGCACGAACCTCCTCGGTTGTTAACTGGAAAGCTCTGCTCTTCACCATAGGTGCATCCGCGTTGCCCTATCGGCTGTCAGTGATTCGGAGAGTCGTAGAAGAGGGTACTGACAACGGTCCTGCTGCAGCCAAACTCGGACATTAGGCCTTCTTTGTAGCCCCTCTGATTGCAATGAAAGAAAATCAGATCAGATCCTGGGTGGTGGTGGTAGCATTACAATCCTTGGTATAATGACCCGTCCGGCCCCAATTGAAGCAGCCCGAACCACCCACCCTGCACGGTCCCTCGTGCGTCCTGCCGCACTTCCCACAGCGACTCCAGCCCTGCTGACCTCTTGATCTAGAATCCTGAACCTTGGGCCTCTTGCCCGAACCCCCTGAATCCTGAGCCTGATCCAACTTCCTCTTCCTTCCCATCTCAATAACAATCTCCCTCTCTTGGGCTCTCACTATCATATCCTCCAGTGTCTTGCAACTGGATCGACTCATAAATTGCCGATCGATCCTCAACATCTCGTAATACCTCGCCTTTTTCAGCTTCTCGTCCGCCACATACTGCGGAACCAAAAGTGCCCTCTCCCGAAACATCACGATGATCTCAGCCACCATCTCAGTAGTCTGGCGGAGATCCTGAAACTCTCACACCAACTGCTGCAACTCGATCACCGGTGCAAACTCAAACCTTAATCTCGTCGGTAAATCATCCCATGTCATCCTATCAACTGCCTCGTCACCACCTGCGCGCCCAACCTCCTCCCACCAATCCCGTGCCCCGTCTTTTAGAAGATAGGAAGCAAGTATGACCATTTCCCCCTTGGGACAACTTTTGGAGCGGAAAGCGATAGCAACATCTGTTAACCACCGCCTAATCGCTATCGGGTCCTTCTCCCAGGAGTAGTCTGGAGCCCCACATGCCTGGAACTCCCTGAAGGTCAATGAACATGCTTCTACCAATGCCACTATCTCAGAATGAAATGAGCTCAACAGCTCATCCAAGATCTCCATAATGCCCTCCTTGACCGTACCAAAGATCACATGAGTCTACTCAAGAATGCAACGTGTAATCTCAGACGAAATAATCCCAGCACCAGAACTTCCAACTGACCTCCCTTGTAGAGTCACCATATTAAAATAGACCATATAAACCATCAGAATACGCATCAAAATATATCAAGGGATCAAAAACTCTAAAAGTTTGTTGTTTTCATCGTAACTCTCCTTGACTCGACTACGGATCCGCTGCTTCCTGTAGTACGGGCCCATACTACCTTCTACATCTATCCGTACTTACCTCAAGGATAGCCATGAATCTGCCAAGTCAGTTTATATCCATACAATTAACCCTCGGCAAGATAAGGCTGCCATCACTACATCTCTTCCTAGGTTTTCCTAGGGAAAACTCCACACCACTCTCCGCCATCAGCTACAAAAGGAACTCCCGCTAGCTTCCTCTAAGTAGCTCACGAATACAATTACATATCCCCAAAACCAGATAATTCTTCGAATAAGAGGTCTCACCCTACAACGGTTGGACTCAAACAACATCTGCGCAATAGAGTTAAAACCTAACCTTCTAAAATTATTTAGTTTCCATAATATGTAAATTAGCATATTCGCTTACTAGTTAGCTGAAGCTAGTGAGAACTCCTAAAAAGCACAAAGCAAGCAGCATTCGAGCATGAAGTAATCAAAACCAAGCATAACCGAATCAGGCCATCCTATCACTGACTAATCAGTACTAACATGCAAGTCTACAAGCTCATACAATAGGCATACAAAGGCATCTCTCCTAGCATTCTATCATGCAGGTATTGTACAGATCCTTAGACCTAACTAGCATGCCATTCACAGAATCACAAATCAAATCATATCAGATAACATGCATGGGTATTTTGGGAAAACTTATTTGAGCTCGGTCGATTGCATGCACCACACCTTTTCTTGTGTTAGAAAACCATTTTCTTTACAAACATTTCTTTTTGAAATACTTAACCAAATGCCCAGTTTGAGTTTAGACACATCTGAGAGTATGTCTGAATCCCTCAAACCAAGGTTCTGATACGAACTTGTAACGTCCCAAAAATAAGATCCAAAAATTTCATTTTTAATTTTATAAAAACAATAACTCAAAACATTATCATACAACCCAAAAGACCAAAGTATGTCACTACATCATATCATATCCGAGTAAATCTCAGAATGCGGAAAAAGGTGGTGTCTGCTCTGCAATCATCTCGAGGTCTTCCCTTTCAATCCTGAAGTACCTGAAACATAAACTGAAAACCGTAAGCCCGAAGCTTAGTCAGTTCCCCAAAATAACACATACCACACATAAATAACCACATACTAGGCCCCCTACCCACATTGGGCCTAGCCCGGTATCGAATCCTACTCGGCCTCGGGCCCCGCTCGACATCAAGTCCCGCTAGGATTATAGATCTGTCATTCATTAGGTCCCGCCTAACATTGGGCCCCTCCTAGTACACATAATAAACATATAGGATATAATCATGCTAACAGATGTGATAATCACAAAACAATAGTATACAATACAGTCATCGGGCCTCGCCCGACATCGAGCCTCGCTCGGTATACATACCAGCACAAAACACATGCAAGATGTCACACCCCAAAACCGGAATGGCGGAAACGTTCGGGGGCGGAGGACGTCATGTACAGTATCACAACAATGCATACTAGTAAACAGGCAACAACATCATCCATTGCATTAATAGTAATATTTTAATACAAGTGTGTTCTGTATAGTTTATAAGACACCAAAAATGAATAAATCAAAATAAGAGATGAGTCTTGAATGTGCTCCATCTTCTCTAAAACTTGGTCATCGGTACCTGTCTACTGGTGACCTGAGAATACAAGTTATTTTGAAAGCGTAGATCAGCATTAAAGCTGGTGAGTTCATAAGTATTTAGTGTCATTGTTTGTATAAGTTTGAAGAATGTACTTGTAAATGTTTGATGTAAAAGTTTGTAAGTATTTGATGTAAATGTTTGTAAACTTCCTAGAAAATCCTATATTTTCTACAAAAGTAGTATTTTACCAAGACTCAACTGTTCTTTATGTTTGTTCTTCTGTAAAAGTGTGAGTTTTCCCAGAGTATGACTATCATTACCAAAATATAGTTTCTCATTACCGTTTATGTGAGAAGATCACAGTGTGAATGAAATGGGAAAAATAAATATGTACTGTAGTTTTATCTAGGTAACTACCGATGTACTAACTACCTTTAAACTTGTTAGTTAATTAAGGTAAAATGTGATATGATTGTAACCATGCTTGATCGACTACTATAACACGACGTTTGAGACGTCGAAATGATATGACATTCGTCACCCGTAGACCTGCAGGTCCCACTGTAGCTAGCAGCAAGGTGTAGGAGGGTCAGTCCCGTATAGATCTATACACAAATTCATGCTCTCCCTCCAGGAGACTCTGGGTACAAAACGTGATGCAGCAGTATCTTGCCGAGCCATGAAGTAGTATCTCACATTAATGTTATAGTATTCTTGTATTTGTATAGTATGTACTAGTGTAGTGTATGTTCTCTCGTGTATAGCGTGTAGTATGTATTGTTTCTCGTTATAGTATGCTCTATCTGTTTCTCTTTATAGTGAGTATTGTTTCTCATTATAGTATTCTCTATCTGTTTCTCTTTATAGTGAGTATTGTTTCTCGTTATAGTATGTACTGACTCATGTATGAACTGACTCTTGTGTGTTTCATTGTTCTAGTAACAGTAACAGTGACTTCCTAAACTATACCTATTATAGTTTACTAGAATGTTGTTTGTATAAATGAACATGTTTGTATACCTTTGCTATCCAAAGGTATTGAACTGAATGACGAACTTTAAAGTCTATATACATACACATAATATATAACTAATATTCAAACGACCTTCGGACAAACAACTGATACCCTAAGTCCACAACCAAACAAGGAACAGGAAATAAGGCGAGTTATCAGTCCTAAGTCCTTTCAATCCTATTTATATAACTATATCTATATAGACATGATTTTTACAAAGCATAAGTTTAAAAGAGTTTAATAAGGATTTTTTCATATAAAAGAGTTTGTAAAACTATTTGAAGCAATTTGTTTGAAAACACAGTTTGAAGTATAAGAAATCTGTCTGTTTGATAGTTATTTATCACATGTGATTGATATAATAACTATAATGTTTGAACTTGTATCCCCCCATAAAAGAATTTAAAATCATTTAAAAGGTAAGTTAATGGGATATGAACTCACCTGCAGTGAGTGATACGAATGAAAGATCGATTTGTAGGATGCTAAGTGCCAAGTGAAGCCTTGAGCACAACGGATCCTAATAAGCATATAATGAACATATATGTATATAATTAGTGTTTATACTACTAATCATGTAAGGAAAAACCACCTTAGGACTTAGGAAACACTTGTATTGAAGTGCTAGAAGTACTAAGGATTGAATAAAAGGGGTGTATGGCCACCTAATGGTGTTTACGGCCAAGTGTTTACGGCCCTTTGAGTTTGCGACCATAGGGTTTACGACCCTATGAGTTTGTGGCCATAGGGTTTACGGCCCTATGAGTTTGTGGCCATATGGTTTACGGCCCTATGAGTTTGTGACCGTAAAGTCACGAAGTCTTATGCCAAAGAGATGATTTAAGGTCATACAAACATCATGGAGGTGTTCTAGACCCAATCCAAGCCTTAAGGAAGAGTTTATGTCCAACTAGAAGGCTTAACAAGGGTTTACGGCCAAGGGAGATGCTCCTGGCCGTAAACACTATTTGATCTTGAATATTGGATGATTTCAAGTAGCATAACTAGTAAGTAATACACATAGGAAGGTACTTACGAGTTTAGAAGCCTTTAGGGGTTTTTGAAGTCCAAGAACTTAGTAGGTGTTCTTGGTGTTCTTGGTGAAAATGAAGAACACTTGAAGATCAAACCCAAAAGATGAAGTTAATGGTTGAAATCCAAGGGTGATACTAGATAATGAGATGTATCAATGATTCAAGGGAAGAAACACTTACATTTTTGGAAGATAAAAATGAAGATCCTTATGATACTTGAGAGAGAAATCAAGTTCTTGAGGTTGAAATGGTGAATAATGTGGAAGAAATGATAGAATATCATGTTTATAACATGAGTTTACGGCCACCTTAAGTTTACGGCTGTAAACTCATATGGTGTGGCCGTAAACTCCACATGATGAAGTTTATGGCTTGCTTGGTGCAAAATGGACTCAAGCATATACTTCCTAACACTCATTTCTTGGATGTACTAGGCTTAAAACACTCTAATTGACTCTAAACAATGCTAGAAGATAGCAAAATGAGTCCAACCTTGATTGATTTGAACAACTATTCAAGATAGAAAATTAAGGTTGTCACATCATCCCCCCGTTAGAGAGAATTTCGTCCCGAAATTAGAGTTTAACAATTAAGCTATTACAAATAATTAAACGAAAAGATGAGGATATTTCAGTTTCATTTGATCCTCGCGCTCCCAAGTGAATTCAGGTCCTCGCTTGGCATTCCGGCAAACCTTCACTATCGGGATACGGCTTTGCTTCGTTTGCTTGACCTCTCGGTCCATGATCTCTACAGGTTCTTCCACGAAGTTGAGGCTCTCGTTGATATCGATCTCCTCGAGTGGGATTACAAGAGTCTCGTCAGACAGACACTTTTTCAAGTTCGAGACATGGAAAGTAGAATGTACGTTACTAAGGTCGTGAGGTAGTTTGAGTTTGAAGCTACAGGGCCGATTCTAGCGATAATCTCGAAAGGCCCTACGTATCTTGGATTTAGCTTTCCACGCTTTCCGAAGCATATCAAGCCCTTCCAGGGTGAGACCTTCAATAGAACACGGTCGCCCACCTGGAATTCCAACGGTTTCCTTCTCTTGTCTGCGTAGCTTTTCTGTCGGTCTCTAGAGGCTTTCAATCGTTCACGAATTTGAACGATCTTCTCTGTCGTTTCCTGAATGATCTCCGGACCTGTGAGAGTGCTGTCAAGAACTCGTCCTTTAGCTAACTGAGTGTCGCCCACCTCAGCCCAACACAGAGGGGATCTGCACTTACGACCATAGAGGGCTTCAAATGGAGCAGCCTTTATGCTCGTGTGATAACTATTGTTGTAGGAGAACTCGACAAGGGGTAAATGAGTATCCCATGCCTTCCCAAAGTCTATCACGCAAGCTTGCAACATATCTTCTAAAGTTTGGATAGTCCTCTCACTTTGTCCGTCGGTTTGCGGATGGTAGGCTGTACTCATGTCTAGCCTAGTTCCTAGGGAGCTTTGTAGCGACTGCCAGAACCTCGAAGTGAATATACTATCTCTATCTGAGATAATGGATATGGGAACACCATGCAGTCGTACTATTTCTCTAATGTATGTTCTAGTGACTTTCTCCATCTTGTCAGTCTCTTTGATAGGCAGGAAGTGTGCAGACTTTGTTAGCCTGTCTACGATCACCCATATGGTATCGAGACCATCAGTTTCCTTGGGAAACTTGGTTATGAAATCCATCGTGATCCACTCCCACTTCCATTCAGGTATCTCTAGTTGCTGAAGTACACCTGATGGTTTCTGGTATTCGACCTTAACCTTGGCGCAAGTAAGGCATTTACTCACGAAGGTTGCAATCTCTGCTTTCATATTAGGCCACCAGTATAACTTTTTAACATCCAGATACATCTTATCTGAACCTGGGTGGACGGAATATCTAGTGTTGTGGGTCATGACCAAGTCTTTGAAACCACCGTGTTTCGGTGTCCAGATCCGATCCATGAGATATAAGGCTCTGCCACCCTTGACTTCCAAGTTCTTATCCATCCCTCTCAGGGATTCACTCGCCACATTTTCAGGTTTCAAGGCTTCAAGCTGAGCCTCCTTAATTTGTGTGGACAAGTGTGAATGGATAGTCATAGTCAGAGATTTGACTCTACGACCAGAGTATTCTTTCCGACTTAGGGCATCAGCTACTACATTGGCCTTGCCGGGATGATAACGAATTTCGCATTCGTAATCACTGAGTAGCTCGAACCTCCGTCGTTGTCTCATGTTGAGCTCCTTCTGGTCGAAAATATTTTGTAGGCTTTTGTGGTCTGTGAAGATAGTGATTTTCGTACCGTACAGGTAGTGTCTCCAGATCTTCAGAGCAAACACTACTACTCCTAACTCAAGATCGTGTGTGGTGTAGTTGACTTCGTGTGTCTTCAGCTGTCTTGAGGCATAGGCGATGACCTTACCTCGTTGCATCAGAACACAGCCGAGCCCTTGATTGGATGCATCACAATAAACCACGAAGTCTTCTATCCCTTCTAGGAGGGATAGTATCGGTGCGGTGCATAAGGCTCGCTTCAGCGTTTGGAACGCTTTCTCTTGTTTTTCTTCCCAGTCAAAGGCCACGCCCTTCTGGGTCAATGTTGTTAGCGGTTTTGCAATCCGAGAGAAGTTCTGTATGAATCTGTGATAGTAGCCAGCGAGGTCTAGAAATTGACGAATTTCTGTAGGCATCTTCGGTGCTGACCAGTCCTCAATGGCTTTTATTTTGGAAGGGTCCACGTGTATTCCCTCTTTGCTAACCACGTAACCTAAGAATTCAACTCTTCGGATCCAAAATTCACATTTTGAGAACTTCGCGTAGAGCTTCTCTGATCGCAGTGTTTCTAAGACCTGTCGCAGATGTTGACTATGCTCCTCCTTACTACGAGAGTAGATAAGTATGTCATCGATGAAGACAATGACGAACTGATCCAAGTAAGGACGGCACACCCTATTCATTAAGTCCATGAATACTGTTGGCACATCGGTCAATCCGAACGACATCACTACAAACTCGTAGTGTCCATAACGAGTTCGGAAGGTTGTCTTCGGAACATCCTCCCCTAGCACTCGTAATTGGTGATACCCGGATCTCAGGTCGATTTTTGATAAGAAATTCGCCCCTTGTAGTTGGTCAAACAAATCGTCAATGCGAGGCAGATGGTAACGATTTTTGACGGTTAACTTGTTAAGTTCCCTGTAGTCGATGCACATACGGAACGATCCGTCTTTCTTCTTGACGAACAAGACCGGTGCTCCCCAGGGTGAGAAACTTGGTCTTATAAAGCCCTTGCTGACCAATTCGTTAAGTTGACTAGATAGCTCCTGCATCTCAGCTGGTGCTAGACGATAGGGCGATTTGGCTACTGGGGTAGCTCCTGGAACTAAGTCGATTCTCAACTCGACTTGACGCTGCGGAGGTAATCCTGGGAGTTCTTCTGGAAAGATGTCGGGAAAGTTGCATACCACTTGAATGTTCTTTAAGTCCTTCGCCTCTTGGCTCACATCGACAACATGAGCAAGGAATGCGCGATATTCCTTTCGCAAGAATTTCTGGGCTTGAATGCTCGAGATGAGGTGAAGGTTTGTGCCAGATTTGTCGCCGTAGATTACTAGAGTTTTGCTAGATGGCAGATTAAGGCGAACATCCTTTTCGTAACACATAATGTCGGCACGATGAGAACTCAACCAATCCATGCCGATTATGACGTCGAAACTTTTAATAGAGACCGACATGAGGTCGATTGGAAATGAATGGCTATATAGTGTTAGTGTACAACCTATGTATATGCAGCTAGTGCTCTCTGTCTTTCCATTAGCCATTTCTACAGTGAACGGTTCTTTAAGTGCTCGTGATTTTTGCTTAAGTAATCGAGCAAATTTCTGATTCACGAAACTCCTCTCCGCTCCACTATCAAACAGTATGCATGCATATGAGTTATCGAGGAGAAACGTACCAGTGACCACTGTGGGGTCGACAACTGCTTCCTCGTGACCTATAGCCAAAACTCTTCCCACTCTGCTGGCATTTCCTGCCTTCGGGCAGTTCCTCTTGTAGTGGCCCACCTCGCCACAACCGTAGCAAGCCTGGCCCACACCAGCGCCGGGGACTTGGGTGATTGGCCTTGCCGGAGACTTGCAGAAACGGGCAGTGTGCCCCTTCCTGTTTCAGTTAGAGCACTGCATTTCCCGGCAGGGTCCAGTGTGGTGGAAGTTGCATTTGTTGCACTTCGGCAAGCTTCCCGCGTACTGCTTTACCGGTGCAGCAGCGGCAGGTGCTATCGCAGCATGAACCGCCACGACCTGCTGCTTTTTGGCAGCTTTCTTCTTCTTCTTGTCATCCCAGAACTTCCGCTTGTTGTCGGTGGCTTTGGAGGGTTCTGAGATGGCTAGGGTTGTTGTTGTTGACGGGGTATGGATTCCATGATCGATGAGCCGCTGTGCCAACCGCTTGGCACTGTCGAAGGTAGTGGGGTGAGAAGCTAGTACGTTCCCTTGAAATGGAGTCACCAGCCCCCAGATAAACCTCTCTATCTTCTTTCCCTCATTAGGGATCATGGATGGACATAGGGCCACCAGATCGCTGAATCTGGCAGTGTAGGAGACTATGTCGGAACCCTTCATGGTTAGGCTCCAGAGCTCTTTCTCCAACTTCTGAACTTTGCCGCTCGGGCAGTATTCCTCGATCATAAGCTTCTTGAGAGCTTCCCAGCCCATGGCATTTGTCACTATAAGAGATAGTGACTTGACATGGCTATTCCACCATGTCAGGGCTCGGTCCGCGAAGGTGCAAGCAGCAAATTTTACCTTGCTTCCTTCCGGACAGGAACAGATCTCGAAGATCGATTCCGTCTTCTCGAACCATTGCGAGAGCGCAATGATTCCGCCAGTCCCATTGAGGGACCTGGGCTTGCAGTTTGTGAAGTCCTTATACGAGCACTCTCTAGAGCGCATTGGAGCTTCAACTATATTGGGAGGCACATTAGTCTCACTGCCACTAGAACCGGTTGAGGTGAATTGCGCTAGAGATGCCGTAACAGCCACATTCACAGCATCTTGAATAGCTACTGGATTGTATTGAGGAGGAGGAGGTGGAGTTTGATTCAGAGTTATCGGAGGATTGCGCCTCGTTGATCGACGTGGATGCATCTTGTAGCTATAAGTTTAAAAGATGAAGATATTGGTTAGTATTCAAATAGAGAGAATGATGAGGGTGAAACACGGACTAACTCTCCATAGCCCAACAAAACAGATGAAATTATGATTGAATAGAAATCTAGTACTAGAAAAAAAATGAAAGTATTTGGATAAAAGTTTCCATGAGGTTAGATATCTGCCAATAATACTAGTATTACAGATGTAACAAGTTCGGGAAAAATGACCTAGGAGTAGGTCTTACATCATACTAAGATAAGAAAATTTTGACAGAATAAAGACCTATTGACCGAAAGTTCAAGGTCTTAAGATAAACAAGAATTTACAAGGAAAAGTGCTACTTAGAGCATATCTAAGAAGGCTAATCCTTAGTTTAAAAGAAACTTTGAGCAGAGCGTTCCCTACTGGCGACGGGAACCCCTTGGGCGAACCCTTAAGTCATCCATATGACGCTCCAATTCAAGAAGGCGTCGCTCGTACACTCGCTGGCGCACGCGATGCTCTATGACTTCAGCCCTAGTCTTAGCTAGTGTTTGAAGTAGAGACTCATTGTCTCTTTTGTTCTGTCCTAGTGACACTGATTTTAGTATGAATGCAGGTATGTATACTTTGGTTAAATATTTTATTATTTAAAAGTATAAACTCTTGGTCAGAGTATTTTAATCCCGTTGTGTTTATAGTTGTATATCTTTTATGGGTTGATATACTCAATTCACTATAAACAAAGCTATGATACCAATCTGTCACACCCCAAAACCGGAACGGCGGAAACGTTTGGGGGCGGAGGACGTCATGTACACTATCACAACAATGCATAATAGTAAACAGGCAACAACATCATCCATTGCATTAATAGTAATATTTTAATACAAGTGTGTTCTGTATAGTTTATAAGACACAAAAAATGAATAAATCAAAATAAGAGATGAGTCTTGAATGTGCTCCATCTTCTCCAAAACCTGGTCATCGGTACCTGTCTACTGTTAACCTGAGAATACAAGTTATTTTGAAAGCGTAGATCAGCATTAAAGCTGGTGAGTTCATAAGTATTTAGTGTCATTGTTTGTATAATTTTGAAGAATGTACTTGTAAATGTTTGATGTAAAAGTTTGTAAGTATTTGATGTAAATGTTTGTAAACTTCCTAGAAAATCTTATATTTTCTACTAAAGTAGTCTTCTACCAAGACTCAACTGTTCTTTATGTTTATTCTTCTGTAAAAGTGTGAGTTTTCCCAAAGTATGACTATCATTACAAAAATATAGTTTCTCATTACCGTTTATGTGAGAAGATCACAATGTGAATGAAATGGGAAAAATAAAGATGTACTGTAGTTTTATCTAGGTAACTACCGATGTACTAACTACCTTTAAACTTGTTAGTTAATTAAGGTAAAATGTGATATGATTGTAACCATGCTTGATCGACTAGTATAACACGACGTTCGAGACGTCGAAATGATATGACATTTGTCACCCGTAGACGTACAGGTCCCACTGTAGCTAGCAGAAAGGTGTAGGAGGGTCAGTCCCGTATAGATCTATACACAAATTCACGCTCTCCCTCCAGGAGACTCTGGGTACAAAACATGACGCAGCAGTATCTTACCGAGCCATGAAGTAGTATCTCACATTAATGTTATAGTGTTCTTGTATTTGTATAGTATGTACTAGTGTAATGTATGTTCTCTCGTGTATAGTGTGCAGTATGTATTGCTTCTCGTTATAGTATGCTCTATCTGTTTCTCTTTATAGTGAGTATTGTTTCTCGTTATAGTATTCTCTATCTGTTTCTCTTTATAGTGAGTATTGTTTCTCGTTATAGTATGTACTGACTCATGTATGAACTGACTCTTGTGTGTTTCATTGTTCTAGGAATAGTAATAGTGACTTCCTAAACTATACCTATTATAGTTTACTAGAATGTTGTTTGTATAAATGAACATGTTTGTATACCTTTGCTATCCAAATGTATTGAACTGAATGACGAACTTTAAAGTCTATACACATACACATAATATATAACTAAGATTCAAACGACCTTCAGACAAACAACTGATACCCTAAGTCCACAACCAAACAAGGAACATGAAATAAGGCGAGTTATCAGTCCTAAGTCCTTTCAATCCTATTTATATAACTATATCTATATAGACATGATTTTTACAAAGCAAAATTTTAAAAGAGTTTAATCAGGAGTTTTGCATATAAAAGAGTTTGTAAAATATTTGAAGCAGTTTGTTTGAAAACACAGTTTGAAGTATAAGAAATCTGACTGTTTGAACTTGTATCCCCCCATAAAAGCATTTAAAATCATTTAAAAGGTAAGTTAAAGGGGTATGAGCTCACCTGCAGTGAGTGATACGAATGAAAGATCGATTTGTAGGATGCTAAGTGCCAAGTGAATCCTTAAGCACAACGGATCCTAATAAGCATATAATGAATATATATGTATATAATTAGTGTTTATACTACTAATCATGTAAGGAAAAACTACCTTAGGACTTAGGAAACACTTGTATTGAAGTGCTAGAAGTACTAAGGATTGCATAAAAGGGGTGTATGGCCACCTAATGGTGTTTACGGCCCTTTGAGTTTGCGGCCATAGGGTTTACGGCCCTATGAGTTTGCGACCGTAAACTCACGAAGTCTTATGCCAAAGAGGTGATTTAAGGTCATACAAACATCATGGAAGTGTTCTAGACCCAATCCAAGCCTTAAGGAAGAGTTTATGTCCAACTAGAAGGCTTAACAAGGGTTTACGGCGAAGGGAGATGCTCCTGGCCGTAAACACTATTTGATCTTGGATATTGGATGATTTCAAGTAGCATAACTAGTAAGTAATACACATAGGAAGGTACTTACGAGTTTAGAAGCCTTTAGGGGTGTTTGAAGTCCAAGAACTTAGTAGGTGTTCTTGGTGAAAATGAAGAACACTTGAAGATCAAACCTAAAAGATGAAGTTAATGGATGAAATCCAAGGGTGATACTAGATAATGAGATGTATCAATGATTCAAGGGAAGAAACACTTACATTTTTGGAAGATAAAAATGAAGATCCTTATGATACTTGAGAGAGAAATCAAGTTCTTGAGGTTGAAATGGTGAATAATGAGGAAGAAATGATAGAATATCATGTTTATAAGATGAGTTTACGGCCACCTTGAGTTTACGGCTGTAAACTCATATGGTGTGGCTGTAAACTCCACATGATGAAGTTTATGGCTTGCTTGGTGCACAATGGACTCAAGCAGATACTTCCTAACACTCATTTCTTGGATGTACTAGGCTTAAAACGCTCTAATTGACTCTAACCAATGCTACAAGATGGCAAAATGAGTCCAAGCTTGATTGATTTGAACAACTATTCAAGATATAAATTTCGGGTTGTCACACAAGAGTCACGTAGACATCTAGCATCATATCATAAATAATCATGTGCCGGCATTGGTGCCTTCGAACCACTAAACAAAGTGAGGAAACTCACCTCAGATTGCTGAAACTCACAGATAAAACTCTGACTGCCGGCCCGCTAAAATCCTCGCTCTATACTCACAAAATAACATCCAATTAATAATTGGATCCCGACTGACACTAAGAGTCCAAACTAGGGTAAAAGACCTTTTTACCCTTTCCCTAACTTGGCCCAAAGCCAAGGCCTAATCCAACTGTCCAAAAAGCCCAAATTCCAAAATAATTACCCAAAGCCCAAATATGGCCTAATTCTCCAAATTGGGCCTAAATCCCTTCATGGGCCTTTAACCAAAAGAGTCTGATAAAATATCAACAGCACAATAATAGAATTCTGATATCCCAACAAGGCCCAAGCCTACTAGAGTCCAACATGGGCCCATTTTCGAGAAGCCCACAATTCCGAAGCCCACAATTGAGTACGCAGGGCGTACTCAGCTCGTACGCTGAGAATACTCGCTTTGGGGCTTGTACGCGCATCGTACCAACTTATACGCCCAACCTACTCCCCAGCTTGGCCAACTTCCCTCATTCAGCTCTTAATCGATTAATACTTCAACCCAACACTCATATCTGAGTTCCTTAAGGTTGTTTATCACGTAAAGTTGGCAACTTTATGTGCCTGCATGGCTTAATGGGGCTCTAGAGATCAAAAGAGCTTAACAAATGACTTAACACATGCATGATTCCATAAATACCATAAAGTTTGCATTTTTATGCATAATGGACCCTCAAAATGACCAGATCTACAAGATTTAGCTTCTACAACAACTTTAGCTCATCAAGACCAACCAAAAGGGACCAAAATGACCATAAACAAGCTAAAGAGTATATCAATGCAAAGAGTAGACAAGGTATGGACTTTATATCTCAAAAGTCACCAAATGATGCAGCTAAATCTGGATCTCTGAGCTCTCCTCCAAGGAATGAGTCTTCAACTTCTTCTTCTACCACTTCAAGATGCACAAAACCCACCAAAGTTCAAAACCAAGGCTCAAAAGCACCACACAAAGGCAAAGGGACGAATTAGGATTTTCAAGGGGTGGAGGCTGGTCTAAAATGTCTAGGAGGTGGGTTAATGAAGCTTAAATAGGGCACAAACCCTAAAAATTAGGGTTTGCCCTTGGCCAACGTACGCCCAGCGTACATGGTCGATGCCCACGATCATAATTCAGCTAGTACGCCAAGCGTACCCTATGGTACGCCCCGTGCACTAGCCACAAGGACCAAAATGCAACAGTTTTAAATAATAATGGTTTGAATATGAACATACCAAATCCAGTGTTACATAGTGAGTTTGTTTAGTGGTCAGACCAACAAATAAAGGGATAGAATAATAACAATAAAATACAAGTCACTGCTACTACGTACACTAAAGATAGTATAGAGTAAGCAGGGTCGGTCCACAGGAATACGAAACTTCTTATTTATCCATGTTCTCACACATCATACAATCAATGTTAAAATGGGGGGGGGGGGTTATATATGACTTCAATTTAAACTTCATAAACAAACCAAGATTAATACTAAAACTCAAAAAGTGAAAGACATTTTCGATTCTGATTCCTATACATGTGTTATGTTGTAAAATGCAATGTAACTATAATTCATGTTCAATCTAGGTTGGTAATTTAGATATTAATAAGCTTTAATATCCAAGTTAACAAAAGTGTTTCATTCAAAATATGTTCTTCAACTAAAACTTCATTTGGTTGATTGATGTGAATATTTAATGCACTAGTTTTTTTATTTATAATTCCTAATTTATCGCATCTAAACCACACCTTACAGGCAGTGAACCCGATTGAGTATCGTATAGCTTTGTTAAGAAAGGGTTTCGAACACAAGGGGAATGGTAGTGAATTAATTTAGAATGTTTGATTATAGGTTACACAAAACACACAAAGGCAGTAAAGAAAGGGTTTATTAAATCTCAAACGAACAACTACATGGCAAATCTCGATAAACTGACAAAAAGACAAATCTCTTTAGGTACTTTGGTTTAGACAGACTACATCTTAAAATCATACATAATTGCACACACAGATTTATTTATTCATGTTCACCGATTTCTAAAATGATTAGGTTTATGTTCACTATTACTAATCCTTTAGCAAACAAGTCAATTCAACCAGTGATCAATTGATTAAACTAACATGTTTCCTAGTGTTCAGTTCGTAGCAAGCAAGACTTGTAATAATAGTTAATTAAATTTGTCAATTCAATCAACTTATGTGTGATTGGTCGTCAGATATACTCACACATTAACTTACTTATTTTCTAGTTAACCCTAGGTTCATGTTCACTAATACTAGGCATACAATCTTGTTTTCACAAAACTACATGATTCAAGCAATTAAGAATATGTTCATACAACTCAATAAACTTGATTATTAACAGAAAATAATTATCATTAATACATAAGGATCTTTTAACAAGCTCAACAAGATAAATTAAACACGAATAAAACAATCCAAATAGGAATTAATCCATAAATCGAGGTTTCATCTAATCATAAACACAAAGCAAAGGGTTTTAACACCCAAATCAGAAAGTAATTGCATATAGAATCATAATGGAATGCTAAACATGTTCACGTTAACAAACTACATGATTACCAACATGAATCTGCTCTCCAATCCTTCAGATCTTTGCTTTTGTCAGCTTAACGGCCTTCCGGCCGCCTTCTAGACCCTCAAAACGGCAACTATAAAGTTTTGTTGTTGCACAAGTCGAAGTGGAATATCATAGATGATGAAAATGGTGGAATAATATGGGGTATTTATAGTTTATGGATATGGAATTAATATGGAATATTAGAGTTGGATTGAAATAAGGAAACTAATGGTGGCTTAGGGATTAAGCAAATAAAAATAAGATAAGTGGTTCTTAGGGAATAAGTAACTTGGAGGGAATTTCCGTCCAGCTTTTATGCTTCATATTCAAGGCCGATTTTGGATAAGATAATTACCGAATTAGCAAAAAGGACCTCTCACATAAGTCGTAGGAAATTTCATCTACTTTCCAGAACATTTTGAATCTCGTCAATCGGACTTATGAGTCATCAGATATCCACCAAAACACAGAAGAGGGGTCAATCTGCCAACAATATCCTTTTTGCGTCTTTTCAGCTCCATTTTCCTCATTTTGCATTCCAGCTCCCATTTTAACTCTAATTGAATATTTCAAAGCATATTAAGTATCTTTTAGTTCTAAATAATAATAATAAAGGCTAAATATTAAGATATGATATATAAAAATATGTATAAAAATACACATATCATTGATTCAATTCAAATAAGCTATTGCATCAAATCACTAAATGAAATTAAGTTCTTGCAACAATTACCAACAATGTCCTACATTTCTCATAAGTTTAGGAGTATGAACATTTAATCTTTGATTACACTAATTTTGATCTATTTACAACCAATCAAGTGCATGTTACCAACATCAAATCATAAGACATATATGAATTTCACAATTTGACTAACTAGATTGATAAGAACCCTAATTCCATTGATCAAGTGAAAAGAGGACTAATCAAACACGTATTTAAGAAAAAATCAAATATTACTAGATGATAAACATGAAATCAAGTGCAAATTACATTCTAACAACAAACACTTAAGAATCTGGAATCGGAAATGATAGAGAAGTTAGCCACACATGGCTAAATCAAACTACAAATTCAATAAGTTTTGATCTTAAAATCAACTTACAAAATGCAAATTAAAGTGTTTTCAAAGTGCTAAGTAGTGGTATGATCTCCCAAAATCGCCCTCTTGAAGCCGCACGTCGAAGTTATGTCAAAATGTGCCAGGAACCAAAGATAAATAGGGAGTTACAAATTCAAAAATCAGTCAGATCACGTTACACGACGCGTGTAAGATATGCCTTGCTATTACACAACCGTGTAATGGCCCTGATGTGCTGAATTGCTTGCAAAATATGGCCGCGTAATGTATGCATTACCAAAGTGCGGGCCGTGTAACGTAGTATAAAATAGACAATTTCTGATTTGTTTTTCCATTTCTTCAATTTAACTCTGAAACTTCACCGAAAGCTTCCCTCAAACATCCTAAACATGCTCCATTCTTGAAATCACCCTGAAACATCCACAAAAATTGGTGAAATGCATAAAGATCCTCGATAATGTCCCTAAATGCGAAATGCATGAAAATTACACTAAAAATGCAATGTAATGCTATAAATAAACATGAAATTAACCTATGAAAAGGTGCAATTTATGCACCTAATAGAGTTCCCCCAAATTACCACCACACAAATATATAACAACATGCATATTGGGTCCATAGCTAACAGACTGGATTACCCCTAAGTCCACAACATGAGTCTGGTATGCCTTCCGGCCTAGAACTCATGTTTGGCTTACTCTCGAGCCTACATCATAAGTATGACTTGACTCTCAGGCCCACAACTTATTTCTGGCTTGCTCCCAGGTTTGTTGGCTTTCGCAAAAAGCAGCATCGCCTCAACCCAACCATACCATGTCGACATATACATAACAGATAACATATACCAGTAAACATATTATCATATGACCAATCAACAGACTCGTAGACAGATCTATAGATCACTATCACATAACAACGTCCTATATACTAGGACTCAATTATAACATATCAATACAACATAACAACATCCTTTAAATCAGGATACATGATTTAGTGGGCTGGCATTGGTGCCTTCGACCCAACAAGTACAGTGAGAAAAACTCACCTCGTAGTTTGAAAAATAGCTTATCATCACGCTGCTCTGAATACGAACTCTATCGATCAACTTATTAACAAACCGTGATCAAATCTCAGTCCATAGCTCAAAATACCCTTAGGTCAACCTTGGTCAAAGTGAATGGTCAAAATTAATAGTCAAAGTCAACCTAGCTAGTCGCCATGTCGTGGCCTCCTTGGCCACAAACCGACAAAACATGTAGATCTTGAACAAGTCACCATGCCGTGATAACCTTAACCACGTCATGGTGATGAGTCTGGGTAGCTTAAACCATTAGGTCATTTTCTACAACTACAAGAGCCCCAAAGCTCAGATCTGGTCCTTCCCAAGGTCTTGATGGGTAAAGTTTCTAATTTTATCCCTCAAACCCCTTCATAAGCCAATGTCCCAACCATAACCTTGAATGGTAACTTAATGCATCAAGACTCATATTAAGCACCCAGTCCTTAGAGTTGCACCTCTAAAGTTTCCATAAGGATTTCATACTTCTAACAGACCTTAAATATCCTGGCTTTATGGACTTGCATGCTCAATGCATGCCTTTTCCATTTCATGTAAAAAAATAGGGTTTAATGACCAAAACCCCATGCAAGACATCAAAACTTGATTATAATTTAGATCGAAGACACTAAATGTTCGATTTGACCTGGAGATTCATAAAGTTGTAAACTTTATGAGATCCCATTACTTAAATCCATCAAAACATCGAAAAGGGGGATAAAATCCAAAGATCCAACAACATGGTAAGAAAATTGTTGAATCTTGGACACTCACCAAGGTCCAGGAGATATGCTTGCTCGAGAAAGGATGCTTTCTAAGTAACCACCACACCAAGAGCTTCCTTCTCCTTCAAAAATCACCAAAAAGCACCAAGAATGAGATCACAACTTCAATGGAAACTAGGGTTATGGTTTTTGAGGTTAGGAGGAAGATGGAGGCTGAAACCCTAGCCTTAATGTTCTTTATATAAGGTCTAAAGCCCAAAATTAGGTTTTTCACTAAAACACCTGCCAGGTCATGGTGCGCCAAGACCAAGTCGTGGCGAGTTATTTAAAACCCGTGATCCAAAATGCTCTGCCACGTAGTGGTGATGCTCCACCACGTCGTGTCCACCCCAAATAAAGTTAATACATAAAAGTTGATTCATACCTGGACCGAATGTTACAATTCTCCCCGACTTGAATTAGACTTCGGCCTCGAAGTCTTCAACTACAAATAACTCAGGCTAATACTTTCGCATCTCTGCTTCGGGTTCCCAAGTCCATTCGGAACCCTTTTGATGCTGCCACTGGACCTTGACCAAAGATACCACCTTGTTGCCACTGGTCTCTCAACATAATTCAGGTGATCATCAACCTGAATTTCATTTAAAGGAGAAACTGCTGAATGATCGGCCACACATTTCCGAAGTTGAGAAACATGGAAGGTATTATGGATTTAACTGAGCTCCTCAGGCAACTCTGATGGTTTTTGAGCATTCTAACACTCCTATGGTTTAGATGCAACCCTAGAAACCTTGGATCTATGTTTTACTAAGATAAATGAAAATTTGCTTTTCAAGGTTCTTAACCTAACTAGCATGGCATGGGGAACTTTGAAACATAATAAGCTTGTAGAGTTACATACCTTTTAGTAGTGGTTGATTGCTGGGAGTTTGAGAGACTAGCACCAATAATGTGGACGCCTCAAATAGAAGTCACAAATCACCACAAACCTTGGAAACTTGATAGAATTGTAGAACACTTCTTGAAATCGGCGCACCCTTGTTCTCACACAGCAACTAGTGCAATTTCAAGTGCCAAGGACTCCTTTATATAGTGTGGTGCATTAGGGTTACATCCATGTAAACCCTAATACTCATGACCTTTCATTTCCATGAGATCCATGGGTTAAAGCTCCATGGACTATTCATGGACGTACCATGCAAACCTAGCCCATTCTAAATAAGCATTAGCCCACACTATATAAATACAAGAGTCCATATTTAATTAGTCACACTTTTGATCACCAAATTAATTCTAAATTAATTTTAGATCAATACTAATTAAATAATATGATTTCATATTAATATATTAGAACTTATAATATATTAATAAACCATAACTTATACTATTCTCAAAAGATTATCCATATAAATTGTTCGGGTGAAGTGCAACCCAAATGGACCATGCCGGGTCGGGTCAAGTACATCTCAAATATAGTTATGGACGTAGACACCTTATCCAACAGTCTCCCACTTGATTAAGTCTAATAACTATAGTTACAATTATGATTTCAGGAACCAACCTGCAATCGCAGCTCTAAAACACTGTTGAACTATGAAGCGCCATTTTAGATAAGGGATCATATAATCCTCTATTCTAGATATCAGCCGGACAAATACATGGAACAATGTCTTACTTATTGTCCAGTAGTTTGTTTCCCGATTTCTGATTTGTTTGACATAGAACTTAATTGAACACATCAATTTAGTTCTGACCGGGTCCGGTACATGGGTCATCACAAAATCATCGAGGGGCCCAGATATCGCTTCTAATCCAAGAAGGAACAGATAAACTTCGACTCATATGCTTGGTCTACTACTTGTTGAATTATACACAAAGGCACGTTTTATAACATCGAGTTATCAATGCGTTTTCGTACAATCAATGTATAACCAACTCATAGGCAACAACTCATATCTCTAGGTTTGAAGACTTATATGATATTACCGTCTCACGATCACTCGAGATAAATTCCATGAAGTGATACAAGTGAGCGTGGGTTGAATCCAATACTCAGAACTTATGAGCACTCATGAGTGTTGTAACAACACTTTGCTATGTCCAACATCTTAGACATCTACAACCAACTACATGACAGTTTTGATTCATATCTACTTCCAATATATGACCGACTGTGGAGAATTTGAATAATATGAAATACCATAACATAATTATTCTGGAAGTCAAAACATGCAAAATGAAATGATAGTAAACGATTGACAAAAGATAGCAACACTTTACTCATACATAAACAACAACTTTTATTCATCATCAAATGTCAATTACACTTTACAAATTTCAAAAACTATCTAATTTACAAAACTAATATCATCCTTTAGCCCTATGCGCTTTGCATGCTCAAGATGCTTAACCCTACTGAGTCCCTTTGTGAGGGGATCTGCTGGGTTCTCATCCGATGATACCCACTTTGCCACGAGGAGTCCTTCTTCTATTCGATGTCTGATGAAGTGATATTTTCTGTCAATGTGCCTGGATCTGCCATGATCTCTCGGTTCGTTGGCTAAGGCAACCGCACTATTGCTGTCACAGAAAATCTACATAGGCTCCTTTATAGTTGGTACAACTCCAAGATCTCTAATTAAGTTCTTTAGCCATATAGCCTCCTTTGCTGCCTCGCTTGCCGCTATATACTCTGATTCGCAAGTTGAATCAGCCACTATCTCCTGCTTGGAACTTTTCCAAGAAATTTCTCCTCCGTTTAAGGTAAAGACCCAGCCTGACTGAGAGCGGAAATTATCCTTATCAGTCTGAAAGCTAGAATCACTATACCCTACTACTCTCAAGTCATCACTCCCACCGAGGGTAAGGACCCAGTCCTTCGTCCTCCGCAGGTACTTGAGAATGTTCTTTACCACAGTCTAGTGGTCCGTGCCAGGATTCCCCTGATATCTGCTGACCATGCTCAATGCGAAGGCCACATCAGGACGAGTACAAGTCATAGCATACATGATCGAGCCAACAACGGAAGCATACGGAACTCAACTCATCTCTGCTATTTCATCCTCTGTACTCGGGCTCTGAGTCTTACTCAGTCTGGCGTTACTCTGGATCGGTAACTCACCTTTCTTGGAGTTCTACACGTTGAACCTTTTCAACACTTTTCCACATAGGTGCTTTGACTAAGTCCAATTAGTCTTTTACTCTTGTCTCTTAAAATCCTTATCCCTAGGATATAGGCAGCTTCTCCAAGGTCCTTCATAGCGAAACACTTCGCAAGCCAGGACTTCACTTCCTGCAGAGTTGGGATGTCATTTCCTATGAGTAGTATGTCATCCACATACAATACCAAAAAGCTAACTATACTACCACTACCCTTGACATATACACAGGACTCATCTTCGCTCCTCGAAAAGCCAAACTCTCTGACTTTCTCATCGAAACAAAGATTCCATCTGTGAGGTGCTTGTTTCAATCCGTAGATGGATTTCTCAAGCTTACACACTCTATTAGGGTACTCTGAGCTGACATAACCCTCTGGCTGACTCATATAAACATACTCAGCCAACCTTCCATTAAGGAAAGCGGTTTTGACATCCATTTGCCATATTTCATAGTCATGAAATGCAGCAATGGCTAGCATAACCCTAATATACTTAATTCTTGCTACTGGTGAAAAGGTCTCATCATAATCAACTCGCGGAGTTTGAGAAAAGCCCTTTGCAACCAGTCGCGCCTTATAAGTGTGTACATTACCATCCATATCGGTCTTCTTCTTGAAGATCTATTTGCACCCGACTGTCTTACGACCTGGTACATTGTCAACCAAGTTCCAAACTTGATTGTCATACATGAACTGTATCTCGCTGTCCATAGCCTCTTTCCATTTAGCAGCCTCAGGGCCTGCCATGGCTTCCGTGTAGCTGTTAGGTTCATCCAGACTTACCAGTGTGCTATCACTGATAAGTGTATCACCTTCTGCAGTAATATGGAAACCATAGTAATGCTCAGGTGGATTCCTAACTCTCGTGGAACGCTTCAGAGGTACAGACTCATCTGTCGGATCAACAGGAGTTTCCTCCTCAGGTTGATTGCTAGGGTTCGAGGTTCCTTCACCACTTGACTCTTGAATTTCTTCAAGGTCAATTTGCCTCCCACTGTTTCCTTGGCTTATGAATTCTCTCTCGCGAAAGACTCATCTCCTTGCTACAAAGACCACATTATCACTGGGTCTGTAGAAGAGGTAACCAAAGGATTTATGTGGGTAGCCGATGAAAATAAACCTCTCACTTCGCGGTTCGAGCTTATCGTGAGTCTCACGCCTCACAAAAGCCTCGCAACCCTAAATCTTGATGTGGTCCAGATTGGGAACTTTTCCAGTCCACATCTCGTGAGGTGTTTTGGCAACCTTTTTGGTAGGGACTAGATTAAGGATATGGGCGGCAGTCTATAAGGCATACCCCCAGAATGAGATTGGTAGCGAAGCTCGACTCATCATGGAACGAACCATATCCAACATGGTTTGATTGCACCTCTCAGCCACACCATTCAACTGTGGTGTGCTGGGAGGTGTCAATTGTGAGACAATCCCACATTCCTTAAGATAGTCAAGGAACTCTGTACTAATATACTTACCACCTCGATCGGATCAAATCATCTTAATGTTCCTTCCCAACTCATTCTCCACTTCCTGTTTAAACTCCTTGAACTTTTCAAAGGTTTCTGACTTATGCTTGATTATGTAGACATATCCATATCTACTAAAATCATCAGTAAAAGTCACATAGAAGCGGTTAGCATCTCTTGTGGCGGTTCTGAAGGGTCCACACACATTTATGTGTACAAGATCCAACAAGCCTTCACCCCTAGCACAAGTACCAATGAAGGGTGACTTTGTCATTTTTCCAAGTAAACAAGATTCACAACTATCATTTGACTTTAGGTCAAATGACTCCAAGACTCCATCCTTTTGGAGTTGGCCTATGCGTTTCTTGCTTACATGTCCAAGACGACAATGCCATAATGATGCTTTATGGAAGATAGTGGAAGAATCGATACACAACACATTATTTCCTAGGTTATCTACAACCGAAACAGTTTCATACACACCATCACAAGGTAATTCTTTAAAATAAAGAACATTATTAAAGAAAGCATTAATACCACCACATTCATTATCAAACGAAAAGGTAAAACCTTGTTTGTACAAACCATGAAAGGAAATAATATTTCTCGCCATTTCAGACGAGTAACAACATTTATTCAAATCTAATGTTAAGCCACTACTTAGCAACAAAGAGTAAACTCCAATCTTCCCAGCTCCACATGATCAAGTTTCCTATTTCCCATGATCAAGCTTATCTTCCCATGCTCCACATTCTTACTTCTTCTTAGTCCCTGCAAATAAGAACATATGTGAATACCACAACCTGTATCAAGGACCCAAGAATTAGAATAGGGTGAGTTATTAGACAATATAGTGTAAATACCTGCATGGTTAGGTTTCACTTTCCCATCCTTAACATCTTGCAGGTACTTCGGGCAGTTTCGCTTCCAGTGCGACTTTTCATGGCATTAGAAGCATTCAGCCTCTTTAGGGTTAGCAGAAGGAGTGACGAAACCTTTCTTGGTTCCACTTGAAGAGGATCCATCAAGGGACTTTCCCTTGGTACCCTTCCAAGGGCTCTTCCTCTTCTTTCCTTTGCCTTGCCCGATTTCCAAGACATGGGTCACGGTACGAGTAGGAGTAGTAACAACCGACTTACCTTTAAGACAACTTTTTGCGGTCTTCAAGAGTCCTTGAAGCTTGCTGAGTGTAAATTCCTCCTTGTTCATGTGTTATGTCTTTCGGAATTGATCATAACACGAAGGTAAGGAGTGCAAAATGATATCAATTGCCAACTCCTCTAGGAAGTTCACATTCAGTTTCAGCAAACGGTCAACATACCTTTGCATTTTCTGCATGTGGCCCGTGATGGGTTCACCATCCTTCATCCAGGTTGTTATCATGGAGGAGATGATTTCATACCGCTCTTGACGAGCACTCTGATGGTAGCGGTCCATCAAGTCCTGGTGCATCTCAAAAGGGTAAAAGTCCTCATAGGATTTTTGGAGCTCAGCTGTCATTGTGGCCAACATGATACATGCCACTTTGGTGGCATCTCTCTCATGTGCCTGGTATTCAGCGATCTCCTCAGGAGTAGCAGACGACTCATCAAGTTCCTTAAGCTCCTTGTGAAGGACATATTCTTTGTCCTCATACCGAGTGACCATCCTGATGTTTCTGATCCAATCCATAAAGTTGGATCCATCGAAGATGACTCTCCCACAAAGGTTCATGAGAGAGAAGGAGCTGGTAGGGTTTGAGCCAGAAGCAGCACCGTTGGAAGACATCTGAAAAGAAGAAAGACAAGTTTGGATAAGATATAAAGATAATCCTTAATAAGACACCTAAATGTAATATTAAGGCTAGGACCCAACAAAATATTTTATTACTTAGAAGAGGGATGCCGTAATCCAAGCTATAAAATATTTGAAGGTAGGTGAATGACGATTCACCAATTTCCACCATGAAAAACGAAATAAATTATTAGGTTTTAATTGGTTTTGAAACTCCTAGATTCTTTGAGATTCATTGAACTTTTCAATGGCATGTTTCAATCTCGAGTGTGCCCTTCAAGTTTTGTGACTGGGATGCCGAGGATCACAAAACAAGGTGTGAAGTAACGATGCAAATTACTTGGTACTCTTAATGTTTATCACTCAATCTGTAATGCCCGTGTTTCTAGCCTAGGCATTAATATTGATGTGATAGTCTAGGTTAACCTTTGTAACTCATTTTGAAGAAATGAAAAGGAATTATGTGAATATTATGTGAATTATGTGTTTTATGCTTAATTATTAGGGTTTAATTAATTAAGAATAAAAATGAGCGTCGAAAATAAATATTAGATAAAGCCGATATCTATTAAGAAACTTGTCGTGGGCGTGACAAGGATTACGGATATATAAAGAATACCGAAATCCGAGTTATAACGAAGAAGTTATGATCTGTCGAAGTTTCGCGACAAAACCGGCACGGTGCCGAATGTCGTAAAAAGTGAGTTTTTGATAAACTACTTTCTAGCCTTAGTGATCTAAACGAAACTCGTAGTGTTCATTAAACCGAGAGTAGGTATATAAAGAACGCCCAAATCTGACTTCGTATGAGGAAGTTATGATTTTTCGAAGTTTCAGCTTAGCAGTAGACAGCTAAAAACTCGAATTTTAGATCGAGTGATTTTTAGCCGATACGACCTAAATGAGAATCGAAGGTCTCGTTAATAGTAGCACAACGGTAAAAAGACAGACGAAAACGGACGTCGGATGAAGAAGTTATGAATTTTTAACGGATTTCCTGTCCCGGTCTGTTAAAAATAAAAATATAAAAATTAAATTCAGAATTAGCCGACGAAGTCTAAACGAAAGTTGTAGAGCGTAATTTTACCTACGCGCGCATATAAAGAACGTCAAAAACGGAGCTCGTATGCGAAAGTTATGGATTTTAGAAGTTTTGGCGCGAAAATCGGGAAAAATTGCCAAAACCGAGGAATTTCGCATAGGTGGACTTCGGCCACCTCACCCTCGCTTAGAATTTGCCACGTGTCCGAAACCGCTGATTCATCCAAAGCGGTCCACTGAAAATCCGACGCGTGCCCCTTTCCTCGTGTCCGAGCCTTCGCATGGTGCCACGGACCCCCCCTCCTCGGACCCGGACTTCGGTCCAATCAGAGGCTGCCAGCGAGGCCCTCGCATGCGCAGCCCATGTGACCTCTTCTCGCATCTGATGCCACCTAGAAGCTTTTCAGCCCTTGGATCAACAGCTTCGCCCCTATAAATAGGAGGGTGCGAGACCTCCCGGGTATATTTTGGAAATTTGCCACTTTTAGCCCCTTTTTTCATATTTCCTTCATTTTAACATCCCCCAAAGCCCCGGTATCAATTATAACCCCCAGAATATGCCACGAAGTGCCCGAGAAGCCCGAAAATTTATCTTTTCGGTTTCGAAGCCCGACCCTCGCAGAGTCCGGTTTCTGAATAAAACTCTCGGTTTTATTAGAAACGAACGTTTTAGGAAACGAATTGCTGCCCGATTATCATCAAATCATGTGAGTGTGTAGTTACTTTCCCTTTACACATAGATATGAAGTATTTACCTTAAAATACGTGCTATGTGTAAATATATTAATTGTTTATTTGAGGTGACTGCTGAATAGATGTTTTATACAAGTTTTAAACTGTATAAGTATTTTTATCTACAAATATGTTGGGTGAAACATGGGTAGATAGTTGATGTGTGATGAAATAAAATGATGAGAGGCCTCGACGTGATTGTGATCCAGTCATCTAGCGGAGTTTGGATGACGACCACAGACTTTTCTAGACAGTCCAGTGGGAACGCTGGCAGGCCCGCAATCTGTAGGTGTTAATGAACTTGGACGTTCATTCGATGTACTCCACCCCCCCCTCATGGTTGCCTTTAGGGCATGTATGGCTGAGGAAACCCCTTAGCAGTAGTGTCCATCCTGATGATATTCTTTAGGCTAGGTCCCTTGTGATAAGTGTTTACGAACGTAAAGTGAGGATAACGGGAACGGGTAATTAGGGTTATTGTTGATTGATGAACTTAATAAGTTTATTATTATTGTGGGTTGAAAACCCTATATGCTCACCAGGCTCCCAAGCCTGACCCACTCAACTTTTTATGTTACAGGTAGTGGACCCCGAGCATAGTCGGAGGACGATGAGAGATTTTTGGATTATAGGCCAGTAGTTGTAAATAACTGTTAAAAGGCTTATAATGTCTTGTTTATGCTTTTGATTTGTATCGGAACATGACATCCCGAGGTTTGATATATATGGAAAATATATACTTTCTTAAAGAAAGGTTTTGATAAACTTTTATCATGTTTTGTTTTGGGGACCAATTCCGCAACATCTTTTAAAAAGATTTCTCTGACTTTGTTTTAAAAGCATAAATTAAATCGGTCTTTTCTGGCCGAGAAATTAGGGGATGTCACAGTTGGTATCAGAGCATCAGTTTAAGCGAACTAAGAAATTGTAGGATTTCTAGACATAAACTTAGAATGCTAAGTGATGATTGTGAGATGAGTGTCTACCATATTTTAGACACGAGTACTAGTTTATTTTAGGAAAGATGCCTAAAATGCCCTTATGTGCTAAATGCTATATGTTTGCCATATGTGCCATTATTTGTTCGGATCTATGGTCTGTTGCCGACCGGATCTAGAAACTATATGTGTATAGGATTCTAAGCGTATGATTACGAGATTAGAACTAACATGTAAATGTTTCGGAGTGATAAGGGAATTTAAATACCTATCGAGGATAAAGACCTAAATTCGCCTTATTCGGTATATAGATTATAATGGCAAGAACTCGCAGTGGAGTTGAAAATGCAAATGGAAACAGGGATCAACAACCTCAACCTCAAGTAGTTGAGCGAGTACCTGTTGTAGGAGCTGCACCTGAGCCAATGACGATGGCTGGGGTACAAGCAATGATGCAGATGATGTTAGATCGCCAAATGGAGGAGACAAGGCGATTACTACAACAGAATAGGGAAGAAAATACGATACCTGTTAAACAGCCCAAATTGAATGAAGGGCAATCAGTAGGAGGGAACTACAGTGGGACTCTTGGTCAAGCCAACCCACCGATAGTTAGACAAAACAACCATGATGGAGGAGTTGATGGACGCGGGTGCAAATACAAAGATTTCATGGCATCTAAACCACCGTGTCTGTCTGGAAGTCCGACACCGGTGGAAGTCATGAATTGGATCTCCGAAATGGAGACGATGTTTGAAAGCGGTGAGTGCAGCAACAAACAAAAGACCGCACTTGCAATTCCTCTGTTAAAATCTGGTGTATTGAGCTGGTGGAAGTTACTAGCTGATTCCATGCCCAGGGGAGAAGCTAGCAAGATGTCTTGGGAAGACTTTGTGGTACAACTAAAATTGCAATACTGCTTTGAGCAGGATCTTCTGGAAATTAATATTGAGTTCCAGAATTTGAAGAAGGGAAAGATGAGCGTTACTGAATACGTTGCTAGTTTTACGGAAAAGATGAAGCTTGTTCCTTACCTAGTTCCAACTGAACTCTCTAAGGTTAACAACTTTTCCCTCGGATTACCAGCGGACTTTGGTCCGATGGTCAAGCAAGCAACCACTCTGAAAGCCGCCATATGGGCTGCTAAGAATGTTGAGGTTCAGATCAGAGAGAAGGGTCTGGAAAGGGCAGAAGTTGGTGAAAAGAGAAAATTTGAAGGAACTTCAGGTTCCAACAAGAAAAGCAAATTTTCTAAGTCTAAGAAATTTGGAGGAGGAGGAGGTGAAGTGAAATGGTGTGAGAAGTGCAAGAAAAAGCACTCTGGGAAATGTAGTGAGGGGGTGACTTGCTACAAATGTGGAAAGACTGGGCATTATGCCAACATGTGTCCGTCCGACAAGAGGGTATGTTTTGAGTGCCATGAAGAAGGGCATATTTTTAAAGACTGTCCAAAGAGGAAGGATGCAACAAAGCCCAATCTTCCACCAAAATCGAAGGCGAGAGCCTTTCAGATGACACTTGAAGCTGCAAAAGAAGAAGTCGATGTCGCTTCAGGTACCTTTCTCGTAAATGAATTGTCTGCCCAAATTTTGTTTGATTCTGGAGCCAATTACTCCTTTATTTCGCATGAATTTGGTAGAAAACTAGCTTTGTCTGTTGATGGACTAGTTAATGCTTTATCAGTCGAAATTGCTAGTGGCAAGTTTGTACTTGTTAGCCATCGTATGAAAAACATCCTCATTGACTTGGATGGGCATAAGTTCCACGATGAATTATTGCCTATCGAGTTAAATGGTTTCGACATAGTTTTAGGAATGGATTGGCTTAGCACCAATGATGCCGAAATATTGTGTAGGCAGAAGATAGTAAAAGTAAACCCGCCAGGGAAAGAGTCGTTTATGGTATATGGAGACAAACGCAGAGTAAATTCTGGAATCATTTCCCTAATGAAAGCCAGAAAGTGTTTGGCCAAGGGATGTACATCATATCTAGCGTTCGTGATCGATGGTCAGAAGGAAAAGAAGGAGGTGCAGAATATTCCGGTGGTGTGTGATTATCCGAATGTCTTTCCCGAAGATCTTCCCGGATTGCCCCTGATCGACAAGTAGAATTTCGTATCGACTTGTTACCAGGAACGACGCCGATAGCCAAAGCACCGTATCGATTAGCACCAACCGAAATGAAAGAACTTATGACACAACTTCAGGAGTTATTGGACAAAGGTTTCATTCGACCTAGTTCATCACCCTGGAGAGCCCCTGTGTTATTTGTAAAGAAGAAAGACGGGAGCATGAGAATGTGCATCGATTACAGCGAGCTGAATAAAGCGACAATAAAGAACAAGTATCCGTTGCCGAGGATCGATGACCTGTTCGATCAGTTGCAAGGTTCGAGCTATTTCTCGAAGATCGATCTTAGGTCAGGATACCATCAACTAAAGGTGAGAGAGCAGGATATCGAAAAGACTGCGTTCAGAACAATATATGGACACTATGAATTTTTGGTTATGTCGTTCGGACTAACCAATGCCCCAGCAGCTTTCATGGATTTGATGAACAGGGTTTGTAAACCATACCTTGATAAATCCGTGATAGTATTCATAGACGATATCTTGATTTATTCGAAAAGCAAGCAGGAGCATGAGAAGCATCTGCAGGAAGTGGTAGAAGTTCTGAAAAAGGAGAAGCTGTATGCAAAGTTCTCTAAATGTGAATTTTGGATTCAAGAACCCCTTAGCAGTAGTGTCCATCCCGATGATATTCTTTAGGCTAGGTCCCTTGTGATAAGTGTTTAGGGACGTAAAGTGAGGATAACGGGAACGGGTAATCAGGGTTATTGTTGATTGATGAACTTAATAAGTTTATTATTATTGTGGGTTGAAAACCCTATATGCTCACCAGGCTCCCAAGCCTGACCCACTCAGCTTTTTATGTTACAGGTAGTGGACCCCGAGCATAGTCGGAGGACGATGAGAGATTTTTGGATTATAGGCCAGTAGTTGTAAATAACTGTTGAACGGCTTATAATGTCTTGTTTATGCTTTTGATCTGTATCGGAACATGACATCCTGAGGTTTGATATATATGGAAAATATATACTTTCTTAAAGAAAGGTTTTGATAAACTTTTATCATGTTTTGTTTTGGGAACCAATTTCGCAACATCTTTTAAAAAGATTTCTCTGACTTTGTTTTAAAAGCATAAATTAAATCGGTCTTTTCTGGCCGAGAAATTAGGGGATGTCACACAATCGATGTGCCGGTTAACCGCACACGCCCCACTGACCTATGATAAACCTTAAGCCACCCTTTTCCTACCTTGTTAAGTCGAGGTTAGTGTGTCGGTTAACCACACACGCTCCACTAACGACTTAATCAAAGTGCAAAGTGTAATTTCATGGGTTAGCACCTTATTCACATTTCCCTAAAGTAACTAAGATTGGGAATTTATAAAACATTTAGTTACTTTACATTCATCATACTTTTAATGAGGATTAAAGTCATTGTCCTACCCGTTCGACTAACGACCTTCCACCAGTCAAGGAAGCGGTGGGTGAGAGTGGACACCCATTAAGCTGCCATTTTATAGGCAACAACCTTATACCCCCTTATAGACCGGCTTCGTGAATGAGGCCTACTAACGGTAAAACGACTTGTTCTTATACATATATATATATATATATATATATATATATATATATATATATATATATATATATATATATATATATATATATTATTAACTTATAATAGTATAAAGTATAAGGGTTGAATTTTAACTTTTAAAATTCTAGGGGTTGGAACTAAAGTTTACTAAAATGTGTGAGACTTTACATGTTCCAAAACTTGAGGACACGTTTTGTAACTTTCAAAACTTTTCATCTTTCATAACTTATGAGTTAATGGTTTATTAAAATGAGAGACTTTTTATTTTATGTAACCTATGTGTTTCTTTAATGGACTTTAAAAGAGTGACTTTTGGTAATCCATAACTTGAGGACAAATTATGGATTCCATTAAAACACATAATGATCAAAAATTAAACTAACAAGCAAGTTGCAAATAATTCCTATGATCTTCTAAACTCATAAGTGTATGAATATTCATATCAACAATTTCAAAGTTCATAAAAAACACCTATAGGACTTGAAATTTTGATAATAGCTATTGAAATTGGATTAGCATAACCATTACACCATCTAAAACAAGTTTTATAAGACCAAAACAGTTTAGGGTAAAGTTCCTAGTCCATTTCCAGCAGCAAAACTCGAAAATATGCACTCTGGGCATTCTTCTCGTCGAGTGCATGAACCTACTCGACGAGTAGGATGATTTTAGGCATGGACTCGTCTAGTCCCCTCATGGACTCGACGAGTTCCTTCAGCAGCATGCAAAATTTTTAACTTTTTTTTCAACAATTTGCATCAAGTATCAAGAAAACAAACCTGGCTTTGATACCACTGATGGGTTTTGAGCATTCTAACACTCCAATGGTGTACACGCAACCCTAGAAACCTTGGATCTATGTTTTACTAAGATACATGCAAATTTGCTTTTCAAGGTTCTTAACCTAACTAGCATGGCATGGGGAACTTTGAAACATAATAAGCTAGTAGAGTTACATACCTTTTAGTAGTGGTTGATTGCTAGGAGTTTGAGAGCCTAGCACCAATAATGTGGATGCCTCAAATGGAAGTCACAAATCACCACAAACCTTGGAAACTTGAGAGAATGGTAGAACACTTCTTGAAATCGGCCCACCCTTGTTCTCACACAACAACTTGTGAAATTTCAAGTGCCAAGGACTCCTTTATATAGTGTGGTGGATTAGGGTTACATCCATGTAAACCCTAATACCAATGACCTTTCATTTCCTTGAGATCCATGGGTTAAAGCTCCATGGACTATCCGTGGACTTACCATGCAAGCCTAGCCCATTCTAAATAAGCATTAGCCCACACTATTTAATTAGTCACACTTTTGATCACCAAATTAATTCTAAATTAATTTTAGATCAATACTAATTAAATAATATGATTTCATATTAATATATTAGAACTTATAATATATTAATAAATCATAAATTATACTATTCTCAAAAGATTATCCATATAAATTGTTCGGGTGAAGTGCAACCCAAATGTACCATGTCGGGTCGGGTCAAGTACATCTCAAATATAGTTATGGACTTAGACACCTTATCCAATACACTCCAACCGATAAGCTACCCTGCTAACCCTAGTAATCACTTAAAATGGCCCAATATACCGAGGTCCCAACTTGACTATCTTCCTGAAGCGTATTACACCCTTCCAGGGTGATACCTTCAATAGAACCATATCACCGACCTGGAACTCCAATTCCGATCAGCGTCTGTCATCATAACTCTTCTGCCGAATCTGAGCTATCCGTGACCTCTGTCTGATATGCTGAATAAGCTTTGTCATTTGAAGGACCACCTCGGTCCTTCCAACGACCCTGTAACCAAACTATCCCTACCAGACAGGGGTATGACACTTCCTCCCGTAGAGAAGCTCAAACATCAGAGCACGGATACTAGAGTGATAGTTTTTTTGTAAGAAAACTCGGATAGGGGAAGGTAGGAGTCCCAAATCCCACCGAAATCGATCACATAGGCTCGCAACATATCCTCGCGTGTTTGAATGGTCCTCTCCCTCTACCATCAGTCTGCAAATGTTAAGCAGTGCTAAAGTTCAACCTCGTACCTAGTTCCTCATGGAACCTCTGCCAAAACCACGAAGTGAACCAAACATCTCGATCGAATACAATGGAAACTGGAACACCGTGCCTAGTGACAATCTCGCGCACATAAACGTCAGCCAATTTCACGGCCGATGAGCTCTCCCGGATAGCTAAGAAGTGGGAAATTTTGGTTAGACGATCCACTATTACCCAAATCGCATCAAACCCCTTAGCCTTCTGAGGTAACTTGGTGATAAAATCCATAGTGATCTGCTCCTATTTCCACATGGGAACCTCCAAAGGCTGAAGCTTTCCATGTGGCCTCTAGTGCTCGGCTTTGACCATCCAACAGGTCACGCACCTCTCAACATACCAGGCTATCTCCCTCTTCTTGCACGACCACCAGTAACCGAGTCGCAAATCCAGATACATCTTGGTGGGTCCAGGGTGTATCAAAAATCTAGACTTGTGTCCCTCCTATAGCACAGTCTTCCTGATCCCACCAAAGTATGCTGCCCAAACGCGAACGCAACGGGTCAACAATCGTCTGTGATATGTTCCTACTTCCATTTCTCTTTCTTGAATCCCTCAGCCTAAGCCTCTCTAATCAAATCCAGTAATGGCGAACCAATAGACACCCAGAACTGGCTGACTTGCAGCTCAAAGCATCAACGACTACATTTGCTTTCCCCAGGTGGTACAGAATTTCAAAGTCATAATTCTTGACCCCATCAAGCCACATATGCTGTCTCATGTTCAGATTCGGCTGATCGATGAGATATCTCAAACTCTTGTGATCCATGTAGATGGTACACCAGACCCCATATTAATAATGTCGCCAAATCTTGAGAGCAAATACCACCGCTCCCAACTACAAATCATGTGTCGGATATCAAACCTCATACGGATTCAGTTGTTTAGAAGCATACACAATAACTCTCCCTCGCTGCATAAGAACGGCTCCTAAACTGATGATGGATGCATCACAATACACGACAAAATCCTCAACACCCTCAGGGAGAGTGAACACTGGGGCCTCACATAATTTCTGTCTCAAAGTCTCGAATGCAGCTTGCTGCTCAAACCCCCAACAAAAATCCACGCCCTTCCTCGTTAGACGAGTGAGTGGTACAACAACCTTGGACAAATCCTTAATGAATCTTCGGTAATACCCTTCTAATCCAAAGAAACTTATGATCTCCAAGGGAGACTTCCGAACCTCCCATTGCATAACAACCTCAATCTTGGCCGGGTCGACCAGAATCCCATTCTGGTTAATGAGGTGTCCTAAGAACTGGACCTCCTGTAACCGAAACACAATGACATATCAATCGAGCATCAACTTGCCTACAAGATTCATTAAATCCATAAAAGCCACATGCATGTTGGTAATCCTGAACGGCATCACCATGAATTCGTAATGACCATAATGAGTCTGAAACGCGGTCTTCTCCATGTCCTCCTCTCTGATGCTCATATGGTGATACCGTGACCTCAAATCGATCTTGGAGAACCAAGATTCCCCCTGCAACTGAAATAATAGGTCATCGCTCTGTGGAAGTGCGTAACGGTTCTTCACCGTTAACTTGTTCAACTCCTGCTAATCAATGCACATCTGGTGTGAACCATCCTTCTTCTTTACAAAAAAAATCAGTGCTCCCCACAACGAACTGCTTGGCCTAATAAACTGTTTGCCCAATAGCTCCTAAAGATGAGAGGATAACTCTTGCATATATGGTGGTACCAATCGGTATGACGCCTTAGAAATCGGAGCCGCATTTGGTATCAAATCAATCCTGAACTCAACTAACCTCTCAGGAGGCACACTAGGTAACTCCTTCGGGAACACATCAGCAAACTCTATAACAACAGGCACATCCGAAACTGAACCCTCCTTCCTGAACCGAGTATCGACCACATATGCCAGATAACCTAAACATCCATGATGAATATACTAGCTAGCCCTAGCAGCAGAACAAAAGCCTGATCCAACCCTGGTACCCTCTCCATAAATAATCAATTCTACACCACTTGGGGTTCAAACTACCACTCGTTGACCCTCAAAGTCAATCATCGCACCAAACCTGCTCAACCAGTCCGTCCTTACTATCACATATGTTGGATTAGGTGTCTAAGCCCATAACTATAATTGTTATGTACTTGACCCGAGAGTGGCATGGTCCATTTGGGTTACATATCACCACGACAATTTGATAGGATGGACTTTTGAGAAGAGGTTATTTATAATTTATTAATATATTATAAGTTCTAATATATTAATATGAAATCATATTATTTAAATAGTATTGATCAAGAATTAATTTGGAATTGATTTTGTGATCAAAAGAGACTAATTAAATATATGGGGATTGATTTGGTAAATCAATGATTCTTATAGTGTGGGCCAATTGTTATTTAGGATGGGCTAAACCAATATGATAGTCCATGGATAGTCCATGGAGGTTTAAACCATGGATCCTAAGTAATATGAAAGGTCATGGGCATTAGGGTTTACATGGATGTAACCCTAATCTTGCCAAACTATATAAGAAGCCCTTAGGATCCAAAATCGTGTACTAGAGGTTCTAAGAGTTCATGAGCCGATTTTGAGAGTAAGAATATTCTCTCAAAAGTCATCCTTTGTCCAAAGGTGTGTTGTGAACCATTTGAGGTGTCACACTTGTGACATTAAGTTCTTAAAGGCCAAAACTACAAGCTACAACAAAGAGGTAATTCTATAACTCAATTCTATAACTCACTCGGTGACTCGCCGAGTCTCCTCATAAAATGGCCAACTCGACGGGTCCAGTTCATGTACTCGCCGAGTTGGTGCTCCAGTGGGCAGATTGTCGACTTTTGGCTAGACATTCGATTAGGATCATTACCCCAAACTGTGTTTTGAACCATGAAATGTGTTTTTCCATATGGTAATGATCATGCTTGTCCAATTAAAAGATAATTGCCATAGTTTCAAGATTTGTAATAGTTTATATGATAGACTAATTTCTTGTAAATAGTTGATGTGAATTATCTTGACTTATGAGTTTAATCTAGATCATGGAAAAATTATTTGATGGTTTATGTTAATTAAAATATTTGTTCTAAATGCCATTTATGTATTTCATAACCTGTCCTCAAGTTACAGAAAATGAAGAGTTTTTCATAAATGTTTTTTTTCATGAACTCCATAACGTGTCCTCAAGTTATGGAATTTCAAGAGTCTCCTTTTAAAAGTCATTTTTAAATGTTTTTAAAGTCTTGCATAACTTGTCCTCAAGTTATGGAGCTTGAAAAGTTTTTCATAAAAACCATATTACACTCATCGGTTATGGAAACCAAAAGTTTTGACAAGTATCAAAACTTGCCCTCAAGTTTTGGAATTTGTAAAGTTTCACTTTTGAATACTTTAGTTCAAAACCCTAGAGTTTTAAAAGTTAAAATTCAACCCTTAACTATTATAATATTATAGGTTTAATATATATATATATATATATATATATATATATATATATATATATATATATATATATATATATATTAAACTAGTCAGTCTTACCGTTAGTAGGCCTCATTCACGAAGCCGGTCTATAAGATGGGTATAAGGTTACTGCCTATAAAAGGACAGTTTAATGGGTGTCCACTGTCACCCACCGCTTCCTTGACTGGTGGAGGGTCGTTAGCCGAACAGGTTTGACAGGACATTAAATTTTCATTAAAAGTATGATGATAGTTATAAAGTAACTAAACTTTTATTAAATTCCCAATCTTATTTACTTTAGGAAAAATGTGAAAATGGTGTTATTCCATGAAATTTCACTTTGCACGTTGTTAAGTCGTTAGTGGAGCGTGTGTGGTTAACCGTCACACTAATCTGGGACTGACAGTGCGTGGCAAAGGGTAGCTTGATGTTAATCATAGATCAATGGAGCCCGTGTGGTTAACCGACACATTGATTGGATGATTTGTAACATTAAGTGTACCAAGCTAATTTGCATCGTTATTCACACCTTGTTTGTGATCCTCGGCATCCTAGTCACAAAATTGAAGAGAACAATCGAGATTTAAACATGCCATTGAAAAGTTCAATGAGTCTCAAAAGATCTAGGAATTTCAATCCATTTAAAACCTAATGTCCAATTTTGTTTTTCATGGTGGAAATTGGTAAATCGTCATTTACCTACCTTCAAATATTCTGCAATTGGATTAGGTCATCCCTCTTCCGAATTGTAAAATATTGTGTTGGGTCCTAGCCTTAATATTTCGTTTTGGGTGTTATATTAAGGACTTAAATCAACTTAACTTGAATTTCTCCCTTGCAGATGTCTAGCTTAGAAAACTATAGTCTTCCCAAATCTTTTGGAAAAAGCTTTCCTCTTGAAGATGATATTCCACAAAATCATGCTTCACTTCCTCCACCTCCCCCAATTATTCTCCCTGGCCCACAAGTTCGAAGACTTGAAAAGTTCAAGGTCACTCAAGCCCTATTAGATAGCAAACACAAGGATGGAAGTTCTGTGTGTGCACATGTCTTGGATATGAAGTCACACATTGACAGACTGGGAATGTTGGGTGTCGTTTTTCCGAGGAAGTTGGCTAATTGACTGGGTTCTTCAGTCACTTCCCGAGTCATATAGTGAGTTCGGTAAAGACTACTATGTGGAGGATCACGACATGACGCTTATTGATCTTACAAATTTGCTTATTGCTGCTGAATCATCAATGATTTGGCACAATGGTCAAGCAAATTTGATTGTTTGATCTACCTCCCAAGCTGTCATGGGCAATGACATGGACATACCAGAAATGGTTCCTTCTCCTAAAGGAAAGGAATTGGCCACGGTCAAAATTTTTGATCAAAAGAGAAAGGCCAAATCTGAGATTGTTCCATGTGCTATTCCCAATGAGGATGTTTGTTTCTATTGCCAAGGAAAGGGACATTGGAATCGAAGCTGCCCTGACTACCTGAGAACTTTAGTCAGATTGTATGGTTCTGCTTCAGGTAAGTCCACTATCTAACTCAATTAAGTTCCTATTTGGAGATTCTTAATACATGATGTAATTTAATTACATTTTGATGTTTTGTAGAATAGAAAAAAAGAAAAGGAAGCTTAAAGGAAGAGCAAGCTGAATCTAGTCGCGGATCGGATTTTGAGCTGCTGCTTAGGAGTTATGATAGATTGCTTAAGAAATATTTTGCAACATAGTTTTCATATGTAATTGCATTGTAAGGAAAAGTTTTTTTCCGCATTTTATAAATAAATAAATTTTTGATTTGATTTTATTTTATATTGTCACACCCCCAAACCAGATGGCGGAAACGTCCGGGGGTGGAGGACTTCATTTGTAGTATCACAACACATGTATAATAGTAATCAAAGTACAAACAACCACTGTATTTAATAGGTATAAATATTTACATGAGTTTCACTAATATATATAGTAACTAAAAAGTTGTACAAAAGAAGAAGACAAGACATAAACAGCTCCATCTTCTCAAAAGATCGGGATGTACCTGTCTACTAGTTCCCTGAGAATACAAGCAATTTGAAAAGAGAGTATCAACATAAAGTTGAGTGAGTGCATAAGTATTTATGTTTTGAAAGAAGGTTTTCTTTTTCTTGAATAAGTATAATGTTTCCAGAAAATCCTATATTTTCTATTGTATAAGAAAGTAGTTTTAGTTACACAAAACTGAAATACTGTAAACTGTAACCTGTAAATTGTATCTTGTAAAACTAGTACTTTTAAAAAGGTACTTAAGTTTATTCAACTATACATTAACGTATTGTTAATATCTTAAATGAGTTTTTATAACCATACTGACTAGGTGGCCTGACCCAACGCTATGAATGCGCTGAAAGTTGATGATAACAATTTGTCACTCACAGGCGTGTATGCCTGACTGTAGCTAGTAGTCCGAGTGCGGGGTTGTCAATCCCAATATAGATCTATACACACATTGTTTCGATCCCCTGCTGGAGACTCTGGTCATAATATCAGGACTTTACTATATTGTTTAAAATGAATTAAACAACCTGTACTACTTGACTCATAAAGCATATAACGTTATTTGTATAATAGATATGAAAATCTTATCTTTTTGAAATGAATGATTGTTGGTATGTTCTTGAATTAGTATTCTTAACATGAATCTTGAAAGAATGTACACCCTTGAATAGTTTTGAATCAACCTTTGTTCTTGTAAAATAATGTACTCTAGTATACTTTGCATTGTAAATCAATGTACTATGAATCATAAATTATACCTATAATAATTTATATGAACATTCTGAATTGATAATGTGTATTCATGAATGTAACCCCTTGCTCAACATGTTACAAAGGGTTATTGAAATTTATAGAATTAACTTTTATATTTGTATACATATACAAATATATATAAGTAAAATTTAAATGACACTCGGACAGACAACTGTTACTTATAATCCCACATCCAAACAAGGAAAAGGAACCAACGTGGGTTGTCAATCCTAAACCTTTTAAATCTTATTTATAAAAATATATTTACAAACATGACTTTTGGAGGAAAATATAAGTTTATAAAACATTTAAAAGAAGTTTCATATTTTGAAATTCATTTTTGGTGATTTAATATCATTTTGATACAATCACTTAAAACCACTTGATTTGATGATACTGAAATTCATTTCGATAAGATGTTTGAAACCATTTGTTTTGATAACTGAAATCCATTTGAAATCAATTATAACACAAAATCTTTGTGTTAGACTTGTATCCCCCCTCCTTTAAAACAGTAAAAACTATGAAAATACGGGGGTATGAACTCACCTGCAGTAAGTTACTCAAATGTAAGATTGGTGAAGGATGCTAAGTGTCAAGTGTAGTCTTGAACACAATGGATCCTAATAAGCATATATTAGCACATATATGAATATAATTAGTCTATATACCACTAATCATGAAAGGAAAACACCCTAGGACTTAGAAAACACTTAGATTTAAGTGTTAGAAGCATCAAAAAGTCGACTGAAATGGGTGTATGGTCGTACAGGGACGTGTGCGGCCACCAAGTGTGCTGCCCTTTGGGTGTGCGGCCCTGTGCGTGTGGCCATGGAGTGTGCGGTCACACACACCTAAGGAAAATGGTCAAAAACGTTTTTCTAAGGTCATATTTTGTATCCCCTAAGTGTCTTTGATCATGTGGTAGCTTACAATTGGAGTTTGAGGCCCTTATGCACTAAAGAAAGGGGTGTACGACCACACGAGTGTGTGCGGCCGCACACTCCTTGAAGATTGAGTTCTGGAAATTTTCTAAGGCTCAAATATAGCTAATAACATGCAGGAGTAGGGTACTTACGATATGGAAGCGTATAGGGGTGTTTGGAGCTCAAGAACTTAGTAAGTGTTCTTGGTGCAACTGAAGAACACTTGAAGATCTACCAAAATGGAGTGATTTCATGGATGAAATCAGTGATCTAAGCTAGATGGAGTAAGGAATCAACAATTCAAAGGATAGAAACACTTACCAATTGAAGATCTAGCTGCAAATTTGGATGCTACTTGAGAGAAAATGAGTTCTAGTCTAGAAGAGTGAAAAGGATTGAATGAAGGCCATGTCTACACTATATGGTCGTGAGTGTGCTGCCAGAGGAGGGGTGTGCGGCCGCACACCCAAGTGTACGGCCGTACACTCCTTATGTTGGAGTGTTTGGCCTTATTTTGTGTCGGGTGAACTCGCGGAACCTAATCTAAACTCTAACTTGAAGATACTAGGTTTAGAACACTCAATTTGACTCAAAACATTGCTAAAAAGTAGCAGAAACGAGTCTAACTTTGATTGATTTGAATAACAGTACAAGATAGAAATTTCGGGTTGTCACATATATCTCCTTGCAATAGCATTTGTGAAAATTGATGTTTCTATTGATAGCAATATTGGAAGATGGATTTGATTCTTTCGTTTGTGGTAGCGTCAAAATTTACCAAATAAGGAAAGATTCTCATCACACAAGTTTCAGTTGGATAGAAACTTAGAATCATGCAACTTGTATTGTGTGATGAATAAGAACCTTCATCTTTTGGAAATTAATACTAATTCCTTGATCACATGTATATGTGAGTCAAGTGAAGGACTAAGGGATCGAGTAAACTTGGCTGTGCACTGATCAGGTCCACCACAAAGAAGAATAAGACTATTTGTTATGATTTACTAAAGTTTAGTAAATATGGTTATGCTTACAAGATTACGTGTAATTCTGAATCATTGGAAAAGTTTCAATGTATGGTAAACGAATAAGAAGAATCAAATTAGGCAGAAAGATAAAAGTTTCTCCAATCTGAGAAGATGGGAGAGTACTTTAGTATTGTGTTTTATGATCATCTTAATGATTATGAAAAACCATATCACAATTGATCCTCTAAGGACATCTAAGTGAATTTGTATGGGTAAGTAGAGGGATCGTGAATTGTTGAAATGGTTAAATCAAAAGGAGAGACATACTTCCTTCCAAAATCAAGTCTTAGAGTCATACTCCAGATTGTGCCTACAATGACATAATCTTAAGGAAGGTTTATAACACTTATCAAATGTAGAGTAAAATGTTTTCTTACTCTTGTACATTTGAAATTGGTAAGTTGTGATGTTTTGGATAAGACAAAGACCAACTAAGACCAATTGTCAGAAGTGTTTGTCTTGATAAGAAACCGCACTAACTCTTGAATATTTGTTTGTCAAGTATTGTTTCTTGACAAATAGAGTCTTATATGTCAAGAGGTCAGTGGGAGTCTTAAGGATCTTGAAAGTTTCAAGATCTAATCAAGAGTGAACCTATTGTTAATCACTGGCACACGACTTGAGGTTTGTAACCTATCGTGTTGACATATTCTTGTTTCTATGCCCATTCCAGTTAAAGTTGACTATGCATGTGACTTCTATGAGTGCTCAATTGTTTGCGTAACAACTTGGAAGAAATGGTAGGCCTTTATGCTGCCAGGTGTCAATAAATTAAGATTGAACAAGTTCAGTCCATATGAGTTTGGATTTGTCACTAAGCTTGTCTTGTGTCTATGGTTATGACAAATTCAAATGGATAGGAACACATACACCATAAAATCTAAGTTTCATAAGGTTTCTCTCTAATTCATGAAAATTATTGTGAGGAAACGCTTTCACTAAGTAGATTTTAAGGAGATAGCAATTGTGATAATTTGTATTCTCAGATTCGATTATGATTACAGCATCCCTCTTCATAGTTCGAATTGTGAGAAATGGCAAAAGGTCTAAACATTTGAAACTTATTGTTGTAAGTTCTAAAATTGTTTAGACACACATGTGAGCTATCTAAGGAAAGGTGTATGAGTTTGAGAAACCTAGATAAAGTATTATCGAAGCATCTTATATCAGAAATATGAAATTTGGTAAGAAAGTCAATAAGTATTGATTTCTAGCAGTCCAGGTGATTTCTGAGTACATGTCAAAGCTAGTGGGAGCATAAGTGTTATGCTAATAAGATAATAATTATTATGCTAGTGGGAGCATAATTATTATGGTAAGTGTTGCGAGTTCGCAATGTTGATTATAGAAAACAAAAGTTTCAATTTGTAAAGTTGCAGAGTTTGAAAAGTTGTTTTCCTATAATTAAGGGAGAGGAATTTATACTCCATTTCAATTCTAAAAGATTAGATTGAGTTTTAATCAAATTTAGTCAGGGACATATATGAATGTTATGTTGAAAAGATTCGACATAAGGAAATTCCATATGGAAATGTTGGTTGAGTTCTCAAATTCGATTATGATTACGACATTACTCTTCATAATTCGAATTGTGAGAACATGGCAAATAGAAATATTATAGCAAAAGAATGGTCAAGTATCATGTCTTTATGTTAGACATTATGAATTGCATCCAATATGCTTCGGGTATAGGATTGATTCCATATGCTATAATATTCTCGTGTTCTAATTTTCCAAATGCCTAGGGCATTAAGAGGGAAAAAATGAAAAGAACCGGATATGACTAAAGTGGTTAAACACTATTAAGGACAATCTAAGGTTCGCCAATGATTGGTCGCTTAAGGACAGTTGGAAGTATAGTAATGGATGGACCATATTGAGATTATTATGAATACACAGGAGTCTATTAATAATGAGTTGTCGTATGGCAAATATGGAATGTTTTCATATTGGGAGTTGAAGAATAGATGAGAAAGTTTGAAACTTTTATGCAAAAGGATGTTCAAAGGAATGTACTTTTAATTTGAGACTTCATTTCCATGGAATTGTCTTGTAACAATCTCCAAAGGAATATCTTGTAATATCGTTGGTCAAGTCTCTGTGACTTTTGGTACCTAGACATTACAAAAGAATCATTTCATGATAGTTTAGAATATAACACTTTCTAGCATTAACAAGAATTTGGAATTCTTACACTTGCAATAAGGATTTGGATTTGTGAAATGAGCATCATTGGAAAATTTTCAATTGATCTATTTCACAAAGAAATGACCATATGTAAACATAGTGTGCATTCTTGGAGCATGGGATAACTATTGTTTTAATTCAAGTATTAAGTTGATAAATCGAAACATTATACAATGAATAATGTGTAATCAATATGGTGATTAAATAAAATGTGTTTTATTTATATTCATAAGTTCTGAGACCATATTGGATTCAATTATTCTTGTGTTTCACTTTGCGTGTTTTGACTTCCCGAATAACTAGGTTATTCAAACCATCCACAGTCGATCGTACTTTGGAAGTAGGTATTGAAGCTAGACTGTCATGAATGGGTCTGTAGATTGTCTCAAGGTGTTTAGACATAGCACAAGTTTGCTACAGTGTTCATGAGTGCTCCTGGAATAAGATTCGGGTATTGGATTAAACTTACGCTCATCTGAATCACTTCATGGATTTTATCACGAGTGATTGTGAGACGATAATATCTTATATTCTTAAAACGGAGACATGTGAGTTGTAGTTGCAAGTCGGTTGCACATTGACATATGTAAACGCACTAGTAACTTGGTGCTATAAAACATATCGTTGTGTGTGACTTGATGAGTAAGTACAAGTAAGAATTTGAGTCGAAGTTTATCCATTCCTTTTACCCTTAGAGGGATAAAAGCGATATATGTGGGCCCCTCGATGATTTAGTGATGACAAACCTAAGTGCTTGGCCAAGCCTGGACTGATTTGATTTGTTCAATTAGTCGGTCGTCGTAAATCGGAAATCGGGAAACAACAGATGGACAAAGAGAATGATTATAATCCATGTCTCATGTCCATACCATATCTAGAATGGAGGAATATATGACCCCTTATCTAATAGACGCGTCATTGACTAGGTCAGAGTTCGACAACGGCTTTTAAGAGCTACAATTGCTAGTCGGGTTGTGGAGTCATACTTGCAATAATAGTTATTAGACGTATCCAAGTGGGAGACTGTTGGATTATGTGTCTAAGCCCATAACTATAATTGGTATGTACTTGACTCGAGAGTAGCATGGTCCATTTGGGTTGCATATCACCACGACAATTTGATAGGATGGACTTTTGAGAAGAGGTTATTTATAATTTATTAATATATTATATGTTCTAATATATTAATATGAAATCGTATTATTTAATTAGTATTGATCAAGAATTAATTTGGAATTAATTGTGTGATCAAAAGAGACTAATTAAATATATGGGGATTGATTTGGTAAATCAATGATTCCTATAGTGTGGGCCAATTGTTATTTAGCATGGGCTAAACCAATATGGTAGTCCATGGAGGTTTAACCCATGGATCCTAAGTAATATGAAAGGTCATGGGCATTAGGGTTTACATGGATGTAACCCTAATCTTGCCACACTATATAAGAAGCCCTTAGCATCCAAAATCGTGTACTAAAGGTTCTAAGAGTTCATGAGCCGATTTTTAGTGTAAGAATATTATCTCAAAAGTCATCCTTTGTCTAAAGGTGTGTTGTGAACCATTTGAGGTGTCACACTTGGGGCACTAAGTTCTTAAAGGCCAAAACTACAAACTACAACAAAGAGGCAATTCTATAACTCAATTCTATGTTGTTTATATCAATTGTATGTTAGTTGTAGGCTTAAAGCTTTGGAAACAATATTGCATGTATAATTAGAGAAAACATATATCCAAAGCTTTTAGGGTTGTATGTGCACCATAGGATGTTGTTGTATACTAAAACCCTACAAAATATACAACCCTCATGGGAATAGGGCTCAGGTCAATCAGGTAAGATGCCCCAAAAATCTCTAAAACGCACCCATGATAAATGCTCGATGCAGAAATCCCGTGTTCATTGGAGATAGAAACACGCGAAGGACACTCCAACTCTCCAAGATTCATATAAAAGCTCCTACTAAAAGACTGAGATACCAAAGACCGACTCGCACCCGAGTCAAAAAGTACAAGAACAAGCAAGGAGTTCACTAAGAAGGTACCAATAACGACGTCTGGCGCCGCCCTGGCCTCCTCCGATGTGAGCTGTAAAGCATGACCCTGAGCCTTCGGGGGCTCCGCCCTACCCTGACGTCCATCCGTGATCCTCAAAGTAGCCAGTGTTATAGACTGCGCCGGTCTCGCAGCAAGCAAGGTACAAATGTCCTTCACATGAACCACCTGCTCACAGTGATAACAACTCGTGGTGATCGGTACTAGTGCCTGCTGATGACAATCCTTTGCATATTGCCTCGCCTTGCCATAACTGCGGCACCCAAAAGAAGAACGACATGCACCCTCATGAACCTCGTTGCACTTGCCACAAGTGCGGCCCCTCTGTCCCGCAGATCGCCAATGAGCGGGCTTGAACAGCTTAGCTGTCCGTTGTGACTGAAATGGATCTTGCCACTGCTCTATCGTCTGAACCTCCAGCTCGATCTCTCGCCTCCTCACGACATCCTGAATCTCAACGAGCGTACCGTAATGCTGGGTGGACATGAAATGCCGAATATCTGTCTTCAGCATGCTCAATTACCGAGTCATTTGAGCCTATTCCTAAGCAGTAAACTCATAGCAAAAAAGAGCTCTCTCCGTGAACATCTTGGTGATCTCCTTCACCGTATCAGTCGTCTGTCTCAAATCTAAGTAATCCTGATCCAGTCTCTCCCTCTCTACCAGGGGAACATATCTCATACAAAACATTTCCGAGAAATGTTCCGAAGTAACAGCAACCCTCTACTCAAGAGTGTACAAACCAGTCACCAACCCTTCGCCCATAACCAGAGAAGGTTAAGAGGGCACTTAATGTTGGTGATTTTATATCACTAATATTATTTAAGTGTAATGGGGTTAATTTGTTGATCAATGTCGCTTTGACAATTATCGAACAAATTAGTATGGTGCGGAGTGCACATTTGTTTGATTTTGTCATTGTTGGAAGTATACTGCTACTTAGGGGCGAAGCCCCTGAACTAAAGGAGGTCCGGGGGTAACGCCCCTAGGAGCGGGATCCAAGGGGCGGCATCCAGTTTTGTGATCCATTTATAGACCTGGTTTTATATTAGTTTCTGATAGGTAATATGACAGTTTTTGGATAGGAAGTTGCTTTCCTGTAACTACCATATGGCAGTTTTAAGACAGGAAGTCACTTTCCGTTATATGATCAATTTCGAATTCATTTATGTACAAATTTCATAACATCTTCTTTATTCTCCATTATAGAAAAAACAGTGTGTTTCATCTGATTACAAATTTTGAGTGTACCCTCGAAATTGTTTAATATGAAAGTGTTTCACAACTCTCACTGATCCATGTATATCTATACCCCGATTTTCTAAAAAAAAGATTAAAGCATTCTGTGATCATGGCAAGTGGCGATTCTGTGAAGGATATGACAAGAAAGTTTGACAAATTGAACAATTTTGAAGGACAAGATTTTTGTAGATGGCTAAAGAAGATGCACTTTTCTCCTTACCACTCTAAAAGTGATGTATGTTCTGAGTACACCCATGCCAGTCTTACCAGAATCTGTTGAAGATGAACCGTTGGAGGCAACAAGAAGGATATCAAAGTGGAAAAATGATGATTACATATGTCGTGGTCATATTCTTAATGGTATTTCTGACTTTCTGTTTGATATCTATCAAAATTTCGAATGTGCAAAAGAACTGTGGGATTCTCTTGAATCCAAGTACATGGCTGAAGATGCTTCTAGCAAGAAGTTTCTTGTTAGAAACTTTTTGGGTTACAATATGATTGATTCCAGGCCTGTTATGGAACAATTCCATGAAATGTTAAGGATTTTGGGACAGTTTGCTCAACACAATCTGAAAATGGATAAAGCCATTTCTGTGGTTGTGATCATTGACAAACTACCCCCTTCCTGGAAAGATTTTAAGCATAATCTGAAACATAACAAAGAGGAATTGACTTTGACTCAACTTGGAAGCCATTTACGAATTGAAGAGTCCTTAAGGACTCAAGAACTTGATAACAATCCTAAAGGCAAGAACCAAGTTGGTTCCTCTTTTGTGAACATGGTGGAAGGAGAAAGTTCAAAGAATCCCAAGAAGTCTAATGGAAAAAGGAATTTTATAGGAAAGGATGAAAAGTCTTCCAACAAGAAGGCTAAGTTGGTTTGTTGGAATTGTAACAAACCGGGTCACTCAAGAAAGATTGTCGTCTTCGTAAAGTGAACAAGGATGGTGTTGGACCAAGTGGATCCAAGGATCCAGAAAAGCAACAAGGTCAGATTTCTGTTTTCATGCAGAATTCTAAATATGTTCATAATTATATTTATGTGATTTCTGAAGAATTTTATGTGCAGGATGATGATGTTGCATGGTGGGTTGATTAGGGAGCAACAAGCCATAGATGTAAAGATCTTGTTGGTTCAAGGAATGTCAACCAATTGATGATGGATCTGTGGTGAAATTGGGAAATGTTGCAACCGAACCAATCAAGGGATTAGGATCTGTTTTACTTTACTTCACTTCTGGAAAGTGTGTGTGTCTGAACAATGTTATATATGTACCGGGGATTCTAAAGAATCTTGTGTCTTAAATTGTTTTAAATAATTATGGTTACAAACAAGTATTAGAAAGTGACAAGTATATCTTGTCAAGATATGGTTCTTTTATAGGTTTCGGATATGTATGTAATGGAATGATTAGGCCTAATATTAATTATCCCAGTTATGATAATTTTGTTTGCATGGCTTCTTCTAGTACTAGAAATAACGTTAATAAATCTGATTTATGGCATGCTAAACTAGGACACATTCATTACAAAAGATTAAACGACATGTCAAAAATGAGTTTAATTTCTGCTTTTGATTTTAACAATGAAAAATGTAAAACATGCATGTTAACTAAAATCACAAGACAACCTTTCAAAGATGTTGTTAGGGAAAGCAAGGTGTTGGAACTTATACATAGTGATTTATATGATTTCCATGCGACACCTTCCCTTGGAAACAAAAAGTATGTTGTTACTTTTATTGATGATGCATCTAGATATATTTAAGATTTATAAACAAGAGGTTGAACTTCAAAGAAATGAATTAATAAAAGTTTTACGTACTGATAAAGGTGGTGAGTATTATGATCCAGTTTATTTTGAATCAACTGGAATAATACATCAAACCATAGCTCCTTATACACCACAACAAAATGTTGTAGCTGAAAGGAAAATAGGACTTTATAAGAAATGGTTAATTCTATGTTGTCCTACTCAAGTTTAAGTGAAGGTTTTTGGGGTGAGGCTATGTTAACTGCATGTTATATTTTGAATATAACTCCAAACAAAAGGAGTAAGAATACTCCTTATGAACTTTGGTGTAAAAAGGTACCAAATTTGAGTTATATCAAAGTTTGGGGTCGTCGAGCAGTTGTGAGGCTCACTGAACCCAAAAGGAAGACATTGGGTGAACGAGGTATAGATTGTATCTTTATTGGATATGTTGAGCATTCTAAAGCTTATAGATTCTATGTTTTCGAATCTAATGACTCCGTATATGTGAACACTGTTATAGAGTCAAGAGATGCTATATTTGATGAAGAAAGATTTACATCTATACCTACACAAAGGACATGATTCAACAATCTTTCAGCAAGAACACAACTCAAGCTAAAGATGCTTCTGGTGGTACAACTTATGTGCTTGAACTTAGAAAGAGTACTAGAGCTAGAAAAGCTAAATATTTTGGATCTGATTTCCAACTATATTTAGTTGAAGGAACAAGGAATGAGACTGTGTCTCAACATCAATATTGTTTTAATATTTAGGAGGATCCAAAGACTTTCAATGAAGCTATGGCTTTTGGAAAGATGCAATTCAGGATGAGATTGATTCTATCATGCATAACAATACTTGGGTATTGTCTGATTTACCTCCTGGTTGCAAGGAATTAGGATGTAAATGGATCCTCAAAAGAAAAATGAAGGTAGATGGCATAATTGATAAGTATAAAGCCAAGTTGGCTATCCAAGGCATTAGACAAAAAGAAGGCATTGATTTCTTTGATACTTATGCTCCCGTTGCCAAAATCTCCACTATTAGATTGTTATTAGCTCTTGCAACTATACATGATCTTGTGATTCACCAAGTGGATGTGAAAACTGTTGGATAAGGTGTCTAAGTCCATAACTATATTTGGTATGTACTTGACCCGAGAGTAGCATGGTCCATTTGGGTTGCACTTCACCGGGACAATTTGAAGGATGGACTTTTGAGAAGAGGATAATTATGATTTATTAATGTAACATACACGTTCAGTTATCGTGTAATGTATTTTTAAAAGTGAATAATATTATGAAATATTATATGAAATTTAAGTATTGAGTTCTAACAGATGGTTTTTACTAGAAATTAAGTAAAACTATGTTTAGAATAAATGTGAAAATATTGGAAGTCTTATGAGATTCCAATCAAAAGACAAATATCAAAATTTAACGAGAATATAAATTTTCAAATAAGTAAAATTTTATTATTAAAAGTTGTAAAGAATCTCGTTAGAAACCTTTAGGCGAAAACCTCATCGAAATCCGAGTTATAATGAAGAAGTTATGACCAATCGAAGATCCGCGACAAAACCGGCACGGCGCCGAATGACGTAAAAAGTGAGTTTTTGATAAACTACTTTTTAGCCTTTGTGATCTAAATGAAAATTGTAGTATTTGTTAAACCGGTAATTTTCATAAAAAGAACGTCCAAATCTGACTTCGTATGACGAAGTTATGATTTTTCTAAGTTTCGGAATAACAATAGACAGCTAAAAACTCGAAATAAAGTCGAGTGATTTTTAGCCGACACAACCTAAACGAGAATCGAAGGTCTCGTCAATAGTAGTACAACGGTAAAAAGACAGATGAAAATGGACGTTCGATGAAGAAGTTATGAAATTTTAACGGACTTTTGCTGTCTCGGCCCGTTAAAAATATAATATAAATATATTAAAATAAATTCAAAATTCGCCGACGGAGTCTAAATGAAAGATGTAGAGGATAATCTCACCTACGCGTGGATATATAGAACGTCAAAAACGGAGCTCGTATGCGAAAGATATGGATTTTTGAAGTTCGGAGCACAAACTTCGAGAATTTGACTGCATTCACGACGTGAACACAGTGTTCAGGACGTGAACTCAGTGAACGATGCGTTTCGAGCCTAGAAGACACACGATAATCCTAGGGGATGACCGGGATCAAACCTCACGACGTGAACAAACATGGTTCACGTCGTGAATCTCGAAATTCAGCCTATAAATAGGAATCGAAGCCCTCCGGTTTTAGGTTACAATTTCTCACTCTCTCTCACTTTTTACTCTCTTCCAAGCTACTTTTAACCCCCCTAAAGTCCCGGTATCATCCCTAAAACACGAAGCAAGTCCCGACGCCCCGAAGTTCCTGAGAAAATCATATTTTCAAGTCGAAACTCTGCCCGCATAAAGCACGGATTTCAACTAAAATCCCCGGTTTCGTCACAAAAAGTCATATTTAGAGTCGAAGTGGTGCCTAAATTAATCCCCGATTATTTCACGGTGAGTTCAATATATAGGAACAATTGTATGTTATGTGTTATATGTCCTATATGCTTTCCTGAGTTATTTTGGTTTTATACTATTGATCATGTAGAGCATGTCTCGTATCACTTCTAGTATTGGCTTTGAGCCTCTGGCCATGTAGAGCATGTCTCGTATTATTCTGGTATCGGATTTATGCCTTTCGCCATGTAGAGCATGTCTCGTATCGCTTCTGTTATTGGCTTTGTGCCTTTGGCCATGTAGAGCATGACTCGTATAACATCTGGTATTGGCATAGGGCTATGTAGGGCTGAAAGCCTGTATATTCTAGCAAAATTATAATTAGAAATTGTATGTTTTCTGTTGCATTTGGGCCGAAGTGTTATTGATGTATATCAAGTATTGAAATTGTTATGTCTCGTTGATTGTATATCTTTGAATCAAATCATCGATTGATATGGAAAGTTTGTCGCATGATTCACATATGCATTTGTTGTTCCTTGTTCCTCTTTGCTTCTGCCATATTGAAGTATATATATGGCATAACGTTATATTGTATCTATTATTGAACTCACTAAGCGTCACCGCTTATCCCTCTCAATGTTTAACAATTGCAGGAGATAAGTAACCAGTATAGTCTTATACTGTTGGAAGATTTAGAATAGTTTATACTATTACTTTTGTGCTTCGGTTTACGTTTGTATAAAACTTTAATATCCTGGGTAGTTATGTAATATACTAAAACTTAGTCGGTTTGTATCCAGTCTTTTGTAATCACACTATCAATGTAAGATATTATTTATGAATATGCATGTAGCATGTTTTGGAGTAATAATGTTTTTAGTATGAAAGTTTGGGGTCTTTCAATCAATATATTATAAGTTCTAATATATTAATATGAAATCATATTATTTAATTAGTATTGATCAAGAATTAATTTGGAATTAATTTTGTGATCAAAAGAGACTAATTAAACATAAGGGGTTGATTTGGTAAATCACTCATTCTTATAAAGTGGGCTTATGATCCATAGTTCTTTATGTTGGGCTAAACCCATGTGGTGACCCATGGATACTCCATGGAGATTTTAACCCATGGAGAATGAGGGATATGGAACGTCATTACGGTGTACATGGTGTAACCCTAGTTTGCCACACTATATAAGAGACCCTAAGGCTACCAAAATTGGCACCTAAGTGAACTTAGAAGAGTGTTAGCCGATTTTGTGAAGTAAGGAATTCTCTCTCTTGTTCTTCCATTTGTTGGTGGTGATTTGTGATTCCATTTGAGGCATTCACATTTTAGTGCTAGGCTCTTAAAGCTTCAAGGTTTCCAACTACACTAAAAGGTATGTCATCTAACTAGAATTTTGTAGTATAGATACTCCATTGTATGCTAGTTAGTATAATGCTTTGGAATTTTGAAAGTTTGCATGTATATTAGAAAAAACATAGATCCAAAGCATCTACGATTGCATGTACACCATAGGAGTGTTAGAATGCTCAAAACCCATCAGTGGTATCATAGCCTAGGATTGTTTTCCAATATACTTGATGCTGCTTGCTTTCAAAAGCTTAAAAAATCGATTTTTTGTTGTCTGGACAGTGGACTCGCCGAGTCCACTGGGGAACTCACCGAGTCCCCTCACAAATCTGACCAACTCGTTGAGTTAGTTCATGCACTTGACGAGTTGGTGCTCCTGGATGCAAAATTTCGAGTTTTAAGGCTGGAATTGGACTAGGATCATTACCCTAAATTGTTTTTGAACTTATAAACCTGTTTTTGATGTGGTAATGATCATGCTAATCCAATTTAAAAGATAATTGTCAAAGTTTCATGTTTTGTATTAGTTTATATGGTTAGGCTAATTACATGAAATTTGTTTGATTTGAATTGTCTTGTTCATATGAGTTTAATTGTATCTTCTATGAATTATTTGATTATTGTATTAGTTAAATAATGTTTTAAATGTTTTTTAATGGACTCCATAACTTGTCCTCAAGTTATGGATGTTATGGAACATGAAAGTTTTTTCTATTAAAGATGTCATTAAACTCATATGTTGTGGACTTGAAGAGTTTTGACAAGTTTCAAAACTTGCCCTCAAGTTTTGGAATTTGTAAAGTCTCACTAAATGAAACTTTAATTCCATACCTTAGAATTTTAAAAGTTAAAATTCAACCCTTATACTATTATAATATTATAGGTTTAATATTTATATATATGTATAAGACAAGTCGGTTTTACTGTTAGTAGGCCTCATTCATGAAGTTGGTCTATAAGGGGGTCTAAGGTTACTGCCTATAAAATGGTGGTTTAATGGGTGTCCACTCTCACCCACCGCTTCCTTGACTGATGGAGGGTCGTTAGCCGAACGGGTAGGATAAAGACTATAATTCTCATTAAAAGTATAATGATAATTGTAAAGTAACTAAACCTTTTATAAATTCCCAATCTTAGTTACTTTAGGAAAATGTGAAATTGATGCTAATGCATGAAATTACACTTTGCACCTTACCAAGTCGTTAATGGAGCGTCTGTGGTTAACCGACACATTAACTTGCACTAGTAAGGGTGGGAAAGGGTAGCTTAATGTTTACCATAAGGTCAATGGAGCGTGTGTGGTTAACCGGGACATTGATTAATGTGATAATTGACATTAAGAGTACCAAGTACATTTGCATGGTTATTCACACCTTGTTTGTGATCCTCGGTATCCCAGTCACAAACCTGAAGGGCATAATCGAGATTTAAACATTCCATTGAAAAGTTCAATGAATCTCAAAGGATCTAGGAGTTTCAAATCCAATTAAAACTTAATTAACAAATTTCGTTTTCATGGTGGAAATTGGTAAATCGTCATTTACCTACCTTCAAATATTTTGCAAGTTGGATTACGGCATCCCTCTTCCAAATTGTAAAATATTGTGTTGGGTCCTAGCCTTAATATTTCATTTTGGGTGTTATATTAAGGACTCTTTATCTAATCTAAACTTTGTCTTTCCTTCTTTTCAGATGTCTTCCAACACTGTTTCTGGCTCAAACCCTACCGAATCCTCCTCTTTCATGAACCTTTGTGGGAGAGTTATCTTTGATGGGACTAATTTCAATGATTGGATTAGGAAAATCAGGATGGTCACTCACTACGAGGACAAGGAATATGTCCTCGACAAGGAGCTTAAGGAAATCGATGAGTCTGCTGCTACTCCTCAGGAGATTGCTGATTTCAGGGCACATGAGAAAAATGCCACCAATGTAGCTTGTATCATGCTTGCCACCATGTCTCCTGAACTCCAAAAGTCCTATGAGGACTTCTACCCTTTTGAGATGCACCAGGACCTTATGGATAGATACCATCAAAGTGCTCGTCAAGAGCGGTATGAAATCATCTGCTCCATGATTACAACAAAGATGAAGGATGGTGAACCCATCACAGCCCACTTGCAGAAAATGAAAAGGTTTGTGGACCGTCTGCTCAAATTGAATGTGACCTTTGATGAGGAGCTGGATATAGATATTATTCTACACTCCTTACCTCCATGTTATGATCAATTCCGCATGACTTATCGTATGAACAAGGAGGAAGTCACTCTGATCAAGCTTCAGGGCCTTTTGAGGACTGCCAAAAGTGGTCTCAAAGGTAAATCTGTTGTAGCCACTCCTACTCCTAATGTCCCTGTTCTAGCAATTGGGCAAGGTAAGGGGAAGAAGAGGAAGGCTCCTTCCAAGAGCCGTAAGGGAAAGTCTCTTGATGGATCCTCTTCAAGTGGAACCAAAGGAGGTTCTGCTACTCCCTCGACCATCCCAAAAGAAGCAGAGTGTTTCTATTGCCATGAAAAAGGGCACTGGAAGCGAAGCTACCCCAAGTACTTGCAGGAAGTTAAGGATGGGAAGTTCAAACCCACCCACGCAAGTATTTACACTATTCTATCTAAAAACTCATCACATACTAACTCTTGGGTGCTTGACACAGGTTATGGATTTCATATTTGTTCTGTTGTGCAGGGCCTAAAAAGAAGTAAGGGTGTGGAGCACGTGAAGATAAACTTGATCATGGGGAATAGGAAGGTTTCACCTGTCACCAAGATTTGATTTTACTCTTTATTGCTTAGTAGTGGGTTATAAATAGATTTGAATAATTGTTGCTACTCGTCAGATATGGCGAGAAATATTATTTCCTTTCATGGTTTGTACAAACAAGGTTTCACATTTTCGTTTGATAATGAAATTGGTGCAATAAATGCTTATTATAATGGTGTTTTTTATTTTAGAGCATTACCTTGTAATGGTGTATATGAAACTGTGATGGTTGTAGACAACTTAGGAAATAATGTGTTGCATATCGATTCTTCTAATGATTGGGATAAGGCATCCTTGTGGCATTGTCGTCTTGGACATGTCAACAAGAAGTGCATAGGCCAACTCCAGAAGGCTGGAGTTTTGGAGTCATTCGACTTAAGGTTGGATGACACTTGCGAGTCTTGTTTGCTTGGAAAAATGACTAAGTCACCCTTCACTGGTTCTTGTGAAAAGGGTGAGGGTTTGTTGGATCTCATACACACAGATGTGTGTGGGCCTTTCATAACCGCCACAAGGGATGCTAATCGCTTCTATGTGTCTTTTATTGATCATTACAACAGATATGGCTATATCTACTTAATCAAGCATAAGTCAGAAACCTTTTATAAATTCAAAGAGTTTAAGCAAGAAGTGGAGAATCAGCTGGGTAGGAAGATAAAGATGTTCCGATCTGATCGGGATGGTGAGTATCTTAGTATCGAATTTTTGGACTATCTCAAGGAGTGTGGAATTGTTTCATAGTTAACGCCACCTAGGACACTGTTGGGTTTTGAGCATTCTAACACTCCTAAGTGTACATGCAACCCTAAATACCTTGGATCTATGTTTTCTCTATTATACATACAATTATGAACATCCAAGGTATTATCCTAATCTAGCATACAAAATAATAAATATAACAAGATAGAATACATACCTCTTTGATGTAGAATGTCTTCATGAAGCTTGAGTGCCTAGTGCCCCAAGTGTGACACCTCAAATGGTTCACACAACACCAAATACACTTGGAATAACTTGAGAGAAACTTGAACACTCCTTGAAATCGTCTAGCCCTCACACTCATACATAGTGCACGATTTCTTGAGCCATGGGATTCTTTTATATGGTGGCTATTAGGGTTACTCCATGTAACTCATAACTTTATCCATTCCTTAAGCTCCATGGATTTTAACCTCCATGGAGTATCCACGGGTCACCCCATGGACTTGATCAATACTAATTAGTCTCATATATTTAATTAGTCTCATTTTGATCACTTAATTAATTCCAAATTGATTCTTGATCAATACTAATTAAATAACCTTATTAATATATTAGAACTTATAATATATTAACCAACCTTAAGTGTTATTTCTCTCATTATAGTCTATCCAAATGCATGATGCCATGCAACCCAAATGGACCATGTCGGGTCGGGTCAAGTCTTACCAATTATAGTTATGGACTTAGACATTAATCCAACAGTCTCCCACTTGGATAAGTCTAAAACTATTATTGCGTATGACTTCAGGAACCGATCAGCAATCGTAGCTCTCAAAAGCTTCTGTCGAACTCTGACCTTGTCGATGAACTCTAACCTTTGTCAATGACTTGTCCATTAGATAAGGGATCATATATTCCTCCATTCTAGATATCATATGGACTGAGACATGGATTATCAATCATTCTCTCTGTCCATTTGTTGTTTCCCGATTTCCGATTCATGATGACTGACTGATTGAACAAATAAAATCAGTCCTGGCTTGGCCAAGCACTCACATGTATCATCTTTAAATCATCGAGGGGCCCACAGATATCGCTTGTATCCCGAAGGTAAAAGGAATGGATAAACTTCGACTCATATGGCTTGTTCTACTACTTGTTGAATCATACACAAAGGCACGTTTTATAACATCGAGTTACCAATGCGTTTTCGTGCAATCAATGTATAACCAACTCATAGTAACCACTCATATCTCTAGGTTTGAAGAATATAAGATATTATCGTCTCATGATCACTCGTGATAAAATCCATGAAGTGATTCAAATGAGCGCGGGTTGAATCCAATACTCAGAACTTATGAGCACTCATGAGTGTTGTAGCACCACTTTGTCCACCAACTTGGACCTCTACAAACCAACCCATGACAGTCTTGATTCATATCTACTTCCAACATATGACCGACTGTGGATGGTTTGAATAACTTAATCATTCAGGAAGAGCGACTTAGTTATTCTGGAAGTCAAAACATGCAAAGTGAAACACAAGAATAAATGAATCAAATATGGTATCAAACCCTATGAATATAAATAAACACTTTTATTTATCACCATACTGATTACTCATTATTCATTGTTTCGGTTTTATCAACTTTATACTTGAATTAAAAACACTAGCTGTCCCATGCTCCAAGCATGTACACTATGTTTTTCTTAAACAATAGCTTTGCCATACACCAAGTATGCACTCTATGTTTGTCTATGATCCTTACTTTGTGAAATAAACCAATTGAACATAATTTCAATGATTCTAATTTCACACTCCCAAATCCTTATCGAAAAATGTGAGAATTTCAAATTCCTATCATTTATCGAAATCTGTTTAGATTTTAAACTTATATGCACTGACCCTCCTGTAATGAATATGTACAAAGTCACAAAGACTTGTCAACAGTCATTATAAGGTATTCCAATGGAGATCAACTCCATGGAAACTAAGTCTCATCTTCAAAGTACATTGCTTTGGACATGCTTCTTGCATTAAGTTTTCTAATCTTACACAGATAACTTCCACCTATGGAGACAACTCCATATTCTCATTTTGACTATCACTTCTGAATAAGAGATGCCTCTTTTCAGAATATGTCAATATGGTCCTTCCAAAATTAGCACTATACTTCCAACTGTCCTTGAGCAACCAATCTTTGGTAAACCTCAGATTGTCCTCGACAATTGCTTAATCATTTTAGTCATATCCAATTGTAGACCTTTTCCCTTCTTAATGCCTCTGGGCATTTGGAAAAATTTAGAAATGACAAATATTATAGCACATGCAATCGATCCTGTACCCAAAGCAAATGGTACACGATTCATGATGTCTCACATAAAGACATGATTCTAGACCAGTCTTTTGCTACAATATTTTTATTTGCCATGTTTTCAAAATTTGACTATGAAGAGGGATGTCGTAATCATAATCGAATTTTGGGAACGCAATATATAGAATTTCCTTAAGTTGAACCAATCCAACATGAAATTCATATATATATTCTTGACTAAAGATGATTAAGGTCTCAATCTAAGCCTTTAGAACTGAAATGAAATATATCATCTCCCTTAATTATAGCAAAACAACTTTTTCAATCCCTGCAGCCTCACAAATTGAAACTTTTGTTTTCTATAATTAAAATTGCTAACTTGCAACACTAACAATAATTATCATGCTCCCACTAACATGATGATTATTAGCATAACACTTATGCTCCCACTAGCTTTGACATGTACTCAGAAATCAGCTGGACTTCTAGAAATCAATACTTTATTGACTTCCTTACCAAAGTTCAGATTTCTGATACGAGATGCTTTGATAAAACATTATCAAAATCATACACATTTCCTTAGATAGCATGCATGTGTGTCTAAACAATTTCAGAACTATGAAAAGGGATGCCGTAATCATAGTCTCAATTGTTTAGACCTTTTGCCATCTGCTTCAAATCTACTTGGTGGAAGTGTTTCCTCACCATCATTTTCATGAATCGGAGAGAAACCTTATGACCCTTAGATTTTATGGTGTATGTGTTCTTATCCATGTGAATTGTCAAAACCATAGTCACAAGACAAGGATAATGACAAATCCAAACTCATATGGACTGAACTTATGCAATCTTAACTTCTTGCCACCTGGCAGTACAGGGCCTGCCATTGCTTCCAAGTTGTTATGCAACCAATTGAGAACTTTCAGAACTCCTATGCAAAGCCAACTTTAACTGGAATGGGCACAGAATTTCATCACGATAGGTTATAAACCTAAAGTCGTGTGCTAGTGAAGGACTTTAGGTTTTATTCTTGATTAAGTCTTGAAACTTTCAAGAGCTTTAAGACTCCCACTGTCCTCTTGACATATAAGACTCCCTTGTCAAATATTCAAGAGATAGTGCGGATTCTATATCAAGACTAACACTTTACACAATTGGCCTAAGTTGGTCTCTGTTTTATCCAAAACATCACAACTTACCAATTCCAAATGTACAAGAGTAGATAACCTTTTACTCTTACATTTGACTAGTGTTAACAAACCCTCTTTAAGATATGTCACTCAAGTTACAATCTTGGAGTATGACTCTAAGAATTGTTTTGGAACGAAGTATGACTCATCTTTTTGATTTAACCATTTCAACAATTCATGACTCCTCTTCTTAGTCATAAGAATGCACTAAGATGACTTTAGAGGACCAATTGTGATATGGTATCTTAATCATTAAGATGATCATAAACATGATACTAAAGTACTCTCCCATCTTTTCAGATTTGAGAAACTTTTATCTTTCTGCCATACTTTGATTCTTCTTATTCGTTCTGTCTCACATTGAAACTTCTCCAATGCTACAGACTTATACTTAAACTTATAAGTATAACCATATTTACTGAAATTTAGTAAATCATGACGAATACTCTTAACGAGCTTTGTGGTGGACTTCACCAGTGAACAAGAATGTGTACTCGATCCCTTTAGTCCTTAACTTGACTCACACATCCATGTGAACAAGTCTTAATTTTTCAATGCTTGAAAGTTCTCATTCATCATACTATTCAACTTGCATGATTCCAAGTTTCTATCCAACTGAAGCCTTGGGAATGAGAATCTTTCCTTATTTGGTAAATTATGACACTACCACAAACGAAAGAATCAAGTCCATTTTTTTTCCAAATATTGCTATCAATGGAATCATATAAACAACCATTTTCCACAAATGCCACTTGTAAGGATATTTAAAATAAATATAAAATTAAAAACTTTTATTTTATTTCAAAACTTTGCGGAAAAAACTTATCCTTATAGTGCAAATGCATACGGAAAAACTTGTTGTTATCCATTCCTAAGCAATATATCATAACTCCTAAGTAACAGCTTCAAAATTCTGATGCGATCGAAATCCACCTATGCGATCAGAATCAGCATATACTTCCTTTAAGCTTTCTCTCTATTCTTTGATTCTTAAAACATCAACATGTGACCCAGTCACATCATGTAATGAGGATCTTAGAATAGAAACTTAACAGAGTTAGATAATGGGCTCTACCTGAAGTAGAGTCAGACTTATTGACTTTAACATCCTTAGGTAAACTTGGCAGCTTTGCAATCAACGCCCCTTCCTTTGGCAAAATAAACATATGGACCCTTTAGTAATGGGACTATCTCAGACTTAGCCTTTCTCTTTACCATTTGGTCAACCGGGTTGACTATGGCCAATCCCTTTCCATTGGGAAGAGAATGCTTTTTCTGGATTTCCAGTGTCACCATTGTCACTGTCCATAAAGTTTTTGGGAAGTTGATCTTCTAATCAAATTTGCTTTACTATCGTTCCAAATCATTGCTGATTCAGCAGCACCAAGAAAATAGATATGATCATTAAGGTTCATGTCATAGTCTGTTTCACAGTAGTCCCAAAGGAACTCACTATGTGATTTAGAAAGTGATTGAACATCTAACTTTCTCAAGACTTTGACACCCAACTCTCCCAACTTGTCAATATGTGACTTCATCTCTAAGATGTGATCACACATAGACCTTGCTTGCCATTAGGGCTTGAGTGACCTTGAACTTGTGGGTTAGGGAGAATAATTGGAGGAGGTGGAGGAAGTAAAGTTCCAAGAGATTTGGGAAGATCATAGATGTCTGAACTAGACATCTTTTGGGAGATATTCAAGATAGTTGATCTAAAGTCCTTAATATAACACCCAATATGAAATATTAAGGCTAGGATCCAACAACCTATTTATAACTGGAAGAGGGATGCCGTAATCCGAGTTATAAAATAGTTGAAGGTAGGTAAATGACGATTTACCAATTTCCACCATGAAAAACGAAATAATGTAATTAGGTTTTTAATTGGATTTGAAACTCCTAGATCTTTTGAGATTCATTGAACTTTTCAATGGCATGTTTCAATCTCGAGTGTGCCCTTCAGGTTTTGTGACTGGGATGCCGAGGATCACAAAACAAGGTGTGAAGTAACCATGCAAATATACTTGGTACCCTTAATATTTACCCCTCAATCGATGTGCCGGTTAACCACATGAGCTCCACCGATACTATGATAAATATTAAGTTACCCTTTGCCTACTTTGTTAAATCCAGGTTAGTGTGTCGGTTAACCACACACGCTCCACTAACGGTTTAAACAAAGTGCAAAGTGTAATTTCATGGATTAGCACCTTATTCACATTTTCCTAAGTAACTAAGATTGAGAATTTATAAGTGTTTAGTTACTTAGTATTTATCATTAATACTTTTAATGAAGGGAGAATTATAGTCCTTGTCCTATCCGTTCGGCTAACGACCCTCCACCAGTCAAGGAAGCGGTGGGTGAGAGTGGACACCCATTAAACTGCCATTTTATAGGCAGTAACCTTATGCCCCCCTTATAGACCGGCTTCGTGAATGAGGCCTACTAACGGTAAGACTGACTTGCTCTTATACATATATTTATTATTAACTTATAATACTATAAAGTATAAGGGTTGAATTTTAACTTTTAAAATTCTAAGGGCTAACTTGGAATTAAAGTATTCATGGGGAAAACTTTACAAATTCCAAACCTTGAGGGCAAGTTTTGAAAGTATTCAAAACTAATTAATTCCATAACTTATGTGTTTAAAGTAGTTTTAATTATAAAAAAAAACTCTTCAAGTTCCATAACTTGAGGACAAGTTATGGAAGACTTTAAACTAATAAAGAATGTAACTTTTCTTTATTTTTGTAACTTATGGAACTAATTAAGGTTACACATTTTATCATTTAATGAAGTGACTCTTGAACCTCCATAACTTGAGGACAAGTTATGGAGTCATAAAACCATTTAATGAGGACAAGACACTTCATTTTTGTAACCATTGCCAACTTTTTATGAGTTTTATGAAACTTAAATGTGACTTTTCATATAACTTGAGGACAAGTTACAAAAACACACTTTAGAATCAACTCTTAGATTAAAATGGATTGAAAACACATAATCAATTAACTTTTCTATTAATCTAATAAACTCATATGAACAAAGATAATTCACATCAATTTTTTTTTCAAGTAATTAGCATAACTTTTAAACTAATATAAAACATGAATCTATTGACAATTATCTTTGAAATTGGATTAGCATGAACATTACCACATCAAAAACAAGTTTATAAGTCCAAAAACATCTAAGGGTAATGTTCCTAGTCCATTTCTAGCCAAAACAGTCGAATATATGCTGTCAGGGGTTCCAAAATTCGATTTTTCAGCTAATTTTGCAAGTATAACAAGAAAACAAGCCTTGGCTCTGATACCACTGTTGGGTTTTGAGCATTCTAACACTCCTAAGTGTACATGCAACCCTAAATACCTTGGATCTATGTTTTCTCTATTATACATACAATTATGAACATCCAAGGTATTATCCTAATCTAGCATACAAAATAATAAATATAACAAGATAGAATACATACCTCTTTGATGTAGAATGTCTTCATGAAGCTTGAGTGCCTAGTGCCCCAAGTGTGACACCTCAAATGGTTTACACAACACCAAATACACTTGGAATAACTTGAGAGAAACTTGAACACTCCTTGAAATCGTCTAGCCCTCACACTCACACATAGTGCACGATTTCTTGAGCCATGGGATTCTTTTATATGGTGGCTATTAGGGTTACTCCATGTAACTCATAACTTTACCCATTCCTTAAGCTCCATGGATTTTAACCTCCATGGAGTATCCATGGGTCACCCCATGGACTTAGTCCAACATAAGGAATCTTGGATCACAAGCCCACATATATAAGAATGAATGATTTACACAATCAACCCATATATTTAATTAGTCTCATTTTGATCACTTAATTAATTCCAAATTAATTCTTGATCAATACTAATTAAATAACCTTATTAATATATTAGAACTTGTAATATATTAACCAACCTTAAGTGTTATTTCTCTCATTATAGTCTATCCAAATGCATGATGCCATGCAACCCAAATGGACCATGTCGGGTCGGGTCAAGTCTTACCAATTATAGTTATGGACTTAGACATTAATCCAACAGACACCACAGCTTAATGGTGTGGCTGAGAGGCACAACCGAACCTTGTTAGACATGGTTCATTCCATGATGAGTCGAGCTTCATTACCAATCTCATTCTGGGGGTATACTTAGGAGACTGTCGCCCATATCTTTGATCGAGTCTTAACTAAAAAGGTTGCCAAAACTGTGACAACCCGAAATTTCTAACTTATACATTCTTCATTTTTATCAAAGTTAGCCTCGTTTTGCTATTTTGTAATGAAGTTTTGGGTCCATATAAGTGCATTAGGCTTAGTATAATCAAGATATGAGTCTTAGGAAGGGTTAGAATGTGTGTAGCATCACAAAATCGGGCCAAACACACCAACCGCACACCCTCCTAGCCGCACACAGCCGACCGCACACCCTCCTAGCCTCACACTCCAGCCTATATAAAGGACCCTAAGTCAACCTTACACCCTTTTCCCACTCCTTCAAAGCTGGAACATTTTCTCTCAAGAGTCCTTCAAGTTTTCTTCTTCAATCGACAATACAAGTAAGTAAACATCCTTAGATCATTACTACAACACATTAGAAAGCCTTTTCCTCGAGTTTGATCCATGAAATCATCATTCTAGATGATCTTCATGTGTGTACGGCCGCACACACATCATGTGCGACCGCACACACATCTTTTGCTCCTAAAATGGACTTAAACACTCATCTAAGCATAGCATCGGCCAAAACACCTTCTTAGGATCATCACAAAGCCTTGAGAAATCGATTTGGACACATTTTTATGGGAGTGTACGGCCGCACACAGGCCTGGCCTCACACACGTGGCCGCACACGCCATGTGCAACCGCACACACCCTTTTAAGGGTCCAAAATAGCAACAAACTTCCATTCCGGCTACGAAAATGGTCAAAACACCTTCCCTAGAACATTCCTAAGGCTTGGAAACACGTTTTAACACACTTCATAGTGAGTGTACGGCCACACACACTCTTGGCCGCACACTCTGGCCGCACACACACACAACCCATGATTTTATGGCCTTACACTCCAATATAGAGCCATACACCCCTTATGTGCAACCATATGTGTTGGTAACACTAAATTCTAAGTGTTTTTATGTCCTTAAGGCATGTCCCTATCACCATTAGTGGTTATATACCCTAAGTATATTCATATATGAGTTATTACATGTTAAATAGGATTCGTTTGTGCTCGAGACTCCAATTGACACCCACCAATCCTATATCGATCTTCCATTCGAGTTACTCACTACAGGTGAGTTCATACCCCTTAATCAACCTTTGAAATGATTTTAAATGCTTTTATGGGGGGGGGGATTCAAGTTGAAACATTCTAGTTATTGCTTTAATCCTATGTGATTAATAACTAGAACAAACAGAAGGATATCCTATTACTTTCAAATTGTTATCTCTTATGGATTTCAAACACTTCAAAACATTTTGTTAAACTCTTTTAAATGCTAAATCCTTTATCAAACTCATGTCTATACAGATATATTTATATAAGTAAGGTTTGAAGGACTTAGGACTGATAGCTCACTTTATTTCATGTTCCTTGTTTGGTTGTGGACTTAGGGTGTCTTGTTATTTGTCCGAATGTCGTTGAAACCTTAGTTATATATCTTATATATGTGTTAAGATATAAAATCTTTCACTTCATTTCAGCACCTTTTGGTAGCAAAGGCATGCATACAACATTACTAGTTAACTATAATAGGTATAGTTAAGAGATCACTACCCCTTATTACCATTACAACGATACATACAAGAGTCATTACATTTACAATTTACTACATACGTACTATAATGAGAAACAATACATGCTATACACTATACAAGAGGATATACTATACACTAGTACAGTGAAAACATTACTACACTATGATATACTATACAAACATTGAATACGATAACCAAAATGTGACATACTACTTCTCGATACGACACTACATTGTTGTATCACTTTGTAACCAGAGTCTCCTGGAGGGAGAGCGGGCATTGTGTGTATAGATCTATACGGGACAGACACTCCCACACCCCGACTGCTAGCTACAGTCCCAGCCGATAAGGCCAAGGGGTGACAGAATGTTACCTCACTACATATGAAACCGGAGGGTCATCAGTTATTCAGTCGACGATCAGCATGGTTACATACGAGTTCACATTCAAACCTTTAATTAACCGACTAAGAATTAAAGGCAAACAGACTCCCCGAGGTGTATTGTACATTTAAATACTACCTGGAGTCTACATTTTTATCACTTTATAGCCAGAAATGACACTGCTGAGGTAAAACATTATTTTCCCCTATTACATTTATTTTGTAATCATCTCACTTAAATGATGGTTTAAGCTATATTTTTATAATGATAGTTTCATTGGGGACAACTCTCTCATATTTACAAAAGAACAAACATTCAAATAGTCGGGTCTTGGTAGAAGACTACATTTCAGTAGAAAATATAGGATTTTCTAGGGAGTTCAAACATTTACAAACAGCTACGAACATTTATACTACGTTGTTACAAATATTTTTCATACAAGCAATGACACTAAATACTTATGAACTCACCAGCATTTTATTCTGATACTCTCTTTCAAAATAACTCGTATTCTTAGGGAACTAGTAAGACAGGTATACCCATGCAGCTTTTGAAAGACGAAGTGGATCCAAGACTCGTTTTCATTTTGATTATACATTTTTGGTGTCATTTAAACTTACAAAAGAACACACTTGTACTTAACTATTATATTAATGCAATGGATGTTGTTGCTTGTCTTTACTATTATGCATTGTTATGATACTGTACATGACGTCCTCCAACCCAGAACGTTTCCGCCGTTCCGGTTTTGGGGCTGTGACAGATTGGTATCAGAGCATTGTTTATAGTGAATCATGTATATCAACCCATAAAAGATATACAAACTATAAACGCATCAGGATTAAAACACTCTGACCAAGAGTTTATACTTTTAAATAGTAAAATATTTAACTAAGTATACATACCTGCATTCATACTACAGGACAGTGTCATACTAGAACATAACAAAAGTATTACAATTGTTGAACAACACAATTAGGCTTAGAGACATATACTTAAATCTAGGGGGATATAGCATGATCAACTATATTTTCCGAGGAGTGACTAACATGTGCCTAAGAATGGTTGTAGTGTTGCAACAAGTCTAAAAACTTACCAACACCACTCAATGGAAACATTAGAACAGAACATAAACCTAAAATACTATAGGAGTATTTGTGTTACTATAATTACTTATGTGCGAACTAAAGAAGTCTTTATTAGTTGCTGAGTGGATACACTAAGGTTATATGTGACTAGGGCGTCATAGACTTAGAATCTGTGACCTTTGCCGTACTTCCTGTTCTTTGTTTGGTTGTGGATTTAGAGTTAGGGTCACTTATTCGAAGGTCTATCCTGCCTTAGTTACATATAACTGGTATGCACTACGCAAACGTTGAAATAACTAGTAAGGACCATCTTATAATTATCTTAGATTAGTACGTCTATTATTATAAGATTCTTATACCCCATTTTCTCACGTAGATAGCATGGCTGGCTTCCATCTCCCCGTCGATCCGTATTTCCCCAACCAAGGGAATGGTGGGTGGCTCGATGATGAGCCAGAAGAGGATCATCCAATCCCTTTGGACGACCACCTCGCAGAAGGTTTTTCTGATGGATCTGACTCCGAGCCAGAAGTCAACAACTTGCCCCAAGAGGTTCCAATCCCAAACCTCAACCCCCGACCAGCATTTCAAGGCCCCACTCCTTTATGGGCGACAACTTTGGACCGTTGGAGTGATGAGTAGGTCAGCCCTTACCTTTCAACGGAGACCGAAGCTTTTACAACATAAGCGAGGGAGGCTCAGCTGACTGAGTCCTACCCGTTATGGTCCGCAGGATTGCTCATAATGTAGAGCAAGATCGAGCAGCCATCGACCGAGTGATGGAAGTGGATGCCAACTCTGGAATTAACACGGTCCGCATTCGCCAACTCGAAGAGGCTATGGAAAGGACTAGGAGAACCAATAAGGCCCTACAGCAACAACTAACTGCATCCCGGGATGAGGTCTTAGAACTCCGAGTGCGTCAGAGGGCACATGAGCGACAGCTTCAAGAAGTTGTATGTCAGCTGGCAGAGCTGAGGGTTCGCCCAAGGGATACCCGTCACCGGTAGAAGATGTCGAATCGTCTTTTCTTTTGGGTTAAGGAATAGCCTTTCTTTTCTGTGCCTATGTAGCACTAGTCTGTAAAATATTCCTATCTTTCAAGTACTTTAACTAGGATTTCTAAGCTGTCAACATTTTCACTTATGGTTTGATGTAAGACCTACTGATAGGTCATTTTTCCCGAACTCATTTACATCATTAATACCAGTAATATTGACAGTTATCTTATCTATTGGAAAGTCTTTACCTTTGTGTTTCCCTACTCTATTGTTATATCTCTATCTGGTGGTTGGACTATGGCGATTTAGTCCATGAAACACCCTCATCATACTTACAATTGATTCTTACTATTATCATCATCTCTGTAAATTTCCAGTAAAAGATGCCGCCTCGCAAGCGTCCGACTAGGGGCAAACCTGTAAATCAAACTCCACCACCACCACCCCCTCCGCAGTTCGATGCGGTGATGTTTCAGGCAGCTGTGACCGCATCTATGACCGCAGCCATGGCTCAAGTAAATTCTGGTGGTGTTAGTGGAGCTGGAACTGGCACCAACTCTAGCCATGGTGAAATCCATCCTCATGCACGGGAGTGTACTTATAAAGACTTCATCAGCTGCAAACCAGCGTACTTCAACGGAACCGGAGGGATTATTGCGCTGTCCCAATGGATCGAGAGAACAGAAGCAATCTTTGAGATGTGCTCTTGCCCTGAAGGAAGCAAGATAAAGTTCGTTTCTTGCACCTTCACCGAAAGGGCCCTGACGTGGTGGAATGGCCATGTCAAATCACTCTCACTGGTAGCAGCTGCCGCCATGGGCTGGGAGACACTAAAGGATCTGATGGCAAAGGAATACTGCCCGAGGGGCTAGATTCAGAAACTCGAGGAGGAACTGTGGAACCTTAAGATGAAGGGATCCGTCATAGTAGCTTATACGGCCAGATTCAGCGACCTAGTGATCCTATGTCCCAACATGGTTCCCACTGAAAGCAAGAAAGTCGAGCGATACATCTGGGGTTTGGTTCCCCCGTATCGAGGGAACGTTCTAGCATCGAACCCCGCGACCTTTGATAGTGCCAAGGAATTGGCCCAAAGGCTCATCGATCACGAGGTTCCTTCTACTCCAACAACAACTGCAACGGCTGCCTCCGCACCAACCAAAGCCGCCGACAACAAGAGAATGCGTTGGGACCGAAAGAAGAACAGATCAGCTCAACCCTCTTCTAAAAATCAACAGACAGTGGCTGTCCATGCTGCCACAACCCCTGTTGCCCCTGTACCAGCCAAGCCATATGCAGGGACCCTACCCAAGTGCCCAAGTGCAATTTCCATCATAACGGCCCCTGCCGGTAAATGCACTGCACCAACTGTAATCGGAAGGGCCATACTGTCCGGTTTTGCAGAACACCACCCAAACCCATCACCCAGGTCCCCAGTACAGGAGTAAGCCAGGCCTGCTACGGTTGTGGCGAGACAGGGCACTTCAAAAGAAATTGTCCGAAAGCTGGGAATACGGGAGGAGCAGGAAGACTACTTGCTATTGGCCACAATGAAGTCGTGGCAGACTCCACAGTAGTCATGGGTATGTTTCTCCTCGATAACTCTTATGCATGTGTCTTATTTGGTTGTGGGGCAGAGAGGAGCTTCGTAAACCAAAAATTTAAACACTTACTTAATACCGCAAGCGCTAAAAGAAACCTTCATCGTAGAAATGGCTAATGGAAAGACAGAGAATTCTAACGAAATTTACATAGGTTGTACCCTCACGCTAGATAATCATTCATTCCCAATCGACCTCATACCCGTGGCTATCAAGAGTTTCAACGTCATCGTAGTCATGGACTGGTTTAGCCTTCATCATACCGATATTCTGTATTTCGACAAAGCAGTCCGTCTAAACCTACCGAATAACGAAACCTTGTTGATCTACGGAGACAAACCCAGTACGAGCCTTCGTATCATCTCAAGTATTCAAGCCCAGAAGTACTTGCGTAAGGAATATCGCGCATTCCTTGCACACGTTGTCGATACGAGCCAGAAAACAAAAGACCTAAAAGACCTCCCCGTAGTACGCGACTTCCCCGACGTCTTTCCAGAAGAACTACCGGGTTTACCTCCCCAACGTCAAGTCGAATTCAGAATCGACTTAGTTCCAGGGGCTACCCCCGTAGCCAAATCGCCCTACCGTCTAGCGCCTGCAGAGATGCAAGAACTGTCCGGTCAACTTAACGAACTACTCAGCAAGGGCTTTATAAGACCCAGCTTCTCACCCTGGGGAGCACCGGTCTTATTCGTGAAGAAGAAAGACGGATCGTTCCGTATGTGCATTGACTACAGGGAACTCAACAAGCTTACGGTCAAAAATCGTTACCCTCTTCCGCGCATAGATGATTTATTCGACCAACTGCAAGGGGCAAGCTACTTTTCTAAGATTGATCTGAGATCAGGGTATCACTAATTACGAGTGCTTGAGGAGGATGTTCCGAAGACAGCCTTCCGAACTCGTTACGGACACTACGAGTTCGTAGTGATGCCCTTCGGATTGACTAATGCGCCCGCAGTATTCATGGACTTAATGAATAGGGTATGCCGTCCTTACTTGGATCAGTTCGTCATCGTTTTCATCGATGACATACTTATCTACTCTCGAAGTAAGGAGGAACATAGCGATCATCTACGACAAGTCCTAGGAACCTTATGATCAGAGAAGCTCTATGCGAAGTTCTCTAAATGCGAATTTTGGATCCGCAGAGTCGAATTCTTAGGTCACGTGGTTAGCGAAGAAGGAATCCGCGTGGACCCTTCCAAAATTAAAGCCATCGAGAACTGGTCAGCACCGAAGACGCCTACAAAAATTCGTCAATTTCTAGGCCTCGCTGGCTACTACCGCAGATTCATACAGAACTTCTCGCGAATTGCAAAACCCCTTACGACACTGACCCAGAAAGGTGTGGCCTTTGACTGGGAAGAGAAACAGGAGAAGGCGTTTCAGACGCTGAAGCGAGCCTTATGCACCGCACCGATACTATCCCTCCCTGAAGGGATAGAAGACTTCGTAGTATACTGCGATACATCCAACCAAGGGCTCGGCTGTGTTCTGATGCAACGACGTAAAGTCATCGCCTATGCCTCAAGGCAGCTGAAGACACACGAAGTCAACTACACCACACACGATCTCGAATTAGGAGCAGTTGTGTTTGCCCTGAAGATTTGGAGACACTACCTGTATGGTACGAAAAGCACTATCTTTACAGACCACAAGAGCCTACAACACATATTCAACCAGAAGGAGCTCAATATGAGGCAACGACGGTGGGTCGAACTACTCAATGACTACGAATGCGAAATTCGTTACCATCCGGGTAAAGCCAACGTAGTAGCAGACGCCCTAAGTCGGAAAGAATATTCTGGTCGAAGAGCCAAGTCATTAACTATGACTATCCATTCGCATCTGTCCACACAAATTTAGGAAGCTTAGCTTGAAGCCCTAAAACCTGAAAATGTGGTGGGTGAATCTTTGCGAGGAATGGATAAGAACTTGGAAGTCAAGGGTGGCGGAGCTTTGTATCTCATGGACCGGATCTGGACACCGAAGCACGGTGGCTTCAGAGACTTGGTCATGAAAGAAGCGAACAACACTCGATATTCCGTCCACCCGAGTTCAGATAAGATGTATCTGGATCTCAAGAAGTTATACTGGTGGCCTAACATGAAAGCAGAAATTGCTACCTTTGTGAGTAAATGCCTTACTTGCGCCAAGGTCAAGGTCGAATACCAGAAACCCTCTGGTCTACTACAGAAACCAGAGATACCAGAATGGAAGTGGGAGCGGATTACAATGGACTTCATAACCAAGTTACCCAAGACAACGGGTGGACTGGATACCATTTGGGTCATCGTCGATAGATTGACCAAGTCCGCACACTTCCTACCCATCAAAGAGACGGACAAGATGGAGAAGCTCACAAGGACATACATCCGGGAGATAGTACGACTGCATGGTGTTCCTATATCAATTATCTCCGATAGAGATAGTAGATTCACCTCGAGGTTCTGGCAGTCGCTACAAAACTCCTTAGGAACGAGGCTGGACATGAGTACAGCCTACCAAACATAGACCGACTGACAAAGTGAGAGAACTATCCAAACCTTGGAGGATATGTTACGAGCCTGTGTGATAGATTTTGGGAAGGCATGGGATACTCATTTACCCCTTGTCGAGTTTCCCTACAACAATAGTTATCACACGAGCATAAAGGCTGCTCCATTCGAAGCCCTCTATGGCCGGAAGTGAAGATCCCCTATGTGCTGGGCTGAGGTGGGTAACACTCAGTTAGCTAAAGGACGAGTTCCTGACAGCACTCTCATGGGTCCGGAGATCATTCGGGAAACGACGGAGAAGATCGTTCAGATTCGGGAACCACTTAAAGCCTCCAGAGACCGACAGAAAAGCCATACAGACAAACGAAGGAAACCTTTGGACTTTCAGGTGGGAGACCGAGTCCTTTTGAAAGTCTCACCCTGGAAGGACTTGATACGCTTTGGAAAGCGTGGAAAGCTAAATCCAAGATTCATAGGGCCTTTCAAGATTCTCGCTAGAATCGGCCCTGTAGCTTACAAACTCAACCTACCCCACGAGCTTAGTAACGTACATCCTATTTTCCACGTCTCGAACTTGAAAAAGTGCCTATCCGATGAGACTCTTGTAATTCCACTTGACGAAATCGAGATCAACGAGAGCCTCAACTTCGTGGAAGAACCTGTAGAGATCATGGACCGAGAGGTCAAGCGAACCAAGCAAAGCCGTATCCCGATCGTGAAGGTTCGCTGGAACGCCAAGCGAGGACCAGAATTCACTTGGGAGCGCGAGCATCAAATGAAACTTAAATATCCTCATCTTTTTACCTAGTTATTTGTAATAACTTAGCTGCTTGAACTCTAATTTCGGGACGAAATTCCCTCTAACGGGGGGATGATGTGACAACCCGAAATTTCTAACTGATACATTCTTCATTTTTATCAAAGTTAGCCTCATTTTGCTATTTTGTAATGAAGTTTTGGGTCCATATAAGTGCATTAGGCTTAGTATAATCAAGATATGAGTCTTAGGAAGGGTTAGAATGTGTGTAGCATCACAAAATCGGGCCAAACACACTAAGCAAGGTGTGTGCGGCCGCACACTCGAGTGTGCGGCCAGCCAGCCGCACACAGCCGACCGCACACCCTCCTAGCCTCACACTCCAGCCTATATAAAGGACCCTAAGTCAACCTTACACCCTTTTCCCACTCCTTCAAAGCTGGAACATTTTCTCTCAAGAGTCCTTCAAGTTTTCTTCTCCAATCGACAATACAAGTAAGTAAACATCCTTAGATCATTACTACAACACATTAGAAAGCCTTTTCCTCGAGTTTGATCCATGCAATCATCATTCTAGATGATCTTCATGTGTGTACAGCCGCACACAGTTCATGTGCGACCGCACACACATCTTTTGCTCCTAAAATGGACTTAAACACTCATCTAAGCATAGCATCGGCCAAAACACCTTCTTAGGATCATCACAAAGCCTTAAGAAATCGATTTGGACACATTTGTATGGGAGTGTACGGCCGCACACAGGCCTGGCCTCACACACGTGGCCGCACACGCCATGTGCAACCGCACACACCCTTTTAAGGGTCCAAAATAGCAACAAACTTCCATTCCGGCTACGAAAATGGTCAAAACACCTTCCCTAGAACATTCCTAAGGCTTGGAAACACGTTTTGACACACTTCATAGTGAGTGTACGGCCACACACACTCTTGGCCGCACACTCTGGCCGCACACACACAACCCATGATTTTATGGCCTTACACTCCAATATAGAGCCATACACCCCTTATGTGCAACCATATGTGTTGGTAACACTAAATTCTAAGTGTTTTTATGTCGTTAAGGCATGTCCCTATCACCATTAGTGGTTATATACCCTAAGTATATTCATATATGAGTTATTACATGTTAAATAGGATTCGTTTGTGCTCGAGACTCCAATTGACACCCACCAATCCTATATCGATCTTCCATTCGAGTTACTCACTACAGGTGAGTTCATACCCCTTAATCAACCTTTGAAATGATTTTAAATGCTTTTATGGGGGGGGATTCAAGTTGAAACATTCTAGTTATTGCTTTAATCCTATGTGATTAATAACTAGAACAAACAGAAGGATATCCTATTACTTTCAAATTGTTATCACTTATGGATTTCAAACACTTCAAAACATTTTATTAAACTCTTTTAAATACTAAATCCTTTATCAAACTCATGTCTATACATATATATTTATATAAGTAAGGTTTGAAGGACTTAGGACTGATAGCTCACTTTATTTCTTGTTCCTTGTTTGGTTGTGGACTTAGGGTATCTTGTTATTTGTCCGAATGTCGTTGCAACCTTAGTTATATATCTTATATATGTGTTAAGATAAAAAATCTTTCACTTCAGTTCAGCACCTTTGGGTAGCAAAGGCATGCATACAACATTACTAGTTAACTATAATAGGTATAGTTAAGAGATCACTACCCCTTATTACCATTACAACGATACATACAAGAGTCATTACATTTACAATTTACTACATACGTACTATAATGAGAAACAATACATGCTATACACTATACAAGAGGATATACTATACACTAGTACAGTGAAAACATTACTACACTATGACATACTATACAAACATTGAATACGATAACCAAAATGTGACATACTACTTCTCGATACGACACTACATTGTTGTATCACTTTGTAACCAGAGTCTCCTGGAGGGAGAGCGGGCATTGTGTGTATAGATCTATACGAGACAGACACTCCCACACCCCGACTGCTAGCTACAGTCCCAGCCCATAAGGCCAAGGGGTGACAGAATGTTACCTCACTACCTATGACACCGGAGGGTCATCAGTTATTCAGTCGTCGATCAGCATGGTTACATACGAGTTCACATTCAAACCTTTAATTAACCGACTAAGAATTAAAGGCAAACAGACTCCCTGAGGTGTATTGTACATTTAAATACTACCTGGAGTCTGCATTTTTATCACTTTATAGCCAGCAATGACACTGTTGAGGTAAAACATTATTTTCCCCTATTACATTTATTTTGTAATCATCTCACTTAAATGATGGTTTAAGCTATATTTTTATAATGATAGTTTCACTGGGGAAAACTCTCTCATATTTACAAAAGAACAAACATTCAAATAGTCGGGTCTTGGTAGAAGACTACATTTCAGTAGAAAATATAGGATTTTCTAGGGAGTTCAAACATTTACAAACAGCTACGAACATTTATACTACGTTGTTACAAACATTTTTCATACAAGCAATGACACTAAATACTTATGAACTCACCAGCATTTTATGCTGATACTCTCTTTCAAAATAACTTGTATTCTCAGGGAACCAGTAAGACAGGTATACCCATGCAGCTTTTGAAAGACGAAGTGGATCCAAGACTCGTTTTCATTTTGATTGTACATTTTTGGTGTCATTTAAACTTACAAAAGAACACACTTGTACTTAACTATTGTATTAATGCAATGGATGTTGTTGCTTGTCTTTACTATTATGCATTGTTATGATACTGTACATGACGTCCTCCACCCCAGAACGTTTCCACCGTTCCGGTTTTGGGGGTGTGACAAAAACACCCCACGAGATGTGGACAGGGAAGGTTCTCTCGTTAGCACACATCAAGGTTTGGGATTGCGAGGCTTTCGTGAGGCGCGAGACTCACGACAAGCTCGAACCTCAGAGTGAGCGGTGTATTTTCATCGACTAACCGTAAAAGTCCTCTGGTTATCTCTTCTACAGACCGAGTGAGAATGTTGTCTTCGTTGCGAGGAGAGGGGTTTTCCGAGAGAGGGAACTTATATTTCAAGGGGACAGTGGGAGGCAAATTAACCTTGAAGAACTTCAAGATTTAACCAATAAAGGAACCTCAAGCACTAGCGGTCAACCGGAGGAGGAGATTCATGTTGATCCAGTTGACGAGTATGTACCTCTGAGGCGCTGTAGTTGAGTCAGTGTTCCACCTGTGTTATATGGTTTTCATATAACATCTGAGGGTGATACATTTATCAGTGATAGAACACTGGTAAATTTGGATGAACCTAACAGCTACAAGGAATCCATGGCAGGCCCCGAGTCTGCTAAATGGAAAGAGGCTATGGACAGCGAGATTCAGTCCATGTATGGCAATCAAGTTTGGAACTTGGTTGACAATATACCGCGTCGTAAGACAGTCGGGTGCAAATGGATCTTCAAGAAGAAGACTGACATGGATGGTAAGGTACACACTTATAAGGTGCGATTGGTTGCGAAGGGCTTTACTCAAACTCCGGGAGTTGACAATGATGAGACCTTCTCACCAGTAACGAAGATTAAGTCTATTAGGGTTATCGTAGCCATTGCTGCATTTCATGATTATGAAATATGGCAAATGGATGTCAAAACCTCTTTCCTTAATGGGAAGTTGGCTGAGAATGTTTACATGTGTCAGCCAGAGGGTTTTGTCGATGCTAGGTACCCTAATAGAGTGTGTAAGCTTGAGAAATATATTTATGGATTGAAACAGGCATCTTGCAGATGGAATCTTTGTTTCGATGAGAAAGTCAAAGAATTTGGCTTTTCGAGAAGTGAGGATGAGTCATGTGTATAGGTCAGAGCTAGTGGGAGTATAGGTAGCTTTTTGGTACTGTATGTGGATGACATACTACTCATAGGAAATGACATCCCAACCTTGAGGGAGGTGAAATTCTGGCTTGGGAAGTGTTTCGCTATGAAGGACCTTGGAGAAGCTGCCTATATCCTAGGGATAAGGATATTGAGAGACAGGAGTAAGAGACTAATTGGACTTAGTCAAAGTACCTACTTGGACAAAGTTTTGAAGAGGTTCAACTTGCAAAATTCCAAGAAAGGTGACTTACCGATCCGGAGCAATGCCAAACTGAGTAAAACTCAGAGTTCGAGTATAGAGGTTGAGATGACTGAGATGAGTCGATTACCATATGCTTCCTCTGTTGGCTTGATCATGTATGCTATGACTTGTACTAGCCCTGATGTGGTCTTTGCTTTGAGCATGGTCAGCAGATATCAAGGGAATCCTAGCAAGGCTCACTGGACTGCGGTGAAAAACATTCTCAAGTACCTGCGGAGGACCAAGGATTGGGTCCTTACACTTGGTGGGAGTGATGACTTGAGAGTGGTGGGGTATAGTGATGCCAGCTTTCAAACCGACAGAGATAACTTCCGCTCTCAGTCGGGCTGGGTGTTTACCCTGAGTGGAGGAGCAATTACTTGGAAAAGTTCCAAGTAGGAGACTATAGGTGATTTGACGTGAAAATCAGAGTACATAGCAGCAAGCGAAGCGACGAAGGAGGCGATATAGCTGAAGAACTTCATCGGAGACCTTGGAGGTGTACCATCTATAAAGGAGCTTATGGAGACTCTATGTGACAGCGATAGTGTGGTTGCCTTAGCCAAGGAACCAAGGGATCATGGCAGGTCCAGACACATCGACAGGAAATATCACTTCATAAGACACAAGATAGAAGAAGGACTACTCGTGGTAAAGAGGGTATCATCAGATGAGAACCCGGCAGATCCCCTCATGAAGGGACTGGGTAGGGTTAAGCATTTACAGCATGCGAGGCGCATTGGGCTGAGGGATGATATTAGTTTCAATGATTAGATAGCTATTTCAAAACTTGTAATAGATAAACTGTAATTGACATTTTATGCTTAAATAATAGGTGTTTTTTTATTTACTAGTATGGTACTGTCTCATGTCAATTGTTTTACTATTGTTTCATTTTTGCATGTTTTGACTTCCAGAATAATTGGATTATTCAAACCATCCATAGTCGATCATACTTTGGAAGTAGGTATTGAAGCAAGACTGTCATGAATTTGGCTTGTAGATTGTCAGAAATGGTTAGACATTGCTATGACATTCATGAGTGCTCATAAGGTCTGAGTATTGGATTCAACCCACGCTCACTTGTGTCACTTCATAGAATTTATCTCGAGTGATCGTGAGACGATAATATCATATAATCTTCAAACCTAGATATATGAGTTGTTGACTATGAGTTGGTCGTACATTAACAGTACGAAAACGCATCGGTAACTCAATGTTATAAAATGTGTTGTTGTGTATGGTTCGGTGAATAGTTAGTACAAGCATTCACTGTTAAAGGTTAGCTGTTCCTTTTAGTCCTTGGAGGATTAAAAACGATATCTTGGGCCCCTCGATGATTTTGTTTTGACTTATGTGTCAGGCCTAATCAGAACTAAATTGATGTGTTCGATTAAGTTCTATGTCAAACGAATCAAAAATCGGGAAACAAACTGCTGGACAATAAGATTAACTATGTTCCATGTGTTTGTCCGGATGATATCTTGAGAACAGAGCATTCTATGATCACTTATCAAAAATGTTACTTTTGAGTTCGACAAAGGCATTTAAGAGCCACGATTGCTAGTCGGATCCTGAAGTTACACTTACAACTATAGTTATTAGACTTATCCAAGTGGGAGACTGTTGGTTAAGGTGTCTAAGTCCATAACTATATTTGGTATGTACTTGACCCGAGAGTAGCATTGTCCATTTGGGTTGCACTTCACCAGGACAATTTGAAGGATGGACTTTTGAGAAGAGGATAATTATGATTTATTAACATATTATAAGTTCTAATATATTAATATGAAATCATATTATTTAATTAGTATTTATCAAGAATTAATTTGGAATTAATTTTGTGAACAAAAGAGACTAATTAAATATAAGGGGTTGATTTGGTAAATCATTCATTCTTATAAAGTGGTCTTATGATCCATAGTTCTATATGTTGGGCTAAACCCATGTGGTGACCCATGGATACTCCATGGAGGTTTTAACCCATGTAGCATGAGAGATATGGAAAGTCATTAGGGTTTACATGGTGTAACCCTAGCTTTCCACACTATATAAGAGACCCTAAGGCTACCAAAATTGTCCCCTAAGTGAACTTAGAAGAGTGCTAGCCGATTTTGTGAAGCAGGGAATTCTCTCTCTATTTCTTCCATTTGTTGGTGGTGATTTGTGATTCCATTTGAGGCATTCACATTATTGGTGCTAGGCTCTTAAAGCTTCAAGGTTTCCAACTACACTAAAAGGTATGTCATCTAACTAGAATTTTGTAGTATAGATACTCCATTGTATGCTAGTTAGTATGATGCTTTGGAATTTTGAAAGTTTGCATGTATATTAGAGAAAACATAGATCCAAAGCATTTAGGGTTGCATGTACACCATAGGAGTGTCAGAATGCTCAAAACCCATCAAAAACTACATTATTGAATGGTGACTTGGATGAGGAAATATACATGAAACAACCTGAAGGGTCTTGCCTGGAAATGAACACAAAGTGTGCAAGTTGAAGAAATCATTATATGGTTTGAAACAAGCACCAAAACAATGGCATCAAAAGTTTGATGATGTTGTCTTATCTAATGGTTTTGCATTAAACCAAGCCGATGTTGTCTTATCTAATGGTTTTGCCTTAAATCAAGCTGACAAATATGTATATAGCAAATTTGATACTTCTGGTAAAGGAGTTATGATTTGTACATATCTGGATGATATGTAGATTTTTGTTACTAATTTAGAAGATGTTTATAAAACCAACAAATTCATATCATCTAGTTTTGAAATGAAAGACCTAGGGATGCTGAGGTAATTCTTCATATAAGAATTAAACAATGATACAATAGGATTTCAATTTCTCAATCTCATTATATTGAAAAGATATTGAAAAAGTTTAACTTTGAGAATTCTTCTCCTGTTAGCACTGCTATAGATCCTACTCTCAAGATTTTACCTAGTAAAGGATCTCCAGTGTCTCAACTTGAATATTCAATGGCTATTGGTTGTCTATTGTATGCCATGATTAGTAGTAGGCCTGATATAGCATATGTTGTGGGAAGGATTAGTAGATATACTAGTAGTCCTAGGACACATCATTGGCAAGCTGTGAGTAGAGTATTCAAGTACTTAAAAGGGACCATGAATTATGGTTTAACTTACAGTGCATATCCTTCTGTTTTGGAAGGTTATTCTGATTCCAGATGGATTAACAACTTAGATGATCACTCCTATACAAGTGGTTGGGTATTTCTTCTTGGAGGAGGAGCCATTTCTTGGGCATCCAAGAAACAGACATGTATTACTAAATCAACCATGGAGTCTGAGTTTGTAGCATTATCTGCTACTGGTAAAGAAGCTGAGCGGCTAAGGAATTTCATTTATGAAATTCCACTATGGCCAAAACCGATATCTACAATTTCTATCAGGTGTGATAGTGCTGCAACCTTGGCTAAGGCTTATAGTCAAGTGTATAATGGGAAGTCTAGACATTTAGGTTTTTAACGTAGCATAATTCATGAGCTCATCATGACTGGTGTGATATCTATGGAGTTTGTGAGAACTCAGTTGAACTTAGCTGATCATTTAACCAAAGGGTTAGCTAGAGATCTTGTGCATAAGGTGGCTGTAGGGATGGGTTTAAAGTCCACCTAAAATCTTTTATATTAAGATACCCATTTCCCATTTAATGCAATATTATATGTTGAATTCAATGTGGAAAGGTTGATATTTAAAGAATGGAACACATTTTTATTATCATCCCAAGGTATATGTTCAATACTGCAAGTTAAGGAGGTTGAAATTTTATTTCTTAATAGTTCCTTGAAAAATTGCATTTGCAGGTGCAAGAACAAAAGAACTACCTATATAAGCATGAAGTTTAGCTGCTTCAAGAAGTTGGGACTTGGCTTTGATATGCTTATTGAAGGATGGGACACAAGCTAGTAAAATATAGAGTCAAGTTAGAACTTTGAGAATAAAAATTGTTGTGTATATCATCTTCACGTATTCACTTAGAATAGAAAGGTTTCAATCCTTAGTCACACCCTGATATTCGAATATTTGGAATGAATAATATACTAATGTGAAATTCAATCGTCACGATATTTCATTTATGCATCAGTTTGTTGTTGTTATGATTTTATTTTAAGTTAATCAAGATTACTCTTAAATGGGGGAGGTTTGTTGGTGATTTCATATCACTAATATTATTTAAGTGTAATGGGGTTAATTTGTTGATCAATGTCACTTTGACAATTATCGAACAAATTAGTATGGTGCGGAGTGCACATTTGTTTGATTTTGTCATTGTAGAGAGTATACAGCTATTTAGGGTGAAACCCCTGAACTGACGGAGGTCCAGGCGCAGCGCCCCCGGGAGCGGGGTCCAAGGGGTGCAGCCGGTTTTGTGATCCATTTATAGACCCGGTTTTATGTTAGTGTGTGACATGTAATATGACAGTTTTTGTATAAGAAGTTGTTTTCCTGTAACTACCATATGGCAGTTTTAAGACAGGAAGTTATTTTTTGTTATATGATCAATTTCAAATTCATTTTATGTACAAATTTCATAACATCTTCTTCATTCTCCATTCTAGAAAAAAATAGTGAGTTTCATCCGATTTGAGATTTTGAGTGTATTCACGAAATGCTTTAATCTGAAAGTATTTCACAACTCTCACTGATCCAAGTATATCTATACCCTGATTTTCTAACACTTAACCTTTTGGTCACACGGGCACGAACATGTGAAGAAAAAACCCTCCACATCAGACAACCACCTCGTCGCTACAACTGGGTCCTTGGCCCATCAAACTCTTTGGGCTTCATATTGTCGAAGACCCGATACTGGAAGGATCTCTCCCTTCGAATCCCCGCAGCAGCAACGATCGTGGTAGTTGCAATATCAGCATCCTCAGAGAGGGCAGCATAGCGGTCATCAAATAGCTCAATCATAGTGGTCTTCATAGACCGAAAAATCTCCTGCATAGAACTCTGGACAACAGCAACCACTTCAGTGGCGATAATCTCCCGAATCTAATCATCAGTCAACCCAGGTCTACCCTAGCCACCAGCTCCAGATCCTGAACCTCTCATCTTTAACATTCTAAAAATGAATAAAATGTACATTATAAATGCCACAATTCATACTGCTACAATCAACATGATGAGACTAACCCTCGGTGTAACACCTAGTTCAAATTTGGAGAGGTTCATGCATGGACTCGGAGAGTGGAGGACCAACTCGTCGAGTAGAGTCGGGTATCTGGAATGCGGGACGGAGGTGACTCGGCGAGTCGGAAGGGTCGACTCGACGAGTCGGAAGGGTCGACTCGGCGAGTCCGAGCTGTTTAAAGAAAACCCTAATTTTGGGGTTTGCCCCTATATAAACATCATTATCCGCCCCAATAGCCTCCCTTAGCACCTTAGAAGAACGTTTACGGCCGCACATCCTCTTGTGAGTAAAGTAAGATCAATTGGGAGCTTATCCTTGAGATTTTGGGGAGGATTCCAAGCTTGAAGAAGAAGTATCAAGGGGAAAACACTAGGTCTAGCATCTAGTTCGTCTTGGGCATTGATTTGAGGTATGAATCTATTACCCTAAGCATAAATTCTATTTGAGAGTTGTGACCAACTTTGAGGAATTGGAAGCAAGCCTAGATCTGGACCCATCACAAGGATATGGTTCCAGATCTGGACCTTCATAGGTCCCAATTATCATAAAGTTGCACCTTTTAGTAAGCTCATTACCTCCCCATGCATGGAAACCTTGTTGAAGGCTAGTTTTGGTGATTATGGCCATGTGAGGCCTTGTATGCACGTAAAGTTTGTAACTTTACGTCTATTCCACACTAGTAGAGTATAGATCTGAAGTTTGGGACCTTCACTTCCACTGGAAGAGGCCGTAAACACAATGGACTAATAGGGACTCGACGAGTCGTGCAAAAGACTCGGCGAGTCGAAAGGATTCACGGCCAGGGGTATACGGCCAGGGGTGTACGGTCAGGGGTGTACGGTTAGTGGTGTACGGTTGGTGGTTTACGGCCGTAGACACCAAGGAACTCGACGAGTCCCTCGGGTGACTCGGAGAGTCGATGAGTTAAGCAGGGAACCCGACGTGTAAGCGATTGTACTCGACGAGTCAAGGTCAATATGAACTGTTGACCTTAACTATAGACTTTGACTTTGACCAGGGTTGACCCTGGGGGTATTTATGACATTATGCTGAGTTAATTACTCATTGATTATAGGCAGTTGGGAAGAGCAGCATAGGACACCTAAATTTAGTTGCCAATTCATCCTTGTGAGGTGAGTTTTATTACCATAGCAATGGGTCTAAGGCACCAAGGCCGGCCCATCTTGTGATAGTTGGTTTATTTGTTATGTAGAGGTGTGATATGTATGTGTGCATGATATGTGGTAGAGATAGTGTCCCAACTAGCCTTTTTGGCTAGGAAATTTCGTCCTCAAGTAAGCAAGTACTATTGTGAGACTTGTACTAACACTTCTAAGTGTACAATATGAGTTCCTAATGAGCCATGAAGTGTTAGAATGAAAACTCCCCAAGTATATGAAATCTCTCCCAAATCACTTCAAGTATGTGAAATCTCTCCCAATTCTCTCCAAGTATGTGAAATCTCTCCCAATTCTCTCCAAGTATGTGAAATCTCTCCCAAATCTCTCCAAGTATGTGGAATCTCTCCCAAATCTCTCCCATAAGCGAAATCTCTCCAAGTATGTGAAATCTCTTCCAGTTCTCTCCAAGTATGTGAAATCTCTCCCAAATCTCTCCAAGTACGTGGAATCTCTCCCAAATCTCTCCCATATGCGAAATCTGTCTAAGTATGTGAAATCTCTCCCAAATCTCTCCAAGAATGTGAAATCTCTCCCAAATCTCTCCGTGTATCTCAAATCTCTCCCAAATCTCTCTAAGCACCTTCCTTAGTCGAAAACAGCTCAAAACCGGAAGAGGAAACCTAAAAGGACCCTCTTGGTCCGGAACCCTCTTGGTCCGGACTCCTCTTGGTCCTGAACCTCTTGGTCCGGAACTTCTTGGTCCGGAACCCTCTTAGTCCGTAATGTCTTCTAAGGAGCCAAGAGGAAACAGCTTCGGAATGAGCCTCTCATCCGGACCCTTAGTTTGCTCCGGAACCACCTTGTTCGGACCCTTCGGTTCTGCTCCGGAAGATCTCGCTTGAAGCAGCTTCGGAACCTCCAGCCGGCTTCGCGCCTCCGGTTCGGACTGCTGGCTTCGCCCTGACCTCGCGCCTGACTTCGGATCCAAGGATACACTCTGGATTTGAGGAAACCGCTTCGGAAATGATCCAAATGACTCCGAATCTTGCTGCATGGCTCCGAAACTTCTCCTAAACCCTTCGGACCTTCGCAGGAGCATGATCCCACTCCGGATTTTCATTATTTTCGGACTTTTTCACCATTTTAAGGACAAAGGGATTGACTTTGTGATTTGATGAAATTCCTCATTTCCCATGCAAATCACGGTATTCCATGCTTTACCCACCAAATATCCATGCATGGACCACCAGATCCCCATGCACCAAAGATTCCCTTCCTTTTCTTATTCTCCAAAGCAACGATAGTAAAGGAGTTTAGACTCCACTTTCTCTCTCACTTTTCCCATTTCCCTCAAAACTCATCTTCAAGACAAGAACAATGATCTTACTGGAAGGGAAAATATTCTTAATTTCTCCATGGAGTTGAAAGGTAAATTCCTCCACTCACCTAATATTCTATTATATTTCAAGATGAATCCATATTATTCTATTTATAATAATATGTGATGATCATCCTTAGGAAAGCATCCCTCCCAGGGAAGTTCCTCATCTCAGCAAGAGTTTAAGCTTGAGATCTTCACTCCATAACTTCAAACAACTCCTCAACCAACTCAATTTGAGCTTCATACCCCACCTTTTTCAATGTTTTAATGTTTTTGGGGGAGAGTACAAGTCAAATCTTGCCTAAACTCTTAAATGATTGCATATATACGTATGTTTGTATGTGTGTGTGAAATATTATTAAATTAATATTTTAGTAATATACTCATGAACATGGGATTTCTCAATTTCATAAAGAACAGAGGATACTTTGTGCAAAAGAGCCTCCCAACTATTGAGTGTGTCCAACTTAACCCCTTTATCTATGCTTTCATGTCTAAAGATAAAAGTTATAAAAAGGGACCTTACTAAGTGGACACCATTTCTAGTGATTTTTCAAAAATAGAAACTTTGTGACTATTTTTGCAAACTATCAGGGAGTATTTTATAAATATTCAACATAAAAGTTTGCGTCAAGAAATTACACAAATAGAGCCTTTATGACAGAAATATTTGCATGTCATAAACCGCTGTCGTAAAACCTCCAACAACAGAAGTAGTGTTCTATATGTCATAAAACAGAAAATGTGTGTCATAACCGGCAGTTATAAATTTATACAAATTATAACTTGACACTTATCTCTTGACTAAAATGACTTGTTTTTCAATAAACGAAAAGGGACGAACACGAGCACCCAGTTAACGAGCACAATCAACGATATGGAACGAGAACGATATTTCTATTCAATGAGTACGAATTTCATTATTTATCTAACAAATAATGGATCTCTAACGATTGCTCAAAAGGTTGTTAATATTCTAGTCAGACAAATCTCAAAAGTACCTAAATATAAAAATATTAGTGTACGTCTAAGTCCTGTAAGGAGTTATAGCCAGAGTCTCCTGGAGGGAGAGCGGGAATTTGTGTATAGATCTATACGGGGTTGACACCCCGCACCTTCGCTGTTCGCTACAGCTAGAGAGGCCAGTCTAGGGTGACAAATGTCTTTTCCAAACCGAGGGCGCCTGAGAAACGCCAAAGCAGGCACTCCGTCAGATTAGTATGGTTATAACGACTCACTAGAATATGCTCTATTAACTAGAAATTTATGTAAGGAAAACCTCATAAATAAATTTGGGCACGTTGTGTTGACTATCCTACACGTGATAGGTGATGGTCCGTATTTGTTGTGTTGACTGTCCTTCTTCATCGCGTAGAATGTCCACAATAGCCATGTTGATTCTTTCTCCTAACAAGTATAGAGTCGTACTACTGCTATTTTTACAAATTAAAAAGCGTAGGACTCTATGGAAAGCGTTTGTAAACGGTTTTGATAACGATAAACTAGCCCACACATATACATAGTTGGAAACTAGAACCTACGATTATTTTATAGCAGAAAATATAGGATTTTCTGGAGAAAACGATTTTTGACGATTTCGATAACGATAAACTAGAACTTACGATTATTTTATAGCAGAAAATATAGGATTTTCTGGAGAAAACGATTTTCGACGATTTCGATAACGATAAACTAGAACTTACGAATATTTTATAGCAGAAAATATAGGATTTTCTGGAGAGAATGATTTTTCTACGATTTCGATAACGATAAACTAGAACGCACATTCAATTTTACTCGATAAGGGGAACAAGATTTTCAACCATATTTCCTTTTCGAAAATAAGAGATTTTCTGAAAACGGTTGATTTTTACTATTCAAAAGAACTATTCTCGGACACAACTCTCTTTCACAAATTACAATACTTTTCAAAGATCACTCCTTATAAGGATGAACAAGAGTAATGACATACACACATATATCCATGATTTTCAAGGCAAGACTCCAAACAATTTCATAGAAAATATCTGATTTTCTGAAAGTACAATGAGAACGATTCTAAACAAGTGTGAACAATTTTATACAAAAATGCTTATGAACTCACCAACTTTTTAGTTGACGCTTTTCAAAACGACTTGTATTCTCAGGGATCTAGTAAGCAGGTAACAAGGGACGCGGATGCAGGACTATTTAGCTGTAGCTTGGAATTTTCTAATTTTGTCTCTTTTGTGTAATTCGAAGAACAAATACAATATGTAAATAATGTAAGTTTGTTACCTCAATGTATGATGTTTGGATTGCTCTGTTTCATTTATATTCAATTGTTATGATACTGCACAATGAAGTCACCCGCCTCCGCACATTTCCGTCGTCTGGTCCGGGGGTGTGAAAGATAGCCCTTGTGGCTAACGGTAGAGACGGCCTTATGGCTAATGGTAGAGATAGCCTCAGGGCTAATGGTAGAGATAACCTTTATGGCTGATAGTAGAGATAGCCTTTGTGGCTAACGGTAGAGATAGCTTCATGGCTAATTGACATGTAACATGTGGTAAAGGTAGCTTTATAGCTAATGTGATATGTGGTTTGTGTGGGGTATGCTCTGGGGGACTCACTAAGCTTTCAGCTTACCGTTTGTGGACATGTTTCAGGTACCTTGGAGTCCAAGGGCAAAGGAAAGGTGTGATGATGTGACGTACACTCTATCTCTCTTTTCCGATCTGGTTTGGGGGACACTCTGATGTTTTGAAAATAATAATGTTGTAATGTTGATGGTTTTGAAAACAATTTTTGGAATCTTTATGTTTTATGAAAAATGGTTGACTAATTAAAAATGAAAATTTTCTTTGTAAAATTTGGGTCGTTACAAGTTGGTATCAGAGCCTTGGTTTGAGGGATTCAGACATACCCACGGGTGTATCAGGACTCAAACTAAGGAAATGGTAAATTGTTTTCAAAAATGACATAAAAATATTTTGAAAGATGGAAAAGATGAGAGTGCAACGTGCGTGATAAGCCGAGCCAAGTAAGTAGATCCCCAATATGCTAGTCATACTATTTGATATTTGAACTTGGATGATCATGTGGAATTTGCTATGTGTATGCTTTTAAAATTATATACAGTTAGGAGCTTATAGCCATATAATGATCGATTTGGCCTTATTTCCTGTTCCTTGTCTGGTTGTGGTCCTAGGGTAGAATCTTTTATTCGAAAGTCTATTTGATCCTCTGATGTGTATAATTTGCATGCATAAAGGCAACCTGTTATGATTGGCCTGTTTGATGTGGGTAGAGAAAATCTTAGAACAATCTAGGATTTGAGTTATGCGGTGGTTGGTAGAATACGGTTTATTTGGAACAAATTGGAGTTATCAGGTCGAGCCTTGGGGAAAGGTACGGGTAGGTGTGGAAAGTAGTATTGGGATCGTACTACTAAAAGCACAAGACCTGTACCCGAACCCATGTTAGAGCTGACAACTTCAAGGAGGACCGGTGTGGAGAGATCCGTTTTATGGAAATCCTGATAGTTATGATTTATGACATTCCAGTTCAGCATGGTAGTGACACATTTCGGGGCGGGAGGATCAGGATCGGCATCTGGATCCGGGAATGGATCGGGTGACACCATAGATGGCATAGATGAAAGGCTGCGAGAGCTTATTGTAGCCGAGGTTACCAAGGGCATCCTTGACGCCACCCCCGTCATTTTTGGGACAGTCAAGGAGGGCATAATGGAAATCATGGAACAAAGACTCAGATCATTCCGGACTGAGATTGTTGCGGGTCAGCTGGCGGCCCGAACTCCCTCGTTACGGGAGTTCAAGGCATGTGGGGCACCAAAGTTTTTCGGGGTCAGGGACCCCGTTGTCAGTCAACGCTAGGTGGCGGATATCGAAAACGCTCAGCGCACGAGTTCTTGCCCGGATGTGGCAAAGGTTGGGTTTGCTTCTTGCATGCTGCAAGACAGAGCCCGGGATTGGTGGGGCGAGGTTACCAGACAGGTGGGACCATCCAGGGTGGCTGAGATGACGTAGGCCGAGTTCGTTCGGTGATTTGATTTGGAGTTTGCACCACCCATTGAGTTGCAACGTTTGGTGCGAGAGTTTCATGATTTGCAGCAGACCACCGAGACTATGGCGGATCGGGAACGAGCTTTGTTGATTCCGCAATACGCTACCGATGAGGAAATGAGACGGACCCGATATCATTCCATGCTGAGGGACGATATTTGGGAGTTTGTGAGTTTTACGGGGTGTAAGACCCTGAATGAAATGGTGGAGAAGGCCTGGAAACAGGAAATGGAGCTGGAATCCCGCATGAAGCGGAAGCCTGAATAGGCTCAGGCAGCAGTAGGACAGGCTAAGAAGCCTAAGACGTCAGACACTTCCAGCAAGGGTCAGCAGGGTCAGGGCCGATGTGCCAAATGTATCCGGGTACACGATGGAGCTTACCGTATCGTAGGCTCGGGATGTTATACATGTGGCTAGCAGGCCATATGAGCAGGGACTGCCCCGCGAAGGGCTTAATCTATTTTCACTGCAACAAGACCGGCCATAAGCGGGTCAACTGTCTGAAGTTGCAGGGAGGAGGAGGAGCGGTGGCGGCGCCTGCGCTCGCCACAATGAGGATTACCGATGGACGCCCTGCTAAGGTGGAAGCTCCAGCAGTGAGGAGCCGTGCATTTCAGCTGACTACCGATGAGGCACGCGCAGCGCCAGATGTTGTGGCTGGTACGTGATTACTCTTCCCTGCTATATGTAGTTGTCTTGCTTATGTGTATTATATGCTTGTATACAGACCTTTTTGGTCAATGCTATGTCTGCTCATATCTTGTTTGATTCGGGTGCAACCCGATCGTTCGTATCTCTTGCGCTTAGCAAGAAGTTTCGGGAAGCACCAGGAACTTTGGATTCACCGCACGAGGTGGAGATTACGGATGACCGCACCGTTAGTGCTATGAGGGTGTATCAGTACTGTGTCCTGAATGTACATGGGGAGAGATTTCGAGTCGACCTAGTCTCGATACCATTGCGAGGACTGAACGTAATTATCAGAATGGATTGGTTGGGGGCCAACGAGGCCATGATTGACTGCGAGCATTAGTTGGTGAGGGTTCGAACCCTAAGTGGGGGAGAACTGGTGATACATGGTGATAGGGCATCGCATGGACCGACCCTATGTACGGCTGCAAGGGCTAGGAGGTTCCTACAGCAGGGTTATACTGGAATTTCTGGCATATATCTTGGATACATGAGTAGAGATCACGAAGGATGTAGGCGGTGTACCTGTTGTTCAGGACTTTCGGGATGTTTTCCCCGAAGAGTTACCAGGGGTGCCTTCGGAGAGGCAGGTCGAATTTCGCCTAGAATTGGTGTCGGGTGCCGCTCCGATAGCAAAGGCACCATATCGGTTGGCACCACCTGAGATGCAAGAGTTATCTACACAGCTTCAGGAGCTGTTAGACCGAGGGTTCATTCGTCCGAGTAGTTCTCCGTGGGGAGCCCCAATCCTTTTCATGAAAAAGAAGGATGGATCCCACAGGATGTATATCGATTATAGAGAGCTAAACAAGCTAACGGTGAAGAACCGTTATCCGTGGCCAAGGATCGATGATTTGTTCGATCAGCTGCAGGGTGTGTCTTGTTTTCCAAGATTGAACTTTGGTCGGGATACCATCAGATGAGGATTCGGGATGAGGATATACCGAGGACAGCTTTCAGGACTCGGTATGGGTATTATGAGTTTGTAGTGATGCCTTTTGGGCTCACTAACGCCCCAGCAGCGTTCATGGACCTTATGAATAGGGTGTGTAGACCGATGCTGGATCGGTCGGTGATCGTTTTCATTGATGATATCTTGGTCTATTCTAAGACCAGAGAGCAGCACGAACAGCACTTAAGGGAGGTATTGGAGACCCTAAGGATGGAAAAATTGTATGCCAAGTTCTCCAAGTGTGATTTCTGGCTACGAGAGGTACAATTCTTGGGGTATATCATCACTCTGGAGGGTATTTCGGTAGATCCAGCCAAGGTTGAGGCTGTGATGCCGTGGGAAGTACCGAAGAATGCATCAGAGATTCGTAGCTTTGTGGGTTTAGCGGGTTATTATCGGAGATTTATTCAGGACTTCTCCAAGATTGTTGTGCCATTGACACGACTAACCAAGAAGAATGTGACGTTTCGGTGGGGTACGGATCAGCAGTTGGCCTTCGAGACCTTGAGGCGGAAATTGTACGAGTCTCCGATCCTTGTTTTACCACAGGGGTTAGATGATCTGGTAGTGTACTGTGACGCATAAATTTCAGGGTTAGGTGCGGTACTGATGCAAAGAGGGCACGTGATAGCGTATGCTTCGCGACAACTGAAGCCTCATGAAGAAAATTACCCTACTCACGATCTGGAACTGGGGGCAGTGGTGTTTGCCCTCAAGATTTGGAGGCATTACTTGTATGGAGTGCGGTGCACCATCTACACCGACCACAAGAGTCTGAAGTATTTGATGGACCAACAGAACCTCAACATGCGGCAGAGAAGGTGATTGGACGTGCTAAAAGACTATGATTGCGAGATTCTATACCACCTAGGGAAGGCCAACGTAGTGGCCGACGCTTTGAGCCGTAAGACGACAATTGCCCCGATAGGAAATGTGTTTTTGAGAATGACCGTGATCTCTCCATTGTTGGAGATGATAAAAAAAGGCTCAGGTTGAGGGAGTAACAAAAGAGAATTGGAAGGTAGAAAGGATCCGAGGGCAGTATCCTCTGTTTGTTAAGGATAGTCGAGGCCTATTGATGTAGTGTGGTCGGGTGTGGGTTCCGACGACTGGGGGAGTGAGACAAAAGATATTGGAAGAAGCGCATAAGTCCAGGTTCTCTATACATCCAGGGGCTACAAAAATGTATAGGGACTTGAAGCTGAGTTATTGGTGGCCATGCATGAAGCGGGAAATTGCGTGGTTTGTAGAGTGGTGCTTGACCTGTAGAAAGGTCAAGGCCGAGCATCAACGGCCTCATGTTAAGGTCCAGCCGCTACCCATTACCATGTGGAAGTGGGAGGAGATCACGATGGACTTCATTACAAAGTTGCCAAGGACGGCGAGGGGTGTGGATGCCATATGGGTAATTGTGGATAGACTGACGAAGAGTGCCCATTTCATTCCGATATCATAAAGTATATCCGTAGAGAAGTTGGCGGATATTTACGTGCGTGAGGTAGTGGCTAGACATGGGGTTCCTGTGTCGGTAGTCTCGGATCGTGATGTTCGGTTCACATCCAGGTTCTGGAAGAAATTCCACGAGGAGTTGGGCTCTCAGCTACATTTTAGCACGACGTACCACCCTCAAACCGACGGTCAGAGTGAGAGAACGATCCAGACACTGGAGGATATGTTGCGGGCATGCGTGTTGGATTTTAGAGGGAGTTAGGATACGAATCTCCCACTGGCAGAGTTTTCGTACAATAACAGTTATCATGCCAGCATCGATCGAGCTCCGTTTGAGATGTTATATGGTCGGAGGTGAAGGACCCCGGTTTGTTGGGACGAGGTTGGACACCGGGTCATGGGAAGTACTGAAGTAGTGCTCAAGACTACTGGGTTGATTCAGCAGGTGCGCGACCGGTTGCGGGTCACGCAGAGCCGTCAGAAAAGCTACGCCGACCGACGGCGATCAGATCTTGAGTTTCAGGTGGGGGATTTCGTGTTGCTGAAAGTGTCGCCCTGGAAAGGGATCATCAGGTTTCGGAAAAGGGGCAAGTTGGGGCCTCGGTATATAGGCCCGTTCAGAATCACGGCCCGAGTGGGCAAAGTGGCATATTGCTTGGATCTGCCAGAGGAGCTTAACCAGATTCACAACACTTTCCATGTGTCGCAACTTCGGAAGTGTGTCACTGACAAGGCTGCGGTTGTCTCGCTGGGTGATATCCAAGTGGATGAGAGCTTGAACTACATCGAGAAGCCCGTTGCCATCTTAGTTAGGAAGATGAAGGCTCTTCGGAATAAGGAAGTAAGACTGGTGAAAGTGCAATGGCAACATCGGAAGGGCTCCGAATGGACTTGGGAGCCGGAAGAGGAGATACGAGAGCATTACCTAGAATTGTTTGGGTCAGTAGACTTCGAGGACGAAGTCTAGTTCAAGTGGGGGAGACTTGTAACACCTAGTTCAAATTTGGAGACGTTCATGCATGGACTCGGCGAGTGGAGGACCAACTTGTCGAGTAGAGTCTGGTATCTAGAACGCGGGACGGAGGTGACTCGGTGAGTCGGAAGGGTCGACTCGACGAGTCCAAGCTGTTTAAAGAAAACCCTAATTTTGGGGTTTTCCCCCTATATAAACATCATTATCAGCCCCAGTAGCCTCCCTTAGCACCTTAGAAGAACGTTTATGGCCGCACATCCTCTTGTGAGTAAAGTAAGATCAATTGGGAGCTTATCCTTGAGATTTTGGGGAGGATTCCAAGCTTGAAGAAGAAGTATCAAGGGGAAAACACTAGATCTAGCATCTAGTTCGTCTTGGGCATTGATTTGTGGTATGAATCTGTTACCCTAAGCATAAATTCTATTTGAGAGTTGTGACCAACTTTGAGGAATTGCAAGCAAGCCTAGATCTGGAGCTATCACAAGGATATGGTTCCAGATCTGGACCTTCATAGGTCCCAATTATCATAAAGTTGTACCTTTTAGTAAGCTCATTCCCTCCCCATGCATGGAAACCTTGTTGAAGGTTAGTTTTGGTGATTATGGCCATGTGAGGCCTTGCATGCACGTAAAGTTTACAACTTGACGTCTATTCCACACTAGTAGAGTATAGATCTGAAGTTTGGGACCTTGAGTTCCACTGGAAGAGGCCGTAAACACAATGGACTAATAGGGAATCGACGAGTCGTGCAAAAGACTCGGAGAGTCGAAAGGGTTCACGGCCAAGGGTTCACAGCCAGGGGTGTACGGTCAGGGGTGTATCGTCAAGGGTTTATGGCCATAGATACCGAGGAACTCGACGAGTCCCTCGGGTGACTTGGCAAGTCGATGAGTTAAGCAGGGAACCCGACGAGTAAGCGATTGTACTCGACGAGTCAAGGTCAATATGGACTGTTGACCTTGACTATAGACTTTGACTTTGACTAGGGTTGACCCTGGGGGTATTTATGGCATTATGCTGAGTTAATTACTCATTGATTATAGGCAGTTAGGAAGAGCAGCATAGGACACCTGAATTCAGTTGCCAATTCAGCCTTGTGAGGTGAGTTTTCTCACGATACCAATGGGTCTAAGGCACCAAGGCCGGCCCATCTTGTGATAGTTGGTTTACTTGTTATGTAGACGCGTGATATGTATGTATGCATGATATGTTGTAGAGATAGCCCTTGTGGCTAATGGTATAGACGGCTTTATGGCTAATGGTAGAGATAGCCTCAGGGCTAATGGTAGAGACAACCGTTATGGATGATGGTAGAGATAGCTTTTGTGGCTAACGGTAGAGATAGCTTCATGGCTAATTGACATCTGACATGAGGTAGAGGTAGCTTTATAGCTAATGTGATATGTGGTTTGTGTGGGGTATGCTCTGGGGGACTCACTAAGCTTTCAGCTTACCGTTTGTGGACATGTTTAAGGTACCTCGGAGTCCAAGGGCAAAGGCAAGGTGTGATGATGCGACGTGCACTCTATCTCTCTTTTTCGATCTGGTTTGGGGGACACTCTAATGTTTTGAAAATAATAATGTTGTAATGTTGATGGTTTTGAAAACAATTGTTGGAATCTCTATGTTTTATGAAAAGTGGTTGACTAATTAAAAATGAAAAATTTCTTTGTAAAATTTGGGTCGTTACACTCGGGGTCTGTGACTTCCTTACTATGCATACGCGTCCTGTGCTTTCATTAGTACGGGACCATACTACCTTCCATACATACCCGTATTTGTCTCAACGATTAGCGCAATCACCTGAAATCAATTACAACAACTAGGAAACACATACATCCTAACCTCATTCTCTCGGGAGTGAACAATCATCCCTCAACTGGCCTACTACACTCATACTCACTCATGAACCTTCCACCAACCCTATATCCGCTCATGCGTGCTAATCATACATAACATTGGATCCCATAGACAGTCGAATGACTGATTCTACCCTAAGTCCTTTATCAGAAAAGAATAGGAAATTAGGTTAATTCAAAAATTCTCAGGCTATAAAATCTTAGTTATGTCCGAATATGATGCACACACTAAGCAACTACAGTAATAATGTCAATTTCATCTAGCATACAAGAAATTCTAGGCTATCAGACATCATAAATCAGGCAATTCTAGCATGCAATTTTTGAAGATCCCTAGCCTACCACTAGCATGCACTTTTAAGAAAATTATCATAAGCAAATAACAGTGTGGTTAACTTGGGGTATACTTTCTTGCTCCGGCTGATCGTACACATCGCATCCTTCCTTAATTACTTTTGAAAAACAATTTTGAAAATCATTTTTGGAGAACCTTTACAGATCCTTAGTTTGAGTTTGGACTCGCATGAATGTTTATCCCATTCTATCAAACCATGGATCTGATACCAACTTGTAACATTCCGAGAATCAAGGTAAAATTTTTCATTTTTCAAGCCAAATCTAAACCATATTTGTTTACAAAACATTGTTCTCAAAAGTAGAAATCATATATCAGAGTGTCTGAAATCAATATCATCAAAATCAAGAGGATGTGCACGATCACGCCTTTACTTTCCCACGATCATCTGAAGTACCTGAAACATAAAACTGAAACTGTAAGTCAAAGCTTAGTGAGTTCCGCAAAAGTACCACCACAGAAACATATAACAACATGCATATTCTCTCCACAACTAACAGATTAGATTACCCCTGAGTCCACAACATGAGTCTGGCTTGCCTTCCGACCGACAACAGAGATCTAGCTTCCTTCCGAGCCCACAGTACAGCTTATTCGTGGCTTGCTCCCAGGTTTGTTGGCTTCCACACAAAGCAGTATCGCCTCAACCCAACAATACTATGTCGACATATACATAATAGATAACATATACCAGTAAACAGATAACCATATTGTTGGGTTATGAGCATAACATCAATCCTATGGCGTTCATGCAACCCTAATTGCTTTGATCTAGGTTTTTCTAAGTTAACATACAACATTGAATACCAAAGTAATAAACCCTAATTGACTAGCATACAAATATGAAAACCACATATGATTAGGGTTAGAAAGTTTACCTTGATTGTTATGTAGCAATAACAATCACAATCCTCCTTGATCTTGACTTCTGAAAGCTTAGTGCCCCAAATGTTGCACATCTAATGGAGTCGCAAACACCACAAGCAACAAGATGATTTCGGCGAGGGGGGAGGAGGCACAAAATTCGTCCAAGGCACTCTTGGGAAGCATAGGGCCGAATTTTGGGAGCCTTAGGGTTCCTTTTATAGCTGAGCTGCTAGGGTTTCAGTCAAAACCCTAATTGGATTGCTTAGCCACCAAGCAGCTGTGACATCCCCAATTTCACGGCCAGAAAAGACCGATTTGTTTATGCTTTGTTTTAAAATCAAAGTAATCGTTTAAAGAAAACTGTTGCAGAATTTGTCCCAAAAAAAAATTTGATAAGAATCTATCAAAGCATTTCTTAAAGAAATGTATTTTGCATTATATAACAAAAATCTCGGGATGTCATGTTCCGATACTGACCAAAAGCATAAACAGTACAAAATAGACCTTACAATAGTTATTTACAACTATTGATCTATAATCCAACATATCTTGATAAGTCATCCAACTTATGCTCTGGTGCCACTACCTGTAATACAAAGAAAAACTGAGTGGGTCAGGCTTGGGAGCCTGGTTAGCATATAGGGTTTTCAACCCACAATAATATAATTATTATATTTAATCATCAAACAAACAACCCAATTACCCATCCCAGGGTTTTTAGAGTACCCGGGTTTTTATATAAGGCACTAAGTCCATAGCTGCCAGGGTTTTTAGAGTACCCGGTGAGCATCAAGTTCACAACACCTACAAGTTGTGAGCCTGCTAGTGTACCACTGGACTGTCTAGAATCGTCTGTAGTTGTCATCCCTACTCTGCTGAATGACGGGGCGATCGTTTGGGTAAAGGTTTCACTCATTTTTCACCTGTCACCCTCATCTCATGATCTATATCATCTTTCGTCTCGTCCTCAAACTCATCTTTCCTTACACACCAACTATTTCATCTACCCATGTTCTACCCAACATATTTGTAGATATAAATTACATATATAGTTTAAATCATTTAAAAACCTGTATAAAACATTCATTGAACATCCATCTCAAGCAAACAAACAATATATATATATATATATATATATATATATATATATATATATATATATATATATATATATATATATATATATACACACACACACATAGCACGTATTTTATAACAAATACTTCATATCTATGTGTAAGGTGAAAGTAACTACACACTCACTTGATAAGACGATTATCGGACAGAACTACGGCTCTTCAAGTAGTAATTATTTGATGAATCTGGGATATCTTCACACACCGGGCTTCTCGCGGGCAGAGCTTCGGCTCGAAAACTCTTTTCTTCTCGGGATCTTCGGAGCATCGGGACTTGCCTCGCGTGTCGGGATGATATCGGGGCTTCGGGGGTGCTTCAAAAGGGCTAGAGAGGGTATCGGGAGTGAGAGAGTGAAGGAATTAGCAACTATGGTCGGCTGCCCTTCGGTTTCTATTTATAGGGCCATTTTTCTGGATTCACGTCGTGAATCTCAAAATTCACATCGTGAGTTCAGTCAGGCTTAGGTCACTGCGTTCGTCATCAGTCCACTTGCTCTAGAAGGCGTCACTTCTGATTTCACGTCGTGAACACTGTGTTCACATCGTGAGCTCCGACACAGTGTCGGGGTTTGTGCCCCGAACTTCAGAAATTCATATCTTTGGCATACAAGCTCCGTTTTCGACGTTCTTTATATGCACGCGTAGGTGAGATTATACTCTACAACTCTCGTTTAGACTCCGGTTTAGCTATGTGACAACCGTCAAAATTGGAGTCGGTTCTAGATTTGAATAAACTTAGTTGCACGTATAGGCACGACACATACTAGACTTAGTAACTAGAAGTTAAGATATAACCTATTAGAAACTTGGAAACAATTAGAAACAATGGATAATGTGCTTAGATTTCACATTGATATGTGAATTCTACTACTACTTAACTGTAGTGAATATCTATATTTGGGTCACTCTTTGACTCGAACACCTTTTCACGAATCATATACACACATCATGCACTTGACCTAGTAGTAGAAATTAGGTCAAAGTCTCATAGAAACTTAAGTCAAAGTTGAAGACTAGGACTAGTATACTTGATTTCCTCAATTTCGCTTGAATCTCGGAATCACTACATAGAATGCCAACAAACCGATAAAAATAAATTACAAACATTATTTATAACTATAAAAGAGTTATAATACCATAATATAATTTAAAGTCTCAAATATTCTATTTATTTTGATATCCAAAGATTTATTAATTCTCAAAACCCTAAAACCTAAATTTTACAAAGTTTAACATCAAGAATTCTATAAAAATAGTTATGAAACTTATAATATTATCTTACAACAATTAAATTCAGGGAAATATAATCAAGGAAAATAAAAATTTAAGTCATTAACATTCATCCTTAATTTCTAAGTCAAAAATCAAGGTTTCATGAATAAAAACTTGATTTTAGTGCACATTTTATATAAAATTTAGATATTTTATAAAATAACTTAAATTTTATAAAACAAAATGAATGAGAAAGGGTTATTATACTCAAAATTTCGGACCCCTCTCTTCCCATATCTCTCTCTCACACTCTCATTCTCCAACACACACACATCTCTCTTCTTTCTCTCTCTAGAAAACTCTCTCTACCTTCTCTCTAATTTTTTTTCTCCAAACACCACAACCACAGCCTCTTAACCACAAAATTATGGAGATTCATAAGGGTTTTTCAAGCCACAAATAAATTTAAGGTAAAGAACATACATCTCTTGAAGATCCACAACAATGATTTAAGCCATGCATGTGCATTTTACTTCAAAAACCGACTTCTACTTCTTCATCTTCTTCAAACTTGTTTTCTTTTTGTTAAAATGGTTTTTAGAACATCATGGATGTGTTTTAACACCATGCATGTATGATAAACAAGGTTGCATGTTCATTATCTTAGTGCAAAAATCGATTTTAAGGATTAAAACATCAAACTCAAGTTAAGAGTTTTTAAGAAACAAAATTTTGTTCATAAATGAATGTATACATTTTGATAAGTTTTAATCTTTTGATCTCTGGAAACATGACTAGAATATAAGTTTATCATGATATCTTTTAAAATATTTCAAAAGATTTACTCAAAGAAATGATGAAAACTCATTTTTCTAACCAATCACCATGCATGCAATCTGCCAGATTTCTTTACCTGACTTTAAACAGTCATATCTCACTCATTTCTTAACCAAAATTCGGGATTCTTTTTCTGAAATATAATATTTTGAGTTAGCTTTCAAACCCATCTAACCTCACTGGAAAATTCAAATATTTCGACTTTTAGCAATTTTTACAAAACTGTTGCTCAATCAGCACCTTTTTGTGAATACTAGTTTTGTATTGCATGTTCAAAGATCTTATTCATCACTAAAAATCAAGGAAAAATTAACTTGAGCACTTAACATCATGTATTAAGAGGTATAAAAATATATTCATTCAAAAGCCTTTGGAACATGTTGCAAAAATTCTCAAAGTAACATCAATAATTTTTACCAAAATCACAAGAAGCAAGTTTTCTCTATAATTGTTTGAGCCTTTAGGCATGTTTTTCAACATCAAAAATAAGAAAACAATTTTTCGTTGTTACTGTTTAGTATGGTTTTTAATTTTCTTTGTATTTAGCTCTAATAAATCATAAAACCACTTTAGGGAATGTGAAAATATTATTTCTTATTTTTCGCAACTTATACCTTATATTTAAGACTCCGAAAAATATTTTGGCAATTTTTGAAAATGTATATCTATTTTTCTTGAATTTTTGTGTTTATAATGGACTAAAAACAGGAAAAATAGTTTTACTCATCCAAAATTCATGAAAATTTACCAGAAACTCTTATAATATGTTAGGATGATACATAAAAATTTTGATGATTTTTATCTTCTGTATGCTATTTTGCTTCTATTTTCCCAATATTTAATACACTTAAATGTACAAAAATCAGAAAAATTGTGTTAAACCTTTTGAAAACACATATTAATATTTTTCCTAGATTATGTACACTGTAAAATAGTTACACAAAAATTACAAGAATTTTTCATGATAATTTACTATTTTTTCATGATTTTATGATTATTTATGAAATTAAATGGTGAAAAATAGTTAGACAAATCAAAAATTCAAGAAAATTTATCTTAAGGTGTTTGACTTCAATTAAAAATGAAATACAAAGTTTGGGAAAGTTTAGAACTAAATTGATTTCGTTTTGAATATTTAATCATTGGAACACCTCTAAAATGTTAAATATTAACATTTCAATAATGGAAATTTTCCACTTAAATTGTTATATAACAATTGATTCTTTGAAACTTAATTTCCACATAAAAATGTTTGTAACTTATCAATATTAAATTTTGACACATTATTGGCATAATTCTATTGTAGTAGTAAGTATACTAGTGTTAGATTTCGATTAGAGACTCACTAGCGAATACCATTATTGTAGGAATCAGTAGTGGTACACGTGGAACGTAGTTCAAGGCACCATTTGCATCATCTAAATGCATTGTGAGTATTCACCACTCCCCTATTTTCGGTTTTTACGTTTTGGGGTGGAAAAGCATGTCCTAAACTATTTATGTTCGTTGTATTTATTTGACTCGTATAAACTTGGTTGCTATATTTTGCATATTGTGAGTATTCACGCACTCCCCTATTTTCAGTTTTTATGTTTTGGGGTGGAAAAGCATGTCCCGAAAAACTATTATTTGAATGTTGTATTTAAATTGATTTGTATCAAACATGATTGCTATTTTATTGCTATGTCTCTCTATGTATGTCTATGCAACACGGAACATGAGAACTTATCGTACTAAGGCCTTTCCCTTATCTCTAACCATTAAATCTTTGAGCCAATGGTCATTATGGATAGCGCTATTAGGAATTGACAACTCCTCACTCGCCCTATTGCTGGAGTGCATGATACCATATTCATCTATGGAACGATAAGCATAGATCTTGATAGGGCTTCAGTCATAGGTTTGGTTGAGACTCATTGTTTGCTCATACACATACAAACTCGTTTCTCGTTATAGCAATAAACTTGTTATTAATTATAGCAATGAACTTTGTTTCTCATTACAACAACGAACTTTTATTACTGAAAACTTATATACATGTTTTAGCAATGAAATTGTTTGCTCCTTGTAGCAACAAAATTGATTGCTCATTTTAGCAATGAAACTTGTTTACTCGTTTGAGTAACGAACTTTATCTTCCATGAGAATATGAATGTTGCATCTTGTTTGGGCAACATACCTTATCTCTCATGATGACAAAGAACTTTGTTTTTACAAACTTATTTACTCATTTTAACAATATACTTTTATTATTGGAAACTTTTATCAAAACTTTGATTTCAATTCATGGAACCAGTATTATTTTGTTTATCTGTGAGTACTCACCAACTATTTTTATAGTTGACGCTCGTTTTACATGCTTTTTCAGGAATCATCGAGTAAGTGGCACTTAGGGACACTTCACTTTTAGGAGCATTCGCATGTGTTGTATTTCAATTTACATTGTAATTTCTTTTAAAAGTTGTTCAAACCCATTGTAAAATTGTAATGATTTTTAATACTATGGTTGGTGTTGTCTTTCAACTTTTGCTATGAAACCCTTTATACTGCCACGCCTCGTGTTTCCGCTTTAGCGGGGTGTGACAAGCTAATTTTGACATTAACTTTTATTTTATTATTTTTAATAGGCCGGGACAGGAAAACTCCGTTAGGAATTCACAACTCCTTCATCTGACGTCTGTTTTCGTCTGTCTTTTTACCGATGCATTACTATGGACGAGATCTTCGATTCTCGTTTAGATTGTTTCGGCCAAAGATCACTCGATCTCAATTTCGAGATTTGGGTTGCATACCGCTAAGCTGAAACTTAGAAAAATCATAACTTCCCCATACGAAGTCAGATTTGGGCGTTCTCTTTATGCACGCTCTCGGTTTAACGTATTCTATGACTTTCGTTTAGATCGCTAAGGTCAAATATCGCTCTATCGTAAATTTACTATTTACGTCCTACATCGAGGCGTCGAATCTGTCGCGAAACTTCGACAGGTCATAACTTCTTCGTTATAACTCGGATTTCAGCGTTCTTTATATATCTGGAATCCTTGTCACAACCATTACAACTTAGCTAATATTATTCATTCTAAATAATTTTTTATCAAAAAGTCACTTTTGACGCTTATCGTCTCTAAATTGATTAGCCCTGGTCTACGGGCGTTACAGCAGCCCTTTAGATCCTTCCAGAATCAAGGCCTGGACGATTTCTAAGTGGGCTTCCACCTTGAATTCATCCACCTTATTCCTAAGGGATCTACAGCCCAAAATCCAATTATCTTATAATTGCAATTCCAGTCCCCTAAGTTTAATTAATCTCTTTTGACCGCAAAATTAATTCTAAATTAATTATTGATCAATATTAATTAAACAATATGATTTCTCTTTTAATATATTATTCTTATAATATATTAATAAATCATAATTAATCATCTTTCTCTTTAATTCATCATATCAATTGCTATGGTGAAGGCAACCCAAAAGGACCATGCTCATAATCGGGTCAAGTACATACCAAAATAGTTATGGGCTTAGACACCTAATCCAATAGTCTCCCACTTGGATAAGTCTAATAACTATTTTGCAAGCACGACTTCAGTACCTGATCAGCAATCGTAGCTTTCAAAAGCCGCTGTCAATTCTGATCTTATCAGTAACGCGTCCTTTAGATAAGCGATCATATATTCCTCCATTCTAGATATCGTATAGACTGAGACATGGATTTTAATCATTATCTATGTCTATATGTTGTTTCCCGATTTCCGATTTATGACAACTGACAACAGACTACAATTGAACACATCAACTTACTCCCGGCTTGGCCAAGCACTTTAGGGTGTCATCACTAAATCATCAAGGGGCCCACAGATATCGCTTTTATCCACTTTGGATAAAAGGAACGGATAAACTTCGACTCATATGCTTTCTCTATTTACTCATCAAATCACACACAACAATACGTTTTATAACACCAAGTTACTGGTGCGTTTACGTATTATCAATGCGCAACTGACTTGTAAACTGCAACTCATATCTCTTCGTTTCAAGAATATAAGATATTATCGTCTCACTAATCACTCGTGATAAAATCCATGAAGTGATTCAAGTGAGTGTGGGTTTAATCCAATACTCAAATCCTATTTCAGGAGCACTCATGAACACTGCAGCAGACTTTTGCTATGTCTAAACACTTTAGGCAAATCTACAGTCGGATTCATGACAATCTTCATTCATACCTACTTCCAAAGTATGATCGATTGTGGAAAGTTTGAATAACCTAGTTATTTGGGAAGTCAAAACATGCGAAGTGAAACACAAGAATAATCGAATCCAATATGATCTAAAACTTTTGAGTATAAATAAAACACCTTTCATTTAGTCACCATATTGATTACACATTATTAATTGTATAATGTTTCGGATAATCTACTTAATACTTGAATTATAACATTAGCTATCCCATGCTCTAAGCTTCCATACTATGTTTACATATGGTCCTTACTTTGTGAAATAGATCATTTGAATAACATTTCCAATTACACTCATTTCACAATTCTCAATCCTTATCACAAGTGTAAGAATACCAAATTCTTGCCACTTTTAGAAGATGTTCGATTCTAACATTTTATGCACTGATCCTTTTGTAATGTCACAACACAAAATCACAAAGACTTTTCCAATGATATTACAAAGAGCTCTATTGGAGATTGTTACAAGACAATTCCATAAATACGAAGTCTCACATTCAAAGTACATTCCTTTGAACATCCTTCCTACATAAAAGTTTCTAATCTACAAAGATTCTCAATATTCAACTCCCATTATGGAAACATTTCCATATTTCCCATACGACAACTCATTCTTAACAAATTCCTATCTATTCATAATAATGCCAATATGGTCCATCCATTACTATACTTCCAACTGCACACAAGTGACTAATCTTTGGCGAACCTTAGATTATCCTTGACAGTTGTTTAATTATTTTAGTGACGTCCGGTTCTGGTCCTTTTTCCCTCTTAGTGCGCTAGGCATTTGGAAAAATTAGAACGGACAAATATTACAGCATATGCAATCGATCTCAAACCCGAAGCGTATTGGATACGATTCATAACAAAAACATGATACTTTACCAGTCTCCTACTATAATATTTCTATATATAGAATTTTCTTATGTTGAATCTTTTCAACATAACATTCATATATGTCTTTTTGACTAAATTCGATTAAAATTTCTCGATCTAAACTTTTATAATTGAAATGAAGTATAATATTCTCTCCCTTAATAATAGCAAAACAACTTTTCAACCTCTGCAACTTTGCAAATTGAAACTTCTGTTTTCTATAATTAATATTGCTAACTTGCAATACTCAACATAATAATCATGCTCCCACTAACATGATGATTATTACCTTACTAGCATAACACTTATGCTCCCACTAGCTTTGACACGTATTCAGAAACAGTTGGAATTCTAGAAATCAATGCTTATTAACTTTCTTAACCAAAGTTCATATTTCTGATTCGAGATACTTCGATAAGACTTTATCTAAGCTTCTCAAACTCATACACCTTTCCTTAGATAACTTACACGTGTGTCTAAACAATTCTAGAACTTATTGCAATAAGTCTCGAATGTTCAAACTAATTGCCAAATCTCACAATTCGAACTATGAAGAGGGATGTCGTAATCATAATCGAATTTGCGAATGCAATTTACACAATCACTATCTCCTTAAAATCTTCTTAGTGAAAGCGCTTCCTCACAATCATTTTCATGAAGCGGAGAGAAACCTTATGACACTTGGATTTTATGGTGTATGTATTCCTATCCATGTGAATTTGTCATAACCATTATTGCAAGACAATTGTTGTGACAAATCCAAACTCTTATGGATCGAATTTGTTTAATCTTAACTTCTTGCGATCAAGGGTCCCACCATTGCTTCCAAGTCTTTGAGCAGCTCACCCTCAATGAACTTTCAATGATCAAGGTGTTTTGCCTTATGCATTAGAATGAGAACTCGTAGAACTCACATGCATAGTTAACTTGTCTGGAATGGTATAGAAATAAGAATTATGTCAACACGATAGGTTGCAAACCTCAAGTCGTGTGCTAGTGATTTACCATAGGTTTACTCTTGATTAGTTCTTGAAGTTATTGAAGATCCTTAAGACTCCCACTGACCTCTTGACATATAATATTCCCTTATCAAGAAACATTTCTTGACAAACAAATACTCAAGAGTTAGTGTGTGTCCTTATCAAGACAAAATCTACACACAATTGGTATTGGTTGGTCTTTGTCTTATCTAAGACATCACAATTTACCAAAATGTGCAAGTGTAAGAACATTCCAACTAAAGATCATGTCACTCAAGTCACAATCTTGGAGTATGACTCTAAGACTCGATTTTCGAACGAAGTATGATTCATCTTATTGACTTAACCATTTCAACAATTCCCGATTCCTCTTCTTAGCCATACTAGTGTACTAAGGTGTCCTTAGAGGATGAATTGTAATATGGTTCTATAATCACTAAGACGATCATAAAACACGATACAAAAGTACTCTCCCTTCTTCTTAGATTGGAGAAACTTTTATCTTTTTGCCTTATTGAATCTTCTTATTCATTCTGCTATTCATTAGAACTTTTCAATGATTCAGAATAACACTTCAACTTTTAAGCATAACCACATTTACTAAACTTTTAGCAAAATCATGACGAATACTCTTATCGTTCTTTATGGTGGATCTGACCAGTCCACAACATTGTGTACTAGATCCTTTAGTTCTTCACTTGACTCTCATGCTTGTGAGAACAAGGAATTAGTCTTAATTTTCCAAAGTACCAAGATTTCCATACATCACATGACTCAAATCATATGATTCCAAGCTTCTGTCCAATTGAAACTTGGGTGATGGGAATCTTTCCTTACTTAGAAAATTACGACACTACCACAAATAACATTACTAAGAATCACATCCACTATTATTGCTTATAGTAAAAACATACAAACATCAATTTTTCACAAATAACATTGCAAGGAGATATAAATAAGACAAAATCAAAATTTATTTTATTTATAAAAGGTGCGGAAAAACTTGTCCTTACAATGCAAATTCAAATGAAAACTATGCTAGTACACATTCCTAAGCAATCTATCATAACTCTAAAGTAGTAGCTCAAAAATCCGATCTTCGAACCATGTGATCGAAATCCATTTCTTCGTGATCAGACTCAGCTTACTTCTTCCTTTAAGTTTCCTTTCCTTTCTTTGATCCGACAAAACATCAAAATTCAATCTTATCACATCATGTATTAAGAATCTACAAAAAGAAACTTACTAGAGTTAGATAGTGGATTTTACCTGAAGCAGAGCCATACATATTGACTCTCCCATCTTCGCGATCCTTCAGGTTGATTTGGCAGCTTCGTAACCAATGCCCCTTCTCTTGGCAATAGAAACAAATGGACTCCTTTGGAATGGTACACGGGACAATCTCAGACTTAGCATTTCTCTTGCTCAAAGAAAAATTTTCTGGACTTCCAATGTTGCCATAATGAATGTCCATGGAAGTATGGGGGTTTGATCTACCAGACAAATTTGCTTTACGAGTGCGCCAAATCATTGTTGATTCAGCAGCAATAAGCAAATAGGTGAGATCAATGAGGGTCACGTCGTGGTCCATCATATAGTACTCTCTAACGAACTCACTATATGATTCAGGATGTGATTGAAGAACCAAGTCAACAGCCAACTTCCTTGACACAACGACACCCAGCATTCCCAACTTGCCAATATGCAACTTCATCCCTAAGACGTGAGCACATATCGACTTTTCATCTTCGTGTTTGCATGCCAATAAGGCTTGAGTGACCTTGAACTTTTCAAGTCTTTGAACACGTGGGTCGGGGAGAGCTATTGGAGGAGGTGGAGGAAGTGAAACAAGATTTCCATTTCCACAATCCAATCGTGGAACATCATCTTCATGTGGAAAACTTTTTCCAAAGGATTTGGGAAGACCATAAATGGATTTTGATATCTAAAAAACAGGAGAAAAATTCAAGTTAGTTGATAAGAATCCTTGATATAGCACCCAAATGAAATATCAAGGCTAGGATCCAACACAATATTCTACAACTCGGAAGAGGGATGCCGTAATCTAGTTGCAGAACATTTGAAGGTAGGTAATGACGATTTACCAATTTCCACCATGAAAAACGAAAATGAAAATTAGGTTTTAAATGAATTGAAACTCCTAGATCTTTTTATATTCATTGAATTTTTCAATGGCATGTTTAATCTCGATTATTCCTTTCAAGTTTGTGACAGGGATGCCGAGGATCACAAACAAGGTGTAGATAACCATGCAAATTAGCTTGGTACTCTCGAAGATGTCGATCACGTAATCAATGTGCCGGTTAACCACACACGCTCCATTGATCTATGATAATCTACGAGTTACCCATTACCATCCTTCATTGGTCTCATATTAGTGTGCCGGTTAACCACACACGCTCCACTAACGACCAACAAGGTGAGATGTGCAATTTCATGGATTAGCACCAACTCCACATTTTTCCTAAAGTAACTAAGATTTGAGAATTTATAAAAGTGTTTAGTTACTTTGTATTTCATTATACTTATAATGGAAGGTTGTATCCTATCCTACCCGTTCGGCTAACGACCCTCCACTAGTCAAGAGTGTGGTGGGTAAGAGTGGATACCCATTCAATCGCCATTTTATAGGCAATTTCCTTAAACACCCCTTATAGACTAGCTTCGTGAATGAGGCCTACTAACGGTAAGACTGACATTTACTTATACATATATATAATATCAAACTTTTAATTCTATATAGTATAAGGGTGTATTTTAAACTTTTAAAATACTATGTGGTTCAATCTATTAATAAATTATACTTTTAAATTGATTAACTTAAACCATATCATTATGGATTTATTAATTATCTCTTTTAATTAAACACTTAATTAATTTAATAAAACCATAAGGGTGTAATTTGAACTTTTCAAAATACTAGGGTTTTAGAATTTAATATTTCAAAAGTAAATCTTATTTAATTAAATTTAAATTCCAAAACTTGAGGACAAGTTTTGAAAACTTTCAAAACATTAAGGTTTAAATTTCAAAAACTTAAACTATTAAGTTCAAATTTAAACTAGAAAACTTAAGGGGTGTAATTTCAAAATTTTCAAAATTACTAGGTCAAATATTTGACTTATAATCATCCTATATTATCCTATTAACCAAATCCATCAATTTTGATGAGGAAAACCATTCCAAACATAAAAAAAATCGATTTTAGGCATGAAAAACGAGTTTTGGAAGCAATCCTTAACAAAATTTGGTAAGAAAATCGAAATTCCCGGCACCAGGCCCTTGGACTCGTCGAGTCCACTCCGGAACTCGTCGAGTCAGCCAGTCAGAAGGCAAAAAATTCGATTTTCTTGAACTTTGGCAATTCACTTTTGCATCTATTCACTAGAAAAACGACCTAAGCTCTGATTCCACTGTTGGGTTATGAGCATAACATCAATCCTATGGTGTTCATGCAACCCTAATTGCTTTGATCTAGGTATTTTCTAAGTAAAATACAACATTGAATACCAAATCAATAAACCTTAATTGACTAGCATACAAATCTGAAAATCACATATGATTAGGGTTAGAAAGTTTACCTTGATTGTTATGTAGCAATAACAATCACAATCCTCCTTGATCTTGACTTCTGAAAGCTTAGTGCCCCAAATGTTACACTTCTAATGGAGTCACAAACACCACAAGCAACAAGATGACTTAGGAGAGGGAGGAGGAGGCACAAAATTCGTCCAAGGCACTCTTGGGAAGCATAGGGCCGAATTTTGGGAGCCTTAGGGTTCCTTTTATAGGTTAGCTGCTAGGGTTCCAGAATTAAGGCCTGGACGATTTCTAAGTGGGCTTCCACCTTGAATTCTTCCACCTTATTCCTAAGGGATCTACATCCCAAAATCCAATTATCTTATAATTGCAATTCCAACCCCCTAAGTTTAATTAATCTCTTTGGACCACAAAATTAATTCTAAATTAATTATTTATCAATATTAATTAAACAATATGATTTCTCTTGAAATATATTATTCTTATAATATATTAATAAATCCTAATTAATCCTCTTTCTCCTTAATTCATCCTATCAGTTGCTATGGTGAAGGCAACCCAAAAGGACTATGCTCATAATCGGGTCAAGTACATACCAAAATAGTTATGGGCTTAGACACCTAATCCAACACATATGACCAGTCAATAGACTCACAGGCGAATCTACAAATCACTATCGCATAACAATGTCCTATATACCGACACTCCATTCTAACAGATCAATACAACATAACAACACGCATCAGTGGGCCGACATTGGTGCCTTCGACCCAACTAGTACAGTGAGGACAATTCACCTCTCAGTCTGAAAATAGTTGATCAACCCGCTGCTTTGTATACGAACTCTACCGTTCACCTTATCAACAAAGAGTGACCAAATCTCAGTCCACATCTGAAAATACCTAAAATACCCTTAGGTCAAAGTTGGACAAAGTCAACGGTCAAAAGTCAACCTAGCTAGTTGCCACGTCTTGGCCTCCTTGGCCACGTCGTCGCCACAAACCTACAAAACAGGCGGGTCTTGACCAACTCACCACGCCGTGGTAACCTTAAGCACGTTGTGGTGATGAGTCTAGGCAGCTTAAACCATTAGGTCATTTCCTTCAACTTCAAGAGCTCCAAAGCTCAGATCTGGTCCTTCTCAAGGTCTTGATGGATAAAGTTTCCAACTTTATCCCTCAAACCCCTCTATAAGCCAAAGTCGCAACCATAACCTCGAATGGTCACTTAATGCATCAAGACTCATATGAAGCACCCAATCCCTAGCGTTGCACCTCCAAAGTTTCCAGAAGGATTTCATACTTCTAAGGGACCTTAAAAATCATGGCTTTATGGACTTGAATTCCCAATGCATTCCTTTTCCATTTTAGGTAAAAATAGGGTTTAATGACCAAACCCATGCATGACATCAAAACTCTATTATAATTCACATCCAAGACACTAAATGCTACATTTGACCTGGAGATTCATAAAGTTGCAAACTTTATGAGATCCCATGACTTGAATCCATCAAAGCATGGAAAAGGGGACAAAATCCAAAGATATAGCAACATCGTAAGAAAAAGGTTGAATCTTGGACACTCACCAAGGTCCAGAAGATATGTTAGCTGGAGAAATGATGCCTTCCAAGTAACTACCACACCAAGAGCTTCCTTATTCTTCAAAAATCACTAAAAAGCACCAAGAATGAGATCACAACTTCAATGGAGGCTAGGGCTAGGTTTTCTAAGGTTGGGAGGAAGATGGAGGCTAAAAACCTAGCCTTAATGTTCTTTATAAAGGGTCCAAAGCCCGAAATTAGGGTTTTCACCAAAACACCTGCCACGTTGTGGTGCCCCAAGACCACGTCGTGGCAGTTCATTTAAAACCCGCGATCCAAAACGCTCCGCCACATCGTGATGATGCTCCACCATGTCGTGGCTACCCCGAATAAAGTTAATACATAAAATTTGATTCATACATGGATCGGATGTTGGCATAGTGAAAACCATCACACTAACCACACAAGGGTCGGTTTCTAACCTTGCTTGTGCACATGATGACTTTCTAGAATCCTGCTCACAACCCTCTAATCAGGTATTCTACAAATACTAGGATCCCAAGTCATACGACCACTTATGTCAACCCAAATATTAAATTATATGTACAAATAGGACGCTCTAAAAACTCTTTTAAAAACTATGCATGTATTTTTATCAAAATAATATATATTCATTATGATTTGTATGAATGTAAACAAGTATCATTGATACACACATAGAAATTAAGTCATATGTCATAAAAGCCAAAAACCAATACATAATATATCATATCATAACCAAAACCAAAACCAAAACCAAAACATAACATATGATGCATGGATATGTACGCTTGGTAAACTCACATCAATGTAGCAACAAGTCTTTACTTTAACAAATGTATACGCAAATAACTCTTCACCTATACAAGTTAACTATTGATAAGTTCTTATTAAGTAATTTATGATTACTAACATTTCATAATTAAGTTACAATGACTCCAATACACTCATTAATTATAACTAGAGTACCAATGGAAGTAACCTAAAGCAAAACCAAATGTGAAAGACCAAGATACTAAGGCCTTACGAAATCCTTTCAGGAGGTCATATGATCGGTGTTAATTAAGACATCAAAACCACAAAGTCTGTATGGGTTAACACATGAAAACCAAATAGCTCATCTGATGTTGCTTCACATTAGGAATATACATTTTTTCTCTGTAAGGCATTATACTTCGATCTAGGTTCCAAAGCTTCAAGGATGACACTAACTGACTCTAAAGAACTTAATAACTTATCCATGGAGGGTTTTTCGTACATATTATACAATGCATTAATAGTTGCAAACATTATTTTCTTATTTACAATGTTGTAAGAAACTTTCTTCGCCAACGACAAACTGACCACACCTAGAGCTTCTTGATCTAACATGTTCTGATCCTCATGATTCATGTGACAACCAAGAAAATACGCCACCAACCGCTGTTAGTATTTAATGATAGAACGCAACAAGTGTAATAAGTAAAACCTTGTAACCATCTGGTATATTTTAATATATTTGAATTCATCCTTAATTACGTCAACCCTTAGGCTCAGAAATGAGTACGAAAAAAGTCGCGTCACTTTGGGAGCAGGTTAGCATATTTAGACTCTATAAGTTACCGCGATTTCAAGAAATATAAATTTCACAAGAATCTGAATCAGTATAGTTGAGATATGAATTTTATGGTGAACAAATATCTACCGTACTTAAAAAGTTAAAACGAAAAAACTACAAGGAGAATAGTTGAATTTTGGGAAATTCACAAATTAGGCAATCGTAGTACTACTTAAAGTAGGAATTATGAGGCAAAGAATGCGTAAAACGAAAGTCATATGAGAGAGTTATGATTTTTTCAAAATCATAACGGTAATAAAAACGCGTCGAAAAACAAAAGTCAAAACTAGCCAAAACGACCAAAAGGGAAGTTGTAGAGGACGCCGAGACCTACACGGATATATAAGAGTCGTTGAAAATAGAATTCGTATGCGAGAGTTACAAATTTCAAATTTGGGGTTTTAAAGTCACGCACGCTCGTGCACAGTGAACCAGACGCATTCTGACAGTCAGTCTGCCTGGATACGGGGTGACATGGCACACGGAGAGGACGACACATGGCAACATCCTACGGTTCACACACAATTGCGAGGCATGCACTCCAAAACTTGCTATAAATAGCAATCTTCAGCAGATCAGTTCTTCACCCCTCACACTCGTTCTCTCCCTGCCTCGATCCTCGTGTCACTGCCCCTAGAGCCTCTCGAAGTGTTGCTTTCGGTTTCTACCCTACAGCAACGTTTTCATAAATCACAAGTGAGTTCACATCCTCATTTTCCAAACTCTTTTGGGGGAATACATGTTATAAATGCATCTACTATGTAGTTATTACTAATTATCATTAAATAGTTAAGCTAAGAATTGTAGGATGATATTATGCCCGGTAGAATGTCTGCCCAAACATTTTAGCTAATATTATGCCTAGTTGATATATTGACTCATGCTGGTAGATAAGATTATACCTAGTTGATACGTTGGCCAGTTTCCAGGAAACGTTGAAACACTAGACATTATTATAGCCACCCTTTGGATAAAGCTTAATAGCTAGTCTTATTCTACCCAAATACTCGGCTACGCAAAGCACACTGACTAGAGTAATCCCTAGTCAATACACTGGCCCATTGCTAGGAAACGTAAATACTCTACCCACCCTTTGAATAAGCTTAGTACCTAGCGGTTACCCTGTAAAAATACTCGGATACGCAAAATACACCAACTAAATTACATATATGTATATGATGAATAATATACATAATAAGTATTAACAATGAATACAACAACAACTAACAACATCACCGACCAGGGGAGGCCCCCACGTAACAAGAGTTAGATGAGACGTGATTCATCAACACGCTGAAAGATTTCAGATAGCTCCCAACCTATAATCGTTAAATCCTAAGTGAGATATGTATAAATCTATACGGTATTGACACTCCCACCTGTGGTTGCTAGCTACAACCTGACAGCAAGTCGAAGCATGCATAACTTTCGAAACACATTTTCGACCTCCGATGAAGCGTCGTGGTGTTCAGGATCAACAGTCAGAGCTCGATTATAGGAACTCATCGAAACTTTGTTAAACTAAAACTATCTTAGAATACTCCTAGGATATAACCTAAGAAAGTAGTGATAGTACACACAAACTCGAGGAAGCGAGCTTAAGATAAACGAGATAACTAAAATAACCACGCCACATTTAATAACAATAAAACATATGGACTCACCAATATTATGTTGACCTTTCAAAAACCACATGTATTCTCATGATAATGAACCTAGATGAAGGAGGAGGTAACCCCGGTGATGCAGCTCGAAGTCTATGTGCTTTACTTTTGTACTTTGCTTTCGTAACCTATATGTGCCTTGAACATTTGTGTAACATATTTTACTTAATGACTAAATAGAAACGGTGTTTAATATATCATTGTATTACCCAATGTATGTCTTTGGCCTGAGATACAACATCCTAACATCGCATAGACCGGCGTTTCTGCCACCGGTCGGGGGTGTGACAGATTGGTATCAGAGCTTCGGATTATAGCGAACTAGTAATTCCTTAGGAAATAAAACTATAATATAGGGCTATACTTTAATTAGGTTTAACCCTTAAACCTAATAAATTAAAAAATATTTATATTAATTACACTACTCCTCGACTACTTACGGGAGAGGTGACTAGTTTGAACTATCGCTTGGGTTGTTGGATTTCAGAACGACTATATGCTAAAATGGTCTCACCCTCCGGTATTTCTCACCTGGCCAATCCTTACTTGATAGTATTGGAGTACAAAACCTTAAAATTTAATAAAATACACCCAACACAAGATTTAAAGATATAGAGAAATATGGAGACACTCATATAAATATATCTACTACCCACCAACACAAACCCACAAAGGCGCAACTCAGGATTTTAGGTCAAAAACTATATTTAGAGCTGGTATAGTACATCGGATGTACCACAACTAGACCTCGAATGTGTAACTAAGTTTTATTATGGTCCGATCGACGCACGCCAAAATTCGGATACAATGGTTGGAAATCTAAACGCTTGAGGATTTATGGATTTGATGCATAGGCAAGGATTCTATACTCAACGGCTTCTTTTAGAGACACCTATGTCTGAGGATTTCTGGCTTAAAGACACTTACGTCTGAGGATTTTTGTATTAGGAACCACTATTCGTGACTTATAAAATAGTAGGGAGACTCAGGAGTTTCGGGTACAATCTATTACATACTTATAATTGGATATCATTATAACACTCTGTTCTAGGTTATTCTGTGATTCAGGGCCATGGACCGGAAGTCGATTGTGTTTTGGGCCTGAAGGAGGAAAAGTTTAGTCCTTGAGAAAGGAAGTAATGATGGTTGACAAATATAACCTTTGAATTCTGTTTTGGGCCAAAGAGTAGAAAAAGGGAAAGTCATAGGCCGGGGCCTTGCATGAAATATGGATTTTTATTCAAGAAGTTTTTACTCCAAGATATCTAGATAATATTGGAGTTGAAACGAAGAAGTTATGACCGTTTGAAGTTAGGACGGTTTTGGGTTAAGCCGTGTACGCTGGGCATACTAGGGAATGCCTGAGTATGTTGGGCATACCAGGAGTATGTTGGGTATACGTGATTAGTGCCCAAACCTTATTCTCATTGTTTAAGCCCTATTTAAGCTCTTTAACTTCCCCAAGCCCATTCCATTCTCATCCTCCACCTCTCCAACACCCTCCCATGAAAACCCTAACCCTAGTTTGAGCCTTTTGAGCAAAAGAATGTGATCTTGAGTGCTTTGGAGTGTTCTTAGTGCATCTTGGAGAAGAAGAAGGTCTTTGGAGAAGTGTTGGTTGCATTAGAGCTTGAAGATCCAGACTTTGTTCACCTTGATCTTTCTTGTAGAGGTATAAAGTTTGAATCTTGATGATGCATTTGACAGATCTAGCTAGTCTTGGGTGTTATGAGCTTTTGGTCACTTTAGTGCATAAAGTTTAGATCTTGAAAGTTTGTCACCTTGTTAGGGATAAAGTTGGAAACTTTATCCATCTAAACATCATATTTATTCAGATCTAAAGGTTGGAGACTTGGGCTTACTGGCTTAAGTTAAAGAGATGCTCTTTTAGTCCTTTTGAGATTTATAAACTAGATCTTGGTGGTTTGGAAAGTCATAAACGTGGGAGCTTTATGACTTATATTGATGTTATGCGTCTAGATTTGAGTGTTGGATGAAAGCATTTAATAGAATAAGCACTTAAAGGAAAAGTGACATCTGACCAAGTATGTTGGGGTACCTTTGAGTATGTTGCACGTACTCCTATGGGGTCCCGATGAGTACGCCATGCATACGAGCTGGATACGCTGGCCGTATTCACCCTAAAGTTGATTTATTGACTTGTTGACTTTGACTTTTGTTGAACGTTGACTTTTCACCAAGTTTGACCTTGGGCCAAACTTGAGGATTTTGGGCTATTGATTAAGATTTTATCTGGTTCTAGTATGATTGGATTCGTGGGTGCAAGCAGTGCAGAAAAGGGATCGTATCGTAGTGTTTCATAGTTCTTCAATTCAAGTGAGTCTTCTCACTATGCTCATGGGTCGAAGGCACCAATATCGGCCCACTAAATTGTGTATGTAGGATACTTGTTGTCCTTGTGACTCTTGTATGCTTGCCTGTGTGGTAGTATATATCTGATGAGCAGCTGGGTCTTATTGTTGTTACTATGATAGGTGATATTGTATGTGCTGAGACTTTGAGTAGTCTCTAGGGTTGCTGATAACCCACATGGCGTGTTCTTTGGCCAGTGAGACTTCGGGTAGTCTCCAGTGTTGATGATAACTCGTAGTTGTTTATTTGTGGTGTGTTGTATGTGGTATTTTGGGGAACTCACTAAGATTTGTGCTTACGATTTGTGGTTTAAATGGTTTTAGGTTTTCTTATAATGAAGGATGGGCACGGCTCGATTACATCGTATCAGTGGGAGACTTGTGCACGTGATAACTATTGATGATATTCTGATAAATGTGTTAAGAATAAATGGTCCTATTTAAGATTTTGTAGTTATGATTTGAATAAACACTTAGATTTTTAACTAAAAAAATTTGGGTTGAAATTTGGGGCATTTCAGTTATATTGTATTTAATTGATCCTCACATCTCTCATAAACTTCTTTCCTATTTGATGTCTTATGTAGGTTTGCCCAATAGAATGGCAGGCGCTAGATCGTGGAGTGCAACTTCCTTGTTATAGGAGGAGCATGCAGTACATGGTGCTTCTGACCCTATTAACATGCCAGCATCGATCGTGGATTCTGAGGAGGAGCCAATGGAGGATATCGATGACACCGATCCGAACAATACTCCAGTAGAGCTCCCATCCGAGCCAATCCATTTTCCAGACTACACGTCAGATGGACTTAAGCTTCTCAGTTCTGATTATGACTCGGACGAGGACGAGGAAGATACCGACACCTCTCTAGAGATCTCACAACCACGCCCCAATCCATCACATCGATCCTACAGAGCACACACTGGTACTCGGATGAAAAAACCCTGAGGAAGACTACTGTTGTTCCCTCTCGAAAGAGAGTGGCATCCCCACCAGCATCACCACCGCCAACAAAGAGACCATGTGGAGACGTCGCTTGGATGCTCCAGATCAGAGCCTGAAGGCAGGAGGAGTATATTAACTTGCTTTTCGAGGTACGAGAGTCTTGTACGACACCCACTCCAACCCCAGACACACCAATCGATCAGGCTATCTCGCTCCTGGTACCACAAACCGCCCTTCGTTCATATCTCATAACAAAAATAAACTTCGAGCTCTTCCATTCGAGGATGGCCCTAAGGAAGACTATGGAGTGATTACAGTATCTGGAGGAAGATAAGTATGTTATGGAGATAAGGACCCTACTCATTCAATATCAGGTGCAATAGGCGAGGGACGAGGCTCAGTTCCATCATCAGGTGATAGAGGAGGTGATCAGTCACACAGACAAGTTGGAGCTCCATGTGGAAAGGATAGAGTCAATGGTTTCTTTTTCATATTATTGGATTGATTATGTATATAGGAGTTGGTTCAGTTGATGGCTCTATTGATAGTGTATTATGGATAATAGTTTTCTTTTTTGTACCCTGGTAACGATGGCTAGGACGCATACTTATACTTTTTAGGTTAGAGTACTATAAAAGCTCATATACTCGAACCACCCCTTCTTTTGATGGCTCTCTGTATGATAATGTGATGCATAATATACTTGCATGATTGCATAATATGTGTTGTTGTAGTATTACTGCTTCCACTAACACTAAAATTAACACACCATGACATAACCATGAGGATACGAAGCTATTAATTCCAAACCAAGTAAATCACGTATCGACACTAACTTTAGGAATTACATATGGCACCCCCATGAATTACTTGATCTAGCCAAGGTCTTCAAGCTGAGCAAGATGTCCAATCTTCTCAAAGTAACCCACCTCTAGACCACGCGACTATAGAGGAAATGGTCGACCAAAGGATATCTAATGCTCTAGACACACTTGCAAGCAATTACCACATGTACTCTGGCATAGGAGCAGGTGGAGAAAGCTCCCAAGTAAACCATCAAGGTGCCCCAAGGACATGCACCTACAAGGACTTCGCAAATTGCAAGCCTAGAATGTTCCATGGGAGCATAGGGGTCGTAGGCCTCACAAGATGGATCGAGAAGACCTATTTTGTCTTTGAAATCAGCTCTTGCATAGAAGAAAATAAGGTTAAGTTTGCTGCTTGCACTTTTACGGATACGGCCATGTCTTGGTGGAACAGCCACGCCAAGACCCTGGGCCTTGCCAACGCTAATGCTTTATCTTGGGAGCAACTAAAGGAAATTCTCATTGTGGAATATTGTCCTCGAGAGGAAATGCAACATATAGAACAAGAGTTCTGGAACCTGACAATGAGCAACACCGACATCTCGACCGACACCAACAGGTTCAACGATCTCGCGACCCTCTGTCCAAACTTTGTGAATCCCGAGTATAAAACGATGGAAAGGTACATATGGGGATTGGTTCAACCCATCCAAGGGTTGGTGACAACGTCTCGACCAACAACATATGATAGTGCCAAGAGGTTATCTTACAGCCTAACCAAACAAGAGATAAGATGAGGCACTTTGGTCTAGAAAACTGACATCCCAAAGTCAGGGAAAAACAAATGCAAATCCGGAAGCGGATTCAAGGGTACCTCCAAGCAAGCTCCCAGCAAGTGACAGGAATCTTCCAGGGGATACATCGTCAGTCCAGCCCCAACACCGATTGCATCCCCCCACATCTGAAGGACAGTACGCGGGTAAACACCTGAAATGCAACACGTGCCACTTCTACCACTCTGGAAACTGCATGCAATGTACCAGGTTCAATAGCAGGGGGCATACCATAGGATACTGTCGAAAAACCGCAACTACTCCTACCGCCACAACCAACCCGAGAATGGCAGCCTTTCCAGACAATCGATCGTGTTTTGAGTGTCGAATTACTGGGCACATCAAGAGAAACTTCCTAAATATGAGGAACTAGGGAGGAAATGCCCAGGGAAGAGCGTTTTTTATTGGCACAAGGGATGTCATCAAGGACCCCACCGTTGTGACAGGTACATTCCATGTTGAAAGAAGTTTCATTACACCTAAGTTTAAAGAAATTTTAAACCATCAGTCTAGGAACTTAGATGAGCCTTATGTAGTAGAAATGGCCAACGGAGAATCCTGTAGTACTCAGGAAATACTAGAAAATTGTCTTCTAACTCTCAACAACCACACCTTTCACGTCAACCTCATGCATATGATCATCAGTAGCTTCGATGTTATAATTGGCATGGATTGGTTATAGCCACGCCGATCTGAGATCTTATGCTACGACAAGGCAATACGATTACTTTTACCCAACGGGGAGTCCTTAGTAATCTACAGAGATAAGACCAACAAAAACCACATAACCATCTCCTGCATGAAGTCTCAGAAATACCTTCACAAGAAATATCATGCTTTCTAGTCCCACGTCGTAGATAAGAGAAAAGAGAAGAAGGAAATCAAAGACATACCCAGAGTATGCAATTTTTCTAACGTATTTCCGAAGGACTTGCCTGGACTACCACCAATTCATGAAATTGAATTTCGAATTGACCTAATTCCAGGGGCAACACCAGTGGAAAAATCTCTTTGCCTATTAGCACCTTCGGAATTGCAAGAGTTGTCTAGTCAACTTCATGAAATTTTGGATAAGGGCTTGATAAGGCCAACTTTCTCATCTTGGGGAACCCCGGTGCTATTCTTCAAAAAGAAGGATGGAACCTTCAGAATGTGCATTGATTACCAAGAGGATCCAACTTCTACTCAAAGCTTGACCTAAGGTCAGGGTACCATCAGCTTTGAGTATAAGAAGAAGACACCCTAAAGACGACATTTAGGACCCGCTACGGTCACTACGAGGCTCTAGTAATGCATTTCGGTCTAACCAATGCTCCAGCAGTCTTCATGGATTTAATGAACCATGTATGTAAGCCCTACTTGGACAAGTTCATGATTGTATTCATTGATGATATATTGATATACTCACAAACCAAGGAAGAGCATGGTCGACACCTACGCATAATCTTGGAATTGTTAAGAACATAGAAATTGTACACCAAATTATCAAAATGTGAGTTTTGGATTAGAGAAGTACACTTTCTCAAGCATGTTGTCAGCGACAAAGGCATTCACGTGGACCCTTCCAAAATCAAAGCAATAAAGAATTGGGAAGAACCCACAACGCCAACAGAGGTGCGTCAATTTCTAGGATTTGCAGGCTATTATAATAGGTTTATAGAGAACTTCTCAAAAATAGCCAAAACCCCTCACAACACTTACGCATAAATACAAGAAGTTTGAATGGAAAGAACAATAAGAATATGTGTTTCAGAAATTGAAACACATGATGTGTAGTACACCAATTCTTTCACTTCCGGAAGAAACCGAAGACTTTTTCGTTTTTTGTGACGCATCACACCAGGGCATGGGAAGTGTGCTTATGCAAAGAGACAAAGTGATCGCTTATGATTCACGCCAACTCAAGACGCACGAGAATAAATACACCACCCATGACTTGGAATTGGGAGATGTAATATTTGCCTTAAAGATCTGGCGACACTACTCGTATGACACGAAGTGTGTCATATACACAGACCATAAAAGCCTTCACCACATCTTCAACCAAAAAGAGCTCAACATGAGACAACAGAGATGGATGGAACTTTTAAACGACTATGAGTGTGAAATACGATACCACCCGGGCAAAGCTAACATAATAGTTGATGCCCCAAGCAAAAAGGAACGAGCCAAACCTCGCAGAGTGAAAGCACTCACTTTAACCATTCAGTCAAACCTCCCTGCTCAAATCAGAGAAGCATAAGTGGAGACACTTAAGGAATAAAATAAGGCAGAAGAATGCTTACGAGGAATGGAGACACAATTCGAGTCCAAGGAAGATGGAACCTTACGTTTCATAGACCGAATCTAGGTGCCGAAATTTAGCGACATCAAGAATCTAGTACTCGACGAAGCTCATAGGACAACATACCTAGTTCACCCATGATCTGATAAAATGTATCTTGACTTAAAGAAAAGATATTGGTGGCCAAACTTAAAAACAGAAATCACCATCTACGTGAGCAAATGCCTGAAATGCGCTAAGGTTAAGGTAGAATACCAAAAACCCTCGGGTATACTACAACAACCCGAAATTCCCGAGTGGAAATGGGAACATGTCGCCATGGACTTCATCACGAAACTACCCAAGACGCCTAGTGGCTACGACTCGATTTAGGTAGTAATCGATCTTCTAACTAAGTATGCTCATTTCCTACCTATCAAAGAGATGGACAAAATGGAAAAGTTAGCCACGACTTATGTCAAGGAAATAGTCCGACTACACAGTCTACCGACATCTATCATCTCGGACAAGGATAACCGATTCACGTCCCGTTTTGGGAAATAATGCAACAACCATTAGGAACCCGATTCAATATGAGCACAACCTACCACCCACAGATAGATGGACAAAGCAAAAGGACCATACAAACACTGGAGGATATGCTCAGAGCGTGTGTGATAGACTTCATAGATGCTTGGGATACTCACCTACCCTTGGTTGAGTACTCATATAACAACAATTATCACACAATCATAAAGGCCACACCATTCGAAGCACTTTATGGTAGAAAGTGTCGCCTACCAATATGTTGAGCTAAAGTCGGTGATACTCAACTAGCAAAGCGACTCGCAGGGAACACTTTGCTAATCGGGCCATAAATTATTCATGAAACCACCGAGAAAATCGTGAAAATCAAAGAGCGTTTGAAAACGGCTCGTGATCACCAAAAGAAATACACAGATTTTCGAGGAAACCCCTGGAACGAAAAGTTGGAGATAGAGTCATGCTGAGAGTATCTCCTAGGAAAGGAGTTATAAGATTTGGCAAGAGGGACAAACTCAACCCGAGATACATAGGACCTTTTGAGATCATTGATAAAATAGGCCTGGTAGCCTACCAAATCGCTTTACCTCAAGATCTCAGCAACGTACACAATGTTTTCCATGTATCGACCCTCAAGAAATGTCTCTCAGAGGACATGCTAGTAATACCTCTCTACAAGATCCAGATTGACACAAACCTTAAATTCATCGAAGAACCAATCAATGTACGATGGAACTTTAAGCGAGGATCGTAATACAAATGGGAACGTGAATATCAAATGAGAAGAAAGTATCCCCACTTGTTTGAAAACATTCTGACTACCAATTAAATTTCGGGACGGAATTCCTTTTAACAGGGGGAGGATATGGCAATCCATAAAATACGTCACCTACCACCGTTAGTATTTAATGATAGAACACAAACAAAAATGAAATAAGGACAACCTTGTAACCATCCAATATATTTCAATATATTCGAATTTTTCGTCCTTAATTACGTCAACCCTTAGGCTCAAAAATGAGTGCACAAAAAGTCGCGTCACTTTAAGAGCATCTTAGCATATTTAGACTCTATAAGTTACTGTATTTCCATAAATATAAATTTCGCAAGAATCCGACTCAGTATGGTTGGAGATATGACTTTTATCGTAAACAAATATCTATAGTACCTAAAAAGTTACAATGACAAAAACTAAAAGGAAAATGGTTGACTTTTGGGAAAAGCCACCAACTAGGTAGTCGTAGTACTACTTAAACTAGGAATTATGAGGCAAAGAACGCCTAAAACAGAAGGCGTATGAGAGAGTTACGATTTTTATAAAATCATAACGGAAATAAAAACTAGTCAAAAAACAAAATTCAAAACTATCCAAAACGACCAAAAGGAAAGTTGTAGAGGATGACGAGACCTACACAGATATATAAGAGTCGTTGAAAATGGAATTCGTATGTGAGAGTTACAGAAAATCAAAGTTTGATTTTTACTGTTACGCGCGCCCACGCGCAGTGTGTTGCGTGCATTCTGACAGTTGATCCACCTAGATACGAGGTGACGTGGCACACTGAGAGGACGGCACTTAGCAGCATCCTACGGTTCAGGCGCAATTGCACGGTTCACACTCCAAAACTTGACATAAATAGAAAGCTTCGGCATATCAGTTCCTCACCCCTCACACTCGTTCTCTCTCTGCCTCGATCCTCATCCCACTACCTCTAGCGCCTATCGAAGTGCTGACTTTCAATTTTTACCCTACATTAATGTTTTCATAACTCACAGGTGAGTTCACGACCCCATTTTTCAAACTCTTTCGAGGGGAATACATGTTAAAATGCATCATTACGCATATAGTACTAATTATAAATTAGATAGCTATGATAATAACAATAGGATGATATTATGCCCGGTAGAATCTCTTCCCAAACAATTTAGCTAATATTATGCCTAGTTGATATATTGATTCATGCTGATAGATAAGATTATACCTAGTCGATACACTGGCCAATTGCCAAGAAATGATGAAACACTAGACATTATTATATCCACTCTTTGGATAAAGCTTAGTACCCGGTGTTAGTTTTCACAAATACTCGGCTATGCTAAACACATTACCTAGAGTAATCCCTAGTCGATAGGTTGGCCAGTTTCCAGGAAACACAAGTACTCTAGCCACTCTTTGGATTAGCATAGTACCTACTGGTTACCCTGACCAAATACTCAGTTATGCAAAATACACCAACTCAATTACATATATGTATAAGATGAATAATATACATAATAAGTATTAGCAACAAATACAACAACAAATAACAACACGACCGACTAGGGGAGGGACCTATGTAATAAGAGTTATATGAAACACAATTCATCAAGACGCTAAAAAATTTCAGCTAGCTCCCAGCCTATAATCATTAAATATTAAGTGAGTGGGAGAGATATATATAGATCTATATGGGATTGACACTCCCACCTGTGGTTGCTAGCTACAACTTGATGGCAAGTCGAAGCAGTCATAACATTCTGAACATATTTTCGACGTCCGATGAAGCGTCATGGTTTTCGGGATCAACAATCAGATCTCGATTATAGGAACTCATCGTAACTTTGTTAAACTAAAACTAAATATATTAGACTACTCCTCGGATATAGCCTAAGAATGTACTGATAGTATACACAAACTCGAGGAAGCGAGCTTAGGATAAACGAGATAACAAAAATAACCACGCCATGTTTAATAACAATACAAGTTGTGGACTTACCAACATTATGTCGACCTTTCAAAAACTACATGTATTCTCAGGAGAATGAACCCGGATGAAGGAGGACGTAACGCTAGTGATGCAACTCGAAGTGTATGTGCTTTACTTTTGTACTTTGCTTTCGTAACCTATATATAACTTGAACAATTGTGTAACATATTTTACCTGGTGAATAAATAGAATCGTTGTTTAATATATCAGTGTATTACTCAATGTATGTATTTGGCCTGAGATCCAACATTCTAACATTGCACAGCCCGGTGTTTTCGCCGCCAGCCGGAGTGTGACAATTCATCGTTGTATAACTTCTTTCATTTAAACATTTATGTAACTTCTTCTGATGGAGGTAATCATTGATCTACATATAGCAAAATCAAAAATCATTACTTTCAAGTTCATTAATCTAAACATTATCGTCTTCAATCATAACTCATATATCAGTTGTTAGGATTTACGATCAATAAATACACACAAACATGACACTTAAATATGCACAGAAAATAAAGAACACAAAGAATTAACGTATTTCACTCAATGAGATCAATTGAGGTACTTCCATAGACAAACTAAAAAGAGATTTTATTAGTATCTGTTAAACACACATTTATGCATTAGGTTTACATTTCTATAAGGAGATCTATTTATAATGACGAGTTGACCTAAAATCTTCTTTTGAGCCAAGCCTAGAAAACGTTGTCATCGTATCAGACTTTCTAGCCCATGCTTCATAGCTATCTCACCGTGCACACTATAATGTCGAGTAACATAGATATTCGCTCGGGGACCGCAACCTACTCTACATTTGCTCCTAAGTTGCTCTACGTCCTTGCAACCCATTGTGTAAGCGACAATGAGTTCAAAGAGCAGACCAGACACAACTCAAACCAACCCCCACCTCACCCCATAAGGACCTTATATACTATTAATCTCAATAAAAACATATAAAAACTAAATAAACAACATATAAATTGAGTAGTAGTGTAGCCAACAAATTATCAAACCGGAGAGTTAAGATGTGTTACAAAGGTGGTGAGATACAAATCACAACATCGAAAGAAAAATTATGATACATACTATAAATGGCAACACAAAGAAAGATCGTGGAATCGGGACAAGAGTAGAGAGCGAAGGTGAACGATATAAGCAAACTCTAATCGGAAAAATTTATTCTACGGTTGATCTTATTTAAATTATTTTAATATAATTAATGGGAATTTATATCATCTTAAGGGTGGGAGGTATCCATTCCTCCCAACCCATTTGGCATATTATTGTCACATTAGTTTTTTTTTCCCTCCCAACCCATTTGGCATATTATTGTCACATCAGTTTTTTTTTTCCTTTTTGTCATACACTTTTCCATCTCACAACAAATGGAAACTCATCTTTTTCATCTCCCCCAACTCACTCAATTTTCATTTTCTTATTTCATAAATTAAGCTTTTACTAATTTAAAACAAAAAAAATTATAAAATTAAATTAAAAATAATATTTTATTAAAAAAACACTATAATAATCCACAACTATTCTCCAAGTTGATACGTTGAACGATGTGAAACCCTAAGTTGCAGCTTAAAATGATCCATAACTGTTTTCCAAAAATATAACGATCTTTTTTTATTTACCTGGTTATTTTTTAGTGTGTCGTAGGAATAACATCTATTTTAAAAGAAATTAATTGAACTGAAAGTGAGAACGAAATATAAATAGTAGGAATATAATTGAAAGAAATGAGAGGTGTGGTTTTGGAATGGAATTGAGGGGTATTTATAATGTGAAAATGAATTAAAAAAAAATTGAAAAATTACCATTTTTGAGAGAGAGAGAGAGAGAGAGAGAGAGAGAGAGAGAGAGAGAGAGAGAGAGAGAGAGAGAGAGAGGTCACCGGTTACACAACCCGCCAAACACACATATCTCGGTAGAACCTTTCCCAAGCCGTAGACGACACCGTGCACCATATCAAATGAATAATTGATATGATTGAACTCTCTTGATGTTATAGAGGTCTATTGACTAGTAGATAAATTTTCTGTAAAAAAATAGTAGCTATTTTCTATGATTTTTGACTTGTAGATTTGGTAATAAATAACATAAAAAAACTCATTAAAAAATCAATATGGATTTTGATTGAAAACCCTTGTTTTCATTTGCGCACTGGTGGTTTGACCAGCAGCAAGAAGGTTTTGAAGAAACCATTTGCCACTTGAAAACGGGAGCCGCCCCTGATGGCATGTGCGCATGATAGAAAATGACGGGCACCTCACCAATGACCAACCCCTAAGTCTACTAAAAGTAGCTCTATTAAATGAAATCATGAGTACATTCTTGGTTTTAAGTGTCCACCTTTCTATTAATATTACTATTTGGTCTTTGTTATTCTCACATGTCTCTATACGTGAGAGTAGCATCAATGTGCTTTTTTTATATCATTAAAATAAGAAAACTAGACAGGGGCAGGGGCTAGGAGGTACAAACAAACAAAAAAGGAAAAATAAGTCACGAAGACAACAAATGAAACAGTGATAATGACTTGAACTTAGAAATTTTCAATTTTTTGTGTAAATTTCCCATCAGAAACAGCGTTGTTGACTTGATTCCCTGCAAATCAAGAATGTTCTTGAAGCAATGGTTCTAAATCAGGTGGGCTTTGGAACTGGGGGAGTTGCTCTGCTTGTGTCTAGCTACCAGATGTTTGTCAAATATACCGTTAGTTAAATATGTTAGTTAAATATACCGTTATATAACTGGTTTTGTGGTGTTTGGGGAAGGGTTTCGTGAGTTTTTAATGTCAAGGCTCTGCTACAGCCCCTTAAACACTCCGAATGGTGTCAACTGTCAACTGCTGATGAATTAATCAATGTGCTTTTAATTGTTCATTGTTTACTATTATTATTTATTTTATAATAATGAATGGGATGCTACTTATTATTTTTTAGAGTAAATATATGAAAATGTTAATGTGATATACAAAAATTCACACTTTTAAGTCTAAGTTTCAAAATTTTGGCAAGGTCAATCCTTATAGTTTCATTTATATGCATTGGTGGTTCTTTTCCATGTTACCGTCTATGTCCATTAAATTCCATCTGGCTTCATCCATCCGTCCATTCCTTATACCCATTGGGGGGGGGGGGGGGAGGCAAAGTGAGTAGTTGCATATCGCCCAATTTTTATTATTATATATTTTAATTTAAAAATAACAACTTATAAAAACGATAAGGGCTCTTTGTTCTTGTTTGTCCTAGGCCTTTTGTAACATCTGGTTTAAGCTGGAAAGGATTTATGCATGGACTCGGCAAGTTGGGAGGTCAACTCGTCGAGTAGGGTCATGAGATCATGAACGCGGAACGGGACCGACTCGGCGAGTCGACGTCCGACTCGGCGAGTCCGAGCTGTTTAAAGAAAACCCTAAATTTTGGGTTTGCCCCTATATAAACGTCATTATACGCCCCAGTAGCCTCCCTTAGCATCATAGAAAGACGTTTACGGCCGCACACCCTCTTGTGAGTGAAGCAAGATCAATTGGGAGCTTATCCTTGGAATTTTGGGGAGGATTCCAAGCTTGAAGAAGAAGTATCAAGGGGAAACACTAGATCTAGCATCTAGTTCGTCTGGGGCATTGATTTGAGGTATGAATATGTTATCTTAAGCATAAATTCTATTTGAGAGTTGTGATCAACCTTGAGGAAGTGGAAGCAAACTTAGATATGGACCAATCACAAGGATATGGTTCCAGATCTGGACCTTCTTAGGTCCCAAATATCATAAAGTTGCATCTTTTCTTGAGCTCATTCCCTCTCCATACATAAGAACCTTGTTTGAGGGTTGGTTTGGGGTGTTATGGCCATGTGAGGCTATGCATGCACGTAAAGTTTGCAACTTTACGTGATATCTGCAATAGGAGATGATGGATCTAAAGTTTGGGACCTTAAGTCCCACTGGAAAGGACTGTAATCATGATGAACTTTGGGGGACTCGACGAGTCGTGCAAGTGACTCGGTGAGTCGAGAGGGTTTTCTCGTTTACGGCCAAGAGTTTACGGCCAAGAGTGTACGGCCAAGGGTGTTCGGCCAAGGGTTTACGGCCAGAGGTGTACGGCCGTACACACCAAGGACCTCGACGAGTCCCTCGGGTGACTCGGCGAGTCGACGAGTTAAGCAGGGAACCCGACGAGTGAATGATTGTACTCGACGAGTCAAGGTCAACATGGACTGTTAACCTTGACTATAAACTGTGACTCTGACCAGGGTTGACACTGGGGGTATTTATGTGATTATATTGAGTTACTTACTCATTGATTATAGGCGGTTTGGGAGGAGCAGCGTGGGATATATCTGATTACAGTTTGCCAGTTCAGCCTTTGAGAGGTGAGTTTTCTCACCATACCAATGGGTCTAAGGCACCAAGGCCGGCCCATCTTGTGTACTTGGTTTACTTGTTATGTAGAGGTGTGATATGTATGTGTGTATGATACGTGGTAGAGATAGCCTTTGTGGCTAACGATAGAGATGACCTTATGGCTAATGGTAGAGATAGCCTTAGGGGTAATGGTAGAGACAGTCTTTATGGCTGATGGTAGAGATAGCCTTTGTGGCTAACGGTAGAGATAGCTTCATGGCTAATTGACATGTGATATGTGGTAGAGGTAGCTTTATACCTAATGTGAAATGTGGGGTATGCTCTGGGGGACTCACTAAGCTTTTTAGCTTACCGTTTGTGGATTTGTTTCAGGTACTTCAGAGTCCAAGGGCAAGGGCAAGGCGTGATGATGCAGCGTGCACTCTATCTCTCTTTTCCGATACAGTTTGAGGGACACTCTGATGTTTTGAAAATAATAATGATGTAATGTTGATGATTTTGAAAACAATTATTGGGATTTTCATGTTTTATGAAATATGGTTGATTAATTAAAAGTGAAAATTTTATTTGTAAAATTTGGGTCGTTACAAGTTGGTATCAGAGCCTTGGTTTGAGGGATTCGGGCATACTCTCGGGTGTGTCAGGACTCAAACTAAGGAAAGGGTAAAATTGTTTTCAAAAATAACATAAAAAGCTTTTGAAAGAAGGAAAAGATGAGAGTGCAACGCGCGTGATCAGCCGAGCCAAGTAAGAATATCCCCAATATGCTAGTTATGCTATTTTGATATTTGAACTCGGATGATCGTATGGAATTTGCTATGTGTATGGTTTTGAAATTATATACGGTTAGGAGCTTATAGCCTTAGAATGATCAATTTGGCCTTATTTCCTGTTCCTTGTCTGGTTGTGGTCCTAGGGTAGAATCTTTTATTCGAAAGTCTATTTGATCCTTTTCTGTATATAATTTGCATGCATAAAGGCAACCTGTTGTGTTTGGTCTGTTTGATGTGGGTAGAGAAAATCTTAAAATAGTCTAGGATTTGAGTTATGCGGTGGTTGGTAGAATACGGTTTATTTGGGACAAATTGGAGTTATCAGGTCGAGCCTTGGGGAAAGGTACGGGTAGGTGTAGAAGGTAGTATTGGGTCTGTACTACTGAAAGCATAGGACCAGTACCCGAACCAATTTTAGATCTGACAACTTCAAGGAGAACCGGTGTGGAGAGATCCGTTTTATGGAAATCCTAATAGTTATGATTTATGACATTCTAGTTCAGCATGGTAGTGACACGTTTCGGGTGGGAGGATCAGGATCGGGATCTGGATCCCGGAATGTATCGGGTGACACCACAGATGGCATGGATGAGAGGCTGCGCGAGCTTATTGCAGCCGAGGTTACCAGGGGCATCCTTGACGCTACCCCAGTCATTTTTGGGACGGTCAAGGAGGGCATAATGGAGATCATGGAAGTGAGACTCAGATCATTCCGGACTGAGATTGTTGCGGGCCAGTTGGGGGCCCGAACTCCCTCGTTTCGGGAGTTCAAGGCGTGTGGGGCGCCAAAGTTTCTCGGGGTCAGGGACCCCATTGTCAGTCGACGCTGGGTGGCGGATATCGAAAACGCCCAACACACGAGTTCTTCCCGGATGTGGCAAAGGTTGGGTTTGCTTCTTGCATGCTGAGAGACAGAGACAGAGATTGGTGGGGCGAGGTCACTAGACAGGTGGGAACAGCCGGGGTGGCTGAGATGACGTGGGTCGAGTTTGTTCGGTGATTCGATCTGGAGTTTGCACCCCACATTGAGGTGCAACGATTAGTGCGAGAGTTTCATGATTTGCAGCGGACCACCGAGACTGTGGCAGAAATCACCGCCAAGTTTCGAGAACGAGCTTTGTTGATTCCGCAATACGCTACCGATGAGGAAATGAGGCAGACCCGATATCATTCCATGCTGAGGGACGATATTCAGGAGTTTATGAGCTTTACGGGGTGTAAGACGCTGAATGAAATGGTGGAGAAGGCCCGGGAATGGGAAATAGAGCTGGAATCCCACACGAAGCGAAAGCCTGAGCAGGCTCAGGCAGCAGTAGGACAGGCTAAGAAGCGTAAGACGTCGGACACTTCCAGCAAGGGTCAGCAGGGTCGGGGCCGATGTGCCAAGTGTAGTCAGGTACACAGTGGAGCTTGCCGTATCGCAGGATCAGGATGTTATGCATGTGTCCAGCAGGGCCATATGAGCAGGGACTGCCCTGTGAAGGGCTTAATCTGTTTTCACTATAACCAGACCGGCCATAAGTGGGTCAACTGTCTGAAGTTGCAGGGAGGAGGAGGAGCGGTGGCGGCGCCTGCGCCCGCCACAATGAGGATTACCAATGGACGCCCTGCTAAGGCGGACGCTCCAGCAGTGAAGATCCGTGCATTTCAGCTGACCACTGAAGAGGCACGCGAAGCGCCAGACGTTATGGCTGGTACGTGATTATTCTTCCCTGCTCTATGTATCTGTTTTGCTTATGTGTATTATATGCTTGTATAGGGACCTTTTTGGTCAATGGTATGTTTGCTCATGTCTTGTTTGATTCGGGTGCAACCCGATCGTTCGTATCTCTTGCGCTTAGCAAGAAGTTCCAGGAAGCGCCGAGAACTTTGGATTCCCCGCTCGAGGTGGAGATTGTGGATGACCGCACAGTTAGTGCTACGAGGGTGTATCGGGACTGTGTCTTAAATGTACTTGGTGAGAGATTTCGAGTCGAGCTAGTTCCGATACCGTTGCGAGGACTGAAAGTAATTATCGGAATGGATTGGTTGGGGGTCAACGGGGCCATGATTAACTGCGAGCATCAGTTGGTGAGGGTTCGAGCCCCAAGTGGGGGAGAACTGGTGATAGGGCATCGTAGGGACCGACCCTCTGTTCGGCTGCATGGGCTAGGAGGTTCCTGCAGCAGGGTTGTACGGGACATCTGGCATATATCTCGGATACAAAGGTAGAGATCACGAAGGATGTAGGCAGTGTGCCCGTTGTTCAGGACTTTCGGGACGTTTTCCCCGAGGAGTTACCAGGGGTGCCTCCGGAGAGGCAGGTGGAATTTCGCAAGAATTGGTGTCGGGTGCCGCTCCGATAGCTAAGGCACCATATCGGTTGGCACCATCTGAGATGCAAGAGTTATCTACACAGCTTCAGGAGCTGTTAGACCGAGGGTTCATTCGTCTGAGTAGTTCCCCGTGGGGAGCACCAATCCTTTTCGTGAAGAAGAAGGATGGCTCCCACAGGATGTGTATCGATTATAGAGAGCTAAACAAACTAACGGTGAAGAACCGATATCCGTTGCCAAGGATCGATGATTTGTTCGATCACCTGCAGGGTGCGTCTTGGTTTTCCAAGATTGATCTTCGGTCGGGATACCATCAGATGAGGATTCGGGATGAGGATATACCGAAGACGTCTTTCAGGATTCGGTATGGGCATTATGAGTTTGTACTGATACCGTTTGGGCTCACCAATGCCCCAGCAGCGTTCATGGACCTTATGAATAGGGAGTGTAGACCGATGCTGGATCGGTCGGTGATCGTTTTCATTTATGATATCTTGGTCTGTTCTAAGACCAGAGAGCAGCATAAACAACACTTAAGGGAGGTACTGGAGACACTAAGGACGGAAAAGTTGTATGCCAAGTTCTCCAAGTCTGATTTCTGGCTGCGAGAGGTACAATTCTTGGGGCATATCATCAATCAGGAGGGTATTTCGGTAGATCCAGCCAAGGTTGAGGCTGTGATGCGGTGAGAAGTACCAAAGAATGCATCAGAGATTCGTAGCTTCTTGGGTTTAGCGGGTTATTATCAGAGATTTATTCAGGACTTCTCCAAGATTGTTGTGCCGTTGACACGACTAACCAAGAAGAATGTGACATTTCGGTGGGGTACGGATCAGCAGTTGGCCTTCGAGACCTTGAGGCGGAAATTGTGTGAGGCTCCGATCCTTGTTTTACCAGAGGGATTAGATGATCTGGTAGTGTACTGTGAAGCATCAATTTCAGGGTTACGTGCAGTACTGATGCAAAGAGGGCACGTGATAGCATATGCCTCGCGACAACTAAAGCCTCATGAAGCAAATTACCCTACTCACGATCTGGAACTGGGGGCAGTTGTGTTTTCCCTCAAGATTTGGAGGCATTACTTGTATGGAGTGTGGTGTACCATTTACACCGACCACAAGAGTCTGAAGTATTTGATGGACCAACATAACCTCAACATGCGACAAAGGAGGTGGTTGGACGTGCTAAAGGACTATGATTGCGAGATTCTATACCACCCAGGGAAGGACAACGTAGTGGCCGACGCTTTGAGCCGTAAGACGACAAGTTCCTCGATTGGGAGTGTGTGTTTGAGGATGAAAGTGATCTCTCTATTGTTGGAAGTGATCAGAAAGGCTCAAGTTGAGGGGTTAAAGAAAGAGAATTGGAAAGTAGAAAGGATCTGAGGGCAGTATCCCTTGTTTGTTAAGGATAGTCGAGGCCTATTGACGCAATGTGGTCGGGTGTGGGTACCGACGACTGGGGGAGTGAGACAAAAGATATTGGAGGAAGCGCATAAGTCCAGGTTCTCTATACACCCCGGAGCTACAAAAATGTATAGGGACTTGAGGCTGAGTTATTGGTGGCCATGCATGAAGCGGGAAATTGCGTGGTTTGTAGAGCGGTGCTTGACCTGCAGGAAGAGGAGATGCGAGAGCATTACCCAGAATTGTTTGGGTCAGCACACTTCAAGGACGAAGTCTAGTTCAAGTGGGGGAGACTTGTAACACCTGGTTTAAGTTGGAAAGGATTTATTCATGGACTCGGTGAGTTGGGCGGTCAACTCGTCGAGTAGGGTCGTGAGATCATGAATGCGGAACGGGATCGACTCGGCGAGTCGACGTCCGACTCGACGAGTCCGAGCTGTTTAAAGAAAACCCTAAATTTTGGGTTTTCCCCTATATAAACGTCATTATACGCCCCAGTAGCCTCCCTTAGCATCATAGAAAGACATTTACGGCCGCACACCCTCTTGTGAGTGAAGCAAGATCAATTGGGAGCTTATCCTTGGAATTTTGGGGAGGATTCCAAGCTTGAAGAAGAAGTATCAAGGGGAAAACACTAGATCTACCATCTAGTTCGTCTGGGGCATTGATTTGAAGTATGAATCTGTTATCTTAAGCATAAATTCTATTTCAGAGTTGTGATCAACCTTGAGGAAGTGGAAGCAAACTTAGATATGGACCAATCACAAGGATATGGTTCTAGATCTGGACCTTCTTAGGCCCCAAATATCATAAAGTTGCATCTTTTATTGAGCTCATTCCCTCTCCATACATAAGAACCTTGTTTGAGGGTTGGTTTAGGGTGTTATGGCCATGTGAGGCTATGCATGCACGTAAAGTTTGCAACTTTACGTGATATTTGCAATAGGAGATGATGGATCTAAAGTTTGGGACCTTAAGTCCCACTGGAAATAACCGTAATCATGATGAACTTTGGGGGACTCGACGAGTCGTGCAAGTGACTCGACGAGTCGAGAGGGTTTTCTCGTTTACGGCCTAGAGTTTACGGCCAAGAGTGTACGTCCAAGAGTATACGGCCAAGAGTGTACGACCAAGAGTGTACGGCCAAGGGTGTTCGGCCAAGGGTTTACGGCCAGAGGTGTACGGCCGTACACACCAAGGAACTCGACGAGTCCCTCGGGTGACTCGGCGAGTCGACGAGTTAAGCAGGGAACCCGACGACTAAATGATTGTATTCGACGAGTCAAGGTCAACATGGACTATTAACCTTGACTATAGACTGTGACTCTGACCAGGGTTGACACTGGGGGTATTTATGGGATTATGCTGAGTTACTTACTCATTGATTATAGGCGGTTTGGAAGGAGCAGTGTGGGATATATCTGATTACAGTTTGCCAGTTCAGCCTTTGAGAGGTGAGTTTTCTCACCATACCAATGGGTCTAAGGCACCAAGGCCGGCTCATCTTGTGTACTTGATTTACTTGTTATGTAGAGGTGTGATATGTATGTGTGTATGATATGTGGTAGAGATAGCCTTTGTGGCTAAAGGTAGAGATGGCCTTATGGCTGATGGTAGAGATAGCCTTAGGGCTAATGGTAGAGACAGTCTTTATGGCTGATGGTAAAGATAGCCTTTGTGGCTAACAGTAGAGATAGCTTCATGGCTAATTGACATGTGATATGTGGTAGAGGTAGCTTTATACCTAATGTGAAATGTGGGGTATGCTCTGGGGGACTCACTAAGCTTTTAGTTACCGTCTGTGGATTTGTTTCAGGTACTTCGGAGTCCAAGGGCAAGGGCAAAGCGTGATGATGTGGCGTGCACTCTATCTCTCTTTTCCGATACAGTTTGAGGGACACTCTGATGTTTTGAAAATAATAATTATGTAATGTTGATGATTTTGAAAACACTTATTGGGATTTTCATGTTTTATGAAATATGGTCGATTAATTAAAAGTGAAAATTTTCTTTGTAAAATTTGGGTCGTTACACCTTTGAAGATATTTAATCCTCAAGATCGGCCCTGCATATACCTAAGTCAAGTTATAGTGCTTAAGTAACGATCATCGGTGTTCAAGCTTCTATTGAACACGATTTTCAAGCAAGCAATGACTCAGACAACGTGGAACATTAGAGGAACAAATAGTGAAACCGACATCAAACAGTATATAGTTAGTGTTATCTTCCACCTCGAAGAGCTTATCTTGCCTATTTTTCGGTTTATGCTCAATATTATTTTGTGAGCAAGGTTTTGATAACTTTACACAATGCATATTTATCTATAATAACAATAGCATGACAGTAAAATGCAAATGTAAAGCGTGTAAAATTAACCTAGTAAAATAGTCAAGAGTCTAGATAGTCATAGTTGTAGAATAAGAGTAAACATCTCACTTCTAGTTCTTATCTCCTGTATATAAATATTATATCTCTTGAATGTAAACACACAGTTCAATTCATTCGATTATACGGTATCAGAGCTAATCATTCCCAAAATCAAAATTTTGTCTATCTCAATGGCATCTAGAATCCCTGATCTTCTCAATTTGGCTACTACCACCGCATCTACTCTAAATTTCCATATTCCAACAATTACAAACAAGCTTGATCGCTCAAACTACTCACTCTGGCGCACCACCATCATTTCAGCATCGGAGACCTTACAACTTCAGCCGGAGGATTTTATGTTGAATCCTACACCACCGTCGGAGACCATAGTTGTTTCGGCGATTGCAGCTGCTCCGGCCACCGAGATTTCTCCTGCTGTCATAGCCTCTCCTGCCACCGTCGCTCCAAATCCATAATATGTTGCCTTGAAAAGACGTGATCGATTCGTTCTTCTATGGTTGAAGTCCACCTTATCTGTAACATCCGGTTTCGAGAAGTTTTTTTTAATTTCAGGATGGTGGGCAATAAATGGATCAAGTAAAGGCCTTGGGCTTCACAGGAATAGGCTTTAGAACGTATTTGATGTTGATAATATTTGTTATGTGATCTAAGCCTTGGTTTTGTGTTTTGGAGTCAAAAGGGAAAGTGGGAAAAGTGATGTTTCGGGCTTCCTTTATGGATAATGATTTTTAGTTCGGCATGTGTTAAGCCAAAATTAACTAGATAAAAGTATGGGCTTCTCAATACCTTTTCGTAGATATAAGGATCGCCGAATATGGAGTTGAAATGAAGAAGTTATGATTGTTTGAAGCTAGAAAGGATTTGGGCGAAAACCTTCACCATGGAGTGGTGAGTCGGGACCACGGAGTGGTGATCTGTCAGGCCTAAGCCCATGATTTTAGGGTTTTCAACGTATTTAAGCTTAATATTCCTCATTTTTTAGCATTTTATCAGCCTTTACCACCTCTAAGACCCCTCGGGAGAAACCATAGCCTCCACCTTTAAGATTTGAGCCCCTCCTCTCTCCTATCTCCTCTTTTGGATTCTTTTTATGCTATTTTGATGAAGTTAAAGATCAAGAAGGTTTATTTGGTTGTAAGGAATGATACTTTAAGTTTAGATCCATTAAAGCCACCACATTTCTGGATTATTGTAAGTATAAAGTTCCAATCTTGCTCTTTAGTTCTTTAGATCTCTTCATATGTGGTTTTTGGCACTTTTGGTCCATTTTATGAGTAATATTGGAGTTGAGTGGACTCCAACACCTTTTGATCAGTTTGGAGTGTTTCTTGGACCTCATGGACTAAGAAAGTTTTGATATTTTGTCTTCCCTTTTAGCCATGCAAGTTATCTTGGTACTTTAGGTCATTGTGGTGCAATAAAGTTTAGATCTTGAAGGATTATGGCATGATTATGGATAAAGTTGGAAACTTTATCCATCTAGACATTTTATTGATCCGGATCTGAAAGTGGGAGACATGGACCTAATGGATTAAGTTGAGAAATATGCATTTTTGGGTCCTTTTAAGACTTAAAGTTTATGTAACATCCGATTTTCAAGTATTTTTCATTCTTGGTCCCTTTTGTCAAAATCTTTGCATTTCAGCGTGTACGATGGGCGTACGTGAGGTACACGTAGCATACATGATCAAGCCTTGGAAACACGGGACTCATGCTAGTACGCAGGGCGTACTAACTCAGACCCAAAACCCTAAATTTAGGGGTTTTCTCCCTATTTAATCAACATTATACCTCCCTTGGACCTTCTAGAGACACCCTCCATTCCTTCCAAACCCTAATATCGAGTCTCATCCTTGTGTGTGAATATTTTGAAGCTTTTTATAGTTTTTGGTGCTCTCTTATTAAAGAAGAAGGCGGTGTTGCTTGCAAACTTGTAGATCTAGAAACTACCTCACCTTGTGTATCTTTTGGAGGTATAAAGTTTATACCTTGGTGTGTTTATTTCTAGATCTCTTAAATGGGTTACTATGAGTTTTTTTTGTCCCAATGTTGGATCTTTGTGAGTATGGTGCACTCCAGAGTAGTGGCGAGTCTAGAATAGAAAACCACATGGTTTACTAATTTTTTTATAGAAATGTTTGTATATAAATTCAAAGATTTTATAGGTAAGGTAGGTCTTAAATTTTTGTAAGGTAGGTCACTAAACATTTTCTAATTAAATTTTAGATAAATTAAAAAAATTAGGTGGGTCATTGGAACCACTTTACTTATGGATAGCATCGCCACTGCTCCAGAGCATATTAGCTACCCTTTCATGTGTTTTAGGTTATCTAGAATCATAAAAATGCTTACTTTAAGGTCCCTTTCTTTCCATGCATGAGTGTGGTGGTTTTGAGTATGGTTTAAGTTAGGGCTTTGAGGTTTAAGCTTATTCCAGCCATGCAAAGGCTTAAAGTTATAGACTTTATGGATTAAGACATTCTATGGAGGTCAGGTCTATGTTTGGATTGCATGTCTTAACGACTAAGACGTTGTGGAGTGACTTTTGGGATAAGACAGCGTACGCCCAATGTACTTCTGGCTATGCCCAGCGTATCCAGGCTTGACCCCGACTCACCTTGTTCTTCGAGTACACGGCACATGGGGAGCGTACGCATAGCGTACATGCTACACGGTTGACTTTCGCTGACTTTGACTTTTGGTCAAAGGTTTAGGGTTTTGGACCAAGGAAGGGGCAAAATGGTCTATAGCCCTTTAGGAGCATAATTGTGGGGTTTGGACTTATGAGTTGGGTTATGCACCTCAATTATTAATTAAGGTTAATTATTGTGTTACAAGGCGAAGTCTAGTTCCGGCATTTGGGTGTGAGATTTATTTGTCATAAGTATCACGTGAGTCTCCTCACTTATTCTTACATGTGTGGTAGAATAGTTGTATATGTGATGACCAGTTGGGTCCAGCTGTTATTATTGTGTTATGTTGTTTACGAGTGAATGAGACTTCGGGTAGTCTCCAGGGTTGCTGATAACCCACAGGGCGTGCTGTTTTCCCACTGAGACTTTGTGTAGTCTCTAGGGTTGCTGATAACCTATATTTCTTTATGAGCTGTGATGCATGAGATATATTGGGGAGCTCAATGTTATGATTATATGCTATCTGTAAGGGTGAAATAGACCCGATACCATTTGAAAGAGACCGAAGGGGTTGAAATACACCCAGTACCGGTTGAAACAGACCGATGGGGTTGAAATACACCCAGTACCGGTTGAAAGAGACCGAAGGGGTTGAAATAGACTCAATACCAGTTGAAAGAGACCGAAGGGGTTGAAATATACCCAGTACTGGTTGAAAGAGACCGAAGGGGGTGAAATAGACCCAGTTATGTTTCGACTATTATTTATGTATGGTATGGGGTATTTTGGAGGAGCTCACTAAGCTTTGTGCTTATGGTTTTTAGTTTTTGTTTCAGGTACTTCCAGCTTGAAAGGGAAGGGCTCATCTTGATCGCACCGCATCCACCCATATTTTCCGCATTATGTGATTTTGGGATTTTATACTCTGATATTTTTTCACTATGATACACTTTTAGTTGTTTTCACATGATTATGGGATGTTTTGAAAATTAAATTTATGTCTGAAATTTTTGGGATGTTTCAAGTTGGTATCAGAGCCTTGGTTTGAGGGATTCAGACATACTCTTGGGTGTGTCTGAACTCCAAACGAGGATTTCTAAAATCCTTTAAAATAAAATGATTTTCTAAAAAGGGTTTTCTAAGAAAAAGGGGTGCAATACGTGCAATCAGCCGAGCTCAAGTAAGTTTTCCTAAAATACCCATACATGTGATATGCTTATTGTTTTGGTATGAGTATGTGAGAATTGCATGCTAGATTAGGGCTAAGGATCTGCTTAAGATTTTCATGATAGAATGCTAGGAGAGATGCCTTTATATGCATGTTGATTGAGTTTTTGCAATTTCATGCTAGTATGGATTCATATAGTGGATAGAATGGCTTGGTTAGGTTATGCTCTGGTTTGGATAACTCGATGCTCAAATGCTACTTGCTTTGTTCTTTTAGAGACCTCCACTAATATCAGTTAATTATTAAGCTAATATGTTGGGTTACATGTTACACAGATTAGATAATTTTAAAAGGTTAGGTTTAACTCTATTTCGCAGCTCTTGTCTGAGTCCACCCGTTCTAGGGTGAGACCAGGTAGTCGAAGAATTATCTAGTGCATGTGGCATGTAACTATATTCATGAGGTAGTTAGTGGGTACTAGAGGGAGTTTATTTTGCAGTTGATGTCGGAGAGAGGTGTGAAGGGAATCCTAGGAAAGCCTAAGGAGTATCTTTAGCTCGATGCTCGTGCTGTTTAGCGGTGTGTATTCGTTTAGGAATAGGTGTATGGGATTGAATAGGACAGATGTGTACAAGAGTAGTTACTTAGAGGACCCGAGATGGTTCTTGAGGAAAGTATGAATAGGTGTGGAAGGTAGTAGTAGTTTGTACTTCTGGAAGCACAGGATCCGTACTCGAATTGGGAAAACTTTGGGGACTCTAAGGAGCTGATTGAAGGTAGATTGTATGATTTGGCACAATGGTTAATTTCAAGTCTTTCCGTCTTATTCGGTTTATCGGGCATGGTTGTTCAGGTTGGGGATGGGCCTGGTGACTGTTTGGACCTTTATGGCATTGTCAGATTTAGATTCAATGGTGCAGACCTATGTGAATTGTTTTATTTTGAGGTCTTGAGGGCCTTGTTCGAGGTAGTGCCAGTTGAGTCGTAAGACTCAAGAAGGAAGCGATTATGAAGAATGACTTGAGGATTGCAGCTAGAGGCTGAGTGATTGGCAGACGAATTGGGATGCCTCTATCTTCGATGGGAATTATGTTCGTCCAGCCTCTATGTTCGTAGGAAAGAGAGAGCGTACATGAGATTTCCATAGTTGGGATGTAGACTCAGCATGGGGCTAGATGGTTACAGTTTGTTAGCATCAAGTAGGACAGTGTGGAAATACACAAGAGTATTATAGTAGTATGGTGGCCTTGAGATGATATGGGGGGTTTGTTTCCTTTGAAATTGGTTAGGTCCGGTGCTAGTTGATTGTTTCAGGAACCAGGGGAGGTGAATCGGTAATGACAATTTCCGTTGTCTTTGATGTATCCCGATAATGAGGATGATGCCTCTTGTAGTTATGGAAGGTTCTCGCAATGAATTGATGGATAGGGATTAGCTGGCGAGGTGTGTGGTATTCCATTCATTTTCGGATCAAGGACCACTGTTATGAATGGATTGTCAAAATTATTGCTTGTGCACGTGCGTGGGATTCTTGACGTTAGAAGCAGTTTTGATTGGGAAGTTTCTAAGGTCTCCATCTGAGATTCAGAATATCTTTGAGTTTGCTTGGTCTTCATCTGGAAAATCATCTTGCGTTGTGTTATACATTCCAAGAGTCAGGTATGGTATGTATCTGGTTGAGTCAGTTTGGGTATTAGTTGGTTGCAACGTCAGTTGGTGGTGGTTCAAACCCAAATTGGGGGAGAGTTGGATACTCTATTTAGAGGATCAACGATTTGTTCAAGTTATGGTTTCAGAAGAATGAGTCATAGGGATTTATGTTTCGGGTATGCGAAACTTTTGATCAGGATTGGTCAAGAAGGGAGTGTAGGGCAAGTTGCCATCAGATGTATATGCTAAGGAATGTGTGAGTTGTCCTCACGACATGAAGTTATTGGACAAGGAGCTCTTTGTATCCAATGGTTTCTTTCGCGATTAGCGATGCTAGGTCATGAGGCGTTTGGGTCGCTTAGTTTGAGTATCGGTTGTTGAGGGATTTGGAAGTTGTTGATTGGTAAATCAACTTCAGAGTTCGGCATGTGTAGCTCCTCATGGGCTTTGTTTGGAAGTGTATTGGATCAGTGGATTAGTTGTCAACGCATTCTCGATCATTGGTCATATTGTTCATCGTCAATAGTTGAGGTTCTTTGAAGGTTTTGAGATGTATCAGTTGAAGTTCAATGGATGCGTCAACCTTTTACCCAATTATGTACATTGTATATTTTGGTTTCTGGGTATGGGTACCCTCAATTGTTGATTATGGGGGTATTGTTCATATCGGGCTCGGGCTCAACAAGTGTCCTTAGGTATTGGGAGTTCGGGTGTCGAGGTGGCGTCGTTAGTTTTTCATGTGTAACTCTAGATCAGCATAGAATCCAATTTTGGGGAATGTCAGGGTTGGTATTTGGATTGATCCGACCCGGGATTTGACAACAAATCTGGATAATTTTGGAAGTTTTATCAAGCTAGTTATGTATTAATGGGATTTGTTCAGTTTCAATCGTAGTGTGGGATCTTGTATCGGTCGTTCATGAGGATGGTTCTGCTAATGATTGAGGTTTATCATTTCGTTAGATCTGTTGGTACCTCACCCTTTGGGTAAGGTTACGAGGAAGAAGGAATGCAGTAGATCCAAGGTTGGTTATGTGTCTCCCCTTTGGAGTATACATTGTGGTAGTGCCTTGATTATGGTCACGAGGTAGTATATGTGGACTGCGTGTGATGACATGAGAGCACTTGATTTGTACTATTGGCATGATTTTTATTTGGTTTATAGCTTTTGAACTGGAACGAGAGTACGACCACATATCTCATTCCGTGGTTGTGTTCGGCCATGTTTTCGTCTAATTTTGCATTGGTAACAACATGTACTGTGAAAGGAATTATGTGTGATAAAAAGGTATGGCATGTGTTGTGCTCGGTTAGTGTTGAGGGGGATTTTGCTTGGGTTCCTGCAATTCGGTGAATCAGCGGTTGAGTACCTTCAGGCCCCTATGGTGCTGGTCGTGAGTCTTCAGGACAATGGTGGAATAGCGGCAAGATCGACATAGTACCATGAGCTTATTGTTCTAGTGGATAGAGGGTGCCACGATGTATCGTGGACCAGTAACTATATGCTTCATATGGGTGGAACCCAGTAGTTATTTAATTGAGACTCTTAGGTCTCAGATCGTTACTCTTGTTGGCATGTTTGGGTGTTACTGTGTTGTTGGTAGTCGGGAGACTTAGTGACCAGCTGGTTGGGATCATGTGGATAGCAAAAGGTCGATGGGAGTATTAATTGTGCATCAGAAGCCTCTTGCTGAATTGTTTGCATTATGAACCCCATTTTTTGTGGGTTGTTTATTAGGAATTTGGTTACTAGTGTTGAGTATCAATTCTGAAATCTCGAGTCATGGAATCCGTTGTAAATTTATCGAGTGATCCCTCGATTCAAGGAGGGCTGAGATAAAACCAGGAATCTTGTAGTGTGTGTGATCCCTCGGTAGTGATGAGTATTATGATGGTTGTTATGTTATGTTGCAGCATGGTGACACTACGTACTAGACCGGTTGGCAGCTCTGGCGCCGGCGAGGGATCAGGCTTGGGCTCAGGAGTCGGACAGCTCGATGAGTAGATGAGAGAGTTTATTTCAGCTGAGGTTACACGCAATATCATTGATCAGACTCATGTGATCTTCGGTACAGTCAAGGAGGGTATCTTGGAGATTCTTGTCGAGAGGTTGGGTGCATTCCGCACCGAGATGGAGGCCATGATGGGGGCACGCATGTTGACATTCAGAGAGTTCAGAGCTTGTGGAGCTCCATACTATCATGGGGATATGGACCCTATTGCTAGCAGTCGCTGGTTGGCAGATGTCGCCAACGCTTTTCGTACTAGCCGATGTCCGGAGGGGGACAAGGTCCGACTCGCCTCCTGTCTTCTGAAGGACAGAGCACGTGATTGGTGGGAAGAGTTTGGACATGCTATTGGAGACGATGTCGTTATTGATACGATGACATGGAGCGACTTCTCGGCCAGGTTAAGGGCCGACTTTGCACCAGTGATTGAGGTGCAGCACCTAGCACAGAAGTTCCAGGACCTCCAGCAGACTACTGAGAGGGTGGCTGAGATGACCGCCAAGTTCAGGGAGAGGGCCCTTCTTGTTCTATAGTATGTGGCGGACGAGGAGATTAATAAGGCGCGGTACCATGAGATGCTGGCTGCGACAGGTGCAGCAGGTGCAGCAGGGGTCACCAGGATTGTAGCCGCTGCGACAGGTGCACCAGGACGCACGAGGGTGCGTGTAGGAGTGGTAGTGGTGGTGATTCTGGCTGCTTCAAGTGCGGCCGGATCGGTCATTATAGCAGGGATTGTACTACTACCACCACCCAGGGATCAGACTTGATCTGCTTCCATTGCAGTCAGTGGGACCACAATAAGGCCCAATGTCCGAGTTTGGCTACAACGGGACAGGTGATGGCACCTGTCCCTGCGACATTGAGGATCACCGACGGCCATCAGGGCCGAACAGAGGACCCTGCAGTGAGGAGTCGGGCTTTCCAGTTGACTACAGAGGAGGTGCGAGCAGCTTCCGATGTTGCAAGTGTGTATCTTTTGCTTTCCTATCAGCTTTTATTTATGGTTTTATTGCTATTGCATTTCATCAGTATGAGTAAGTGTACCTTGGAGTTATGTTTTCTGCTTATGTTTGGATTATATTCCATCTGCATACCATGAATCTTCGAGTATTAGTGTGAGGTCATCTCTTTATATACAAGATTTCTAGGATGCGGTAGTTGTAGCAAGTATGATTGGAACTCAGAAAGTGTTCCGATAGTCTTCAAGAACAGTACTACTTTAGTATTGGTTAGTTTCGGAACACTAACAGTGGTAAGCATTGGTTTCCAGCAGATTGATCATTGGATGGTAAGAAGGATTAGGGATCCTTCTAGTCTTGTGTGCTATAAGATTTTAGTTGAATCAAAGTGGGGGAGAATCGTTCAGGTATTCAGGAACAGAAATAGGTGTGAAACTAGGATGAGGTCTCATTCCCGTTGGGGAGGAAGACGGCCTAAGTGGCTGTTTGGGTCGAGGAGTGTATGAGTTGGGAGTTTTGGAAACTTCCCAACGTTGGGTTCACGTCTTCTTGGTGTTTGATAGCTGGTATTGGGAAACCAGGTTAGGGAATTCCCGTCAGGTTGCGAGTTCAGTCGGGATGCTAGGTCGTGTGTGTGCTCGACGTGGACGTGTTCAGAATGGTAAATAGCGGTAAGACCATGGTCAGCGGTTGAGTTAGCGTGGGAAGTGTTGTAAGACTGCGGGATGACCGTAGCATTCACCAGCACCCAGATAGCATGGAAAGTATAGTATGACTGTGGGGCAGACGTAGCATTCTTCATGTGGTCAGATAATGTGAGAAAGTGTTGTGAGACTACGGAATAAGTCGTAGCATTCACAGATTTAGTCGGATAAGTTAGGCCAGGGTGGGTCAGTTCGTAGGATTGTGGAAAGGCCACAGCAGGATCGGGATCAATAAAGGATATGTCGATGGCATTGGAGGTGGAGTTGGACCTGAGTAGCCCTAGATAGGTGAGACTTGTAGGCAAGGCCACTCCATGATATGGTTTGGGTGAGACCCGTGGACGAGGCCCGTGTGCTTATAGCAATGCAGGTGGGACCTGGCAGAGACCGTTGGGTCAAGGTATAGGATCGGGGATCCTTGGAGTTATGGAGCCAGAAGTGGCAAGGTGGATAGGGAAGTTACGATCGTCAAAGTTTTCTTTGGAAGTCGCTGGGAGCGACTAAGAGGGTATTCTTTGGTTCAGAAACCTGGTGGGATCCGTTATTTCCAGGTAGTTGACAGATAAGTTGGGACCTGGGAGGTCTCGGCTCATTTGGACAGTGGATAAGTGTCAACAGGATGTTCGATCAGAAGTAGTGATCTGAGGATTCTTGTATGGAGTAGCTTGCTGATCGGAAGAGATAAGTCACTTGCAGCGGGATCAAATAATCTCAGAGTAATTGATTTGTCCCTGTTGTGCAGCTCTCGTCTGAGTCTAACCGTTTCAGTATGAATCTTCTACTCAAAGGATTATCTGAGCCTTCTGTCAAGTATAGGTATTCTACAACTGGTGGTGGACAAGTATTTTGTTTCTGATGGTAGTATCGAGATAATCAGGGATGGAAGTGTGCAGTTGGTCGGTCAATCGAGGAAGACTAAGCATGGAAAAACTCAGCGTGGGTGGTCTGTCAGGAAGTCAGACCAATACGGATTTCCGGTTTTGGAGAAGTGAAAGGGGCTTCTTTCGGAGGCTCAGGGTGGTTTTGAAAGTGTTCGATTGTGCCTTCGGAGGCCAAGGGTATAATCGTAATCTGATGATTCGGTCTTTTATCGGTTTCGGGTTTTATTCGGAAGGTTTTAAGGATTGGGTGTGTTGTTAGGATCGTATGGTTTCTCGCCACCTTTTCATGGATATAAAGTTCGTTGGAAACGGACTTAGAATGAAGAAGTTATGGCCAAACTAAGTTTAGGGTTTTAGGGGTTACATGATTATGCGAGGCATACTCATAGAGAATGCGGGGCGTAGAAGGCTGCATGATCGCGGGTGGTAAGTGAGTACGCCGGGCGTACAAAGTGGTACGCGGGGCGTACTCCATTTGGACCAAAACCCTAATTTTAGGGCTAGGCACTATATAAAGAACATAATGCCTTGAAGACCAGCCTCCATCTCACCCTAAAGAAACTACTACATAACCCTAATCCTCCTTTGAGTGTTCTTGGAGCTTAGAAGGCCGTTAGAGAGCATTTTGGTGTTTTGGATCCATTCTCCAAGGAAGTGAAGAGCAAAGTAAGGTGGTGGTTCAAAGGAGAAGTTGTAGATCTAGGATTGTTGCTCCATTTCAGACCTTATTGAGGTATAAAGTCTTGAACTTGCCTCTTGAATGCTTAGATCTATTGTGTTCAGTTTTAGGATCTTTTTGGTCCCAAGAATGGAGCTTTATGGTTCCAAATCTGTTTCTAGGTTTAGGGTTACCACCCTTAGTGCTATATGAGTCCCAAGAACAAAAAAGTTTCCATCTTGAATGTCTTAATAGGTTCATGCAAGAGTTAAGACCATTTTCATGGAAGTAGGATACCATTTTTGGAGTTTGGGCTTGATTGGGACATGCAAAGTCAGCAAGTCAGTGACTTAATGTCTTTAGACATTGAGTAGAGCTCAGATATGTGATTTGGTCCCTTGGTTTGAAGCATTAAGTTCTTAATAGAAAAAAGATCTTAACAGGGGAGTACGCTGGGCGTACAACCTGGAACGCGCAGCGTACAGGTCACGAACCTAGTACGCGCTACGTACATCTGAGTACGCCCTGCATACTCAGTTAGAGTGGGCTTCGCACAAGTGGGCCTCGGTTTGGGCCATTTATTGGACTTGGCTACTTTGGGCCTTAGTGGGCCATCTGGAGTGGAACATTTGGACTAGAGAAGCATTAGTGGGCCTTTGGCTGAGGCCCATGTGAAGGGATTGGGCCCAATTGGAAATTGGGCCATATATTGGGCCTTGTAAGAGTGTTTACCTTTTTGGGCCAAGGGTTGAGTAGAGTCCATCTTTGCACAAGAGTATGTGAGGGGTAGAATGGTCTTTTACCCCAGTGAGGACTTATGGTTAAGTTATAAGAATCCCGAACTTAATTAGTTTATATGATGACTAGCAGCTCGGGGAGCTGAAGGATCAGCAGTTCAGGGATTTGCCAGCTAGCAGCCAGGGGATTATCTGTGAGATTCAGCTTTGCGAGGTGAGTCTCCTCCTATAGGGACAAGTCGAAGGCACCAAAGTCGGCCCGTATGTATCATTGTATGTTTTCCCTACCAAGGAACAATGTCGGGCGGTGCCCGAGGAATGTTTATATGTGTGCTTCTGGACTACGGTTTGATGTCGGGTGATACCCGATGATTATGTGTATGTTGATTATACTTGTTGTCTGTGTGATATTTGTATGTTCCTGGTACGGAGGTGAGTGTGGGCGGGGTCCCGTATCTCATCACTAGCTGAGTATAGCGGGGTTCTATATCTGATCATTAGCAGAGCAGGGGCGGGGCGGGGCCCAAGATAGGCGAGGCCTTAGGACTGAAGCATATAGTATTGTGTATGATTCTTTATGTGATAGTATGATTATATGATATAGTTTGTATGTGTATAGCGGGCGAGGCCCATAGACAGGTAGGGTCTGGAAGAAACAGATCTGTATACCGAGCGGGGCTCGATGCCAGGTGGGGCCTCATGTCGGGTGGGGCCCGAGGAAGGGGCGGGGCCCAATATATGCGTTATGTGTATGGTATGTGGTAGTATGGGGAACCCACTAAGCTTCATGCTTACGATATTCAGTTTTGGTTTCAGGTACCTCCAGTTGCAGAGAGAAGAGCTCGGGATGACTGCATAGCACACATCATGATGTTTTAGCCTAGGATGTTTACTCTGATGTTTTGAATTGGAAACTCTGATAATAATTTTTTAAAATACGTTGACTCATGTTTTGATGAATTGGTTTGGTAGTTATGGTTTTATTTAATAATTTAAAAGGAAATTTTTGGTCATGATTTTTGGGATGTTACAAGAATAGTGTTTAAAACCAATTAGATGTTGATAATATTGGTTATGTGATCTAAGCCTTGGTTTTGTGTTTTGGAGTCAAAAGGGAAAGTGGGAAAAGTGATCTTTTGGGCTTCCTTTATGGATTATGGTTTTAGTTCGGCTTCTGTTAAGCCAAAATTAACTAGATAGAAGTGTAGGGCTTGTCAATACCTTTTCATGGATATAAGGATCGCTGAAAACGAAGTTGAAATGAAGAAGTTATGATTGTTTGAAGTTGGAAAGGATTTGGGCGAAAACCGTCACCACAGAGTGGTGATTCAGGACCATGGAGTGGTGGTCACCACATAGTGGTGAGTCATGACCACGGAGTGGTGATCTGTCAGACCCAAGCCCAGGATTTAAGGGTTTTCAACGTATTGAAGCTTAATGTTCCTCATTTTTGGGCATTTTATCAGCCTCGACCGCCACTAAGACCCGTTGGGAGAAACCCTAGCCTCCACCTTCAAGATTTGAGCCCCTCCTCTCTCTCCTATCTCCTCTTTTGCATGCTTTTTATGCTATTTTAATGAAGTGAAAGATCAAGAAAGTTTAGTTGGTTTTAAGGAATGATGCTTCAACTTTGGATCCATCAAAGACACCACATTTCTGGACTATTGTAAGTATAAAGTTCCAATCTTGCTCTTTACTTCTTTAGATCTCTTCATATGTGGTTTATGGCACTTTTTGTCCCTTTTATGAGTGATCTTAGAGTTTAGTGGACTCCAACACCTTCTAATCAGTTTGGAGTGTTTCTTGGACCTCATGGACTAAGAAAGTTATGATCTTTTGTCTTCCCTTTTAGCCATGCAAGTTATCTTGGTCCTTTAGGTTATTTTGGTGTAATAAAGTTTAGATCTTGAAGGGTTATGGCATTATTATGGATAAAGTTGGAAACTTTATCCATCTATACATTTTGTTGATTCATATCTGACAGTGGGAGACTTGGACTTAATGGATTAAGTTGAGAAAGAAGCATTTTTGGGTCCCTTTAAGACTTAAAGTCTAGATCTTAGTGGTTTAGGCCATCTTAATGAATAAAGTTGGAAACTTTATCCATTATGTATCCATTTGGAATCAAATTTAATGTTTTAGCTTTGGACCTTATGAATTAAGCTCTTTTTGAAGAAAAAGCCTTTCAGAGTGAGGAGTACGGCGTGGTGGCGGGATTTATCGCGTTTTTTTTTTCTGTACGTGCCCACAGCATGGTGGCATGTCTGCCACGGTGTGGTAGCAGATTTGGATCGGGACTGGATTGAGCGGCCAAGGCGTGGCCATTGATTGGCCACGACGTGGGTGCTAACTGGATTAACTTTTACCGTTGACTTTTGGTCAACCTTGGGTAGCATGGAGTATTTGACTAAGGACTTGTATCGGTTTGGCTTTAGGAAGCTAGGGTTGGCTGATCTATTGTTGGGGTAGTTGTGAGCTTCTGTCGAGTAGTTCAGGTGAGTTCCTCCACTATACTCGTGGGTCGAAAGGCACCAATGCCAACCCACTATATTATGTTAGTAGGATCATAGTTGTCTTCGTGACAATTTCATGTGATACCTGTTTATCCTTGTTGTCTCTGTGACTCTTACTATTATGATTATATGCTAGTTGTAGGGGTGAAATAAACCAGATACTGGTTTAAAGAGACTGCATGGGTTGAAATACACCCAGTACTGGTTAAAAGAGACTAAAGGGGATGAAATACACCCAGTTCTGGTTAAAAGAGACCGAAGGACGTGAAATAGACCCAGTAGTAGTTGAAAGAGACCAAAGGGGTTGAAATATACCCTATACCGGTTGAATGAAACCGAAGGGGGAAATAGACCCAGTTATGTTTTGACTTTTATGTATGTATGGTATGAGGTATTTTGGGGGAACTCGCTAATCTTTGTGCTTACGATTTTTAGTTTATGTTTCAGGTACTTCCAGCTCGAAAATGGAAAGGCCCGACTTGATCGTACTGCATCCGCACATGTTTTCCGCATTATGTGATTTTGGGATTTTGTAGTCTGATGTTATTTCACTATGATATACTTTCGGTTGTTTTGACATGATTATGGGATGTTTTGAAAGGAATTTAAAATGAAATTTTTGTCCGAAATTTTTGGGATGTTACATTATCGGACCATGCCTTGCTCTCGTTACCCGCTCAAATTCTACCTACACGGTGTGGATAACTATAGAGAAAACCTTCCAAAACCAAACTAGGGCTTCCCGTATGCAGCTCAAGGCCCAATTGCAATCTCTTACTAAAGGGTCAATGTCGCTTCTTGAGTACATTGAACACAAACGTTCAATTGCTGATACTTTAGCTGAAAATCTTACTCCAATTTCTGATGAAGATCTCATTAGTTACATTCTTGGAGGACTTGATTCATCCTATGGTCCTATAACCACGACGTTCATGATTAATTAAGTGGTTCTCTTGGTTGATGATCTCAACGGGTTCGTATTACAGGAGGAGGCATGGAGCAGGAACACACTCACCTTGCATCTGTGCAGCCATCCCCTACTGTTGCACTCATAGTAAATCGTTCCACCCCTTTCCCAACAAGTTCCTTCAAATCATCTCAATCATCCTGCAAAGATAATACACGACGACGTCGTCAACTCTACCAATTGTGTAACAAAATAGGACATGAAGCTATTGATTGTTGGCAAAGGGAAAATCAAACTGACTTTCCCTCTAGAAGGTTGAATCCCAGAAACTCACAAAAACAGGCTCACATTGCTCAAAACAATCCTTCCACAATCGTCGATCAAACATGGTATTTTGATACGAGAGCTACGGATCATATCTCTTCGAATATCAATAAGATTAATATTGAAGAAACTTACAAAGGATATGACAAACATGGTATTTTTCCTATTCTCGAATTGGTTAATGTGCTAATTGTTCCAAAACTCACTAAAAACATACTTAGTGTATCAAAACTAATAGAATATAATGATGTATACTTGGAATATTAGTGTAGCCATTGTTCTGTTAAGACATTGTAGGAACAAACACTAATCAGATGAGATAAAGTCAAGGGTTGTATCGGCTACCACATCCAAATAAATCTCATGTTTCCTTCTCTGGTGTTCGTACCTCCCTTCATAGATGGCACAATAGACTAGCTCATCCACATGAACCTCTTCTACGTCGTTTAAATTCTACATTTAATCTTTCAGTTTCTTCCAATAAATTTCCAAGTGTTTATGATTCTTGTCAACTTGGAAATATTCATAGATTTCATCTTCCTACGAGGCATGTTGCATCCTCAAAACCATTTGAATTAGTGTATTCAGACGTTTGGGGACCTTCCCCGGTTTTTTCTTTTAATGGACGTCAATATTTTGTTTTACTTATTGATGATTGCATTAATTTTACATAGATCTATTTTTTGTCACATAAATCTCAAGTATTCTCTACTTTTTTATAGTTTAAAACTATGATTAAAAATTAATTTTCCTATGATATCAAATCTTAACAAACCGACTGGGTAGGTGAGTACAGAATGTCTCTACCTTCCTTCAAAACCATGGAATTCTCCACCAAGTTTCTTTTCCACATACACGAGAACAAAACGGAGTCGTTGAACGTCAAAATTGAATTGTTGTTGAAAAATGTCTCACCTTGCTGGCTCAATCCTCTCTTCGTCAACCGTTTTGGTAACATGCTTTGAAAATTTCTACTTATTTACATAATCGTACCATCACTCCTTTACTCAACTATGAAACACCCGATTATCCATTTCTCAAGACCTTTGGCTGTCTTTTATTTCCGTTTCTTCGACCTTATAATAATCATAAAATTGATTTTAGATCCAAACCTTGCATCTTTCTTGGGTATAGTGTGTCACATAAAGGTTACATTTGCTATCATCAAGAAACTGCTCGTGTATACATCTCTCAGCATGTGGTTTTTAATAAAAAAATATTCCCATATACATCTTCTTCATATATAAAAAATACATCCATACCAAAACACCCTATCACTTCACCTACTATCATTGCTACCATTAACCCTACTCGACCTTCAACTCACACTTCCTCTCCACACCCTCTACCTCCAACCCCACTCCACCATCCACACCATCATACACATATTTCTAACAATTCACCATCTACACCTTTATCCATAAACAATTCAACTCAATCTCCACACTATCAAAACTCCACTGTGTCTTCTTGTGCTTGACAAAACCCATCCATACTTACACATTACCTGCAAAAGGACCAAAATCAACATTCCATGATAATGCGTGCTCGTACAAACTCCCTTAAACCAAAACTTTTTCAGACCACTATTTCACCAAACCCAAATATTGAACCAAACATGTATTCCCAAGCAATTAAGAATATATGTTGGCAAGATGTGATGAAAGCAGTTAATGATGCTCTCATGAAAAATAACACATAGTCACTTGTGACTTGTCCTACTAATGCTAATGTTGTTGGTTGTAAGTGGATTTTCTGGATAAAAATACGTTCTGATGGCACTATTGAAAGATACAAGGCTCGGTTGGTGGCTCAAGGGTTTAGTCAAGAAGTAGGGGTTGACTATTTCGACACATCCAGCCTAGTCATAAAACTAACAACAACCCGCTTAGTCCTTTCTTTACTCTCTCCCAAGGATGGCGAATTAGACAATTGGACATAAACAATGACAATGTGTTCCTTAATGGTGATCAATAAGAGGAAGTTTATATGAGGAAACCAAAAAGGCTTTGAAGATGGAAACAATCCTCATCTTGTGTGTCGATTAAAGAATGCACTCTATGGCCTAAAATAGGCCCCAAGAGCATGGTTTACCAAACTCAAAACTTATTTGATTAATCACGGTTTTCGTACGTGTCAATACGACACTTCCCTATTTGTTCATATTTCTTCCTCATCTACTATATATGTTCTTGTATATTTAGATGATTTGATTGTTACAGGAACAAGTGACAATCGTCTCCAAAAGTTTATCACATATTGGTGATATGAATTTCTTTTTAGGCTTGCAAATTAATTGACACAAATCAGGCATCACGATCTCAGAACAAGCATACATTAGTGATGTTCTAAGTCGAAGAAACATGTCTATACCATCTCCTATATCCACTCAAGCTGATCCATATAGTCGTCTTTACAAACATGGAGATCCGTTTGCTGATCCCACTCTATATCGACAAATTGATGGCTCTTTTCAATATGCTACCATCACCCGTTGTTAGATTCCATTTTATGCATCTTATAGTGTTGTTTTTATTATCATTTTAGCATCATAATTTGTACATTTTCATTTCATTTATTTAAATAATGTTCAGCTCATGTATTTCGTTAGAATTCCCGTACTACTCACGTTTTTATGTCAATTTCAGATACTTCAAGTGGACCAGTGCTTTGGGAGCAGTTGGATGCATGTTTGGAGCTTAAAATGGAGCTTGGAACTTATGAAGGATTATGAGGAATGCTTTCAAGATGCTTTGGTCAAGAAACATTCAATCGAATTGATCACACGAAGATAGAATCTACAATCTAAAGTTAAAGGACGTTGCTGGCAGCTTTGACCCCCTGTCAGTATTTTGACCATATATCATGAACCGTAACTCCGATTGATGCGATTCAACATGATCTGAAAAGTAGACGAAATTTCAGACGTCATAGGCAAAACATACGATCGAAAATATGGTCCATGCAATCGCATGGGGCCTTTATGTCATCGCAACTTTGGTCGCAGCTTGTCTTCGAGGTTTTTTTGTGCCAAAAATTCATCCGGGAGTGAAAATTCAAAACATGCGATCGCAGGTTGTGCCCATGCTATCGCAGGTTGGCCAAAATTTCTCGAAATGGTATTTTACTTCATTTAAAAGGCTCGTGATGCGTTTTTCTTCAAAACCTGTGATCCCAACTTTGAAACATGTGATCGCATGTGCGTCGTTTTTGCTTCTAGACGTATAAATAGACCCTCATAACCTTTCAGTAACCGAAGTTGGCGATTCTAGAGGTACCAGACGACGAAAATACAATTTTGGAGGCGTTGCTTCTCTGATTTCAACGACTTCTGAAGATCTGAAGACTGTGGATCATCTCCTTCAAGTAGATTAGTAAGATGAGTTGTTTGATGTCTATTTTCATTTGTTTTTATCAGATTTTAGCCATGTCTGACTAAAACCTTAGTTTTCAGTGCTACAAAGACAAGTACTTTTCATGTGATTGATCATTAGATCTGGTTTTCGATTTGTGTTTCTATCTAGATTCTTCAGTTTTGTTCTTAATGAATGTTTGGTTTTAAATTCTTGTTAGTCTGATCACCTAGCTAGGGTTTTATCATTCAAGTTAATCAGTTAGTAGAATCCGTAATTGTTCTTATTAACTGGTAAAAGTAACAAGTATCAGATTGTTCTGTTTTGGGATTTAACTCTGGTATAAACTGTAAAAATCATATCTTTACGCTTCCGAGCCTGTGAGAAGTATTGGATATTGCTGGGAGTTTTACAAAGACCGTAATGCAATTTTTCTGATTTAATTAAGAGCTTGTTTAATTTAACAGTAAAAAGTTAGGGTTAATTGAAGAGCTTGTTTTGATTAACTAGTTTAGGTAAAAGAGAAATTACTAGAGCTTGTTAGTTTTTCTCAGTACCAGCTTAGATAGAACGCATCTCAAATAATCAGATCTGGATCAGTTACATGATTAGGAAAGTCGCAGCAGAACTGAAACCGTTTTTATTATTGATTTTCGTTGAATTTAATATCACTGCATTTTTAGTTTTTAGTTTACAATTAAAACCCCCTTTTATATTCTGTTTCTTGACAAGATGTGACTGATGCAAAAAGGCATTGACTTTTAGGCTGTATCCATGACGATTCGACCCTGATTCCTTGTGTTATATTTTTAGTGCAACCAGCAGTGATAAATTTTATTTGCTTAATACACGCACGACAGCGTGTTAACAAATTGGCGTCGTTTCCGGGGACACGGTGCTTTCTAATAGTTTTATGCCAATAATTTTTCGTTTAGGTGCACCTTTAGTTTTTGATCCAGAAATTGAACGAACTGCAAGGAAACTGAAGAAAGAAGCAGCAAGAAAGAAACAATCAGCTGGTCTCTTTGGTTCATCATCTTCCATACCCCTAAAAACTTCCACACCACAAGGCACTCCCTTGTGGAACGAACCAAATCCGATTTTTCTGAAATCACCCCCATCTTCTCCTCAAAACAACCCTTATAAAACTTATTCCCCACCTTCCTCCATTAAATCTGAAACCACAGACTCTTCAGAAACCGAATCTAAAGAATCAGACATGAGTGGAGACGAAGCAGCAAAGACCCTTAGAGAGTGGGCCACTCAAGAGGTCAACCAGCATCCCCTTTGCATTATGTTTCCAGAAGCCCAGAACTTTGAACTCAAATCCGGGCTGATTCATCTTCTTCCCACTTTTAGAGGATTGGAAAACGAAGACCCACATAAATTCCTCAAGGAATTTCATGTTGTTTGTTCAGGAATGAAGCCTCATGCTGTCATAGAACCTTTTCACTTCAAGATTCAACAAGGGAATGGTTATATGAACTCCCATCTGGTTCCATCACCACTTGGACAGAACTCGCGAAGCTATTTTTAGAGAATTTTTTTCCAGAAACGCGAGCCTCCACTCTCAGAAGAGAAATCCTTGGGATCAAACAAGGAAAAAGATAAGCTTTACACACTTACTGGGAGAGGTTCAAGAAGCTACTAGTTCGGTGCCCACAACATGGGATCAGAGATTATCAACTTTATAATTGCTTTTGTGAAGGCTAGACACGCATGGAGAAGCGCCTGATAAATGCTTCCAGTGGTGGTTCCTTGGGTGACATGACACCAACTGAAATCAGAGAGCTTATTGAAAAGCTGGCGATCGAGTCTAAACATTCTGGAAATGAAGACGAGTGGTATCCAGATCAGCCAAGGGGTGTCAAGGAGATCAGAAATGTTCATCTGGAAGCTCAGATATCTGAATTGACGAAAACTGTTCTGCTCCTGACGAAAGAAAAAGTAGTTGCGAAGAAACCATGTGGTATCTGTTTGAAGACGGAACATCCACCAGATATGTGTCTATTACTGCAAGAGGATACAACTGCAGTAAAAGCTGTTGGAGGCTATCAGAATAATTACCAGAATAATTTTCAGCAGAAGCAGCAATATCAAATGCCACCCGGATTTCAGCAACAGCGAAATTATCAGCAACCGGGCTTTCAGCAAAACTTTCAACATCAAAACTTCTAGAACCCGAATGTGTAGAATCAGAACTTGCAACATCAACCTAGTAGTTCTGGCGTGGCCTTAGAAGATATAGTGAAGAGTCTTGCCACGAGCACCCAAGCATTCCAGAACGAAACCAGAGCCAGTATAAAAAATTTGGAGCAGTAGGTGTCTCAACTTGCTACTTATATGGGTCAACTTGAATCTCAAGGAAAGTTACCAGGGCATACAGAAAATAATCCAAAGTACAATGTGCGTGCTATTTCCTTGAGAAGCAGGAAAATATATGAAGGCCTAAGTGCATCTGAACCAGAAAACAAAGCTGAAGAAGAATTTGAAGAAGTTCTGGTAGAAGAAGTTGATATGGAAGAAACAGAAAAAGGAGCTGAAACAGAAGAGTATGAAGAAGTGTTAGTTGAAGAAGTCACTGAAAAAGATAAAGCAAAAGAAACTCCAACACTATCCAAGCCAATTCTGAAAGAATATAAGCCACTACCGCCCTTCCCATCGCGACTGAGGAGCACGAAACGCGAGCGTGAGGATGAAGATATTATGGAAATTCTTCGCAAGGTTGAGGTAAATATCCCACTTTTAGATATTATCCAAGATATTCCTCGCTATGCTAAATTTCTGAAAAATTTATGTATTTCTAAGAAAAAATTGAAATCTAATGAAACAATGAAAGCTGACAAAAATATATCCTTTATTTTACAAAGAGGTTTGCCTCCAAAGTGAAAGGATCCGGGGATTTTCTCAGTTCCTTGTAAATTGGGGAACCTTGATTTTCCAAAAGCCATGCTTGATTTAGGAGCTTCTGGTTAATGTCCTTCCCTATTCTATTTTTGAAAAAATTAAAAATGGGAACTTTACAAAAGACCGGGACAATTATACAGTTGGCTGACCACTCGACAGTACACCCAAAAGGTGTACTGGAGGATGTTCTTGTCCAAGTGGATAATCTGATTTTCCCGCTGATTTTTACATTTTGGACATGGGAAACTTGGACACTTCAGATACAAACTCTATTATTTTGGGAAGGCCTTTTATGAAAATTGCAAAAACGAAAATTGATGTTTTTAATGGCATGATTTCAATGGAGTTTGATGAGGAAGTGGTTAAATTTCAAATTAATAATGATGATTTTCCTTCTGAAAATATTTGTGTCAATTATATGGGTACCAGCAGTCCTTTATTAAAGGGTTGTTGTGAGTTTTCTAATGTCTCTGTGCAAGAAAAATTTGCAGACAGGAAATTATCATACATATCAGGGGAGATGGCTGAAGATAAGCTTGGGGAAAACGAGGGAGGGAACTTGGCTGTTGAAAAGGAATTAGTAGAAGCTGATAAATCTGAAAACAAGTTATCTGAAGGGGTTGAGATGGAGTTGAAAAGAAACAAACTTTTGGAAGGAGAAGAGGAAAAAGTGATGATTTCTGTTGAGGTGATTTCAGATACGAATCTAAAAAGTAGAAAGTTTGAAGAAAAGGAAGAGAATACTTATGGGAAAAAGAAGAAGATCAGAAAGAGGAAGAAGTTTGAAAATTTGCAAAGCTTACCTGAAGACAATCTAAATTCTTTTCATTTTGCTGCACAAGTTCCAGATCCACCCATCTTTCCATATTTGAAGGGATCTGGAGTGACAAGAAAAAGATTTGAACTTCAGAGAAGTCCCAACCACACCAGTAAATAATCTGGTTGGGCAAAGTCGAGCCAACGACCTTAAAAAAGGGCGGCTTTCCGGGAGGCAACCCGATGAGTAGGTTTTAGTTTTTATGCTTTCAATAAAGAGATGGTCACAGTTCCAAGCAAGCTTGGGGGAATCAGAGGATCTTCAAAGTTGCTGAAATTCAGATTTTTCGCCACATTGTCGTCAAAATTAGATTTCTACCAACTTATCAGGTACATTCATTCTTATCTGCACCTTTTTACCCTTATATTCTTTATTGAGTTGTTCATACCTCTCAGCATTGAGGACAATGCATCATTTTAAGCTTGGGGAGGGGGTTAGTGTAAAATTTTGCATTTTTGTTTAAAATTTTATTTTTCAATTTTTTTAGTTAAAATTTTCAAAATTTTCTTTTTGCATTTTATTTTCTTCATTGCATTTGCATATAAAAAATTCAAAAAAAGTCCAAAAAATATTTTATTTTTCTGCATTCATAAATAAGAGAACAAAAAACCCAAAAACATTTTTATTTCTAGTTATTTTTTATTTTCTACATATAAAAAAATCAAAAAAAAAAATTTAATTTACATGATGAGGATATTATTTATATTCGATAGCTCTGTTAAGATAAAGTGTGATAGTTACCAAAAATAACAGTCTCATTACAATCAATTTTAACATTATATTTTAAAGTGCTTTTAATGTTTTCAATATGAACCAACATATGAGTCAGATAATTTTTACAATGGAAGTGTGGGATGGAAAACGAATAGTGTTTTGAAAATAATTTCCTTGAATGCCTTAAAAAGAACCTACATTGGATAACCCTTATCATTCCTTGAAGTACTGAACCCTATAGTTTCTGCGCCTTTTGAGGTTAGGAGGGAACTCTTGTTATACCCACAATTTGTTATCATTTTTGAAGTATTGAAGATATGGTGGGCCTCAAAGTTAAATTCGTGCCTGATCTATATATATGTTAGAAATGGTACATCAAGCAACTTGAAGAAATCTGCAAGTCAAAGTCAAATCCAAGTCAAGTTCAAGTCGAAATCAAGAAGCAAGCAAGTTAAATCTAAAGAGTTGATCAAGACGAACAATATGTGTGGTATAATGAGATTGATCCCTCGACAGTGGAATCATAGGGGTAAGCTTGGATTTTCTGTCCATAATGGAGCTTACTGCGTTTACTGGACGAGTTTGGAAAAAAGGAGGGGTTGGTCAAGCTAATATTATATAAACGAATTTTCGTGAAATTATTTTTAAAAATACACTATTTTCACAAATTTAATTCAACGTAAAAGTTATTTTCTCAAGCTTGGTTTAACTTATTAAATATAATTATGAATCATTAATATAAGATCTTGAGACTGTTATCTAGGTAGTGATTTCATTGGAGCTTCCTTGTTGTGAAATCTGATCATGTGAACAAAAAAGAGTGAAGTATTTTAGTTTAAGTTTTTATTTTCTTTTATTTTATTCTAAATTTCTTTTTAGGTTATCTACATCTTTCCATTTGTTTATAATGTTTTATCTTTTTCTTACTTGAGGGCAAGTACGGTTTAAGCTTGGGGAGATTTGATAGATGCCATTTTATGCATCTTATATGGTAGTTTTTATTATCATTTTAGCATCATATTTTATACATTTGTATGTCACTTATTTAAATAATGTTCAGCTCATGTATTTCGTTAGAATTCTCGTACTCCTGACGTTTTTATGTCAATTTCAGATAGTTCAAGTGAAGCAGTACTTTGGGAGCAGATGGGTGCATGTTTGGAGCTTAAAATGGAGTTTGGAACTTATGAAGGATTATGAGAAATGCTTACAAGATGCTTTGGTCAAGAAACATTCGATCGAATTGATCACACGAAGATAAAATCTGCAATCTAAAGTTAAAGGATGTTGCTGGCAGCTTTGACCCCCAGTCAGTATCTTGACCATATCTCATGAACCGTAACTCCGATTGATGCGATTCAAAATGATCTGAAAAGTAGACGAAATTTCAGACGTCATAGACAAAACATGCGATCAAAACTATGGTCCATGCGATCGCATGGGGCCTTTATGCGATCACAACTTTGGTCGCAGCTTGTCTTCGAGGTTTTTTTGTGCCAAAAATTCATCCGGGAGTGAAAATTCAAAACATGCGATCGCAGGTTGTGCCCATGCTATCGCAGGTTGGCCAAAATTTCTCGAAATGTTATTGTACTTCATTTAAAAGGCCCGTGACGCGTTTTCTTCAAAACCTGCAATCGCAACTTTGAAACATGCGATCGCATGTGCGTCGTTTTTGCTTCTAGACATATAAATAGACCCTCATAACCTTCCAGTAACCGAAGTTTGCTATTCTAGAGGTACCAGACGACGAAAATACGATTTTGGAGGCGTTTGTTCTCTGATTTTAACAATTTCTGAAGATCTGAAGACTGTGGATCATCTCCTTCAAGTAGATTAGTAAGATTAGTTGTTTGATGTCTCTTTTCATTTGTTTTTATATGATTTTAGCCATGAATGGCTAAAACCTTAGTTTTCAGTTCTACAAAGACATGTACATTTCATGTGCTTGATCATTAGATCTGGTTTTCGATTTGTGTTTCTATCTAGATTCATCAGTTTTGTTCTTAATGAATGTTTGGTTTTAAATTCTTGTTAGTCTGATCACTTAGCTAGGGTTTTATCATTCCAGTTAATCAGTTAGTAGAATCCGTAATTGTTCTTGTCAACTAGTAAAAGTAACAAGTATCAGATTGGTTCTGTTTTGGGATTTAACTTTGGTATAAACTGTAAAAATCATATCTTTATGCTTCCGAGCGTGTGAGAAGTATTGGATATTGCTGGGAATTTTACAAAGACCGTAATGCAATTTTTCTTATTTAATTAAGAGCTTGTTTAATCGAACAGTAAAAAGTTAGGGGTAATTGAAGAGCTTGTTTTGATTAACTAGTTTAGGTAAAAGAGAAATTACTAGAGCTTGTTAGATTTTCTCAGTACCAGCTTAGATAGAACGCATCTCAAATAATCAGATCTGGATCAGTTACATGATTAGGAAAGTCGCAGCAGAACTGAAACCATTTTTATTATTGATTTTCGTTTAATTTAATATCACTGCATTTTTAGTTTTTAGTTTACAATTAAAACCCCCTTTTATATTCTGTTTCTTGACTAGATGTGCCTGATGCAAAAAGGCATTGACTTTTAGGCTGTTTCCTTGAGGATTCGACCCTGCTTCCCTGTGCTATATTTTTAGTGCAACCAGCAGTGATAAATTTTATTTGCTTAATACGCGCACGACAGCGTGTTAACACTCGTACCGACATAACATACTCTGTTAATCATGTTTGTCCGTTTATGCACTCTCCAAAAAATCACCATTGGTAGATTGTCAAGCGCATTCTTCGTTATTTCAAAGGCACTCTAAATCATTGTCTACGCTTCAAGCCAACAAATGCAAAAGGCCTTCATGCTTTCTCTGACTCGGGATCAAATTTTGATCTCGATGATAGTCGCTCTCAATATGGATTCGCTATCTTCCATGGTTCAAATCTCATTAGTTGGACATCATGAAAACAAAAAGTTGTTTCTCGTTTAAGTACAGAACCTAAGTATTACTCTCTAGCCTATACTACAACTGAGTTGATGTGACTAAAATAATTGATTTATGACCTCAAATCTCCAATCACAACTTCACCACTTCTATTGTGTGACAACGTTGGTGCCATATTCCTGACAAAGAATCTTGTCATCGATAAACGTTCCAAAAACATTGCGCTTGATTTTCATTTTATTCGGGAACAAGTGGAAGCTGGACAACTAAAAATGTGTTATGTGTCATCTGTGGACCAAATTGCTGATATTTCCACTAAACCATTAGGTAAAGATAGAGTCTAATTTCTTCGATCCAAGCTTCAAGTTCGTCCCGCTCTTGAGCTTGCTAGGGGTAATAACAATAGTGTGACAGTAAAATGCAAATTTAAAATGTGTAAAATTGATCTAGTAAAATGGTCAAGAGTCTATATAGTCATATTTATGGAATAGGAGTAAAAATCTCACCTCTAGTTCTTATCTCATGTATATAAACATTGTGTCTCTTGAATGTAAACACACATTTCAATTCATCCACTTATAATCTATGACCATTTTTTCTTAAAAACAATCCAATTGGATTCATACTTTTACCGTTTAGCAACAATGAAGATGTCATTAGGTTGTTTGGGCACGTTGCCACGTATAAGGATATCTAAATCTATAATAAACGTGGTAGAAAAGGCCCAAGTATAAGGATATCCAAAATACTAAACATGGATGGAAGAAACTTCACATGTACTTCATGTCACTAGTTGATATAGCATGAAGAAACTATATGGATGATTTTCATGTTAGTGATTAGGGTTTACGCCCAAGCCACTTAGGGTTTATGTATTCTTTATATATTCCTATGTAATTTTTGTTTAAGGATTCAAGCATTTTATAATATAACATGGTATCAAAGCTCTAGGTTAAAACCCTACTGCTGACAACAACACCCAACCACCGCCTTCCACCTCCGACGACCTTCTCTACTAGTCGTCGGAGGTGCCTTCATTATGCTTAAATTTTTTCATTTTCTTCTTTCTCCTATAAACAAGTTTGTAGAACTCGCTACTCGGTACGTGCTCGGCCGACAGGGGAGTAGCGAGTACTCGAGAGTACTCGGGGAGTACTCGGATTCGGTAATTCATGTAGAAATATTTTTAGGAAAAATTATATATGTCAAAATCATAAGTTAAAATCATAATTTGATTGAAATATATAACAAAATTAGATACATGTGAATACATAAAAAACTGAAATACACACAATTGTCTCACTTCGTGAATAATTATTGAAAATCCCTATTATAATAAATGAATAGTTTTAATCTTCTTTTGCCAAATGTCACTCTAATACAACTCCTCATTAATATTATGTCATATTTCATTTTGGATATATTAGGCAACTCATTTCAAAATTTAAATTTACATTTTCTAATTATATGTTAAATTTGAAGTTATAATAACTTTAAAATTTTGATATATCTCTTGATTAATAATTTATTTAAAATGACTTATTTAAAATAATTGATTAATAAATATAATTTTTTATTATAAAAGTTTAATTAATTTTATAACTGTGGTTCACACGGGTTATAAACTAGTTTAAGATATATATGTAGTAATAATCACATGCATGTGTTAAATAATAAATCATTAAGTGTACTATACATACTAATCTTAAAATTCTTCATTTTTTTCTCTTTTTATGACAATTTTGACCCTTTGACCGATTTTGACCGAGTTGGCCGAGTTTGACCGAGTAGGCCCGAGTAAGACCAAGTAATACCGAGTAGGCCCGAGTTAGAGAGATGTTGACCGATTTTTACCGAGTTTGACTTAATCCAAGTTTTTTTGCCGATTTCACATTAATCGCCTTGGTGGAGGGCCTATTCCGAGTAATCGGCCGAGTAGGCCAAGTTTTGCAACACTTCCTATAAATAAGAATATAGCCGTCGACACCAAACCAGAGCTCCTTTATCGGCTTCTTCTACTGCCTCTTCTGCTTCTACCTCCTTCTAAGATGGCCCCTGCCTCTGAGCCTTCTATATCCTCCTCGGATAGCCCCTCTCATCGACTGACCTCTTCTTCTTCGGATCTCTTTTCAAGTTAGCCTCTTTCGATGCTTTTGTCGCCTCCCTCTGATGGTACCTTCTCCATCGGACAACCTCAACGATGCCAAAATTTGGTGGTTGTCGAGGCCAACAAAATAAATACCCTAAATATTACACACTAAAATAATATATAGTGGTAAAGGGATCGTATCCACGGAGATTGGTTCAAATTAAATCTCTATGTAAATCACTTGTTCGAGTACTTATAAAACAAGAGTAAAAGTAAAATGGGGGGGGGGGGGGTTTAATTCTTTTAGATTTGCTGGAGAAAAATAAAACTAAGCTAGAATGTAAATATGACAAGTAAACAAGTAAAAGATTTGATTAAATTCAATGAAGTAAAGATGGTTGACTTTGGACTTCCATCACTTGAACATATGGTTAAATAATCATGAGAATACCAAGGTGCAATACTTGTGTTTATAATCTAACTTGGCTATAGCAATTTATAAGCATAACTTGCCTCAACTCTTCTTTTGTATTAAAATGACTAGAGAAGCTCATAGCACATTTCCTAAATCAAAGTCACAAAACTAATGAAACATGTAATTTTGTGAAAATCAATTAGCATTAGGTTTTAAGAGTCACCAAATCCAAAGAGTAATCTATTGCTTTCATTACCACTATAGAGAAAATATTTTCTTAGTCTAAATGAAATGAAAACAAACATTTAAACTAATTGTTGCTTGTTAAATTGAAGACCCATTACTTAACCAAGAGTTTAACCAACAAAAACAACATTCACATATCAATATTCATGACTAGAGATATATAAACATGAATGAAGTTTTCATAGAAAATATAATCATAGATATTCAACACAAGCTCATGGAGTTCTTCAAAATAACCAAAACATTCAAGCAATTACATCCAAGTCAACCAAATATAAATCTAGCCAAGCATGTCCAATATGAAAGAAATGCAAAGTAGTTTACCAAACATTGTTCAAGTTGCAAGATGAAAATAAATTACACCAATCTTCTAAATCTTCAATTACTTCCAAAGCCTACTTGAGAGAAAAATGAGTTGTTCTTGAGAGAGTTCTCCTTGACTTCCATTCAAAATCTTCAGTAAATAGGAGCTCATTTCCGGATCTAAAAATTGGCCAAAATCAATCCACCAACCTTCCCAAAGTAGAGACTCAAGCCAAAAATCTGGATTCTTCACAGCACAATCCACACGGACCGTTTGTGGATCCACGCGGACCGTGTGGGTCTCGCTGAATGGGGTGCTTTGGCCCATTTAATCAATAAGCCAGCCCAATCTTTTCATTATCATCTCAGCCCATTTGCATAACTTCTTGGGATCCCAATTACGTTTTTCCAAAGCCTTCAAAGATGATCCAATGCTCCTTTAATCTTCCTTAGCTCGAGTCCTCATCGTCTCGTCCAAAAATTTAAGTCCAACGCGCTTCTTGTTTAGATTGACACCAAGCCCAATTGCACCACTTCAAGTCCACAAGGAAATCGCAAGCCTCCAATAGTCCCGCATTCCTTCCATGCCTCCAATGACAAATAGTCTTCGGTAAATCCTGCAATTAAGCTCAACAAACTGGAAAGCACCCGATAAAGGAGAAAAATAACAAAAAGAGAAAATATGCATGAAGATTAACTAAAATGAGATGGTTTTAACTAAAAATAAACTATGAAAAGAAGTAATAAAATGAAACTATCAATATTCCTATGTAATTTTCTTTTAAGGATTCAAGCATTTTATAATATAACATGGTATCAAAGCTCTAGGTTAAAACCCTACTGTTGACAACAACACCCAGCCGCCGCCCTCCACCGCCGACGGCCTTCTCTACTAGTCAGCGGAGGTGCCTTCATTATGCTTAATATTTTTCTTTTTCTTCTTTCTCCTACTAAATAATAATATAGTCGTCGACACCAAACCAAAGCTCCTTTATCGGCTTCTTCTACTGCCTCTTTTGCTTCTACCTCCTTCTAAGATGGCCCCTGCCTCCGAGCCTTCTATATCCTCCTCGGATAGCCCACTCATCGACTGACCTCTTCTTCTTCAGATCTCTTTTTCGAGTTAGCCTATTTCGATGCTTTTGTCGCCTCCCTCTGATGGTACCTTCTCCATCGTACAAACTTTGATCTGTGGTCGTCTCTATTTCTATCAACAATGCGGTCGCTAATCTTGTCGGAATTGGCTCTATCTGCCACAGCTCGATCCCTCTTTCTCTCTCATTGCCTTTCTTTGGACTCCGCCACTGCCAACTCTCTTCTTCTTCTACAATGGAACCGCCTCTAGCCACCGCTTATTCTCTCTATTCCTCCAACGAGCAGTTAATGTTAGTCGCCCTCATCAGAGCTTTGCCACCGCCATTGTCTTCGTCTACATCTATGTTTTTTATGTTGTTTTTCTCTTTTGTTATTTTCCCAGTTTAATCGTCTCCTCCCGATTAAACTACACGGGGGGGGTTAGTGTTTAGGCCGAAGCCACTTAGGGTTAGGTATTATCTATATATTCCTATGTAACTGTCTTCTAAGGAATCAATCATTTTATAATATAACATGTCATTCCCTTGAAAAAATAGAAGATTGAGGAAAGAAAGGGTTCTTATAATAGAAAGTTGGATGTGTTCAACAAAATGAAAGAACGAACCAACAAGTGTATTAAAAAAAACTAAGCATAAAAAATCAAAACATATGAAATACAACAAGAATCTTGAACAAAAACAAACAGGCTAATGAGCTCAACAAAATGGCCTCGTAATCCTTCAAACACGAATATGTTAGTAAAGGTAGTGACAAAAAGAAGCATTGACGAATTTGAAGTCAACGACATCCATAGTGAGTCAAACTCAAACTGGATGACATACGACTACCTACAACATGACATATTGTCAGACAAAATGATGTAACAAGAATTATACGAATAAATGCCACACAGTTCATCATCTAAAACAAGATCCTATTAAAGAAAGGGCATCTTAGGTCATGGTCGATATGCGTGAAAAAGGCAGAGGCTGGTTGGTGGTGGTGACTCGCTAACGAGTTCAAGGGCGAGGTTGGGGTGGGGTGGTAGAGTGAGGTGGGGTAGGTGGGGCTCACTTATATAAAAAATTAAATAGATATAATAAGAAAAAACAAAATCAAAAAACAAAGAACTAGGTTAATCTTGTCATTTTTACAGACATTTAACGGAATGTCACCGACGGCAACAACCATAAGGATCAAAGCTGATGGATTTTGAAACTTTAATAACTGCTGATATCAACCTTTTTAAAATTAGGACTAAACCTGCAAAAAGATGTAAAAGTACCATAAACGAAAACCGTTATTTAGTCGAAAGAATTAAGAAATTGTTAAACATAGTCCTCTTTGGCTATCTTGGTGCCTTCTTGGGGTTTTGTATAACAACTGGGACGAATGAACGAACCAATCAAGCACCTTGTTTTGTTGAAATAATCAAGAGTAAATTACATGAATGGTCCCTATAGTTTGGGGTAATTTGCGTATCTGGTCTCTAACTTTTTTTTAACTCGGAAGGTCCCTACTGTTTGTTTTTGTTACATATTTGGTCCCTACTGTTTGTTTTTGTTACGCGTTTGGTCCCAGTCTTACCTACAAAGACTACTATTTAAATAGGAAAAAATAGTAGGGTGGGTAAGGTAAAGTGACGGGGTGGGGTTGGAGGTGTGTTTATTTAAATAAATTAAAAAACCATGGGCAAAATAGACTTTTTAGGTAAGACATGGACCAAACGCGTAACAAAAACAAACAGCATAGACCTTTCGAGTTAAAAAAATAAGTTAGGGACCAAACGCGCAAATTACCCTAAACCATAGGGACCATTCGTGTAATTTCTCAATAATCAAAGGTACTACTTTCAAACAACAAATAACAAATGTCAAAGTCTTTCGTTGTATTTGTCAAAGTCAAAAGTTTTCTTTTGAAACGTAACATGCACAGACCATCTCTAGATAGCCGCCATTTCGTTGGCCATACATCGATGACGTATTCATATTTGTTTCGTGAAAGGTACAAAAACGTCCAAAAAAGACCTTGTGGTTTGCAAAAAGTTATGAATAAGATCCAAAAACGTTTTAATTTGAATAGAAGGTCTAAAAAAATTAAAAAAATAAAAATTGTAGTTTTAGTATTGAAATATTTGAAAGGAACATTTTTCTCTTTTAATTTCTTTTTTATATTTTTAATACTTACTTTTATAATTTAATAATTGAAATTTTTTAAAAAACCCACCCGCCGTACACACTCAACCCCCCCACCCACCAAACGGCTTCCCTCTCTCCCTCCCATCATCTTCTTCACTAGAACATTACCAAAAGTCAAAGTCAAACACAATTGGAAAAATAAATTAACTAAACGTCGATTTCATGATACAAGATAACAATATAGATGTTTTAGAACAACCATATAAGATTATTTTAATCAAAACTAAAAAATAAGGTGAGGCGTTACAATCACATGCTAAAGCAGTTCCCACTTCCCAGATGGACCTCCGGTCAAATGAGTGCATCCCAATACAAATTCTTTAAGGTCTTGATGACCAAAAACCAAGCAGCAGTAGCCAAAATCCACGTTTAAGAACCCTTGTAGAAAACCTGCGATGTACAGAAATCAAAGACTGTGGGTTTCTTCGATGAGTAGGCAGAAAACACAAAATTATTGATGAACACGAATATTCTGTCCATTAATGGGTGTGGTTCTAGTAGATAAATGAATATTCTTTCCATTAATGTGTGTGGCGTCAACAACAAATCGAAAAGGAGTAAGATTTCGAAATTTTGTACCAAAATTGGAGTTGCTTTTTTTGGTTTACAAGAAACTTGCATGTGCCGTAGTTGATTTGTTCTTGCTAAAAAGTGTGGGGGAAAATTTTTCTTTTGATTTTGCTACAAGTAGTGGGCGTCGTTTATCGGGGGAATTCTGTCTATGTGGCACTCGGCTGTTTTTGTTAAAACACGTGTGATTTGTAACGAGAATGCTCTGATTGTTGAAGGAGACTGGGTGTTTTCGAAATTACATCGTTATATGGTGAATGTGTACGCTCCTTAGGAAGAAAGTAAAAAAAAGGTTGTTATGGAATATTATTTGGAGGCCTTTATGGAACGGAATAAAGGCCATTATGTTTTTTTGGTGATTTTAGTGCAGTCAGAATAAGCTCGGAAAGACTTGGGTGTGTTTTTTCTCAAAGGATAGCTGACATTTTTAATTCCTTCATTATAAATAATGATCTTTCTGAAGTTCCTATAGGTGGTTACTCTTTTACGAGGGTTAGTTCCGGTGGGGCTAAGCTTTGTAAACTGAACCGTTTTCTTATTTCAGAAGAGATTAGTGTTTGTTTCCCTAATCTAATGGTTGTAGTTCTGGATTTAACGGTTTCAGATCATAGATCTATTTTCTTATCTTCGGGTTTGGTGGACTTCGGGCCAAGACCTTTCAAGTTTTTTAATTTTTGGATGGAGGAACCGTGTTTTGATGGTATTGTTATTTCTTCCTGGTGGTGTGAAAGTATTGTGGAGGGGATTAGGGTAGAAATTGGTACGGTACTAATTCTTTTTTCTCTAAACCGTATACCGTACCAACTATAATTGGTATAAAGTAGCGTACCAAGTATACTTGGTATCAATTTATTTGGCTACCAACAAGTTTGGTTGGTACAAATTGATAATGGTATATACCAACTTTTTTTAATTTTTTATTGTAAGATTTAAAAATAAGCAATGACATCGGGATTTTGATGTTTAGTATAAAAATTAGTTACGTAGTTCTTTTAATTACCAAAAGAATTCTACTGAAGTAACACTATACTGAAGTAACGCTAAAGTAACGTTATAATTTTGTACTTTAACATGGTAGTAACAATTAACTAATACCACCAAATGACTAATATAATGGTATTAAAATTGTAAACACTAAACACAATTAACAGTTGAAATATACGATTTCATTATATATATATATATATATATATATATATATATATATATATATATATATATATATATATATGAATTGGTTGGTACGGTATTACCATGGTATTCAACCTTTTGTACCATTACCGTACCAACATTGATCAATTGGTACGATATTACCAACCAAACATATTGGTTACCAAGTTTCTTGGTTCGGTTGGTAACATGTTGGCTAGTTTTCCGTGGTACAATTTTGTCAGCCCTAGAGGGGATGGATATTCCTAGTATTCGTTTTAAGGCCAAGCTGAAAACTCTTAAAATGAATATTAACAAATGGTGGAATGAGGAAAAACTTTTAAAAAATAAATAAAAAGAATGGCAGCTAAGACGGATCTTATTAATCGCTTAATTGACATTCATAAATTGGTTGATGAAGGGAAAAGTGATCCGACTCTTATGGAGGAGAGAAGTTGAATTAGATCTAATTTGTATATTTTGGATAAAAAAAGATTTAGGGAGTGTTTGGTTTTGCTTTTAAAACATCTTTTAGCTTTTAGGAAAAGATAAAAGGTAAAAGATGTTTGATAAAAGCACTTTTAAAAGCTATTTTTGGATTTTGGATACAAGGAAAATGAACTTTTTGGAAAAGTCAGGAAAACCTGACTTTTTGCAACTTTTCCTAAAATGATTTTTGTCTCTCAAAAGCTAAGCCAAACACCCCCTTAAGCGATATTTTTCAAAAATCGAAGATCAGATGGAGTATTGAGGGGGATGAGAACTCCAAAAATTATCATGGGGTTTTGAAGAAAAAAAGACGACAACTTCAAATTCAAGGTATTAAAGTTGATGGCTAGTGGAGTATAGAAGTTGGTTCGGTTAAAAATGTTTTTTTTAACATTTTAAAGATAATTGTCGTTAGTAGAAGTAATTGGTTGAAAGAATTATCGGTGGAGCAAGCTAACGGTTTGGAAGTTCCTTGCACTCTACAAGAAATTAAGCATGTCTTGTTGGTGTTGTGGTAGTGAAAAAGCTCCAGGACCGGATGGTTTTAATTTTGCGTTTGTTAAAAGATATTGGAATGTTTTACATCTTGTTATTCTTGATTTTGTGAGTGAGTGTTTTGAAAAATCAAAGATCCCATCTGGTTGCGATTCTTCTTTTATTACCTTGATTCCAAAGATTGGGAGTCCTTTAGTGATTAATGACTACCATCCTATAGTCTTGATGGAATTCAATACAAAATTATTGCAAAGTTTTTAGCTATGAGATTAGTAGGTGTTATTGATTTGGTGGTTAGTCTTGAACAAACAGCTTTTGTGAAAGATCGTCAAATATTAGATGGGCCTCTGATGGTCAATGAAATTGTCGAATGGTACAAGAAGAAAAAACGCACATTTATGTTGCTTAAGATTGATTTTGAAAAATCTTACGACTGTATAAGTTAGGATTTTTTTAGATTGTGTTATGGATTTTCTTAAATTTGGTAAAAAGTGGTGTTCCTAGATTTATGCATGTCTTGTGTCTGCTAAGGCTTCTATCCTTTTGAATGGTACCACTACCGAGGAATTTGATCTACAGAGAGGGCTTAGATAAAGAGATCCCATGTCTCATTTTCTCTTTGTTCTAGTCATGGAGGGCTGCTTGTTGCCATTGAGGATGCGTTGGCTGCCAAAATTTTCTCGGGAATTGGAATTGGTATGCATCAATTTTTTATTTCACATCGTTTTTACGCTGATGATGTTATAATCATGGATGAATTGAATAAGGAAAATTTTATGAATATGGTTAACATTTTACAATGTTTCTATTTCGTTTCGGGATTAAAGATAGCTTACAAAAATTGTTAAAAGTATTTGTTGGTTCAAACTTGACATGTTTTGATGATGCAGGGGTTAAATATAAAATAGTTAAAGATTGTGTTTGATATTTATTTTTGTAGTCTGGGTTGTTTGTGACATTATCACAAAGTATGGGTTGCGATGCATATTTGTGATTCTGATCAGGGTTGACACACGGGTTGAAGAATTCGTTTACCCGAAGTATATATTGTGTTGTGCAGCTTGTTTGGGATTCATTATTGCACAAAAACTTTCAGATCACTCAAAATAACTCTCATATTTTCCTTTCATTGTGTAGAGTTTAGGGTTTATATAGACTCTCTTCTGTGTTCTTCAGTATTCTTAATCTTCATGGTAGATTAGGTCTGAGTGATTGTAATGAGCGTAGATTAGGTTTATGTAGTGAGGATTTCTTTTGTAAGTAAGAGAAAACCATCTCTCTATTCGTCCTCAATTGATACAATAGATGATGATGATGGGAATATATGTTTCTACGTTTTTTCACATGGTATCAGAGCACTAGGGCTCCGATTTTGTGCTCCGTCGCTCATCTGTGATCTGGCATTCGTTTAAATCGAAATGTTTGTCTTCGAGTGGAGATCCTTAAGAGACAAATCGTCTTCAAGTGGAGACCCTTGATTGAAGAATCAAGTCTGAATTAATTCTTCGATCGGCCAATCTTGTTCTCTGAAATAACTCTCCTGTTAACGGATTTCATCATCGTTAACTCTCATAGGGAACAGAGTAACAGGAGTCGATCTGTGTCGGTTCTCCGACTTATTGCTCTGTGAGCGTTTATTGTCCCCATCTACTCTTATTCTAGTTGTGGTTGTGGGAGATCTTGGTTGTCTTGTGTACACCAGTTATTGTTTGTTGTTTTTTGACTTTGTGCTTATTCTATGACTGACTCGACTTCTCCACCTGAGTCTGGTAGTGGTTCTAAGGTTGATCATGTGAACTACGATGATCCTTTATACATACATACGTCGGATAATACTGTTACTAAAATTGTAAATTTCAAAGTAGTTGGTATCAAAAATTTCCATGTGTGGCGTAGCTCTATGATGAGAAGCCTTAAGGCCAGAAATAAATTAGGGTTTGTAGATGGGAATGTAAAAAAGGACTCTACTGATGAACTTAAATCTTTGAAATAGGAACGTGCTAATGTCGTAGTGTGTTCTTGGATCCTTGGATCATTGTCTGAGTCAATTTACTCTGGTCATGCAAACTTTGAGTTTGCTGTAGATATCTAGAATGAGCTTTTTGAACCTTATAACAAGGCAGATGGGTCTGTTATTTTTAATGTACATCAACATATTAACTCACTTAATCAAGATGGGTCTACTTTGTCTGAGTATTTTAATAAACTTGATACTATTTGAAAAGAATTTGATGGTCTTACTAATCTTGTTGAATGTACTTGTGAAGCTGCTACTAAATATAATGATCATTCAAAACTTATGAAGTTAATGTAGTTCTTAAGTGGTCTTGATGACTCTTTCAATCAAGTAAAGAGTCATATTCTTCTGATGGATCCTCTTCCAAATGTTAAAACAACTTTCTCAATTGTTTCTAGAGAGGAATCTCATCAGAAGAATGGGGCTCTGTCATCTACCTTTAGTGTGTCTTAAACGCAATCCTTTGCCTCTAACAGTAGGTTTATTTGTTGGGTTTTAATATACTACAACATCCTATGGTGCACATACAACCCTAAATGCTTTGGATCTATGTTTTCTCTAATTATACATTCAATATTGTTTCTAAAGCATTAAGCCTTCAACTAGCATGTAATTGACATAAACAACATAAAATTTTAGTTAGGAGTTTACCTCTTTATGTAGCTTGTAGAACTTGTTGTATTTGGCCTTTAAGAACTTAGTGCCCCAAATGTTGCACCTCAAATGGTTCACAACACACCTTAGACAAAGTATGACTTTTGAGAGAGTTTATGCACACGAAAATCGGTTATGGCTCTCCAAGAACACTCTAGCAAAACTTGTGCCACCAATTTTAGGCTATAGGGTGTCATATATATAGTGTAGGAATCCAAGAGTCATGGGTAAAGCCTAATCCATACACTTGGGCTTATTATCCATGATCCATGATTCAAGTGTGCTAACTCTTTATGTATTCATCCATAAACTTAGTCCATCATGTATCATAAGCCCAAACCATATATATATAACTAATTTACATAATTAGTCCCTATAAATTTAATTAGTCTCTTTTGATCACTAAATTAATTCCAAATTAATTATTGATCAATACTAATTAAACCATATGATTTCATATTAATATATTAGAACTTATAATATATTCATAAATCATAACTAACCTCTTCTCAAAAGTCCATCCTATCAAACTGTCGTGGTGATATGCAACCCAAATGGACCATGCTACTCTTGGGTCAAGTACATACCAATTATAGTTATGGGCTTAGACACCTAATCCAACGGTCTCCCACTTGGATAAGTCTAATATCTATTATTATAAGTATGACTCCACAACCCGACTAGCAATCGTAGCTCTTAAAAGTCGTTGTCGAACTCTGACCTAGTCAATGACGCGTCCATTAGATAATGGATCATACATTCCTCCATTATAGATATCGTGTGGACATGAGACATGGATTATAATCATTCTCTATATCCGTCTGTTGTTTCCCGATTTCCGATTTATGACGACTGACTAACTGAACAAATTAAATCAGTCCAGGATTGGCCAAACACTTAGGTTTGTTATCACTAAATCATCGAGGGGCCCACATATATTGTTTTTATCTCTCTAAGGGTAAAAGGAATGGATAAACTTCGACTCAAATGCTTGCTTGTAATTACTCATCAAATCACACACAACAATATGTTTTATAACACCAAGTTACTAGTGCGTTTACATATGTCAATGTGCAACCGGCTTGTAAATTACAACTCACATGTCTTGGTTTCAAGAATATAAGATATTATCGTCTCATGATCACTCGTGATAAAATCCATGAAGTGATACAAATGAGCGTAGGTTGAATCCAATACTCAAATCTTATTACAGGAGTACTCAAGAATACTGCAGCAAACTTGTGATATGTCTAACACCTTAGACAATCCTACAGACCCATTGATGACAGTGTTGCCTCAATACCTACTTCCAAAGTATGATCGATTGTGGATGGTTTGAATAACCTAGTTATCCGGGAAGTCAAAACATGCAAAGTGAAACACAAGAATAATTGAATCCAATATGGTCTCAAAACTTTTGAATATAAATAAAACACCTTTTACTTAGTCACCATATTGACTACACATTATTCATTGTATAATGTTTCGGTTGATCAACTTAATACTTGAATTAAAACAATAGTCATCCCATGCTCCAAGCATGCACACTATGTTTTACCTATGGTCCTTAGTTTGTGAAATAGATCAACTGTAAACATTTCCAATGACACTCATTTCACAATTCCAAATCCTTATCGTAAATGTAAGAATACCAAATTCTTGAATTACTGTAATATGTTAGATTCTAAACTTATATGCAATGATCCTCTTGTAATGACTATGCACAAAAGTCACAGAGACTTGGCAACAGACATTACAAAGTATTCCAATGGTGAGAAATTCAATGGAAACGAAGTCTCATATTCAAAGTACATTCCTTTGAACATACTTCTTGCATTTAAGTTTTCTAATCTTACACGGATTTAATTATTAACTTCCACTTATGGTAACATTTCCATATTCCCATTTTGACTATCACTTCTGAACAAGAGTTACCTCTTCTCAGAGTATGTCAATATGGTCCTTCCAAAATTTACAATATACTTCCAACTGTCCATAAGCAACCATTCTTTGGTAAACCTCAGATTGTCCTCGACAATTGCTTAACCATTTTAGTCACATCTCGTTCTAGTCCCTTTTCCCTCTTAATGCCCTAGGCATATGGAAAATTAGAACAAATTAATATTATAGCATATGTAATCGATCCTATACCCGAAGCATATGAGATACGATAGATAATGTTTCACATAAAGACATGATACTTTACCAGTCTCTTGCTATAATATTTCCATATATAGAATTTCCTTATGTTAAATCTTTTCAACATAACATTCATATATATCCTTGACTAAATTTGATTAAAAATATCAATCTAAGCTTGTAGATTTTAAATGAAGTATGAATTCCTCTCCCTTAATTATAGCAAAACAACTTTTCAAACCCTGCAACTTTGCGAATTGAAACTTTTATTTTCTATAATTAACATTGCTAACTCGCAACTCTTAACGTAATAATTTTGATCCCACTAGCATAATAATTACATTCTTATTAGCATAACACTTATGCTCCCACTAGCTTTGACATGTACCAAGAAATTAGCTGCACTCCCTGAAATCAATACTTATTGACTTTCTTACCAAAGTTCAGATTTCTGATACGAGATGCTTTGATAAGACTTTATCTAGGCTTCTCAAACTCATACACCTTTCCTTAGATAGCTCACATGTGTGTCTAACCAATTTTAGTAATAAGTCTGAAATGTTTGGACCTTTTTGCCATTTCTCACAATTCGAACTATGAAGAGGAATGTCGTAATCATAATCGAATTTGAGAATGCAAATAACACAATTGCTATCTCCTTAAAATCTACTTAGTGAAAGCGTTTCCTCACAATCATTTTCATGAATTGGAGAGAAACCTTATGACACTTAGATTTTATGGTGTATGTGTTCCTATCCAAGTGAATTTTTCATAACCATAATCACAAGACAAGGTTAGTGACAAATCCAAACTCATACGGACTGAACTTGTTCAATCTTAATTTCTTGCCAACCGACAGCACGAGGGCCTACCATTGCTTCCAAGTTGTTATGCAACCAATTGAGAACTCTCAGAACTCACATGCATAGTCAACTTTAACTGGAATTGGCACAGAAACAAGAATATGTCAACACGATAGGTTACAGACCTCAAGTCGTGTGCTAGTGATTAATAACAGGTTTATTCTTAATTAGTTCTTGAAACTTTTCAAGATCTTTAAGACTCCCACTGACCTCTTGACATATTAGTTTCTCTTTGTCAAGAACATTCCTTGACAAACAAATATTCAAGAGTTAGTGCGGTTTCTTATCAAGACAAACACTTCTAACAATCAGTCTTAGTTGATCTTTGTTTTATCCAAAACATCACAACTTACCAATTTCAAATGTACAAGAGTAAGTAACATTTTACTCTACATTTGATAAATGTTATAAACCTTTCTTAAGATTATGTCACTCAAGGCACAATCTTGGAGTGCAACTCTAAAACTTGATTTTGGAACGAAGTATGATTCATCTATTTGATTTAACCATTTCTACATTTCAAGATTCCTCTTCTTAGCCACACAAATTCACTAAGATGTCCTTAGAGGATCAATTGTGATATGGTTTTCATAATCATTAAGATGATCATGAAACACGATAATCAAGTACTCTCCCTTCTTTTCAGATTGGAGAAACTTTTATCTTTCTGCCTAATTTGATTCTTCTCATTCGTTCTGCCAAACATTGAAACTATTCTAATGTTTCAGAATTACACTTAAACTTGTAAGTATAACCATATTTACTAAACTTTAGTAAATTATAACGAATAGTCTTATCGCTCTTTGTGGTGGACCTGACCAGTGCACAACCAAGTGTACTCAATCCCCTAGTCATTCACTTGACTCATATACACATGTGAACAAGGAATTAGTCTTATTTCCCAAAGATGAAAATGCTCATTCATCACACAATACAAATTGCACGATTCCAAGTTTCTATCCAACTGAAATTTGAGTAATGAGAATCTTTCCTTATTTGGTAAATTTTGACGCTACCACAAATGAAAGAATCAAATCCATTTTCCAATATTGCTATTAATGGAATCATATAAACAACAATTTTCACAAATACCATTGTAAGGAAACTTAAAATAAGATAAAATAAAAAACTTTTCTTTATTTATAAATATATGGAAAAACTTTTCCTTACAATGCAATTACAAATGAAAACTATGTTGTTATCTATTCCTAAGCAATCTATCACAACTCTTAAGCAACAGCTCAAAATTCTGATCAGCGAACCATGCGATCGAAATCCATCTCTTCGCGATCAGAATCAACTTATTCTTTCCTTTAAGTTTCCTTTCTTTTCTTCGATTCTCCAAAACATCAAAATGTAATTACATTACATCATGTATTAAGAATCTCCAAATAGGAACTTAATACTTATAGATATTGGACTTACCTGAAGTAGAGTCAAACTTTTTGACTTTACCATCCTTATAATCTTTCAGGTAAATACAGCAGCTTCAAAACCAATGCCCCTTCTCTTGGCAATAGGAACATATGGACCTTTTGGGAATAGTATACTGGACTATCTCAGACTTAGCCTTTCTCTTTACCATTTGGTCAATTGACTTTACAATGGCTGATCCCTTTCCATTGGAAAGAGAAAGCTTTTCTGGACTTCCATTGTTACCATTGTCAATGTCCATGGAAGTTTGGGGAGTAGACCTTCCAATCAAATTTGCTTTACCAGTACACCAAATTATTGCTGATTCAACAGCAACAAGCAAATAGGTAAGATCGATAAGGGTCATGTCATGGTCTGTCATAAAGTAGTCCTCAATGAACTCGCTATATGACTTAGGAAGTGATTGAAGAACCCATTCAACAGCCAACTTCCTTGAAACTTCGACACCCAACTCTCCCAGCTTGTCAATATGTAACTTCATCTCCAAGATGTTGGCACATACAGACTTCCATCTTTGTGTTTGCTTGCTAATAGGGCTTGAGTGACCTTAAACTTTTCAAGTCTTTGAACTTGTGGGTTAGGGAGAATAATTGGAGGAGGTGGAGGAAGTAAAGTATGATTTCCAGTCCCATTAATGCACAACAAAGGGATTAATCTTTCACCTCGATCGCCATGTGGGATATCATCTTCATTAGAAAGCTTTTTCTAAAAAGATAAGGAAGACCATAGTTGTCAGAACTAGACATCTATGAGGGAGAAATTCAAGTTAGTTGATTTAAGTCGTTAATATAACACCCAAAACGAAATATTAAGCCTAGGACCCAACATAATATTCTACAATTCGGAAGAGGGATGCCGTAATCCAATTGCAAAACATTTGAAGGTAGGTAAATGACGATTTACCAATTTCCACCATGTAAAACGAAATTGATTATTAAGTTCTAAATGAATTGAAATTCCTAGATCATTTGAGATTCATTGAACTTTTCAATGGCATGTTTAAATCTCGATTCTGCCCTTCAAGTTTGTGACTGGGATACCGAGGATCACAAACAAGGTGTGAATAACCATGCAAATTTGCTTGGTACTCTCGAAGTCATTTATCACCAAATCAATGAGCCGATTAACCACACACGCTCCATTGATCTATGAAAAACATCGAGCTACCATTTGCCACCCTTACTAGTCCAAGTTAGTGTGCCGGTTAACCATACACACTCCACTAACGACTTGGCAAGGTGCAAAGTGCAATTTCATGGATTAGCACCAAATTCACATTTTCCTAAAATAACTAAGATTGGGAATTTATAAAATATTTAGTTACTTTATAATTCATTATACTTTTAATGAGAATAACATATCCTACCTGTTCGGCTAACGACCCATTAAACCACCATTTTATAGGCAGTCAAGGAAGCGGTGGGTAAGACTGGACACCCATTAAACCACCATTTTATAGGCAGTAACCTTATACCCCCTTATAGACCGGCTTCGTGAATGAGGCCAACTAAAGGTAAGACCGACTTTTTACTTATACATATAATGTATTAAACTTTTAATATTATAACAGTATAAGGGTGTATTTTAAACTTTTAAAATACGAAGTGGTTTAATCTATTAATTAAACTATACTCTTAATTTAATTAAACTTAAATCATGTCATTATGGAATTATTAATTCTCTTTTAATTAAACACTTTAATTAACTATTAATAAAGTCCATAAAGATGTAATATAAATTATTCAAAACATCAAGATGCTAAAACAAAATAAAACTATTTAATTTATTACTAAGTTATGAACCCATGAGTTACACTTTTGAAAACTTTTCAAATAACTTTATTTTTAGAATTCAATGTCTCATAAAAAAAACTTTCAAATTCCAAAACTTGAGGGCAAGTTTTGTAACTCTTGAAAACTTTTAGAATTCCATAAAAGAGACTTTCCAAGTTCCGTAACTTGAGGAAAAGTTATGAAACTCTTCAAATCCATTTATAACAAATTTTGTAACCTTTGAAGACTCTTGGAATTCATAACCTAAAGAGTTAATGAATGAGACTTTTCACATCCATAACTTATGGAAGTTTCAAAACTCTTAAGATCATAACTTTTAAAAAAGACTTTTGAGTTCCAAATTTTTATGACAAAATTTGTAACTCTTTAAAAACATTTACATCAAACTTTTAAAACAAATAAAATAATCATATCATTCTATCTTTTAATAAATTGACCTAATTCAACTCTTGTAGTAAAATGACTCAAATTTTACAAATAGTTAGTTTTTCATAAAATCAAGTAATTATCTTAAAATTTGACAAACTTCATGTTTTTTTTCTTTTTTTTTTCAACTTTGAAAATCAAACATTTGCATCAATATAAGAGAAAACAACCCATGTCTCTGATACCACTGTTGGGTTTTAATATACTACAACATCCTATGGTGCACATACAACCCTAAATGCTTTGGATCTATGTTTTCTATAATTATACATGCAATATTGTTTCCAAAGCATTAAGCCTACAACTAGCATGCAATTGACATAAACAACATAAAATACTAGTTAGGAGTTTACCTCTTTATGTAGCTTGTAGAACTTGTTGTATTTGGCCTTTAACAGCTTAGTGCCCCAAATATTGCATCTCAAATGGTTCACAACACACCTTAGACAAAGGATGACTGTTGAGAGAGTTTATGCACACGAAAATCAGTTATGGCTCTCCAAGAACACTCTAGCAAAACTTTTGCCACCAATTTTAGGCTATAGGGTGTCATATATATATATATATATATATATATATATATATATATATATATATATATATATATATATATATATATATATATATATATATATATATATATATATAGTGTAGGAATCCAAGAGTCATGGGTAAACCCTAATCCATACACTTGGGCTTATTATCCATGATCCATGATTCAAGTGAGCTAACTCTTTATGGATTCATCCATAAACTTAGTCCATCATGTATCATAAGCCCAAACCATATATATATATATATATATATATATATATATATATATATATATATATATATATATAACTAATTTACATAATTAGTCCCTATTAATTTAATTAGTCTCTTTTGATCACTAAATTAATTCCAAATTAATTCTTGATCAATACTAATTAAATCATATGATTTCATATTAATATATTAGAACTTATAATATATTAATAAATCATAACTAACCTCTTCTCAAAAGTCCATCCTATCAAATTGTCGTGGTGATATGCAACCCAAATGGACCATGCTACTCTCGGGTCAAGTACATACCAATTATAGTTATGATCTTAGACACCTAATCCAACATTAATGATAAAAGAAGTCAAAATTATAATTATAATAGGGTAAGAAATCAAAACTTATAATGTAAGAATTGTGGTCTTAAGGGACACCTTATTGAAAGGTGTTATAAGTTGATTGGTTATCTAAAAGACTTTAAATCTAGAAATGAATTTAATAATGATAATCAAAGAAATCAGAATAAATCCTTTTCTGTGAATTCTTCATCTATTCCTTCTAGTAGTTCTTCTTCTTCTAGTACTACTTCTTATGTCATTGGAAGTGGTACTCATTGTCTTACAAGTGAACAATATAACAAGCTCTTGAGTCTTATCAATGAAAAGTCTTTTATTTCTGAGGATACTTTTGTCAGTGCCAATATGGAAAGTATTCCTCTCTTTGGATCTTATAACTCTACCATTCATCAAAAGTGGATTGTTGACTCAGGTGCTAATTAACATATGACTTCATCTGAGTCACTTCTACATGATATTGTTGATATTTCTAAACTAAATCTTCTTGTAAATCATCCAAATGGTTATTTTGCTAAAATTGACAAAATTAGGAACTTAAAGTTTTCTGAAAATTTAACACTCTTTGATGTCTTTATTGTTCCTGATTTTAATATAAACCTTCTTTATGTACATAAGTTATGCAAAGACACAAATTGTGAAGTTGTTTTTAATGAGCATGACTAGGGCTGTAAACGAACTGAACGTTCGACGAACCGTTTGTGAACTGTTCGGCGGGAAGTTCATTTATGTTCGTTTATTTAATAAATGAACGAAAACGAACACAAATTCTTGTTCCTTTAGTTAAACGAACGAACATAAACAATGGTCTCGTTCGTTCATTTACGTTCGTGAATGTTCGTTTTGTAAATAATCAGGATCAATTTAGAAAATAATTTGACTTACTTGGAAGTGTGAGAATCGAAGAAGATGGTGATGTCATGTTACTGATTCCTTCCTCTTCCCGTAATGGTGCCTCAAGATTATAATTTGATGGATAGATTGGGATGCAGGATCATGGTGTTTTTTAAAGGAGTAGGAGCATAACCGAAAAGGTTCTTCAATTTCTCTCCTGACCGTACATATACTAAGTTCATCAATTGCACCTTATGGAAAAGAGATTGGAACCACACAATTATAGTCCCTTAAGTTATGGACAATTGTCATATCCATCATACTACAAATATTTATGTCTAGGAACCTGATATGTCATTATGGCGAATATTAAGGTACACACTAACGGTTATTTTTTTCCAACATTCTCCCACTTGGCCAAGTGACTATTTGTATAAATCTTTTATTGTATTGACCAAGTTATATTCATCATGTTTCATATTAGCACCAAACGTAGAAAAGTACAACCTAACATGTCGTTTTTAGACACAAGACCCCCACCGCTCATACTCTAGTGTTTCATATGAGACTTATTATTAATTTAAGCCAAATGACGTTAGATTTAAGTGGTAATGCCATACATTTCTCTATATAAAAATTAAGTGTGCACACGTTATTAATACAGACAAATTGCATATTATGGAGAAATAATAATTAAGTACTTGAATAAATAAAATTGAAAATTAAAATTAAAATTTACAAGTTCCATCAAAACACTATGCTAGAATTATATTATAATAGGTCTACCATTAAACCCATACTGTCGAAATGCTTAAGTGTTTTGGGTGGTAGACCTTTCGTTATCATATCCGCTAGCAAGTTATAAGTGTTGATGTGCTCGATACAAACATCATTCTCCTCCATTTGCTCTCATACGAACATGTATTTTGTATCGAGGTAAAGCCCCTCTCCACTTTAATTATTGCTAGTGGAAAAGCTTAGAGGGAAAGATTATAGCAAAAAAGTTTCTTTTAACAGCCTTAAAATGGAATCTACAATTATGAGTTTTGTAATTAAGTTTCCCAACAAAATTACATGGCTAATTGTATTATATATGACAACAGATTTCGCCATCATAGTTGATGTAGTCTTCAAATTTTGATTAGGACTCTTCCATAATATCGGCCAACTGATAAGATAAGTATGTATCCCAATAATGACTCTTTATCTTTCCATTTTGCAAAGTTAGAGTCTAAAAACATATCACTTTTAAGTTATAACTCCTTTTATAAACGAGTTTGTAAATATTAGTCCCATAAAATATCGCAAAACTTTCTTGGTAGTTGTTTAGTGATCTATATTTTGATTTAATAACAACATAGGATACCGGTAACATAATTGATTTTGAACTAGTAGAAACTCAAGCATACATAAATCTTCCGACTACTAAAGCATAATTTATTGACTTCACTTGATCTCATTCTACCTTAGTAAACCGAGAAAAAAAATACTTCCTTAACTACAGGGAAAATTGAAGGGAAGCATTGTTGCATGTTATATTGACTTGCTACACACTCGATATATCCCTTTTAGGCCAATTCTAAGGCCCTTTTATCTTGATGTCGATAACACACAAGGCTTCAACAAGATCATTCATATCGAGATGATATGGCAACAAGTGTTTTGATCAATGTAACATATCAATGTTATTACTCGCTAATATATATATATATATATATATATATATATATATATATATATATATATATATATATATATATATATATATAAAACAAGCATGATAAAATTTCCTCCCACTAATTTTGAGGTACAATTGACAAGAAGCCTGATTTAGCCTATATATTGATTCCCTAGGTATGGATGTTCTTGACCCTTATAATTTAACCCTTTTAGTTGGGTCATATGTACAATTTTATGTAAATCCATGTTAAGAAAACAATTTGACGTGTATTTAATGTAGCTATAAATCAAAATGAGCTACAAGGGCCATTACGATCCTAAAGAAGTCATTTATAAAAATGGATGAGAACATTTCTTGGTAATAAATAATCTTCGTTTGTGAATACCATTTAGCGACCAAACAAGCTTTATGTCGTCCGAGGTTAATCATTTGGGATTCAGTTTATTCTTAAAGACATATTGATCAATGTAACATATCAATGTTATTACTCGCTAATATATATATATATATATATATATATATATATATATATATATATATATAATGAGCATGATAAAATTTCCTCCCACTAATTTTGAGGTACAATTGACAAGAAGCTTGATTTAGCCTATATACTGATTCCCTAGGTTTGGATGTTCTTGACCCTTATAAATTAAACCTTTTAGTTGGGTCATATGTACAATTTTATGTAAATCCATGTTAAGAAAACAATTTGACGTGTATTTAATGTAGCTATAAATCAAAATGAGCTACAAGGGCCATTATGATCCTAAAGAAGTCATTTATAAAAATGGATGAGAACATTTCTTGGTAATAAATAATCTCCTTTTGTGAATACCATTTAGCGACCAAACAAGCTATATGTCGTCTGAGGTTAATCATTTGGGATTCAGTTTATTCTTAAAGGCATACTTGCATCCTATGGGTGTGAAACCCTTTGGTAATTAAGCAAGTTCCCAAACATCATCCCTTTACATTGAATTAAGCTCTTCAATCATAGCTTCATTCCACTTGATCACAAGTTATGGTATCATTATCTATGTTAGGACCGACCGCATGTAATCGTCAAGATTCATGGGCCACGTACGTCAAAGACAATGTCTTGTAGGCTATAGAGTTTCATGAGTTTCAATGCCAATCTATTAGGTGGATTCGTTTTGTGGTGTTTCATTTGCCCTTTTACTTTAAGAGTCCTTCGCATAAGGCAAAAGTTGAGTCTCATAATAAAGTGCTAATCGTAATGGGAACTTGAGTTATAGTTAAAGATTCCTGGAGGTCAAAATCCCTCAATAAACCACTCCCACAGACATTCTCATGAAATATGGTATGCTTCATTTCTAAAATTCAGGTACCATGTGACGGAAGCATAAAATCGATAGACTTTAGACTGTTCAAGACAACCCATGAAGCAACAATTTATGGTTTTCATGTCGAGTTTTTGTGATTTGAGAATTATAGAGTTTTGCTTTGGTCGGACAACCTCACATCTTAAGTTTGGTTTCCTTCACGTCAAAATCTTAATTGATTTTAGGAACATCAATTAAAGGAAATCTATTCAAGATATGGAATGTCTTTTTAATGCCTCGGTCTATAGAAAATAGGGAAAGTTAGTGTTTTCAAGCATACTTCGCACCATTAATGTTCTATTCCTACTTAGGGCGACACCGTCTACTTGAGGAGTAACCAACATGGTGCATTGGTTAATAATACAATGAAAAAAAAACATCAAAGAAAGATATAGGTACTCGTTCTATGCTTAGCATAATATACACCTCCCATGTACAATCCCACTATTTGACTTTCGGGTTAACTTAGTTGTCAAATCCGACCCAAAAGGTTTTAAGCATTTTGGAGATTCAGACTTTCATTCGTCAAGTAATGATACATGTAACAAGAGTAATCATACATAGAAGTTATATTTAATTTACAACTACTTATGTCCGCTTGAAAAGGTCCACGTAATTTCGATGAGGATCAAATTTAGTAATCTCATATTTTTTGATGAATATTTCCTTATTCCCTTTTATACACTTAACTCATTTATTAAATCTTTATAAGTAAAGTTACAGTGGAACTTCATACTTTACGAGAGGTATCATCTTATTATGTTACATGTGGCCTAATCGTTAACGCCACAACATAGATGAAGTCTCCACTTCTCAATTCTGTTCGTTCAAATTATCATTACATGACTGTAAAGATTCCAAAAGTGATTGCCATATGCAACATATGGGAATTGAAACAATAGTTACATCATTGTATCATAACATAAAAGTATATCAAACTTTCACTAACTTAGATACAAATAATAAGTTTCAAGATATACTCTATACATAAAGAGTATTATTGAGACTTAAACAATAACCACCGTCTAAAAATATATAATGAAGGTAGGTCACCGCTTCTATGTTAAGTCATCATCACTCCCCACTTGATTGTTCTTTGATTCATATCCAATTTTTGGATGGTATGGAATCCTATAATGAAATGCATACATATACCAATGAGTAAAAGTCAATTTTCTATTTATTTATAGGGACATCAAGATTAAGGGACTCATAAATCATAAAGTATATGAGTTACATTTCTTCATAAGCCATTTTTCGAATGTAAACTATGTTGTTTCTTATGACATAATTTTCAATGGTTTATTGTCGGACATACTTGTACTTTCACTTGAACTTTGGACCTTACTAAAATTCGTTTATCACCGCACTAGTATTTTCCTTCTTTTTACTATGCTTTAATTAAATGTATGTAAATTGAATGTTATGGCATCCTAAAAGTTATACTACGCTACATAAACATTGCAATCACCTTTGGGCAGAAATACAATATTTATGCAATTTATGCTTAAAATTCATTGCATGTGTCTTTATTCAATTAGCCTATGGGTTCCTTGAATAATAACTCAAACAATTGTTTAATGTGGTGTTTAATCAACTCCAATGTCAAAACTTAAGTAACCTTTCTTTGGTCCAGTCACTTAAGCTAACATCAAAGTTACCACTTGTCATTTATAAAAGAAATTAAAAATTTATCAAAGTTGCAATATAATTTGTTGTTTCGATAAACACTTTGTCAAGAAAAAGATATTATGGAAATAGATATCAATTAAAGTGTCTAAAGTTATTACGACAACAAATTAAAACTTAGACATCCCATTCAAAGTATATATATTCTACATGAACAATTAAGTGGCAACTTTTGAAACATACTAAGATTTAGGGAAAAGAAAAAATACTTTATGTGCAATACAATAATCCATAACAAAACCAAATACGCGCCCTTTATTTAAGCCCTATTAAACAGATGAAGAAATTTCATTTCGATACATGTTTTATCGCAAAGGCAAACAAAAACAATTATCCTATTCTTACGGTGGCAAAAGGAATTGATTATCCCGAGCAAATTGATTGTTTTTGTCTCTTATAAAATCATTTATGTAAATAAAATATAGAGGTGGGAAATCCTTCTTTCGTCAATATTTCACCCATATATATTACCCATAAAATTTTAACGTATGAATACAGTGAATGATGGATATTTTTAAAACCAATCAAAATGAGAGGTATATGGCCCATTACGAGAACATGAACTTGAAGACAAATATTTAATATCTAAGTCTAAGAATCAAAAGAAGGCTCATTGCACTGTTTTGACCCAAAACGGAAATCCATTTAATTATTTTAATCCAAGTCAGTTTGGGAAACTCTATTTTTAGGGTTTATAATGAGGCGTCGCATCTTCTTAAACTCGTTGAGTTTTAACGCATCATCCATTACCATTAACCAGAGATGAAAAGTTCTTACAGATCGAAAAGTTTAACTCTTCGTTTAAATTTCATGCAACTATATATGTTTCTATTTAAGTCTCATCTTACATAAAGGTATGTAAATCATTTATTTTTAAGAAACAAAAAAAAAATACTTTTATAATTCCAGAGATAATACATACATCACGAAACATGGTTTCTTTTCAGAAAATCAGCACATAAACGACAACAACATTTTCCCAATAAAATACGAGAATATGGTTTGTTGATTTGTTGTTACCATTATAATCAGAAGACATACCCAAAATTCTATAACTAAGGGTTCAATTTTCTGGGTTTCGGTGATGAACATGAACTGAACAGTGAACAACAATAACTGAATTGAGAAAAAATAAAACCCAAGGTTTGAATTAAACCTCACTCTGATACCACAATGTAAATAATCATGATCAATTTAGAAAATAATTTGACTTACTTGGAAGTGTGAGAACCGAAGAAGATGGTGATGTCATGTTACTGATTCCTTCCTCTTCCCGTAATGGTGCCTCAAGATTATAATCTGATGAATAGATTGGGATGCACGATCATGGTGTTTTTTAAAGGAGTAGGAGCGTAACCGAAAAGGCTCTTCAATTTCTCTCCTGACCGTACATATACTAAGTTCATCAATTGCACCTTATGGAAAAGAGATTGGAACCTCACAATTATAGTCCCTTAAGTTATGGACAATTGTCATATCCATGATACTACAAATATTTATGTCCAGGAACCTGATATGTCATTATGGAAAATATTAAGGTACACACTATAATTGTACCTCATATGTAATAAACATTATAAGGATAGTCCGAAGGCCATACTAACGGGTATTTTTTTCCAACACGTTTATGTTGTTCGTTTACGTTCGTTTATGTTCGTTCGTTTAAGTTTTTTTATGTTCATATATTTTCAATTTTTTTATTACATTACTATATTATAGTTCGTTTATGTTCATATATGTTCAATTGTGTCTGTTTATCTTTGTTCGTTTATGTTCGTTTATGTTCGTTTAGCATGTTCACGAACATGAACAAGACAATTTGTTAAACGAACGAACATGAACAAGAAAACTCTGTTCGTTTATCCGTTCGTGTTCGTTCGATTGTTCAGCTAACTTAAACGAACGAACATGAACAAGCCTTTGTTCGTGTTCGTTCGGTTCGTTTACAGCCCTAAGCATGACTGTAAAATTCAGGCTTTGCAATCAAAGAAGGTGGTGGAGAATGGTAGAGAGTCTGGGGGATTGTATTATCTTAATGCTTTTCCCTCAGGTATTGGTTCTTGTAATTTTGCTAAATGTTGTGTTTCTAAACTTATATGGCATAGTAGGTTACTTCATCCTGCTGAAAAAGCTTTAAATTCTTTGAAAGAAAAACTTAATTTTGATAATACTTCTCTACCTCCTTCTGATGTCAGTCATAAGGCTAAGCAAACACATGAGTCCTTTCCTCTTAGTGCTCATAGTTCTTCCAAACTTGGAGAATTGATTCATCTAGAAGTATAGGACCCTATAAAGTGACTACTAGAGAAGGCTATAGGTTTTTTTTTACTATTGTGGATGATTTCACAAAGGCTACTTGGGTTTATCTTTTGAAAAGTAAAGATGAGGTTTATAGTTGTTATACTTCTTTTTTTAACATTTTGTTAAATCAATTTGATTCTAAAATTAAAATTGTTTAATGGAACTGGGTTTTTAAATCTTAGAATGAAATCTTTTTTTGAACTTAATGGTATTTTTCATCAAACATCTTGTGTTTATACACCACAACAAAATGGGGTGGTGGAAAGGAAACACATACATATTCTTAATATTGCTAGATCTTTACTTTTTCAGTCTGGTCTCCCTATAAAGTATTGGGGAGAGGCTATTCTAACTTCAGTTTTTTTTTTTTTTATAAATAGAATGCCAACCTCTATTTTAAAAGGCTTATCTCCATATGAACTTGTTTTAATAAAATACCTGTTTTTGAACACTAGTATTTTGTAGTTTGTGTTTTGCTACGAAACTTAATAATCATGATAAATTTTCTGAACGTGCTGAAAAGTGTGTTTTGTTAGGTTATTTTTCCGAGAAAAAGGGTTATAAATTGTTAAGTCTTGATACAAATTCTAAATTTGTTTCCAGGGATGTGAAGTTTTATGAGTATGTTTTCCCTTTTAAACTGAAGTCAACAACTATTGGCAACTAATTTGATTTTACTAATTCAGTAGACCCTTTTCCTATGATGATCAAAATAGTTCTGAATATGTGAATGATTTATTTGATATGGATGAATTGAGTGTTAACCATCAGATGGATGGTTCTAATGCAACCCAGAATCTGGATGAGACTGTTTTTGATACTACATCAGTTGATAATCAGACTAGCAAGGCATCTGAGGCTTCATATGATAGGAATATGCCTAGTCCTTCAAATATAACTGAGGAAAGTAGTCAATTAGACTCATTGCCTTCTCTAGGACAGTCAGTAGGGAAGTCTAGATCTAGAAGAGAGTCTTGTATGCCTGTGAAATTCAATGATTATATTGTTGAAGGGAGGCACATATGTAGTATTGAACGTACTCTTAATTACTTTGTTCTTAGTATTGAAAATAAGTGTTTTTGTTCTAACCTTAATAAAACTATTGAACTAAAGAATTTTGAAGAAGCCTCTACAGATCCAAATTAGATTGAGGCAATGAATAATGAAATGGAAGCTTTGTATCTTAATCATACATGGGATATTGTAGATCTTCCTAAAAAGAGAAAACCAATAGGTTGTAAATGTATATATGGAATTAAATACAAACCTAATGGAGAAGTAGAAAGATATAAGGTTTGTCTTGTAGCTAAAGGCTACAATCAGAGAGAAGGGATTGATTATCAGGAAACCTTTTCTCCGATAGCAAAAATTATTACAGATTGTGTTATTATTACTTTGTCTGTTAACAAGTTATGTTCTTTATATCAACTTGATATTAATAATGCTTTCCTTTATGGAGATTTGACTAAAGATGTAGGTATGGGTCTTCCTCAAGGGTATCATACTAACGGTGATACTAGAGTATGTAAGTTGGTAAGTCCTTATATGGATTGAAGCAGGCCCTAGAAAGTGGAATGAAAAATTATGTTATGAACTGTTTAGTTATGGTTTTTTCAAAGTATAAATGATTATTCTTTATTTGTTAAAAGAGGGAATAATTTAATTATTGTTCTCTTAGTCTATGTAGATGATATTATTTTAACAGAAAATAATGAAATTGAACTTTAAAATGTAAATTTTTTTTAAATTCAAAATTTTTAATAAAAGATTTGGGAAAGTTGAGTTATTTTCTTGGAATTGAGGTTTTTAGTATAAATGGAGGTGTATGTTTGAATCAAAGAAAGTATTGTCTTGAAATTTTACATGAATTTGGAATGTTAAATTGCAAACTTGTTCTAACTCCTTTAGAAGCAAATTTTGTTCCAAAAAGAGATTATGGTGATAGTGATCCTTTACTTGAAAATATTACTGAATTTCAAAAGTTAATCGGAAAACTTATATATCTTACTATTAACAGACCAGATATATCATATTGTGTTCAAATTCTCAGTCAGTTTACGCACAAGCCTCATAAGTCTCATTTGAATATAGCCTTTAGATTACTTAGATACTGGAAGGGAAGTCCTGGAAAAGGTATTTCTATAGTTAAGTCAGATAATTTTGACTTAATGGGTTTTGTGGATGCTAACTGGGCAAAGTGCCTTACTTCTAGAAAATCAATTATTAGGTATTTTGTTTATTTTGGAAGTTCATTAGTTTCTTGGAAAAGTAAAAAAAAAAACAAGCTACTGTTTCCAGATCCTCAACTGAATCTGAATACAGGGCTTTGGGTTCTATTACTTGAGAAATTATTTAGATTTTGAAACTTTTGTTTGATTTGGGTATTAAAGGTTTGATGCCTGTAAAAGTTTTTTGTGATAAGGAGTCTGTTATAAAATTTGCATTAAATCCAGTTTTCCATGAGAAAACAAAGCATTTTGAAACTGACATGCACTTTGTTAGAGAAAAAAAAAATAGCAAATGGTGTTTTAAAAATTGAAAAACTAAGTTCTTCTAAACAAAGAGCTGATATTTTAACAAAGTTTTTAAATATTTCACAACATAACTTTTTGTTAAATGAAATTGGTTTAGTTAATCCGTTTAACAAAAGCTAATATTTTTGTTCTAAAATTTCAAGTTTGAGGAGGGGTGTTAAAAGTATTTGTTGGTTCAAACTTGACATGTCTTGATGATGCAGGGGTTAAATATAAAATAGTTAAAGATTGTGTTCAATATTTATTTTTGTGGTCTGGGTTGTTTGTGACATTATCACAAAGTGATGGGTTGCGGTGCATATTTGTGATTTTGATCCAGGTTGATACGCTGGTTGAAGAATCCGTTTACCCGAAGTATATATTGTGTTGTGCAGCTTGTTTGGGATTCATTCTTACACAAAAACTTTCAGATCACTCAAAATAACTCTCATATTTTCATTTCGTTGTGTAGAGTTTAAAGTTCATATATACTCTCTTTTGTGTTCTTCAGTATTCTTAATCTTCATGGTAGATTAGGTCTGATTGATTGTAATGAGCGTAGATTAAGTTTATGTAGTGAGGATTTCTTTTGTAAGAAAGAAAACCATCAGTCTATTTGTCCTCAATTGATATAATAGATTATGATGTTGGGAATATTTGTTTCTACTTTTTTTCACAAAAAATCTAATCTTTTTGGAATTAGTGTTCCTTGGGAGGAGGTTAATGGTTTTGCTGGATTGGTTTGATGTCAGCCTCACAAACTCATGTTTTTTGTATTAATGGTCTTCTGGTTGGACGAAATATCTCTCGAGTTGTGGGATGGAAACGATACAAGAAAAATTGCATAAAAAGTTATCTAAGTGGAAAGCAGATACTTTATATATTGGCGGGAGGTCTATGTTGTTCAAATCGGTTTTAGGTTCTTTGGGTTTGTACTATATGTTGGTTTTCTTGATGTCGGTTAAAGTTGCTAAAGAGTTTGAATCCATGCAGGCGAAACTTTTTTGGGGTGGGAATGAAGAAAAAAAGAAAGATGGTTTGGGTGAAATGCGATTTGATTTTGGCTGGTAAACATAGTGGTGGTTTGGACATTGGAAGTCTTACGGCTTTCAATCTTTCTTTAGTTCAAAAATGGAGGTGGCACTTCTTAAATAATAGTAACTTGATCTGGTTTCGGCTTATAAAATATGTCTATGGCGATAATGGTGGACATGAGATGTCGAGATCTTCTATTCGTGGAGGGGGTCCTTGGTCTAAAATCATTGCTTTGTATATTAAATTAGAGGAGAAGGGGGTAATGGTCCCTTCGATTTTTTTTTAAAAAAGTGGGAGACGGTGCTGCAACTAGATTTTGGACTGATATATGGATTGGAGATCAACTTCTCTCTACTAAATTTCCTTGGTTATTTCAGTTGGAATCCAAAAAATATTGCTTTATTTTTGATCTGTTGATAATAGGTGAAGAAAGGCAGTGGTGTTGACAAAGGAGGATTAGAGGAGAAGAAGAAACGTTGCAATTTTCTCATCTGTGTGATTTGTTACAAGTTGTTAAGCTTAATAGTGACAAAGATAAGTGATTGTAGGATATTGGTAGTTCTGACATTATTTTTGTAGGAGAAACTAGAAAATGGATTGATGATAAATTCCTTCTTGTTGTTGATAAGAAAACCCGTTGGAATCCTTTCATTCCGAAGAAGGTAAATATTTTAATCTGGCGTGTTTTATTGGATAAACTCCCTACTATCATTAATGAAACGTCCCAAAAATATGATCCAAAAATTTCATTTTTAATTTAAATAAAACAGTATTCCAACATCATCTATACATCCCAAATAAAGCAAGTGTATCAAATATCATAAAATCAGAGTGAAATATCAAGTACGGAATCCATGTGGTGTGTGCGATGCAGTCATCCTGAACTCTTCCCCTTAGAACCAGAAGTACCTGAAACATAGACTGAAAACTGTAACCACAAAGCTTAGTGAGTTCTCCAAACTAACCCATACCATACATAATAAATCACATACTGGGCCCCCGCCCTACATCGGGCCCCGCCCAGCATCGAGCCCCGCCCAGTTTACAGATCTGTTATTCTCAGTCTTCGCCTGTCATTGGGCCTCGCCTACTACACACATACAATATATATCACATAATCATGCTAACACATATAATGATCATAAAAACTAACATATGTTCCTGAAGTTACCTGAAACATAGACTGAAAACTGTAACCACAAAGCTTAGTGAGTTCTCCAAACTAACCCATACCATACATAATAAATCACATACTGGGCCCCCGCCCTACATCGGGCCCCGCCCAGCATCGAGCCCCGCCCAGTTTACAGATCTGTTATTCTCAGTCTTCGCCTGTCATTGGGCCTCGCCTACTACACACATACAATATATATCACATAATCATGCTAACACATATAATGATCATAAAAACTAACATATGTTCCTGTCATCGGGCCGCGCTTGGCATCGAGCCCTCGCCCGGTATACATAGCAGCACATAACACATGCAAGGGTCCCGTAGACTCCTATCATCCTAGCATAATCAGTAAGGTTAGACATTGGTTCCTTAGACTTGGGTTCCATAATATATCCAATAATCCATGCTTGGGGTAAAATAACCATTTTACCCCTGGCCTAGCTTGATCCAAGACGAAGGCCCCAAATCCAAAATATAAAGGCCAAATACCAAATAATCCTTTAAGTCCCACTTATGGCCTAATTTCCAAATTGGGCCAAACCCCCAATATGGAACTTACCCTAAAGCCCACTAAATTTCCTTAGCCTAAAAGCTTGATTTCAGATGGCTCAACTAATCCCCAACCTTCTAAGCCCAAAACATGGCCCAAACCTAAAGCCCAACATCGCAGCCCATTGATTGCGCTACGCTGGGCGTAACCCTGGTACGCCCCGCGTACCAGGCTGCTTTGCTGGATCAGGAAGTCTCATGAGTACACACATCGTACTCCCATTAATGTTGGGCGTAATTGTCAAAAGGCCAAAAAGTACATTAAGCACTTAATGCTTAATACCAAACGTCCAAATCATGGATCTAGCTCCTAATAGACCTCTAAAACCATAAACTCACTGACTTGGTGAGTTTGCATGCCTTAAAAGGTCCCAAATTCAAAATACGGCAATCTACTTCCACAATAAGGGTCTAAACCCATGCATGGGTGATTCTCAACCCAAAAGATGCCAACTTTATGGCTTAGAAACCTCAAAACGTCAAGAGAGGCAACTCATAGCTTCTGAAATTGCATCAAGCCACCAAATCTCTCTTATGGGACCAAAAGTTAACCAAAACCAAGCTAGAACTAGATCTAAGCTATAACATAACAAGTTCAGAGCTTTATACCTCTAATGAGTACCAAATGATGATGATGTTCCGGATCTACAACCTCTCACTCCTCCAATGAAGCTTCAAGATGATCTCCTTCCTTCAAAACACCAAAATACACTCAAAAAGACCTTCCAAGCTCAAGAACACTCAACAATGGAGTTAGGGTTTCGTGGAGGATAATTAGGGCCAAGAGGGAGGTTGATAGAAATGATCATTGAGGCATAATGTTCTTTTAATAGTGCTCAAACCCTAAATTTTAGGGTTTGGGGGGGGGGGGGGAGGGAGGGTCTGGACACGTACGACGCGGGTACCCACTCCTACGCCGCACGTACGTGCATGACATCTACGTCCCTTTTACTCTAGTACGCCATGCGTACATGGGGTGGTATGCCCCGCGTACGGCAGACCCCAAGCCCAAAATGGTTAAGTCCAATGACTTTAAGGCCCAAAATCAAAATAAATAAATAATCAATTAAAATAAATACCTTAGAATTATCGGGCGTTACAGTTAATCTTAGTTTACGAGGCTTAGATGTGAAGTTGCGGCCAGAACCTAGAATGCATTTTTCAAATGGTTAGAAGTGAACTTGGTAGGTTGCAATTCAATGAGTGTTTTGTTTCTATTCTTTGACAACTTCCAAAGAAATGATAAGAAAAAATTCCCTTATTGACGTGGTGGTGTGTATTATAGTTTTGTACTTATGAAAGTTTAGAAACTACAAAGTTTTGGTGGAGGGAATATTAGAAAAAAATAGTATTTTTTATTTAATTAGAGTTTTCTTTCCTTTTGTTTTCTAATAGAAATAGATTGTGTCATGTTAGTTGGGTTAATTGGTTAAAAAAAAACCCTCTAAACAATTTGTGATTGGTTCTCTTTCCTAGCTTGGTGTTAGTTTTGATTTTTATAATATTTGGTTGTTTAAAAAAAATGATGAACACGAATTGCAGAAAAAATGATGAAAGCGAATTATAGAAAATAAAAATAAAAATTCTAAACTAACCTAGACATTTGCAAAAAACACAAAATCTAATTTGGAACAATAGAAGATTCCAACGATTGGTGGGGGGGGGGATGAGTAGGTCGTTACAAGGTAGAATGTTTCAAGGTTTCGGATCTGCTACCAGATTCAACATTGTTGACTTCATCGAGGTTTTCGTGATGGTAGGTTTCAAGCTCCGAGAGGTAAATCCATTGGTTCGAGCAAGAGAGGGTGAATGGAGGTGATGAAAGGTAAGATACTTACAGGCGAGAAGAGACGACAACTATAAGGACTTCTCGATGAGAAAGGTGGGTGGGAGATATGAAGAGGAATTGAAAGCCGATATCTTTTTGATGAGAGAGAGAGAGAGAGAGAGGGTGGGCGGGGTGTTGTAAGCCGTTTTATTTTTAAATTATAAAACAATTAAAATATATAAAGAAAAATTAAAAATAATAATAATAATAATAATAATAATAATAATAAGGGCAAAATAGTCCTTTCAAATTTCAACAACCAAATTCACGATAAATTTTTTATTTTGACCTTTCATGCAAGTTGCAAACTTTTTGAATTCTATCGACTGTTTTTTGCAAACTACCTAGACCAATTTTGCAGTTTTGTCCAAAAAATACCACTTGTCGTCCGCGGAGAGGTTCTGCGAACTGCGAACTGAGGTAACGTACCGCAAAACAGCGCAAAATTACGAAAATGTCCCCAATATCAGACCGTTAGCACGAGTCCGCAGAGGATCCTCTATGTACTTGTTGGTTATTTTTGGAAAGCCCCCTTTTTTGGTACTAATTTGTGTATTTTGGTTAAAATTTCTCAATTGTTTTGGAACTTTTACTGATAATCTTTTTGAAAGATGTTTCAAATTACTTATAACGTTTCTAGCACTAATAAACTTTGTTATATGTATTTCTAATGTTCTCTACAAAAAGATACAGGTTATAATTCATGAGCACGTGTTATATAGTTTTAGTAGCTTGATATTGTTACATAGGGTCCATTTTCTCTTACCTTTAATATATATATATATATATATATATATATATATATATATATATATATATATATATATATATATATATCATTTTTTTAATTGCAATATGTATCTTTAACCAACCAAATATATAGAGTTCAAGTACACGTACATACGGAATTAGTTGAATTTATCTCTTACAAAAAGATGATTAGACTTGCAACAAAAATAATTAGGATTGTTAAATTTAGACAGAAATGCAAAAATAGTTTTTGTGGTCGGCAAAGTTTTATGGTTTTGGTCTAAAAAGTTTGAATAGTGCATCAATGGTTTAAAATTGGATTTATTTTATTAATATTTTTTAGTTTTGGTCCCTACCAATTTAAAAAGACTATTATACCTGGTAGATTTTTTTTTGTTTTTTTTATATTTATGTTAATACTTTTAATTAACTAAAAATAAAAAAATAACTCACCTGCCGCCTCCCCCCCCCCCCCCCTCTCTATCTCTATCTCTATCTCTATCTGGTTTTGTTCTCCATAACACACACACTTATGAACATACATACTCAATAAAACACATATACACACGCACACACACTAAGAACATACCACCCTAGCCGCCACCATCACAACCGACTTCCACCATCGTCTGTCATCAACCACCGACATCGGGCCCCACCTGATATAGATTTGTCAGTCACATGTGGTGGGCCCAACCCAACACGTTCATCAGGCTCCTCCCGACATCGGGCCCTACCCAGTATACATACAAACACATGCAAGAGTCACACTTACAACTAGCATCCTCTAACATAAACAATGGGCCGTCATTAGTGCCTTCGACACACATATACTGTGAGGAGACTCACCTCAAAATGTGGCTCTAGATCAACAAGCTCACAATTTCCCAAAACGGTGTTAAACGCCACCTGGATATACATGCAAGGAAGACACTTAGTCTACCTTTCTAAAACTAGAATTCCACCAGACTCAGCAAGTCAAAAGTCAACAATCAAATATTTAGCTTCATCAACTCGTTACACCGTGGCTATCCTTGGACGCGCCGTGGTATCAGATCAGGACAAAACAATCGATCCAACCCCATTCGCCATGGCGTGGTAACCTGATACCACTTCATGGGCACTAGATTCAAAACAGCTTAAGGGATTAAGCTTCTTCCTTCATCCCCAAGAGCACCAAATCTCTGATCTAGTCCAAAGTATGGTCTAGAAGGATAAAGTTTCCAACTTTATCCATTAACTCCAACCAAAAGGACAAAATCTCTAACCCTGGGTTCCATAAGGCTAAAAATGGCAAAGACTCAACCATTAAGCACTTAATCCCTAAGGTCCTTAGTCCAACTTTTCCAGAATGCTTCTAGGACCCCTAATGGTCCATAAAAATACAAACTTTATGGACAATCATGTCCTTCTTCAAACTAGGTCAAAAGGGGAACAATATGACCCAAAATCCATGCATGGTTCTCATCTCACAACAAAATTTCAGATCTATAAGATATTGTTGGATAAGGTGTCTAAGTCCATAACTTATTTGGTATATACTTGACCCGACCCGGCATGGTCCATTTGGGTTGCACTTCACCCGAACTATTTATATGGATAACATTATGAGAAGAGTATATATACGGCCTACTAATATATTATAAGTTATAATATATTAATATGAAATTGTATTATTTAATTAGTATTGATCTTAAATTAATTATGAATTAATTTAGTGATCATAAGGTGACTAATTAAATAATGGGCTATTGTACTTATATAGTGTGGGCTAACACTCATTGGGAAATGGGCTAAGCTTAAATGGGAGTCCATGGATGATCCATGGAGCTTTTAACCCATGGATCCTTGGAATAGGAAAAGACATGGGTTATTAGGGTTTGCATGGTTCATAACCCTAATCATCTACACTATATAAAGAGGCTTATGGTGCTTGAAAAGGCACTATGTGTGTGTGCATAAGAGTGGCCGAATTTCTAGAGTGATTGGATACTCTCTCATAAGTTTTCCAAGTTTGTGGTGATTTGTGATTTCTATTTGAGGCATTCACATTATTGGTGCTTGGCTCTCAAACTCTCAAGGAATCAACTCACTAACAAAGGTATGTAATTCTTCTAGTATCTTTTATGTTTAAAAGTACCCCATGTATGCTAGATAAGTTATGAACCTTGGAAAATTATTTTGCATGTATTTTAGACAAACATAGATCCAAGGTTTGTAGGGTTGCATGAACACCTTAGGAGTGTTAGTTTGCTCAAAACCCAACAGTGGTATCAGAGCCTAGGCTTGTTTGTTTGATACTTGTTGCAAACTTGTTGAAAAACTCAAGTTTTCTGCATTCTGCATCATGAACTCGCCGAGTCCATGGGGGGACTCGCCGAGTCCATGAGTAAATTCATCCTACTCGTCGAGTAGGTTCGTGCACTCGACGAGTAGAAGCCTCAGAATGCAGATTTTCGAGTTTTGCTGCTGGAAATGGACTAGAAACATTACCCTAAACTGTTTTGGTGTTATAAAACCTGTTTTAGATGGTGTAATGTTTATGCTAATCCATTTACAATGGCTTATATCAAAATTGCATGATAATATGTGTTCATATTTTCTTGGAATTTTTGATATGATGTTCATGTTCTTATGAATTATTGTTAGATCATAGGAATTATTTGCTAAATTGTTTATGGATAATTCTTGATCATTTATGTGTTTTAATAGAGTCCATAATTTGTCCTCAAGTTATGGATTTCCAAAGGTCGCTTTCATTTATGCACACTTAAAACACATAAGTTACATGAAAATGAAGAGTCTTCATTTTATGAACCTTTAATTCATAAGTTATGAAATGAAAAGTTTTGAATAGTTTCAAAACTTGTCCTCAAGTTTTGGAATTTGTAAAGTTACACACACTTTAATATACTTTAATTCCAAACCCTTAGAGTTTTAAAAGTTAAAATTCAACCCTTATACTATTTATAACATTAATGGTTAATTATTATATATATATGTATAAGATTAAGTCGTTTTACAGTTAGTAGGCCTCATTCACGAAGCCGGTCTATAAGGGGGTATAAGGTTGTTGCCTATAAAATGGCAAATTAATGGGTGTCCATTCTCACCCATCGCTTCCTTGATTGGTGGAGGGTCGTTAGCCGAACGGGTAGGACAATGACTTTAAATTCTCATTAAAAGTATAATGAATATTATAAAGTAACTAAACCTTTAATTAATTCCCAATCTTAGTTACTTTAGGAAAATGTGAATATGGTGCTAACCCATGAAATTCACACTTTGTACCTTACCAAGTCGTTGGTGGAGCGTGTGTGGTTAACGACACACTAACTTGGACTAGTAAGGATCACGAAGGGTGACTTAATGTTTATCATAGATCGGTGGAGCGTGTGTGGTTAACCGGCACATTGATTAGGTGATAATATTAAGGGTACCAAGTGAATTTGCATGGTTATTCACACCTTGTTTTGTGATCCTCGGCATCCCAGTCACAAAACTTGAAGGGCACAATCGAGATTGAAACATGCCATTGAAAAGTTCAATGAATCTCAAAAGAATCTAGGAATTTCAAAACCAATTAAACCTAATAATTCATTTCATTTTCATGGTGGAAATTGGTGAATCGTCATTCACCTACCTTCAAATATGTTATAGCTTAGATTACGGCATCCCTCTTCTAAGTTATAATATATTGTGTTGGATCCTAGCCTTAATATTACATTTGGGTGTATTATTAAGGATTCGATATATCTAATGTAAACTTGTTTTCTTCTTTTCAGATGTCTTCCAACAACAATGTTTCGGGCTCTAACCCTACTGGCTCCTATTCCCTCATGAACCTTTATCGGAGGGTCATCTTTGATGGTTCCAACTTCATGGGTTGGATCCGGAACATCAGGATGGTCACTCGTTACGAGGACAAGGAATATGTCCTCGATAAAGAGCTAAAAGAGCTTGATGAGTCCACTGCTACTCCTGAGGAGGTCGCTGAGTATCAGGCACATGAAAGAGATGCCACCAAGGTGGCATGCATCATGATGGCCACCATGACAGCTGAACTCCAAAAGTCCTATGAGGACTATTACCCTTTTGAGATGCATTAGGATCTGATGGAAAGGTACCATCAGAGTGCTCGTCAAGAGCGGTATGAAATAATCTCCTCCATGATCACTACCCGTATGAAGGATAGCGAACCAATCACGAGCCACATGCAGAAAATGCAAAGGTATGTGGACCGTCTAATGAAACTGAATGTGAACTTCCCTGAGGAGTTGGCAATTGATATCATTTAACACTCCTTGCTCATGTTATGATCAATTTCGTATGACATACCACATGAACAAGGAGGAAGTCACACTCAGTAAGCTTCAAGGACTTCTGAAGACTGCTGAAAGTGGTCTTAAGAGTAAGTCGGTTGCTACTCCTACTCCTACTACTACCCCTGTTTTGGCTATCGGGCAAGGCAAAGGGAAGAAGAGGAAGCACCCTTCGAAGGGTACCAAGGGAAAGTCCCTTGAAGGCTCCTCATCTGGAACCAAAGGTGGTTCTATCACTCCTTCTGCCATCCCTAAGGATGCTGAATGCTTCTACTGTCAAAATAAGGGGCACTGGAAGCGAAACTGCCCAAAGTACTTGCAAGATGTCAAGGATGGGAAAGTGAAACCATCCCATGCAGGTATTTACACTATATTGTCTAATAACTCACCATATTCTCATTCTTGGGTTCTTGATACAGGTTGTGGTATTCACATATGTTGTGACTTGCAGGGCCTAAGAAGAAGTGAGGATGTGGAGCACGGAAAGATAAACTTAATCATGGGGAACAAGAAGGTTGCACCTGTTGCCAAGATTGGAGTTTATACTTTGTTGCTAGATAGTGGGTTAAAGTTAGATTTGAATAAATGTGTGTACTCGTCTGAAATGGCGAGGAATATTATTTCCTTTCATGCTTTGTACAAACAAGGTTTTACCTTTTCTTTTGATAATGAAGTTGGTAGTATTAATGCTTTCTTTAATAATGTTCTTTATTTTAAAGCATTACCTTGTGATGGTGTGTATGAAGCTATATCGGTTGTAGATAATTTAGGAAATAATGTATTATGTATTGATTCTTCTACTAGCTTGGATAAAGCATCTTTGTGGCATTGTCGTCTTGGACATGTAAGTAAGAAACGCATAGGCCAGCTCCAAAAGGATGGAGTCTTGGAGTCGTTCGACCTCAAGTCGGATGATAGTTGTGAGTCTTGTCTACTTGGAATAATGACAAAATCACCCTTCACTGGTACTTGTGCAAGGGGTGAGGGTTTGTTGGACCTTATACATACTGATGTATGTGGACCATTCAAAACCGCCACAAGGGATGCTAATCGCTATTATGTGACTTTTATTGATGATTTTAGTAGATATGGTTATGTCTACTTAATCAAACATAAGTCAGAAACTTTTGAAAGGTTTAAAGAGTTTAAACAGGAAGTAGAAAATCAATTGGGCAGGAACATTAAGATGCTTCGATCCGATCGAGGTGGTGAGTATCTTAGTACTGAGTTCCTTGACTATTTTAAGGAGTGTGGGATTGTCTCACAATTGACACCTCCCAGGACACCACAGCTGAATGGTGTAGCTAAGAGGCATAATCGAACTTTGTTGGACATGGTTCGCTCTAAGATGAGTCGAGCTTCGCTACCAATCTCTTTTTGGGGGTATGACTTAGAGACTGTCGCCTACATCCTTAATCTAGTCCCTACAAAGAAGGTTGCCAAAACACCTCATGAAATGTGGACTGGGAAAGTTCCCAATTTGGACCATATCAAGATTTGGGGTTGCGAGGCTTTCGTGAGGCGCGAGACTCATGACAAGCTCGAACCTCGAAGTGAAAGGTGTATTTTCATCGGCTACCCACAAAAATCATTTGGTTACCTCTTCTACAGACCCAGTGAGAATGTGGTCTTTGTGGCAAGGAGAGGGGTCTTTCGAGAGAGAATTTATAAACCAAGGAGACAGTGGGAGGCAAATTGACCTTGAAGAAATTCAAGACTCAATTGGTGAAGGAACCTCAGACACTAGCAATCAACTTGGGGAGGAAATTCCTGTTGATCCAGCTGACGAGTCTATACTTCCGAGGCGTTCCACAAGGGTTAGGAACACACCTGAGTTTTATTATGGATTTCATATTACTACGGAAGGTGATACGTTTATCAGTGACAGTACACTGGTAAATCTGGATGAACCTAACAGTGTTAAGGAAGCCATGGCAGGTCCAGAGTCTGCTAAATGGAAGGAGGCTATGGACAGCGAGATACAGTCCATGTATGACAATCAAGTTTGGAACTTGGTTGACAATGTACCAGGCCGTAAGATAGTCGGGTGCAAATGGATCTTCAAGAAGAAGACTGACATGGATGGGAAAGTGCACACTTATAAGACTCGACTGGTCGCAAAGGGTTTTACTCAGACTCAGGGTATTGATTATGATGAAACCTTTTCACCAGTAGCAAAGATTAAGTCTATTAGGGTTATGCTAGCCATTGCTGCATTTCGTGATTATGAAATATGGCAAATGGATGTCAAAACCGCTTTCCTTAATGGAAAGTTGGTTGAGGATGTTTACATGAATCAGCCAGAAGGCTTTTGTCAGTGCAGAGTACCCCAATAGAGTGTGCAAGCTTGAGAAATCCATTTATGGATTGAAACAAGCATCTCGAAGTTGGAATCTTTGTTTCGATGAGAAGGTCAAAGAGTTTGGTTTCTCAAGAAGTGAAGATGAGTCCTGCGTGTATGTCAGAGCTAGTGGGAGTATAGTTAGCTTTTTTGGTACTGTATGTGGATGACATACTACTCATAGGAAATGACATCCCAACCTTGCAGGAGGTTAGGTCCTGGCTTGGGAAGTGCTTTGCTATGAAGGACCTTGGAGAAGCTGCCTATATCCTAGGGATAAGGATATTAGGAGAAAGGAGTAAAAGACTAATTGGACTTAGTCAGAGTATCTACTTGGATAAGGTGTTGAAAAGGTTCAACATGCAGAATTCCAAGAAAGGAGAATTACCGATCCAAAGCAATGCCAAACTGAGCAAGGCTCAGACCCCGAGTACAGAAGATGAGATAGCTGAGATGAGTCGATTACCTTATGCTTCCGCTGTTGGCTCGATCATGTATGCTATGACTTGTACCCGTCCTGATGTGGCCTTCGCTTTGAGCATGGTTAGCAGATATTAGGGGAACCCTGGCAAGGATCATTGGACTGCGGTAAAGAATATTCTCAAGTACCTGCGGAGGACTAAGGATTGGATCCTTACCCTTGGTGGGAGTGATGACTTGAGAGTAGTAGGGTATAATGATGCTAGCTTTCAGACTGATAGGGATAACTTCCGCTCTCAGTCGGGCTGGGTCTTTACCTTAAATGGAGGGGCAATCACTTGGAAGAGTTGCAAACAGGAGACTGTAGCTGATTCGACTTGTGAATCAGAGTACATAGCAGCGAGTGAAGCGGCAAAGGAGGAGATATGGCTGAGGAACTTCATCGGCGACCTTGGAGTTGTACCAACTATTAAGGAGCCTATGGAGATTTTCTGTGACAGCAATAGTGCGATTGCCTTAGCCAAGGAACTAAGAGATCATGGCAGATCCCGACACATTGACAGAAAATATCACTTCATAAGACACAAGATAGAAGAGGGACTCCTCATGGCAAATAGGGTATCGTCAGATTAGAACCCTGCGGATCCCCTTACGAAGGGACTGACGAGGGTGAAGCATTTGCAGCATGCGAGACGCATCGGGCTGAGGGACGATATTAGTTTTACAGATTAGATAGTTATTACTGAAACTTGTAAAATGTAATCGACGTTTGATGATGAATAAAAGTTGTGATTTATTCATGAGTAAGGTGTTGCTATCATTGTCAATTATTTACTATTGTTTCAGCTTTGCATGTTTTGACTTCCAGAATAATAAATTTATTCAAACTCTCCACAGTTGGTCATATGTCGGAAGTAGGTATGAATCAAGACTGTCATGAATTGGGATTGTAGATGACTAAAGGTGTTTAGCCATAGCAATGGTTGCTACAAGATTCATGAGTACTCATAAGTTATGAGTATTGGAATAAACCCATGCTCACTTGTATCACTTCAAGGAATTTATCTCGAGTGATCGTAAGACGGTAATATCATATAAGTCTTAAAACCTAGAGATATGAGTTGTTACCTATGAGTTGGTTGTGCATTGATTGCACGTAAACACATCAGTAACTTGATGTTATAAAACGTTCCTTTGTGTGCAATTCAATAAGTAGTAGAACAAGCATATGAGTCGAAGTTTATCTGTTCCTTCTAGAAATAGAAGCGATATCTAGGCCCCTCGATGATTTTGTTTTGACCTATGTACCGGGCCCGGTCAGAACTAAATTGATGTGTTCGATTAAGTTCTTTGTCAAACAAATCGGAAATCGGGAAACAAACTGCTGGACAATAAGTAAGACATTGTTCCATGTATTTGTCCGACTGATATCATGAGAGCAGAGGATTATGTGATCACTTATCTAAAATGGCGCTTCATAGTTCAACAGAGTTTTCGAGAGCTACGATTGCCGGTTGGTTCCTGAAGCTATATAGGCAAATACAGTTATCAAACTTATCCAAGTGGGAGACTGTTGGATAAGGTGTCTAAGTCCATAACTTATTTGGTATATACTTGACCCGACCCGGCATGGTCCATTTGGGTTGCACTTCACCCGAACTATTTATATGGATAACATTATGAGAAGAGTATATTTACGACCTACTAATATATTATAAGTTATAATATATTAATATGAAATTGTATTATTTAATTAGTATTGATCTTAAATTAATTTAGTGATCATAAGGTGACTAATTAAATAATGGGCTATTGTACTTATATAGTGTGGGCTAACACTCATTGGGAAATGGGCTAAGCTTAAATGGGAGTCCATGGATGATCCATGGAGCTTTTAACCCATGGATCCTTGGAATAGGAAAAAACATGGGTTATTAGGGTTTGCATGGTTCATAACCCTAATCATCTACACTATATAAAGAGGCTTATGGTGCTTGAAAAGGCACTATGTGTGTGTGCATAAGAGTGGCCGAATTTCTAGAGTGATTGGATACTCTCTCATAAGTTTTCCAAGTTTGTGGTAATTTGTGATTTCCATTTGAGGCATTCACATTATTGGTGCTTGGCTCTCAAACTCTCAAGGAATCAACTCACTAACAAAGGTATGTAATTCTTCTAGTATCTTTTATGTTTAAAAGTACCCCATGTATGCTAGATAAGTTATGAACCTTGGAAAATTATTTTGCATGTATTTTAGACAAACATAGATCCAAGGTTTGTAGGGTTGCATGAACACCTTAGGAGTGTTAGTTTGCTCAAAACCCAACAGATATAACATTCCAGGGACATAGAGAAACCATAAAGTTGCAAACTTTATCTCTTATAACCACTCAAACCACTCCAAAAAGGACCAAAACATGCTCCAAAACCTAGGTCTAGGAAAAAGAACATAAAAAAGGTTAAAGCTTGAGGACTTACAATGTAACATCCCGATTTCCAAGTATGAGATTTATTCCATTATGCATGTTTTTCCTTTGGAACATTGCGTAGTGGAGCCTCACCACGGCGTGGTGAAGGACTTTTAGGTTGTGTGTTTTTATGGACCAATACGGCGTGTTGATGAGGGAAACACGGTGTGTTGGTGGCTGGATGAAAAACCCTTGATCTTTTATCAGCCTCCAAACCCCCATATCGGCCCTATATAATCTCCTTAAGTCCCTAGGGCTGATCTTTTATCAGCCTCCAAACCCCCATATCGGCCCTGGTGAACCCTAATCATCCTTCCCTCTCATTTTTGAGCTAGTGTGGTGTTTTTGGAGCCAAAGAAGAAGAGATTTGGAAGAAGGAAGTAAGGATCTAGCAAGCAAAACCCTCATCTTCAGTTTGTCACTCTTCTGGACCTTTGTAAGTGTCTAAGATCCGATTTTATTCCCCTATGTAGCTAGATCTTGATTTTTGTCCCTTTTCTCTTTATTCTTGGATTTTGCAATGGATGGATCTCATAAAATTTGCAACTTTATAAATCTCCAGGTCAAGGTGACCTTGTAGTGGTTTGGATCTGGTCTTTAGCCAAGTTTTGATGCGATGCATGGAGTTTAGGTCATAATTTCCCCTTTTTGACCCATTTTGAGTTCAAGACATGCATTGGACATGCATGTCTATAAAGCACCAACCTTTGGGATTGTCTTTATGCTAGAATCTCTTCTGGAAAGGTTGGGTTCCATATCTCAAGGGTTTTGTGCTTATTGGTTAAGCCCTTGAATCTTCAAGCCTTGTGGATGGGTTTTTGAACACTTGGAGTAGCCCCAATGGATAAAGTTGAAAATTTTATCCTTTTTGATAGAATTTGAGTTTAGATCTGAGCCTTGGAGTCCCTGGAATCGAACCCGACTATCTGATTTTTATCGAAGCACATCGTGTTTGTTAGTGCATGCGGCGTGTTGGGTCAACATGGACTGTTGACCTTGACCGTTGACTTTGACTTGACCATGGTTGACCAAGTTTGACTTGAGGGCATTTTGGGTATTTCAGGATTTTGATGGAATTGATCACATGGTAGATGTAGGTTTTGAGTAGAGAGCTGAGATTCGGAGTCAGACCTTATTAGTTATGTTCAGGTTGTGAGATGAGTCTTCCTCGCCATACTTTCGGGTTGAAGGCACTGTAACGCCCGTAGATCCGGGCTAGTCAATTTAGAGATAATAGGGGTCGAAAACAACTTTTTGACAAAAGATTATTTAGAATAAATAATCTTAACCAATTTGTAGAATACGTCTCAAGGGTTCCGTACATATAAAGAACGTTGAAATCCGAGTTATAACGACGAAATTATGGTCCGTCGAAGTTTTACGGCAAAACCGGCACGACATCGGGAGATGTAAATAGTGAATTTACGATGGAGGACTTTTTAGCCTTAGAAATCTAAACAAAAGTTAAAGTATACGTTAAACCGAGAACATACAAAAAACGAACGCCCAAATCTGACTTCGTATGAGGAAGTTATGAATTTTCTAAGATTTGGCTTAGCACTGCACAGCCCGAAACTCGAATTTTAGATCGAGCGGTTTTTGGCCTACGCGACCTAAATGAGAATTGAAGATCTCATTAATAGGAAATCAACGGTAAAAAGACAGACGAAAACAGAGTCCGTATGTAGAAGTTATGAATTTTACGTGGACATTTAACAGTATAATCTCCTCATACTGTTAAATTTAAGATTGGTAGAGAATTAGCCGACGGAGTCAAAATGAAAGTTGTAGATCTTATTTTTACCTACGTGTGGATATAAAGAACGTCAAAAACGGAGGTCGTATGTGAAAGTTACGGATTTTAGAAGTCGGAAGTGTGTTATGCGAAAATGGGTGATGTGGCACAATCTTGGCCATTGCTTTCTCCCAAAGTCTTGCCACTAGATGGTGACATGTGGCACCATCGCTACACCTACGCTATTTTTAATATAGCTTTTATTTAATTATAGTAACGTTATTAGGAACTTATAATAAGTACTTGGGCTACTATTATGGGTTATATAAGTATTTTTTAACGCTTATGTAATAGTAATAATAGCTAGACTATTAATTAGTCTCGGCGAATAATATACTAAACTCTAGTGGTAATAATACTAGGTTTCGTCGAAGGAAATTATTTTTAAGAAGCGAAGCGCTGTCTGAGTTCGGAATCACCACCTTATCAAGTGAGAGCATGGTCCCTTTCATCTTACACATAGATATGAAGTATTAAATATAAATTACATGCTATGTGTGCATATTGTCTGAATACTTGCTGTCTATGCTGGGTGAAATATTTTTATACACGTTCTAAATGATTTAAATTGTATATGTATTTTATATCTACAAAACGTGTTGGGTAAAACATGGGTAGATGTAATAGTTGCTGTGTGACCAAATAAAATAATGAGGGGCCTCGATATAGATGTTATTGATGATCCAGTCATCTAGCGGAGTATAGATGACGACCACAGACTATTCTAGACAGTCCAGTGGAACGCTAGCAGGCTCGCAACTTGTAGGTGTTTATTTGAACTGTGTGCTCACCAGCAGTACTCCATCCCCCACATGGTTGCCTTATTTGACATGAATTGTTGAGGAACCCCCGAAGCATGTGTTGTGACCCCGATGAAAGTCCCTTAGACTAGGTCCCTTGTGTTAGATGTTTTAGGGACGTAAAGTGAGGATAACGGGAACGGGTAATTGGGGTTGTTTGGTTTGATAAATTTAATAAACTTATTTATTGTGGGTTGAAAACCATATGTACTCACCAGGTTTCGCAACCTGACCCACTCAGTTTATTTATATCACAGGTGTTGATATGAAGTCATATTACACTGAGAGATTAAGGAGATATAAATCACCAGTGATAATGAATGTAAGTTCTGTTTATGCTTATGTTTCTGTATTGACGATGACATCCCAAATGTTTTAAAATGAATAAAAATACTTTTCTTCGGAAATGCTTTGATAACGTATTTATCATGTTTTACTGGGAACAAATTCCGCAACATTTTTATTAAAAGAGGTACTCTGATTTTTATAAAGCATAAACAAAATCGGTCTTTTCTGGCCGTGAAAATGGGGATGTCACAGTTGGTATCAGAGCATTAGTTAAAGCGAACTAGGAATATGGATTTATTTCTAGACTTAAACTTAGAATGCTATGCAAGGATTGTGAGGAGTGTGTCTAATAAAATTTAGGTAATGCACCTGATTATACACAAGCACTAGCTAATTTAGGGAAAATGCCTAACATGCTTTTATGTGCTAAATGATTTATGATATGCATTGTATGATCGGATCTATGGTCTGTTGCCGACCGGATCTAGAAACTTTATGTGTTCAGATTTCTAAACGTTTAATTACGGTATTAGAACTGGCATATAACTTTTCGGAGAAATAGGGAGAATTACACGTCGATCGTAAATAAAATCTTTCCTATCTTAATTCTCGTCATTGCACACCGAACGTCTGATTTGGTATATAGATCGAAATGGCAAGAACCCGTAGTGGAGCCGGGAATGCAAATGGGAACAGGAATCAACCACCTGTGATTGAACAAATACCTGTTGTAGCAGATGCTCCTGAGCCAATCACAATGGCCGGAGTACAAGCCATGATACGGGCTATGTTGGCTGAACAACGGGAAGAGATTAGGCAAATGTTGCATGAAAATAGGGACGAACCTACAATGCCAGTTGAACAGCCCGAATTAAACGATGGGCAGTCAGAAGGAGGGAACTACAGTGGGACCGTTGGTCAAGCCAACCCACCAATAGTTCGACAAAACAACCAGTATGACGGAGTCGAGAGGAATGGATGCAAGTACAAGGATTTTCTGACTTGCAATCCATCGACTTTCACTGGAAAGGAAGATCCGATCGGAGTCATGGATTGGATCTCGGAGATGGAGTTAGCTTTCATGACGTGTGGTTGCAGAGGCAAGTTACAGACCACCTTTGCAGTACGTCAATTCCGAGGAGGTGCTGTGCACTGGTGGAATACCCTGGGGAAGACTCTAAGCCCCAATGAGCCCCTGCAACTGACATGGGCAGAGTTTTTGGTGCAGTTCAAACGCAAGTACTGCTCAGCCCAAAACCTGCTCGAGCTAGAGAACCAGTTCCTGACCTTGAAGAAAGGAAGCATGTCAATTGATGAATACACCAACAACTTCACAGAGAAGATGGAGTTTGCCTTGCGTCTTGTTCCGAATGAGCTGACGAAAATCGACAAGTACGCAAACGGACTTCCATGGGAGTACGCGGTGCCAGTGCGTCAGACACCTACTCTGGAGGCAGCTATCTGGGCTGCCAAGTCTGTGGAGGATATGATTAAGGGAAGAGCTGCCAACAAGATTGAGGTTGGCGAAAAGAGGAAGTTTGAGGGGTCTACGAGGCCCAATAAGAAGATCAAGTCTGGTTCAAAGGAGTTTAGCGGAGGAGGAAACAAAGTGAAATGGTGCGAGAAGTGCAAGAAGAAGCACTTCGGGAAATGTAGCGAGGAAGTGACTTGCTACAAGTGTGGGAAGACGAGACATTATGCCAACGAGTGCACTGCCAGCAAAAGGGTGTGTTATGAATGTCATGAAGAAGGGCACGTTGCTAAGGATTGCCCGAAGAAGAAAGAGGCGGCAAGACCAAACATTCCACCGAAACCGAAGGCAAGAGCGTTCCATATGATCCTTGACGAAGAAGATGGAAATGAAAGGGATCAGGAACGAGGATCTATGAAGTAGTCATGTAAATAGTACCACGTGGTGTAGCCTATTAGAGGCATAGTATAGGTTGAACTTGAACACCTATGTAATCGTTTCAAGGAATAATATAAAACCTTCGTTTTGTTATCTAATGTGTCAAGTTGTTATGTGATTTTCTTGTATGGTGACTTGGGTGAACTGCAAGACAATACTTGGGACGAGTATGAGTAGGTGTGAAAGGTAGTAGAGGCCTATACTACCGGAAGCACAGGACTCACGCTTGGATCAGGGAAAGTCACAAGGTTACCAAGAAGCTAGTAATTGATACGGTTTTATTCAAATATGTCGTTACCATCGTTTCGGTAATGACTAAGAGGATGATTGTTATTCCGACCCTAGTGGTCATATCGAATTGAGTCCGACTACGATAAGTATGTTACGTGGTTCAGGGAACCAAGTTTGATGTAGCATCTGACTTAAGTCGGAAGATTGAAATAAAAGATAATCAAAGCGATCGGTAGAGGTATCGTGATAGTTGCTTGTAGCTAGAAATGCTACCTTTTAAGATGTGATTAGAACATGAAGAAATGTATAGTCTGTTCTGGAAGACTCTAAGAGACCTGAGTCTAAGCGTGGGAACATACGATGATAAGTCATTAGAATATGACACATCGGTCCATTTTAGTAATAAAATAACTTAGCTTAAGTTTGTTAAGAAGAAGAAGCAGTGTCCAGTAAGGATCGAGATTGTGACTTGAAGGTCATAATTTGGAGTCTAATGTGAGATAGGGGGCAAGTGCAAGATCGAGCACCGCCTGCAATCAGGAAGCCTTAGAGTTAGATATTCGTTCGAAGAAACATCAAAGTTACGGTTATTACTTAGGATGAAGAGATAACGTATGGAGTCATCATGTGAGCCCTGTTTCGTTGATGATTCCGGGACGTAATCATCCTAAGGGGGAGATAATTGTAACGCCCGTAGATCCGGGCTAGTCAATTTAGAGATAATAGGGGTCGAAAATGACTTTTTGACAAAATATTATTTAGAATAAATAATCTTAACCAAGTTGTAGAATACGTCTCAAGGGTTCCGTACATATAAAGAACGTTGAAATCCGAGTTATAACGAAGAAGTTATGGTCCGTCGAAGTTTTAGGGCAAAACCGGCACGACACCGGGAGATGTAAATAGTGAATTTACGATGGAGGACTTTTTAGCCTTAGAAATCTAAACAAAAGTTGTAGTATACGTTAAACCGAGAACATACAAAAAACGAACGCTCAAATCTGACTTCGTATGAGGAAGTTATGAATTTTCTAAGATTTGGCTTAGCACTGCACAGCCCGAAACTCGAATTTTAGATCGAGCGGTTTTTGGCCTACGCTACCTAAATGATAATTGAAGATCTCATTAATAGGAACTCAACGGTAAAAAGACAGACGTAAACAGAGTCCGTATGTAGAAGTTATGAATTTTACGCAGACATTTAACAGTATAATCTCATCGTACTGTTAAATTTAAGATTGGTCGAGAATTAGCCGACGGAGTCAAAATGAAAGTTGTAGATCTTATTTTTACCTACGCGTGGATATAAAGAACGTCAAAAACGGAGGTCGTATGTGAAAGTTACGGATTTTAGAAGTCGGAAGTGTGATGTGCGAAAATGGGTGATGTGGCACAATCTTGGCCATTGCTTTCTCCCCAAGTCTTGCCACTAGATGGTGACATGTGGCACCAAGTTCATCCATTTTCACCCTATAAATAGAACCTCTCCCACCCTCATTTTCTTCACACCTTTCCCATTCTTTCTTCTCTTTACTCTCTCTCTAGAACCTCTCTCAAGCCCCGAAACCCCCCGAAAAGCCTAGGGAACCTCCCTAGCACGAGGCGGAAGCCCCGGAGTGCTCGACGGCTTCGAGAAGAAGAGCTTTTCGGTTTGGGAACGCTGCTCCAAGCAAAGCCCGGTTTTCTATAAAACCCGCTGGTAGTGAGCTACACCTACGCTATTTTTAATATAGCTTTTATTTAATTATAGTAACGTTATTAGGAACTTATAATAAGTACTTGGGCTACTATTATGGGTTATATAAGTATTTTTTAACGCTTATGTAATAGTAATAATAGCTAGACTATTAATTAGTCTCGGCGAATAATATACTAAACTCTAGTGGTAATAATACTAGGTTTCGTCGAAGGAAATTATTTTTAAGAAGCGAAGCGCTGTCTGAGTTCGGAATCACCACCTTTTCAAGTGAGTGCATGGTCCCTTTCATCTTACACATAGATATGAAGTATTTAATATAAATTACGTGCTATGTGTGCATATTGTCTGAATACTTGCTGTCTATGCTGGGTGAAATATTTTTATACACATTTTAAATGAGTTAAATTGTATATGTATTTTATATCTACAAAACGTGTTGGGTAAAACATGGGTAGATGTAATAGTTGCTGTGTGACCAAATAAAATAATGAGAGGCCTCGATATAGATGTTATTGATGATCCAGTCATCTAGCGGAGTATAGATGACGACCACAGACTATTCTAGACAGTCCAGTGGAACGCTAGCAGGGTCGCAACCTGTAGGTGTTTATTTGAACTGTGTGCTCACCAGTAGTACTCCATCCCCCACATGGTTGCCTTATTTGACATGAATTGTTGAGGAACCCCCGAAGCATGTGTTGTGACCCCGATGAAAGTCCCTTAGACTAGGTCCCTTGTGTTAGATGTTTTAGGGACGTAAAGTGAGGATAACGGGAATGGGTAATTGGGGTTGTTTGGTTTGATAAAGTTAATAAACTTATTTATTGTGGGTTGAAAACCATATGTACTCACCAGGTTTCGCAACCTGACCCACTCAGTTTATTTATATCACAGGTGTTGATATGTAGTCACATTACAGTGAGAGATTAAGGAGATATAAATCACTAGTGATAATGAATGTAAGTTCTGTTTATGTTTATGTTTCTGTATTGACGATGACATCCCAAATGTTTTAAAATGAATAAAAATACTTTTCTTGAGAAATGCTTTGATAACGTATTTATCATGTTTTACTGGGAACAAATTCCGCAACATTTTTATTAAAAGAGGTACTCTGATTTTTATAAAGCATAAACAAAATCGGTCTTTTCTGGCCGTGAAAATGGGGATGTCACAGACACCAAGGTCGGCCCAATGGTTTGATAACCTGATATTGTGTATGTTGAGTATGGAGTAGACTTGCATGCTAGTTTTGATATGCTAGTTTGGTATATCTGTAGGACTACCTGTGATACTACCTGTTTATCTGTATGTGATATTATCTGTTATATGTCAACATATGGTGTGGGTCGGGTTGAGGTTATACTACTCTGTGCTGTAACCAACAAACCCTAGAGCATACCAGATATGAGCTGAGGGCCAGGAAGGGCATGCCAGACTGAGGGGCTCATGAGCATTCCAGATACGAGATGAGGGCTGAGAAGGGCATGCCAGAATCGTCCTGAGGGCCGGGGAGCAAGCCATACATAAGCTGTGGGCCCAGGGGCAAGCCAGACTTATGTTGTGGGCTAAGGGGTAATCCAGTCTGTTAGCTGTGGACCCATTGCATTTTGTTGTTATATTTCTGCTATTTTTTATGAACTGGTATTTTGGGGGAAACTCACTAAGCTTTGGGCTTACAGTTTTGGATTATGTTTCATGTACCCCAGAGGATCGCGGGAAGGCGAAGGCGTGATCGTGCACGTCCTCATGTTTTGTTTCACGATTTTGGGATTTCTCTGATATTGGACTTATTTTGAAAGCAATTTGTAAACAATGATGGTTTTGGGATTAATTAAAAGTTGAAAATTTTCATTAATTCTATGAGTGTTACATACAAAGAATCCAAAAGATGCACACAAATGGAGGAAGGGATCACTTGTTGAACCAAAGCACTAACTCTTCTTCTTCTTCCTTTAAAACTACTACAAGTTTACTAAAATGAGAACAAGAGAACTAAGGAGGATTAAGGTTAGGGTTTATGGGGTATGTGTAACAAATCGTTATTTCAAACCTATGTAATAGTATAGGTCAATGTGTATTTCTTTTTATAATAATAAAGAGAAATTTTAGCATAATGTGCGTATTTACATAATTGACCCTCAAAAATAAATTATTTAGCAATCTCGATTGGGATGAACCAAGTGATAGAGATTGTAACAAGGTTTCCAAAAATATAAAGAACACTAAAATCCGAGTTATAACGAAGAAGTTATGACCAATCGAAAATCCGCGACAAAACCGGCAAAACACTATTTAGTGTAAAGACTGAATTTTCAATAAAAGGTTTTTTAGCCTTAACAATCTAAATGAAAGTTGTAGTTTATGTTAAACCGAGAACTTTCATAAAAAGAACGGAAAAATCTGACTTCGTATGAGGAAGTTATGATTTTTCTAAGTTTAAGTATAGCAGTGTACAGCTAAATACTCGAAATTAAGATCGAGCGATTTTTAGCCGACACAACCTAAACGAGAATTGAAGGTCTCGTCAGTAAGTACAACGGTAAAAAGACAGACAAAAACGAACGTCGGATGAAGAAGTTATGAATTTTTAACGGATTCCCGTCCCGGTCTGTTTAAAATAATAATATTAAAAATAAACTCAAAATTAATCGACGAAGTCTAAACTAAAGTCGTAGAGTATGATTTTACCTACGCGTGCATATAAAGAACGCCAAAAACGGAGCTCGTATGCGAAAGTTATGATTTTCGCAAGTTTTGGCACAAAAATAAAGAAAAATAGGAAAACCGGGCAATTTCGCATGTGACACGTCACTCTCGCACGTGGCAGCTGCTGAGTGGACCGAAGCATTGCGTGGCACCTTCTGATTCGACCAACTCCGCGGTCCAATCATCCTCGGACAGCCTCGCATGAGACACATCGGGCATCGACTTGCACGCCCCTCGGATGCACTCCTTCGCACGTGTCAGTCTTCTATTGGACCGAAGTCCGGTCCAATCCGAGCCAGCCAGCAGCGAGCCTGCGGTCCGAAGAAGTCCCCTCCCTTCGCCACCTGTCCGACGCGTGGCAGCCTCGCAAAGCCTCGGATCCGAGGCTTCGGCCTATATAAGGCATGCGAGGGTTCCGAAATATTTTACACTTTTCACCCCTAAATTCATTCTCTTTCACATTTTCCACTTCCACAAACTCATATACAACCCCTAAAGCCCCGGTATCAAGTCTCGAACCCTAAGAAAGCCTCGAAGCCCCGAGATTCCCGAGAAGTAACCTCTCTCCTGTCGAAACTCTGCCCAATTTGAGCCGGTTTCTCGACAAACAAACTCATTTTCGTGAAACGAAACTCCGTCCAATTCACCCTCTATCAAGTGAGTACATACCCCCGTATTTTCTTAAATTCTACTGTTTTAAGGGGGGGAATACAAGCATAACACAAGAACTTTGTGTTATAAAAATCATGATAAAACAACATTAAATCATTAAAAATACTCAAAACATAAACTCTTTATCGTCTTATATTTTTCCCCAAAATTCATATATATATATATATATATATATATATATATATATATGTATATAACTAAGATTTAAAAGGCTTAGGACTGATAAATCATTCTAGGTCCTTTTCCTTGTTTGGATGTGGACTTAAAGTACCAGTTATTTGTCCGAATGTCGTTTAAATTTTACTTATATATAAAATTGTATATGTATATAAATATAATAGTTATTTCATCAGTTTAACTACCTTTGTAACATGCTGAGCAAAGGATTACATGTGAACATGGTTAAATACACATTTAGAAAGTACATATAAATTATAATAGGTATAATTTATACATAGAACAATAATTCATGATACAGGTATACTAGAATACACAGTCTTACAAGAAACTAGGGTTTTGATACAGAACAAATCAAGGTTTACACTTATCAAATACATGTTTGGAATACTAATTCAAGAACATACTGTCAATCATTATTTCAGAATGATTGGGTTTTGATTCAAGAACATACTGTCAATCATTATTTCAGAATGATTGGGTTTTCAAAACTAATATACATGTAACGTTTATATGCTTTTTATGAGACACTCTATTCAGGTTGTTTAATTCATTTTAGACAACATAGGAAAAGTCCTGACATTCTAACCAGAATCTCTAGCCGGGGATCGAAACAAGTGTGTGTAGATCTATATCGGGATTGACAACCCCGCACTCAGGCTGCTAGATATAGTTAGATGAGTGGCAATTGTTATCACCAGTTTAAACACCTACAAAGCGTTTGTTTCAGGCCATCAGTCATAGTATGGTTATAATAACTCATTAAAAAGATATTAACAATACGTTAGTGTATAAATAACTAAACGAAAGTACACCTTCAAAGTACCAGTTTACAGAATACAAAATACAAAGATTCAATACAGTTTTCAACAACAACTGGTGGAGCCAGGCACACTCTGAGTTACAAGTTTTCATAAGTAATACAAATACAAAACATTAATACACAGAGAACGGTTTTATGGGAATAAAACTACTTTTCTTATACAACAGAAAATATAGGATTTTCTGGAACAAGTTACATATACAAGATACAGAGACATCCTTTAAACATAAACACTTATGCACTCACTCAACTTTATGTTGATACTCTTTTTTCAAATTACTTGTATTCTCAGGGAAATAATACACAGGTACTCCCCGAGCTTTTTGAGAAGATGGAGCTATGTTGAGTCATATCTTTTTTTGTATAACTATATTTTGGTTCACTATACAATGATTGAACACATGTAAATACTTATACCTTTTAAATACAATGGTTGTTTGTACTTTGATTACTATGATGCATGTGTTGTGATACTACAATTGAAGTCCTCCACCCCCGGACGTTTCCGCCGTCTGGTTTGGGTGTGTGACAGATTGGTATCAGAGCATTGTTTATAGTGAACTCAGTATATCAATCCATAAAAGATATACAAACTATAAATACATCGGGGCAAGGAGCTCTAACTACAAGTATACTTTTAAAGATTTAAGTATTTTTATAAGAAGTATACTAACATTCATACCTACAAGTACAGTATCACAGTAATAAGAACATACTCATACTTACAAGTACATTATCACAATCATAAGAACTTAAAAGTATTTGGATGTTGAATTCTATAGTCAAACCTGAGCAGTTATGTAATCATATCTGGAATTAATATAGCCTGATCAACTATATTGACCTGAGATATGACCAACATGTGTTTGGGAGTGATAGTGGTTTTGCGACATGTCTAAAACTTACCATACATATACAGAAGAACTATAGAACAGAAAACACAAACTAAAATACTACGGAGAGTATTTTACTAACCTTACTTCTAATACAGAACCTATGGCTGAACCCAATTTACCGGGAGACCCCTACAATCCACAGAATGCAGGCTGGATCACAGACTCAGACGAAGAACCCTTTGAGGACAGCGAGTCAAGTGGTACGGATACAGAGCCACAAGTCTGCAACCCTGGGGAGCGTCCCCTGAGGCAAGAGGATGCAGAACCCATACCCGAGTGGGGCCAATACATAAACCATTGGAGTCGACAAGACGACCAACGCCCTCCGTACGGAATGGCACGAGGTTTCTATAATGTTTCTACAGGAGGAACTGCTGACAGAGCTCTTCCAGTTATAGTAAACTGAATAGCCCGACAGTTCGATCAATCAAGGATGTCGATCAATCGAATCCTAGAGGTGAATGCGGCTGCGCAGGCTAACACTGTAGATATCCTTCGTCTTGACAAGATGCAAGATGACACCCAGCACCATACTGAAGCCCTTCAAAGGCAACTTAATGCTGCTGAATCAGAGATCAGAGAACTGAGGGAGCATCAAGCTGCCCAAGAAAGGCGCTGGAAAGCGCAAGACGAAGCGGAACCTAGCAATCGTCGTAGAAACCGTCGCAATTAGTGTTCGCACTACTTCTACTTTCTACTTTCTATATCGAATGTGTATACTACTTTCTACGTTATGTACAAATCAAGTATCAATAAAACAATAAGCACTTTACTTCAACAAGAGTTATTACAGTTCCCATAATCATCTATTCCAAAGGTTTGGATCACAGAAATGTTCCAGTGTTATTTTTCATACTTTCAATACGACCGCGGATATTTCATTTTTCGGTAGGTCGGTTTGATGTCGACACTTTCTCAGTGTTGGGGTATATTATAATCCTGCTTAAAGGTCAAGTTTTCTGGACCTTATACACTTAATATACCAATACAGTCGACATGTACATTCATACTCTTCGAAAAATAACCATTCAATTTCATATTATCCTGTTGCAAGTTGTACTTGCAGTGGATTTCTATTTCCAATTCTTTGTGAAATTCAGGTTGAATTAAGTGTTTAGTTCAGAGATATCAAATTCATATTCATTCTTGATATCTCACTATCTTTTTATCTATTGACTTTTATAGTAAGAGATGCGTCCTCGTAGAAATCCAAGACGTATCAACACCAATGAAGCACCGACGCCACCCCCACCACCACCTCCTCAATTCGACCCCACTATGTTTCAAGTGGCGGTCACGGCGGCTGTAGCGGCTGCCATGTCTCACGTTCATACTCCCGGTGTTAGTGGGCCGGGAGTCGGTGCACATCCTTCTAACCATGGCGAAAGTCATGGGCATTTGTGAGAATGCACTTATAAGGATTTCTCTAATGCCAAACCCAGGACCTTTAATGGGACTGGGGGAGTTATGGCACTAAGGCAGTGGATAGAAAAGACGGAAGCAATCTTTGAAATTTGCTCCTGTCCTGAGGGTAGCAAAGTTAAATTTGCTGCCTGTACTTTTTCTGATAGGGCTCTAACGTGGTGGAATGGCCACATTAAGTCACTTACTCTAGTTGTGGCTAACTCCATCAGCTGGGAGAGCCTAAAAGCCATGTTAATGCGGGAATACTGCCCGCGAGGGGAGATACAGAAACTGGAGCAAGAAATATGGGCTCTTACAATGGTTGGTTCTGACATGTCAACCTACACCAGTAGGTTCTGTGATCTGGCAATTCTTTGTCCGGATATGGTTCCTATAGAGAGCAAGAAGATTGAGAGATATATTTGGGGTATGTCGCCCCAAATTCAGTCAAGTGTTTTAGCTTCAAAGCCTATTACTTTTGACAGTGCCAAAGAGCTGGCACAATCTCTTATCGACCACGGAGCCCGTCAAAACTCTGTGGTTTCTGCTCCAGAACAACCCAAGGAGAACAACAACAACAGCAAGAAGAGGGTTTGGAACAAAAGGAAGGGCAAATATCCTCTGGAACCTGCAAAGAAGCAACAAGTAGTGGCAGTCCATGCTACTACTGTACCTGCTACCATACCCGCTGCTATACCTGCTGCTGTCTCTAATAACCTTGCACCAGCTAAGCCCTATGCTGGTATCCTCCCTAAATGCAACAAGTGCAATTTTCATCACAACGGAAATTGCCGAGACATACAGTGCCGTAACTGCAACAGGAAAGGGCATACTGCCCGATTCTGTAGAATGCTACCCCAACCACTTAACCAAGCACTTGCCGCTGGAGTAAGCCGAGCATGCTACCAATGCAGTGATATGGGGCACTTCGCGAAAGATTTCCCAAAAGCTGGTAATGTCGGTGGAGTTGGGAGAATTTTAGCACTGGGCCATGAAGAAGCGGTGACAGACCCTGCTGTGGTCACGGGTACGTTCCTTCTCAACAATACTTATGCATGCATTCTATTTGATTGTGGTGCTGAGAGGAGCTTCGTGAGCCATAATTTTAAACATCTACTAAATCAAAACTCTCAACCACTAAATGAAACGTTTGCAGTAGAAATAACTAATGGGAAATCTGAATCCACCAACGATATATACATAGGATGTATCCTTACCTTGAATGCCTTGTCTTTCCCAATAGACCTTATGCCCGTCTCTATCAAAAGTTTTGACATCATAATAGGTATGGATTGGTTGTGCCCCAACCATACCGACATCCTATGTTAAGAAAGAGTTGTTCGTTTGAACTTGCCAACTAACAAAACTCTTATTATCTATGGCGACAAACCCGGAACGAACCTTCAGATCATTTCTTGCATCAAGGCACAGAAGTACCTTCGCAAAGAGTACTGTGCTTTCTTAGCTCATGTCGTAGACAAAAAGCAAGAAGTAAAAGATATCGCGAGCATTCCATATGTTTGCAACTTTCCCGATATCTTTCCCGATGATCTTCTAGGAGTACCTCCCGAATGACAAGTCGAATTCCGAATCGAATTAATCCCTAGATCTACCCCTGTAGCCAAATCCCCTTATCGTCTTGCACCTTCTGAAATGCAAGAATTATCCAGCCAACTTAACGAACTCCTTAGTAAAGGTTTCATAAGACCAAGCTTCTCACCATGGGGAGCACCGGTTTTGTTCGTAAAGAAGAAGGATGGATCATTCCGCATGTGCATAGACTACCGCGAGCAAAATAAACTTACCATTAAAAATCGATATCCTTTACCTCGCATTGACGATCTGTTCGACCAACTTCAAGGTGCGAACTACTTCTCGAAATAGACTTAAGATCCGGGTATCACCAGTTACGGATTTTGGAGGAAGACATTCCCAAGACCACGTTTAAAACTCGTTATGGTCATTACGAGTTTATAGTGATGCCATTCAGATTGACGAATGCACCTTCTGTGTTCATGGATCTAATGAACAGAGTGTGTCGTCCATTCCTGGACAAATTCGTCATAGTCTTCATCGACGACATCCTCATCTACTCAAGGAGCAAGGAGGAACATGGCCAACATCTTCGTTTAGTATTACAAACCCTTAGGACAGAAAAACTCTATGCGAAGTTTTCAAAGTGCGAATTTTGGATTAGGAAGGTTGAATTCCTAGGTCATGTGGTCAGTTCAGAAGGAATACACGTGGACCCTTCCAAAATCAAAGCAATTGAAAACTGGCCAACACCCAAAACACCTACATAAATCCGTCAATTCTTAGGTCTTGCTGGCTACTATCGCAGATTCATCCAAAATTTCTCCCGAATCGCTAAGCCTCTTACCACCCCGACGCAAAAGGGTGTAACCTATAACTGGGGAGAGAAGCAAGAAACCGCATTCCAAACGCTCAAACAAGCCTTGTGCAGTGCACCGATCTTGTCCCTACCCGAAGGGACAGAGGACTTTGTAGTGTACTGCGATGCTTCAAATCAAGGGCTTGGGTGTGTACTTATGCAAAGAGGAAAGGTTATTTCCTACGCCTCCAGACAACTTAAGACGCATGAAGTCAACTACACAACACACGACCTTGAGCTAGGAGCAGTGGTGTTTGCTCTGAAGATCTGGAGACATTACCTATATGGCACGAAATGAACAATATTCACGGACCATAAAAGTCTCCAGCACATCTTCAACCAGAAAGAGCTGAACATGAGACAACGACGATGGGTGGAGCTACTGAACGACTACGAATGTGAAATTCTTTATCACCCTGGTAACGCAAACGTAGTAGCTGACGCCCTTAGCAAAAAAGAATACTCGGGTCACCGAGTAAAGTCGTTGACCATGTCAATCTATTCACATCTGTCCACACAGATCAAAGAAGCTCAACTCGAAGCCTTGAAACCCGAAAATGTGGCAGGTGAAACTCTGAGAGGAATGGATAAGAACTTTGAAGTCAGGGATGATGGAGTCTATTATTTCATGAACCAGATCTGGACACCAAAGTTCGGTGGTTACATAGATGTGGTTATGAATGAAGCACACAAAACCCGATACTCCATTCATCCAGGTTCAGACAAGATGTATTTGGACCTTAAGAAACTATACTGGTAGCCTAACATGAAGGCCGAAATCGCTACCTTTGTGGGCAAGTGCCTTACTTGTGCCAAAGTCAAGGTAGAGTACCAGAAACCTTCAGGTTTATTACAACAACCTGAAATCCCTGAATGGAAGTGGGAGCGGATTACAATGGATTTCATAACCAAATTACCCAAGACTTCGGGTGGTTATGATACTATTTGGGTAATCGTCGACAGATTAACCAAATCCGCCCACTTCTTGCCAATAAAAGAAACCGACAAGATGGAGAAACTAACCCGAACTTACCTCAAGGATATTGTTAGACTGCATGGTGTACCAATATCTATTATTTCGGACCGAGATAGTAGATTCACCTCTCGTTTCTGGCAGTCTTTACAAAACTCTTTGGGAACCAGGCTGGACATGAGTACAGCCTACCATCCACAAACCGACGGACAACGTGAGAGGACGATTCAAACACTAGAAGACATGTTGCGAGCTTGCGTGATAGACTTTGGAAAGGCATGGGATATTCATTTACCTCTTGTTGAATTCTCTTATAACAATAGTTATCACACTAGCATAAAGGCTGCTCCATTCGAAGCCCTCTATGGCCGCAAGTGCAGATCCCTTCTGTGCTGGGCTGAAGTGGGTGACACGCAGCTAGCTAGAGGTCAAACTCCTGACAGTGCTCTCACTGGTCCGGAAATCATTCAAGAAACCACTGACAAAATCGTACAAATTCGGGAGCTACTTAAAGCTTCCAGAGATAGACAGAAAAGCTACGCTGACAAACGGAGAAAACCCTTAGAATTTCAGGTTGGTGACCGCGTCTTGTTAAAGGTCTCACCCTGGAAGGGCATGATACGCTTTGGAAAGCGTGACAAATTGAGTCCAAGGTACATAGGACCCTTCGAAATTCTTGCTAGAATTGGTCCTGTAGCTTACAAACTCCGACTACCCCAAGAACTAAATAACATTCATCCTACCTTCCACGTTTCGAACTTGAAAAAGTGTCTATCTGACGAGACTCTTGTGATCCCACTCAAGGAAATCTAGTTAAACGAGAGCCTCAACTTTGTGGAAGAACCCGTAGAGATTCTAGACAGGGAAGTTAAGAAAACCAAACAAAGCCGTATCCCGATAGTGAAGGTTCGCTGGAATGCAAAACGGGGAGCTGAATTCACTTGGGAGCGGGATGATCAAATGAAACAGAAATATCCACATCTTTTTCCCTAGTCTATCTGAAATACTAATTTCGGGACGAAATTCTCTCTAACGGGGGATAATGTAACAAATCGTTATTTCAAACCTATGTAATAGTATAGGTCAATGTGTATTTCTTTTTATAATAATAAAGAGAAAGTTTAGCATAATGTGCATATTTACATAATTGACCCTCAAAAATAAATTATTTAGCAATCTTGATTAGGATGAACCAAGTAATATAGATTGTAACAAGGTTTCCAAAAACATAAAGAACACTAAAATCGGAGTTATAACGAAGAAGTTATGACCAATCGAAAATCCGCGACAAAACCGGCAAAACACTATTCAGTGTAAAAACTGAATTTTCAATAAAAGGCTTTTTAGCCTTAACAATTTAAATGAAAGTTGTAGTTTATGTTAAACCGAGAACTTTCATAAAAAGAACGGAAAAATCTGACTTCGTATGAGGAAGTTATGATTTTTCTAAGTTTCAGTATAGCAGTGTATAGCTAAAAACTCAAAATTAAGATCGAGCGATTTTTAGCCGACACAACCTAAACGAGAATTGAAGGTCTCGTCGGCAGTAGTACAACGGTAAAAAGACAGACAAAAACGGACGTCGAATGAAGAAGTTATGAATTTTTAACGGATTCCCGTCCCGGTCTGTTTAAAATAATAATATTAAAAATAAAGTCAAAATTAGCCGACAAAGTCTAAACGAAAGTCGTAGAGTATGATTTTACCTACGCGTGCATATAAAAACGCCAAAAACGGAGCTCGTATGCGAAAGGTATGATTTTCGCAAGTTTTGGCACAAAAATAAAGAAAAATAGGAAAACCGGGCAATTTCGCATGTGACACGTCACTCTCGCACGTGGCAGCTGCTGAGTGGACCGAAGCATTGCGTGGCAACTTCTGATTCGACCAACTCCGTGGTCCAATCATCCTCGGAGAGCCTCGCATGAGACACACCGGGCATCGCCTCGCACGCCCCTCGGATGCACTCCTTCGCACGTATCAGTCTTCTATTGGACAGAAGTCCAGTCCAATCCGAGCCAGCCAGCAGCGAGCCTGCGGTCCGAAGAAGTCCCCTCCCTTCGCCACCTGTCCGATGCGTGACAGCCTCGCATAGCCTCGGATCCGAGGCTTCGGCCTATATAAGGCATGCGAGGGTTTCGAAATATTTTACACTTTTCACCCCTAAATTCATTCTCTTTCACATTTTCCACTTCCACAAACTCATATATAGCTCCTAAAGCCCCGGTATCAAGTCTCGAACCCTAAGCAGGCCTCGAAGCCCCGAGATTCCCGAGATGTAACCTCTCTCATGTCGAAACTCTGCCCAATTTGAGCCGGTTTCTCGACAAACAAACTCCTTTTCGTGAAACAAAACTCCGTCCAATTCACCCTCTATCAAGTGAGTACATACCCCTGTATTTTCTTAATTTCTACTGTTTTAAGGGGGGGAATACAAGCATAACACAAGAACTTTGTGTTATAAAAATCATGATAAAAAAACATTAAATCATTAAAAATACTCAAAACATAAACTCTTTATCGTCTTATATTTTTCCCCAAAATTCATATTTATATATATATATATATATATATATATATATATATATATATATATATATATATATATATATATATATATATATATAAAACTAAGATTTAAAAGGCTTAGGACTGATAACTCATTCTAGGTCCTTTTCCTGGTTTGGATGTGGACTTAAAGTACCAGTTATTTGTCCGAATGTCGTTTAAATTTTACTTATATATAAAATTGTATATGTATATAAATATAATAGTTATTTCATCAGTTTAACTACCCAGGCAATAGCCCTGAAAGGACTAATATATCTGGGACCTAGCTTGCCCCGCTTCCTGAACCGGATGATACCTTTCCAAGGTGACACCTTCATGAGCACCATGTCCCCAACCTGAAACTTCAAATCCGATCGGTGCCTATCATCATAAATCTTCTGCCAACTCTGCACAGTCTGTAATCTCCCACGCACATGTTGGATCATCTCGGTAGTCCGACCTTGCCCCAACAAATTGGGTACGACACTTCCTCTCGTAGAGCATCTCAAAAGGTGGTCGATTGATACTGGTGTGATAGTTGTTGTTGTAAGAAAACTCAGCCAATGGGAGATACATATCCTAATTACCGCCAAAATCCAGTACACATGACCGAAGCATCTCCTCCAAGGTCTGGATAGTCTGATCACTCTGACCATCTGTATGCAGATGAAAAGTTGTGTTAAAGTGAAGTTGCATACCCAACTCCTCATGAAATCTCTTCCAGAATCTGGAAGTGAATCAAACATTCCGATCAGAAACTACAGAGACTGGGACCTTATACCGCGCCACAACCTCCCGAATATAAACATCCACCAACTTCTCAGCAGAGATGCTCTCCTAAATAGGAATGAAATGTGCACTCTGTTGGATTAGTGTCTAACTCCATAACTATAATTGGTATGTACTTGACCCGAGAGTAGCTTGGTCCATTTGGGTTGCATGGCACTGGAACAATATGAAGGATGGATAATTGAGAAGAGGTTATTAATGGTTGATTAATATATTATAAGTTCTAATATATTAATATGAAATCATATTATTTAATTAGTATTGATCAAGAATTAATTTTGGAATTAATTTTGTGATCAAAAGGGACTAATTAAATATATGGGGATTGATTATGTAAATCATTCATTCTTATAATGTGGGCTTATGATCCAAAGTTCTTCATGTTGGGCTAAACCCATGTGGTGACCCATGGATACTCCATGGAGGTTTAAACCCATGGATCATGAGGGATATGGAAAGTCATTAGGGTTTACATGGTGTAAACCTAGTTTGCCACACTATATAAGAACCCCTCTAGCTCATGAAATTGGCACTTAAGTGAAAACACAAGAGGGCAAACAGATTTTATGAGTGCAAGTGACATCTTCTCAAATTCCTCCATTTGTTGGTGGTGTTGTGTGATTCCATTTGAGGTGCAACACTTGGGGCACTAAGTTCTTAAAGGTCCAAGGTCCCAACTACACTAAAAGGTATGTCATCTAACTTGTATTTCATGTTGTTTATACTCCATTGTATGCTAGTTAGGATGATGCTTTGGAATATTGAATGTATGCATGTATAATAGAGAAAACATAGATCCAAAGCATCTAGGGTTGCATGTACACCATAGGAGTGTTAGAATGCTCAAAACCCATCAGTGGTATCAGAGCCTAGGGTTGTTTTCAATTATACTTGACGCTACTTGTTGTTTAAGCTTGGAAAATCGATTTTCTGCTGTTCTGGACAGTAGACTCGCCGAGTCCCAACATAATTCTGACCAACTCACCGAGTTTGTTCTTGCACTCGACGAGTTGGTGCTCCTGAATGCAGATTTTCGCTGTTTTTGGATAGAATTGGACTAGGATCATTACCCTAAGCTATTTTTGAACTTATAAACCTATTTTTGATGTGGTAATCATCATGCTTATCCAATTTATAAGATAACTGTCAAAGTTTCATGTTTTGTATTAGTTTATATGATTATGCTAATTACATGAAATTTGTTTGATATGAATTATCTTGTTCATATGAGTTTAATCTAGATCATAGACATTTTTTGACATGGTTGTTATTTTATTTGATGATGTTTATGGCCTTTAATGTACTCCATAACTTGTCCTCAAGTTATGGAATGTGAAAAGTTTTCTTTTAAAGAGTTCATTAAACTCATAGGTTATGGTCTTGAAGAGTCTTTTTCCATAAATGTTTTTATGAACTCCATAACTTGTCCTCAAGTTATGGATTTTCAAGAGTCTTTTCATTAAAACCTATATTAAACTCATAAGTTATGAATTCCAAATTTTTTTTGAATAGTTCAAAACTTTCCATCAAGTTTTGGAATTTGTATATGTAAAAGTCTGACTTTTGAAACATTTAATTCCAAAACCTAGAATTTTAAAGTTTAAAATTCTACCCTTATACTATTATAATATTATAGGTTTAATATTTATATATATGTATAAGAACAAAGTCAGTCTTACTGTTAGTAGGCCTCATTCACGAAGTCGGTCTATAAGGGGGGTATAAGGTTACTGCCTATAAAATGACAATTTAATGGGTGTCCACTCTCACCCACCGCTTCCTTGACTGGTGGAGGGTCGTTAGCCGAACGGGTATGATAGGACTCTAATTCTCCCTTCATTAAAAGTATAATGATAAATATAAAGTAACTAAACACTTATAAATTCCCAAATCTTAGTTACTTAGGAAAATGTGAATATGGTGCTAACCCATGAAATTGCACTTTGCACCTTGTTAAGTCGTTAGTGGAGCGTGTGTGGTTAACCGACACACTAATCTGGACTGACAATGTGTGACAAAGGGTAGCTTAATGTTAATCATAGATCAATGGAGAGTGTGTAGTTAACCGGCACATTGATTAGGTGATTGTAACATTGGGTGTACCACGCTAATTTGTATGGTTATTCACACCTTGTTTGTGATCCTCGGCATCCCAGTCACAAACTTGAAGGGCACAATCGAGATTTAAACATGCCATTGAAAGTTTCAATGAATCTCAAAGGATCTAGGAATTTCAATTCACTTAAAACCTAAAATTCTTTTTCTTTTTTCGTGATGGAAATTGGTAAATCATCATTTACCTACCTTCAAATATTTTGCAATTGGATTACGGCATCCCTCTTCCAAATTGTAAAATATTGTGTTGGGTCCTAGCCTTAATATTTCATTTGGGTGTTATATTAAGGACTTAAATCAACTAACTTGAATTTCTCCCATTGTAGATGTCTAGTTCAGACAACTATGGTCTTCTCAAATCTTTTGGAACAAGCTTTCCTCTTGAAGATGATGTCCTGCGGTTGGATCGTGGACGTCATACTTCACTTCCTCCACCTCCTCCAATAATTCTCCCTAACCCACAAGTTCAAAGACTTGAAAAATTCAACGTCACTCAAGCCCTACTTGCAATGAAACATCAAGATGGAAGGCTTGTGTGTACTCATGTCTTGGAGATGAAGTCACATATTGACAGGCTGAGAGTATTGGGTGTCGTTTTCTCGAGGAAGTTGGCGGTTGACTGGGTTCTTCAATCACTTCCCGAGTCATATAGTGAGTTCATTAAGGACTACTATGTGACAGACCACGACATGACCCTTATTGATCTTACCTATTTGCTTGTTGCTACTAAATCAACAATGATTTGGCGCACTGGAAAAACAAATTTGATTGGAAGATCTACTCCTCAAACTTCCATGGACATTGACAATGAAAACATTGGAAGTCCAGAAAAGATTTCCCTTTCCAAGGGAAAGAGAAAGGCTAAGTCTGAGATTGTCCTGTGTACCATTCCTAAAGATTCTATATATTTCTTTTGCCAAGAGAAGGGGCATTGGTTGCGAAGCTGCCCTGACTACCTGAAAGATCTGAGAAAATGTAGAATCGAAAAGTTTGACTCTGCTTCAGGTAAGTCTACTGTATAACTCTATTAAGTTCCTAATTGTTGATTCTTAATACATGATGTGATAAGGTTTCATTTTGATGTTTTGTAGGATCATGCAAAGGGAAGGAAGCTTAAAGGAAAAGTATGCTGAATCTGATCGCGAAGATGGATTTCAATCGCATGGTTTGAAGATCGGATTTTGAGCTGCTGCTTAGTAGTTATGATAGATTGCTAGGAAATATGTAATAACATAGTTTTCATTTGTAATTGCATTGTAAGGAAAGTTTCTTCCGCATTTTATAAATAAATAATTTTTTTATTTTTATTATATCTCCTTGCAATGGCATTTGTGAAAATTGATGTTTGTATGTTTCTATGTTAGCAATATGAATTTGATTCTTTCGTTTGTGGTAGTGTCAAGTATTTGCCAAATAAGGAAAGATTCTCATCACCCAAGTTTCAATTAGACAGAAACTTGGAATCATGCAAGTTGTATTGTATGATGAATGAGAATTTTCATCTTTGGTAAATTAAGACTAATTCCTAGTTCACATGTATATGTGAGTCAAGTGAAGGACTAGGGGATCGGGTACACTGGGTGTACGCTGGTCAAGATCCACCACAAAGATCAATAATACTATTCGTCATGATTTACCAAAGTTTAGTAAACATGGTTATGCTTACAAGTTTAAGTATAATTTTGAAACATTGGAAAAAGGTTCAATGTATGTCAGAACGAATGAGAAAAATCAAATTAGGCAGAAAGATAAAAGTTTCTCCAATCAGAAAAGATGGGAGAGTACTTTAGTATCATGTTTTATGGAAAAACCATATCACAATTGATCCTTTAAAGACATCTTAGTGCATTTGTATGGCTAAGAAGAGGAATCGTGAATTGTTGAAATAGTTTAAATCAAGAAGATTATTCATACTTCGTTCCCAAAAATAAGTCTTAGAGTCATACTCCAAGATTATAACCTTCAGTGACATGATCTTAAGAAAGGTTTAGCACACTTATCAAATGTAGAGTAAAAGTTTTCTACTCTTGTACATTTGAAATTGGTAAGTTGTGATGTTTTGGATAAAACAAAGACCGAATAAGGCCAATTGTGTGAAGTGTTTGTCTTGATAAGAATCCACACTAACTCTTGAATATTTGTTTTGTCAAGGACTGATTCATGACAAGAGAATCTTGTATGTCAAGATGTCAGTGGGAGTCTTTAAGATCTTGACAAGTGTAACGCCCAATTCCCGGTACGTGTTTTAAATTTAAAGATTTTATGCATAGGGAATCAGCGAGTTGGAGGCCCAACTCGTCGAGTAGACGAGACTATGGATGCGGGTTTTAAGTAACCTACTCGACGAGTCGGGAGCCCGACTCGGCTAGTAGGACTGTCTGGATGAAACCCTAATATTTAGGGTTTGCACCCTATTTAAACACCTTAAGTGGTTCCCTTTACAGCCTTCAACACCCTGAGACCATCCCCACGAAAACCTAACCATTTTTGAGTGATTTTGACCTCTTTGTGCCGTTTTGTGCAAGTTAGAAGGTTGAAGAGAAGAAGAAGGAGCTTGGGATTTTAGAAAGAGCAAGGAGATCCAGAGGTTTTGCTTCATTCCCTGTTTATTGGAGGTAAAAAGTACAGACCTTGCTTCTCCTTTCATTAGATACTCTTTTGGAGTAACTTAGGGTTTTTGGAAGCCATTTTGGAGCCATTCTTGGATGCAACCACGATTCTGGGATAAGAACTTCAGATCTGAAACCATTGAGGGTTCCTATAGCATAAAGGTGCCAACTTTATGGCCATGGGAGACCCATGCATCATATAAACCCCTTTATATGGATTTTTGAGCCAAAAACCCCATGCATGGACATCAAGCTCGTAGCTTTACGTATAAAATGGACCCTAGGAGGTCAGATCTATGATTTGGATGCATTAAGACCCACTGAAATCGTCTGTAAAATTTTAGACAAAGAGGGACTCGACGAGCCGTTCATGGGACTCGGCGAGTCGGGTCGCAGTTTCCCCCAAACGTCTTCTGGAAATGGTCTTTGGTTGAGTTGAAGGAAAACTCACCCTGTTGGAGTTTTTATGGACTTGAAGATCAAAGGACTCGACGAGTGCAAGGAGGAACTCGGCGAGTTCAAGTCAATGTCCAAACCACATGAAGACGGACTCGACGAGTTCAAGGTGTAAGGGTTGTATTATGTACTCTTCGAATGTCTTGTAATGTATTTTACTAAGGCGCTTTTATTCGAAGCGTTAGTGTCTATGCCTTAGTATATTTTTGTACGCTTTCTGTTCCCTATAAATAGGGATATTTACTAGAGTTAGACAAGTGTTTTTACAGACCTGTCTTTATTCTCTGTAAACATTCGAAAGCGTAATAGAGCTGAAACAAGATCATATTTACATCTGGTGTTCAATCTCGCATTCTTAATTGATTTCATACTCTGATTTGTTTTATACTTGATTCTTTGATTCATCACAAGGAGAGCTCGGCGAGCATACAGATGAAGATGAACTCGACGAGTTCAAGGATGAACTCGGCGAGTCAGTTGAAGAAGGTCCCGATGTTTGTTGAAGGCGAACTCGTCGAACTCTTGCTAGACTCGACGAGTAGGGACGAGGTTGTAGCACTTCGTGGATGTGGGAAATCGACGAGTTGGTGGACCAACTCGGCGAGTCTAGTCAACCAGATGTTGACTTTGACCAGGGTTTTAACCTTGACTTTCACTTGGACTTGAGTTGACCCTTGTAAGGGTTATGAGTAAGAAATGGTAATTTAAGAAGGTTGTTGTGTAGGGATTGAGGAGTTGAGAAGAGTTGATTTCCATACTGAGGACAGTGCAGACACTACACAACATCGAGGTGAGTTACCTTCCAGTAGTAGTGGGTCTACGGCCACAATGTCGACCCACTGGTAGGAGTTGGTAGATAGATGATTGTCTTTGTGATAATTATCTAGGTTGCTACTACCGATATGTGTTACATGTTAGCATGATATGATAATTATATGCTATGTTATTATGGGGTAGTGGTAGGGGTGAAATAGTCCCCAGATTATCGGTTGAAAGATACCGAAGGGGAGGTTAGTTCCTGGCTACGAGTTGAAAGATACCGAATGGGAGGTTAGTTCCCGGTTACCGGTTGAAAGATACCGAATGGGAGGTTAGTTCCTGGTTACCGGTTGAAAGATATCGAAGGGAGGTTAGTTCCTGGCTACCGGTTGAAAGATACCGAATGGGGGGGGGGGGGTTGCTCCCAGTTATGCTAGGCAGTTACCGGTTGAAAGATACCGAAGAACAGGCATTAGGTGGTATGTGGTATGATGGGGGAACTCACTAAGCTTTGTGCTTACAGTTTTCAGTTTTGGTTGCAAGTACTTGTTCGTCGAAGGGGAAGGAGCTGGCGCGGTAGCACCGCATCGCACACACATGATTTCCGCATTTTGAAATCCATGGGATTTGTACTCTGACATTATTACTACTTTTTGTTATGATTTTTGAGACGTGTGATGACTTGAAATGATGATGATGTTGTTTTTCAGTAAATGGTTTTATAAGTGTTATATTTAAAAACGAAAATTTTTGGTCTTGAAAATTGGGATGTTACAAGTTGGTATCAGAGCCCTGGTTTGAGGGATTCGGACACACCTTCGGGGATGTCCGAACTCAGATCGAGGGTATGAAATATTTTTACCAGAAATAGTTTTTCTAAAACTTAAAATAAAAGTTTTCGAGAAAGAACAAGGTGTGTGATGCGAGCGACCGACCGAGCTCAAGTAAGTTTTCCCCAAGATACCCATACATTTTATGATGTTATTGTTGGATAAGGTGTCCAAGTCCATAACTATTTCTGGTATGTACTTGACCTGGTTGGCATGGTCCATTTGGGTTGCATGGCATCATGACACTTGGATAGACAAAATGAGAAAAGGACACTTATGGTTTATTAATATATTATACGTTCTAATATATTAATAATATTATTTAATTAGTATTGATCAAGAATTAATTTGGAATTAATTTTGTGATAAAAAAGAGAATAATTAAATATATGGGGTTGATTGTGTAAATCATCCATTCTTACATAGTGGGCTAATGATTCATGGTTTATTGAATTGGGCTAAAACGCATAGGGTGCTCCATGGATGGTCCATGGAGGTTAAAACCCATGGATCATGGAGGAAATGAAAAGCCATGTCAATTAGGGTTTACATGGTGTAACCCTACTTGTGACACAACTATAAAAGGACCCCATGGGCTACCAAAATCGGCACTAAGTATAGAACAAGAGGGCTATCCGATTTTGAGTGTTTGTGTACTTCTCTCAAAGTTATTCCAAGAGTTGTGGTGTTGTGTGAAACACTTGAGGCATCACATTTGGGGTGCTAGGCTCACAAAGTTCTCAAGGAATCCAAGCAACAAGAAAGGTATGTTCTTCTACTTTATTTTATGTTTCAAGTTCCCCATGTCATGCGAGTTAGGTTAAGAACCTTGGAAAAATCAAATTTGCATGTATCTTAGTAAAACATAGATCCAAGGTTTCTAGGGTTGCATGTACACCTTAGGAGTGTTAGAATGCTCAAAACCCTTCAGTGGTATCAGAGCATAGGCTTGTTTTCTTGATACTTGATGCAAATTGTTGAAGAAACTCAAAAATTCTGCATTCTGCTGAGTGAACTCGCTGAGTCCATGGGGGGACTCGACGAGTCCATGTATATATTCATCCTACTCGTCGAGTAGGTTCTTGCACTCGACGAGTAGGAGGCCCTGAGTGCAGTTTTTCGAGTTTTGCTGCTGGAAATGGACTAGAATCATTACCCTAAACTGTTTTGGACTTATAAAACCTGTTTTTGATGTGGTAATGATTATGCTAATCCATTTACAATGGTCATTATCAAAATTTCAAGTTTTATATGTGTTTATATGATTCTTGAAAATATTGATATGAATGTTCATACACTTATGAGTTTAGTAGATCATAGAAATTAATTGCAAAATTTTTTGTTTGTTTAATTCTTGATCTAAATGTTTTAATGGAATCCATAATTTGTTCTCAAGTTATGGATTACCAAAATTCTTTCTTTTAAAGTCCATTAAAGAACCCATAGGTGACATAAAATGAAGAGTCTTCATTTTAATAAACCATTAACTCATAAGTTATGAAGTTGCAAAGTTTTGAATAGTTACAAAACTTGCCCTCAAGTTTTGGAACATGTAAAGTCACTTTAGAAAACTTTAGTTCCAACCCCTAGAATTTTAAAAGTTAAAATTCAACCCTTATACTTTATAATATTATAAGTTAATAATATATATATATATATATATATATATATATATATATATATATATATATATATATATATATAGGCTTAGGTTATTCTATTCAAAGTAATTATTGTGTTATTGTATGCATAAATGTGGTCCAATCATTTTACTTATTTTAAGAAAGTGATTAATACATATTATTTAATTAAATATAATTGAAAAATACCATCTAATTTAACTAGAAGGGTATTTTAGTCAGTTAACATATATTTAATAAAGGAAATTTGCATATTTTAAGGGATCAAAGATTCTATTAATTTTAACAATCCGATTTTACAAATTATAAGGTTTTTATTTCAGACATTCTGACAGAATATGTTTGAGTATGTTCAAAAATAACAAAATTTCTTGTAGAATAACAAAATTATCGAACCATCAATTGAAGAATTAAAACAAAAATTACATTAATTCTTATAGAATACATGTAACAATTGCTAAGAATTACATTTATTTTTAAAGAATCAAACTAAAAAAAATTCAAATCTGGAAAAAAAAACATCAAAAATCTAACAAAAACACTAATACATTCTAAAAGAATAATGTTGCTAAGAGGCGTCGTTCAAATTTCGTGGTCCGTTCTTCAAGCATCAGCTTCTATAGAAACAAATACAATGAATAAATTAGTGAGAAAATATTCATACTCCATTCCAACATAATTGGAATTCGTGATTCCATTCTGATAGAATTGGAATTCATTACCAATAATTATATTCATTCGGGGGATTCTAACATAATATGTTCATGATTATCATAAAAAACATTCTTTTCTGATAGAATGCTATAAACGAAGAAATACCATTCAGTTGAAGCATTTTAGCGAGCACTTGGTGTGCATGAAAACAACTTTCAATTCAGTTGAAGCATTCATCTGTCAAATAAGCAACCAAAACAACCATTTATGTTAAATCTCGTTCCCCTCTTTATCTAAATAATTCCTCTTTATACTTCCATTTATGTTAATTATACAAAAGAAAAATAAATTAATTCCTTGTTTTTTGACATCTAAACCACAAAATTACAAAACACATCAATATATGTCCAATTATAAACACATAAAACATTAAAATGGGCACTTGAATAAACTTATATAATGCATAAAAATCCAGTATTTTGGGATGCTATCTTTCGCTATGAAGTACCCAGAAAACAGAAAGAAACATCCCATCAATCCAGAAATCACAGACGTACCCATGATGAAATTTGGCACCAGTGCACTATAACAAGCTGTTAACGAATTCGACATCAAGATTACCATCCATACGATCAATGCAAAGTAGAAGAAACTGTTGATTTCAGTGCGTAATCCGACTAGCCAGTAGACTGGGATTGTGTAAAGAATACCGATCATTAGAAGAAACGGAAGGAAGATGAGAGTGTTTTGAGATTACATACGATGAAACTCTATATGCTCCTCTTGATGTTTCCCTCATCAAGATTCGTCGTTCTTGTAAGAAAATCGGTAATCCTTCTGTCGATGAAGAGAGGAGGAATGTAAGACTGAATGCGAAGAACCCTAATCGAGCTTGTAACGCGAGTTTCCCTTTATTCGTTGACATATTTATGAAGATGGTTCCAAGGATTTAAACTGGAGAGATACCATGATTATAGGGATTATTTTTGGAAGTTATTAAACAAATGACTAAATTACCCTTATTTATTTATTTAATTATTTAATTTTTTATTTAATTTTGATTGACCCATATTTGTGCATACAATAACAAAGTAATTAGTTTAAACACCTGAACCTAGCTCTCTCTCTCTCTCTCTCTCTCTCTCTCTCTCTATATATATATATATATATATATATATATATATATATATATATATATATATGTATAAGAACAAGTTGTTTTACCGTAGTAGGCCTCATTCACGAAGCCTGTCTATAAGGGGGTATAAGGTTGTTGCCTATAAAATGGCAGCTTAATGAGTGTCCACTCTCACCCACCGCTTCCTTGACTAGTGGAGGGTTGTTAGCCGAACGGGTAGGACAATGACTTTAAATTCTCATTAAAAAGTATAATGATTATAACAAAGTAACTAAATGTTTTATAAATTCCCAATCTTAGTTACTTTAGGAAATTGTGAATTTGGTGCTAACCCATGAAATTACACTTTGCACCTTGCTTAAGTGTTAGTGGGGCGTGTGTGGTTAACCGACACACTAACTTGGATTTAACAAGGTTGGCAAAGGGTGGCTTAAGGTTTATCATAGATCGGTGGAGCGCGTGTGGTTAACCGGCACATCGATTAGGTGATAAACATTTAGAGTACCAAGTAATTTGCATGGTTATTCACACCTTGTTTTGTGATCCTCGGTATCCCAGTCACAAAACTTGAAGGGCACAATAGAGATTGAAACATGCCATTGAAAAATTCAATGAATCTCAAAAGAATTTAGGAGTTTCAAAAACCAACTAAAACCTAATAATTCATTTCGTTTTTTCATGGTGGAAATTGTTGAATCGTCATTCACCTACCTTCAAATATTTTATAGCTTGGATTACGACATCCCTCTTCTAAGTTATAAAATATTGTGTTGGGTCCTAGCCTTAATATTACATTTGGGTGTCTTATTAAGGACTATCTTTATATCTAATCTAAACTTGTCTTTCTTCCTTTTCAGATGTCTTCCAACAATGCTGCTTCTGGCTTAAACCCTACCGACTCCTTCTCTCTCATGAACCTTTGTGGGAGAGTCATCTTTGATGGGACTAATTTCAATGATTGGATTAGGAACATAAGGATGGTCACTCGCAATGAGGACAAGGAATATGTACTCGACAAGGAGCTGAAGGATCTTGATGAGTCTACTGCTACTCCCGAGGAGATCGCTGACTTTATGGCACATGAGAGAGATGCTACCAAAGTGGCATGTACCATGTTGGCTACGATGACAGCCGAGCTCGAAAAGTCCTATGAGGACTTTTATCCTTTTGAGATGCATCAGGATCTGATGGATAGATACCATCAGAGTGCTCGTCAAGAGCGATATGAAATAATATCGTCCATGATAACAACCCGAATGAAAGAAAATGCAAAGGTTTGTGGACCATCTGCTGAAGTTGAATGTGAACTTCCCCGAGGAGTTGGCTATTAATATCATGTCGCACTCCTTACCTTCTTGTTATGATCAGTTCCGAATGACCTATCATAGGAACAAGGAGGAGGTCACACTCAGCAAACTTCAAGGACTTCTGAAGACCGCCGAAAGTGGTCTTAAAGGTAAATCGGTTGTTACTACTTCTACTCCTACCATCGCCCCTGTTCTGGCTATCGGGCAAGGTAAAGGGAAGACGAGGAAGAGCCCTTTGAAGGGTACCAAGGGAAAGTCTCTTGATGGCTCCTCTTCAAGTAGAACCAAAAGTGGTTCTGTCACTCCTTCTGCCAACCCTAAAGAGGGTGAATGCTTCTATTGCCATGAAAAGGTGCACTGGAGAAAAACTGCCCAAAGTACTTGCAAGATGTTAAGGATGGGAAAGTGAAACCAACCGTGCAGGTATTTACACTATATTGTCTAATAACTCACCATATTCTAATTCTTGGGTCCTTGATACAGGTTGTGGTATTCACATATGTTCTGATTTGTAGGGACTAAGAAGAAGTGAGAATGTGGAGCATGGGAAGATAAACTTGATCATGGGGAATAGGAAAGTTACACCTGTCACCAAGATTGGAGTTTATTCTTTGTTGCTAAGTAGTGGGTTAGTATTAGATTTGAATAAATGTTGTTACTCGTCTAAAATGGCGAGAAATATTATTTCCTTTCATGGTTTGTACAAACAAGGATTTACTTTTCCATTTGATAATGAATGCGGTGGTATTAATGCTTTCTTTAATAATGTTCTTTATTTTAAAACATTACCTTGTGATGGTGTATATGAAACTGTGTCTATTGTTGATAACCTAGGAAATAATGTGTTGTGTATCGATTCTTCCACTAACTTGGATAAAGCATCATTATGGCATTGTAGTCTTGGACATGTGAGCAAGAAATGCATAGGCCAACTCCAAAAGGATGGATTCTTGGAGTCATTTGACCTAAAGCCGGATGATAGTTGTGATCTTGTTTACTTGGAAAAAATGACAAAGTCCCCCCTTCACTGGTACTTGTTCTAGGGGTGAAGGTTTGTTGGATCTTGTACACACAGATGTGTGTGGATCCTTCAGAACCGCCACAAGGAATGCTAACCGCTTCTATGTGACTTTTACTGATGATTTAGTAGATATGGATATGTCTACTTAATCAAGCATAAGTCAGAAACCTTTGAAAAGTTCAAGGAGTTTAAACAGGAAGCGGAGAATCAGTTGGGCAGGAACATTAAGATGCTTCGATCCGATCAAGGTGGTGAGTATCTTAGTATAGAGTTCCTTGACTATCTTAAGGAATGTGTGATTGTCTCACAATTGACACCTCCCAGGACACCACAGTTGAATGGTGTGGCTGAGAGGCGTAATCGAACTTGTTGGATACGGTTCGTTCCATGATGAGTCGAGCTTCGCTATCAATCTCATTTTGGGGGTATGCCTTAGAGACTGCCGCCCATATTCTTAATCTAGTCCCTACAAAGAAGGTTGCCAAAACACCTCATGAGATGTGGACTGGAAAAGTTCCCAATCTAGACCACATCAAGATTTGGGGTAACGAGGCTTTCGTGAGGCTCGATACTCACGAAAAGCTCGAACCTCGAAGTGAGAGGTGTATTTTCATCGGCTACCCACATAAATCCTTCTGTTACCTCTTCTACAAACCCAGTGATAATGTGGTCTTTGTAGCAAGGAGAGGAGTCTTGAGAGAGAGAGAGAGAGAGAGAGAGAGAAAGAGAGAGAGAGAGAGAGAGAGAGAGAGAGAGAGAGAGAGAGAGAGAGAGAGAGAGAGAGAGAGAGAGAGAGAGAGAGAGAGAGAGAGAGAGAGAGAGAGAGAGAGAGAGAGAGAGAGAGAGAGAGAGAGAGAGAGAGAGAGAGCGAGAGAGAGAGAGAGAGAGTTCAAAAGCCAAGGAAACAGTGGGAGGCAAATTGACCTTGAAGAAATTCAAGAGTCAAGTGGTGAAGGAACCTCAAATCCTAGCAATCAACCTGAGGAGGAAACTCCTGTTGATCCAACTGACGAGTCTGTACCTCTAAGGCGTTCCACGAGAGTTAGGAATGCACCTGAGCATTACTATGGTTTCCATATTACTGCGGAAGGTGATACACTTATCAGTGATAGTACACTTGTAAGTTTGGATGAACCTAACAGCTACACGGAAGCCATGGCAGGCCCCGAGTCTGCTAAATGGAAAGAGGCTATGGACAGCAAGATACAGTCCATGTATGACAATCAAGTTTGGAACTTGGTTGACAATGTACCAGGTCGTAAGACAGTCGGGTGCAAATGGATCTTCAAGAAGAAGACCGACATGGATGGGAATGTAAACACTTATAAGGCGCGACTGGTTGCAAAGGGATTTTCTCAAATTCCGGGAGTTGACTATGATGAGACCTTTTCACCAGTAGTGAAGATTAAGTCTATTAGTGTTATGCTAGCCATTACTGCATTTCATGACTATGAAATATGGAAAATGGATGTCAAAACCGCTTTCCTTAATGGAAAGTTGGTTGAGGATATTTACATGAGTCAGCCAGAGGGTTTTGTCAATACAAAGTACCCTAATAGAGTGTGTAAGCTTGGGAAATCCATCTATGTATTAAAGCAAGCACCTCGCAGATGGAATCTTTGTTTCGATGAGAAAGTCAAAGAGTTTGGCTTTTCGAGGAGCGAAGATGAGTCATGTGTATATGTCAAGGCTAGTGGGAGTATAGTTAGATTTTTGGTACTGTATGTGGATGACATACTACTCATAGGAAATGACATCCCAACTCTGCAGGAAGTAAAGTCCTGGCTTGGGAAGTGTTTCGCTATGAAGGACCTTGGAGAAGCTGCCTATATCCTAGGGATAAGGATTTTGAGAGACAAGAGTAAGAGAGTAATTGGAATTAGTCAAAGTACCTACTTGGATAAGGTGTTGAATAGGTTCAGCATGCTGGATTCCAAGAAAGGTGAGTTATCGATCCAGAGTAACGCCAGACTGAGTAAGACTCAGAGCCCGAGTACAGAGGCTGCGATAGCTGAGATGAGTCGAGTACCGTATGCTTCTGATGTAGGCTCGATCATGTATGCTATGACTTGTACTCGTCCTGATGTGGCCTTTGCTTTGAGCATGGTCAGCAGATATCAGGGGAACCATAGCGTGACTCACTGGACTGCGGTAAAGAACATTCTCAAGTACCTGCGGAGGACTAAGGACTGGGTCCTTGCCCTCGGTGGGAGTGATGACTTAAGAGTATTAGGGTATAGTGTGTTGGATTAGATGTTTAAGCCCATAACTATTATTGGTATGTACTTGACCCGAGAGTAGCATGGTCCATTTGGGTTGCATATCATCAGGACAATTTGTTAGGATGGACTCTTGAGAGAAGGTTATATATGATTTATTAATATATTATAAGTACTAATATATTAATATGAAATCATATGGTTTTAATTAGTATTGATCAAGAATTAATTTAGAATTGATTTAGTGATAAAAAAGAGACTAATTAAATCTATGGAGACTAATTATGTTAATTAGTTATATTTATGTGTGTTGGGCTTATGATCCATGTTGGACCAAGTTTATGTATGGATACATAAAGAGTTGGCCCACATGAACCATGGATCATAAGACCCATGAGCATGGATTTGGGTTATATCCATGACCCTAGAAATCCCACATATAAATACATACTTCATTGCCCAAAATCAACACTTGTGTATTCTTGGAGTTCATGGTGGTTTTTGGTGCATGGAGATTCTCTCTCAAGTTCCTGCTTTGTCCATGATGTGTCGTGATTCCACTTGAGGCTTCCACACTATTGGAGCTAAGCTCTTAAGGCTAGATACATCAAGACTTCAATCTCCACCATAAGGTATGTTATCTTAACTAGATTCTTGTGTGGTATATGATAATTGTATGCTAGTTATAGGTATAATACCTTGGAAACTCCATTGCATGTATAATTAGTGAAAACATAGATCCAAGGTATTTAGGGTTGCATGAACACCTTAGGAGTGTTAGAATGCTCAAAACCCATTAGTGGTATCAGAGCCTAGGCTTGTTTTCAAGTTATACATGATGAAATAGCTTAAAAATCGAAAATTCTGGCTTCCTGGGTACTGGACTCGCCAAGTCCACTGATGGACTCGCCGAGTCCATGAAGAAATTCATCCTACTCGTCGAGTAGGTTCGTACACTCGATGAGTAGAAGCCCCTGACAGCATATTTTCGACTTTTAAGGATGGAATTGGTCTAGAATCATTACCTTAAACTGTTTTGGACTTATAAAACCTGTTTTTGATGTGGTAATGATTATGGTAAACCAATTTCAAGGTCATTATCAAAGTTTCAAGTTTTATATATGTTTATATGATTCTTGAAAATTGTTGATGTGGATTGTTCATGCTTATGAGTTTTGGTAGATCATAGGAATTATATGCAAATTGTTTGTTAGTGTAATTCTTGATCTTAATGAAATTGTATGGACTCCATAACTTGTCCTCAAGTTATGGATTACCTAAAGTTTTTTGTGTCACCTTGTTTTATGAGTTAATTTAGATTAATGAAAAAATTATGTGTTAGTTGTTTTCAATCAAAATTGATCTAAGAGTAGTTCATAAAATGTGTTTTTGTAACTTGTCCTTAAGTTATATGAAAAGTCACATTTATGAATCTTAAAACTCATAAAAGTGTCATAGGTTACAAAATGAAGAGTCTTTTTCTCATAAATAGTTTTATGGACTTCATAACTTGTCCTCAAGTTATGGATGTTCAAGAGTCTCTTCATTAAAGTTTTTAAAACTTTAATTAAACTCATAAGTTATGAAAAAGTTTGAAACGTTTCAATTCTTGCCCTCAAGTTTTGGAATTTGCAAAGTTACCTCCCCATGTATACTTTAATTCCAAATTAAACCTTAGAATTTTAAAAGTTTAAAATTAAACCTTATACTATTATAATATTAAAAGTTAATGGTTATATATATATATATATATATATATATATATATATATATATATATATATATATATATATATATATATATATATATATATATATATATATATATATATATATATATATATATGTATAAGATAAACTCAATCTTACCGTTAGTAGGCCTCATTCACGAAGCCGGTCTCTAAGGGGGGTATAAGGTTACTGCCTATAAAATGGAATTTTAATGGGTGTCCACTCTCACCCACCGCTTCCTTGACTTGTGGAGGGTCATTAGCCGAATGGGTAGGATAGGACTCTAGTTCTCCTTTCATTAAAAGTATAATGATAAATCCTAAGTAACTAAACACTTATAAATTCCCAATCTTAGTTACTTAGGAAAATGTGAATTTGGTGCTAACCCATGAAATTACACTTTACACCCTTGTTAAGTCATTAGTGGAGCGTGTGTGGTTAACCGACACACTAACATGGGACTGACAATGTGTGGCAAAGGGTGACTTAAGTTTTATCATAGATCGGTGGAGCGCGTGTGGTTAACCGGCACATCGATTGGGTGATAAAATTAAGGGTACCAAGTCAATTTGCATGGTTATTCACACCTTGTTTGTGATCCTCGGCATCCCAGTCACAAACTTGAGAGGGCACAATCAAGCTTTAAACATGCCATTGAAAGTTCAATGAATATCAAAAGATCTAGGAGTTTCAATCCAATTAAAACTTAATAATTTATTTTGTTTTTCATGGTGGAAATTGGTAAATCGTCATTTACCTACCTTCAAATATTTTGTAGCTTGGATTACGACATCCCTCTTCCAAGTTATAAAATAGTTTGTTGGGTCCTAGCCTTAATATTTCATATTGGGTGTTATGTTAAGGACGTAAATCAACTGAAACTTGAATTTCTCCCTCATAGATGTCTAAGTTCAGACAACTATGGTCTTCCTCATCCTTTTGGATAGAGCTTCACTTCCTCCACCTCCTCCAATAATTCTCCCTGACCCACAAGTTTAAGGTCACTGAATCCCTATTTGGCAAGCAAAGTCTATATGTGCTTACATCTTGAAGATTAAGTCACACATTGTCACACCCCCAAACCAGACGGCGGAAACGTCCGGGGGTGGAGGACTTCATTTATAGTATCACAACACATGCATTATAGTAATCAAAGTACAAACAACCACTGTATTTAAAAGTATAAGTATTTACATGTGTTTCATCATAGTATACTGAAACCAAATAGTTGTACAAAAGAAGAAGACAAGACATAAATAACTCCATCTTCTTAAAAGCTCAGGGTGTACCTGTCTACTGGTTCCCTGAGAATACAAGTAATTTGAAAAGAGAGTATCAACATAAAGTTGAGTGAGTGCATAAGTATTTATGTTTGAAAGAATGTTTTCTGTAAACTGTTCCAGAAAATTCTATATTTTCTGCTGTATATGAAAAGTAGTTTTTGATACATAAAACTGTTCTATTTGTAAACGAATGTTCTGTATTTGTAATCCTTTTGTAAACTTGTATCTGAGTGTATGCCTGGTTTCATCAACTATTATTGTAAACTGTGATGTAATATTGTAAATTGTATCTTGTAAACTAGTACTTTGAAAATGTACTTAAGTTTAGTTAATTATACACTAACGTATTGTTAATATCTTTATATGAGTTATTATAACCATACTGACTAGATGGCCTGACCCAACGCTATGAGTGCGCTGAACACATGTTGATAACAATTTGTCACTCACAGGCGTGTATGCCTGACTGTAGTTGGCAATCCGAGTGTGGGGTTGTCAATCCCAATATAGATCTATACACACATTGTTTCGATCCCCGGCTGGAGATTCTGGTTATAATGTCAGTACTTTACTGTATTGTTTAAATGAATTAAAGAACCTGTACTACTTGACTCATAAAAGCATATAAACGTTACATGTATAATAGTTATGAAAACCAAATCATTCTGAAGTATATGATTGATAGTATGTTCTTGAACTAGTACTCTTAACATGTATCTGAAAGAATGTATACACTTGAATAGTTTTGAATTAAACCTTTGTTTTTGTAAAACAATGTACTCTAGTATACTTGAATCGTGAATTCAATATTTTGTGAACCATAAATTATACATATTATATTTTATACGTAATTTATGATTTGATAACGAGTATTTATGAATGTAACCCTTTGCTCAACATGTTACAAAGGATAATTGAAACTAAATGAACAAACTTTTATACATAGATACATATACAAATATATATAAGTAAAATTTAAATGACTCTCGGACAAACAACTGATACTTGTAATCCCACATCCAAACAAGCAAAAGGAACCAAAGTGGGTTATTAGTCCTAAATCTTTTAAATCTTATATATATATATATATATATATATATATATATATATATATATATATATATATATATATATATATATATATATATATATATATATATAGTATGATTTTTGGGGAAAAATGTAAGTTTATAAAAACATTTAAAAGAAGTTTGATATTTTGAAATAGATTTTGGTGACTTGATGTCGTTTTGAAACAAACACTGAAAACCATTTGATTTGATGATAAGATATTTGAAATCACTTGTAATGAAGTGTTAAACCACATAGGATTGTATATAAGGGTTGTAAGGCCACACATTGGTGTTTACGACCAACATGGTAAGTCTCACATGAGTTTACGGCCTAGGGTTTACGGCCCTATGAGTTTACGGCCATAAACTCATAATGTTTTGTGCCAAATGGTGTTTTGAAGTCCTAAAATCAATCAAGGAAGTGTTCTAGACTCAAATCCAAGCCTTAGGAAGAGTTTATGGCCCAATTGCACCTCTAACTAGGGTTTACGACCAAGGGAGATGCTCTTGGCCGTAAACTCCTTTTGTTATTGCGAAATGGATGTTTTCAAGGTGCTAAACAAGTGTTTCAATTAGATAACAAGTATAGGGAAGTGATACTTACGATATGGAAGCTAAAAGGGTTGATTTCGGACCAAAACACTAGTGTGTGTTCTTGGTGTTCTTGAAGATTAAACCCAAGAGATGAAGTTAATTGATGAATTCAATGGGTGATGCTAGTTAAGGTGATGTAGCAACTAATCAAGGGATGGAACACTTACAATTTTTGAAGATTTAAGTGAAGAACTTGATGATAGTTGAGAGCAAAACTCGAGTTCTTGAGTAAGGAATGGTAAAAATGTTGAAAAATGGCCAAGTATCATACATATAGCCAAGAGTTTACGACCATCATGAGTTTACGGCCATAAACTCATGTGCCTTGGACGTAAACTCCTCATGAAGGGGTTTATGGCTTGTTTGTTGGTTTTGAACTTCAGCTGATACTTCCTAACACTTATTCCTTTGATGTCCTAGGATTAGAACCCTCAAACAGACTCTAAACAGTGCTAAAAGGTAGCAGAAACAAGTCTGACTTTGATTGAATTGAATGGTTGTACAAGATAGAAATTTCGGGTTGTCACACATATTGGCAAGCCGAGAGAGTTGGGTGTCAAAGTCTTAAGGAAGTTGACTGTTAACTGGGTTATTCAATCACTTCCCAAGTCATATAGTGAGTTCTTTAAGGACTGCTATGTGACAGACCATGACATGACCCTTAATATCTTACATATGTGCTCGATGCTACTGAATCAACAATGATTTGGAGCAATGGTAAAGCAAATTTGATTGGAAGATCTACTTCCCATGCTTCCATGGACATTGGTAATGGTAACATTGAAAGTCCAGAAAAAATTTCTCTTCCCAATGGAAAGGGATCGGCCATGGTCAAGTCGTTTGACTCAATGGTAAAGAGAAAGGCTAAGTCTGGACAATCAAGTGTACCATTTCCAAAGAGTCCATATGTTTATTTTGCCAAAAGAAGGGACATTGGTTGCGAAGCTACCCAATTTATCTGAAAGATCATAAGGATGGTAAAGTCAAAAAGGTTTGACTCTACTTCAGGTAAAGTCCACTATCTAACTCTGTTAAGTTCCTATTTGGAGATTCTTATTACATGATGTGACTGGGTCACATGTTGAAGTTTTAAGAATCAAAGAAAAGAGAGGAAGCTTAAAGAAGAGTAAGCTGATTCTAATCGCAAAGATGGATTTCGATCGCATGATTCGATGATCAGAATTTTGAGTTGTTGCTTAAAGAGTTATGATAGATTGCTTAGGAATAGATAACAACATGTTTTCATATGTATTTACATCGTAAGGATAAGTTTTTCCACAAGTTTTAAAATAAAAGAAAAGTTTTGATTTTATTTATTTGAAGTATCCTTACGATGACATTTGTGAAAATTTGTTGTTTATATGATTTCATTGATAGCAATATTGTGAAATGGATTTGATTCTTTCGTTTGTGGTATTGTCACAATTTTCCAAATAAAGAAAGATTCTCATCACCCAAGTTTAAGTTGGATAGAAACTTGGAATCATGCAACTTGTATTGTATGATGAATGAGAATTTTTCATCTTTGAGAAATTAAGACTAAGTCATTGCTCACATGCATGTGTGAGTCAAGTAAAGGACTAAAAGATTGGGTACACTTGGTTGTGCACTGGTCAGGTCCACCACAAAGATCGATAAGATTATTCATTATGATTTACTAAAGTTTAGTAAATATGGTTATACTTACAAGTTTAAGTGTAATTCTGAAACATTGGAAAAGTTTCAATGTATGGCAGGACGAATAACAAGAATCGAATAAGGCAGAAAGGTAAAAGTTTCTCCAATCTAAAGAGATGGGAGAGTACTTGAGTATCTTGTATTATGATTATCTTAGTGATTATAAAAGCATATCACAATTGATCCTCCAAAGACACCTTAGTGCATTTGTTTGGCTAATGACAGGAATCATGAACTGTGGAAATGATCATATCAAAAGATAAATCATACTTCGTTCCAAAACAAGTCTTAGAGTCATACTCTAAGATTGTAACTTGAGTGACATAATTTTAATAAAGGTTTATAACACTTATCAAATGTAGAGTAACATGTTTCTTACTCTTGTACATTTGAAGTTGGTAAGTTGTGATGTTTTGGATAAACAGAGACCAACTAAGACCAATTGTGAGAAGTGTTTATCTTGATAAGAATCCGGACTAACTCTTGAATATTTATTTTGTCAAGGAAGGTTCTTGACAAGAGAATCTTATATGTCAAGAGGTCAATGGGAGTCTTAAAAGATCTTGAGATAGTTTCAAGAACTAATCAAGAGTATTGTTAATCACTAGCCCACGACTTGAGGTTTGTAACCTATAGTGTTGAGATATTCTTATTTCTGTGTCTATTCCAGTTAAAAGTTGACTATGCTTGTGAGTTCTATGAGTTCTCAATTGTTTGTATAACAACCTGGAAGCAATGGCAGACCCTGTGCTGCCAGGTGGCAAGAAAGTGAGATTAAACAAGTTCAATCCATATGAGTCTGGATTTGTCACTAACCTTGTCTTATGATTATGGTTTTGACAAATTCGCATGGATAGGAACACTTACACCATAAAAATAAAATTAAGTGTCATAAGGTTTCTCTCCGATTCATGAAAATGATGGTGAGGAAACGCTTTCACTAAGTAGGTTTTAAGTAGATAGCAATTGTGATATTTGCATTCTCAAAGTTGTTAGTGGAGCGTGTGTGGGTAACCGGCACACTAACATAGACTTGTGAGAAATGGAAAAGGTCTAAACAATTGAGACTATGATTACAACATCCCTTTTCATAGTTCTAAAATTGTTTAGACACACATGTGAGCTGTCTAAGAAAAGGTGTATGATTTTGATAAATCTTATCAAAGCATCTCGTATCAGAAAACTGAACCTTGGTAAGAAAGTCAATAAAGTATTGGTTTCTAGAAGTCCAGCTAATTTTTGGGTACATCTCAAAGCTAGTGGGAGCATAAAGTGTTATGTTGGTTAAATTATAATTATCATGTTAGTGGGAGCATGATTATTATGTTACGTGTTGCAAGTTAGCAATGTTAATTATAGAAAACAAAAGTTTCAATTCGCTTTGAAAAGTTGTTTTGCTATAATTAAGGGAGAGGATTTTATACTTCATTCCAATTCTACAAGCTTAGATTGAGATTTTAATCAACTTTAGGAAAGGATATATATAAATGTTATGTTGCAATGGTTCAACATAAGGAAATTCTATATATGTGGCGTTCTCAAAATTTGATTATGATTACGACATCCCTCTTCATAGTTCGAATTGTGAGAACATGGCAAATAAAATTTAATAGCATGAATCGTGTCCCATATGCTGCGGGTATAGGATCGATTACATCCATTCTAAATTTTCCAAATGCTTAGGGCATTTAGAGGGAAAAGGAATAGAACCGGATACAACTAAAATGATTAAACAATTGTCGAGGACAATCTGAGGTTTACCAAAGATTGGTTGCTCATGGACAATTGGAAAGGACCATATTGACATATTCTGAAAAGAGGCAACTCTTGTTCAGAAGTGATAGTCAAAATGGTAATATGGAATTGTTTCCATAGGTGGAAGTTATTCTCTGAATCTGTGTAAGATTAGAAAACTTAATGCAAATAAGGATGTTCAAAGGAATGTACTTTGAATATGAGACTTCGTTTCCATGGAATTGATCTCCATTGGAATACTTTGTAATGTCTGTTGCCAAGTCTTTGTGACTTTTGTGCATAGTCATTACAATAGAATCATTGCATATAAGTTTAGAATATAACATATTACAGTAAATGCCAAGAGTTTGGTATTCCAAGATTTACAAAAGGGATTGGGATTATGAAATGAGCATCATTGGAGTCGTCTTCAATTGATCTATTTCACAAAAGAAAGGACCATAGGTAAACATAGTGTGCATGCTTGGAGCATGGCATGGCTATTGTTTTAATTTAAGTATTAAGTTGATAAATCGAAACATTATACAATGAATAATGAGTAATAAATATGGTGCTTAGATAAAAGGGTTTTTATTTACACTCAAAGTGTTGGGGCCATATAGGATTAGTATTATTCTTGTGTTTCACTTTGAATGTTTTGACTTCCCAAATAACTAGGTTATTCAAACCGTCCACAGTCAATCATATTTTGGAAGTAGGTATTGACGCAAGACTGTCATGAATGGGTCTGTAGTCTGTCTACGTGGCTAGACTTAGCTGCAGTATTCATGAGTGCTCCTGGAATAAGATTCGAGTATTGGATTAAACCCACGCTCATTTGAATCACTTCATGGATTTTATCACGAGTGAATCCTGAGATGATAATATCTTATATTCTTCAAACCTAGAGATATGAGTTGTTGACTATGAGTTGATTATACATTGATTGTACGAAAACACATCAGTAACTTGATGTTATAAAACGTGCCTTTGTGTATAATTCAACAAGTAGTTAGTACAAGCATATGAGTCGAAGTTTATCCATTCCTTTTACCTCATAAGGATAAAAGCGATATCTGTGGGCCCCTCGATGGTTTAGTGATGACATCCCTAAGTGCTTGGCCAAGCCTGGACTATTTGATTTTTTCAATTAGTCAGTTGTCATAAATCGAAAATAGGGAAACAACAAATGGACGAAGAGAATGATTATAATCCATGTCTCAGTTGATATGATATCAAGAATTGAGGAATATATGATCACTTATCAAATGGACACGTCATTGATTTGTTCAGAGTTCGACAACGGCTTTAAGAGCTACGATTGCTAGTCGGGTTATGAAGTCGTACTGGCAATAATAGTTTTAGACTTATCCAAGTAGGAGACTGTTGGATTAGATGTCTAAGCCCATAACTATTATTGGTATGTACTTGACCCGAGAGTAGCATGGTACATTTGGGTTGCATATCATCAGGACAATTTGTTAGGATGGACTCTTGAGAAAAGGTTATATATGATTTATTAATATATTATAAGTACTAATATATTAATATGAAATCATACGGTTTTAATTAATATTGATCAAAAATTAATTTTGAATTGATTTAGTGATCAAAAAGAGACTAATTGTAAGGGTCAAAAATGTTGTAATTAGTCGAAGTATATTTTGCTCTCTTCGAATGTTTTGTAATCTATTTTACTAAGGCGCTTTTATTCGAAGCTTTAGTGTCTATGCCTTAGTATATTTTTTGTACACTTTCTGTTCCCTATAAATAGGGATATTTACTAGAGTTAGATAAGAGTTTTTGCAGACCTGTCTTTGTACTCTATAAACATTCGAAAGCGTAATAGAGCTGAAACAAGATCATATTTACATCCATTGTTCAATCATACATTCTTACTTCCATTTTAACTCTGATTCATTTTATACTCGATTCTTTGATTCATCAATTGGTATCAGAGCAGGAATCACATCTGTGATCTGATTTTCATCTATTCAAAAAGTTTTTGAATCAATTTTTTGGTTCAAAAGTTTCCGCGCTTTTTGATAGTGAAAAATTTGTCTAGATTTTATTTTGTGATTCGATTCTGCATTTGAATTGTTGACTCGAGTGTTCGTCTTGTAATTCCAATTTGATTCAACCAGTTTGTTCTCAAAATTTTCAAATTTTCTTCAAAAATATCAAAATAATCTTCCGTACAACAATGTCGAGTTTTAATCTGAATTCAATGACCTCGTTTTCTCATTTGTTAGGATCATCGACCAAAATTCCAATGCTAATCCCTGAATACTATGATCAGTGGGCTGATCGTATGCAGGATTATATGAATGGTCTTGATGAAGAATTATGGCCATGTATCTCTGGAAATGTCAATCCTCCGGTGAATGTTCAAGCAATTGGATCATCTTCTGCAAGTTCTGGTGTTGAAAATCAAACTGATCGACTGAAGAAACTGGAGAAAAGATGTATGAGGGAATTACGAGGAGCTTTACCTCCAGTTGTCTACAATTACGTAAGGAGTTGTACAACTGCTAAGGAGATCTGGAACAATCTGAAAGATAAGTTTCAAGGAAGTGAGAACACGAAAATCAATTCAGTCAAACAGTGCTTGGTTGAGCTGAAAGATTTCAGACAAAAAGAAGGTGAAACAATTGAAGTCTACTATGATCGTCTGAACGAGTTAATCTACTGATGCAATCGTCATGGAATCACCAGGACTTCAATGGAATTCAATATCATCTTTGTGATGGGTCTTCGAAAAGAATGGAGAAGCGTGAGTATGATGGTGAAAAATCAGCAAAGTTTTGATACATCATCTCTTACTGATTTGTACAATCAGTTGAAGACACACGAAAGTGAGGTTAATGAAATAGCTGAGGAATCGAAGCTGAGTTTGGGAGGTCCATTGGCTCTTGTGTCCAAGATATCTGAGAAAGAAGCTGAAAAAGGTGATTCAGAGGATGAAGAGGGATTCATCATGAATTCGGATGATGAGGCAATCGCTTTTTATTCGAATAATCGTGTTAATAAGTTTTTCAAAAAGCCTTTTAATTCGAAGGCTAAGCTAGCTGAAGTGAAAGGAAGTGCTATGAATAAAGCTGTTGTTGAGGAAAAGAAGAATGTTGAGAAGAAAGATTCGAAGGTGTCTGAGGGGAAGAGTGAGAAGAAGCTGAAAGGTGATGCTGGAGTAGATTGTCATTATTGAAATGGAGCCAATCATCTTGCAAATGATTGTATGCTTCGAAAGAAGGATGAGAGGAAGAATAAAGTAAAAGATGAGGCTTATTACGCAGGGGAGCTTGAGGAGGCTCGTGCAAAAGCTAAGAATTTGTCGCTGGTTGCAAGGGGTGAACAAGAGGTAGATGGAACCTATCAAATCTGGTCATCTGGATCAGACGATGAGGAAATGAGAAATCCAACACATGGAGCAATGTATGCGAAGATGGAAGAAGATTCAGATGAAGAGGAATTCGAAGTGAAAGGTAGGTGCTTCGTATCTAAGGCAGCAGACAAATCACCAATGACGACAAAGGTACGTAATATTCTCGAATCTTTTAATATTCCTAAACATGCGTATGACTCTGAACTAATATCTTTTGATGAGACTGTTACTTATTTTGATTCAATTGTTGTGTCTGCTAGCAATGAGGCCAACAAGTTGTCCATGGAGTTGTTAGAGACCAAAAAGCGATTAGACATGAAAATAAGTAAAGTTGATTGTTTAGAATTACAGATAACGAACATTATGTGTGATAGGGATAGTTTATCAAGTGATGTCAAACTTTTGCTAGCACAAAGAAACATTTATTGTACTGCTGCAAAGAGATTATATGGCAAATTAACTGATTTACATCATTCATGTGAAATAAGTAAAGAGCAACATAGAAAATTACTGCCTTTTCTAACATACGAAAGAGCTAAGGTAGATAATGTTTCGTATGATTGTGAGAAGATAATAGCTGAATTTGACAAAGTTCCTGATGATAGATATAAATATGGAATTGTCAAAATTGATGAATGTCTTGATACAAATGAATTATTTAACATAGTGAATGATACTTTAACTAAATCTGAACAAATTCAAATTTTGAAAAAGACTAAGAATTCAACATTTGATTCTCAATCTAATTTTGCTGATATTGAAGATTCTTCTGACAATATTAGTGAAATTAGTGATCTTGAGGATGTTGACTGTTCCCAGTTGTCTATTGTTAATGTTGCATCAACATCTAAAGGGAAAGAAAAATTTAAGGATTTGATGGTTAATATAGAAACTGATAAACCTTCAACTTCGAAAGTTTGTGATTTGGACTTCGTGGATATCCGAGATAGTCAAACGGATAGCAGTGATGATGATGATGATGATGAAATGGTTAAAGATGTTTCTTCAAACAAAAATTCGAAGAAAAATGAATCTTCAAAGGAAAAAGAAATTCCTCGAACTGTGGTTGATCAAGTGTATGGTGATACACAAAAGTTCGAAAAGGTGTTGAATGAACAAGGTGCTCACTTTCTTGAAACGAATACTGTGGTTTATCCAAATTTCAAGTGTACAGATGATGTGATCTTCCCAAACTAAGTGTTCGTAACTACTGGAAATGTTGAGAGTATCAAACCAGAGTTAAAGAAGTTAGTTGAAGAAGATAATTTGAAAACAACTGATGAAGGTTTCTTCGCAAATCAAAGCACAGTCGAAAACAACCTAACAAAGAATTCGTACGTTTTTCAACATCAAAAACCACAAAGAAAATGGGTTGAAAAATCAAAAATTGAAAAAGATATTTCAAAACCAGTTGTAGTGGAAACTGAAATTGTTGTCAAACTAAACTCCGAGGAATTTAAAGATCAAATTGACAAATTTTCGAAAGAAAATAACATTTCAAAAAGACAAGCAAGGAAGAAAATATTTTGGCAGACTATTGAGTCTCAAAAGATGTCAATTGAAGCGACAAAATCTGTTAAGACTGTGAATTCAACAACTTTTTCAGACAAAAAGAAAAATCCCGCTCAAACAAATAAATATTTGTCTGAATCACAAGCAACCAAAAATGTTTTCAAAGCTAAAAAACTCATCTTTTTCAACAAATAAACAACCTTCATTTCAATCAAATCATTCAAGGTCTGAAGTGAATAGACAACCAACGTTTTCGAAAGTTTCAAAAACGACTATTCCAAGGAAATTTTCAAATGAATCAAATCCACCACAAATATTCTCTCAACGTCAACATTTTAAATCAACTGTTAATACATCTTATGCTGAATCTTTTCTAACAAACCCAAAAGTTGATTTCATTCCTCAAAAGCCAAATTTTCCTAATCACACGAAGAAACAAACTTTAAAAGTTTCACATGAAAAAGGGATAACTTCAAGGAAGAATATTGATCATTGGCTTGAAGGCAAAGGAAAAATGTATCAATCGAGTACATTCTCAAAGGAGCAAATTCACGAAGCATATGAGAAGTATGTGAATAATTCTTCAAATGGAAGTTCATCTTCTAAGGATTCGAACATTTCAGTCAAAGCACGGAAACCAGTAGTGAAAGCAAAGAATGTAGAATCACAAACTCAGAATACGAAGGGTAATGTCGGTGAACATCCGAAACCATCAATATCTTATGTTTCGGTTCCTTTAAATGATGATGTGAACTTAATTGATAGTCTCAAAATCAAAGTTTGTGATCGGGTTAAAAGTTCTTCATTACATTCGAAATTGAAATCTAATTTCCAAGGACCCAAAAAGCCTTGGGTACCTAAATTTTTCCACTGATTGCAGGTACTATGTGACGAGCAATATGATAATAAGTGGTATATTGATAGTGGTTGCTCTCATCACATGACTGGGTAGAAAGAGAATTTACGAGATTTTCAAAGCCTAAAGAATGCTGGAGTTGTGAAATTTGGTAACAATAAAAAATGCATAGTCAAAGGATATGGGAAAATCACGATCAGACAATTCACACTGAATCGTGTTGCTTATGTTGAAGGTCTTCAACATAACTTGATAAGTGTTTCACAACTTGTTGTGGGCACTGGCAATCAAGTTATTTTCAACGAAGAAGGAAGCATAATTTTGAATGTCAACACAAAAGAAGTTTTGCTCAAATCAAAAAGGTGACATGTTCACTTTGGACATCAATCCAATTATAGGAAAACCTGTTGTATGTCTTCTTTCGAAAGCTTCATCAGACATAAGTTGGCTTTGGCATCGAAGACTTTCACATCTCAACTTCCGAAACATCAACAAACTTGTTGTACAAGATCTGGTAAGAGGTTTACCTGTACTTAAATTTGATAATGATTCTTTATGGCAAGCAACATAAACAAGGTCATCCGATTACGATAGATTCGAAAATTGTCGAACCACTGGAGCTCTTACATATTGATTTGTGTGGTCCATCGACAGTTTCAACACTCAACAAGAAACGATACATTTTAGTAATTGTTGATGATTTTTCAAGATTCACGTGGGTTTATTTTCTCAGGCTTAAATCCGAGGTGGCACAAATCATGATTGAATTTATCAAAAAGATGGAAACAATGTTGAAGAAGATTGTTCGAAAAATCAAGAGTGATCATGGAATTGAATTTAAGAACAATGTTCTTGATTCATTTTTGGTGGAAAAAGGAATTTCACATAATTTTTCGTCTCCGTATACACCATAACAAAATGGTGTAGTTGAACGAAGAAATAGATCTCTATGCAAAGCAGCAAGGACTATGCTAGGATATACGAATCTTCCACAATACCTTTGGGCTGAAGCAGTATCAACCGCATGTTTTACTCAAAACAGATCTTTCATCCATAGACTTTTTAACGTCACTCCATATGAAATTCTCAATAATCGAAAACCTAATGTAAATTTTTTCCATGTTTTTGGTTGCAAGTGCTCTATTATGAATCTCAAGGATAATCTTACGAAATTTCAAGCTAAAGCAGATGAAGGGATTTTCTTGGGATATTCGCATAATTCAGTCGCATATCGTGTGTTGAACAAAAGAACACGAAAAGTGGAAGAAACTTTTAATCTTACATTTGATGATTACTATATTAAACAAACTGAAACGAATTTTGAAAATCATCCAATTCTAAAAGAAAAACAAGATGAATCTGAACCTTCAGCAACGTTGGATATTGATTATGATTTAATTTTTGGTATTTCAGATCATGCTATTGATGCTGAAATTAATGCCAATGATAATCATCTTCCTGAATTAACAAAGCTTACTGATGATTCAACATCAACTGCTCAAGAAATAGGTGAAAGTATGCAAACTAATCCAGTGGAGGGGGAGCACTTGGATTCGAACACTCTTGTTGATGGGGAGCATTCTTTCGAGGGGGAGAATGAGAGATTGGATGCTGATGTTGAGGGGGAGCAAAATGTTGAGGGGGAGCATAATGTTGAGGGGGAGCATTTAGAATATAATGAAAATAATAATGATTATAATGATGTTTGTTCGATTACAGGCTGAGAGAATGATGATTTATTCGAAGATGCACCTTTGGACTTTGATCCAGCATATCCACCAATGGAAAAGTGGACAAGAGATCATCTGAAGGATCAAGTAATTGGGAATCTGCAAGAGGGTGTTTTAACAAGAGCTCAAATTCGTGCAAAGAATGAGGTATTGAATACTCATCAAGAATTTTGCATGTTCAATGTTTTCATCTCTAAAATTGAACCAAAGACAATTAAGGTTGCAATGGAACACTCAGATTGGGTTGTTGTGATGCAATCTGAATTGTCTGAATTTGAACGAAACAAGGTTTGAAGATTAATTCCTAAACCTGAAAATGTTTCGATTGTCGGGTTAAAATGGATTTTCAAAAACAAAACTAACAAAGATGGAAATGTCATTCGAAACAAAGCCAGACTTGTTGTTAAAGGTTATTCTCAACAAGAAGGAATCGACTATGAAGAAACTTGTGCCCCTGTCGCAAGACTCGAGGCTGTTCGTATATTTCTGGCTTATGCAGCTCACAAAGACTTTGATGCTTATCAAATAGATGTGAAGTGTGCATTTTTAAATGGAGAGCTTGAAGAAACAGCTTACGTGGAACAACCCCCAGGTTTTATTAACGAAGAACATCATGATTATGTTTATATTTTAGATAAGGCAGTTTATGGATTAAAACAAGCACCACGAGCATGGTATGCAACTCTTACTTCATTTTTGAAGAAATCTAAATTTAAACAAGGATCTGTTGACCCCACATTATTTCGAAAGAAAGTTGGGAATCATCTAATGCTTGTTCAAATTTATGTTGATGATATTGTTTTTGGCTCAACTGACCCTGCCTTGTCTAGAGAATTCGAAGATCTGATGAAAAGTAAGTTCGAAATGAGCATGATGGGAAAAATCAATAATTTTCTTGGACTGAATATTCGTCAAAGCAGAGAAGGAATTTTTATTAATCAAGAAAAATATACGAAGAATCTGCTAGAAAAGTTTGGATTGACGAATAGCACAAAGTTACGAGTTCCAATGGCAACTGGCATAAAGTTGACACCTTCGTTAGATAAACCAACAGTTGACCTAACTCTTTACAGGAGCATGATTGGTTCATTACTTTATCTTACAGCTAGTAGACCTGATATCATGTTTTCTGTGTGTAATTGTGCTAGGTATCAGTCAAATCCACGAAAACCACATCTCACTGCTGTGAAGAATATCTTTCGTTATCTTAAAGGAACAATTTCGTTAGGATTATGGTATCCTTCAAAAACTGGGTTCTTTGTTCAAGCTTATTCGGATGCAGACTTGGGTGGTTGTAATCTTGATAGAAAGAGCACAAGTGACGGATGTCAATTGCTTGATGGCAAATTGGTGAGCTGGCAGTTGAAAAAGCAAACATGTGTATCAATATCAATGGCTGAAGCTGAATATGTGGCTGCTGCTGCTTGCACTTCACAAATTATATGAATTCAAAGTCAATTGCGTGATTATGCAATTAATATGAAAAAGATTCCTTTATATTGTGATTCTCAAAGTGCAATAAGAATTTGTCATAATCTTGTGCAGCATTCGAAGACTAAACATATAGCTCTTCGTTATCATTTCATCAAGGATCACGTGGAGGATGGAAATATTGAAGTGTATTTTGTGAAAACAACTGATCAGTTAGCTGATATTTTCATGAAACCTTTATATGAAAAATCCTTTGTAAAAATTTTAGAAGGACTTGGAATGATCGATGGAAATTCTGTTCTATGCGAAAAAGGAGAATAATGGTTGACCAGGAATGATTCAGAGGCGCTGAATAAAAGACAAAGCAATGTCATTCAACATTCAAAGGTTACTGTTCATAGTCAACGCTTCGACCCCTTCGAATTCGTATCTTTGTCACTTTTCAGGGGTTGATAAAATTTCGTGTATTTGCAACAAGTACCGTTCGTTTGTCATTTCATTTTCGAAAAATCAAAAATCCAAAAAGATTTTCGTTTGTTTAGTCATTTCATTTTCGAAAAATCAAAAATCCAAAAAGATGTTCGTTTGTTTAGTCAGTTCATTTTCGAAAAATCAAAATTCCAAAAAGATTTTCGTTTGTTTTGTCATTTAATTTTCGAAAAATCAAAAACATCAAAAAGATTTTCTCTTTATTTTGTTCTTTATTTTTTGAAAAATCAAAACAACAAAAATATTTTGTTTCTTATTTCTTTTTAGTACTTTGTTGCAAATATTCATGATGCTACATAGTGGATAATGCTTGCAGTTCTAGGGTCAGGTAAAACTATCATACGAATTTTTTGAATATTTTGAACTAGTTAAGTTGTCCCTAGAAGCATGCTGCAGCATGTTGTCCGTAGCCTCTATTAACTCAATGTGTGTGTACGAAAGCCTTAATGAAATCTTTTATACGAAACTTTCTTCCCAATCAGGCTTGCATTCACATTAGTCTTCTGAGCTACCTTACTCTTCTCACAATGAGTTAAGAGTTTACTGTTTTGTCCAAATATAACAGAGGTACATTTCGTGTCTTATAACCATCTTTTTCATCCAAAAAGTTCTTACACAATCACACACGAAGACATATGTCCAAGAGCTCTCTGATAAAAACAATCAAGACTTAGACATATCAAAAATCTGCGTTTATGATCTGACATCATGAGACCATGATGAATGTGAAACCCAATTGTCTAAATTTTTAAGGAATTGACGGGGAACTATGTTCCAGATTTTCACGAAACATTTGTTTCAGTACCCAAATTCGAAAATCCAAATCATATTCATTTCGTATGAGTGGTCTTGATCAAACATTCGAAACCCATGATGTTTGTAACCCAACTAGATCCAGAACAAATTTTTTTCATGAATATGATTTTCGTGTGAGTTTCATTCGAAATCTAATGTTACTTAAAATTTTTCAAAGAAAACTTGTCACTGACTACATTGGTCAAACAAGTAATTGCTGTTACAATTTATCACCTTATGTTTAGGTTGATATGTAACGAAATTTCGATACCTACCCATGAAGCCTTATAAAAGAAGCCCTTTGATACTTCTCTACAAGTAATCGATTGTATTTCACAGGAACATACACAAGCTGTTGATCATCTCTCTTGATGATTAACGAAGTAATATTTGCCCGGGGTTTTATCTGCCTTTGTGTCAAATTGATATTTTGACATCACAGTATCCTAAAATTTTCTTATTATTGCTTCTCATCTAAATTCTTTGGAACACTGCACTCACGAAATCGTTGAGGTTCTGAGTAATACCAACTCAGGCTGATGATTTCAAACATCTGGCATATGACTTTGCTTTTCATCCCAAAAGTGAATGAGCCTTGCTTACATCCGAAGGGTTCTGACGGTTACAATTCTCTTGGGGCAATCAATACAGGCTGTGTTTCAATGACGTATGGTATTCTGTCCACATTTCAAGGAGATGTGACAGTTACTTTTTGATGTGTGGCTACTTTTACGGAGTAGGGGTCCGATTTTCAAGGTGCCACGTCGGATCTCATTAAATGCACATCCCGCTTCAAATTCAAATTCCAGGGTTACATATAAAAGGGGATTCAAGGGTCTATTATCTGTTTACGCGTTCAGAAGAAAAAAATTCCCAAAAATCTCTCTGATCTTCAAAGCTTTCAAACCCTAACAATGGCGACTTCTGCTCATGTCGATATTGATCCTTCTCAAACCACTGATGATGTGTCTTCATTACCGATTATGAAGATTCAAGGCACTAACTATCAATTGGAGGCTGATGTTTCTCAATACCCTGAAGAATTGAAGATGTTAGTTGTTGCGTTGAAGAGCTCTGTTCTGTCCAAGGCAATGTTCAGTTCGTTTTCAGTTCCAATGTCATGGCTTTCTCAAGCAAGATCAACAGCTACATACAACAAAGCTTTTGATGCTATCACTTTCAATTTGGTGAATGACAAAAAGGTCAGATTGTCCAAGAAACTCGTTTGTCAAATTCTTGAAATTCCAAATTCACCACCGTATGTTGATTTCTCATTCCCTCAAATTGTCCATATGTTCAAGGAGATGGGTTATCAACCTCAACTAACCAAGATCAGTGATTTCAAGAAATCTGGTCTTCCTAGTATCTAGAATTTTTTATTTGGAATTTTCCTGAGGTGTTTAACTGGTAGAACTGTTGGTCTCGATAAAGGACGAATGGAGGTATATGCCATGGTTGCTGGTCTATACTATGATCTTCAAGTGCATTATTCTACACAGTTATGGAAGGAATTCCAAAAGAGTGTAGAAGACATGGAAGCTCTTCATGGTATTTCGTGTGTGAGGTACTGGAGCTTGATTGTACAATATTTCTACAACAAGCAGGGGATTTTGGTACCTAGTGATGAAGAAAAAGTTGTTTTTCAGACATACCACTGTCCGAAGGATGTCACAGATAATGTTGAAGATTTTCCCTTTGTGGCTCGTATTCCTGATGCTATGCTAAAACGAGTTGATCCTACGAATTCAGTCTTGGTGGCTTATTTGCAAAACATTGATTCAACTGTTGAAACTGGGAAGCTATTGGAACGAGAAGAGAAGAAGTATAAGTGTTCGAAGAAGAATGAACCTGGTTCTTCAGAAAAGAAAGTCACAAAATTGAAATCTACGAAATCTCCAAAGAAGAAGCCTATTACAGTTGAAGAGCCAGTGGTACACGAAGTGTCTGTTGCTGAGACTAAATCGATTGAGCCTGTTGTTGAAGAGACTCAAGAGAAAGTAGTCATTCCTTCGAAGACTGGTATGTTTCGAAGAATTAAAATGAAGTCTACGCATAAAAGCAAGTCTCCAACACCAAACGTGGTACGAAAGCCTCAGGCTACTCATCAAGGTGTCTTAATTCGTGAAATGCCAGCACCTGTTTCTCCATTGTCAAAGAAACGAAGGGCAGAAGATATGGCTAAACATCTTTCGCAGAAGAAGAAGAAGAAGTCAAGAAAGCTTGTGATTTCCACTGAGTCTACAGAAGATGAAGATGAACGAATCCCCGAAACACCAGAAGCAACTCTTACCAAAGAACGTTCAACTCCTTAGCAGACAATTGTCATACCACTCGAAGTCTCGGTTGCCAAATCAGTTCTTGAGGAGGTATGAACTTCAGGCATCACTGCAAACGTATCTGATACGGATGCAAATGTCAATATGAGTGAAGGAGATTCGAAGAAAGAAGCTCAAGGTCATCCTGCTTCTATTACCTTCGAAAATATTGTTTCTTTACCTCCACCAATCATTCCCATTACATCAACCACTGATTCACCTACATTCGAAAATATTACCAATCAACCCTTTACTTCAATTTTTTCTTCACAATCCACTGATCCACCCAAAATTAATTCGCCTGTTCAAGAAACTATTCTTATGGATACTGAAACTGACAACGAGGGTTTTGGAGGCACGTTTGAAGCTTTAGAGTTTAATGATGAAGAAGAAGATTCTCCAGATCATATGCTGATGACGATGAAGCAGTTTAAAATTTTGAATACAAAGTTGAATTCCATCATTCAATCTCAAGCTGATTTGGGGGGTGGTTCTTCGGTTTCGAGTTTGGAAGTAGATACGATGTTGAAAATGTTTAAAGCCAAGGTTATAAGTAAAGTATCTGGGATGGTTACAGACTCGGAGTCAAGAATTTTGGAGAAGGTTGATTATGTTGATCAAAACAATGAGCTTCGAATCAATTCTCAAAATTCGAAGTTTGTAGGAACCTTGAAAGAATTGAAGACAGTTGCAAAGGAACGACATGTTCTCTTTGTTCAAGAAGTTAAGAAAGTTCGGGAGGATGTTAATTTGCAGATTCGTGAACTTCGCGAAGATATGCAAAAAGAGATTGCTAGTGTCCAACAGGATTATGCATCTCTGAATCAAAAGATTGACATTATTTGTGATGTTGTCACGAAATTTGTCAAGTTGTACGAAAGTTTGACTCCGCAACTTACTCAACTTTCTACAATGGAAAGTCAAAATTTTTTGGAAGTGCTTACGTTGCTGAACGAATTAAAAGATCTATCTATCAAGCCAGTTTCGGACTCTTTGATTACTCCAGAATTTCTATCCCATAAGTTCACACAATTCGAAGCTATTTTACACAAGCAACTGGCCCCTCTTTTTCGTATATCAAGCCTTCTACCAACAACAGATGCCCCACCTGTTTTCATAGGGGTGCAAGGGGGAGAAAGAAAAGTTGAAGAAACAAAGGCTGGTGGTGAAGATGCGAAGGTTGTGGGAAAGGTGTTTCCATTGAAGATCCCAACAACGAAGCCAATTGTAGCATCTGCAGGGCCAATTACTTCAATAGTTATAACAACTCTGCCAATCACAAGACCAATTTTGAAAGGAATTATGATTGGTAAATCTGCTGATACTAGTGGGAGTGGTTCGAAAACAAAAGAGGTAATGGATGATTCAGCTTTGAAAGATAAAGGGAAAACTATAGTTGTGGAAAAGTCGAAGCAAGAAAAGAAAGCTGAAGCAGAAGCTGAAATTGAAAAGCTAAGGTTGATACAAAGCATAATGACTCAACGTGCGAGTGATCCTAAGGGTATGGACAAAGGTGATCCGTCGAAACACTACAATTATGAAATAATTGAAGCAAATGTTGCATATAATCATATGTATTCGTTTGAGAAGAAACCAAAGCAGAGTTATCTGGTTACGAATACTGATTCACGTCAGCTTGATTTTCCAATGAATGAGATGATGTTCATCATGCAACAATTCAAAGCAGAAGGAAATTTCAAAGAGAAGGATGATGGTACTCACATGAAGATTAGATTTCATGTTGTTCTTGCAAAAGCCCCTGAGGAAGTTTGGTCTTTGGTGAAGATCAAGAAATTTGTCAGCATAAAGAAGCATATGGTGTTTGAAAACATAGTCCAAAATATCAAATATGTGGTGGTCAGGGAAAATGGAAAGACTTGCGATTTCACAATTGCAGATTTTCCATTAATGAACTTGTATGATCTTATACAAGTTGCATTGATTCTGAAAGATAAATCTTTTTCATATCTTCAAAACACTGAACCTGATGAATTTAAGCTTGGGGTTGATCACATCAAGATTTTCATCGAAAATTATTATGAGTGCTTGGCTCTAACTGATGTGGAGTTAGCTACAGCTAAAGGTATGGAAATAAAAGCTTTAATGGAACCTACGAAGACTCAAGCAGAATTGAAAAAGTATGCTGATGGTGAAATATGCTTGAAGCCTTTTGGGTTAGTCTTCGCAGGAAAGGACAAGGCTGGAAAAGCAAAGCGTTTCTTGTTCCAGGCATGCGAAGTGGAGAGATATGCAACGTCCCAATATACGAACTTAATTGTTCGTATGAATCATTGTAAGAAGAACAATGAAGGAGATAAGAAGGAGCTAAAGAAGATAATATCATGGTACACAGAAATTCGAAGAGTGATGCTGTATTCCATCCAGCTTCTTACAAATTAAGAAGTTCGACTATGATTACAAAGGGGGGATTGTAAGGGTCAAAAATGTTGTAATTGGTCGAAGTATATTTTTCTCTCTTCGAATGTTTTGTAATCTATTTTACTAAGGCGCTTTTATTCGAAGCTTTAGTGTCTATGCCTTAGTATATTTTTTGTACGCTTTCTGTTCCCTATAAATAGGGATATTTACTAGAGTAAGATAAGAGTTTTTGCAGACCTGTCTTTGTACTCTGTAAACATTCGAAAGCGTAATAGAGCTGAAACAAGATCATATTTACATCCATTGTTCATTCATACATTCTTACTTCCATTTTAACTCTGATTCATTTTATACTCGATTCTTTGATTCATCACTAATTAAATCTATGAGGACTAATTATGTTAATTAGTTATATTTATGTGTGTTGGGCTTATGATCCATGTTGGACCAAGTTTATGTATGGATACATAAAGAGTTGGCCCACATGAACCATGGATCATAAGACCCATGAGTATGGATTTGGGTTATATCCATGACCCTAGAAATCCCACATATAAATACGTACTTCATTGCCCAAAATCGACACTTGTGTATTCTTGGAGTTCATGGTCGTTTTGGTGTCACACCCCCAAACCAAGGATGGCGGAAACGTCCGGGGGTGGAGGACTTCATGTATAGTATCATAACAGCAATTGTAATAGTAATTCAAGCAAACACAACCAACATATATATAATTAAAAAATTTTACATCATTGTATGAATTACATGTTTACGAATCAATTACAATATGTTGATAAAATATGAAATAGTAGACGCCTTAGCGTCCCATCCTCAAAAGCACTTGATTACCTGTTTAATGATTTCCTGAGAATACAAGTTGTTTGAAAAAGTGTCAACACAAAGGTTGGTGAGTTCATAAGCTTTTGTTTGGTATTATTAAAAGCCTTTCGTTTGTAAAAGTAGTATTTGTGTTAGAAAAATCCAATATTTTCCTTAATGTGTAAATGTAGTCTTAAAACCCAAAGACCGAAATGTACAAGTAATTTGTCATATTTATAGTAAAACAATGCAAGTTTAAATCGACATAAACTCGTTAAATTTTAATGAAGTTCCCGTAAATTCCAATGTTTGTTAATACTTTACGTGAGTTTATTATAACCATACTATGACCAAGGTTGCCTAAAACGACGTTCTTCAGGCGTCGGAAATGTTATGGCATTTGTCACCCCAGACCTATCGGTCTAACTGTTGCATGCAGTTTAGGTGTGGGTTTGTCAAACCCAATATAGATCTATACACAAGTATCACGCTCTCCCTCAAGGAGACTCTGGTTACAATACAGGACTTAATGGTAATTTGAAGTAAATGTCTCACAAAGTCATTAACGGAATTACGTGTTATGAAAATTTGGTACCGTATGGCCGTACCTTGCTTAATGAAAATATCCTTTGTATAAATGTACCCTTTTTAAATGTATGTGTTATGTAATGTATCATAAACTATACCTATTATAGTTTATCAACCAAGGGTAGTACGTGGTAATGTATGCAAACTATATTCAAAATAGTTTATTTAATGTTTGAATGTATCTATTGTACTTTGATTATAATCACTTGTTATTCTTTGTATTTTATATGACCAAATCCATTTGTAAACTGATGTGTGTCTAAATATTAAGACAAAATGTCATATATTGCAGTAACATATAATCACATAAAGATATACACCTTGCTCAACATGTTACAAGGTGATATGAAATTAACAGCAACTTTTCGTTAAAAACAGTTTATGTTACCGTTCTTAGAAAATTTATAGAAAAATCATCAAAGCTCTAAATCCAAATCCGCAAATTTTGAGAGTTTGGAATATGAGTCTAGTTTGTTCGTAAATTTTATCATGATTTTTAGTGATCTCTAACAGAGGTGAAAATGTTCATAATCACAGACTGGTCTGGGTTTGCCTCTGAAATGACAGGCAGTTTTGTAAAAATCACCATAAATTGTAAAAAAATCATATGGAGATGTGCAAGTAGCCATTTTAAAGCTAAGAGTTTGAACTACTTGCACCTGAAACAGTTTTGAAAACTAAAATATTTAAGTTGACCAAAACAGTCCGTGATTAACGTCCATCTTTTCTGATGTAATCTGTTAGAAAAAGTTTAATTGTGTTCTTGATGATTTTACTTGTATTCCCCCCGTAAAACTTAAGAAAAACATGTAAGTGTACGGGTATGAACTCACCTTATGTGGTTTCAGTAGATGAAAGTGAGAGAGAGGAAGTGTTCAACTCAAGAACACTAAGAAGATGTCTTGATGATTCGAGAATCTAACACCGAATAAGATGGAACTTGTGTAAGATATCAATGATTTGAGTAGAATGGAGTTTAATAATTATGTGAATGATGAAGATACTTACTAATTGAAGAAAGAAATCCCTGGAGAAAGCCTTGAAGTTCTTGAAGTTAAGAGAAAAGATGAGAGAATTTTGGAGAGTGTTCTTGGTTGCTAAGTGTAGAATGAAAGAGTTTTATGGAGAATGAGGAGAGAGGATCAATCCTCCAGCTCTTAGAACGTGGGAAGAGCTGGAGATTGGCTGTAAAGGTCCACTAAGGAGACAAGGGGTAGTGGGAAAGAGTGGCTAATCATAGAGTGAGGTGGTAGTGGTTTGCTTTTGCCATAAATTAAGGAAAAGCAAATATTCCCTCAATAATTAGTTCAATCACCAATTCTTTTAATATATTTTATAAAAACCCTGGAGATTTATATATTTTGGGGCCTTAGTTTATAAAATAAAGTTTTGGGTGAAAATCCCACGTTAAAATAATGAAAAACGGAGTTAAAACGAAGTCGTAGTCGAAAAACCGGTAAATCGCTTCGGACTTCGGACCCTCGGACCTTCGCTTCGGACCTTCGGACCATCGGACCCTCGCTTCGGACCCTCGCTTCGGACCTTCGGACCCTCGCTTCGGATCAGAGGCCTCGGATGCGAGGCTTCGGATGCGAGGCTTCGGTCCAGAAGCTTCGGTTTCGGATCCTTAAAGCTATTTTACTCGTTTTTACCCCGTTTCAAGCGATTTTTGACCCGGTCAAGGGTCGAGATGACCCAAATGATTACAAAAAGTTAAAGTAACTTTTGAGAGAGATTTGGGAGAGATTTCAAATAGAAAGAGATAGAGTGAAAACGATTTAGAGAGGTTTCGTTTGTGATTAATTTGAGTGTCCGGCTTCACAACGCAAGGTTCGTAAACCCCATTAAACCGTGTTTTAGTGTCTTACACAATCCCGATGATTGTGTAATAGTGTTTTATCGCTTTGGTTCGTTGTTTAGCACTTGTTAAGGCTAAGGAAAATCAAACACATGAACTTTCCAAATGATGATTTCTCATTAAAATAGCGAATTGTATAGTGATTACATAACGTAAACCCTAGCATACAAGGGTTATTGGAGTTGAGCGGTTTGACTTGTTGACTTTGAATTGACCGAAATTTGACGGTTGTCACATCATCCCCCCGTTAGAAGGAATTTCGTCCCGAAATTTTCATTTTGACTGGGATTTCAAGAGTTTGGGAAGAGATGTGGATACTTTTGTTTCATCTGATCCTCGCGTTCCCAGGTGAATTCGGGTCCTCGTTTAGCGTTCCAACGTACCTTCACGATGGGAATACGACTTTGTTTCGTTCGTGTTATTTCCCGATCCATGATTTCGACTGGTTCCTCCACGAAGTGGAGATTTTCGTTAACTTTGATTTCGTCGAGTGGTATTACGAGTGTCTCATCAGACAAACACTTCTTTTGGTTCGACACGTGAAATGTGGGATGTACTTTGTCGAGTTCCTGAGGTAATCGAAGTTTGTATGCTACTGGCCCAATCCTAGCAAGGATTTCGAATGGCCCGATGTACCTTGGATTTAGTTTCCCGCGTTTGCCGAATCGTATCATTCCTTTCCAAGGGGAAACTTTTAGTAGTACTCTATCACCCACCTGGAATTCCAAGGGTTTGCGTCGTTTGTCTGCGTAACTCTTTTGCCGATCGCGAGACGCTTTCAGTCTCTCTCGAATTTGAACGATCTTTTCTGTAGTTTCCCTTATGATTACAGGGCCAGTGAGGGTGCTATTAGAGACTTGCCCTCTAGCTAGCTGTGTATCCCCCACCTCAGCCCAACACAGGGGTGATCTGCATTTGCGACCGTAAAGAGCTTCGAATGGAGCGACTTTGATGCTAGTATGATAGCTGTTATTGTAGGAGAATTCGATAAGCGGTAGATGGGTATCCCATGCTTACCGAAGTCTATCACACAAGCTCTTAACATGTCTTCCAATGTTTGAATGGTTCGTTCGCTCTGTCCGTCGGTTTGTGGGTGGTAGGTCGTACTCATGTCAAACCTAGTTCCCAATGATTTTTGTAGGGACTGCCAAAACCGTGAGGTAAATCTACTATCTCTATCGGAGATAATGGATATCGGCACACCATGGAGTCGTACAATCTCTCTGATGTACGTTCTAGTCAGCTTCTCCATCTTGTCGGTTTCTTTCATTGGTAGGAAGTGTGCTGATTTGGTCAATCTGTCTACAATTACCCATATTGTGTCAAGCCCGCCCGATGTCTTAGGCAGCTTGGTTATGAAGTCCATGGTTATTCGTTCCCACTTCCACTCAGGTATATCCGGCTGTTGTAATAGCCCGGATGGTTTCTGGTATTCGATTTTGACCTTAGCGCAAGTCAGGCACTTGCTCACATAGGTAGCAATCTCAGCTTTCATGTTCGGCCACCAGTATAATCTCTTGAGGTCCAGATACATCTTATCCGACCCGGGATGGATGGAGTATCGAGTCTTGTGTGCTTCATTCATGACGACATCTCGGAGTCCACCGAACTTCGGTGTCCAAATCCGGTTCATGATATAACGTGCTCCATCATCCTTGACTTCTAAGTTTTTATCCATTCCCCTTAATGTCTCTCCTGCCACCTTTTCTGGTTTCAAAGCTTCCAGTTGAGCTTCCTTGATTTGTATGGTCAGGTGGGAATGGATTGTCATTGTTAAGGATTTTACTCGGCGGCCCGAGTACTCCTTCCTGCTTAGAGCATCGGCCACTACATTGGCCTTGCCCGGATGATAACGAATTTCGCACTCGTAGTCATTCAGCAACTCTACCCATCTCCTCTGTCGCATGTTGAGCTCTTTCTGATTGAGGATATGCTGAAGACTTTTGTGATCAGTGAAGATAGTGCATTTCGTGCCGTAGAGGTAGTGTCTCCAGATCTTCAAAGCGAATACCACTGCTCCTAATTCCAGGTCGTGCGTAGTATAATTAACCTCGTGCGTCTTAAGCTGTCTTGATGCATACGCGATAACCTTCCCTCTCTGCATGAGCACACATCCGAGGCCTTGATTCGAAGCATCACAGTACACTACGAAGTCCTCGGTTCCCTCTGGGAGAGACAAGATCGGTGCGCTGCATAGGGCTTGTTTTAACGTTTGGAAAGCAGTTTCTTGTTTATTTTCCCACTTGAATATCACACCTTTCTGCGTCAAGGTGGTGAGTGGTTTCGCAATCTTGGAGAAGTTTTGTATAAATCTTCGGTAGAAGCCAGCAAGCCCAAGGAATTGTCGAATTTCGGTTGGCGTCTTGGGTGCTGACCAATTCTCGATTGCCTTGATCTTGGAGGGATCCACATGTATGCCTTTCTCACTTACCACATGTCCAAGAAAATCCACTTCTCTAATCCAGAATTCACACTTAGAGAACTTAGCATAAAGCTTCTCCGCTCTTAGTGTCTCTAGCACTTGGCGTAGATGTAGGCGATGCTCTTCTTCGCTTCGCGAGTAGATCAAGATATCGTCGATGAATACGATTACAAACTTGTCTAGGTAGGGTCGACACACTCTATTCATTAGGTCCATGAATACCGCAGGTGCGTTTGTTAAACCGAAGGACATCACCACAAACTCGTAGTGCCCATAGCGAGTTCTGAATGCAGTTTTGGGAATATCTTCTTCTTGAACTCGTAGCTGATGGTAGCCTGACCTTAGGTCGATTTTTGAGAAGAAATTTGCTCCTTGGAGTTGGTCGAAAAGGTCGTCGATTCGGGGTAGAGGATATCGGTTTTTGATGGTGAGTTTGTTTAGTTCCCGATAGTCGATGCACATGCGAAAGGATCCGTCCTTCTTCTTTACAAAAAGGACTGGTGCTCCCCAAGGTGAGAAGCTTGGTCTGATGAACCCTTTGCTCAAAAGCTCGGTCAACTGACTGGACAACTCCTGCATTTCTGATGGTGCGAGGCGGTATGGAGCTCTGGCTACGGGGGTAGCTCCGGGTATTAAGTCAATTCTGAAATCGACTTGTCGTGCGAGTGGTACACCAGGAAGATCCTCTGGGAACACATCCGGGAAGTTACACACTTCGGGGATGTCTTTGATGTCTTTCACGTCTTGTTTCTTGTCTACTACATGGGCTAAGAAGGCGTGGTACTCCTTCCGGAGATACTTTTGGGCTTTGATGCATGAGATGATTTGTAAATTCGCACTAGGTTTGTCACCATAGATGAGAAGGGTTTCGTCATTTGGTAGATTGAGGCGAACGGCCCTTTCGTAACATAGAATGTCGGTACGGTGAGGAACTAACCAATCCATCCCGATGATTTCGTCGAAGCTTTTTATGGTGACTGGCATCAGGTCAATTTTAAATGTATGGTTGTCTATAGTGAGAGTACATTCTGAGTATATATCGCTAGTGCGTTCTACTTTCCCATTTGCCATTTCTACTACATAAGTATCCTTTAGTGATTGGGGATTTTGTTCAAGTAAATGTTTATATTGGTGGCTCACGAAACTCCTCTCCGCTCCACTATCGAATAGTACGCATGCATAAGAGTTATTGAGGAGAAACGTACCGGTAACCACCGTAGGATCCTCGACTGCTTCCCCATGTCCTATTGCCAGGACTCTTCCTACTCCACCAGCATTAGGGGCTTGTGCTTTGGGGCAGTCTCTTTTGAAGTGACCTGCGTCTCCACAGTTGTAGCAGGTCCGGGTTGCCCCCGTACTGGCGACTTGGTTGATTGGTTGAGCCGGCGCTTTACAGAAACGAGCAGTGTGCCCCTTCCTGTCGCAGTTGTTACAGTGCATCTCCCTACAAGCACCATTGTGGTGAAAGTTGCACTTGTTGCACTTAGGTAGTTTTCCCGCATATGGCTTCGGTGGTGCTGGAGTGGTAGCAGTAGTGACAGTATTAGTGGCAACATGGACAGCAACAATTTGTTGCTTCTTAGCGGGGTCCTGTGCTGGTTGGCTCTTCTTTTCGTTCCAGAACTTCCTTTTGTTGTTTCCTCCTTTTGATTTATCAGTGGTGGTGGTTGTAGTATTATGACCGGCTCGGTGGTCAACAAGTTGTTGTGCCAGCTCCCTGGCACTGTCAGAAGTAGTTGGCCTTGAAGCCAGGACACTACTTTGCACGTGGAGAGACAGTCCCCAAAGGTATCGCTCCACCTTTTTCTCCTCCGGAGTAACCATTGTTGGGCAGAGGAGAGCCAATTCATTGAATCGGGTGGTGTAGGTTTCAAGGTCAGAGCCCGTCATCCTGAGGTTCCAAAGTTCTTGTTCCAGCTTTTGAATTTCACCTCTCGGGCAGTACTCCTTCATCATCAACGCTTTTAGTTCTGCCCAGGTTATGGAGCTAGCCACTTCGAGAGTAAGTGACTTAATCCGGCAGTTCCACCAAGTAAGGGCCCGGCCGGTGAAGGTGAAGGCTGCGAACTTAACTTTGCTCGCTTCGGGGCAAGAGCACACCTGAAAGACTACTTCGGTCTTTTCAAACCATTGCATCAAAGCGATGACTCCCCCGCTTCCATTGAAGTTGTCGGGTTTGCCATTTGTGAAGTCTTTGTATGAACACTCTTTTGCACGCCACGTACTGTCTCCGTGGTTAGAGTTTGTAGCTCCCGATCCCGAACCACCAGCTCCGTTGGTCCCTATCTGCGACATTGCGGCCGCTACGGCTGCTGTTACTGCAGCCTGGAACATCGCGGGATCAAACTGTGGAGGCGGCGGCGGAGGAGGTGTTGCTGAGTTGCTGGAGGTCTTGGTCTTCTCCTTGGCGGCATGATTCTGGCATAAGTCGTAAACCAATGTACTTTTAGTAAAAGTGTATTTATAGGGAGAGAAATCTTTTATACATAAAGTATATTATTACGTTGTTTTCCGGTATGTTTACGATACATACGATTTTATACTTTTTATTGACCCAATACATTGGGTTATGAGGTAAAATGAAAGTATAAAATATTTTTATTATAGTAACACAAAATACTCCTATAGTATTTGTAAATGTTTAGTTTTGAGTTCTTAAAGTATCCTTTGTAGTATGTTATTAGGTTTGTTAGATTTGTTGTCCATCCTGACCATCCCCCGGTATATGCAAGTCAATTCCCGGACAGATATAGTTGATCAGGCTATATCCTTCCCAGACTTGATTTACATATACCAAGGCATACCCATAATGTACCACTCCTCTTCTTTTATTTTATGTTTTTCTAGTTATGACACTATGTGAGCATGTATGCATGTATTTATACTTTTAATAAAAAAAAATCATTTATTTTCTAAAAGTATATTTATTTGAAAAATGCACAAATCATAGACTATTAGTCCCAATTGTGTTTATAGTTTGTATATCTTATGTGGTTTGATATACTTAATTCACTATAAACTGCGCTCTGATACCAATCTGTCACACCCCCAAACCAAGGATGGCGGAAACGTCCGGGGGTGGAGGACTTCATGTATAGTATCATAACAGCAATTGTAATAGTAATTCAAGCAAACACAACCAACATATATATAATTAAAAAATTTTACATCATTGTATGAATTACATGTTTACGAATCAATTACAATATGTTGATAAAATATGAAATAGTAGACGCCTTAGCGTCCCATCCTCAAAAGCACTTGATTACCTGTTTAATGATTTCCTGAGAATACAAGTTGTTTGAAAAAGTGTCAACACAAAGGTTGGTGAGTTCATAAGCTTTTGTTTGGTATTATTAAAAGCCTTTCGTTTGTAAAAGTAGTATTTGTGTTAGAAAAATCCAATATTTTCCTTAATGTGTAAATGTAGTCTTAAAACCCAAAGACCGAAATATACAAGTAATTTGTCATATTTATAGTAAAACAATGCAAGTTTAAATCGACATAAACACGTTAAATTTTAATGAAGTTCCCGTAAATTCCAATGTTTGTTAATACTTTACGTGAGTTTATTATAACCATACTATGACCAAGGTTTCCTAAAACGACGTTCTTCAGGCGTCGGAAATGTTATGACATTTGTCACCCCAGACCTATCGGTCTAACTGTTGCATGCAGTTTAGGTGTGGGTTTGTCAAACCCAATATAGATCTATACACAAGTATCACGCTCTCCCTCAAGGAGACTCTGGTTACAATACAGGACTTAATGGTAATTTGAAGTAAATGTCTCACAAAGTCATTAACGGAATTACGTGTTATGAAAATTTGGTACCGTATGGCCGTACCTTGCTTAATGAAAATATCCTTTGTATAAATGTACCCTTTTTAAATGTATGTGTTATGTAATGTATCATAAACTATACCTATTATAGTTTATCAACCAAGGGTAGTACGTGGTAATGTATGCAAACTATATTCAAAATAGTTTATTTAATGTTTGAATGTATCTATTGTACTTTGATTATAATCACTTGTTATTCTTTGTATTTTATATGACCAAATCCATTTGTAAACTGATGTGTGTCTAAATATTAAGACAAAATGTCATATATTGCAGTAACATATAATCACATAAAGATATACACCTTGCTCAACATGTTACAAGGTGATATGAAATTAACAGCAACTTTTCGTTAAAAACAGTTTCTGTTACCGTTCTTAGAAAATTTATAGAAAAATCATCAAAGCTCTAAATCCAAATCCGCAAATTTTGAGAGTTTGGAATATGAGTCTAGTTTGTTCGTAAATTTTATCATGATTTTTAGTGATCTCTAACAGAGGTGAAAATGTTCATAATCACAGACTGGTCCGGGTTTGCCTCTGAAATGACAGGCAGTTTTGTAAAAATCACCATAAATTGTAAAAAAATCATATGGAGATGTGCAAGTAGCCATTTTAAAGCTAAGAGTTTGAACTACTTGCACCTGAAACAGTTTTGAAAACTAAAATATTTAAGTTGACCAAAACAGTCCGTGATTAACGTCCATCTTTTCTGATGTAATCTGTTAGAAAAAGTTTAATTGTGTTCTTGATGATTTTACTTGTATTCCCCCCGTAAAACTTAAGAAAAACATGTAAGTGTACGGGTATGAACTCACCTTATGTGGTTTCAGTAGATGAAAGTGAGAGAGAGGAAGTGTTCAACTCAAGAACACTAAGAAGATGTCTTGATGATTCGAGAATCTAACACCGAATAAGATGGAACTTGTGTAAGATATCAATGATTTGAGTAGAATGGAGTTTAATAATTATGTGAATGATGAAGATACTTACTAATTGAAGAAAGAAATCCCTGGAGAAAGCCTTGAAGTTCTTGAAGTTAAGAGAAAAGATGAGAGAATTTTGGAGAGTGTTCTTGGTTGCTAAGTGTAGAATGAAAGAGTTTTATGGAGAATGAGGAGAGAGGATCAATCCTCCAGCTCTTAGAACGTGGGAAGAGCTGGAGATTGGCTGTAAAGGTCCACTAAGGAGACAAGGGGTAGTGGGAAAGAGTGGCTAATCATAGAGTGAGGTGGTAGTGGTTTGCTTTTGCCATAAATTAAGGAAAAGCAAATATTCCCTCAATAATTAGTTCAATCACCAATTCTTTTAATATATTTTATAAAAACCCTGGAGATTTATATATTTTGGGGCCTTAGTTTATAAAATAAAGTTTTGGGTGAAAATCCCACGTTAAAATAATGAAAAACGGAGTTAAAACGAAGTCGTAGTCGAAAAACCGGTAAATCGCTTCGGACTTCGGACCCTCGGACCTTCGCTTCGGACCTTCGGACCATCGGACCCTCGCTTCGGACCTTCGGACCCTCGCTTCGGATCAGAGGCCTCGGATGCGAGGCTTCGGTCCAGAAGCTTCGGTTTCGGATCCTTAAAGCTATTTTACTCGTTTTTACCCCGTTTCAAGCGATTTTTGACCCGGTCAAGGGTCGAGATGACCCAAATGATTACAAAAAGTTAAAGTAACTTTTGAGAGAGATTTGGGAGAGATTTCAAATAGAAAGAGATAGAGCGAAAACGATTTAGAGAGGTTTCGTTTGTGATTAATTTGAGTGTCCGGCTTCACAACGCAAGGTTCGTAAACCCCATTAAACCGTGTTTTAGTGTCTTACACAATCCCGATGATTGTGTAATAGTGTTTTATCGCTTTGGTTCGTTGTTTAGCACTTGTTAAGGCTAAGGAAAATCAAACACATGAACTTTCCAAATGATGATTTCTCATTAAAATAGCGAATTGTATAGTGATTACATAACGTAAACCCTAGCATACAAGGGTTATTGGAGTTGAGCGGTTTGACTTGTTGACTTTGAATTGACCGAAATTTGATGGTTGTCACATTTGGTGCATGGAGATTCTCTCTCAAGTTCCTCCTTTGTCCATGATGTGTTGTGATTCCACTTGAGGCTTCCACACTATTGGGGCTAAGATCTTAAGGCTAGATACATCAAGACTTCAATCTCCACCATAAGGTATGTTATCTTAACTAGATTCTTGTGTGGTATATGATAATTGTATGCTAGTTATAGGTATAATACCTTGGAAACTCCATTGCATGTATAATTAGTGAAAACATATATCCAAGGTATTTAGGGTTGCATGAACACCTTAGGAGTGTTAGAATGCTCAAAACCCATCATAGTGATGCTAGCTTCCAGATTGATAAGGATAATTTCCGCTCTCAGTCAGGCTGGGTCTTTACCTTAAACGGAGGAGCAATTACTTGGAAAAGTTCCAAGCAGGAGACAGTGGCTGATTCAACTTGCGAATCAGAGTACATAGCAGCAAGTAAGGCAGCAAAGGAGGCGATATGGATTAAGAACTTCATTGCAGACCTTGGAGTAGTACCAGCTATAAAGGAGCATATGGAGATTTTCTATGATAGTGAAAGTGCAGTTGCCTTAGCTAAGGAACCAAGGGATCACGGGAGATCCAGACACATCGACAGAAAATACCATTTCATTAGACATCGAATAGAAGAAGGACTCCTCGTGGAAAAGAGGGTATCATCGGATGAGAAGCCAGCAGATGCCCTCACGAAGGGACTGAGTAGGGTTAAGCATCTTCAGCATGCGAGGCGCATTGGGCTAAAGGATGATATTAGTTTTAGAAATTAGATAGGTTTTGAAATTTGTAAAGTGTAATTGACATTTGATGATAAATAAAATTTGTTATTTATTTATATGTAAAGTGTTAATATCTTCTGCCAATCGTTTACTATCATTTCAATTTTTGCATGTTTTGACTTCCAGAATAATTATGTTATGATAGATCATATTTATAACGTCCATAAATTTTACGCCAAATTCAAACTTTTTCAACCATAAATAAAAGTCAAATAGTATTGTTTACAAAATGTTTTCAAATCAATATCCATCAGAGTGTCCCAAAATCATATCATAAGGATGAGGAGCGCTACGGTCACGCCTTCGCCTTGCCACGATATCCTGAAGTACCTGAAACAATAAACTGAGACTGTAAGCCCGAGGGCTTAGTGAGCTACCCCCAAAATACCAATACCATACTGACAATACCATATCAGTAACAACCAATCAATCAATCATGCATACTGGGCCATCGGCCTGACTGGTCCGCCCTATCGGGCCTACAGTCTAACTGAATCTATTCATGCATACTGGGCCATCGGCCTAACTGGACCGCCCTACTGGGCCTACAGTCTATCTGAATCTATCCCGAGCCTTCGGCATGACTGGTCCGCCTCGTGGCCTGCAGTCTCCTCGGACCGCTCATAGGGTATGTTGGCCTTCAGCACAAAGCAGGACCGCCTCAACCCAACCAATAAGCAAATAACCAAGTTCACATAACTATCATATACTGGCATATACAACATCAAACATATCTATCATACTGATCATCAACCATAGAATCCTTTCGTAACGAGAGTACCAGCCTAGCAGGTCACTAACATACCAATCCTTACGGATCATAAAGCATAACATACTGTCTACCCTGATTCCGATCTAGCAGACCAAACCATATGTAGCATACCATAACAATAACAACAAAAGGGCCGGCCTTGGTGCCGTAGACCCTATCGATATAGTGAGGATGACTCACCTCGCAGATGCCGACTCGAAAGGTAAACTCCAATTCTCGGGTCACTTGTCACAGGCTCCACCACCTATGACCATAGTACAATATACTCATAAGTCCTTAACTCTATAAGGTACTCCATAACCCACCAGTCAACCCCTGGTCAAAGTCAAAGTCCTCAGTCAAGGTCAACAGTCCATGTTGACCCCCAACTCGCCGAGTACCCTTGGCTACTCGCCGAGTTCCTCGAAGCACATTCCACTCGCCGAGTCATCGGGGTGACTCGTCGAGTTCCTTCGATTCCCGATCAAACTCTAAGGCCACCCGTCGAGTTCCCTCCTTGCCACTCGACGGGTACACACGCATACATATCCTAGGGAAAACTCATCTGACTCGCCGAGTTGTTCTTCAACTCGTCGAGTCTTATGGTGATCTTCATCGGACTCGCCGAGTTGTTCATCCAACTCGTCGAGTTCACGGCCATCTTCATGTGACTCGCCGAGTCAACCTTGCGATTCGCCGAGTCCATTCAGTCCTTTTTCCATACAGACTTGTTGTGAGCCATGCAGCGGCTCCAAATCACAGATCCAAGCTTCTAGGGCATGCTTTTCACGTAAAGTTGCAAACTTTACGTGCATGCATGACTAATAAGGCTCTTAATGCCAAAACTAAGTTCTTAATGGGGCTATATGCACAAGGAGGGCCTCATTCTCGACCAAAATCAGAGCTTTATGACTCTAGAACCCAAGAAGGTTACAGATCTGAAGTTACAACTTCAGATCTAGCTCATATCCTACATTACCATCTCAACCAAACCATAAAAACCCTAGATCTCAACCAAAAGAGGTCTAGAAAGAAAAAGGAGAAAAGGTGACGACTTGATACCTCCAAATGATGCTATTTGAGGTAGATTTCTGATCTCCCACACTTCCTTGCTCCTAGCCTTTTGTTTCCCCAAGCTTCTCTCCTCAAAAGATCTCCTCTCCAAACCTTTACACACACAAGAATGAACACCACACGAATTAGGGTTTTTCTGAGCTCTTAAGGACTGCAAAGAGGCCAAAGGTGGCTTATGCTTTCTTAAATAGGGTGCAAAACCCCGGGATTTAGGGTTTCATCTGCCAGCTCCTACTCGCCGAGTCCCAATATGGACTCGTCGAGTAGGTCACTTAACACGCGATCCCACCCCGCTGCTACTCGACGAGTAGGTCAACCGACTCGTCGAGTAGGGCTTCATCCAATAACTCTTATTTAAATGATATCTGAGAATCGGTGCGTTACAACTCTCCCCCACTTGAACTAGACTTCGCCCTCGAAGTCCGTCGGAATAAACAATGTCGGGTAATGCTCGCACATCTCTGCTTCCGGTTCCCATGTCCACTCGGATCCCCTCCGATGTTCCCATTGTACCTTTACCAAAGGTATTTCCTTGTTCCGAAGAATCTTCTTCTTCCTTTCCAAAATAGCCACAGGCCTCTCCACATAGTTCAGACGCTCATCGACCTGAATGTCATCCAACGATACTACTGCCTCTTGGTCCATAATTCATTTTCGCAATTGCGAAACATGGAATGTGTTGTGGATCCGGCTAATCTCCTCCGGAAGCTCTAGCCTATAAGCCACCCTGCCAACCCTGGCAACAATCCTGAATGGCCCGATGTAGCGGGGACCTAATTTTCCCCTCTTCCTGAAGCGGATCACTCCCTTCCAGGGTGAAACCTTCAGGAGGACCATGTCACCCACCTGAAACTCCAGCTCAGATCGGCGTCGGTCGGCATAACTTTTCTGCCGACTCTGAGCGGTCTGCAGTCGCTGTCTAATCTGTTGTATCATCTCGGTAGTTTGCAGAACTACCTCTGTCCGACCCATCACTTTGTGCCCAAACTCGCCCCAGCAGACTGGGGTCCTACACTTCCGCCCATACAACAGCTCGAAAGGCGGGGCGCCAATACTGGAATGATAGTTGTTGTTGTAGGCGAACTCTACAAGCGGTAGGTGGGAATCCCAACTCCCACCGAAATCAATGACGCACGCCCTCAACATATCCTCGAGGGTCTGTATGGTCCGCTCACTCTGCCCATCAGTCTGCGGATGGAACGCTGTACTAAAATGCAACCTCGTACCTAGTTCCTCGTGGAACTTCTGCCAAAAACAGGAAGTAAATCGGACGTACAAGTCAGCCAACTTCTCCGCCGACGAACTCTCCCGTATAGCTAGGAAATGGGCACTCTTGGTCAATCGATCCACGATGACCCATATAGCATCGAAACCCTTTGCCGTCTTTGGCAACTTCGTGATGAAATCCATCGTGATCCGTTCCCACTTCCACATGGGAATCTCCAGGGGCTGCAGCTTACCATGCGGCCTCTGGTGCTCGGCCTTGACTATCCTACAGGTCAAGCACCTCTCAACAAACCAAGCGATATCTCGCTTCATGCCCGGCCACCAATAACTCGAACTCAGATCACGGTACATCTTGGTGGCTCCCAGATGAATAGAGAAGCGAGACTTATGAGTCTCCTCCATCACTGTCTGCCGGACCCCTCTGGACATCGGAACCCAAACCCGATCGTAACGGGTCAACAATCCCCGGCTATCCTGAACAAACCGGGAGCTTTCGCCCTTAATCTTCTCCAACTTCCAGTTTTCCGGTCTAATACCCTCAATCTGAGCATCCCTGACCAAACCCACCAGCGGGGAATCCACCGCTATCCTCATACATCTGGCTGGGGGCGAGGACCCAGCTGACTTGCGGCTCAGAGCATCCGCAACCACGTTTGCTTTACCAGGATGGTAAAGGATCTCACAATCATAGTCCTTGACTACATCCAGCCACCTGCGCTGCCTCATGTTCAGGTTTGGCTGATCCATAATGTGCCTCAAACTCTTGTGATCCGTGTATATGGTACAACGGACCCCGTACAGATAGTGCCTCCAAATCTTGAGAGCGAAGACCACCGCTCCCAACTCAAGATCGTGCGTGGGGTATCTCGTCTCATGCGGCTTTAACTGCCGCGATGCATAAGCTATCACTCGTCCCCTCTGCATGAGGACTGCCCCTAAGCCTGTGATGGACGCATCACAAAATACCACGAAATCCTCCACTCCCTCGGGGAGTGTCAACACTGGCACCTCGCATAACCGCTGCCGGAGGGTCTCGAACGCCCTCTGTTGCTCAGGGCCCCACCGGAAATCCACTCTCTTCCTCGTTAGACGAGTGAGGGGTACGACAACCTTGGAGAAATCACGAATGAACCTCCGATAATACCCTGCTAAACCCAAGAAACTCCTGATGTCTGAGGGAGATCCCGGAGTCTCCCACTGCATAACCGCCTCCACCTTGGTCGGATCAACCAAAATCCCATCCTGGTTAACGAGATGTCCGAGGAACTGAACCTCTCGTAACCAAAACTCACACTTCGAGAACTTAGCATACATCTGTTCTCGTCGCAGTACCCCCAGCAGCTCCCTGAGATGCTCCTCGTGCTGCTCTCGGGTCTTGGAATATACCAAGATGTCATTTATGAACACAATGACCGAGCGACCGAGCATCGGTCTGCAGACTCGGTTCATCAGATCCATGAACATTGTTGGCGCGTTGGTAATCCCAAACGGCATCACCACGAACTCGTAATGACTATAACGAGTCCGAAACGCGGTTTTCTCCATGTCTTCCTCCCTCACCCTGACCTGGTGGTATCCTGATCTCAAATCAATCTTGGAAAACCAAGATGCACCCTGCAGCTGATCAAAAAGATCGTCTATCCTCGGAAGCGGATAACGGTTCTTCACTGTTAACTTGTTCAGCTCCCTATAGTCAATGCACATCCTGTGCGAACTGTCTTTCTTCCTGATGAAAAGGATCGGTGCTCCCCAGGGTGAACTACTCGGACGAATGAACTGCTTACCCAGCAGCTCCTGCAACTGAGACGACAACTCCTGCATCTCTGGCGGTGCCAGTCGGTACGGCGCCTTAGCGACAGGGGCCGCACCCGGCACTAGATCAATCCTAAACTCAACCTGCCTCTCCGGAGGCACTCCGGGTAACTAATCCGGAAACACATCAGCAAACTCCCTAACCACCGGAACCTCTGAAACTGAGAGCTGCTCCCTAACCCGCGTATCTACTACATACGCCAAATAACCAGCACACCCGTGCTGTATATACTGTCGAGCCCTGGCTGCCGAACAAAACCTTGATCCCAACCTGGTGCCCTCGCCATATACTACCTGTTCTCCCCCACTTGGGGTTCGAACCACCACCCGCTGCCTCTCACAGTCGATCATGGCACCGAAACGGCTAAGCCAATCCATCCCTACAATCACGCATACATCCCCCATGGGGATAGGAATCAAATCTATCGGGAAGGACACCCCGAAAATCTCCCACTCGCATCCCCGGTAGACCGAAGAAGCAGAAACCCCGTGCTCGTTGGCGATCGAAACTCGCAACGGACACTCAAGATCACCTATCGGCACACTGAACCCTCTAGAGAAGGTCTGAGATACAAACGACCGACTCGCCCCCGAGTCAAATAATACCAAAGCGGGCAAGGAATTCACTAAAAACGTACCTAACCACAGGTACAATCAATAAGCATAACACCAATACAATAACTGAGACAGAGAATAAAACGTACCAGCAACCACATCTGGTGCTGCCTTGGCCTCCTCGGCCGTGAGCTGGAAGGTGTGACCCTGAGCCTTCGGAGGCTCCACTCTGACTGGCCTCCCATCTCCAATCCTCACAGTGGCTGGCGCGGGACCCTGTGCCGACTTGGCGGCGAGCTGCGGACAGTTGGTCTTCACGTGACCAACCTGATGACAATGGTAACAAATCTGCATATTTGCTGGAGAGGCGTACTGACGGCAGTCCCTGGCATAGTACCCTTCCTTGCCACATTTGTGGCACCCACCTCCTGCTCTACAAACTCCCTAGTGAACCCTGCCACACTTTCCACAAGTGCGGCTCTACTGACCCCCAGACCGTGCATCAGCGGTCTTAGACCGCTTAGGCACCGGCTGAGACTGTGTCGGTGCCTGATGCTGCTCCTTCAGCTGCAGCTCTATCTCCAACTCACGCCGCCTCGCGGCTTCTTGTAGATCCAGGAGGGTCTCACAACGTTGTGTAGCCACAAACTGTCATATATCCGTCTTGAGCATACTCAGATAACGAGTCATCTGAGACTGCTCCGACGTAAACTCCGGGCAAAACATAGCCCTCTCAGTGAACATCCGGGTAATCTCCATCACAGACTCCCCATCCTGTCTCAATGTCAAAAACTCCTGAGCAATCCGCTCCCGTTCCACGAGTGGAACGTAGCGGGTGCGAAACATATCCCGGAACTGCTCCCAAGTAACAGCATCCCGCTGATCATCAGAATATGAACCTGTCGTCAATCTCCACCAGTCCTTTGCCCCGAGCCTAATCAGGTTCAGAGCACACCTGACCTTCTGGTCAGCAGGACATGAGCACGTGAAGAAACAGCCCTCCACGTTAGACAACCACTACATAGCTCTGATCGCATCCTGAGTACCATCAAATGTCGGGGGCTTCGTATTATCGAAGTTCCGGTACTGAAAAGCCCTGCCGGCTCCTCCTCCAACCCCTGCCGCAGTTACAGCCGAAGTGGCTGCAGCGGCTGCTGTCTCTGCCAGAGCTGCATATCGCTCATCAAAATACTCGACCATCGCGGTCTTGATCGACCCGAACATCTTTGGTAGCTGCGCTCGGAAAGCCGCAACGACCTCATCGTGCAGAATCTCCCGGATCCTGGCATCCAGCTCCTCAGTCCCCATCTGAACCACGGGTTCAGGTGCTACCGGCACCTCTAGCCCTCCGTCCCCCTGTCCCGACCCTGATCCGGATCCCGATCCTGATCCGTACCCAGCAGCAAAACTTCTCGTCACCACCATACTGAAAGATACGTTCAAGATATCAGATACACAACATAATATCGAGAGACCAAAACTCACAAATCCTAGGGGTTGTGACTTCCTTGCTAAGCGTATGGGTCCTGTGCTTCCAGTAGTACGGGCCCATACTACCTTCCACACCTACCCATATTTGTCTCAAGTATCACCACAACTCCCTAATACTATACTCAACATAATGTGCGCTCAACCCTCATTACTAGGGGACATCGCCTATCTCACTACTGATCCCACAGCTCTCCACAACTCATACTTCCATGGAACTTCCATCAGCCCCTCCAGCGCTAGTGTATGCTAGCCGCACATAACGCTGGACCCGATAGACTTTCGAATATCCAACCCTACCCTAAGATCGAGTCAGACATTCTCAGGCTATAAGATCTTAACTATACACGCCCGTGATACATACACTAAACATCTACAGTTATGATGTCAATCCCATATACAAGAAACCCTAGGCTAATAGGCATCATATAATCAGGCAAATCTATCATGCGATTCCTGAAGATCCCTAGCCTAGCACTAGCATGCTGTTCTAACATATCAGAATATCAAATAACTGTATGGTATTTTGGGGATTACTTACAGGCTCCGGCTGATCGTACCCTCTGCATCCTCCATCCTTTCTTTTGAAAACCATTTTTAAAACTTACTTCCCAAAAATCTCCTTGGTTTGAGACTGGATTCACACGAGTGTTCCTCCAATTCACTCAAACCAAGGCTCTGATACCAACTTGTAACGTCCATAAATTTTACGCCAAATCCAAACTTTTTCAACCATAAATAAAAGTCAAATAGTATTGTTTACAAAATGTTTTAAAATAAATATCCATCAGAGTGTCCCAAAATCATATCATAAGGATGAGGAGCGGTACGGTCACGCCTTCGCCTTGCCACAATCTCCTGAAGTACCTGAAACAATAAATTGAAACTGTAAGCCCGAGGGCTTAGTGAGCTACCCCCAAAATACCAATACCACACTGACAATACCATATCAGTAACAACCAATTAATCCATCATGCATACTGGGCCATCGGCCTGACTGGTCCGCCCTACCGGGCCTACAGTCTAACTGAATCTATTCATGCATACTGGGCCATCGGCCTAACTGGACCGCCCTACTGGGCCTACAGTCCATCTGAATCTATCCCGAGCCTTCGGCATGACTGGTCCGCCTCGTGGCCTGCAGTCTCCCCGAACCGCTCATAGGGTATGTTGGCCTTCAGCACAAAGCAGGACCGCCTCAACCCAACCAATAAGCAAATAACCAAGTTCACATAACTATCATATACTGGCATATACAACATCAAACATATCTATCATACTGATCATCAACCATAGAATCCTCTCGTAACGAGAGTACCGACCTAGCAGGTCACTAACCTACCAATCCTTACGGATCATAAAGCATAACATACTGTCTACCCTGATTCCGATCTAGCAGACCAAACCATATGTAGCATACCATAACAATAACAACAAAAGGGTCGGCCTTGGTGTCGTAGACCCTATCGATATAGTGAGGATGACTCACCTCACAGATGTCGACTCGAAAGGTAAACTCCAATTCTCGGGTCACTTGTCACAGGCTCCACCACCTATGACCATAGTACAATATACTCATAAGTCCTTAACTCTATAAGGTACTTCATAACCCACCAGTCAACCCCTGGTCAAAGTCAAAGTCCTCAGTCAAGGTCAATAGTCCATGTTGACCCCCAACTAGCCGAGTACCCTTGGCTACTCGCCGAGTTCCTCGAAGCACATTCCACTCGCCGAGTCATCGGGGTGACTCGTCGAGTTCCTTCGATTCCCGATCAAAATCTAAGGCCACCCGTCGAGTTCCCTCCTTGCCACTCGACGGGTACACGCGCATACATATCCTAGGGAAAACTCATCCGACTCGCCGAGTTGTTCTTCAACTCGTCGAGTCTTATGGTGATCTTCATCGGACTCGCCGAGTTGTTCATCCAACTCGTCGAGTTCACGGCCATCTTCATGTGACTCGCCGAGTCAACCTTGCGACTCGCCGAGTCCATTCAGTCCTTTTTCCATACAGACTTGTTTTGAGCCATGCAGCGGCTCCAAATCATAGATCCAAGCTTCTAGGGCATGCTTTTCACGTAAAGTTGCAAAATTTACGTGCATGCATGACTAATAAGGCTCTTAATGCCAAAACTAAGTTCTTAATGGAGCTATATGCACAAGGAGGGCCTCATTCTCGACCAAAATCAGAGCTTTATGACTCTAGAACCCAAGAAGGTTACAGATCTGAAGTTACAACTTCAGATCTAGCTCATATCCCACATTACCATCTCAACCAAACCATAAAAACCCTAGATCTCAACCAAAAGAGGTCTAGAAAGAAAAAGGAGAAAAGGTGACGACTTGATACCTCCAAATGATGCTATTTGAGGTAGATTTCTGATCTCCCACACTTCCTTGCTCCTAGCCTTTTGTTTCCCCAAGCTTCTCTCCTCAAAAGATCTCCTCTCCAAAGCTTTACACACACAAGAATGAACACCACACGAATTAGGGTTTTTCTGAGCTCTCAAGGACTGCAAAGAGGCCAAAGGAGGCTTATGCTTCCTTAAATAGCGTGCAAAACCCCGGGATTTAGGGTTTCATCTGCCAGCTCCTACTCGCCGAGTCCCAATATGGACTCGTCGAGTAGGTCACTTAACACGCGATCCCACCCCGCTGCTACTCGACGAGTAGGTCAACCGACTCGTTGAGTAGGGCTTCATCCAATAACTCTTATTTAAATGATACCTGAGAATCGGGGCGTTACAATATTATTCAAATCATCCACAGTCAATCATACTTTGGAAGTTGGTAATGAGGCAAGACTATCATGAAGGGTCTGTAGTTTGTCTGGGAGAAAGGGACTGCAGTGTTCATGAGTACTCCTGGAATGGGGATTCGAGTATTGGATTCAACCCACGCTCTTTTGTATCACTTCATGGAATTTATCTCGAGTGATCGTGAGACGGTAATATCTTATAAGTCTTCAAACCTAGAGATATGATTTGTTGACTATGAGTTGGTTATACATTGATTATACGAAAACGCTTTGGTAACTTGATGTTATAAAACGTGCTTTTGTGTATGATTCAAAAAGTAGTAGAACAAGCATATGAGTCGAAGTTTATCTGTTCCTTTTATTCCTTGGAAGATTAAAAGCGATATCTGGGCCCCTCAATGATTTTGTTTTGACCTATATATCGGGCCCGGTCAGAACTAAATTGATGTGTTCGATTAATTTCTATGTCAAACAAATCGGAAATCGGGAAACAAACTGCTGGACAATAAGTACGACATTGTTCCATGTATTTGTCCGGCTGATATCTTGAGAGCAGAGGATTATATGATCACTTATCTTAAATGGCACGCCATCTTAGTTCCGCGAGACTTTGAAAGAGCTACGATTGTTGATCGGTTCCTGAAGTCATACTTGCAGTTATAGTTATTAGACTTATCCAAGTGGGAGACTGTTGGATAAGGTGTCTAAGTCCATAACTATTTCTAGTATGTACTTGATCCGGTTGGCATGGTCCATTTGGGTTGCATGGCATCATGATACTTGGATAGACAAAATGAGAAAAGGACACTTATGGTTTATTAATATATTATAAGTTCTAATATATTAATAATATTATTTAATTTGTATAGATCAAGAATTAATTTGGAATTAATTTTGTGATAAAAAAGATACTAATTAAATATATGGGGTTGATTGTGTAAATCATCCATTCTTATATAGTGGGCTAATGATACATGGTTTATTGAATTGGGCTAAAACCCATAGGGTGCTCCATGGATGGTCCATGGAGGTTAAAACCCATGGATCATGGAGCAAATGAAAAGCCATGTCAATTAGGGTTTACATGGTGTAACCCTACTTGTGACACAACTATAAAAGGACCCCATGGGCTACCAAAATCGGCACTAAGTATAGAACAAGAGGGCTAGCCGATTTTGAGTGTTTGTTTACTTCTCTCAAAGTTATTCCAAGAGCTGTGGTGTTGTGTAAAACACTTGAGGCATCACATTTGGGGTGCTAGGCTCACAAAGTTCTCAAGGAATCCAAGCAACAAGAAAGGTATGTTCTTCTACTTGCTTTTATGTTTCAAGTTCCCCATGCCATGCTAGTTAGGTTAAGAACCTTGGAAAAATCAAATTTGCATGTATCTTAGTAAAACATAGATCCAAGGTTTCTAGGGTTGCATGTACACCTTAGGAGTGTTAGAATGCTCAAAACCCTTCAGTTATATGATTATGAGAATCGCATGCTAGATTAGGGCTAAGGATCTAGGAATGATGCCTTATATGCTTCTTGCCCTTGTATGAGAACTGCATGCTAGATTAGGGCTAAGGATCTAGGAAGATGCCTTATGTGTCTATTATATGTGCCTATTGAATTATATGCTAGAGTTGATTAATCAGTAATATGATGACTGGAATAGGATATGCTTAGTATGGTTACTCAATGCCCGAATGATGCTTGCTTTGTGCTTTTAGGAGTTATAGTTATCTTTAGCTAACTAGTAAACGAATACGTTAAGTTACATATTGCGAGGACGAAATAATTTCAGACGGTTAGGTCTAGCCCTATTGCGCAGCTCTTTTTGAGTCCAACCGTTGTAGGGTAGGACCTCCCATTCGAAGAATTATATGGTCTTAGTAATATGTAATGGTATTCGCAAGCTAGTTAGGTAAAGAAGGAAGGAGTTCCTTATGCAGCTGATGGTGGAGAGTAGGTCGAAGAGTTACCCTAGGGTAAGCCTAGGATGAGGTTAGTATAGCAAGCAATAGTAGTGAAGGGGACTTGGTGAAGTCAAGGAAATCCTTGAGGAAAGTACGGATAGATGTGGAAGGTAGTATGGGCCCGTACTACTGAAAGCAGAGGATCTGTACTCGAGACAAGGAGGGCCGAGATGGAACCAGGGAACTTGTAGTGTGTGAGATCCCTCGTGGTTATGTATAACCCTGACAATTATATGTTTTGTTTCAGAATGGTGATGATCACGCGACATGGAGGAGGAGGAGGAGGTTCAGGGTCAAGATCAGGCTCAGGATCAGGTTCAGGATCAGGTGTTGAGCCAGTCGATGAGGGAATACGTGAGTTCATTGCTTCTGCGATCACCAGAGGCATCCTTGAGTCGACCCCGGTGATTTTCGGGTCGATCAAGGAGGGGATTATTGAGTTGATGTAGGATCTCCTCAGGGTGTTCAGGAGCAACTGGGCGGCTAGCCAGTCAGGGGCGCGCACAGTGTCCTTTAAGGACTTCAGGGGTAGTGGTGCACCGGATTACCATGGGGAGAAGGACCCCATCGTTGCCAGGAGATGGATCACAGACATCAAGTCTGCATAGTTGATGAGCTTCTGCCCTGAGGGGTCAAAGTTCGATATGTTGCAGGTTGTTTGAGGGCAGGGCTAGGGATTGATGGGAGTCAGTTGGTGATTCCTTGGGAGCCTCAGCCGTTGAGGCTATGACCTGGTCAGACTCTATGACCAGGTTCAGGGTTGAGTTTGCACCGGCGGTGGAGCTTCAGCAGCTGGCCAGGGAGTTTCTCGACATGAGACAGAATACAAAGACAGTGACGGAGATTACCGCCAAGTTCCGGAAGAGGGCCTTGTTGGTGCCTTAGTATGCGAGGAATGAGAAGATGCAGAATACCCGCTATCATGATATGTTGATGCCTGATATCCAAGAGCATGTCAGCTACTCGGTATGCCCGACCCTGGATTCCATGATTGCCAGGGCGAGGGAGAGGGAGATAGACTTGGAGCACATCAGGAAGAGGAAGGCAGAGGAGGGACAGGTTACTGGGGATCTGGGGAAGAAGCCTAAGGGATTTGATTCTAGGTCTAAGGGACAGCAGGGCCGGGCCGCTGTGGGAAATGCGGCAGGTCATATGAGGGGGTTTGCCACACTGGGTCGGGATCAGGCTACTATAAGTGCGGCAAGCCTGGGCACTTTGGTAGGGAATGTACTGCCCCTGCCCCCACCTTTCAGACATCAAGCCTGATGTGCTTTCATTGCAATCAGAATGGCCATAAAAAGGCCAACTGCCCGAGATTGACAGTAGCAGCGCCAGTGGCGGCACCAACTCCAGCGACCCTGTGGATTACTGATGGTCGGCAGGGCAAGTTAGAGGCTCCAGTGGTGAGCAGCCGAGCCCTCCAGTTGACTACCGTGGAGGCATGCGCGGCACCCGATGTAGTGAAGGGTAAGATTTTTTTCTCCCTAGATTTTATTATATGTTGTTTATGGTATTTATGTGCTATGATATGTGTTTTGTTTAGGATCGTTCCATGTGAAAGGCATTCCAGTTCAGGTGTTGTTCGATTTGGGTGCTACCCGATCATTTGTCTCTCTTGCACTTAGCAAGAAATTCCATGAGTCTTCGGGCATGTTAGATTGCCTGTTAGAGTTCGAGATTGCTGACGACCGATCAGTTCGAGCATCAGAGGTTTTCAGAGATTGTGTGTTGAGGTTGTTCGAGGAGCGCTATTTGGTAGACTTGGTTCCCATACAATTGCGTGGGAACAAGGTCATCATCGGTATGGATTGGTTGAGCCCTAATGGGGCTATGATTTACTGCGCGTAGCAGTTGGTACGTGTCAGGACACTAAGTGGGGGAGAGCTGGTGATTCAGGGCTAGAGGCCACAGGGTGGACCAGCTTTATGCTCAGCAGCGAGGGCTAGGCGCTACCTTCAGTAGGGTTGCGTCGGATATGTCGCCTACGTCATGGATACCCGGAAGGAGGGTAAGGCGACTGTGAGTGATGTGTCGGTGGTGCGAGAGTACCCGGATGTGTTTCCAGAGGAGTTGCCTGGGATACCTCCGGAGAGACATGTGGAGTTTAGGATCGACCTGGTTCCTGTTGCGGCCCCGATAGCCAAGGCACTGTATCGGTTGGCTCCTCTCGAGATGCAAGAGTTGTCTACACAGCTGCAGGAGCTGTTAGACAAGGGATTCATCAGACCGAGCAGTTCACCCTGGGGAGCCCCGATTCTGTTCGTAAAGAAGAAGGATGGGTTGCATCGGATGTGTATAGATTACCGGGAGCTGAACAAGGTAACGGTGAAGAACCGTTACCTACTCTCGAGGATTGATGATCTCTTTGACCAGCTACAGGGGGCATCTTGGTTTTCTAAGATAGATTTACCTTCAGGCTACCATCAGATGAGGTTCAGAGACGAGGATGTACAAAAGACTGTGTTCTGGACTCGCTATGGCCACTATGAGTTCGTGGTGATGCCCTTTGGGCTCACCAATGCTCCTGTCGCGTTCATGGACCTCATGAACCGCGTATGCAGACCGATGTTGGATCGATCTGTGATAGTTTTCATCGATGACATCTTGGTTTACTCCAAGACACAGGATCAGCACGAGGAGCACGTGCGAGAGGTGTTGCATACCTTGAGGAGGGAGAGCTTGTACGCCAAGTTCTCCAAGTGTGAGTTCTGGTTGCGCGAGGTGTAGTTTCTTGGGCACCTTGTCAACCAGAGCGGTATTTTGGTTGACCCGGCCAAAGTGGAGGCCATGATGAGATGGGAGGTTCCGAAGTCTCCATCTTAGATTCGGAGTTTCCTGGGTTTAGCGGGCTATTATCGGAGATTCATTCAGGATTTCTCCAAGATAGTCGTACCCCTGACCCGGCTGATGAAGAAAGTCGTTGTTTTTCGCTGGGGGCCTGATCAGCAGGCAGCATTTGAGACATTGAGACAGAGACTATGCGAGGCACCGATCCTCACCCTGCCAGAGGGCATGGAGGATTTTGTGGTGTATTGTGATGCGTCCATCTCAGGGTTGGGTGCGATATAGATGCAGAGAGGGCATGTTATCACTTACGCTTTAAGGAAGCTGAAGCCTCACGAGGCGAACTACCTAACGCACAATTTGGAGTTGGCGGCGGTTGTCTTCGCCCTCAAGATTTGGCGACACTACCTCTATGGGGTCCGTTGTACCATTTACAGAGATCACAAGAGTCTGAGGTACCTCATGGACCAGCCAAATCTGAACATGAGGCAGCGTCGGTGGCTAGATGTGGTGAAGGATTACGATTGTGAGATCCTCTACCACCCGGGGAAGGCCAATGTGGTGGTCGATGCTCTTATCCGCAAGGCTGCCCCGATCAGAGACGTTTGCTTGCGGATGACAGTGGTGACTCCGCTTCTAGAGCAGATCCGAGAGGCCCAGCAGGAGGCTATGAAGGAGGAACATCGGAAGAGCGAGCGTATTGTGGGACAGGTTTCCTCCTTCGACTACGATAGTCGTGGGTTGTTGACACTACATCGTAGGGTGTGGAGACCCTATCATGGGGTTGTGCGCCAGGTTCTGATGGAGGAGGCGCACAAATCCAGGTTTTCTATTCATCCCGAGGCGACAAAGATGTATAGAGATCTTCGCCCTGATTACTGGTGGCCCTGCATGAAGCGGGATATAGCGTGGTACGTGGATCGGTGCTTGACCTGCAGGAAGGTCAAGGCTGAGCACCAGAGGCCACACGGTAAGATGCAGCCGCTAGATATTCCCGTGTGGAAATGGGAAGATATTACCATGGATTTCATCACCAAACTTCCCAGGTCCGCACGGGGAGTGGATTCCATATGGGTCATCGTGGATCGATTGACCAAGAGTGCACATTTCATACCAATCTAGGAGAGCATTTCGGCCGAGAAGCTGGCCGATATCTACATTCGAGAGGTTGTAGCTCGACACAGAGTGCCAGTCTCCGTGATTTCTGATAGAGATGTACGGTTCACTTCCAGATTCTGGAAGAAATTCCACGACGAGTTGGGTACTCGTCTTCACTTTAGCACTGCTTTTCACCCGTAGATGGATGGCCAGAGCGAGGGTACCATCCAGACTTTGGAGGATATGCTGCGGCTATGTGTCTTAGACTTCGGTGGTAGTTGGGATACCTATCTTCCATTAGCTGAGTTCTCCTACAACAAAAGCTACCACGCGAGTATCGATCGTCCTCCCTTCGAGATGTTATACGAGAGGAAGTGCAGGACCCCGATTTGCTGGGGTGAGGTTGGGCAGAGAGTCATGGGGAGTACCGAATTGGTACTCAAGACTATGGAGAGGATCCAGCAGGTAAGGAGCAGGCTTCAGACTGCTCAGATTCGGCAGAAAAGTTATGCCGACAAGCATCGTTCAGACCTGGAATTCAGGTCGGGGATATGGTCCTCCTGAAGGTGTCACCTTGGAAGGGTGTCACCCGGTTCAGAAAGTGGGGCAAGTTGGGCCCCAGGTACATCGGTCCTTTTAGGGTTGCAGCCCAGGTGGGCAAGGTGGCGTATAGGTTGGATCTGCCAGCCGAGCTTAGCCAGATTCTTAGTACCTTTCACGTCTCCCAGCTGCGGAAGTGTCTGGTAGACGACTCTGCAGTGGTACCTTTGGAGGATATTCAGGTGGATGACCGCCTGAACTACATTGAGCGACCAGTAGCTATCCTCGACAGGAAGTCGAAGGATCTGAGGAACAAGAGGCTCGAGCTGGTGAAGGTGCAATGGCAGCACCATAAGGGCTCAGAATGGATGTGGGAGCCGGAGAACAAGATGCGGGAGCACTACCCCGAGCGTTTTCCAGATGCAGCGGCACACTTCGAGGATGAAGTCTAAAATAAGTGGGGGAGATTGTAACGCCCGGTTCTCGATATGTGTTTTAACTTTAAAGATTTTATGCATTAGGACTCGGCGAGTTGGAGGCCCAACTCGTCGAGTAGACGAGACTTTGGACGCGGGTTTTAAGTAACCTACTCGACGAGTCGGGAGCCCGACTCAGCGAGTAGGACTGTCTGGATGAAACCCTAATATTTAGGGTTTGCACCCTATTTAAATACATTAAGTGGTTCCCTTTACAGGCTCCAACACCCTTAGACCATCCCCATGAAACCCTAACCATTTTTGAGTGATTTTGAGCTCTTTGTGCCATTTTGTGCAAGTTAGAAGGTTGAAAAGAAGAAGAAGGAGCTTGGGATTTCAGAAGGAGCAAGGAGATCCAGAGGTGTTGCTCCATTCCCTGTTTATTGGAGGTAAAAAGTCCAGACCTTGCTTCTCCTTGCATTAGATACTCTTTTTGGAGTAACTTAGGGTTTTTGGAAGCCATTTTGGAGCCATTCTTAGATGCAACCACGATTTTGGGATAAGAACTTCAGATCTGAAACCATTAAGGGTTCCCATGGCATAAAGGTGCCAACTTTATGGCCATGGGATACCCATGCATCATATAAACCCCTTTTTATGGATTTTTGAGCCAAAAACTCCATGCATGGACATCAAGTTCGTAGCTTTACATATAAAATGGACCCTAGGAGGTCAGATCTATGATTTGGATGCATTAAGACCCACTGAAATCGACTATATAGTTTTGGACAAAGAGGGACTCGGCGAGTCGTTCATGGGACTCGGCGATTCAGGTCGCAGTTTCCCCCAAACGTCTTCTGGAAATGGTCTTTGGTTGAGTTGAAGGAAAACTCACCCTGTTGGGGTTTGTTATGGACTTGAAGATCAAAGGACTGGACGAGTGCAAGGAGGAACTCGGCGAGTTTAAGGCAATGTTCCAACCACATGAATACGGACTCGACGAGTTTATCGAGAGCTCGGCGAGTCATAGACTAAACACCTTCATACGGATGAAGATGAACTCGACGAGTTCAAGGATGAACTCGGTGAGTCAGTTGAAGAAGGTCCTGATGTTTGTTGAAGTCGAACTCGTCGAGCTCTTGCTAGAATCGACGAGTAGGGACGAGATTGTAGCACTTCGTGGACGTGGGAACTCGACGAGTTGGTGGACCAACTCGGCGAGTCTAGTCAACCAGATGTTGACTTTAACCAGGGTTTTGACCTTGACTTTGACTTGTACTTGAGTTGACCCTTGTAAGGTTTATGAGTATGAAATGGTAATTTAGAAAGGTTGTTGTGTAGGGATTGAGGAGTTGAGAAGAGTTGATTTCCATACCGTGGACAGTGCAGACACTACACGACATCGAGGTGAGTTACCTTCCCGTAGTAATGGGTCTATGGCCACAATGTCGTCCCACTAGTAGGATTTGATTGATAGATGATTGTCTTTGTGATAATTATCTAGGTTGCTACTACCGATATGTGTTACGTGTTATCATGATATGATAATTATATGCTATGTTATTATGTGGTAGTGGTAGGAGGTGAAATAGTCTCAGATTACCGGTTGAAAGATACCGAAGGGGAGGTTAGTTCCCGGCTACCGGTTGAAAGATACCGAAGGGGAGGTTAGTTCCCGGTTACCGGTTGAATGATACCGAAGGGGAGGTTAGTTCCCGGCTACCAGTTGAAAAATACCGAAGGGGGGGGGGGGGGGGGCTCCCAGTTAGCCAGGCAGATACCGGTTGAAAGATACCGAAGAACAGGCATTAGGTGGTATGTGGTATGATGGGGGAACTCACTAAGCTTTGTGCTTACGGTTTTCAGTTTTGGTTGCAGGTACCTCTTCGTCGAAGGGGAAGGAGCCGGCACGGTAGCAGCGCATCGCACACACATGATTTCCGCATTTTGAGATCCATGGGATTTGTACTCTGATATTATTACTACTTTTTGTTATGATTTTTGAGACGTGTAATGACTTGAAATGATGATGATGTTGTTTTTCAGTAAATGGTTTTATAAGTATTATATTTAAAGACGAAAATTTTTGGCCTTGAAAATTGGGATGTTACAACGAGTTTCAAGAACTAATCAAGAATAAACCTATTGTTAAATAATAGCACATGACTTGAGGTTTGTGACCTATCGTGTTGACATAGTCTTGTTTCTGTGCCCATTCCAGTTAAAGTTGACTATGCATGTGAGTTCTGAGAGTTCTCAATTGGTTGCATAACAACCTGGAAGCAATGGTAGGCCCTTGTGCTACCAGGTGGCAAGAAATTAAGATTGAACAAGTTCATGTCCATATGAGTTTGGATTTGTCACTGACCTTGTCTTGTGATTATGGTCATGACAAATTCACATGGATAGGAACACATATACCATAAAATCTAAGTGTCATAAGGCTTCTCTCTAACTCATGAAAATGATAGTGAGGAAACGCTTCCACTAAGTAGATTTTAAGGAGATAGAATTGTGATATTTGCATTCTCAAATTCAATTATGATTACGGCATCCCTCTTCATAATTCGAATTGTGAGAAATGGAAAAGGTCTAAACATTTCATACTTATGGCTGTAAGTTCTAAAATTGTTAAGACACACATATGAGCTATCTAAGGAAAGGTGTATGATTTTGAGAAGCCTAGATAAAGTCTTATTGAAGCATCTCGTATCAGAAATTTGAACTTCGGTAATGAAAGTCAATGAGTATTGATTTCTATAAGTCCAGCTGATTTCTGAATACATGTCAAAGCTAGTGGGAGAATAAGTGTTATGCTAATAATAATTTTTATGCTAGTGGGAGCATAATTATTATGGTAAGTGTTGCAAGTTAGCAATGTTAATTATAGAAAACAAAGGTTTCAATTCGCAAAGTTGCAAGGTTTGAAAATGTGTTTTGCTATAATTAAGGGAGAGGAGTTTATAATTCATTTCAATTCTAAAAGCTTAGATTGAGATTTTAATCAAATTTAGTCAAATATATATATGAATGTTATGTTGGAATAGTTCAACATAAGGAAATTCTATATATGGAAATGTTAATTGCGTTCTCAAATTTGATTATGATTACGACATCCCTCTTTATAATCAAAATTATGAGAACATGGCAAATAGAAATATTATAGCAAAAGATTGATTAAGCATCATGTCTTTATGTTAGACATAATGAATCGTGTCCCATATGCTTCGGGTATAGGATCGATTGCATATGCTATAATATTCGCATGCTCTAATTTTCCGAATTCCTAGGGCGTTTAGAGGGAAAAAGGAATAGAACCAGATATGACTAAAGTGGTTAAACAACTGTTAAGGACAATCTAAGGTCCGCCAAAGATTGGTCGCTTAAGGACAGCTGGAAGTATAGTACTGGATAAACCATATTGACATTATAATGAGTTGTCGTATGGAAAATATGGAATGTTTCCCTATTGGGAGTTGAAGAATAGATGGAAAACTTAGAAACTTTTATGCAAGAAGGATGTTCAACAGAATGTACTTTGAATTTGAGACTTCATTTCCATGGAATTGTCTTGTAACAATCTCCAAATGAATATTTTGTAATATCATTGGTCAAGTCTCTGTGACTTTTGGCACCTAGACATTACAAAAGAATCTTTGCATGATAGTTTAGAATCTAACACTTTCTAGCAGTGACAAGAATTTGGAATTCTTACACTTGCAATAAGGATTTGGAATTTTGAAATGAGCATCATTGAAATGTTTTTCAATTGATCTATTTCACAAAGTAAGGACCATAGACAAACATAGTGTGCATGCTTAGAGCATGGCATAATTATTGTTTAGACAAACATAGTGTGCATGCTTGGAGCATGGCATTGCTATTGTTTTAATTCAAGTATTAAGTTTGTTATTCGAAAAATTATACAATGAATAATGAGTAAATAATATGACTCAAAAGTTTTTGAGCCATATAGGATTAGTATTATTATTTTGTTTCACTTTGCATGTTTTGACTTCCCGAATAACTAGGTTATTCAAACCATCCACAGTCGATCATACTTTGGAAGTAGGTATTGAGGCAAGACTGTCATGAATGGGTCTGTAGAGGTGTGTTAGTCATAGCACACGTTTGCTACAGTGTTCATGAGTGCTCCTGGAATAAGATTCGAGTATTGGATTCAACCCACGCTCATTTAAATCACTTCATGGATTTTATCACGAGTGATCATGAGACGATAATATCTTATATTCTTGAAACGGAGACATGTGAGTTGTAGTTGCGAGTCGGTTGCACATTGACATATGTAAACGCACCAGTAACTTGGATATTATAAAACATATTGTTGTGTGTAATTTTATGAGTAAGTGCAAGCGAGCATTTGGTTCGAAGTTTATCCGCTCCTTTTACCCCATGTGGATAAAAGCGATATTTGTGGGCCCCTCAATGATTTAGTGATCACACCAATCCTGGACTGATTTGATTTGTTCAATTAGTCGGTCTTCATAAATCGGAAATCGGGAAACAACAGATGGACAGAGAGAATGATTATAATCCATGTCTTAGTCCATATGATATCTAGAATGGAGGAATATATGATCCCTTATCTAATGGGCGCGTCATTGACTAGGTCAGATTTCGACAACGGATTTTAAGAGCTACGATTGCTAGTCGGGTTGTAGAGTCGTACTAGCAATAATAGTTATTAGACTTATCCAAGTGGGAGATTGTTGGATTAGTGTCTAAGTCCATAACTATAATTGGTATGTACTTGACTCGAGAGTAGCATGGTCCATTTGGGTTGCATGGCACCGGAAAAATCTGAAGGATGGATAATTGAGAAGAGGTTTTTTATGGTTTATTAATATATTATAAGTTCTAATATATTAATATGAAATCATATTATTTAATTAGTATTGATCAAGAATTAATTTGGAATTAATTTGGTGATCAAAATGGACTAATTAAATATATGGGGATTGATTATGTAAATCATTCATTCTTCTAATTTGGGCTTATGATCCAAAGTTCTTCATGTTGGGCTAAACCCATGTAGTGACCCATGGATACTCCATGGAGGTTTTAACCGATGGAGCATGAGGGATATGCAAAGTCATTAGGGTTTACATGGTGTAACCCTAGTTTGCCATACTATATAAGAACCCCTCTAGCTCATGAAATTGGCACTTAAGTGAAAACACAAGAGGGCAAACCGATTTTATGAGTGCAAGTGACATCTTCTCAAATTCCTCCATTTGTTGGTGGTGTTGTGTGATTCCATTTGAGGTGCAACACTTGGGGCACTAAGTTCTTAAAGGTCCAAGGTCCCAACTACACTAAAAGGTATGTCATCTAACTTGCATTTAATGTTGTTTATACTCCATTGTATGCTAGTTAGGATGATGATTTGGAATATTGAATGTATGCATGTATAATAGAGAAAACATAGATCCAAAGCATCTAGGGTTGCATGTACACCATAGGAGTGTTAGAATGCTCAAAACCCATCACACTCTTGGTCAACCGATCCACAATGACCCAAATTGAATACACCCTCACGATGTCTGCGGTAACTTCGTGATAAAATCCATCGAGATCTCTTCCCATTTCCATGAGGTCGCTGATGCTCGGCATTGACTTTCCTGCAAGACAAGCACCTCTCCACATATCAGGCCACATCCCTCTTCAGCAGTGCAACCAATAATCAAGCTGGAGGTCTCTATACATCTTTTTCGCACCCGGATGGATAGAAAACTTCGACTTATGCGCCTCCTCCATCAAAATATGTCGCGTACCTCCAAAATATGGTGCCCAAACTCTCCGATGAAGGGTAGATAATCCCAACTATCATAATCAAAAGAGGATACTTGATCCACTATAAACTCACTCTTCCGGTGCTCCTCTTTCATAGACTCAACCTAAGCCTCACGAATCTTCTCCAAGAGTAGGGTAATCACCATCATTCTCAGACATACATCCCTGATCGGAGTACCAACCGTTTTGTGGCTAAGGGAATCAGCCACCACATTGGCCTTCCCAGGGTGATAAAGGATCTCACAATCATGATCCTTCAGCACACCAAGCCACTTGCGCCGCCTCATGTTCAGATTTGGATGATCTATCAAACACCTCAAATTCTTGTGGTCCATGTAGATGATACAACGAACCCCATACAAGTAATGACACCAAATCTTGAGGGCAAAAACCACTACCCCTAGCTCCAAATCATGAGTGGGATAGTTCGCCTCATGAGGCTTCAGCTGCCTCGACACATAAGTAATCACATGACCCCTCTGCATCAACACCGAAAACAATCCTATAAACGACGCATCACAGTACACCATAAAATCATCCACACCCTCTGGCAAGGTCAAAATCGGAGCCTCAAATAACTTCTGCCTCATAGTCTCAAACGCCGCCTGCTGCTCAAGCCCCCAACGGAAAGTGACCGACTTATTCATCAACCTGGTCAACAGAACTGTGATCTTGGAGAAATTCTCAATAAACCTCCAATAATACCCGACTAGCCCAAGGAAACTCCGAATCTCAGATGGAGACTTCAGAACCTCCCATTGTATCATGGCCTCGATCTTGGCTAGATCGACCAATATACCCTTCTGATTGATGAGATGCCCCAAGAACTGCACCTCACGCAACCGGAACTCACACTTGTAGAATTTGGCATAAAGCCTCTATCTCCTCAGAGTCTCCATAACCTCTCGCAGATGGTCCTCATGTTGCTCATTGGTCTTAAAATAGACCAAGATATCATCAATAAACACTAAGCCTGACCGATCCAACATTGGTCTGCAAACCCTATTAATGAGATCCATGAATGTTGTTGGTGCATTGGTGAGTCTAAAAGGCACCACTACGAACTCGTAATGTCCATAACGAGTTCTGAAGGCCGTTTAATTAACATCCTTCTCTCGAACCCTCATTTGATGATAGTCTGAATGCAAATCAATCTTAACCAAGATGCACCTTGAAATTGGTCGAACAAGTCATCAATCCTCGAAAGCGGATAACGGTTCTTCACCGTTAACTTGTTCAAATACCGGTAATCGATGTGCATCCTATGGGATCCATCTTTCTTCTTCACAAATAGTATCGATGCTCCCCAGAGTGAACTACTCGGCCTGATAAACCCCTTGTCTAACAACTGTTGCAGCTGTGTAGACAACTCATGCATCTCTGATGGTGTTAACCGATAAGGTGCCTTGGCTATTGGGTCGCACCTGGAATCAAATCAATACGAAACTTAACCTGACTCTCTGGAGGCACTCCTAACAAATCCTCCAGGAATACATTTGGGTAATCTCGAACGATGGGCACATCAGCAATCGTCTTCTTCCTCTCCTTTCCGGTATCCAATACGTAAGCCACAAAACCAGGACAACCCTTTTGTAGATATCTCCTAGCTCTCATGGCTAAACAGAGAGATGGTTCACTCTAGGGATGAGATTTAGAACCGGAAAACTGAACCGGAACTGGAATCGGACCAGAACCGCAACCGTTAGAACTGGAATATGTAGAACCGGTCCGGGTCCCAGGCTTAAAGAATGACTTTATACGGGTTCCGGGTAATCCAGGTTTCGGGTACTTCGGGTCTGAATAAACCGGGTTTAAAAACCGGAACCGTGTTAGGAACCGGAACCAGTTTTAGGGGCCGAAACCGGTCTCTATGAAAAGTTTAAAACACGCATATCTCATTTGTTTGAAGTCGGGTTAACATGAGGTTTTTTTCCAGAGTGTAGTTTATTGTTTGTACATGATTTTAGAGTATACTTTTGTCATTTTTGAGTTAATATTCATTGACTTACAGTCCCTCAAAGTCGGGATATCAAATTTGGACATTTTATGTTTTTCAGATTTTTTTTGTATTATGTGAATGTTTTAAAACGTCCATATATAATTCGTTTGAAGTCGAGCATTCTAACACTCCTAAGGTGTACATGCAACCCTAAATACCTTGGATCTATGTTTTCTCTATTATACATGCAAACTTTCTTTTTCCAAGGTATTACCCTAACTAGCATACAAAACTTTGATACTTGGGTAATAAAACATGTTAGATAACATACCTTTTGTTGTAGCTTATGGGTTTTGAGCATTCTAACACTTCCTAAGTGTACATGCAACCCTAATAACCTTGGATCTATGTTTGTCTAATAATCATGCAAAGTTGAATTCCAAGGTTATATTCCTATCTAGCATACATGGGGAACATTTTTAACTTGAATGAAAGATAGAATAACTTACCTTGTTGTTGATTATGATCCTTGAAACCTTGTGAGCCTAGCACCCCAAGTGTGATGCCTCAAATGCTTCACACAACACCAAATGCAAAGGAGTAAACTTTGAGAGAATCTTACACAAAAGCACGTTTTATAACATCGAGTTACCAATGCGTTAACGTACAATCAATGCATAACCAACTCATAAGTAACAAATCATATCTCTAGGTTTGAAGACTTATATAATATTACCGTCTCACGGTCACTCGAGATAAATTCCATGAAGTGATTCCAGTGAGCGTGGGTTGAGTCCAATGCTCAGAACTTATGAGCACTCATGAGTGTTGTAGCCATGTCCAACAACTTAGACCTCTGCAACCAATCATGACAGTCTTGATTCATACCTACTTCCGACATATGACCGACTGTGGAGGTTCGAATAATATGATATACCAAACATAATTATTCTGGAAGTCAAAACATGCAAAAGAAATATAGTAAACGATCGACAAGAGATAGCAACACTTTACTCATAAATAAACACCTTTTATGCATCATCTAATGTCAATTACACTTTACAAATTTCAAGGTTATCTAACTACTAAATCTAATATCATCCTTCAGCCCTATGCTCCGAGCATGCTGGAGATGCTTAACCCGAGTCATTCCCTTCGTGAGGGGATCTGCTGGATTCTCATCCGATGATACCCTCTTTGCCACGAGGAGTCCTTCTTCTATTCGATGTCTGATGAAATGGTATTTTCTGTCGATGTGTCTGGATCTCCCATGATCCCTTGGTTCCTTGGCTAAGGCAACTGCACTTTCACTATCACAGAAAATTTCCATTGGCTCTTTAATAGCTGGTACAACTCCAAGGTCTCCAATGAAGTTCTTCAGCCATATCGCCTCCTTTGCTGCCTCGCTAGCTGCTATATACTCTGATTCGCAAGTTGAATCAGCCACTGTCTCTTGCTTGGAACTCTTCCAAGAAATTGCTCCTCCATTTAAGGTAAAGACCCAGCCTGACTGAGAGCGGAAATTATCCCTATCAGTCTGAAAGCTAGCATCACTATACCCTACAACTCTCAAGTCTTCACTCCCACCGAGGGTAAGGACCCAGTCCTTAGTCCTCCGTAGGTACTTGAGGATATTCTTTACCGCAGTCCAGTGTGCCTTGCCAGGGTTCCCCTGATACCTGCTAACCATGCTCAAAGCAAAGGCTACATCAGGTCGAGTACACGTCATAGCATACATGATCGATCCTACAGCCGAAGCATAAGGTATTCGACTCATTTCTACTATCTCAGCGTCAGTACTAGGGCTTTGTGTCTTACTCAATCTGGCATTACTCTGGATGGGTAACTCTCCTTTCTTGGAGTCCTACATGCCGAATCTCTTCAACACCTTATCCAAGTAAGTAATCTGACTAAGTCCAATTAGTCTTTTACTCCGGTCTCTCAAGATCCTTATACATAGAATATAGGCAGCTTCTCCTAGGTCCTTCATAGAGAAACACTTCCCAAGCCAGGACTTAACTTCCTGCAGAGTTGGGATGTCATTTCCTATGAGTAGTATGTCATCCACATACAATACCAAAAAGCTAACTATACTCCCACTAGCCTTGACATATACACAAGATTCATCTTCACTCCTAGAAAAGCCAAATTCCTTGACTTTCTCATCAAAGCAAAGATTCCATCTGCGAGGTGCTTGCTTTAACCCATAAATGGATTTCTCAAGCTTACACACTCTATTAGGGTACTCTGTGTTGACAAAACCCTCTGGCTGACTCATGTAAACATCCTCAGCCAACTTTCCATTAAGGAAAGCGGTTTTGACATCCATTTGCCATATTTCATAGTCATGAAATGCGGCTATGGCTAACAGAACCCTAATAGACTTAATCTTGGCCACTGGAGAAAAGGTCTCATTATAATCAACTCCCGGAGTTTGTGAGAAACCCTTTGCAACCAGTCGTGCCTTATAAGTGTGTACATTACCATCCATGTCGGTCTTCTTCTTGAAGATCCATTTGCACCCTACAGTCTTACGACCTGGTACATTCTCAACCAAGTTCCAAACTTGATTGTCATACATGGACTGTATCTCGATGTCCATTGCCTCTTTCCACTTGGCTGACTCAGGGCCTGCCATGGCTTCCGCGTAACTGTTAGGTTCATCCAGACCTATCAGCGTCTCATCACTGATAAGTGTATCACCTTCCGTAGTAATATGGAATCCATAGTAATGCTCAGGTGCATTCCTAACCCTTGTGGAACGCCTCAGAGGTACAGACTTGTCAATTGGCTCAACAAAAGTTTCCTCCTCAAGTTGAGTGCTAGGGTTTGAAGTTCCTTCACCACTTGACTCTTGAATTTCTTCAAGGTCAACTTGCCTCCCACTGTCTCCTTGGCTTATGAACTCTCTCTCTCGAAAGAACACCCTCCTAGCTACAAAGACCACATTCTCACTAGGTCTGTAGAAGAGGTAACCAAAGGATTTCTGTGGGTAGCCGATGAAAATACACCTCTCACTTCGAGGTTCGAGCTTATCATGAGTCTCGCGTCTCACGAAAACCTCGCAACCCCAAATCTTAATGTGGTCTAGTTTGGGTACTTTACCAGTCCACATCTCATGAGGAGTTTTGGCAACTTTCTTTGTGGGAACTAGATTAAGGATATGGGCGGCAGTCTCTAAGGCATACCCCCAAAATGAGATTGGTAGCGAAGCTCGACTCATCATGGAACGAACCATATCCAACAAGGTTCGATTACGCCTCTCAGCTACACCATTCAACTGCGGTGTCCTGGGAGGTGTCAATTGTGAGACAATCCCACATTCCCTAAGATAGTCGAGGAACTCTGAACTAAGATACTCACCACCTCGATCGGATCGAAGCATCTTAATGTTCCTCCCCAATTGATTCTCGACTTCCTGTTTAAACTCTTTAAACCTCTCAAAAGTCTCTGACTTATGCTTGATTAAGTAGACATATCCATATCTACTGTAATCATCAGTAAAAGTCAAATAATAACGATTAGCATCCCTTGTGGCATGTTTGAAGGGCCCACACACATCTGTGTGTATAAGATCCAACAAACCTTCACCCCTCTCACAAGAACCTGTGAAGGGTGACTTTGTCATTTTTCCAAGTAAGCATGATTCGCAACTATCATCTGACTTTAGGTCAAATGAATCCAATACTCCATCCTTTTGGAGTTGGCCTATGCGTTTCTTGCTTATATGTCCAAGACGACAATGCCATAATGATGCTTTATCCAAGTTATTATCATTAACAGAATCAATACACAATACATTATTTCCTAAGTTATCAACCACAGATACAGTTTCATACACACCATCACAAGGTAATGCTTTAAAATAAAGAACATTATTAAAGAAAGCATTAACCGAACCAACTTCATTATCAAATGAAAAGGTGAAACCTTGTTTATACAATGCATGAAAGGAAATAATATTTCTTGCCATTTCTGGCGAATAACAACATTTATTCAAATCTAAACTAAACCCACTACTTAGCGATAAAGTATAAACTCCAATCTTGGTGACAGGTAAAGCTTTCCTATTCCCCATGATTAAGTTTATTCTTCCATGCTCCACATTCTCACTTCTTCTTAGTCCCTGCAAATCAGAACAGATATGAATACCACAACCGGTATCAAGGACCCAAGAGTTAGAATGAGGTGAGTTATTAGATAAGATAGTGTAAATACCTGCATGGTTGGGTTTAACTTTCCCATCCTTCACATCTTGCTGGTACTTTGGGCAGTTCCGCTTCCAATGTGACTTTTCATGGCAATAGAAGCATTCAGCCTCTTTAGGCTCAGAAGAAGGAGTGACAAAACCTTTATTGGTTCCACTTGAAGAAGAGCCATCAAGGGTCCTAGCCTTGGTACCCTTCGAAGAGCTCTTCCTCTTCTTCCCTCTACCTTTCCCGATTGCCAAAACCGGGGCGGAGTTTGGACTAGGAGTGTTAACAACCGACTTGCCCTTAAGACCTGTTTCTGCGGTCTTGAGGAGTCCCTGAAGTTTGCTGAGTGTGACCTCTTCCTTATTCATGTGATATGTCATGCGGAATTGATCATAACACGATGGTAAGGAGTGCAAAATGATATCTATTGCAAGCTCCTCAGGGAAGTTCACATTAAGCTTCAGCAACCGATCCACATACCTTTGCATTTTCTGCATGTGGCTCGTGACGGATTCCCCGTCCTTCATCATGGTTGTTATGATAGAGCATATGATTTCATACCTCTCTTGTCGTGCACTTTGATGGTATCTTTCCATCAGATCTTGGTGCATTTCAAAAGGGTAGAAGTCCTCATAGGACTTTTGGAGTTCCGCTGTCATGGTGGCCAACATGATGCATGCCACTTTTGTAGCATCCCTTTCATGTGCCCGGAAGTCAGCGATCTCCTGGGGAGTTGCAGTGGTCTCATCAATCTCCTTAAGCTCCTTGTCAAGGACATATTCTTTGTCCTCATAGCGGGTAATCATCCTGATGTTTCTGATCCATTCATTGAAGTTGGATCCATCAAAAGTGACTTTCCCACACAAGTTCATAAGGGTAAAGGAGCCATTAGGATTAGAGCCAGAAGCAGCATTGTTTGAAGACATCTGAAAGAAGAGAACAAGATTAGTTTAGATATTAAGAGAGTCCTTAATAAAACACCCAAATGTAATATTAAGGCTAGGATCCAATCACAATATATTATAACTTAGAAGAGGTATGCCGTAATCCAAGCTATAACATATTTGAAAGGTAGGTGAATGACGATTCACCAATTTCCACCATGAAAAACGAAATATAGATATTAGGTTTTTAATTGGTTCTTAGAAATTCCTAGATTCTTTTGAGATTCAATGAACTTTTCAAAGGCATGTTTCAATCTCGAGTGTGCCCTCCAAGTTTTGTGACTGGGATACCGAGGATCACAAAACGAGGTGTGAAGTAACCATGCAAATCACTTGGTACACTTAATGTTTATTACTCAATCGATGTGCCGGTTAACCACACGAGCTCCACCGACCTATAATAAACTTTAAATCACCCTTTACCTTCCTTGTTAAGTCCAAGTTAGTGTGTCGGTTAACCACACGAGCTCCACTAACGACTTAAACAAAGTGTAAAGTGTAATTTCATGGATTAGCACCTTATTCACATTTTCCTAAAGTAACTAAGATTGGGAATTTAATAAAAGCATTTAGTTACTTTATAATATTCATCATACTTTTAATGAGAATTTATAAGTCCTTGTCCTACCCGTTCGGCTAACGACCCTCCACCGATCAAGGAAGCGGTGGGTGAGAGTCGACACCCACTAAGTTGCCATTTTATAGGCAACAACCTTATACCCCCCTTATAGACCGGCTTCGTGAATGAGGCGTACTAGCGGTAAGACGACTTGACGTTATACATATATATATTAGTAACTTATAATATTATAAAGTATAAGGGTTGAATTTTAACTTTTAAAATTCTAAGGGTTGGAACTAAAGTTTTAATCAAGACTTTACATGTTCCAAAACTTGAGGGCAAGTTTTGTAAACTTCCAAAACTTTTCATTTCTTATAACTTATGAATTAATTGAGTAATAAAAATGAAGACTCTTCATTTTTATAACTCTTGTGTTCTTTTAATGGCTTTAATAAAAGTGAGACTTTTGGTTTTCCATTAAAACACATTATGATCATGAATTAAACTACCATGAAGGTTACAAACAATTCCTATGATCATCTAATCTTCATAAGTTCAAGAACATGAATATGAACACTTTCAAGAATCAAAAATTACACTTAAAAAAACTTGCAATTTTAATAATTGCCATTGTAAATGGATTAGCATAAACATTACACCATCTAAAACAAGCTTTAAAACATCAAAACAGTTTAGGGTAATGTTTCTAGTCCATTTCCAGCAACAAATGTGCAAACTTTCATACGAGCAAAAAACAGAAAAACGATTTTTTTTCAAGCTGTTTGCACACAAAAAAAAACAACAAACAAACCTAGGCTCTGATACCACTGATGGGTTTTGAGCATTCTAACACTTCCTAAGTGTACATGCAACCCGACTAACCTTGGATCTATGTTTGTCTAATAATCATGCAAAGTTGAATTCCAAGGTTATATTCCTATCTAGCATACATGGGGAACATGTTTAACTTGAATGAAAGATAGAATAACTTACCTTGTTGTTGATTATGATCCTTGAAACCTTGTGAGCCTAGCACCCCAAGTGTGATGCCTCAAATGCTTCACACAACACCAAATGCAAAGGAGTAAACTTTGAGAGAATCTTACACTTGCAAAATCGGCTCTAGCCCTCTTGTTTTTAGTGTAGCCTATTTTGGTGGAGAATGGGTTTCTTATATAGTGTTGACACATCTAGGGTTACACCATGTACACCCTAATGTGTCATGACTCTTCATTTCCATGACCCATGGGTTTGTAACTCCCATGGAGCATCCATGGAGCATCCTATGGGTGGAACCCAACTTGATAATCCATGGAGCCTCTTAGCCCACTATATAAGATATGGAAGATTTACATAATCTACCCATATATTTAATTAGTTATCTTTTGATCACTTAATTAATTCTAAATTAATTCTTGATCAAACTAATTAAATAATATTATTAATATATTAGAACTTATAATATATTAATAAACCATAAGTGTTATTTCTCTCATTTTAGTTTATCTAATTGCATGGTGCCATGCAACCCAAATGGACCATGCCGGGTCGGGTCAAGTACATACCAGAAATAGTTATGGACTTAGACACCTTATCCAACAGTAGCTTGCTATCCTTGATGTATTTGGCCTTTAAGAACATAGCACCAATAGTGTGAATGCCTCAAATGGAATCACAACACATCTAGGACAAAGGATGACATTTTGAGAGAGTATTCCTTTCACACAAAATCGGCTCATAGTTCTCTAAGAATAGATGAGTAGTGATTTTGGCTATGGAGTAACATATTCATATGTGGGATTCCAAAGGTCATGGGTTAACCCTAACCCATACCCATGGGTTTATGATCCAGGGTTCATGTGGCCCAACTCTTTATGTATCCATACATAAACTTAGTCCAACATGGATCATAAGCCCAACATATAAATATAACTAATTTACACAATTAGTCCCCATTGATTTAATTAGTCTCTTTTGATCACTAAATTAATTCCAAACTAATTCTTGATCAGTACTAATTAAATCATATGATTTCATATTAATATATTAGAACTTATAATATATTAATAAACCATAAATTACCTCTTCTCAAAAGTACATCCTAACAAATTGTCCTGATGATATGCAACCCAAATGGACCATGCTACTCTCAGGTCAAGTACATACCAATTATAGTTATGGGCTTAGACACCTAATCCAACAGTCTCCCGCTTGGATAAGTCTAATAACTATTATTGCAAATATGACTCCACAACCCGACTAGCAATCGTAGCTCTTTAAAGCCGCTGTCGAACTCTGACCTAGTCAATGATACGTCCATTAGATAAGGGATCATATATTCCTCCATTCAACAAGATATCATATGGTCTGAGACATGGATTATAATCATTCTCTCTGTCCATCTGTTGTTTCCCGATTTTCGATTTATGACGACCGACTAATTGAACAAGTCAAATCAATCCAGGCTCGGCCGAGCGCTTAGGGGTCTCATCACTAAATCATCGAGGGGCCCACAGATATCGTTTTATCCCTCCAAGGGTAAAAGGAATGGATAAATTTCAACTCATATGCTTGCTCTATCTACTCGTCAAATCACACACAATGATATGTTTTATAACACCGAGTTACCGGTGCTTTTACATATCATCAATGTGCAACCGACTTGTAAACTGCAACTCATACCTCTCCGTTTGAAGAATATAAGATATTATAGTCTCATGATCACTCGTGATAAAATCCATGAAGTGATTCAAATGTGTGTGGGTTGAATCTGTTAGGAATAAATCCGAGATGACGAATGCGGAATATCAAGAACAATCAAGAATCAATCACCATCATATGCAAGTAATCTGATAAAGGTTTTTCATGTATATTGATTATGAGATGAACGTACAGAGAAAACCCTAATCTGGTAAAAAGCTTACCTCAAAATCTAACCTAATGATTATTTATAGGGAACAATAAATATATACCATAAATACAAAATCTATGCCTTAATATAAAACCAATGCCTTAGAAGAGCTCGACTAAGAACTTCTACTATAAAGGCACTATAGGGAATCATCAAATGATTAACCCTAATAAGGCTTCCCTAAATAACCAAATATGCCAAATTAGTTTCAATATCTCAAATACTCAACAATAATAAATCCGAGATGACGAATGTGGAATATCAAGAACAATCAAGAATCAATCACCATCATATGCAAGTAATCTGATAAAGGTTTTTCATGTATATTGATTATGAGATGAACGTACAGAGAAAACCCTAATCTGGTAAAAAGCTTACCTTAAAATCTAACCTAATGATTGTTTATAAGGAACAATAAATATAAACCATAAATATAAAATATATGCCTTAATATAACATCAATGTCTTAGAAGAGCTCGACTAAGAACTTCTACTGTAAAGGCACTGTAGGGAATCATCAAATGATTAACCCTAATAAGGCTTCCCTAAATAACCAAATATGCCAAATCAGTTTCAATATCTCAAATACTCAAAAATCTCCCCTACATGTTGAAACTGATGAAGATCACGATTTCCGATCTTCTTGGCATTTCTCCCCCTAAATTGTGATACTCATCAACACATGGGGTCTTCAAAGCGAGAGAAATAAGAATAATCTTCCAAATACGAACTCCCCCTTGAATAATCATCACTCCCCCTTGAATCTTCAACAAATGCCATGGAGAGAATCTGGAAAGTTAAGAAGAATCACCAATAATCTTCAAAACCCGTCAGATTTGATGAAATAAATCCCTTTAGAATAAACCCAATCTTCAAAAATTAAAACCGGAAAAATAACAAAAATTAATTTTGTATTTTTCAATTTTTTAAATTTAGACAAAAGAATAGAAAAAGAAACAACAATTTAGAAGGGTTTGAAAAGAATAAGATCAAAGAAAAGGATAGGAAGTGAAAATATTTTGGAAAGAAGGGATAAAAATGGTAAAAATCCAAAAAATTTAAAAAGAATTTTGGACATGAGGTAAAATTTGTGAACTTCTGAAAGTCAGGGGTTAAGGACGAAAATATATCCCATTATCTTCAATTTAACGCTGAAACAAATAACGATCTTTCAGAGGGTGAAAACTGTAAAGTTTGATAACTTTCGGGGACTGGATTTGTAACATAGAGTCATCTTCTTCATACGAACGAAAAAGAACACGCTTTTGACTCTTAAAAGTCAAAATTAAAATAGCGAAAGTAGAATTTGTGCCAATTTCGTTCATATTTCAAGCAAATCGGAACGAACTCCTCCGATCATGATTTCTTGTAATCACGATTTCAGATGATGACGTAATCGAGTACCCACTTACGAACACTGAGAGCGAATAGAATTCCCGAAGTGAATGATTATGAATCCCATTTCATTTGTAACAGTTTGCGTTTGAAAGCAATTCTGATTTCAAATGGACATTGACCTAAAGCGAATCTCAGGTTCGCTTCAAATCTCAAACCCAATGCGAATCCCAGGTTCGTTTCAAATGTTCGCTTCACAGAGTAATAAGAGACCTGCAAATCTAACATTCGCTTCTTGTGAGTTCGTTTCTTGATCGTGAGTTTCGCTTTTGGTTGTAAGGTTCGTTTCTTGATCTTGAGTTTCGCTTTTGGTTGTAAGGTTCGTTTCTTGATCTTCGCGTCTATGAGTTTCACATCTGTGACCTTCGCTTTTGATTCCAAGGTTCGTTGGGAGAGTATAGGATTCGTTTCATAGAGTAATAAGTGAGCATTTTTGCTTTCGCGTCTTGGGTTGTTTCCACTTCAAAGAACGAAACACAGGAATTAACAACCAAGCGAAACTAGCCCCTATTTTTCAAGAAGTTGCGAATCTGACCCTCCTTAATGCTGTGAACTGACAGCTTGTGCCCTGTTTGCTGAAATGTGTCAGGTGGCAGCCTACTTTTTGCAGAAAATGTCACTTTTTACCAAGGTTGTCAAGATCGAGATCCTACGTAGGATCGTTTTTGGGTTTGCAAGATCGGGATCGTAAGATCGGGAGCGGGATCCAAAGATCCCACAAAATAAAATATAATTTTAATTTATAACTTTTAATCATGAAAAATAGTTCAAACATTCAATTTTTCATTCAAAAGTTATAAAAACTTCAAAATATTAGTTATAAGTCGCAACACAAAATGATAAATGCTAAATTGGTAAGAGTAAAAGACATAAAATGGTAAAAAAAAAAAAAAAACCTCATTTGCAAAAAAAAAAAAAAATCAAGGGAGGTAGGATCGGATCGGATCTCGATCCTACGATCCTACTTACGATCTTACGATCCTAACTGCGATCCTACCCCAAATACGATCTTTTTACGATCCGGATCGTTTTTCATACCTAGGATCGTACGATCCTACGATCAGGATCGCGATTTTGACAACCATGCCTTTTACCCCCTTTTTCAACTTTTTGTCATTTCCAACAATTAAAAAATCAATAGAATTGATTTCTTCAATACAATTTCATATCTTTGACTAAATCTTCACAAGATTTCACCAGATTTTGTCCCCTTTTCGTTTTTTTTTTTTTTTGATAAAGGTCAAAACTATTCAAGACACTTTTGGTACCCATTTAAGATTCAAGAATGGAGATGGTTTCTTGCATACCCACTTATTTGATGAGAATCTATCATCTTCTGAAAATAATACCCGTCTTTTAGTTGGAAAACAAAATTTTCTATAAATTTCATTAAACCAACCAAATTCTCTTTTCTCTTTTCTCCTACTTTTACCATATTCATCTGAAGAAAAATGTGAATGAAATTTCTTTTGTACATTCTTGATTTCAACTCTCTGAACCTTTTCACATGCATTAGATACTTGTACCTTGGGCATCCAAACCTTCTTCATTTTACTCTTGTTCTTTTTTCTTCTTTTCTGAGTTCTAGGCTTCATAAACGAATTTCGAATCTAAACAACCTTTTCATCTTTCTGAATCTGAACATTTGAAGACTTTTGAACACAATCCTTAGGAGTTTGATAAATCTGAACATCTTGAACTATTGGCCTTTTGTAAGGAATCATTCCTTCAAAAACATCTTCAGAACATAAAGAATCATCTGTTTGAGTTCCAATAGAACAAAATGTCTTTACTTTCACGATTTCTGAATTTTTGCATTTAGATTCGTCTTCAGAACTACTAGATTCGGATTGTGAAGCTTCTGAAAAACTTGAAACACTTGACTCCCCCTCAACAAGAACATCTGGAGTCATCTTTTCTTCGGAACCATGAAGAACATTATGAACTTCACCAAGAACATCATGAACTTATTCTTTTTCTTTTTCAGCTCTTTTCATCTCCAACATCTGTTTATTTTCTCGATCTAAATGTCCATAGATAATACGAAATTGTTTTACTATTATCTCATTCTCTCTTAATTCACGGTAATTAACAGATGAATATTCAAATATTTTCTTATCGACAAGAAGATTATACAACTCAGGAATATCGTTCAACATATATTGACCACCGATTTGAAACATGGTCACATTGTTAACACCATAGATTGGTTTAGTAACCTTTAATCCAAGTTCTAAAATGGAGTCAAACAATAAATTTGTTTTATCCATTAGATCTTCAACAAGTGACATAACTTGAAGAGAGAGAAAGTAGATCTAATAAGAATTCTAGAGAGAGAAAACGGATCTGAGAAGGTTTCTAGTGAGAGAAAACAGATCTGAGATGTATTTTAGAGAGAAAAAGTGGATCTGAACATGAAAATTCAAATAAACGCGAAAATTTTCTTCTAAATGTCTTCCAGAACACGATTCAAGAACAAATCAGATGAAATAATGAGTAGAAGATAACAGATCTGAACAAGATTTTGCAATAAAACGAGGTATTAGCCTTTTTCTTTTCAAAAAACTTACAAAACTTGAAGAATAAGGTGAGATCCATGATAAAATATCGCCATAAACAAGATCATTTTTTGCAAAAATTGTTGAGATCTACAAGAACCCGCTCTGATACCACTTGTTAGGAATAAATCTGAAATGACGAATGCGGAATATCAAGAACAATCAAGAATCAATCACCATCATATGCGAGTAATCTGATAAAGGTTTTTCATGTATATTGATTATGAGATGAACGTATAGAGAAAACCCTAATCTGGTAAAAAGCTTCCCTCAAAATCTAACCTAATGATTATTTTTAGGGAACAATAAATATATACCATAAATATAAAATCTATGCCTTAATATAAAACTATTTCCTTATAAGAGCTCGACTAAGAACTTCTACTGTAAAGGCACTGTAGGGAATCATCAAATTATTAATCCTAATAAGGCTTCCCTAAATAACCATCAAATTATTTTTAGGGAACAATAAATATATACCATAAATATAAAATCTATGCCTTAATATAAAACTATTTCCTTATAAGAGCTCGACTAAGAACTTCTACTGTAAAGGCACTGTAGGGAATCATCAAATTATTAATCTTAATAAGGCTTCCCTAAATAACCACCTCACATCCTCCCCCCCCCCCCCAACGATTGGAATGGACGGAAAACCTGCAACATCAAATCAGACCCAAACCCCGCTACACCCACCCAACCTACCTTACTCTTATGATATATTCTCTTTATTTCTCTAAACTCAACTAATATCTCTCAGCTCAACAAAGAAGGAAAGAACTCTCAAATCATCGTCGTTGCCTTGGATGTTTCCGACAAACCAAGAACACACTCCTCTCTCCCTTTCTCAACTCTGGTGAACACACCACCATCAAGCTTCTCTCATCCCATTTCTCTCTTTCTCAACTCTAGTAAACACTCTAACCCCTACAATATCAAAATATCAATTGCGGATATCTAAGTCGATATAGGGAAGTTGGAACACTATCGTTTTCTCCGTTATGCAACCAAGTGGTGGTAGTGGTGGTTTGCGTTTGCCACAAGTGTCACATTTAAGGTGGGAGTAGTGGTATATACTCTAGGAGCGGGAGACAGCCACAAACGAATTGTCAGATAATGGCTGTAGAGTGTAGATCGGTGCTCGGTGGTGGCTTTAAAATGGTTTCCGGAGGTAAAGAAAGTTGGTGGTGGATGTCGACGGTCGATGGTGGCTTTAGATTGTAGATCGACACTCGATGTTGGCTTTATAGAGGCTTTCGGGGGAGCATAGAAGTGGTGACGCATGGTCGGCGGTTGATGGCAGAATTAGAGAAGCTTCTGATGGTGACGACGACTTTGGGGAGGTTTTCGGGAGTGGTGGGTTTGGTGGTATGGTTAAGTTTGTTGAGTGTAGAGAAGATCTGATGAGAGATATTAACAAGGAGGAATATCTGATAAGAGAGACAACGATGGGGTGTCTAGTGAAGTCTCTAGTGCGGTCGTGGTAAAAGAATAAGAAGATGTTACCAGAAACAAAAGAAACGGGGTTGTGTAGGGATAAAATGGATGGGTGAGGTATAAGTGGACACATCCTATTTTTTTGAATTATAATAAGGAATAAAGAATATAAATAAAGTTAAAACAAAATAGAAAGTTGCATACTAGTCTTTTTAGTTCGGTTCGGGACCAAAGACGCAACAAAACCAAATCATAGGGACAAAGTGTGCATCAAATTTGGCATTTAAAGACTCCACAAATGGTAAACTCGACTAAGGACTAAATGCGCAAGTAGCACAATACCAAAAGGACCATTCACGTAATTTACTCTACAATGTGGATGGCAATAATTTCAAATTGACGTACTACTTTCATTTCACCGTTTCATACATTTTGCTTGTTGTTTGAGTTTATGAGACTTTTTACTTAAATCGATGACATTCGAGCTTTCATGAAGAAGTCTTTATTAATTTAAAAAATCTGAACAAGAAGAAAATCGTGTTTGATGTATGAGGAGGCCATCAAAGGCATACATGTCCAATAAATTAATTGTTGCACACCACCTGCTCGATCAAATGCCCAGTTGAAGATATAAACATTTCCTCAAGGTTTACATCAGTCATCCTAACAAGAATCAGATTTTACCCAACAAGTGCTCGATTTCAAGCACATGTCATCAGCTTTGGAGATTGAGATTAGTTAAGAATGGGTGAAGGCAGTGGCGGATCCAGAGATGATTGTAAGGGGGTGTATAGTGTAAAACTATTATTATTATGGGGGCCATTAGCTGAAAATCAATTATAATCATAAAATTCCTATATAAAATTTAGGTAAAAAAGCATGTTAAGTGGGGTGTATGCACTGGGTGAAGGTGGATAGGAGGAAGCGATCAGGACCAACATGAAGGCTTGGTCAATTGGGTCCACGAATAAGGGACAAAAGGGGAAATTCAAATAATTCTAATTTAAAGAAGCTATCAATATCAGTGTACCTTACTAGATTTCCAAATCATATTAGATTTATGGGATATCTACTCAAAGTGTGGAAAATTAGTAAGTTACCTTACTAACTTTCTAGGTAGGTTTGATCCGGGAACGGAAAAATCCAAGTAACTAAATCCTAAAGGTGTGCGACACTTGTGTTTCATAGCGGCTATTTTGCAACGGTTTGATTCGTGTATTCCTTGAATGGAGGAAAGAAGCAGGGGTATTATGGGTAGTCCTGGTTTTCTTTTATAATTATAATAATTGACTATTAATGTTTTTTATATAAATTAAATAAAGAAGAAAGTTTTACATAGACGTAGCAGGTAAACGAGCAACAAGCTATGCCGCAACCCCTTTTTGGATGACAAAACTAATTCTTTTAAAAACAACATCTATAGATCTTGGAGTCATAACATTACTATGCATGACCCGTTGAACTGTATTGAGTAGCTCTACAGCTTCTGGCGCAAGGAAACTGAAAGTATCAAATGCAAAAGGTATAAGCGTGTGTTGATTTTCCATGCATATTTTCTCATGTTTTGCCACTTTGCTTAATGCAAATTTTAAAGCAGCTTGCCAGTTGCCCCACAGTGAAAACCCCACACCCCAAGCGCACAAGAGGGGAAACCCCTGTTAGATCCATGCATGCATGTTTTCCTCCGGTCCATCCAAATACTAAAACATCAGTTGGTCTAAGTGTTGATCTTCCTTCCAATGGGTCAGTTAGAAAATTCACAGGTTCCTCTTTCTTGGCAGAAACCCCATCGTATGTTCAAAATTGTCCAGAAATACGATTTTGGTCAAATATGATATTTGAAAGTTTATTAAAGATATATATGATATTTAAATATTAGACTCGACAAATGTAATAGTTTGTTGTTTATTAAGACATATATAGAATTTTTCCTTATGTATATATGTTGTCACTTCTCTATATGTACCTACCAAATATAATAATTGCCATAGCTTCTGGAGAAATAACTATGTGACAGCTAGATTGTACATATTTATAGTCTAACATGTCAAAAAAGTTTAATGTAATGGTCGATTCATAATTTTGTTGTTTTGTAGTTTCCTAACTTTATTAATAATACTTAGGTAAACAGTAATTTGAGGGTTGAAATTGTGCGGAATTTATCTTTGAGTTGTCAATTTTGTTAGAAAAATAGAAGATTTCCGAAGGAAAAAATACTCTATATATGATCTCTTTTAGTGAAAAGTAACCCCAATTCATCGACGCCTTGTCAAGGGCGGGCCCCAATGGGGGCAATATGGGCACCTGCCCCCACAAAATAAATTTGTATCGTGTTAAAGTTTTTATTCTCATCGAACGCCGTGTAGTTTGCCCACACAAAATGTCGAAGTAAAAAAAAGTCTTGATTTTTTAAGGGGGAACTTGAAAACCAACATTATCCTAAGGTGCAAAGGGATTTTGTGGAAGAAATAAACATTCTTGACGATCCGCTAATGATAAATGAAATTTGTTGGTGGGTGAGAAAAGCTAAAAAGAGATTTTCCTCTTCATAGTCGACTTGGATAAAACTTTTGATTCAATAAATTATAGTTACCTCGACTCAGTTTTGTTATAAATAAGATTCAAGGAAAAATGGCGTCTTGTATCGTCTTGAGCTTTGGTGCTTCGAAACGGGAGACCAACAAAAGAATTCCCCATAACCAATGGCGTTAGACAAGGTGATCCGCTTCACCTTTCCAATTCGTCATAGCCATGATGAACTAAATATTGCAATGTGGGTGGCATGTAACAAGTCCATCTTTGAGGGTGTCAAAAATTCTAAACAATGGTACCAAAATCTTATACTTATTTTATACAGATGGCTCCCTTTTGTGGGTGAATGATCGAGAATCAACATAAAAAACATGGCATGAATCCTACATACTTTCATGCGGCCTCAGGTTTAAAAGTGAATTTTTACAAATGTGTGTGTTTGATAGTGGAGCTTATTTTACAGAGATAATAAGCTAGGCGTGGTTGATTGGATGTGAGGAAGCAACATTACCTTTCAGTTTACTTGGAGTCCCCGTTGACTGATTCCAGACCATCGACTAATTGGTTGCTCATTTGCAAAAAGCAAGGAAGTGGATGCTAAAGTGGTGTGTCGTTCCTTAATAAAGGGGTTCTTGTTGGTCAAATTGGTTTTGTTCCCCTTTCCTTTGCTTAGGCTCGACAGTGTGCTGAACGAACGACGTGCGGGAGGCGTTCCCTCCCACCGGAACACCACACCGGGACTACAGGAACGGTGGTGTAGGGAGGAGGTGAGGGATCTGGTTTCCACAGTCACTCTTCGTCTTATTGGCCAACGAATTTTTTTTTGTCCCTTGTAACCGTTAAAAAACGTTATTTACTCAACGGCTAGAATCAACAAAATTGACATATATATATATATATATATATATATATATATATATATATATATATATATATATATATATATATATATATATATATATATATGTGTGTGTGTGTGTGTGTGTGTGTATAGAGGTGAGCATTTGGACCGGACCGGCTCTTGGACCGGACCGGTTACGGAGAATATTGTGGACCATGGACCGGACCGGATGAGTCGTGTCTGGTTCCGTGTCCAGGTTTTCTGGTTCTTGGACCCGTTTGGACTGGTAACAATTTAACACAAACATATATATATATTGTCATCTAAATCTAACATGTTTACCAACAAACATATATATCAAGTTTACCAACAAAAGTTAACAATCTTAAGTTCTTAACACAAACATACAAAAGTAATTACCGTAACACCAAAAATCATAGTTTAAATTTTAAAAATAATCCAACTAACAAACGTCATAATCTAATTTTCCATTGGCCTTCTCCCATATCATTGTCATCTAAATCTAACATGTTTAAAGCTTGTGCAATCTCTACATAAACACAAAATGAAAATGTTGTTACTATTTAATAAAAAGTAATAATTGTATAAAAAAGAACGAGTATGAATTTTTTACCTAAAGCTATATCATCATCTATCAAGATGTCGTCAACGTTGTCAATTATTAAATTTGTAGAGTTTCTCACCCAATCTTGGGTACACAACAAAGCGTCAACTATAAACGTCGATAAACTAGTCTGATACTCAGTTACAACTCTACCACATGTGATAAACGCGAACTCGAACACCACACTTGAGATTTGTATCGCCAATATATCTAAAAACAAAAGAATTAAATTGTACCGACATTAATTTATAAAGAAACTATGTAAGACTAAAAAAACTAATCACCTTTCGCCATCCGAGCAACTGTCGGGAACCTAATCATGTTTACTCTCCACCAAACGAGAATTGAAAAATCTTTTTTATAATTCACTATATTCTCTTTCATATGATTTATTTGTTAAAGGATACATAAAAATCAGAATTACAGTCTAAAATAATTGTTGAAAAGTTGAAATATTTCAGTTTTGATATCCTAATTTTGATTGATTGTAACTCATTGAACATAATATCAAAAACAACAAAATTATAGTCTAAAATCATCTACAAACTCTAAATTACACGTTGAAAAAAAATCGCATGTTAATTTGACTAAAAACAAATGAGATATGCTTGTTTCAACAATTTTACAGAATACAAAATTTTAATTTATTGTTGAAAAGCTGAAATATTTCAACTTTGATATCCCAACTTTGATTGATTGTAACTCATTGAAAATAACACCAAAAACAACAAAATTATAGTCTAAAATATCTAAAAACTCTAAATTACATGTTGGAAAAAACCGCATGTCAATCCGACTTAAAACGAATGAGATATACTTGTTTAAACAATTTTACAGAATACAAATATTTAATTTATTGCTGAATAGCTAAAATATTTCAGCTTTGATATCTTTACTTTGATTGATTGTAACTCATTGAATATAACACCAAACACAACAAAATTATAGTCTAAAATCATCTACAAACTCTATATTATACGTTGAAAAAACGCATATCAATCCAACTTAAAACGAATGAGATATGCTTGTTTAAAAAATTTATTTTTTTTATAAATAAGATGGTCTAACCAGTTTTTACCCGGAACCGGTCGGACCGGACCGGTAAAAAAAACCGGACCGGACCACCCTCAAATCCTAGAACCGAAAACCGGCCCGGGGGTCCAAAAAAACAGTCTGGTTTGGTCCACATGTCCAAATGCTCACGCATATATATATATATATATATATATATATATATATATATATATATATATATATATATATATATATATATATATATATATATATATATATATATATAAGGGTTATTTGGAAAACAAAAAAACCCTAAAAATCATAAAAATGCATTAAAAAAATACCTAGACATTACAAAACTTTTTTTTGAATTTTTTTATCAAAAAATCGCAGCCTTTTTGACAATTTCGCTGAAAAAAAAATAAAAAATCAATTTTTTTTTTTTTTTAAAAAAAGAATTTCTAAAAAATTTTCAGCGATTTTATGTTAAAAGCTGCGATTTTTTGATAAAAAAATTCAAAAAAAAGTTTTGTGATCTCTAAGTATTTTTTTATGCATTTTTATGATTTTTAGGATTTTTTTGTTTTCCATAGAACCTAAACCTACATATATATATATATATATATATATATATATATATATATATATATATATATATATATATATATATATATATATATATATATATATATAGAGAGAGAGAGAGAGAGAGAGAGAGTGAGGTTCAATAGAGAACCATAATTAACAAGGAACCAAGGAACCAATTGTGAGCGTCGGAAATCATAATGATCAACGCCCAAGGAAATAGATGTACACTTTTATATTGGATGCACACACACTGGGTTTTACCAAAAAATTCACCTTCTTACCAAAAAAACCACCTCTTTTTTTCGTTTAAAAATTTTTAGGCCACATTTTTTATCAAAAAATAAAACCGAATATACCGTTGTTCTCGATTTTTCGTCCTCTTTCCATAAAGATCCATGTTGATATATAAAAAACGATTTTTTTTTCGAAAAAAACTCACTTCATTTTGTTAGTTTTTTCAATATTTAAGTTTATTTTTATAAAAAAAAAATTAATTATACCCAAAATATTAATTTTTTGTACTCTATTAATAAACATCAACACCGACTAAAAAAAAACCTCGAACAGTGTAGATTCACACTATGAATCTAAACTGTAAATATTTCAATTTTCAACATTCACAATGTGAAAAAGCTCGATCAGTTCAGATTCACGTTGTGAATCTGACTAACTATTATGCACACTGTGAATCTGAGAAAGTTAAAAAAAAACCTCGATCAGTGTAGATTCACACTGTGAATCTAAACTGTAAATATTTCAATTTTTAACATTCACAATGTGAAAAAGCTCGATCAGTTCAGATTCACACTGTGAATCTGACTTACTATTATGCACACTGTGAATCTGAGAAGGTTCACAATGTGAATCTGAACAGGTTCACAATATGAATATGAACAGGTTCACAATGTGAATCTGAACTGAAATAACGTTTTTTTACATGAATATAAATCTATGTTTAAAAAGTACAAAAAAACATGAATTTTGATATATTTATTAATTTTTTTCTATAAAAAAAAATAGACCTTAACTTTTCAACAAAAAAAATGAAGTGAATTTTTTCGAAAAAAAAAGTTTGTTTTTTATATATAATCATGGATCTCTTTGGAAAGATGACGAAAAATCGTGAACAACGGTATACTCGGTTTTTTTTCCGATAAAAAACATGGAAGTGAGTTTTGTTATAATCCGGTGCATGTGCGTCCATTGTAAAAGTCTACAACCATTCTTTTTGCCGTTGATCGCTTTAAATTTCGACGCTTTGGATTGGTTCATTGGTTCCTTGATTAATAATGGTTCTCTATTGAACTTTTCCATATATATATATATATATATATATATATATATATATATATATATATATATATATATATATATATATATATATATATATATTACCCTTTACAACATCTATAAATACCCACACAATTTAACCTTCAAACCCACACCTCCTTCTATCAATTTCTCTCTACTTTCTTCAAAAAAAAATGAATCCCGACAATAAAACCCCAAATTTCGATATAAGAAAAAAAAACCAATGTTTTGGGTTCAAGCACCCAAAATCGAAACATTTTCGTTGTCGATTCATCTCAAGGGGTTTATCGTCCCCAACTAGAAGCTCTTATTCAATCTCCACTATGTCACACCCCCAAATCAGAACGGCGGAAACGTTCGGGGGCGAAGGACGTCATTGTTAGTATCACAATACATGTATCATAGTAATCAAAGTAATAAACAACCATTGTATTAATATTAAAGTGTTTACAAAGTAGTGATTCACACAAGATTGAATCCAAAAGTAAATAACAAAGCAAGACATGAAGCTACTATGCTCCATCTTCTGAATCCCAGCACGTGTACTTGTCTACTAGTTACCTGAGAATACAAGTTATTTTGAAAGAGTAGATCAACATTTAAGCTGGTGAGTTCATGAGTATTTTAGTGATGTATTAGTAAGTTGAAAGTTCTTTTAGAAAAGTTTGTATGTTCCTTCAGAAGATCCTATATCTTCTGATATGATGAAAGATAAGTAAAAATGACTCTACAATCCTTTATATGAGTACTAAATGAATATAAGTTATATATAATACAGATCAAACAAACAATCGATTGTGTGAATCTGCCCTAAACCCACAACCAAACAAGGAACAGGAAATGAAGCGAAAGTCACACATCCCATTGTTTGTTAGATCTTCATTATATATAACTCTTGTGCATTCATTTGGTACTCACGGAGTTAATTGTAATAGTTCCTTTATATTTGATGAAAACATTCTTTAAGAAAACCCTTATTTCTTTTAGTAAAAATGGTAACCACAATAGTTCTATCTATAATCACTTAGTTTATACTAGCTATATATAATCTAATATCGAACAGATAGTTAATTGTGTGAATCTGCCCTAAGCGCACAACCAGACAAGGAACAGGAAGTAAGGTGGAAAGCACACATCTAACTATCTGTCGGATATTACATATATATATATAACCCTGATGTGTAAACTAAGGTATTATAGAATTAACCACGTAAGGTCCTTTAAGTTGTACTGGTTTAATAAAATGGATTAAAACTTTCACTGATAAGTTTCTAATTTAGTTTACTGAATGTTCTATCTGAAAGTATGTTTTTGTACTAGAAAACGGTGTATTGAATTTGTATACTATGACCTGACCTATACCTGGTACTCCTTATGATTACTTGGTTTATGCGGAATATGTATATAGTTAAGATCGAACAGATAGTAGACTGGGTGCATCAACTCTAAGCCCACAACACAAAAAGAAACAGGAAGTAAGGCGGAAATCACACATCCTACTATCTACTGGCCTCAATTAATATATATCCCTGATGTATCTACCGAGGAATCATAAAGTTAGCATTATAGGTCACCTTCTAACTGAATGTTCATGTTACAAGTAAGTTATGTGGCGTTATTCTAATGTTTGGACAACTATTAGAAGTAATGAAATCTTGTACTCTTAACACCTCAGTCGATACTGTTGTGAGTTTTACATATGTTTATGTTTGGACAACCGTCAATTTTTGGCCAAGTCAAAGTCAACTAAAGTCAACGAGTCAAACCGGTCAACTCATCTAACCCTTGTACATTAGGGTTTCCATTATGTTTCTTATTGAACAACTCGCAATCTTAATACAAAGTATCACTTAGAGTTTTCACGTGTTCGGAAATTCTAAACCCTAATCAGGGTAAGTGATGAATCTACTCGATAAAACATTATTCCATAACCCTCGAGAGCGTATAACATTCATAACAACGCTTAACAGAGTGTAAGAACCTTGCGTTGCGAAGCCAAACACTCAAAAAGGTCACAAAAGAAGTCTCTCCCAATCTCTTTCACTCTAACTCTCCCAAATCTCTCTCTGTATGAGAAATCTCTCCAAGAATGTGAAATCTCTCCCAAAATCTCTCTCTGTATGAGAAATCTCTCCAAGAATGTGAAATCTCTCCCAAAACTCTCTCTGTATGAGAAATCTCTCCAAGAATGTGAAATCTCTCCCAAAATTTCTCTCTTTATGAGAAATCTCTCCAAGAATGTGAAATCTCTCCCAAATCTCTCTCTGTATGAGAAATCTCTCCAAGAATGTGAAATCTCTCCCAAATCTCTCTCTGTATGAGAAATCTCTCCAAGAATGTGAAATCTCTCCCAAAACTCTCTCTGTATGAGAAATCTCTCAAAGAATGTGAAATCTCTCCCAAATCTCTCTCTGTATGAGAAATCTCTCTAAGAATGTGAAATCTCTCCCAAATCTCTCTCTGTATGAGAAATCTCTCCAAGTATGTCAAATCTCTCCCAAATCTCTCTCAAAACCTCTTTTGAGTTTTGTAATCATTTGGGCATCCCGACACTTGACTTGGTGAAAAACCACTCGAAACGAGATGATACATTGGAAAATAGCCTTTTAGAGCCGAAGTCCCTCTATAAGGACCAAACCCTCCTTGAGCCGAAGCCCAAGAACCAAGACCGGAGTCTCCTTGAGTAGCCGCAGCCATCGAGCCGCAACCATCAAGCCGCAGCCATCGAACCGCAGCCATCAGACCTGGAGCACCGCATCCGAACTTCGCCTATGGTCCCTTCTGACGAGCCGCCTGCGGTACCTGCTCGGACCGCAGTCCCCTCCCCCTCGGACCCAATTCAGCGACCAAGCCACTCCGGTTCTAAGGCTGCTAAGACCCGAAACCAAGCCCTGACTTCGGATTTTCCGTTTTTCACCCGGTTTTCGACCACTACTCCGTTTTAAGCCCGTTTTTAATTATTTTAATGAGGGATTTTCACCCAAACTTATATTTTGACATATAAGACCCTATATATTCATAAATTCAGCATATTTTTAGGGAAATCCTTAATTAAGAATAAAATCTATTAAGTAAGATCTTGAGTTGGAGTGTTGACTTTACTTTAGTTTATGACACAAGTAACCCCCACACCCACTCCATGACCAGTCCAACCCCCCCCCCCCACCATACCTGGTCATTCATCGTCCTTTTCCCATCATTTCCCAACCCCCTTTCCTTGTCTAAGGCTGAAATATATCCTCTCTCCTAACACTCTCTCTCATTTTCTCATTCTTCCACCAAAGATTAAACACATTTTCTCTCTCAATTCTCTCACTAAAATTCGAGATTCAAGGGCCTTATTCCAAGCTTTTCTTCCACTTTTGGTAAGTATATTCACCCTCCATATAATTATCTCACTTCCTTCTACTCAAATCATAGATATTTTACACAAACATCATCACATTCATGTTAGATCTTCGAACCTTCAAGGCATCTTCTTAGTGTTCTTGAGTTGAACACTACCTTTCTCCATCATCCATCTACTGAAATCACTCAAGGTGAGTTCATACCCCTATCTTTTCATGTTTTTCTTAAGTTTTAAGGGGGGAATACAAGTTAAAACACCAAGAACACAACTAAACTCATTTAACAGCTTTCATCAGAAAAGTTCAACTCCATTCACGGACTGTTTTGGTCAACTTAAACATTTTAGTTTTCAAAACTGTATTAGGTGCAAATAGTTCAGGTTCATACCTTTAAAATGACTACTTGCACATCACCATACGATTTTTCTACGATTTATGGTGATTTTTACAAAACTGCATATCATTTCAAAAACGAATTCGGACCAGTCTGTGAATATGAACATTTTAACACAAGTTAAAGACTTCCAAAAATCATAATAAAAATTATGAACAAACTAGACACATTTTATGAACTCTCAGAATTTACGGATTCAGTTTTCGACTTCGTATAATTTTTCTATGATTTTTCTAAAACAGTGCAGAACGGTTAAAAACTAGTTAACAGCTTATAACTTTCATAACACTTTGTAATATGTTGAGCAAAGTGTATAACCATAAGTTCTAATTATTAAATGTATTATCTTGTTAGTTTATCATCTTAAACTGAAATTTAGTCATGCATGATAAGGTTTGCTCATTCATTTCGAACACAAATAATAAACTTCAATAAGCGTAGTTTATGGATTTTACTACATGAAAAAGGTTTTACTCTCAAAACAAATGGGTTTTTCATATCCTACATGATAAACTATAATAGTAATAGTTTAAGGATTTCATATCACTAATTTATTCAGAAAAAGTGATTTTACTTCCTCCACGGAAGAGGTTTTAATATCAAACTATGTGTAAACTAGTTAACTTAGGTTGTGAGGCAATTCTCTCCCCGTACGTTCGAGTACGGGATCCCAATTCCTGTAAGTTATAACCAGAGTCTCTTGTAGGGAGAGCGTGATAATTGTGTATAGATCTATATTGGGTTTGACACCCCATACCTTGCTGCTAGCTACAGTGGGACCTGCAGGTCTACGGGTGACAAGAGTCATAGTATCTTAACGTCTGAAAAACGTTGTGCATGTTATTTCTCGTCATAGTATGGTTATAGCGACTCACATAGGTAGTTAACAATCTTTCAAGTTTTCATGGAAACTTCTACTTTGAAAAGGGGTTTTACTTCTAAATCAAACGAGTTTATGTCGATTTAAACTTGCATGAATTACTTTAAGTATGGAAAAATACTTGTTTATTTTCGGTCCTGGGATTTAGGACTACATAACTTTTATAAGGAAAATATTGGATTTTCTTTGGAATCATATTTCTATTGACACTACATCTAATCTAGAATGGTTAGACTTCAACGGTTCATTTAACTCAAATTATATATAACTTATATACGCTGAGTGATCATAGAAGGAATCTATGGGTCCTTCTAGGGTTCATTATCGCATAACATAGGAGCATTCATTCCACACTTAACTAAGAAAATATTGGATTTTCTGGAAATCATACTCTATCGCTTTTACAAGGAAAACAGTTTCTTCCTCAAACAAAACTCTTATGAACTCACCAACTTAATTGTTGACACTCTTTCAAAACTACTTGTATTCTCAGGAAATCAGTGAAACAGGAAAACCAACAACATTTTGAGGATGGGACGATAAATCGTCAAACAGTACATTTTGTCATCATAATGTAATTGATTTGAATTATGTAAACATATACTTTGGTGTAACTTTTTCAATTATATTTATGATGGTTGTATTTACTTTGAGCACTATTATACTCGTTGTTGTGATACTATACATGAAGTCCTCCACCCCCGGACGTTTCCGCCATCCTTGGTTTGGGGGTGTGACAGATTGGTATCAGAGCATTGTTTATAGTGAACTAAGTATATCGAACCACATAAGATATACAAACTATAAATGCATTGGGACTAAGGTCTCTGATGTAATATTTTCAAATAACTATACTTTTAGAAATAAATAGTTTCTTGTTAAAAGTATACATGCATGCATACATACTAAGGTCAGCATCATACTAGAACAAAACAAAAGTTGTGATTGTTGAATGGCACAAGTAGGCTTGGGGATGTATGGTCAGGTCTGGGAATGACATAGCCTGATCAACTATGTCTGACCCAAAAGTGATTAGCATATGCCCAGGAATGGTTGTGGCGTTGCAACAAGTCTAAAAACTTACCAACTCTATCTACAAACAAACATTGAAAAGCATAAGTCACACATTAAAATACTATAGGAGTATTTTGTGATAATATAACCAACTTATGTGAAAACTAAAGACCCCTATTGGTAGGTCTTTAACGAATGAGTGCATACGCCAAGGTTATACATAATTAAAGATATTATAGACTCAGAATCTATGACTATTGCTCTACTTCCTGTTCCTTGTTTGGTTGTGGACTTAGAGTATAGTCATTTATTCGAAGGTCTATTCTATCTCAGATTATGTATAACTGGTATGCACTATGTGATTATAGACATGACTGATAAGGATCACCCCATATAAGTAATTATAGGATTAGACGTCTATTAATTATCTCTTCTACCCCTCCTATTCTCGCACGTATAACATAACAAGATCCTACTTACCAGGCGACCCCTACTTTCTCAACCAGGGAAATGGTGGATGGTTATGAGAAGAATCAGAAGCGGAACCGGAGGTAATCAACCCTCCATGCATAGCCAGGGTTCCCGCGAGCCGTTTCAACTACATCGGACCTGTGCCCCGTTGTGCAACCGTGATCGAGGGATGGAGTCGACGGCAATGACAGCAATCACCATGTGGAGACCAACGAGGGTGTTATGACCTCAACCACGGGGGACCGACTGACAGAGCCCTACCGGCAAGGACCCGACGGATCGCGAACATCGGGGATTAAAACAGGGAGACTGCAAACCGAGTTCGAAAACTGCGCGCTACTACAGACCCTACCGTCTCACGTACCCGAGACTCGGAAAGAGACTACTATTTCAGAGACCAACTTTCTTTTTAAGACCTTATCGCCGCTCGGGCAGAGGCAAAAGAGTAGCAGGGTAGGCAAACGTACCCGAGACTCGGAAAGAGACTACTATTTCAGAGACCAACTTTCTTTTTAAGACCTTATCGCCGCTCGGGCAGAGGCAAAAGAGTAGCAGGGTAGGCACACGACATTCGAAGAGAGAATGGTTGCGGCCAAGCGTCGATTGGCAGAGCTGCAAGGTGCATCGACTTTGCCTCAGGCATCGCAAGGGACGGATCGTCGTGAGTAGAGTTCATACCGCTCACAAGACCTTGTAAATTAGGTTCATGAGTATGCGTTGGTGCTACTCTATTCTAGGTGTAAGAACGACAGCGCGATTTAAGCGGTTATACTAATCGAGAGATCTAGTTGCTATCAAAACTTCTCCTTGCATGGATGTGAGGTAGACCTGCATCGAGGTCAAAATTTTCTCTGAAACCATAATTACTAGAATCATATTAACAAGATGGGCTTAGGACATACCTAACAGACTCGAAGGTCTATTTAGTCTTAATTATATAACTAAGCATACATCAATTGGTCGTAAGAAGGACCTAGCTTGGATCAAATTACAAGGTTTCACTTGGATACAGAACTACTAAAATACATGAGTTTATCATATATAGACTCTCGTTATGAACTGTTTTCAGAACACCATAACCAACCGAAATACGTTACAAATTGAACTAAGATAAACTTAGGTAGAAAACTCGCGACGTATAGCCATTCTAAAAACTCATTATCGTCTCACCTTTAAACATTTTGGTGGAAAGGTGCCTTCTTCGTAGACCTATAGGGTGCGATCATACGAGCGCTAATACACTGGATCCCATCAAAACTCCTCAGCTAAGTGTGTTTGGACAAACATGATCCTAAGATGAGTAAAGCTTAACGCCTGTACGAAACCTACTTCTACCCACTACCATAACTCTGTCTCAGGAACGTTAGCAGAAACACTAAGAATAGTACGACAATGTGCAAAAATTTATATAGGTGAATATAAATCGTAAGAATGCACTTGAGATAATTATCCCCACTCACGAAGTCGTTTTTCATCGTGAAACAGAGCTATGTCTTCACCAAGAGGCAACCAACCAACTAGCAAGGCGCCAACCCTACAGATAGACTCTGTTACTTTTCAAGCTGCAGTCACGGCAGCCGTGACAGCCGTCATGGCGCAACTCCATGCTAACAACGCCAGCAGAGATGGAAGCGGTACCGACAATGTAAATCGTTGTAACAATCAGGAACACCGGCGGGTGTCTGCCAATGAAGGCGCCTCAGGCCACAAACCTACGAACAAGAAGCGAAAGTTTTGGAACAAAAAGGGGCGCAACCAATCTCAAAGATTCGCTAAAAGACAACAACCCATGGCCACCCCTACAATTACGACAACAGTCACAACACATGCCTCGACATCAGCCACAACATCTATCGCTCAAGCACCAGACAGGCAATATATGGGAACACTTCCAAAGTGTAACAAGTGTAACTACCATCACACAGGAGCTTGCCGGATTCCACGCTGTATCAACTGCAACAAGAAAGGGCATACCGTCCGCTTCTGCAGAACCCCGACCCAGCGCATCGCTTCAACCACCAATACTGGTGTAAGTCCAGTATGCTCCCTATGTGGTGAAACGGGACACTTCAAGAGAGACTGTCCAAACGAGAAGAATGACGGAGGAGCAGGAGGAGTGTGACAACTGAACCAGCGGAAGCCTATTAGGACTTTTGTAATGTTTCCAACGACAAAAACGTTTAAGTACCATATGTTTGTAATGAATTTGGTATGATTGCTAAAATTACCGTCTTTCTAAAAGTAGTTAAAATACTCTCTCGTTCGAATCAAATCAAAAACATTCATATATGACCTTAGGATCATTACATGTAAGCTGTGATGACTTTGTGCATACATCCGGGTTAATTATAATCAAAATACTAAAGACTTAAAGCAAATAATTCCATCCTGACTCCTGTTTCATGTCTAGTAGTGGGATTTGAGTGGAGCCACCCACTCGACGATTTCACCAATATCAAATTACATGCGACTTACATATACCGCTCGACCATAGAGTGATCTGTCAGGGATCATGATATCAAGTATCATTGCTAGCTATCAGAACACACTCACTACCAGTGCTAGACGTTGTGGTAGGAATCATCTGCAGTAATAATAACATCGAACGAAACGGAGCACACTGAAAAGAAACACAAGATACTCTATCACCCTAATGAGCACTTCTTACGAATACAGCTTAACACATGTTTTACCTAAAAATATACTGTTGTCGTCATTCGATTTCAATTGATATAGTCCTCACTTTCCTGACTAAACGGCTACGAAAAGACCTTTCACCTAAACTCGAAAAACCTTCGTCTCTCATAAACACACATCCAGCACGGACTTCCGGGTCATCTCTCGCTGTGAAACCCCAAAACACTCACCAGAGGAGTATTATACCTTCCGAAACCTTACCACGAGTATTTCCAGGAGACCCTTCACGCAGCAGATAAAGTTCAAGCACAGAAGCTTGGGACGAATACGGTTAGCCTACCACTACTACGTGTATACGCGGGGATAATGTATAATTAAGATTCTACGGACATTGGATGTGTGCTTCCGCCCTATTTCCTGTTCCTTGTCTGGTTGTGGACTTGGGGCAGAGTCACCCATCCAACTGTCTTGCCAACCTTAAGTACATACGACCTATATGCACAAGTTAATGATAGATGGACCAGGTACGAGTCCTGCCATGAACTTCGGGACCAGGTTACCCAGGAGTGCAAGTGAACGCCCTATCATCCGAATAAGTCTTGTCGTGTAAACCGAACCCATATGTTCCCTACCGATCTAATCAAACGAGAAATACTAAAGCAGGCCCTATGCGGCGCTCCAAAGAGAAGTTATCACTTATGACTTAGCACAAGTTCGAGAAAGGCTGAAAGCATCTCGAGAACACGGCAAAACCCGAATAAGTCTTATCTTCTATATAAAAACACAGGGTTTTTACTGGTGAATCTATGATGGCTAGCGTAAAACATTATGTACATACATCATTAAGATTCTATGGACTTAGGATGTGTGATTCCGCCTCATTTCCTGTTCCTTGTTTGGTTGTGGGCTTAAGGCGGGGTCACCCATCCGAATGCCCTTGCAATCTTAATGATATACGACTAGTTTACACCAAGCGATTATAAAAGAACTGGTAGGACTTATAATGCAAATTTCATCACAATTTGTTGAAACATTCGTAATGCTGGAACTCGCTAACTACATTATAAAATATTCATAGTAGTAATACCAAGTATAAAGCGGAGAGCATAAAGGCACACGTAGAATACACTATCATTCCAAAACAATAACTCCTTTTAAATCGACTCAACTCAAGTTACAATAAGAAATTCCAAGGACGTCATTTAACATCAGACAGGTTGTTTCCCCACCATATCAATTTCTTATACTACGAAAAGTTCCCCCATTTTCCCCCAAATTCTTGAAGTCCCAGTCGAAACACTAATTTCGGGGACGAAATTCTTTCTAACGGGGGGATGATGTGACAACCGTCAATTTTGGCCAAGTCAAAGTCAACTAAAGTCAACGAGTCAAACCGGTCAACTCATCTAACCCTTGTACATTAGGGTTTCCATTATGTTTCTTATTGAACAACTTGCAATCTTAATACAAAGTATCACTTAGAGTTTTCACGTGTTCGGAAATCCTAAACCCTAATCAGGGTAAGTGATGAATCTACTCGATAAAACATTATTCCATACCCCTCGAGAGCGTATAACATTCATAACAAGGCTTAACAGAGTGTAAGAACCTTGCGTTGTGAAGCCAAACACTAAAAAAGGTCACAAAAGAAGTCTCTCCCAATCTCTTTCACTCTAACTCTCCCAAATCTCTCTCTGTATGAGAAATCTCTCCAAGAATGTGAAATCTCTCCCAAAATCTCTCTCTATATGAGAAATCTCTCCAAGAATGTGAAATCTCTCCCAAATCTCTCTCTGTATGAGAAATCTCTCCAAGAATGTGAAATCTCTCCCAAAACTCTCTCTGTATGAGAAATCTCTCCAAGAATGTGAAATCTCTCCCAAAATCTCTCTCTCTTTATGAGAAATCTCTCTAAGAATGTGAAATCTCTCCCAAATCTCTCTCTGTATGAGAAATCTCTCCAAGAATGTGAAATCTCTCCTAAATCTCTCTCTGTATGAGAAATCTCTCCAAGAATGTGAAATATCTCCCAAAACTCTCTCTGTATGAGAAATCTCTCCAAGAATGTGAAATTTCTCCCAAATCTCTCTCTGTATGAGAAATCTCTCCAAGAATGTGAAATCTCTCCCAAATCTCTCTCTGTATGAGAAATCTCTCCAAGAATGTGAAATCTCTCCCAAATCTCTCTCTGTATGAGAAATCTCTCCAAGTATGTCAAATCTCTCCCAAATCTCTCTCAAAACCTCTTTTGAGTTTTGTAATCATTTGAGGCATCCCGACACTTGACTTGGTGAAAAACCACTCGAAACGGGATGATACATTGGAAAATAGCCTTTTAGGGCCGAAGTCCCTCTATAAGGACCAAACCCTCCTTGAACCGAAGCCCAAGAACCAAGACCGGAGTCTCCTTGAGTAGCCGGAAAATAGCCTTTTAGGGCCGAAGCCCTCTATAAGGACCAAACCCTCCTTGAGCCGAAGCCCAAGAACCAAGACCGGAGTCTCCTTGAGTAGCTGCAACCATCGAGCCGCAGCCATCGAGCCACAGCCATCAAGCCACAGCCATCGGACCGCAGCCATCGAACCGCAGCCATCGGACCTGGAGCACCGCATCCGAACTTCGCCTATGGTCCCTTCTGACGAGCCGCCTGCGGTACCTGCTCGGACCGCAGTCCCCTCCCCCTCGGACCCAATTCAGCGACCAAGCCACTCCGGTTCTAAGGCTGCTAAGACCCGAAACCAAGCCCTGACTTCGGATTTTCCGTTTTTCACCCGGTTTTCGACCATTACTCCGTTTTAAGCCCGTTTTTAATTATTTTAACGAGGGATTTTCACCCAAACTTATATTTTGACATATAAGACCCCATATATTCATAGATTCAGCATATTTTTAGGGAAATCCTTAATTAAGAATAAAATCTATTAAGTAAGATCTTGAGGTGGAGTGTTGACTTTACTTTAGTTTATGACACAAGCAACCCCCACACCCACTCCATGACCAGCCCACCCACCCCCCCCACCATACCTGTTCATTCATCGTCCTTTTCCCATCATTTCCCAACCCCCTTTCCTTGTCTAAGGCTGAAATCTATCCTCTCTCCTAACACTCTCTCTCATTTTCTCATTCTTCCACCAAAGATTAAACACATTTTCTCTCTCAATTCTCTCACTAAAATTCGAGATTCAAGGGCCTTATTCCAAGCTTTTCTTCCACTTTTGGTAAGTATATTCACCCTCCATATAATTATCTCACTTCCTTCTACTCAAATCATAGATATTTTACACAAACATCATCACATTCATGTTAGATCTTCGAACCTTCAAGGCATCTTCTTAGTGTTCTTGAGTTGAACACTACCTTTCTCCATCATCCATCTACTGAAATCACTCAAGGTGAGTTCATACCGCTATCTTTTCATGTTTTTCTTAAGTTTTAAGGGGGGGAATACAAGTTAAAACACCAAGAACACAACTAAACTCATTTAACAGCCTTCATCAGAAAAGTTCAACTCCATTCACGGACTGTTTTGGTCAACTTAAACATTTTAGTTTTCAAAACTGTATTAGGTGCAAATAGTTCAGGTTCATACCTTTAAAATGACTACTTGCACATCACCATACGATTTTTCTACGATTTATGGTGATTTGTACAAAAACTGCCTATCATTTCAAAAACGAATTCGGACCAGTCTGTGAATATGAACATTTTAACACAAGTTAAAGACTTCCAAAAATCATAATAAAAATAATGAACAAACTAGACACATTTTATGAACTCTCATAATTTACGGATTCCGTTTTTGAGTTCGTATGATTTTTCTATGATTTTTCTAAAACAGTGCATAACGGTTAAAAACTAGTTAACAGCTTATAACTTTCATAACACTTTGTAATATGTTGAGCAAAGTGTATAACCATAAGTTCTAATTATTAAATGTATTATATTGTTAGTTTATCATCTTAAACTGAAATTTAGTCATGCATGATAAAGTTTGCTCATTCATTTCGAACACAAATAATAAACTTCAATAAGCGTAGTTTATGGATTTTACTACATGAAAAAGGTTTTACTCTCAAAACAAATGGGTTTTTCATATCCTACATGATAAACTATAATAGTAATAGTTTAAGGATTTCATATCACTAATTTATTCAAAAAAAGTGATTTTACTTCCTCCACGGAAGAGGTTTTAATATCAAACTATGTGTAAACTAGTTAACTTAGGTTGTGAGGCAATTCTCTCCCCGTACGTTCGAGTACGGGATCCCAATTCCTGTAAGTTATAACCAGAGTCTCTTGTAGGGAGAGCGTGATAATTGTGTATAGATCTATATTGGGTTTGACACCCCACACCTTGCTGCTAGCTACAGTGGGACCTGCAGGTCTACGGGTGACAAGAGTCATAGTATCTTAACGTCTGAAAAACGTTGTGCAGGTTATTTCTCGTCATAGTATGGTTATAGCGACTCACATAGGTAGTTAACAATCTTTCAAGTTTTCATGGAAACTTCTACTTTGAAAAGGGGTTTTACTTCTAAATCAAACGAGTTTATGTCGATTTAAACTTGCATGAATTACTTTAAGTATGGAAAAATACTTGTTTATTTTCGGTCCTGGGATTTAGGACTACATAACTTTTATAAGGAAAATATTGGATTTTCTTTGGAAACATATTTCTATTGACCCTACATCTCGTCTAGAATGGTTAGACTTCAACGGTTCATTTAACTCAAATTATATATAACTTATATACGCTGAGTGATCATAGAAGGAATCTATGGGTCCTTCTAGGGTTCATTATCGCATAACATAGGAGCATTCATTCCACACTTAACTAAGAAAATATTGGATTTTCTGGAAATCATACTCTATCGCTTTTACAAGGAAAACGGTTTCTTCCTCAAACAAAACTCTTATGAACTCACCAACTTAATTGTTGACACTCTTTCAAAACTACTTGTATTCTCAGGAAATCAGTGAAACAGGAAAACCAACAGCATTTTGAGGATGGGACGGTAAATCGTCAAACAGTACATTTTGTCATTATAATGTAATTGATTTGAATTATGTAAACATATACTTTGGTGTAACTTTTTCAATTATATTTATGATGGTTGTATTTACTTTGAGCACTATTATACTCGTTGTTGTGATACTATACATGAAGTCCTCCACCCCCGGACGTTTCCGCCATCCTTGGTTTGGGGGTGTGACATGTTTGCTAACTTTGGTACGTGGTATTCGTGCCGTTGTTGGTACAAACCCGGAATGATATGTTATTACCTCATGTTTGCTAACCCATGTATGTTGTATTTGTACCGTTGTTAGTAACAACCCGGTATGCTGTATTATATATATATATATATATATATATATATATATATATATATGTGTGTGTGTGTGTGTGTGTGTTTTATTTATTATTATCCGGTACTTTGTAGATGTAACCTTTATAAATAATTCTTGTATCATACTCGTGTTTGCTAACCCTGGTACGTTGTATTTGTACCTTTGTTAGTGTAAACTCGGTATGCTGTACTACCTCGTGTTTGCTAACCCATGTACATGGTATTCGTACCATTGTTAATACAAACTCGGCATCGTGTTTGCTAACCCATGTACGTGGTATTCGTACCATTGTTAATACAAACTCGGCGTGATGTATTACCTTAATTTGTTATAAGTAATGAGTTAAAGATACAATCTCTTCCTATGATACTAGGAATATATAGTAGAAGTGTGTAATTCATGATTTGTTCTTATGTTATAGTTATAGTATGTTCCTCCCTGTACTAGTTATAGTATGTTCCTCTCTGCACTAGTTATAGTATGTTCCTCCGTATTAGCTATAGTATGAACTCTCTGTACTAGTTATAGTATGTTCCTCTCTGTACTAGCTATAGTATGAACTCTCTGTACTAGTTATAGTATGAACTGAACCCCTAAACTATACCTATTATAGTTTACTAGTATGTTTGTTTGAATTGTTACTACCTTGAAATAAAGACTCATTTATCTACTAAGTTATGATTTCACTTTAAAAACGGAGTTTTTGTAAACCATTAAGTAACATAACTTTTAAAAGAGTTTTTTCAATGATTTGATCACTTAATAACACATAAGCAATCCTTAAAATGATGTTTATCACAAAACTTTTACACAATTATCATTGTGTTCAACTTGTATCCCCCCACCCTTAAAAGCATTTAAAACATTTAAAATATTGATTATAGGGGTATGAACTCACCTTATGTGGGTGATTCAATTGCAGCTTCACGTAAGGATGAGAAGTTCCATAAATGAAGTCCCGAGACATAAACGAATCCTAATTGACATGTAATGGCATGTATGGGCATGAATATAGGGTTTAGAAGCAACTACACGCAAGGAAACACCCTCCGGGACTAGGAAACACTTGGACTATGTGTATCAATCACATATGATTGATCAAAGGGGTGTGTACGGCCACACAATGGAGTGTACGGCCATGGTTGTATGGCCATGGAGTTTACGGCCATTGATGTTCTTCATAGGAGTTTATGGCCAAGGGAGATGCTCATCGCCGTAAACTCTTATTGTTCTTGGAAATGGTTGTTTTCAAGAGTATAATTTAAGAGCTTCTATAGGATAACTAGCATATGGAAGAATACTTACGTTTTGAAGCTTGAATTGGGTATTCACGGTCTAAAGAACTAGTGTGTGTTCTTGGTGTTCTTGAAGATCTAACCAAAAGAGATGATTTCATGGATGAAATCGTAGGGTTTCACTAGATTAAGCAAGGCATCAACTAATAAATGGTAGAAACACTTACTTATTTGAAGATCAAGGTGAGAATCTTGATGATAGTTGAGAGAGAATTGGATTTCTTGAGGTGAAAGTGTGAGAAATGGTGAATAATGAAGGAAATCTTATATATATATATATATATATATATATATATATATATATATATATATATATATATATATATATATATATATATATATATATATATATATATATATATATATATATATATATATATATATATATATATATATATATGCGAGGGGTCACGGTCCGAGGGTTTACGGCCGTGAACCTCGTTTATGGTCCGAAGTCGGTTAGAGTCTACGGCCGAAGTAGTTTACGGCTGCTAGGAGTATACGGCTGCGAGGAGTGTACGGTCCGAGGAGTGTACGACCGTAAACTCTTTGCGGTCCGAAGTGTTTGCGGTCCGAAGCAAAGGAATAAAATGCAAAGTTTCTCGGTTTTTAAGCCTTTTCCTTCCAAATTCAATTGTAGATATTTTAAGGATTTTAACAAATAAAGGTTATTATTATAACCCAAATAAACCCAAATAATAAAAAGGACTTTAGTTGACCTTTATTTGACCTTGGTTGACTAGAGTTGACTTTACAAACAGAAAATAACCAAATGTAACATTATCCCTCGTTAGAGAGAATTTCGTCCCGAAATTAGTTTTCTTAGCAGTACTACTGGGGTTGTGCTCTTCTGGTTGGTAGAATACTCACTCGTAGACCTGGGCAACTGTGCCCTAATGTCAATGATAGGATTGATACCTGGTCCATCTATCATTACCTCGTGTATACAAGTCGTATATAATTAAGATTAGTTAGACGGTCGGATGTGCGACTCTGCCCAGGTCCACAACCAGACGAGGAATAGGAGATAGGGCGGAAACACACATACTAAATCTGCATAATCATAATTATATACCACCCTCGCGTATACACTTAATAGTGATAGGTGGATTGTATTCGTCCTTAGCCTCTGTGCTTGAACTTGATCTGCTGGACGAGTGGTATTTCGGGAATGTCTGATAAATATACGACAGTAAGGTTTCAGAGGGAAAAGTACTCTTCGCATGAGTACTGCGGGGTTTAGAATACGAGGTAGACGATTCCGAGGTCTGGGTCGGACTGTCGTTACAAATGACGATGGTTTCATGAATTTGATGGTCAAGGCGATGGAAACATATGAACTTAGTATGGTGAGGACTACGCCAATTCATGACGAATGATAACAACGGAATCTTTGCAGAAACAAATGTTAGGCCGATTTGAAAGAAACCTTTGTTATACGATGGTGTATCCCGAGTGTGTTTCGACAATGTACTCTGTGTAAACATTCTAGTGCTTTCTGTTTTCTCCTTGATGTTAACACTTCTACGTATCGTACCGCGATGAGCAAGTACATACATTGAAAGTTCTTTGATAACTAGTGTCTATACTTTATACTACGATCCTTCTCGGTACCACTATGATCGTCTAGCATATACAAGTTATGAATAATTAAGATGAATAAGACTGTCGACTGAGTAACTCTGCCTCAAATCCACAACCAGACAAGGAACAGGAATTGAGGCGGAATTACTCACTCTAAGTCTGCAAAATCTTAGTTATGCACAACCCTAATATATATACTAAGCCATCATAGTTTCCCTGAACGGATCTTTAGTTCTCTTGTGAATGTTGTGACTTGTTAAGACGAATGAGTTATTATAATTACTTTTAAATGTTTTCCCCAAGTTTTAATCTTATATAAATATAAATTAAATTTTCAAGTAATTTTATTTAGAAGACGTACCAAAATCTCAAAAGAGGGGTCCTTCGTTGCTCCTTTATGTCAATTCGTTAGATTCCTCCTTCTCCTCCGTCACCTCTCTCTGTTGGGCAGTCTCTCTTGGCATATCCCACTTCACCACATGCATGGCATACCTGAACTATACTAGCATCGGTGGTTGAAATGATATGCTGAGTCGGAGTTCTGCAGAAGCGAACTCCTTCGTCATTTCTCTCTGTTGGGTAGTCTTTCTTGAAGTGTCCAGATTCGCCGCACTTGAAACAAACTTGTTTCACTTGGGAGATTGGCTGTGCCGACGCCCTGCAGAAACGTGCAGTGTGCCCCTTCCTACTGCAATTGGTACATTGCATCTCTCGGTAAGCTCTGTTGTGGTGGTAGTTGCATTTTTTGCACTTTGGGAGATTTCCAGCATATCGTTTGACGGGGGTTGTAGTGGCAGATGAAATGCCAGATGTTGTGACTTTTGTTGTGACCGCAGGGGTAGTCACGGGCTGTCGTCTCTTGTTAGAAGCTTGAGTCGACTTTTCCCCCTTTTTCTTTCGTTTCTTGTTTTTAGGTTTGTGGTCTGGGGTGTCCTTGTCAACCGACACTCGTTGTTTCCCTCGATTGTTACCGTGATTAGTATAACCGACACCACTTCCGCTTCCGCTGGCGTTAATAGCATTGAAATGTGCCATGACGGCTGTCACAACAGCTGTGACCGCAGCCTGAAAAGTAGCGGAATCTATCTGTAGAATTGGTGCCTCGCCTGTTGGCTGGTTTCCTCCTTGTGAAGACATGATTCTGTTGCATGGCGAAGAATGATCTTATGAGTAATGATGGTCATCACTAGATGTATCCCATCAATTTAAATGTATTAAACAATTTCACGCTTTACTGGATTACTCTCAATGTTTCTGTCAACATTTCCGAGATATGTCCATACTAGTAAGTAGAAGTGGGTTTTGTACGAGTGATATTTGAACTAAGTTATCCTTGTTTCCTAGTGTATTTGGTTCCGAATTTCATAGGAGTCTGGAAAATAATTCATAATGGAAGTCTATATATAAAATAAACTTCATGAATCAGAAGTGGCTATCCTCGAATGAATTTTTGTGAACTGAATATCTGTTACTGGTTGCATGAAAAGTAATAATCTTAACACATAATGTGAGTAGTGTATTCACTAACTCACTAAGTCAGTTAAGGTTATTATTTATTAGTGTGACGCATAGGACATTTTAATTTCTCTGGCTGATCCTTCTCAGAAAACTTCTCATGAACCTGCTCTTGTTTCTCCTTGACTCTTCTGCTGACCGCTATGAAGAAGTGGTTACATCTATCTGGGTTTGTCGTGCGAGAATGGAAATGTCTAAAGAACTCATGAGTTTAAGTGTAACATTATGGGGTGATCCTTTCCAGGTCCTCCTATAATTGCGCAATGTATACAGTTTGTATATAATTTAAGATTAAATAGACCTTCGAATAAGTGATCCTACTCCAAAACCACAACCAAACAAGGAACAGGTAGTGAAGCATAGATCACAAATTCTAAGTCTATAAAATCTCAATTATATAAAACCTTGCAAGTATACACTCCAGAATCATAGACCTACCAGAAGGGTCTTTTAAGTTCTCACATAAGTTATTTGTAGTGCCTAAAATACTCCTATAGTATTTTTAATGTATTGAACTTGATATGTTTTAACTTTTTGTTGTCTTGTAGTATCATAAAATACTCCCATAATATTTTAACTTTATGTACTGATCTAGAAATCCCTTGAATAGAGTTAGGTAAGTTTTAAGGCTGTTGCAACACCACATCACTCCCAAACACATGTCGGTCACATCTCAAATGAATATAGTTGATCAGACTATATTGATTCCAGATGTGATTACATAACTTGCCAGGTTTGACCGTAGTGTTCAACCTTTAAATACTTTTATTCTATTCTTCTTGTGATACTTGTTCTAGTATGTATAAGCATGTATGTATACTTTTATAAGGTATTTTTATACCTTTAAAATATATTATTATCCAGAGCACTTCGGCCCCATTATATTTATAGTTGTATATCTTTTATAGGTTGATATACTTAGTTCACTATAAACAATGCTCTGATACCAATCTGTCACACCCCCAAATCGGAACGGCGGAAACGTTCGGGGGCGGAGGACGTTATGTTTAGTATCACAAGACATATATCATAGTAATCAAAGTAATAAACAACCATTATATTAATATTAAAGTGTTTACAAAGTAGTGATTCACACAAGATTGAATCCAAAAGTAAATAACAAAGCAAGACATGAAGCTACTATGCTCCATCTTCTGAATCCCAACACGCGTACCTGTCTACTAGTTACCTGAGAATACAAGTTATTTTGAAACAGTAGATCAGCATTTAAGCTGGTGAGTTCATGAGTATTTTAGTGATGTATTAGTAAGTTGAAAGTTCTTTTAGAAAAGCTCGCCTGTTCCTTCAGAAGATCCTATATCTTCTGATATGATGAAAGATAAGTAAAAATGACTCTACAATCCTTTTTATGAGTATTAAATGAATATAAGTTATATAGAATACGGATCAAACAAACAATCGATTGTGTGAATCTGCCCTAAACCCACAACCAAACAAGGAACATGAAATGAAGCGGAAGTCACACATCACATTGTTTGTTAGATCTTCATTGTATATAACTCTGGTGCATTCATTTGGTACTCACAAAGTTAATTGTAATAGTTCCTTTATATTTGATGAAATGATTCTTTCAGAAAACCCTTATTTCTTTTAGTAAAAATGGTAACCACAATAGTTCCTTCTATAATCACTTAGTTTATACTAGCTATATATAATCTAATATCGAACAGATAGTTAATTGTGTAAATCTGCCCTAAGCCCACAACCAAACAAGGAACAGGAAGTAAGGCGGAAAGCACACATCTAAGTATCTGTCGGATATTACATATATATAACCTTGATGTGTAAACTAAGGTATTATAGAATTAACCACTTAAGGTCCTTTAAGTTGTACTGGTTTAATAAAATGGATTAAACCTTTCACTGATAAGTTTCTAGTTTCGTTTACTGAATGTTCTATATGAAAGTATGTTTTTGTACTAGAAAACGGTGTATTGAATTTGTATACTATGACCTGACCTATACCTGGTACTCCTTATGATTACTTGGTGTATACGGAATATGTATATAGTTAAGATCGAATAGATAGTAGACTGGGTGCATCTACTCTAAGCCCACAACCAAACAAGGAACTGGAAGTAAGGTGGAAGGCACACATCCTACTATCTACTGGACTCAATTAATATATATCCCTGATGTATCTACCGAGGAATCATAAAGTTAGCATTATAGGTCACCTTCTAACTGAATGTTCATGTTACAAGTAAGTTATGTGGCGTTATTCTAATGTTTGGACAACTATTATAAGTAATGAAATCTTGTACTCTTAACACCTCAGTCGGTACTGTTGTGAGTTTTACATACGTTTATGTGTTTCCCTGTATCATACTTCGTGTTTACTAACTCTGGTACGTTGTATTTGTACCTTTGTTACTGTAAACCCGATATGACGTTTTACCTCATGTTTGCTAACTTTGGTACGTGGTATTCGTACCGTTGTTAGTACTGTTGGATTTTGAGCAAACTAACACTCCTAAGGTGTTCATGTAACCCTAGAAACCTTGGATCTATGTTTGTCTAAAATACATGCAAAATAATTTTCCAAGGTTCATAACCTATCTAGCATACATGGGGTACTTTTAAACATAAAAGATACTAGAAGAATTACATACCTTTGTTAGTGAGTTGATTCCTTGGGAGTTTGAGAGCCAAGCACCAATAATGTGAATGCCTCAAATGGAAATCACAAATCACCACAAACTTGGAAAACTTATGAGAGAGCACTCTAATACTCTAGAAATCGGCCACACCTTATGCACACACACATAGTCTCTTTTCAAGCACCATAAGCCTCTTTATATAGTGTAGATGATTAGGGTTATGAACCATGCAAACCCTAATAACCCATGTCTTTTCCTATTCCAAGGATCCATGGGTTAAAAGCTCCATGGATCATCCATGGACTCCCATTTAAGCTTAGCCCATTTCCCAATGAGTGTTAGCCCACACTATATAAGTACAATAGCCCATTATTTAATTAGTCACCTTATGATCACTAAATTAATTCATAATTAATTTAAGATCAATACTAATTAAATAATACAATTTCATATTAATATATTATAACTTATAATATATTAGTAGGCTGTAAATATACTCTTCTCATAATGTTATCCATATAAATAGTTCGGGTGAAGTGCAACCCAAATGGACCATGCCGGGTCGGGTCAAGTATATACCAAATAAGTTATGGACTTAGACACCTTATCCAACAGTCTCCCACTTGGATAAGTCTGATAACTGTATTTGCCTATATAGCTTCAGGAACCAACTGGCAATCGTAGCTCTCGAAAACTCTGTTGAACTATGAAGCGCCATTTTAGATAAGTGATCACATAATCCTCTGCTCTCATGATATCAGCCGGACAAATACATGGAACAATGTCTTACTTGTTGTCCAGCAGTTTGTTTCCCGATTTCCGATTTGTCTGACAAAGAACTTAATCGAACACATCAATTTAGTTCTGACCGGGCCCGGTACATAGGTCAAAACAAAATCATCGAGGGGCCCAAATATCGCTTCTATTTCTAGAAGGAACAGATAAACTTCGACTCATATGCTTGTTCTACTACTTATTGAATTTCACACAAAGGCACGTTTTATAACATCAAGTTACTGATGCGTTTACGTGCAATCAATGCACAACCAACTCATAGGTAACAACTCATATCTCTATGTTTGAAGACTTATATGATATTACCGTCTCACGATCACTCGAGATAAATTCCATGAAGTGATACAAGTGAGCGTGGGTTTATTCCAATACTCATAACTTATGAGTACTCATGAATGTTGTAGCAACCATTGCTATGACTAAACACCTTTAGTCATCTACAATCCCAATTCATGACAGTCTTGATTCATACCTACTTCCGACATATGACCGACTGTGGAGAGTTTGAATAAACTTATTATTCTGGAAGTCAAAACATGCAAAGCTGAAACAATAGTAAATAATTGACAATGATAGCAACACCTTACTCATAAATAAATCACAACTTTTATTCATCATCAAACACCGATTACATTTTACAAGTTTCAGTAATAACTATCTAATCTTTAAAACTAATATCGTCCCTCAGCCCGATGCGTCTCGCATGCTGCAAATGCTTCACCCTCGTCAGTCCCTTCGTAAAGGGATCCGCAGGATTCTCATATGACGATACCCTCTTTGCCACAAGGAGTCCCTCTTCTATCTTGTGTCTTATGAAGTGATATTTTCTGTCAATGTGTCGGGATCTGCCATGATCTCTCGGTTCCTTGGCTAAGGCAACCGCACTATTGCTGTCACAGAAAATCTCCATAGGCTCCTTAATAGCTGGTACAACTCCAAGGTCTCCGATGAAGTTCCTCAGCCATATCGCCTCCTTTGCCGCTTCACTCGCTGCTATGTACTCTGATTCACAAGTCGAATAAGCTACAGTCTCCTGTTTGGAACTCTTCCAAGTGATTGCCCCTCCATTTAAGGTAAAGACCCAGCCTGACTGAGAGCGGAAGTTATCCCTATCTGTCTGAAAGCTAGCATCACTATACCCTACTACTCTCAAGTCATCACTCCCACCAAGGGTAAGGATCCAATCCTTAGTCCTCCGCAGGTACTTGAGAATATTCTTTACCGCAGTCCAATGAGCCTTGCCAGGGTTCCCCTGATATCTGCTGACCATGCTCAAAGTGAAGGCCACATCAGGACGGGTACAAGTCATAGCATACATGATCGAACCAACAACGGAAGCATAAGGTAATCGACTCATCTCAACTATCTCATCTTCTGTACTCGGGCTCTGAGCCTTGCTCAGTTTGGCATTGCTTTGGATCGGTAATTCTCCTTTCTTGGAATTCTGCATGTTGAACCTTTTCAACACCTTATCTAAGTAGATACTCTGACTAAGTCCAATTAGTCTTTTACTCCTTTCTCTTAATATCCTTATCCCTAGCATATATGCAGCTTCTCCAAGGTCCTTCATAGCAAAGCACTTCCCAAGCCAGGACTTAACCTCCTGCAAGGTTGGGATGTCATTTCCTATGAGTAGTATGTCATCCACATACAGTACCAAAAAGCGAACTATACTCCCACTAGCTCTGACATACACGCAGGACTCATCTTCACTTCTTGAGAAACTAAACTCTTTGACCTTCTCATCGAAACAAAGATTCCAACTTCGAGATGCTTGTTTCAATCCATAAATGGATTTCTCAAGCTTGCACACTCTATTGGGGTACTCTGCACTGACAAAACCCTCTGGCTGATTCATGTAAACATCCTCAGCCAACTTTCCTTTAAGGAAAGCGGTTTTGACATCCTTTTGCCATATTTCATAATCATGAAATGCAGCAATGGCTAGCATAACCCTAATAGACTTAATCTTTGCTACTGGTGAAAAGGTTTCATCATAATCAATACCCTGAGTCTGAGTAAAACCCTTCGCGACCAGTCGAGCCTTATAAGTGTGCACCTTCCCATCCATGTCGATCTTCTTCTTGAAGATCCATTTGCACCCGACTGTCTTACGGCCTGGTACATTGTCAACCAAGTTCCAAACTTGATTGTCATACATGGACTGTATCTCGCTGTCCATAGCCTCCTTCCATTTAGTAGACTCTGGGCCTGCCATGGCTTCCTTAACACTGTTAGGTTCATCCAGATTTACCAGTGTACTGTCACTGATAAATGTATCACCTTCCGTAGTAATATGAAATCCATAATAAAACTCAGGTGTGTTCCTAACCCTTGTGGAACGCCTCGGAAGTATAGACTCGTCAGCTGGATCAACAGGAATTTCCTCCTCAAGTTGATTGCTAGTGTCTGAGGTTCCTTCACCAATTGAGTCTTGAATTTCTTCAAGGTCAATTTGCCTCCCACTGTCTCCTTGGTTTATAAATTCTCTCTCTCGAAAGACCCCTCTCCTAGCCACAAAAACCACATTCACACTGGGTCTGTAGAAGAGGTAACCAAAGGATTTTGTGGGTAGCCGATGAAAATACACCTTTCACTTTGAGGTTCGAGCTTGTCATGAGTCTCGCGCCTCACGGAAGCCTCGCAACCCCAAATCTTGATATGGTCCAAATTGGGAACTTTCCCAGTCCACATTTCATGAGGTGTTTTGGCAACCTTCTTTGTAGGGACTAGATTAAGGATGTGGGCGGCAGTCTCTAAGGCATACCCCCAAAAAGAGATTGGTAGCGAAGCTCGACTCATCATAGAGCGAACCATGTCCAACAAAGTTCGATTACGCCTCTCAGCTACACCATTCAGCTGTGGTGTCCTGGGAGGTGTCAATTGTGAGACAATCCCACACTCCTTAAGATAGTCGAGGAACTTAGTACTAAGATACTCACCACCTCGATCGGATCGAAGCATCTTAATGTCCCTGCCCAATTGATTTTCTACTTCCTGTTTAAACTCTTTAAACCTTTCAAAAGTTTCTGACTTATGTTTGATTAAGTAGACATAACCATATCTACTAAAATCATCAATAAAAGTCACATAATAGCGATTAGCATCCCTTGTGGCGGTTTTGAATGGGCCACATACATCAATATGTATAAGGTCCAACAAACCCTCACCCCTTGCACAAGTACCAGTGAAGGGTGATTTTGTCATTTTTCCACGTAGACAAGACTCACAACTATCATCCGACTTGAGGTCGAACGACTCCAAGACTCCATCCTTTTGGAGCTGGCCTATGCGTTTCTTGCTTACATGTCCAAGACGACAATGCCACAAAGATGCTTTATCCAAGCTAGTAGAAGAATCAATACATAATACATTATTTCCTAAATTATCTACAACCGATACAACTTCATACACACCATTACAAGGTAATGCTTTAAAATAAAGAACATTATTAAAGAAAGCATTAGTACTACCAAATTCATTATCAAAAGAAAAGGTAAAACCTTGTTTGTACAAAGCATGAAAGGAAATAATATTCCTCGCCATTTCAGACGAGTACACACATTTATTCAAATCTAACTTTAACCCACTATCTAGCAACAAAGTATAGACTCCAATCTTGGCAACAGGTGCAACCTTCTTGTTCCCTATGATTAAGTTTATCTTTCCGTGCTCCACATACTCACTTCTTCTTAGGCCCTGCAAGTCACAACAGATGTGAATACCACAACCTGTATCAAGAACCCAAGAATTAGAATATGGTGAGTTATTAGACAATATAGTGTAAATACCTGCATGGGATGGTTTCACTTTCCCATCCTTGACATCCTGCAAGTACTTTGGGCAGTTTCGCTTCCAGTGCCCCTTATTTTGACAGTAGAAGCATTCAGCATCCTTAGGGATGGCAGAAGGAGTGATAGAACCACCTTTGGTTCTAGATGAGGAGCCTTCAAGGGAATTTCCCTTGGTACCCTTCGAAGGGTGCTTCCTCTTCTTCCCTTTGCCTTGCCCGATAGCCAAAACAGGGGTAGTAGTAGGAGTAGGAGTAGTAACCGACTTACTCTTAAGACCACTTTCGGCAGTCTTCAGAAGTCCTTGAAGCTTACTGAGTGTGACTTCCTCCTTGTTCATGTGGTATGTCATACGAAATTGATCATAACACTATGGCAAGGAGTGCAAAAGGATATCAATTGCCAACACCTCAGGGAAGTTCACATTCAGTTTCATTAGACGGTCCACATACCTTTGCATTTTCTGTATGTGGCTCATGATTGGTTCGCTATCCTTCATACGGGTAGTGATCATGGAGGAGATTATTTCATACCGCTCTTGACGAGCACTCTGATGGTACCTTTCCATCCGATCCTGATGCATCTCAAAAGGGTAATAGTCCTCATAGGACTTTTGGAGTTCAGCTGTCATGGTGGCCATCATGATGCATGCCACCTTGGTGGCATCTCTTTCATGTGCCTGATACTCAGCGACCTCCTCAGGAGTAGCAGTGGACTCATCAAGCTCATTTAGCTCTTTATCGAGGACATATTCCTTGTCCTCGTAACGAGTGACCATCCTGATGTTCCGGATCCAATCCATGAAGTTGGAACCATCAAAGATGACCCTCCCACAAAGGTTCATGAGGGAATAGGAGCCAGTGGGGTTAGAGCCCGAAACATTGTTGTTGGAAGACATCTGAAAAGAAGAAAACAAGTTTATATTAGATATATCGAATCCTTAATAATACACCCAAATGTAATATTAAGGCTAGGATCCAACACAATATATTATAACTTAGAAGAGGGATGCCGTAATCTAAGCTATAACATATTTGAAGGTAGGTGAATGACGATTCACCAATTTCCACCATGAAAACGAAATGAATTATTAGGTTTAATTGGTTTTGAAATTCCTAGATTCTTTTGAGATTCATTGAACCTTTCAATGGCATGTTTTAATCTCGATTGTGCCCTTCAAGTTTTGTGACTGGGATGCCGAGGATCACAAAACAAGGTGTGAATAACCATGCAAATTCACTTGGTACCCTTAATATTATCACCTAATCAATGTGCCAGTTAACCACACACGCTCCACCGATCTATGATAAACATTAAGTCACCCTTCGTGATCCTTACTAGTCCAAGTTAGTGGGCCGGTTAACCACACACGCTCCACCAACGACTTGGTAAGGTACAAAGTGTGAATTTCATGGGTTAGCACCATATTCACATTTTCCTAAAGTAACTAAGATTGGGAATTTATTAAAGGTTTAGTTACTTTATAATATTCATTATACTTTTAATGAGAATTTAAAGTCATTGTCCTACCCGTTCGGCTAACGACCCTCCACCGATCAAGGAAGTGGTGGGTGAGAATGGACACCCATTAAGTTGCCATTTTATAGGCAACAACCTTATACCCCCCTTATAGACCGGCTTCGTGAATGAGGCCTACTAACGGTAAAACGACTTAATCTTATACATATATATAATAATTAACCATTAATGTTATAAATAGTATAAGGGTTGAATTTTAACTTTTAAAACTCTAAGGGTTTGGAATTAAAGTATATTAAAGTGTGTGTAACTTTACAAATTCCAAAACTTGAGGACAAGTTTTGAAACTATTCAAAACTTTTCATTTCATAACTTATGAATTAAAGGTTCATAAAATGAAGACTCTTCATTTTCATGTAACTTATGTGTTTTAAGTGTGCATAAATGAAAGTGACCTTTGGAAATCCATAACTTGAGGACAAATTATGGACTCCATTAAAACACATAAATGATCAAGAATTATCAATAAACAATTTAGCAAATAATTCCTATGATCTAACAATAATTCATAAGAACATGAACATCATATCAAAAAATTCCAAGAACATATGAACACATATTATCATGCAATTTTGATATAAGCCATTGTAAATGGATTAGCATAAACATTACACCATCTAAAACAGGTTTTATAACACCAAAACAGTTTAGGGTAATGTTTCTAGTCCATTTCCAGCAGCAAAGCTCAAAAATCTGCATTCTGAGGCTTCTACTCGTCGAGTGCACGAACCTACTCGATGAGTAGGATGAATTTACTCATGGACTCGGCGAGTCCCCCCCATGGACTCGGCGAGTTCATGCTGCAGAATGCAGAAAACTTGAGTTTTTCAACAAGTTTGCAACAAGTATCAAACAAACAAGCCTAAGCTCTGATACCACTGTTGGGTTTTGAGCAAACTAACACTCCTAAGGTGTTCATGCAACCCTAGAAACCTTGGATCTATGTTTGTCTAAAATACATGCAAAATAATTTTCCAAGGTTCATAACCTATCTAGCATACATGGGGTACTTTTAAACATAAAAGATACTAAAAGAATTACATACCTTTGTTAGTGAGTTGATTCCTTGGGAGTTTGAGAGCCAAGCACCAATAATGTGAATGCCTCAAATGGAAATCACAAATCACCACAAACTTGGAAAACTTATGAGAGAGCACTCTAATACTCTAGAAATCGGCCACACCTTATGCACACACAAATAGTCTCTTTTCAAGCACCATAAGCCTCTTTATATAGTGTAGATGATTAGGGTTATGAACCATGCAAACCCTAATAACCCATGTCTTTTCCTATTCCAAGGATCCATGGGTTAAAAGCTCCATGGATCATCCATGGACTCCCATTTAAGCTTAGCCCATTTCCCAATGAGTGTTAGCCCACACTATATAAGTACAATAGCCCATTATTTAATTAGTCACCTTATGATCACTAAATTAATTCATAATTAATTTAAGATCAATACTAATTAAATAATACAATTTCATATTAATATATTATAACTTATAATATATTAGTAGGCCGTAAATATACTATTCTTATAATGTTATCCATATAAATAGTTCGGGTGAAGTGCAACCCAAATGGACCATGCCGGGTCGGGTCAAGTATATACCAAATAAGTTATGGACTTAGACACCTTATCCAACAAGTACAAACCCAGAATGATGTGTTATTACCTCGTGTTTGCTAACCCATATACGTTGTATTTGTACCCTTGTTAGCAACAACCCGGTATGTTGTATTTAATATATATTTATGTGTTTTATTTATTATTGTCCGGTACTTTGTAGATGTACCATTTATAAATAATTCCTGTATCATACTCGTGTTTGCTAACCCTGGTATGTTGTATTTGTACCTTTGTTAGTGTAAACTCGGTATGCTGTATTACCTCGTGTTTGTGTAACGCCCTGTCTCAGGTACCCATTTAATTCAAGTCAAACTTCATGTTTTACCCTCGGACTCGACGAGTTGGGGTCTCAACTCATCGAGTAGGATCGACTCCGGTCGGGAAACTAAGTGACCTACTCGACGAGTCGGAACACCGACTCGGCGAGTAGAAGCTGTCTGATGGAAACCCTAATTTTAGGGTTTCTCCCCATATTTAAAGGAACATGACACCCTTGTGGCCTCCCTTATCACTCCTTCAACATCCAGAAAGCTCTAAATCGCCACCCTTGAGCCTTGTGAGTATTTGGGTGTCATTTCCTTAAGCAATCTTGTGTGTTTGAAGTTGGGTGAAGAAGAGGAAGAGGGAGGACTTCAAGAGAAGATTTTAGATCCAGAATCAGCACCATCTTCTCCTCATTTTAAGTAATAAAGCTTTACACTTGACTTATGATTTCCTAGATCTTCTTATGGCTATTTTGGGCTTTGAAGCTTGATCCTTGGGATTTGGACGTCCCAAGTCGATACACTTTCAGATCTGGACCTTGAAGGGTCCTCATGGCATAAAGGTGCCATCTTTATGGCCATGAGAACCCCCATGCAAGCTATTAACCCCCATTTTGACCTTTTAAGCTCAAATGCTTCATGCATACACGTAAAGTTTATGACTTTACGTGTTATATAGGCCTTAGGATCCCAGATCTACCTTTTGATTAAGTTTTGCACATCAGAAATCGACTTATGAGCTTGGACATGCATAGACTCGACGAGTCGTTCTTGGGACTCGGCGAGTCGTGGGTTGATTCCCACAACTGTTATGATTCAGGAGAAACCCAGTTGAGTTTAGAAGTGATTTAGATGAGTCCAGGGAAAGGACTCAACAAAATGGACATAGCCATGGATCTGGAAACCATGGGACTCGGCGAGTGCAGGAACGTACTCGGCGAGTCCAAGGCCATCTCCCAACTTATGAAGATGGACTCGACGAGTCACAGACTAGACATGTTCATAAGATGAAGATAAACTTGACGAGTTCAGGAAGAACTCGGCGAGTCAGATGAAGACTGACCCGATGATATGATTGGAAGGGGGAACTCTTCGAGTTATTTCTAAACTCGACGAGTAGAGTCGGGTTAAGGGGGCAAATGAAAGAATAGGGACTCGGCGAGTTGGCGGACCAACTCGGCGAGTCAGGTCAACTGAAATGTTGACTTTAACCAGAATGTTGACTTTGACCAGAATATTGATTTTGACCAAGGGTGAAATGGTCACTTCACCCTAAGATTTAGTTATCAGTTTTTGACTAAGTGTCATTGTGGGAATTATAGCCGGAGAGTCGTTGGAGCAGCAGCCAGATAATTCTCACTCAGGGTTTCAGCAGTCAGACACATGAGGTGAGTGTCCCTTCAGTAGGAACGGGTCTAAGGCACGAAGGCCGGCCCATAGTATGAGTTTATTATTAGTTGAGTGTGGGCGGGGACCGTATCTCTTAGTTAGTTGAGTGTGGGCGGGGCCCGTATCTCCTAGTAGTTTGGTTGCAATATGATTCATGATTGAATGGTAGATTTAGTATACTTGTTTCTGTGTGATACTTGTATGTCAGTGTAGTAGCATGAGTGTCGGCGGGGACCTTATCTCAAAGATAGCAGAGTGTGGGCGGGGCCCGTATCTCCTAGTTAGCGGAGTGTGGGCGGGACCCGTATCTCCTAGTTAGCGGAGTGTGGGCGGGGCCTGTATCTCTTAGTTGCATGTTATATGTGTATGGTATGTGGTAGTTTGGGGGAGCTCACTAACCTTCGTGCTTACGGTTTCAGTTTTGGTTTCAGGTACTTCCACTAGCAAAGGGAAGGGCTCGGGATGATCGCATGGCACACACCACAGTCTTCAGCCTGAGAGCTTCACTATGATATTTTGTTATGAGATTTATATATGAGACAGATTTTATGATGTGTTATGATACATGACTCACGATTTTACTTATGATACCGGATGGTTTATGATTTTTATTATGAATGAAAAATGAAAATTTTGGGCCGTATTTTTGGGATGTTTCAAGTTGGTATCAGAGCCTTGTTTTGAGGGATTCGGGCGCACTTTCGGGTGTGTCTGAACTCAAACTAAGGAAGTGGTATGGAAATTTCAAAAGAATATCATTTTTACAAAAGGATTTTAAAAATAGAAAAGGACTTTGAAAAGAGAAAAGGGTGTGGTGCATGCAATCAACCGAGCTCAAGTAAGTACTCCCAAATTACCCATACAAGTTTATGCTATGATATGTTTATCAGCTTTATTAGAACAGCATGCTAGATTAGGACTAAGGATCTAGGAAGGATGCCTTATGTGCCTGTATGTGTTTCAACTTTATGAGAACTGCATGTTGAATCATAAAAGGGACCCTCTTGAACTCAGCTACCGCAACCATCTTACTACCGCAACGGTTCAGCACCCGGAGTCAATCTTGTTCATCAGCAACCGCATCAGCAACCGGAGTCAGCTACCGCAGTCAACTTAGCTAGATTACTTTATTTGTCTTTTATGTAATACACTCTATTATCCAGTATGCCTTGCACGACTGCTTATAGAGTTGTAATCTAGTGTAGTTTCTAAGTCTCTATAAATAGAGACTTACTCTCTTTGTATTAAAAAAAAACAGAAGAACCGATAACTTATGAATTCTATCTGAATACACATTCTGAAGTTATCTCTCTATCTTTCTTCACTCATCTCTTCTTACTTAAATCTTATCATAATTCTGCTGATCATAATCCCTCTTCGGAGCAAGTCTTTAAGACTTAATCACTAAGCTTGATCTTCCTTATTAACTTGGAGTGAATGCATTCCTTGTTATGAATCAGCTTAAGTGTCTTCTTGATATAACAATTATTGTCATTTCCATTCCTTTACATTTCCGCAACTAACTCTCTAACTATCTAACTATATTATTGTTAAGCTTTTAGATCCTTTGAGATTAACTATTCCGCATTATACTTGTTCTAACTTTTGTTCAAGTGTGTCTCCAAGTTTTTCTCTCAACAATTGGTATCAGAGCCAAAGTGGTTGCTTTTTGAAAACGGAACTCTGAATTTTCAAATAGCCTTCTATACCACTAAAGCTCATTTCTTCAAAACAAAAAAAAACAATTTCAAATGGCACAATCATTATCTGTGAATGTTTCCAACAATGTCGGTGGTTCTAACCGAGCCCCAATACTAGTCGCAAATGAATATCATCACTGGTCACAAAGAATGGAAATGTACTTGAGAAGACTGGGTAGAGATGTATGGCGATCCGTAGAAGAAGGACCACATGTTCCAGTCCTTACACCAGTGTAAACTGACGGCGCTGCAACCAGGATAGGAGGAGGTCAACCAGCCATGAGCCGTCCCACCAAGGATGATCTCGATAAAATGGAAAATGATGCTGTTGCTTTTTATGAAATCTCCTGCGGAGTTGCTCCTGACAACTTCGATATTATCATACTGGAGAAAGTTTGGAAGACTCCTTCAAAAGGTTCAACCTGATAGTCACCAAGTTATCCAATGCGGGCACCATCCGCAGTAACCATGAAATCAATCTTCAGTTTCTTAATGGTTTGGGCAGACATTGGACTACGGCCAAGATGATAGTCCAAGGCGATAGAAAGATTCACTCCCTGTCACTTTACAAGCTCTATGGAGAGCTGCAAGCTCAAGAATCCACCGTACTCAAAGACTGTGCTGACTTCGGAGGACCACTTGCTCTCATAGCACAAGCTCCACTGCAGTCACCTTACCCTTCCTTGTATGACACTCTACCGCAGTCATACGAAGCGGATTCTGAATATGATGATGAAGAAGATTTTCAGAAGGCTATTGCTCTGGTTAGCCAACAGTTCAACCGTCTACCACCTCCTTCCTTCCGCAAGAATCAGCAGTTCAACAAACCTCCATTCAACCATAACTTCGGTTCTCAGAATAACCACTCTCGATTTCCCAAAAGTTCTCATCCACCACCGCAATCTCAGAATATTCAACCAAAGGAGGTACCGCAGTCTCCTCAAATCACTGACTCTGGTACTCCTTCAGAAGACAAGACTGATGTTGTAATTTGTCACAAATGCAACAGAGAGAATCACTTTGCACGAGATTGTAAGGCCAATGTAGTAAAAGACAGAGCATTCTACCTTAGAATGGCTCAAGAGTTGGAAGACAAAGAAAAAGCTGAAAAGGCAAGGGCATAGGTGGCCCATGTCAAAAGAGACCATCAAGTTTGGTCATCCGGAGACGAAGATGAGGCCATCAGCAGTGTCAAAGGAAAAGGGAAAATATGCATGCTGGCCACTGCGGATGATGATGGGTCTACAATGTTGAACAAGAACTACTGCTACATGGCAAAGGATGGAACACTAAGCATCGTCGAACAGGTAAAACTCATGATCCAAACTCTAAACTATAGCATGCATGACTGTCAGCCTTACATAGATGATCTTAATGACACTTGTGCTGTCGTCCTTACAGACTATAATAAAGCCTTAGATGAGAAGAACATTGCGTCCCAAGAGATGTTCCACGTGAGAGGACGACTGGATAACAAAAGACTTAAGATGGCTATGTTAGAGAAGGATCTAGAGTTAGAAAAGGATGCAAGAATGTTAAGTGAAACCCAATTAGAGATAGCTTTGAACCAGAGAGATTTAGCTCAGAGAGAAATTGTACGCTTAAATCTCTTAATTGAAAAATTGTTTAATGAAAGTGAAGCTATTGAAAATTTGGTAAACAATGGAACCGTGGACAATACATACAATTGGGGTTGGTCAAATGGATATCCTGCCTCAATGGATTCCTCACCCCGGTTCAACAAAGACAGATTGTATGTCCCTCCAGACCGAGAATTTCATTTCCATGTCAATGACAAGACTTTTCCAGAAGATATTAAAACTCACTTCGGTAGACTGCACAACTTAAGCAATAATTGTGTCATTGAGGAAATTGTGCCGGAGGTTTCGGGTCACACATGTGATCAAATTCCTATCTGTGGCACCATCTATCCAAATGCTCAAACTTCATCCGTAGTTGATGAAGAGATTGTTGTTGAGGGCCCCGAAGTCTCAAAAGACTTTCCATCTCTGTCCTCAGACCGCAGTGTCTCTCACTGTAGTCAAATGTCCCACAAATGTCCCACCGAAGTCCCATCTAAGACTTACTCAGTGGTAGTCAAGTCATCCCTACCGCAGTCATCAGTTCAAGGAACTGTAACTCTTCAGCCAATATTTCATGAACTACCTATAGAAAATTTTGAAGTAGGTCAATGTTCCCAAATTCCTGAATCCTCAAGTTCTGATGACTCAAGTCCGCGTTTTCAAAATCATTCTAAGAATTCCAGGAAACCGCAGTTGAACAACAATGACTGCGGTTCACCAAAATCTTTGGCAAAAAAGGCTTTTAAAGAAGAAATCAGATCTCGCGGTACTAATAGACAAACTTTTTCAAAAAACAAGAAGCAAGTCAGATTTCCTAAATCCAAAAGTCCTAAAAAATTTGTTTTCTCTCACTACATTTCAAAAAACTCTTCTTTCAAGAAAACAAACAAAAAGGAAAGTTCAGTTTCAAAAGTCATTCCTACTCCTTCTGACACAACCCAAAAGGGTGTTCAGTCTTTTCGAAACTATGTTTTTCAGGTCTATTCTTCAAATGATCCTAAATGGAAAGGTATTTTACCCACTCCAACACTTTTAAAGTCACGTCAAAATTTCAAATGGAAGGGTATCTTACCAAATCCATCAAAAAGAATTCAGAAATCTACACGTGCTAAAACCTTTCATAAACAGACTTTTTCAAAACCCAAAAACACTCGTGTCAGGAATTACCCATCTCGGACCGGTAACAGATCCAAAACATCCTTAAAACCGCTGACCAATCACAGTGTTAGATCAAAAGACAAAATCTCCTTTTGTAAATGTCAGTGTAGTTGTCAAAAGGTTTTATCTCATGTCAAATCGAGTCAGAGTCAGAAACCTCGTATTTTTTCAAAAAATCATGACACTCCAAATCTACTCAAACACCCAGGACTAGGCTCAAAAGTTGACAAGAGACCTGTCCCTGCAACCTCGGACCATGCATCACTCAGAAACACATCAATTGTCCCAGGCTCCAAACTTGTTTGGATGCCTAAACTAACCGTGTAATTCTCAGGCTTTGTGCAAGGAGGAACAAGAAGAAGAGTGGTTAATTGACAGTGCCTGCTCCTTGCACATGACCGGAAGGTTAGAGTACCTTCGGGATTTCAGGCCTATATGCAATGGTGGAAATGTCACGTTTGGTAACAATGCATACGGTGTCATCCGAGGTTACGGTGTTCTCACTACGGGGAACTTTTCCATTCAGAAGGTTGCTTATGTAGAGAGCCTTAAACACAATCTCATCAGTGTTGGCCAACTATGTAAAGCAGGACATCGTGTTGAATTTGATGATCAGTTTTGCTACGTAATGACGAGTGATAGAAACACTTGCCTGATCAAATCTCGATCCGAAGGTACCATGTACCCTTTGGATGTTTCTCTAATCATTGGTAAACTGCAATTGTGTTTCTTGTCCAAAGCTGTATCCGAAGTCAGCTGGCTATGGCACCGTAAGCTAGCTCATCTCAACTTCCGGTACATCAACAACTTAGTCACTGGAGAACTAGTCCGCGGTCTCCCTATTCTCAAATTTAGCAACGATACTCTCTGTCCGGCTTGTGAATGTGGTAAGCAGTCTAAAGTAAGTCACCCTCTGATAATGGATTCTTCTATTTCTGAACCACTGGAGCTATTGCACATTGATCTCTGCGGTCCGTCAACCGTAGCCAGCCTCCACCACAAGAAGTATATACTGGTTATTGTTGATGACTATACACGCTTCACATGGGTCTTCTTCCTCAGACTCAAATCAGAGACACCGCATATCTTCATCAACTTCGTCAAAGAAATCGAACTTCAGATCAAGCTTCCAGTTAGACGCATCCGCAGTGATAATGGAACCGAGTTCACTAATCATCTTCTTAACAGTTTCTTGGTGTCCAAAGGCATTTCTCACAACTTCTCAGCACCCTACACACCGCAACAAAATGGTGTAGTAGAAAGAAGGAACCGCATACTGGTAGAAGCAGCCAGATCCATGCTTAACTTCGCCCAACTTCCTCTCTACTTCTGGGCTGAAGCAGTAGCAACCGCATGCTTTGTCCAAAACCGAAGTATCGTGTGCAAACGCCTCAATAAAACACCATATGAGGGCCTTAACAACCGCAAGCCCAATGTTCGCTTCTTTCATATTTTTGGGTGTAGATGCTTCGTGATCAACAACAGAGATCAGCTCAACAAGTTTGCACTGAAGTCCGACGAAGGCATATTCCTTGGTTACTCCACTAACAAGGTTGCTTATCGAGTGCTCATCAGGCGTACAAGGCTGATCATTGAAAGCTTCGATGTGAAATTTGATGATTCTCACATCCGCGACGCCCCTCCATCCACTGAAACCACCGCAATCATGGAAAGTGACATTCCTGCCTCTTCAGGTCCCTTAAATCTAGTTGAAGTCAACTATGAGGATCTTTTCGATCCTATTGAAATGGCGAAACTATCCGAAGTTCTTGTGTCACCCGCAGCTCAACAACAACATGCTGATGTTTCTGGACCATCTCTATCTGAAGTAGCCTCTCTCAATACTTCCACCTCTCCGGTTGAGGGGGAAAGATCTACTCCGGATCTAGCTGCAACCGTCGAGGTTCCAGTACTTGATGTTGTTCAAATTCCTGTCCGCAGAGAAGCATTACCATCAAACGTATCTTCGGATTCGGATGATGAACTCATAGAAAATATAGACACTAGAACTGATCCAAGGATTGTCACTCTCCCATCCACAATCCAGGGGGAACCTTCTCAGGTTCCAGAGGAACTCCTATCTACAACCCAGGGGGAACCTCTCTCAACTGCTCAAGAAAATTTCATTCCAATAGATCAAGATGACTCAGCAGGATGTTCTCAAGTTCAGGGGGAACTGTCATCTCCAACCGCAGATTCCTCTGACATTCAAGATATTCCCTCTACCGCAGCTGCTGATCATCTGCTGCCACGTCTTCATGTATGGACGAAAGACCACCCACCAGGTCAAATCATTAGGAACCCATCCGCAGGCATCCAGACTCGATCTTCCAAGGACCTATCTGATCACTGCCACTATGCAGCATTTATGTCCTCGGTAGAACCCAGAACGATCAAAGAAGCATTGCTTGAACCTGACTGGATAGCCACAATTCAAGAAGAGCTTGAAGAATTTCAAAGAAATAAAGTTTGGCAGCTCGTTCCGAAGCCACGTGGTCACTCCATTGTTGGCACTAGATGGGTGTTCAAAAATAAGTTGGATGAATCTGGTGCGGTAGTCAGAAACAAGGCAAGGCTAGTTGCAAAGGGGTATAGTCAACTTGAAGGCATTGAATACGATGAAACGTATGCTCCGGTAGCACGCATGGAAGCTATCCGGATCTTTCTAGCATACGCATCCAACAAAAACGTCAAGGTACACCAAATGGACGTTAAGAGTGCCTTTCTCAATGGGGAACTAAAAGAAGAGGTTTATCTTCAGCAACCTCCAGGCTTTGAAAATGTTGAATTCCCAGACCACTGCTACAAGCTTGAAAAGGCAGTCTACGGTCTGAAGCAAGCCCCAAGAGCATGGTATGAGACTCTTTCTGAATTCCTTGTCTCATCCGGGTACAAGAGAGGAGTGATTGATCCCACACTATTCAGAAAAGCAAATGGCGACCACCTCATGATGGTACAGATATATGTGGATGATATCATCTTCGGTTCGACTGATCAAGGCATGGTGGATGAATTTGCTAAGCTCATGACCAACAATTTCAAAATGAGCATGAATAGAGAGATTAATTTCTTTCTAGGTCTTCAAGTGAAACAAGTACCGCAAGGCATATTCATTCATCAAGAAAAATACACCACTGAACTATTGAAGAAATATTCTATGGACAACTGTTCATCTGTTAAGGTCCCCATGGCCTTCGGTTATAAGATCTCTGCTGATCCCTCAGGAGAATCTGTGGATCACAAGACTTATAGAGGCATCATCGACTCTTTGATGTACCTCACTGCAAGCAGGCCAGACATTGTCTTTGCAACTGGTGTATGTGCAAGGTATCAGGCTGACCCAAAAGTCTCACATATGACCGTAGCCAAACAAATACTACGGTACCTGAAAGGAAGCAAATCTCTTGGTCTATGGTACCCCGCAGGCAATGACTTCAGCCTGCAAGCTTTCACAGATGCGGATCATGCCGGATGCAAGCTCGATCGAAAAAGCACTTCAGGAGGATGTCAATTCTTGGGTGAAAGACTAGTCAGCTGGTCCTCAAGAAAACAAAGTTGTGTCTCTCTATCAACTGCAGAAGCCGAGTATGTGGCCGCAGCCAGCTGTTGCTCTCAATTCCTTTGGATGAAAACTCAACTAATGGACTACGGGTATAGAATGCTGCGGATACCGATCTATTGTGACTCAGAAAGTGCTATTGCTATTTCTCATAATCCAATTCAGCACTCCAAGACTAAGCACATTGAACTACGGTATCATTTCATCAAAGACCACATCTTAAAAGGTAATATTGAACTCATCTTTGTCCCTTCTCATGAAGAGATTGCAGATGTGTTCACAAAAGCGCTCGATTCAACAAAGCTTAACATCTTCCTGCATATGTTAGGAATGATGAATCCATACCCGCAATTCTTTTTGAATTGTTAGCTACCGCAGACCATCCTTGGTCTCTGTTGCGGTTCTAACTGAGAATTACATGTGATAGATGGTTTTGGTACCGCTGTCTAGGTACCGCAACCATATATCATACGTATCTCTCATGGGTCTTTATGGTCTATTATTACTAATCTTTGTACAAGTGTTTTCCTCTCAGTTTCTCACTGCAGTCTTTCCTTGTTCATCCGCAATGACGTTTCTCAACCGCAATGAAAGTTTCATCCGCAATGACGTTTCTCAACCGCAATGAAAGTTCCATCCGCGATGACGTTTCCAACTGCAATGAATTTTCCATCCGCGATCATCATGATAATTTCTCAACTGTTTTATCAACTCTTGAATCTTTCTGTGCTATTTAATGATCCTTCATTAAGTTAAACATTAAAGACGAAAAACATTCTCTTTAGAAACTGTCACATTCTCTTTCTGAATAATCCTTGTATCAGACCTATTTTAGGGATGATGACAAAAAGAACGTTTTTCAATAAACTCATCCTTAATTTGTCCTTTCCTCTCCCCAATACGTCCCATCCGTTACAACTTCCTCTCCCATCACCCCCACGATCACCTGACGTATTGACATGCGTCTGACTTTACATTAAATGCAAAACCCCTTTTGGAAATCTCCCAAAATCTCTTCAAACCCGTTTTAATTATGTGTGGCTGAGATTTAATCCAAAATTCATAGATTCCCCCCAAAACCCCAATCGACGTTTTACCCTATCCTTACCATTTACCTAGGGTTAAACACTTTTTCACCCCCCTTTATAAACCCATCTTCTTCCCCAACAATACTTTACGTTTTCTGAATATCGATTCTTTCTCCCAAATTCCTCAAAACCTTCAAAACTTTCAAGAACTCTGTTTTCTTCTCTCAAATCTTCAACAATGGTGAAATCAGGTGCATCAAAGAAGCAATCCAAGGCTTCAGGTTCTGTAAATCCAACAAGTTCCGACTCTCCAACAATCGCTTCAAGTAATTTCAGAGCAATATTTGAAGATCATCCTTCATATAATGCTCCCATCAAGCTTATGATCAAGTTTCTCAGGAACCACCCTCTGTTTGGTCCATTCGATGCATTTACAGACGTTGTTCCAGTTTCTACTCTATTCAAATGTGTATTCTCTGCATATCGCCCAATGGAAAACCCCCAAGAAGTTTACCTCAATCTCATGAACGATTCTTTGGTCATCTTGTCCAAAGAAAAGTTCTTAAATGCCATTAATCTTCTGGTTCACCCTTCCATCAAGATTTTCTCACCTTTAATGGCAGACGTTACATCCGCACTCTACCAGATGGGGTATCAGAAACCAATTCGAGGGATTGGTGAGTTCAAAAAGAATCAGCTGCCTGCGGTATGGTAGTTTGTGTGTCATTTTGTCATCCGCTGCCTATCCGGCAGAACCGGAGGCATTGACAACATGGGACTGAAGCTACTGGAATTGGTATGGAGCATCTACACAAGCCACGACGTAAACTATGGACAAATCCTTTGGGACGACTTCCTCCAATACATTCCCAAAGAGCACCCAAGGGAGAACCCAACCAAGCTCACATTTGCACGGTTCTGGTCACTTTGCATCTCAGACTTACATGCGGATGCTGGAATAGACATGGGTAGTGACATCAACTTTTTCGTCACTAAGGATCTTAAAAGGTACAACCCTTCTTCTGATCAAACGATATTTGGACCGATCCGCAGACTCCCTACTCATATCCTTTCTTCTCTTGGTCTTGAGACTGCTGATGTCTCAGACCACATTGAGGCTACGGAGGATATTGCCCCATACCCTCCTACCCCGCCTCTTCCATCCGCAGCCATTATCCCTGAGGGTACCGCGGTCCCCTCTTCCACTACACTATCCAATCTTTCTCAAAGAAGAAAGCAGTTGGCAACCAAGAAACAAAGAACACCCAAGAAGGATGCTCCTAAACGAACCGCACCCACCAAGAAACGCAAAACAAAACCTGCCCCAACCATATCTAGCAGTGATTCAGATGAGGATAGGCATCCAATCTCTATCCTCAAGAAAAGGAAAACAACCGATACCATTATCCATATGCGTGACCGGACCGATGTTGAAGCCTCTCAACAGGCTCCAGTAGTCCTTGGGGTGCCCGCACACCCATTCGACACCACCATCATTTTCCAGTCAGACTCAGAAAGTGCGTCTGATTCTCAACTACGTGGAGACTCCCCCCCAGTGCACTCCCAAGAGGACGACACTGGTTCACGCCCTAAGGTCTCCAGGGCTTCCCGACTGCATTTCTTTTCACCAGAGGAGTTGCGCTCCATCCTTCTTTCTGTCACCCAAACACTACAAACACCTTCCCACCCACAGGGCACTTCTTTCGCCCATGCCAGAACTGAGCAGAGGCCACACTTGACCACGGGTCAAGGAGACCGAGGAAGCTCAGGAAATCCTACTCTGCTTTCATCTTTTACAGGTGGTTTAGGCACGGTGAGCACAAATGTGCAAGGATCCGTGGACCCGAAGGACACTTCGGTGCGCTTTGAAGGATTTGACGGTGATGCATCCAATGACTCTTGGTTACAGTACAATCCGGTAACTGAGTCAGACAAGTATAAGCATGCTGCATTCCAAAGGGCTTTCCAAGCCCGCAAGGAACAACAAATCAAGCAGCAACAACAGAAAGAACAGGAGATCCAGTCCGTGGCTAGATATTGGGCAAATGCCATCAGCAATGCCAGTACCGTAGCCACCATTCAAAAAGTTCAGAACTGTATGGATCAGATGGCTGAAACAATTTCAAAAGCTCAAGCTTCAGGTGCAGCCGCAGGTACCTCCAAAGTTCCTCCTACTCTAACTCCCATTCCATCTCCCACTCCTACAGTCAATCCATCACAAGACGAAGAACCTGCAATCGAACTCAGTTCAGCTCCCACCTTCGGTCTTCATGATGAAGACATCCAAGAAGTAAACAAGCCAAGCCCTTCTGATGATGACCTCATGATGTTTGAAGAAGAGGAGTCCAGCGGTTCTCAACATTCGACTTCCAAGCCTAAAGAGAAGAAGAAAAAGAAGAAGAATGTTGTCACCCGAAAGGAGTTCATGAGCCTTCAAGCCAAAATCAATCAGATCTTGGCTGCGGTCCAGCCTACTCAACCGCAACCTGAAGACACTCCAGGACCGCAGTCACTGATTGAAAGAATAGAGCGTCTGGAAACAAGGGAACGCATGGGTGCTGAACGAATCTCTCTCAAAGTAGAGATGGGGATCCAGTCCCTTGACAATAACCGCAAGGCTGACCACAAGGACTTCATGGCTGCAGCGGAACGCCTCATCACTGAGGTGACCGCAATCAAAACGGATCTTCAAGCGGCCATCGCGGATCAAGCTTCTCAGTCTCAGAAATTGATAGATGAGACTCATACTGCTTATGAGTCCACTATCTCTGTTCTTCAAGCAACCATCAACAGACTGCAGAAATCCCTTTCCTCCAACTTCCATGGCCCTGAGATCCTTCAGCTCACCAAAGAAATCCACAAGTTGCTCTTCAGCTCCTCCACTCCAAACAACCAACATTTGGCAGAAGCTCTCAAAGCTCAGTTCCAAGAAGTCTTCAACAAGGTGGATGGACTTAAGCAATGGCTTGAGGAAGCACCGGGGTTGCATCCCTCAAGAGGGGGAAGTGATGAAGAACAAGAAGTCCATCACTCTGATACTTCTATTCATCAAAGTCCCCCCATCATCACTGAAAAAATTCCCACACCACCGCAACCATCTCAACATACTCCATCTCCTCACACTTCACCTCCAAAAGATACTCCCAAAAAGCCATAGACTCCTCCGCACTTCAAGAACTTGGCTGAAAATATGTCTTCTCCAAGCACCACAGACTCCCCTGCCACCGCTCAAAGGAAGCATGATTGGAAAGCAGCCAAGCTGACAGAGTTAATTTGGAGAGAATGCGGGTTTGACACCATGATGGATGAGTCCTTGATCAATTCTTGGATCAATCCGCACCGCAGGCTCCTAGACGAAGATTACAGACCGCACCTCACTTATGCTGAACCCCCTGCTGATGGATACTGGGATATACCAATTTCTCCAAATGCCAAGTACTTCACTGTATTTGAGCAGTTTGACCAAAGCCTTCCAGATCACAAGAGACTGCCAATGGAGTTTGAGAGGCTTAGTCTTTTTCACGCTAAACATGCCTCCTCCATTGAAAACATATGGTCTAACGACAGACCATCCGCAGTCAAGAACTACAAAGTCAGGAAATTTATGAAGGCTGACTACATCCAGTATACCCTCACCAGAAGGGAGCATGACTACATCCGCACCCAGGCAGACTTTCCTTGTATGAATCCGGAAGAAATCTTCCTTATTGCCAGGGTGTTCCAAAACAAGTCAGAAAAGCACCCTAAAATGCAGATAGCGCTTGAAAAAGCCAACTCTTTTCTCAGGGATATGGTCTGTGACTTTGCCAAGATAGATGCGGATATCTACCCCACCATCCTCAAGAAGTTTGATCTCCCACCTTTTGAACCTGTGCCAATGCCTACCGAAGGCTTCCAAGAAATATCTCTAGGCGCAACAAACTACCCTAAACTTGGAGTCATATTCAAAAGGAAGACTGACAACGTCAAATATTTCATTCCTATGACTGCCATGCACCGCCTGACCAAGAAACAACTTGACATCTGCCGGACTGCAATTGAAAGATCGAAGCATACTACCGTAGAAGTCAAGTTCGAGATCACAAGAAGAATCACATGGTTGGAAAACGTCAGGAAGTTCTGGTGGATTTTGATCAAGTTCCTCAAACTTGATAGCTGAACCGGAGTTAAAGAGGTCACTTAGGGGGAAATTGTTGAATCATAAAAGTGACCCTCTTGAACTCAGCTACCGCAACCATCTTACTACCGCAACGGTTCAGCACCCGGAGTCAATCTTGTTCATCAGCAACCGCATCAGCAACCGGAGTCAGCTACCGCAGTCAACTTAGCTAGATTACTTTATTTGTCTTTTATGTAATACACTCTATTATCCAGTATGCCTTGCACGGCTGCTTATAGAGTTGTAATCTAGTGTAGTTTCTAAGTCTCTATAAATAGAGACTTACTCTCTTTGTATTAAAAAAAACAGAAGAACGATAACTTATGAATTCTATCTGAATACACATTCTGAAGTTATCTCTCTATCTTTCTTCACTCATCTCTTCTTACTTAAATCTTATCATAATTCTGCTGATCATAATCCCTCTTCGGAGCAAGTCTTTAAGACTTAATCACTAAGCCTGATCTTCCTTATTAAGTTGGAGTGAATGCATTCCTTGTTATGAATCAGCTTAAGTGTCTTCTTGATATAACAATTGCTATCATTTCCATTCCTTTACATTTCCGCAACTAACTCTCTAACTATCTAACTATATTATTGTTGAGCTTTTTGATCCTTTGAGATTAACTATTCCGCATTATACTTGTTCTAACTTTTGTTCAAGTGTGTCTCCAAGTTTTTCTCTCAACATTGCATGCTAGTACAGATTAGCCAGTATGATAGCCAGAGTAGCAGATGTTTGATGATGTGTACTCAATGCTCGAATGTTGCTTGCTTTTGTGCTTTTAGGAGTCTTAGTTATCTTTCACTAAGTAGTAAATGAATATGTTACATTGCATATTGCAAGGACTAAATAATTCCAGAAGGTTAAGTCTAGCTCTATTTCACAGCTCTTGTCTGAGTCCAACCGTTGTAGAGTAGCATCTCTCATTTGAAGAATTATCTAGTCTAAGTAATATGTAATAGTATTCGCGAGTTAGTTAGTGAAAGAAAGCAAGGACTTCTTATGCAGCTGATGGTGGAGAGTGGGTTGGTGATTACCCTAGGGCAAGCCTAGGATGAGATTAGCATGAGATCAGCAGTAGTAGAAGGGACTTGGTGGAGTCGAGGCAGTCCTTGAGGAAAGTACGGATAGATGTGGAAGGTAGTATGGGCCCGTACTACTGAAAGCAGAGGATCCATACTCGAATCAAGGAAGGCTAAGATGAGACGAGGGAACTTGTAGTATATGTGATCCCTCCAGTTATATTAGTATTCTGATGTCTGTTATGATGTATTTTTAGAATGGTGGTTTTACGACCCAGACCAGCAGTCGGCAGTTCTGGTGTCGGGGAGGGATCAGGCACGGGCTCTGGGGTCGGGCAGCTAGATGAGCAGACTAGGGAGTTCCTCTCCTCAGAGGTTACTCGCGTTATACTTGAGCAGACTCCTGTGACCTTCGGTACGGTCAAGGAGGGTATTCTGGAGCTTCTGGACGAGAAGTTGAGCGTCTTTCGCACTAAGGTGGCGGCCATGATGGGGTCGCGCACGCTCACCTTCAGGGAGTTCAGAGCATGTGGGGCTCCCGATTATCATAGGGCTCGGGACCCCATTGCCAGTACTAGATGGTTGGCAGATGTCGCCAACGCGTTCCACACTAGCAGATGTCCCGAGGGGGACAAGGTTAGATTAGCGTCCTGCCTTCTAAAGAACAGGGCGAGAGATTGGTGGGAGGAGGTCAGACAGGCCGTGGGTGATGACGCGGTATTAGATGCGATGACCTGGGGCGATTTCACGACCAGGTTCAGGGCCGAGTTCGCACCTGTCATTGAGGTGCAACAACTTGCTAGGGAGTTCCAGGACCTCCAGCAGACGACGGAGACTGTGGCGGAGATTACCGCCAAGTTCCGAGAGAGGGCCCTCCTCGTTCCGCAGTATGTGGCGGACGAGGAGATGAAGAAGGCCTGATACCATGAGATGTTGCGGAGTGATATCCGCCAGTTTGTGAGCCGCTCCAGCTGCAAGACGCTGGAGGACATGATTGCGAGGGCTCGTGAGAGAGAGATAGATTTAGAGATGGAGAGAAAGAGGAAGCCAGAGTCGGTATCTGGCATGGAGGGCTCGGGCAAGAAGCCCAAGACGGATTCCCGAGGGAAGGGCCAGCAGGGCCGAGGCCGCTGCGGCAAGTGTGGCAGGTCGCACGAGGGGACATGCAGGGCGGGGAGTTCGGGTTGCTTCAAATGCGGCCGAACTGGGCATATGAGCAGAGATTGTACTGCTACTTCTACCACTACCACCACCATAGCATCTGATCTGATTTGCTTCCATTGCAATAAGAGCGGACACAAGAAGTCCCAGTGTCCGAGTTTAGCATCAGCAGGAAAGGTGGTGGCACTCGCTCCTGCTACTATGAGGATTACAGACGGCCGTCAGGGCCGGGCTGAGGCGCCAGTGGCGAACAGCAGAGCCTTTCAGTTAACAGCAGAGGAGGCGCGAGCGACTCCAGATGTGTTTAATGGGTCGTTCCTAGTGAACGGCATTTCAGCTATGGTACTTTTTGATTCGGGGGCTACCCGATCATTTGTGTCACTTGCGCTTAGCAAGCGATTTAGCAGAGCTCCGGGGGAGCTGGATTGTCCACTTGACGTGGAAATAGCAGATGACAGGACCGTCAGGGTCGCGAGAGTTCATAGAGGATGTACACTGCATTTATTTGACGAGCAGTTCCCAGTAGATTTGGTTCCTATTCCCCTGAGAGGGAACAAGGTTATAGTGGGTATGGATTGACTGAGCTCCAATGGAGCGGTGATTGATTGTGAGCTACAGTTGGTGAGGGTTCGCACTCCTAGTGGGGGAGAGTTAGTGATTCATGGCGAGAGGCCACAGCGCGCAGACCGATTCTTTGTTCATCAGCGAGAGCGAGGCGCTATTTCCAGCAGGGTTGCGCGGGGTACGTCGCTTATGTTATGGATACCCAGGATAAGGTTAAGGCGACGGTTGATGATGTACCGGTGGTACGAGAGTACCCGGATGTATTCCTGGAGGATTTTCCTGGGATACCTCCAGAGAGACAGGTTGAGTTTTGGATTGACCTAGTTCCTGGTGCGGCTCCGATAGCCAAGGCACCACATCGATTGGCTCCTCCCGAGATGCAGGAGTTGTCTACGCAGCTGCAAGAGATGCTAGACAAGGGTTTTATCAGGCCGAGCAGTTCACCATGAGGAGCCCCGATCCTATTTGTGAAGAAGAAGGACGGGTCGCACCGCATGTGTATTGATTACCGGGAGCTGAATAAGGTAACGGTGAAGAACCGTTACCCACTCCCGAGGATAGATGATTTGTTCAATCAGCTTCAGGGAGCATCTTGGTTTTCCAAGATTGATCTACGGTCCGGATATCACCAGATGCGGGTCAGAGATGATGATGTGCAGAAGACCGCCTTTAGGACCCGCTATGGTCATTATGAGTGTGTGGTGATGCCGTTTGGGCTCACCAATGCTCTAGCCGCGTTCATGGACCTCAGGAACCGCGTGTGTAGGCTGATGCTGGATCGGTCTGTAATAGTATTCATTGATGATATCATGGTTTATTCCAAGATTGAGGAGCAGCACGAGGAACACCTGAGGGAGGTGCTTGAGACCTTGAGGAGGGAGAGACTTTTCGCAAAGTTCTCCAAGTGCGAGTTCTGGTTACGCGAGGTGCAGTTTCTGGGGCACCTTGTCAACCAGAAGGGTATATTAGTAGATCCGGCCAAGATTGAGGCTATGATGCAGTGGGAGGTCCCGAGGTCTCCATCCGAGATTCGGAGCTTCTTGGGTTTGGCAGGCTACTACAGGAGATTCATCCAGGATTTCTCCAGATAGCAGTTCCACTGACCCGACTGACCAAGAAGTCAGTGGTGTTTCACTGCGGTCCTGAGCAGCAGACAGCCTTTGAGACGCTCAGGCAGTGACTATGTGAGGCACCGATTCTTACCCTGCCAGAGGGAGTAGATGACTTTGCAGTCTACTGTGACGCTTCGATCATAGGTATGGGAGCAGTGTTGATGCAGTGGGGTCATGTGATAGGTTATGCCTCGAGACAGTTGAAGCCTCACGAGGCTAACTACCCAACGCATGATTTGGAGTTGGGGGCTGTAGTGGTCGCCCTCAAGATTTGGCGGTATTACCTCTATGGGGTCCGGTGTACTATCTACACGGACCACAAGAGTTTGAGGTACCTCATGGATCAGCCGAATCTGAACATGAGGCAGCGTCGGTGGTTAGATGTGGTAAAGGATTATGACTGTGAGATCCTTTATCACCCAGGCAAGGCCAACGTCGTGGCCGACACCCTGAGCCGCAAGGTGGTGGCGGCTCCGATCCGAGATATCTGTCTGAGGATGACAGTGATCACTCCACTGCTGGAGCAGATTAGAGAGGTGCAGGTTGAGGGCCTGAAGAAGGAGCGCCGGAAGTGCGAAAGGATAGTGGGCCGAGTAGCTTCGTTTGATTACGATAGCCGAGGATTATTGACCCTGCATGGGAGGGTCTGGGTACCGTACTGGGGCAGAGTACGGCATGTGTTGATGGATGAGGCCCACAAGTCTCGGTTCTCCATCCATCCAGGGGCGACAAAGATGTACAAAGATCTTCGCCCAGATTATTAGTGGCCCTGCATGAAGCGAGACGTCGCCTGGTACGTTGAGAGGTGCATGACCTACAGAAAGGTCAAGGCGGAGCATCAGAGGCCGCATGGGAAGATGCAGCCGTTGGACATTCTCGTGTGGAAATGGGAGGATATCACGATGGACTTCATTACTAAGCTTCCCAGGACCGCGCGTGGGGTTGATTCGATATGGGTCATCGTGGATCGATTGGCCAAGAGCGCCCATTTTATACCGATCCAGGAGAGCATCTCGGCCGAGAAGCTGGCCGAGATTTATGTCCGAGAGGTAGTGGCACGTCATGGAGTGCCTGTATCAGTAGTGTCAGACCGAGATGTCTGGTTTACTTCTAGGTTTTGGAAGCGGTTTCACGACGAGATGGGTACTCGTCTCCATTTCAGCACCGCTTTCCACCCTCAGACGGATGGACAGAGCGAGAGGATGATTCAGACTCTCGAGGACATGCTTCGAGCATGTGTGCTAGACTTCGGTGGCAGTTGGGATACGTATCTTCCGTTAGCGGAATTTTCGTATAACAACAACTATCACTCCAGTATAGATCGACCTCCCTTCGAGATTCTCTACGGGAGGAAGTGCAGGACCCCAACCTGCTGGGTGAGGTCGGTCAGAGAGTCATGGGGAGTACGGAAGTAGTACTCAAGACCACAGAGCGGATTCAGCAAGTCCGGAGCAGGCTCCAGACTGCTTAGAGTTGGCAAAAGAGTTACGCCGACAAGCGATGTTCGGACTTGGAGTTTCAGGTAGGCGATATGGTCCTCCTGAAGGTGTCACCCTGGAAGGGTGTTATCAGGTTTCGTAAGCGGTGCAAGCTGGGCCCCAGGTTCATTGGTCCCTTTATTTTGGCCCGGGTGGGCCGGGTTGCTTATCGATTAGATCTTCCAGCAGAGCTCAGCCAGATCCATAGTACGTTCCATGTTTCTCAGTTGCGGAAGTGCTTAGTGGATGATTCAGCAGTGATACCTCTTGAGGACATTCAGGTTGACGATAGCCTGAACTATATCGAGAGACCAGTAGCGATTTTAGATCGCAAGGTGAAAGAGTTGAGGAACAAGAAAGTAGAGTTAGTGAAAGTGTAGTGGCAGCACCGGAAGGGTTCAGGGTGGACATGGGAGCCTGAGGAGGAGATGAGAGAGCACTACCTAGAGTTGTTTCCAGAGACAGCAGACTTCGAGGACGAAGTCTAAGATAAGTATGGGATAATTGTAACGCCCTGTCTCAGGTACGCATTTAATTTAAGTCAAACTTCATGTTTTACCCTTGGACTCGATGAGTTGGGGGCTCAACTCGTCGAGTAGGATCGACTCCGGGTCGGGAAAGTAAGTGACCTACTCGACGAGTCGGAAGACCGACTCGGCGAGTAGAAGTTGTCTGATGGAAACCCTAATTTTAGGGTTTGTCCTCCTATTTAAAGGAACATAACACCCTTGTGGCCTCCCTTATCACTCCCTCAACGTCCAGAAAGCTCTAAACCGCCACCCTTGAGCCTTGTGAGTATTTGGGTGTCATTTCCTTAAGCAATCTTGTGTGTTTGAAGTTGGGTGAAGAAGAGGAAGAGAGAGGACTTCAAGAGAAGATTTCAGATCCAGAATCAGCACCATCTTCTCCTCATTTTCTGGTAATAAAGCTTCACACTTGACTTATGATTTCCTAGATCTTCTTATGGCTATTTTGGGCTTTGAAGCTTGATCCTTGGGATTTGGACGTCCCAAGTTGATACACTTTCAGATCTGGACCTTGAAGGGTCCTCATGGCATAAAGGTGCCATCTTTATGGCCATGAGAACCCCTATGCATGCTATTAACCCCCATTTTGGCCTTTTAAGCTCAAATGCTTCATGCATACACGTAAAGTTTATGACTTTACGTGTTATATCGGCCTTAGGAGCCCAGATCTACCTTTTGGTTAAGTGTTGCACATCAGAATTCGACTTATGAGCTTGGACATGCATAGACTCGACGAGTCGTTCTTGGGACTCGGCGAGTCGTGGGTTGATTCCCACAATTGTTACGATTCAAGAGAAACCCAGTTGAGTTTAGAAGGGATTTAGATGAGTCTAGGGAAAGGACTCAACAAAATGGACATAGCCATGGATCTAGAAACCATGGGACTCGGCGAGTGCAGGAACGTACTCGGCGAGTCAAAGGCCATCTCCCAACTTATGAAGATAGACTCGACGAGTTGTTCATACAACTCGGCGAGTCACAGACTAGACATGTTCATAATATGAAGATAAACTCGACGAGTTCAGGAAGAACTCGGCGAGTCAGATGAAGACCGACCCGATGATATGATTGGAAGGGGGAACGATTCGAGTTCTTTCTAAACTCGACGAGTAGAGTCGGGTTAAGGGGGCAAATGAAAGAATAGGGACTCGGCGAGTTGGCGGGCCAACTCGGCGAGTCAGGTCAACTGGAATGTTGACTTTGATCAGAATGTTGACTTTAAACAGAATATTGATTTTGAACAAGGGTGAAATGGTCACTTCACCCTGAGATTTAGTTATGTAACGCCCGTAGATCCGGGCTAGTCAATTTAGAGATAATAGGGGTCAAAAATGACTTTTCGACAAAAGATTATTTAGAATAAATAATATTAACCAAGCTGTAGAATATGTCTCAAGGGTTCTGTACATATAAAGAACGCCGAAATCTGAGTTATAACGAAGAAGTTATGGCCCGTCGAAGTTTTTCGGCAAAACCGGCACGGCACCGGGAGACGTAAATAGTGATTTTACAATAGAGGAATTTTTAGCCTTAGTGATCTAAACAAAAGTTGTAGTATACGTTAAACCGAGAGCGTCAATAAAAAGAACGCCCAAATCTGACTTCGTATGAGGAAGTTATGATTTTTCGAAGTTTCGGCTTAGCAGTGTACAGCCCGAAGTTCGAATATTAGATCGAACGGTTTTTAGCCGACGCAACCTAAATGAGAATCAAAGATCTCGTTAATAGTAGCACAACGATAAAAAGACAGACGAAAACAGACGTCGGATGAAGAAGTTATGAATTTTTAACGGACCAATCCTGTCCCGGCCTGTTAAAAATATAACTTTTAAAATAAATTCAAAATTAGCCGACGGAGTCTAAATGAAAGTTGTAGAGTACATTCCCGCCTACGCGTGGATATAAAGAACGTCAAAAACGGATCTCGTATGAGGAAGATACAAATTTTTGAAGTTTGGAATCGAAATCACGAAGTCTGATGAGAGATGGATGACGTGGCCTCATCGCAGCCGTCCATCGCTGATCGCAGAGCACCCTTCGGATCACGCCACGTCACCTTTGCTTTACGCACCGCTTCCGAGGTTGGGTACGCCCAACGTACCTTGGTCTTATCCGGGTCCTGTCCGAGTGCGAGCCAGCTGGAACACGCCTGACAACCCTATCCGAGATTACGCCCAGCGTAGCTGCTGGACGCGCAGCGTAGTCCGAGGCTGCTGGAGGCTATAAATAGCATGCGAGCCTTTCCGAAATTTTCACACCTTTCTTCATTTCTTCTCACACTACTTTCTCTCTCTAGGGTTTTGAACCCTCCCTAAAGTCTAGGTGAATCCCTAGCACCCGAAGGAAGCCCCGAGACTCCCGGAGTCCCGAGAAAAAGGGTCTTTCGGTTCGGAAACGCTGCTCCAAGCGAAGCCCGGTTTTGTTTAAAATCTGCTGTAAGTGAGCTACGCCTATGCAATTTTTAATATAACTTTTAAATAATTATAGTAGTGTTATTGGGTCCTTAAAATAATTATTTGGGCTATTATTATGAGTTATATTGAGTGTTATTTAACGCTTATATAATAATAATAATAGCTAGACTATTAATTAGTCACGGTTAACGTTAAAACTAAACCCTAGTGGTATTTATACTAGGTTATGGTCGAGGAAAAATTGTTTTGAGATAACGAAGTGATGTTCAAGTGCCAAGTCACCACCTAATCAAGTGAGTGCATAGTTACTTTCATCTTACACATAGATATGAAGTATTTTATATAAATTACGTGCTATGTGCGTATATTATCTGTATACTTGCTATCTATGCTGGATGAACAATTTTATACAAGTTTTATATGATTTAAACTGTATATGTAATTATATCCACATAATATGTTGGGTAAAACATGGGTAGATGGAATATGAGTTGGATGATGAGTTGAGAGGTGTTATAGACCACGAGGTGAGTGTGAGATGTGGACGATGTGAGAAGATGGCACAGTCATCTAGCAGAGTATGGATGACAACCACAGATTATTGTAGACAGTCCAGTGGAACACTAGCAGGCTCGCAACCTGTAGGTGTTGTGAACGATGTGTTCACCCGGTGTACTCTAAACCCTGGCGATCATGCAGACTTGGTGCCTAAACCTTGGCGATCATGCAGACTTGGTGCCAAAACCCTGGCGACTATGCGGACTTAGTGTCTGTTGAATAAACCCTGGCGACTATGCAGACTTAGTGCCAAAACCCTGGCGACTATGCGGACTTAGTGCCTGTTGAATAAACCTTGGCGACTATGCAGACTTAGTGCCTAAACCCTGGTGACTTTGCGGACTTAGTGCCTGTTGTATTAACCCTGGCGACTATGCAGACTTAGTGCCTAAACCGTGGTGACGATGGACTTCGTGCCGATTCCTTAGGATGATCCTTAGGAATGAATTGATTCTTAGGGTAGATCCTTAAGAGTAAAGAAGATAATATGGATGGGTAATTGGGTTGATTGTTTGATGTTTAAACATAATAATTATATTATTATGGGTTGAAAACCCTATGTACTCATCAGGTTTCCCAACCTGACCCACTCCAGCTTATTTGTATCACAGGTGTCGATATGAAGTCACATTACACTGAGAGATTAAGGAGATATAAATCACTAGTGATAATGAATGTAAGTTCTGTTTATGCTTATGTTTCTGTATTGACGATGACATCCCAATGTTTTAAAATGAATAAAAATATATTTCTTCGAAAATGCTTTGATAACGTATTTATTATGTTTTTTTCTGGGAACAAATTCCGTAACATTTTTATTAAAAGAAGTACTCTGATTTTTATAAAGCATAAACAAAATCGGTCTTTTCTGGCCGTGAAAATGGGGATGTCACAAGTTATCAGTTTTTGACTAAGTGTCATTGTGGGAATTATAGTCGGAGAGTCGCCGGAGCAGCATCCAGATAATTCTCACTCAGGGTTTCAGCAGTCAGACACATGAGGTGAGTGTCCCTTCAGTACGAACGGGTCTAAGGCACCAAGGCCGGCCCGCAGTATGAGTTTATTATTAGTTGAGTGTGGATGGGGCCTGTATCTCTTAGTTAGTTGAGTGTGGGCGGGGCCCATATCTCCTAGTAGTTTGGTTGCAATATGATTCTTGATTGAATGGTAGATTTAGTATACTTGTTTCTGTGTGATACTTGTATGTCAGTGTAGTAGCATGAGTGTTGGCGGGTCTCATATCTCATAGCAGACGAGTGTGGGCGGGGCCTGTATCTCAAAGATAGGCGAGTGTGGGCGGGGCCCGTATCTCAAAGATAGTAGAGTGTGGGCGGGGCCCGTATCTCCTAGTTAGCGGAGTGTGGGCGGGGCCCGTATCTCCTAGTTAGTGGAGTGTGGGCGGGGCCCGTATCTCCATGAGTGTGGGCGGGGCCCGTATGTAACAAATCGTTATTTCAAACCTATGTAATAGTATAAGTCAATGTGTATTTCTATTTATAATTATAAAGAGAAATTTTAGCATAATGTGCATATTTACATAATTGAACCTCAAAAATAAATTATTTAGCAATCTCTATTGGGATGAACCAAGTGATAGAGATTGTAACAAGGTTTCCAAAACATAAAGAACACTAAAATCCGAGTTATAACGAAGAAGTTATGACCAATCGAAAATCCGCGACAAAATCGGCAAAACAATATTCAGTGTAAAAACTGAATTTTCAATAAAAGGCTTTTTAGCCTTAACAGTCTAAATGAAAGTTGTAGTTTATGTTAAACCGAGAACTTTCATAAAAACAACGGAAAAATCTGACTTCGTATGAGGAAGTTATGATTTTTCTAAGTTTCAGTATAGCAGTGTACAGCTAAAAACTCGAAATTAAGATCGAACGATTTTTAGCCGACACAACCTAAACGAGAATTGAAGGTCTCGTCGGTAGTAGTACAACGGTAAAAAGACAGACGAAAACGGACGTCGGATGAAGAAGTTATGAATTTTTAACGGATTCCCGCCCCGGTCTGTTTAAAATAATAATATTAAAAATAAAGTCAAAATTAGCCGACGAAGTCTAAACGAAAGTCGTAGAGTATGACTTTACCTACACGTGCATATAAAGAACGCCAAAAACGGAGCTCGTATACGAAAGTTATGATTTCCGCAAGTTTTGGCACAAAAATAAAGAAAAATAGGAAAATCGGACAATTTCGCATGTGACACGTCACCTCGCACGTGGCAGCTGCTGAGTGGACCGAAGCCATGCGTGGCACCTCCTGATTGGACCGCAGCCAAGGTCCACTAAGAAGCGAACAGCTTCGCATGAGATGCCCCGGAGACACCCCTCGGACACCCTCATTCGCACGTGGCCTCTTCCCATTGGAGCGAGGTTTGGTCCAATCCGAGCCTAACACCCTGCGAGCCTTCGGTCCGAAGTAAGCCACCTATCTGACGCGTGTCAGCCTCGCATAGCTCCAGGTCCGAACCTTCAGACTATATATAGCATGCGAGGGCTTCCGAAGAAACCCCATTTTTCACACCAAATTTCACACACATTCACCCTTTTCACTTCCATAAGCTCTCATACAACCCCTAAAGCCCCGGTATCAAGTCTCGGACCTTAAGCAAGCCTCGAAGCCCCAAGATTCCCGAGAAGTAACCTCTCTCCTGTCGAAACTCTGCCCAATTTGAGCCGGTTTCTCGATAAATAAACTCCTTTTCGTGAAACGAAACTCTGTCCGGTTCACCACCTATCAAGTGAGTTCATACCCCCGTATTTTCATATTTTCTACTATTTTAAACGGGGGAATACAAGCATAACACAAGAACTTTGTGTTATAAAATCATGATTCAAATCATGATAAAATAACATTAAATTATCCACAAAATACTCAAAACATCAAACTCTTTTATAATCTTATATTCTTCCCCAAAAATTCATATTTGTATATATATATATATATATATATATATATATATATATATATATATATATATATATATATATATATATAAGATTTAAAAGGCTTAGGACTGATAACTCATTTTGGGTCCTTTTCCTTGTTTGGATGTGGGCTTATAGTTCCGGTTATTTGTCCGAGTGTCGTTTAAATTTTACTTGTATATGAAATTGTGTATGTATATAAATATAAAAGTTATTTCATTAATTCAAACACCTTTGTAACATGTTGAGCAAGGGGTTACATGCTAAATATAGTATATACACATTCAGAAAGTACATATAAATTATAATAGGTATAATTTATACATAGAACAATAATTCATAATACAAGAATACACAGTCTTACAAGAAACTAGGGTTTTGATACAGAACAAATCAAGGTTTACACTGATCAAATACATGTTTGAAATACTAAATCAAGAACATACTGTCAATCATTTATTTCAGAATGATTGGGTTTTCTTAACTAATATACATGTAACGTTTATATGCTTTTTATGAGACATTCAGGTTGTTTAATTCATTTTAGACAACCAAGGTAAAGCCCTGACATTATAACCAGAATCTCCAGCCTCGGGGATCGAAACAAGTTGTGTGTAGATCTATATCGGGATTGACAACCCCGCACTCAGGCTGCTAGCTACAGTCAGGCATACACGTCGATGAGTGGCAATTGTTATCAACAGTTTAAACGCCCACAAAGCGTTTGTTTCAGGCCATCCGTCATAGTATGGTTATAAGAACTCATTAAAAATATATTAACAATATGTTAGTGTATAAACAAGTAAACGAAAGTACACCTTCAAAGTACCAGTTTTCAGAATACAAACTACAATGGTTCAATACAGTTTTCAATAACAGCTGACGGAGCCAGGCACACTCTCAGTTACAAGTTTTCATAAAAGAATACAAATACAAAACATTGATACAAAGAGAACGGTTTTATGAGAATAAAACTACTTTTCATATACAACAGAAAATATAGGATTTTCTGGAACAGTTCTCATATACAAGATACAGAGATACTTTTTTAAACATAAATACTTATGCACTCACTCAACTTTATGTTGATACTCTCTTTTCAAATTACTTCTATTCTCAGGGAAATAATACACAGGTACTCCCCGAGCTTTTGAGAAGATGGAGCTTTGTTGAGTCATATCTTCTTTTGTATAACTATATTTTGGTTCAATATACAATGATTGAACACATGTAAATACTTATACTTTTTAAATACAATGGTTGCTTGTACTTTGATTACTATGATGCATGTGTTGTGATACTACAATTCAAGTCCTCCACCCCCAGACGTTTCCGCCGTCTGGTTTGGGGGTGTGACAGATTGGTATCAGAGCATTGTTTATAGTGAACTCAGTATATCAATCCATAAAAGATATACAAACTATAAATACATCGGGGCAAGGAGCTCTGACTACAAGTATACTTTTAAAGATTTAAGTACTTTTATAAAAAGTATACTAACATTCATACCTACAAGTATAGTATCACAGTCATAAGAACACACTCATACTTACAAATACAATATCACAATCATAAGAACTTAAAAGTATTTGGATGTTGAACACTATAGTCAAACCTGAGCAGTTATATAATCATATCTGGAATTAATATAGCCTGATCAACTATATTGATTTGAGATATGACCAACATGTGTTTGGGAGTGATAGTGGTGTTGCGACATGTCTAAAACTTACCATACATATACAGAAGAACTATAGAACAGAAAACACATACTAAAATACTACGGAGAGTATTTTACTAACCTTACCTCTAATACAGAACCTATGGCTGCACCCAATTTACCGGGAGACCCCTACAATCCACAGAATGCAGGCTGGATCACAGACTCAGACGAAGAACCATTTGAGGACATCGAATCAAGTGGTACAGATACAGAGCCACAAGTCTGCAACCCTGGGGAGCGTCCCCTAAGGCAAGAGGAAGCAGAACCAATACCTGAGTGGGGCCAATACATAAACCATTGGAGTCGACAAGACGGCCAACGCCCTCCATACGGAATGACACGAGATTTCTATAACGTCTCTAGAGGAGGAACTGCTGACAGAGCTCTTCCAGTTATAGTAAACCGAATAGCCCGGCAGTTCGATCAATCAAGGATGTCGATCAATCGAATCCTAGAGGTGAATGCGGCTGCGCAGGCTAACACTGCAGATATCCTTCGTCTTGACGAGATGCAAGATGACACCCAGCACCATACTGAAGCCCTTCAAAGGCAACTTAATGCTACTGAATCAGAGATCAGAGAACTGAGGGAGCATCAAGCTGCCCAAGAAAGGCGCTGGAAAGCGCAAGACGAAGCGGAACCTAGCAATCGTTGTAGAAACCGTCGCAAGTAGTGTTCGCACTACTTCTACTTGCTACTTTCTATATCGAATGTGTATACTACTTTCTACGTTATGTACAAATCAAGTATCAATAAAACAATAAGCACTTTACTTCAACAAGAGTTATTACAATTCCCATAATCATCTATTCTAAAGTTTTGAATCACAGAAATGTTCCAGTGTTATTTTTCATGCTTTCACTACGACCGCAGAAATGATATTTTCGGTAGGTCGGTTTGATGTCGATACTTTCTCAGTGTTGGGGTATATTATAATCCTGCTTAAAGGTCAAGTTTTCTGGACCTTATACACTTAATATACCAATACAGTCGACATGTACATTCATATTCTTTGAAAAATAACCATTCAATTTCATATCATCCTGTTGCAAGTTGTACTTGCAGTGGGTTTCTATTTCAAATTCTTTGTGAAATTCATGTTGAATTAAGTGTTTAGTTCAGAGATATCAAATTCATATTCATTCTTGATATCTCACTATCTTTCTATCTATTGACTTATATAGCAAGAGATGCCTCCTCGTAGAAATCCAAGACGTATCAACACCAATGAAGCACCGGCGCCACCCCCACCACCACCTCCTCAGTTCGACCCTGCTATGTTTCAAGCGGCGGTCACGGCGGCTGTAGCGGCTGCCATGTCTCACGTTCATACTCCTGGTGTTAGTGGGTCGGGAGTCGATGCACACCCTTCTAACCATGGCGAAAGTCATGGGCATTCGCGAGAATGCACTTATAAGGACTTCTCTAATGCCAAACCCAGAACCTTTAATGGGACTGGGGGAGTTATGGCACTAAGGCAGTGGATAGAAAAGACGGAAGCAATCTTTGAAATTTGCTCCTGTCCTGAGGGTAGCAAAGTTAAATTTGCTTCCTGTACTTTTTCTGATAGGGCTCTAACGTGGTGGAATGGCCACATTAAGTCACTTACTCTAGTAGTGGCTAACTCCATCAGCTGGGAGAGCCTGAAAGCCATGTTAATGCAGGAATACTGCCCGCAAGGGGAGATACAGAAACTGGAGCAAGAACTATGGGCTCTTACAATGGTTGGTTCTGATATATCAACCTATACCAATAGGTTCTGTGATCGGGCAATTCTTTGTCCAGATATGGTTCCTATCGAGAGCAAAAAGATTGAGAGATATATTTGGGGTATGTCGCCCCAAATTCAGTCAAGTGTTTTAGCTTCAAAGCCTATTACTTTTGACAGTGCCAAAGAACTGGCACAATCTCTAATCGACCACGGAGCCCGTCAAAACTCTGTGGTCTCTGCTCCAGAACAACCCAAGGAGAACAACAACAAAAACAGCAACAAGAGGGTTTGGAACAAGGGGAAGGGCAAATCTCCTCTGGAACCAGCAAAGAAGCAACAAGTAGTGGCAGTCCATGCTACTACTGTACCTGCTACCATACCTGCTACCATACCCGCTACTGTACCTGCTGCTGTCTCCAATAACTTTGCACCAACAAAGCCCTATGCTGGTACCCTCCCTAAATGCAACAAGTGCAATTTTCACCACAACGGAAATTGCCAAGAAATGCAATGCCGAAACTGCAACAGGAAAGGGCATACTGCCCGATTCTGTAGAATACCACCCCAACCACTTAACCAAGTACCTGCCGCTGGAGTAGGCCGAGCATGCTACCAATGCGGTGATGTGGGGCATTTTAAGAAAGATTGTCCAAAGGCTGGTAATGCCGGTGGAGTTGGGAGGATTTTAGCACTGGGTCATGAAGAAGCAGTGGCAGACCCTGCTGTGGTCACGGGTACGTTCCTTCTCAATAATACTTATGCATGCATTCTATTTGATTGTGGTGCTGAGAGGATCTTCGTGAGCCATAATTTAAACACCTACTAAATCAAAACTCTCAACCACTAAACGAAACGTTTATAGTAGAAATGGCTAACGGGAAATCTGAATCCACCAACGATATATACATAGGATGTATCCTTACCTTGAATGACTTGTCTTTCCCAATAGACCTTATGCCGGTCTCTATCAAAAGTTTTGACATCATAATAGGTATGGATTGGTTGTGCCCCAACCATGCCGACATCCTATGTTATGAAAGAGCTGTTTGATTGAACTTACCAACTAACGAAACTCTTATTATCTATGGCGACAAACCCGGAACGAACCTCCGGATCATTTCTTGCATCAAGGCACAGAAGTACCTTCGCAAAGAGTACTGTGCTTTCTTAGCTCACGTCGTAGACAAAAAGCAAGAAGTAAAAGATATCGCTAGCATTCCAGAGGTTTGCAACTTTCCCGATATCTTTCCCGATGATCTTCCAGGAGTACCTCCCGAACGACAAGTCGAATTCCGAATCGACTTAATCCCTGGAGATACCCCTGTAGCCAAATCCCCCTATCGTCTTGCACCTTCTGAAATGCAAGAATTATCCAGCCAACTTAACGAACTCCTTAGTAAAGGTTTCATAAGACCAAGCTTCTCACCATGGGGAGCACCGGTTTTGTTTGTAAAGAAGAAGGATGGATCATTCTCCATGTGCATAGACTACCGCGAGCTGAATAAACTTACCATCAAGAACCGATACCCTCTACCTCGCATTGACGATCTGTTCGACCAACTTCAAGGTGCGAGCTACTTCTCGAAGATAGACTTAAGATCCAGGTATCACCAATTACGGATTTTGGAGGAAGACGTTCCCAAGACCGCATTTAGAACTCGTTATGGTCATTACGAGTTTATAGTGATGCCATTCGGATTGATGAATGCACCTGCTGTGTTCATGGATCTAATGAACAGAGTGTGTCGTCCATTCCTAGACAAATTCGTCATAGTCTTCATCGACGACATCCTTATCTACTCAAGGAGCAAGGAGGAACATGACCAACATCTTCGTCAAATATTACAAACCCTTAGGACCGAAAAACTTTATGCGAAGTTTTCAAAGTGCGAGTTTTGGATTAGGAAGGTTGAATTCCTAGGTCACGTGGTCAGTTCAGAAGGAATACACGTGGACCCTTCCAAAATCAAAGCAATTGAAAACTGGCCAGCACCCACAACTCCTACAGAAATCCGACAATTCTTAGGTCTTGCTGGCTACTATCGCAGGTTCATCCAAAATTTCTCCCGAATTGCTAAACCACTTACCACCCTGACGCAATAAGGTGTAACTTTCAGTTGGGAGGAGAAGCAAGAAGCAGCATTTCAAACGCTCAAACTAGCCTTATGCAGTGCACCGATCTTGTCCCTACCCGAAGGGACAGAAGACTTTGTAGTGTACTGTGGTGCTTCAAATCAAGGGCTTGGGTGTGTACTTATGCAAAGAGGAAAGGTTATCTCCTACGCCTCACGACAACTTAAGACGCATGAAATCAAATATACAACACACGACCTTGAACTAGGAGCGGTGGTGTTTGCTCTGAAGATCTGGAGACATTACCTATATGGCACGAAATGCACAATATTCACGGACCATAAAAGTCTCCAGCACATCTTCAACCAGAAAGAGCTGAACATGAGACAACGACGATGGGTGGAGCTACTAAACGACTACGAATGTGAAATTCTTTATCACCCTGGTAAAGCAAACATAGTAGCTGACTCCCTTAGCAGAAAAGAATACTCTGGTCGCCGAGTAAAGTCGTTGACCATGACAATCCATTCACATCTGTCCACACAGATCAAAGAAGCTCAACTCGAAGCCTTGAAACCCGAAAACGTGGCAGGTGAAACTCTGAGAGGAATGGATAAGAACTTTGAAGTCAGGGATGATGGAGTCTATTATTTCATGAACCGGATCTGGACACCAAAGTTCGGTGGTTACAGAGACGTGGTTATGAATGAAGCACACAAAACCCGATACTCCATTCATCCAGGTTCAGACAAGATGTATTTGTACCTTAAGAAACTATACTGGTGGCCTAACATGAAGGCCGAAATCGCTACCTTTGTGGGCAAGTGCCTTACTTGTGCCAAAGTCAAGGTAGAGTACCAGAAACCTTCAGGTTTATTACAACAACCTGAAATCCCTGAATGGAAGTGGGAGCGGATTACAATGGATTTCATAACCAAATTACCCAAGACTTCGGGTGGTTATGATACTATTTGGGTAATCGTCGACAGATTAACCAAATCCGCCCACTTCTTGCCAATAAAAGAAACCGACAAGATGGAGAAACTAACCCGAACTTACCTCAAGGATATTGTTAGACTGCATGGTGTACCAATATCTATTATTTCGGACCGAGATAGTAGATTCTGTTGGATAAGGTGTCTAAGTCCATAACTATTTCTGGTATGTACTTGACCCGACCCGGCATGGTCCATTTGGGTTGCATGGCACCATGCAATTGGATAAACTAAAATGAGAGAAATAACACTTATGGTTTATTAATATATTATAAGTTCTAATATATTAATAATATTGTTTAATTAGTTTGATCAAGAATTAATTTAGAATTAATTAAGTGATCAAAAGATAACTAATTAAATATATGGGTAGATTATGTAAATCTTCCATATCTTATATAGTGGGCTAAGAGGCTCCATGGATTATCAAGTTGGGTTCCACCCATAGGATGCTCCATGGATGCTCCATGGGAGTTACAAACCCATGGGTCATGGAAATGAAGAGTCATGACACATTAGGGTTTACATGGTGTAACCCTAGATGTGTCAACACTATATAAGAAACCCATTCTCCACCAAAATCGGCTACACATAAGAAACAAGAGGGCTAGGTCGATTTTAGAAGTGTGTATTCTCTCTAAAGTCATTCCAAAAGCATTTGGTGTTGTGTGAAGCATTTGAGGCATCACACTTGGGGTGCTAGGCTCACAAGGTTTCAAGGATCATAAGCAACAACAAGGTAAGTTATTCTATCTTTCATGCAAGTTAAAATTTGTTCCCCATGTATGCTAGATAGGAATATAACCTTGGAATTCAACTTTGCATGATAATTAGACAAACATAGATCCAAGGTTATTAGGGTTGCATGTACACTTAGGAAGTGTTAGAATGCTCAAAACCCATCAGTGGTATCAGAGCCTGGTTCGTTTGTTGTTTTTTTTTTTGTGCAAACAGCTTGAAAAAAAATCGTTTTTCTGTTTTCTGCTCGTATGAAAGTTTGCACATTTGTTGCTGGAAATGGACTAGAAACATTACCCTAAACTGTTTTGATGTTTTAAAGCTTGTTTTAGATGGTGTAATGTTTATGCTAATCCATTTACAATGGCAATTATTAAAATTACAAGTTTTTTTTTAAGTGTAATTTTTTATTCTTGAAAGTGTTCATATTCATGTTCTTGAACTTAACAAGATTAGATGATCATAGGAATTGTTTGTAACCTTCATGGTAGTTTAATTCATGATCATAATGTGTTTTAGTGGAGTCCATAACTTGTCCTCAAGTTAAGGAAAACCAAAAGTCTCACTTTTATTAAAGCCATTAAAAGAACACAAGAGTTATAAAAATGAAGAGTCTTCATTTTTATTACTCAATTAATTCATAAGTTATAAGAAATGAAAAGTTTTGGAAGTTTACAAAACTTGCCCTCAAGTTTTGGAACATGTAATGTCTTGATTAAAACTTTAGTTCCAACCCTTAGAATTTTAAAAGTTAAAATTCAACCCTTATACTTTATAATATTATAAGTTACTAATATATATATATGTATAACGTCAAGTCGTCTTACCGCTAGTACGCCTCATTCACGAAGCCGGTCTATAAGGGGGGTATAAGGTTGTTGCCTATAAAATGGCAACTTAATGGGTGTCCACTCTCACCCACCGCTTCCTTGATCGGTGGAGGGTCGTTAGCCGAACGGGTAAGACAAGGACTTATAAATTCTCATTAAAAGTATGATGAATATTATAAAGTAACTAAATGCTTTTATTAAATTCCCAATCTTAGTTACTTTAGGAAAATGTGAATAAGGTGCTAATCCATGAAATTACACTTTACACTTTGTTTAAGTCGTTGGTGGAGTGTGTGTGGTTAACCGGCACACTAACTTGGACTTAACAAGGTAGGTAAAGGGTGACTTAAGGTTTACCATAGCATCGGTGGAGCGTGTGTGGTTTACCGGCACATCGATTGAGTGATAAACCTTGAGGGTACCAAGTGATTTGCATGGTTACTTCACACCTCGTTTTGTGATCCTCGGTATCCCAGTCACAAAACTTGGAGGGCACACTCGAGATTGAAACATGCCTTTGAAAAGTTCATTGAATCTCAAAAGAATCTAGGAATTTCTAAGAACCAATTAAAAACCTAATATTTATATTTCGTTTTTCATGGTGGAAATTGGTGAATCGTCATTCACCTACCTTTCAAATATGTTATAGCTTGGATTACGGCATACCTCTTCTAAGTTATAATATATTGTGATTGGATCCTAGCCTTAATATTACATTTGGGTGTTTTATTAAGGACTCTCTTAATATCTAAACTAATCTTGTTCTCTTCTTTCAGATGTCTTCAAACAATGCTGCTTCTGGCTCTAATCCTAATGGCTTCTTTACCCTTATGAACTTGTGTGGGAAAGTCACTTTTGATGGATCCAACTTCAATGAATGGATCAGAAACATCAGGATGATTACCCGCTACGAGGACAAAGAATATGTCCTTGACAAGGAGCTTAAGGAGATTGATGAGACCACTGCAACTCCCCAGGAGATCGCTGACTTCCGGGCACATGAAAGGGATGCTACAAAAGTGGCATGCATCATGTTGGCCACCATGACAGCGGAACTCCAAAAGTCCTATGAGGACTTCTACCCTTTTGAAATGCACCAAGATCTGATGGAAAGATACCATCAAAGTGCACGACAAGAGAGGTATGAAATCATATGCTCTATCATAACAACCATGATGAAGGATGGGGAATCCGTCACGAGCCACATGCGGAAAATGCAAAGGTATGTGGATCGGTTGCTGAAGCTTAATGTGAACTTCCCTGAGGAGCTTGCAATAGATATCATTTTGCACTCCTTACCATCATGTTATGATCAATTCCGCATGACATATCACATGAATAAGGAAGAGGTCACACTCAGCAAACTTCAGGGACTCCTCAAGGCCGCAGAAACAGGTCTTAAGGGTAAGTCGGTTGTTAACACTCCTACTCCAAACTCCGCCCCGGTTTTGGCAATCGGGAAAGGTAGAGGGAAGAAGAGGAAGAGTTATTCGAAGGGTACCAAGGCTAGGACCCTTGATGGCTCTTCTTCAAGTGGTACCAAGAAAGGTTTTGTCACTCCTTCTTCTGACCCTAAAGAGGCTGAATGCTTCTATTGCCATGAAAAGTCACATTGGAAGCGGAACTGCCCAAAGTACCAGCAAGATGTGAAGGATGGGAAAGTTAAACCCAACCATGCAGGTATTTACACTATCTTATCTAATAACTCACCCCATTCTAACTCTTGGGTCCTTGATACCGGTTGTGGTATTCATATCTGTTCTGATTTGCAGGGACTAAGAAGAAGTGAGAATGTGGAGCATGGAAGAATAAACTTAATCATGGGGAATAGGAAAGCTTTACCTGTCAACAAGATTGGAGTTTATACTTTATCGCTAAGTAGTGGGTTTAGTTTAGATTTGAATAAATGTTGTTATTCGCCAGAAATGGCAAGAAATATTATTTCCTTTCATGCATTGTATAAACAAGGTTTCACCTTTTCATTTGATAATGAAGTTGGTTCGATTAATGCTTTCTTTAATAATGTTCTTTATTTTAAAGCATTACCTTGTGATGGTGTGTATGAAACTGTATCTGTGGTTGATAACTTAGGAAATAATGTATTGTGTATTGATTCTGTTAATGATAATAACTTGGATAAAGCATCATTATGACATTGTCGTCTTGGACATATAAGCAAGAAACGCATAGGCCAACTCCAAAAGGATGGAGTATTGGAGTCATTTGACCTAAAGTCAGATGATAGTTGCGAATCATGCTTACTTGGAAAAATGACAAAGTCACCCTTCACAGGTTCTTGTGAGAGGGGTGAAGGTTTGTTGGATCTTATACACACGGATGTGTGTGGGCCCTTCAAACATGCCACAAGGGATGCTAATCGTTATTATTTGACTTTTACTGATGATTACAGTAGATATGGATATGTCTACTTAATCAAGCATAAGTCAGAGACTTTTGAGAGGTTTAAAGAGTTTAAACAGGAAGTCGAGAATCAATTGGGCAAGAACATTAAGATGCTTCGATCCGATCGAGGTGGTGAGTATCTTAGTTCAGAGTTCCTCGACTATCTTAGGGAATGTGGGATTGTCTCACAATTGACACCTCCCAGGACACCGCAGTTGAATGGTGTAGCTGAGAGGCGTAATCGAACCTTGTTGGATATGGTTCGTTCCATGATGAGTCGAGCTTCGCTACCAATCTCATTTTGGGGGTATGCCTTAGAGACTGCCGCCCATATCCTTAATCTAGTTCCCACAAAGAAAGTTGCCAAAACTCCTCATGAGATGTGGACTGGTAAAGTACCCAAACTAGACCACATTAAGATTTGGGGTTGTGAGGCTTTTGTGAGACGCGAGACTCATGATAAGCTCGAACCTCGAAGTGAGAGGTGTATTTTCATCGGCTACCCACAGAAATCCTTTGGTTACCTCTTCTACAGACCTAGTGAGAATGTGGTCTTTGTAGCTAGGAGGGCTTTCTTTCGAGAGAGAGAGTTCATAAGCCAAGGAGACAGTGGGAGGCAAGTTGACCTTGAAGAAATTCAAGAGTCAAGTGGTGAAGGAACTTCAAACCCTAGTACTCAACTTGAGGAGGAAACTTCTGTTGAGCCAATTGACAAGTCTGTACCTCTAAGGCGTTCCACAAGGGTTAGGAATGCACCTGAGCATTACTATGGATTCCATATTACTGTGGAAGGTGATACACTTATCAGTGATGAGACACTGATAGGTCTGGATGAACCTAACAGTTACGCGGAAGCCATGGCAGGCCCTGAGTCAGCCAAGTGGAAAGAGGCAATGGACAGCGAGATACAGTCCATGTATGACAATCAAGTTTGGAACTTGGTTGAGAATGTACCAGGTCGTAAGACTGTAGGGTGCAAATGGATCTTCAAGAAGAAGACCGACATGGATGGTAATGTACACACTTATAAGGCACGACTGGTTGCAAAGGGTTTCTCACAAACTCCGGGAGTTGATTATGATGAGACCTTTTCTCCAGTGGCCAAGATTAAGTCTATTAGGGTTCTGTTAGCCATAGCCGCATTTCATGACTATGAAATATGGCAAATGGATGTCAAAACTGCTTTCCTTAATGGAAAGTTGGCTGAGGATGTTTACATGAGTCAGCCAGAGGATTTTGTCAACACAGAGTACCCTAATAGAGTGTGTAAGCTTGAGAAATCCATTTATGGGTTAAAGCAAGCACCTCGCAGATGGAATCTTTGCTTTGATGAGAAAGTCAAGGAATTTGGCTTTTCTAGGAGTGAAGATGAATCTTGTGTATATGTCAAGGCTAGTGGGAGTATAGTTAGCTTTTTGGTATTGTATGTGGATGACATACTACTCATAGGAAATGACATCCCAACTCTGCAGGAAGTTAAGTCCTGGCTTGGGAAGTGTTTATCTATGAAGGACCTAGGAGAAGCTGCCTATATTCTAGGGATAAGGATCTTGAGAGACCGGAGTAAAAGACTAATTGGGCTTAGTCAGAGTACCTACTTGGATAAGGTGCTGAAGAGATTCGGCATGCAGGACTCCAAGAAAGGAGAGTTACCCATCCAGAGTAACGCCAGATTGAGTAAGACACAAAGCCCTAGTACTGAGGATGAGATAGCAGAAATGAGTCGAATACCTTATGCTTCAGCTGTAGGATCGATCATGTATGATATGACGTGTACTCGACCTGATGTAGCCTTTTCTTTGAGCATGGTTAGCAGGTATCAGGGGAACCCTAGCAAGGCACACTGGACTGCGGTAAAGAATATCCTCAAGTACCTACGGAGGACTAAGGACTGGGTCCTTACCCTCGGTGGGAGTGAAGACTTGAGAGTTGTAGGGTATAGTGATGCTAGCTTTCAGACTGATAGGGATAATTTCCGCTCTCAGTCAGGCTGGGTCTTTACCTTAAATGGAGGAGCAATTTCTTGGAAGAGTTCCAAGCAAAAGACAGTGGCTGATTCAACTTGCGAATCAGAGTATATAGCAGCTAGCGAGGCAGCAAAGGAGGCGATATGGCTGAAGAACTTCATTGGAGACCTTGGAGTTGTACCAGCTATTAAAGAGCCAATGGAAATTTTCTGTGATAGTGAAAGTGCAGTTGACTTAGCCAAGGAACCAAGGGATCACGGGAGATCCAGACACATCGACAGAAAATACCATTTCATCAGACATCGAATAGAAGAAGGACTCCTCGTGGCAAAGAGGGTATCATCGGATGACAATCCAGCAGATCCCCTCACGAAGGGACTGACTCGGGTTAAGCATCTCCAGCATGCTCGGAGCATAGGGCTGAAGGATGATATTAGATTTAGTAGTTAGATAACCTTGAAATTTGTAAAGTGTAATTGACATTATATGATGAATAAAAGGTGTTTTATTTATGAGTAAAGTGTTGCTATCTCTTGTCGATCGTTTACTATATTTCTTTTGCATGTTTTCACTTCCAGAATAATTATGTTTGGTATATCATATTATTCGAACCTCCACAGTCGGTCATATGTCGGAAGTAGGTATGAATCAAGACTGTCATGATTGGTTGCAGAGGTCTAAGTTGTTGGACATGGCTACAACACTCATGAGTGCTCATAAGTTCTGAGCATTGGACTCAACCCACGCTCACTGGAATCACTTCATGGAATTTATCTCGAGTGATCGTGAGACGGTAATATCATATAAGTCTTCAAACCTAGAGATATGATTTGTTACTTATGAGTTGGTTATGCATTGATTGTACGTTAACGCATTGGTAACTCGATGTTATAAAACGTGCTTTTGTGTATAATTCAATGAGTGGTAGAACAAACATATGAGTCGAAGTTTATCTGTTCCTTCTTGGATTAGAAGCTGATATCTGGGCCCCTCGATGATTTTGTTTTGACCTATGTACCGGGTCCGGTCAGAACTAAGTTGATGTGTTCAATTAAGTTCTTTGTCAAACAAATCGGAAATCGGGAAACAAACTGCTGGACAATAAGTAAGACATTGGTCCATGTATTTGTCCGGCTGATATCTAGAACAGAGGATTATATGATCACTTATCTTAAATGGCGTATCATCATCTTCTCAGTTCCGAGAGACCTTGAAAGAGCTACGATTGCCGATCGGTTCCTGAAGTATTGCAGTTATAGTTATTAGACTTATCCAAGTGGGAGACTGTTAGATAAGGTGTCTAAGTCCATAACTATTTCTGGTATGTACTTGACCCGACCCGGCATGGTCCATTTGGGTTGCATGGCACCATGCAATTGGATAAACTAAAATGAGAGAAATAACACTTATGGTTTATTAATATATTATAAGTTCTAATATATTAATAATATTATTTAATTAGTTTGATCAAGAATTAATTTAGAATTAATTAAGTGATCAAAAGATAACTAATTAAATATATGGGTAGCTTATGTAAATCTTCCATATCTTATATAGTGGGCTAAGAGGCTCCATGGATTATCAAGTTGGGTTCCACCCATAGGATGCTCCATGGATGCTCCATGGGAGTTACAAACCCATGGGTCATGGAAATGAAGAGTCATGACACATTAGGGTTTACATGGTGTAACCCTAGATGTGTCAACACTATATAAGAAACCCATTCTCCACCAAAATCGGCTACACATAAGAAACAAGAGGGCTAGGCCGATTTTAGAAGTGTGTATTCTCTCTAAAGTCATTCCAAAAGCATTTGGTGTTGCGTGAAGCATTTGAGGCATCACACTTGGGGTGCTAGGCTCACAAGGTTTCAAGGATCATAAGCAACAACAAGGTAAGTTATTCTATCTTTCATGCAAGTTAAAATTTGTTCCCCATGTATGCTAGATAGGAATATAACCTTGGAATTCAACTTTGCATGATAATTAGACAAACATAGATCCAAGGTTATTAGGGTTGCATGTACACTTAGGAAGTGTTAGAATGCTCAAAACCCATCAGTGGTATCAGAGCCTGGTTCGTTTGTTGTTTTTTTTTTTGTGCAAACAGCTTGAAAAAAAATCGTTTTTCTGTTTTCTGCTCGTATGAAAGTTTGCACATTTGTTGCTGGAAATGGACTAGAAACATTACCCTAAACTGTTTTGATGTTTTAAAGCTTGTTTTAGATGGTGTAATGTTTATGCTAATCCATTTACAATGGCAATTATTAAAATTACAAGTTTTTTTTTAAGTGTAATTTTTTATTCTTGAAAGTGTTCATATTCATGTTCTTGAACTTAACAAGATTAGATGATCATAGGAATTGTTTGTAACCTTCATGGTAGTTTAATTCATGATCATAATGTGTTTTAGTGGAGTCCATAACTTGTCCTCAAGTTAAGGAAAACCAAAAGTCTCACTTTTATTAAAGCCATTAAAAGAACACAAGAGTTATAAAAATGAAGAGTCTTCATTTTTATTACTCAATTAATTCATAAGTTATAAGAAATGAAAAGTTTTGGAAGTTTACAAAACTTGCCCTCAAGTTTTGGAACATGTAATGTCTTGATTAAAACTTTAGTTCCAACCCTTAGAATTTTAAAAGTTAAAATTCAACCCTTATACTTTATAATATTATAAGTTACTAATATATATATATGTATAACGTCAAGTCGTCTTACCGCTAGTACGCCTCATTCACGAAGCCGGTCTATAAGGGGGGTATAAGGTTGTTGCCTATAAAATGGCAACTTAATGGGTGTCCACTCTCACCCACCGCTTCCTTGATCGGTGGAGGGTCGTTAGCCGAACGGGTAAGACAAGGACTTATAAATTCTCATTAAAAGTATGATGAATATTATAAAGTAACTAAATGCTTTTATTAAATTCCCAATCTTAGTTACTTTAGGAAAATGTGAATAAGGTGCTAATCCATGAAATTACACTTTACACTTTGTTTAAGTCGTTGGTGGAGTGTGTGTGGTTAACCGGCACACTAACTTGGACTTAACAAGGTAGGTAAAGGGTGACTTAAGGTTTACCATAGCATCGGTGGAGCGTGTGTGGTTTACCGGCACATCGATTGAGTGATAAACCTTGAGGGTACCAAGTGATTTGCATGGTTACTTCACACCTCGTTTTGTGATCCTCGGTATCCCAGTCACAAAACTTGGAGGGCACACTCGAGATTGAAACATGCCTTTGAAAAGTTCATTGAATCTCAAAAGAATCTAGGAATTTCTAAGAACCAATTAAAAACCTAATATTTATATTTCGTTTTTCATGGTGGAAATTGGTGAATCGTCATTCACCTACCTTTCAAATATGTTATAGCTTGGATTACGGCATACCTCTTCTAAGTTATAATATATTGTGATTGGATCCTAGCCTTAATATTACATTTGGGTGTTTTATTAAGGACTCTCTTAATATCTAAACTAATCTTGTTCTCTTCTTTCAGATGTCTTCAAACAATGCTGCTTCTGGCTCTAATCCTAATGGCTTCTTTACCCTTATGAACTTGTGTGGGAAAGTCACTTTTGATGGATCCAACTTCAATGAATGGATCAGAAACATCAGGATGATTACCCGCTACGAGGACAAAGAATATGTCCTTGACAAGGAGCTTAAGGAGATTGATGAGACCACTGCAACTCCCCAGGAGATCGCTGACTTCCGGGCACATGAAAGGGATGCTACAAAAGTGGCATGCATCATGTTGGCCACCATGACAGCGGAACTCCAAAAGTCCTATGAGGACTTCTACCCTTTTGAAATGCACCAAGATCTGATGGAAAGATACCATCAAAGTGCACGACAAGAGAGGTATGAAATCATATGCTCTATCATAACAACCATGATGAAGGATGGGGAATCCGTCACGAGCCACATGCGGAAAATGCAAAGGTATGTGGATCGGTTGCTGAAGCTTAATGTGAACTTCCCTGAGGAGCTTGCAATAGATATCATTTTGCACTCCTTACCATCATGTTATGATCAATTCCGCATGACATATCACATGAATAAGGAAGAGGTCACACTCAGCAAACTTCAGGGACTCCTCAAGACCGCAGAAACAGGTCTTAAGGGTAAGTCGGTTGTTAACACTCCTACTCCAAACTCCGCCCCGGTTTTGGCAATCGGGAAAGGTAGAGGGAAGAAGAGGAAGAGTTATTCGAAGGGTACCAAGGCTAGGACCCTTGATGGCTCTTCTTCAAGTGGTACCAAGAAAGGTTTTGTCACTCCTTCTTCTGACCCTAAAGAGGCTGAATGCTTCTATTGCCATGAAAAGTCACATTGGAAGCGGAACTGCCCAAAGTACCAGCAAGATGTGAAGGATGGGAAAGTTAAACCCAACCATGCAGGTATTTACACTATCTTATCTAATAACTCACCCCATTCTAACTCTTGGGTCCTTGATACCGGTTGTGGTATTCATATCTGTTCTGATTTGCAGGGACTAAGAAGAAGTGAGAATGTGGAGCATGGAAGAATAAACTTAATCATGGGGAATAGGAAAGCTTTACCTGTCAACAAGATTGGAGTTTATACTTTATCGCTAAGTAGTGGGTTTAGTTTAGATTTGAATAAATGTTGTTATTCGCCAGAAATGGCAAGAAATATTATTTCCTTTCATGCATTGTATAAACAAGGTTTCACCTTTTCATTTGATAATGAAGTTGGTTCGATTAATGCTTTCTTTAATAATGTTCTTTATTTTAAAGCATTACCTTGTGATGGTGTGTATGAAACTGTATCTGTGGTTGATAACTTAGGAAATAATGTATTGTGTATTGATTTTGTTAATGATAATAACTTGGATAAAGCATCATTATGACATTGTCGTCTTGGACATATAAGCAAGAAACGCATAGGCCAACTCCAAAAGGATGGAGTATTGGAGTCATTTGACCTAAAGTCAGATGATAGTTGCGAATCATGCTTACTTGGAAAAATGACAAAGTCACCCTTCACAGGTTCTTGTGAGAGGGGTGAAGGTTTGTTGGATCTTATACACACGGATGTGTGTGGGCCCTTCAAACATGCCACAAGGGATGCTAATCGTTATTATTTGACTTTTACTGATGATTACAGTAGATATGGATATGTCTACTTAATCAAGCATAAGTCAGAGACTTTTGAGAGGTTTAAAGAGTTTAAACAGGAAGTCGAGAATCAATTGGGCAAGAACATTAAGATGCTTCGATCCGATCGAGGTGGTGAGTATCTTAGTTCAGAGTTCCTCGACTATCTTAGGGAATGTGGGATTGTCTCACAATTGACACCTCCCAGGACACCGCAGTTGAATGGTGTAGCTGAGAGGCGTAATCGAACCTTGTTGGATATGGTTCGTTCCATGATGAGTCGAGCTTCGCTACCAATCTCATTTTGGGGGTATGCCTTAGAGACTGCCGCCCATATCCTTAATCTAGTTCCCACAAAGAAAGCTGCCAAAACTCCTCATGAGATGTGGACTGGTAAAGTACCCAAACTAGACCACATTAAGATTTGGGGTTGTGAGGCTTTTGTGAGACGCGAGACTCATGATAAGCTCGAACCTCGAAGTGAGAGGTGTATTTTCATCGGCTACCCACAGAAATCCTTTGGTTACCTCTTCTACAGACCTAGTGAGAATGTGGTCTTTGTAGCTAGGAGGGCTTTCTTTCGAGAGAGAGAGTTCATAAGCCAAGGAGACAGTGGGAGGCAAGTTGACCTTGAAGAAATTCAAGAGTCAAGTGGTGAAGGAACTTCAAACCCTAGTACTCAACTTGAGGAGGAAACTTCTGTTGAGCCAATTGACAAGTCTGTACCTCTAAGGCGTTCCACAAGGGTTAGGAATGCACCTGAGCATTACTATGGATTCCATATTACTGTGGAAGGTGATACACTTATCAGTGATGAGACACTGATAGGTCTGGATGAACCTAACAGTTACGCGGAAGCCATGGCAGGCCCTGAGTCAGCCAAGTGGAAAGAGGCAATGGACAGCGAGATACAGTCCATGTATGACAATCAAGTTTGGAACTTGGTTGAGAATGTACCAGGTCGTAAGACTGTAGGGTGCAAATGGATCTTCAAGAAGAAGACCGACATGGATGGTAATGTACACACTTATAAGGCACGACTGGTTGCAAAGGGTTTCTCACAAACTCCGGGAGTTGATTATGATGAGACCTTTTCTCCAGTGGCCAAGATTAAGTCTATTAGGGTTCTGTTAGCCATAGCCGCATTTCATGACTATGAAATATGGCAAATGGATGTCAAAACTGCTTTCCTTAATGGAAAGTTGGCTGAGGATGTTTACATGAGTCAGCCAGAGGATTTTGTCAACACAGAGTACCCTAATAGAGTGTGTAAGCTTGAGAAATCCATTTATGGGTTAAAGCAAGCACCTCGCAGATGGAATCTTTGCTTTGATGAGAAAGTCAAGGAATTTGGCTTTTCTAGGAGTGAAGATGAATCTTGTGTATATGTCAAGGCTAGTGGGAGTATAGTTAGCTTTTTGGTATTGTATGTGGATGACATACTACTCATAGGAAATGACATCCCAACTCTGCAGGAAGTTAAGTCCTGGCTTGGGAAGTGTTTCTCTATGAAGGACCTAGGAGAAGCTGCCTATATTCTAGGGATAAGGATCTTGAGAGACCGGAGTAAAAGACTAATTGGGCTTAGTCAGAGTACCTACTTGGATAAGGTGCTGAAGAGATTCGGCATGCAGGACTCCAAGAAAGGAGAGTTACCCATCCAGAGTAACGCCAGATTGAGTAAGACACAAAGCCCTAGTACTGAGGATGAGATAGCAGAAATGAGTCGAATACCTTATGCTTCAGCTGTAGGATCGATCATGTATGATATGACGTGTACTCGACCTGATGTAGCCTTTTCTTTGAGCATGGTTAGCAGGTATCAGGGGAACCCTGGCAAGGCACACTGGATTGCGGTAAAGAATATCCTCAAGTACCTACGGAGGACTAAGGACTGGGTCCTTACCCTCGGTGGGAGTGAAGACTTGAGAGTTGTAGGGTATAGTGATGCTAGCTTTCAGACTGATAGGGATAATTTCCGCTCTCAGTCAGGCTGGGTCTTTACCTTAAATGGAGGAGCAATTTCTTGGAAGAGTTCCAAGCAAAAGACAGTGGCTGATTCAACTTGCGAATCAGAGTATATAGCAGCTAGCGAGGCAGCAAAGGAGGCGATATGGCTGAAGAACTTCATTGGAGACCTTGGAGTTGTACCAGCTATTAAAGAGCCAATGGAAATTTTCTGTGATAGTGAAAGTGCAGTTGACTTAGCCAAGGAACCAAGGGATCACGGGAGATCCAGACACATCGACAGAAAATACCATTTCATCAGACATCGAATAGAAGAAGGACTCCTCGTGGCAAAGAGGGTATCATCGGATGACAATCCAGCAGATCCCCTCACGAAGGGACTGACTCGGGTTAAGCATCTCCAGCATGCTCGGAGCATAGGGCTGAAGGATGATATTAGATTTAGTAGTTAGATAACCTTGAAATTTGTAAAGTGTAATTGACATTATATGATGAATAAAAGGTGTTTTATTTATGAGTAAAGTGTTGCTATCTCTTGTCGATCGTTTACTATATTTCTTTTGCATGTTTTCACTTCCAGAATAATTATGTTTGGTATATCATATTATTCGAACCTCCACAGTCGGTCATATGTCGGAAGTAGGTATGAATCAAGACTGTCATGATTGGTTGCAGAGGTCTAAGTTGTTGGACATGGCTACAACACTCATGAGTGCTCATAAGTTCTGAGCATTGGACTCAACCCACGCTCACTGGAATCACTTCATGAAATTTATCTCGAGTGATCGTGAGACGGTAATATCATATAAGTCTTCAAACCTAGAGATATGATTTGTTACTTATGAGTTGGTTATGCATTGATTGTACGTTAACGCATTGGTAACTCGATGTTATAAAACGTGCTTTTGTGTATAATTCAATGAGTGGTAGAACAAACATATGAGTCGAAGTTTATCTGTTCCTTCTTGGATTAGAAGCTGATATCTGGGCCCCTCGATGATTTTGTTTTGACCTATGTACCGGGTCCGGTCAGAACTAAGTTGATGTGTTCAATTAAGTTCTTTGTCAAACAAATCGGAAATCGGGAAACAAACTGCTGGACAATAAGTAAGACATTGGTCCATGTATTTGTCCGGCTGATATCTAGAACAGAGGATTATATGATCACTTATCTTAAATGGCGTATCATCATCTTCTCAGTTCCGAGAGACCTTGAAAGAGCTACGATTGCCGATCGGTTCCTGAAGTATTGCAGTTATAGTTATTAGACTTATCCAAGTGGGAGACTGTTAGATAAGGTGTCTAAGTCCATAACTATTTCTGGTATGTACTTGACCCGACCCGGCATGGTCCATTTGGGTTGCATGGCACCATGCAATTGGATAAACTAAAATGAGAGAAATAACACTTATGGTTTATTAATATATTATAAGTTCTAATATATTAATAATATTATTTAATTAGTTTGATCAAGAATTAATTTAGAATTAATTAAGTGATCAAAAGATAACTAATTAAATATATGGGTAGATTATGTAAATCTTCCATATCTTATATAGTGGGCTAAGAGGCTCCATGGATTATCAAGTTGGGTTCCACCCATAGGATGCTCCATGGATGCTCCATGGGAGTTACAAACCCATGGGTCATGGAAATGAAGAGTCATGACACATTAGGGTTTACATGGTGTAACCCTAGATGTGTCAACACTATATAAGAAACCCATTCTCCACCAAAACCGGCTACACATAAGAAACAAGAGGGCTAGGCCGATTTTAGAAGTGTGTATTCTCTCTAAAGTCATTCCAAAAGCATTTGGTGTTGTGTGAAGCATTTGAGGCATCACACTTGGGGTGCTAGGCTCACAAGGTTTCAAGGATCATAAGCAACAACAAGGTAAGTTATTCTATCTTTCATGCAAGTTAAAATTTGTTCCCCATGTATGCTAGATAGGAATATAACCTTGGAATTCAACTTTGCATGATAATTAGACAAACATAGATCCAAGGTTATTAGGGTTGCATGTACACTTAGGAAGTGTTAGAATGCTCAAAACCCATCAGATTCACCTCTCTTTTTTGGCAGTCTTTACAAAACTGTTTGGAAACTAGGCTGGACATGAGTACAGCTTACCATCCACAAACCGATGGACAAAGTGAGAGGACGATTCAAACACTAGAAGACATGTTGCGAGCTTGCGTGATAGACTTTGGAAAAGCATGGGATATTCATTTACCCCTTGTTGAATTCTCTTATAACAATAGTTATCACACTAGCATTAAGGCTGCTCCATTCGAAGCCCTCTATGGCCGCAAGTGCAGATCCCCTCTGTGTTGGGCTGAAGTGGGTGACACGCAGCTAGCTAGAGGTCAAACTCCTGACAGTGCTCTCACTGGTCCAGAAATCATTCGAGAAACCACCGACAAAATCGTACAAATTCGGGAGCTACTTAAAGCTTCCAGAGATAGACAGAAAAGCTACGCTGACAAACGAAGAAAACCCTTGGAATTCCAGGTTGGTGACAGCGTCTTGTTAAAGGTCTCACCCTGGAAGGGCATGATACGCTTTGGAAAGCGTGACAAATTGAGTCCAAGGTACATAGGACCCTTCGAAATTCTTGCTAGAATTGGTCCTATAGCTTACAAACTTCGACTACCCCAAGAACTAAATAACATTCATCCTACCTTCCATGTTTCAAACTTGAAAAAGTGTTTATCTGATGAGACTCTTGTGATCCCACTCGAGGATATCGAGTTAAACGAGAACCTCAACTTTGTGGAAGAACCCGTAGAGATTCTAGACAGGGAAGCTAAGAAAACCAAACAAAGCCGTATCCCGATAGTGAAGGTTCGTTGGAATTCAAAACGGGGACCTGAATTCACTTGGGAGCGGGAGGATCAAATGAAACAGAAGTATCCACATCTTTTTCCCTAGTCTACCTGAAATACTAATTTCGGGACGAAATTCTCTCTAACGGGGGGATAATGTAACAAATCGTTATTTCAAACCTATGTAATAGTATAAGTTAATGTGTATTTCTTTTTATAATAATAAAGAGAAATTTTAGCATAATGTGCATATTTACATAATTGACCCTCAAAAATAAATTATTTAGCAATCTCGATTGGGATGAACCAAGTGATAGAGATTGTAACAAGGTTTCCAAAATCATAAAGAACACTAAAATCCGAGTTATAACGAAGAAGTTATGACCAATCGAAAATCCGCGACAAAACCGGCAAAACACTATTCAGTGTAAAAACTGAATTTTCAATAAAAGGCTTTTTAGCCTTAACAATCTAAATGAAAGTTGTAGTTTATGTTAAACCAAGAACTTTCATAAAAAGAACGGACAAATCTGACTTCGTATGAGGAAGTTATGATTTTTCTAAGTTTCAGTATAGCAGTATACAGCTAAAAACTCGAAATTAAGATCGAACGATTTTTAGCCGACACAACCTAAACGAGAATTGAAGGTCTCGTCGGTAGTAGTACAACGATAAAAAGACAGACGAAAACGGACGTCGAATGAAGAAGTTATGAATTTTTAACGGATTCCCGCCCCGGTCTGTTTAAAATAATAATATTAAAAATAAAGTCAAAATTAGCCGACAAAGTCTAAACGAAAGTCGTAGAGTATGATTTTACCTACGCGTGCATATAAAGAACGCCAAAAACGGAGCTCGTATGCGAAAGTTATGATTTTCGCAAGTTTTGGCACAAAAATAAAGAAAAATAGGAAAACCGGGCAATTTCGCATGTGGCACGTCACCTCGCACGTGGCAGCTGCTGAGTGGACCGAAGCCATGCGTGGCACCTCCTGATTGGACTGCAGCCGAGGTCCACTAATAAGTGAACAGCTTCACATGAGATGCCCCGGAGACACCCCTCGGAAACCCTCCTTCGCACGTGGCCTCTTCCCATTGGAGCGAGGTTTGGTCCAATCCGAGCCTAACACCCTGCGAGCCTTTGGTCCGAAGTAAGCCACCTGTCCGACGCCTGTCAGCCTCGCATAGCTCCGGGTCCGAACCTTCGGACTATATATAGCATGCGAGGGCTTCCGAAGAAACCCCATTTTTCACACCAAATTTCACACACATTCACCCTTTTCACTTCCATAAGCTCTCATACAACCCCTAAAGCCTCGGTATCAAGTCTCGGACCTTAAGCAAGCCTCGAAGCCCCGAGATTCCCGAGAAGTAACCTCTCTCCTGTCGAAACTCTGCCCAATTTGAGCCGGTTTCTCGACAAATAAACTCCTTTTCGTGAAACGAAACTCTGTCCGGTTCACCACCTATCAAGTGAGTTCATACCCCCGTATTTTCATATTTTCTACTGTTTTAAACGGGGGAATACAAGCATAACACAAGAACTTTGTGTTATAAAATCATGATTCAAATCATGATAAAATAACATTAAATTATCCACAAAATACTCAAAACATCAAACTCTTTTATAATCTTATATTCTTCCCCAAAAATTCATATTTGTATATATATATATATATATATATATATATATATATATATATATATATATATATATATATATATATATATATATATATGTATATAAATAAGATTTAAAAGGCTTAGGACTGATAACTCATTCTGGGTCCTTTTCCTTGTTTGGATGTGGGCTTATAGTTCCGGTTATTTGTCCGAGTGTCGTTTAAATTTACTTGTATATGAAATTGTGTATGTATATAAATATAAAAGTTATTTCATTAATTCAAACACCTTTGTAACATGTTGAGCAAGGGGTTACATGCTAAATATAGTATATACACATTCAGAAAGTACATATAAATTATAATAGGTATAATTTATACATAGAACAATAATTCATAATACAAGAATACACAGTCTTACAAGAAACTAGGGTTTTGATACAGAACAAATCAAGGTTTACACTTATCAAATACATGTTTGAAATACTAAATCAAGAACATACTGTCAATCATTTATTTCAGAATGATTGGGTTTTCTTAACTAATATACATGTAACGTTTATATGCTTTTTATGAGACATTCAGGTTGTTTAATTCATTTTAGACAACCAAGGTAAAGCCCTGACATTATAACCAGAATCTCCAGCCTCGGGGATCGAAACAAGTTGTGTGTAGATCTATATCGGGATTGACAACCCCGCACTTAGGCTGCTAGCTACAGTCAGGCATACACGCCGATGAGTGGCAATTGTTATCAACAGTTTAAACGCCCACAAAGCGTTTGTTTCAGGCCATCCGTCATAGTATGGTTATAAGAACTCATTAAAAATATATTAACAATATGTTAGTGTATAAACAAGTAAACGAAAGTACACCTTCAAAGTACCAGTTTTCAGAATACAAACTACAATGGTTCAATACAGTTTTCAATAACAGCTGGCGGAGCCAGGCACACTCTCAGTTACAAGTTTTCAAAAAGGAATACAAATACAAAACATTGATACAAAGAGAACGGTTTTATGAGAATAAAACTACTTTTCATATACAACAGAAAATATAGGATTTTCTGGAACAGTTCTCATATACAAGATACAGAGATACTTTTTTAAACATAAATACTTATGCACTCACTCAACTTTATGTTGATACTCTCTTTTCAAATTACTTGTATTCTCAGGGAAATAATACACAGGTACTCCCCGAGCTTTTGAGAAGATGGAGCTTTGTTGAGTCATATCTTCTTTTGTATAACTATATTTTGGTTCAATATACAATGATTGAACACATGTAAATACTTATACTTTTTAAATACAATGGTTGCTTGTACTTTGATTACTATGATGCATGTGTTGTGATACTACAATTCAAGTCCTCCACCCCAGACGTTTCCGCCGTCTGGTTTGGGGGTGTGACATCGTATCTCCTAGTTGCATGTTATATGTGTATGGTATGTGGTAGTTTAGGGGAGCTCACTAAGCTTCGTGCTTACGGTTTCAGTTTTGGTTTCAGGTACTTCCACTAGCAAAGGGAAGGGCTCGGGATGATCGCAAGGCACACACCACAGTCTTCAGCTGGGAGTTTCACTCTGATATTTTGTTATGAGATTTATATATGAGACAAATTTTATGATGTGTTATGATACATGACTCACGATTTTACTTATGACACCGGATGGTTTATGATTTTTGTTATGAACGAAAAATGAAATTTTTGGGCCGTATTTTTGGGATGTTTCAGTTTGCTAACCCATGTACGTGGTATTCGTACCATTGTTAATACAAACTCGGCATCGTGTTTGCTAACCCATGTACGTGGTATTCGTACCATTGTTAATACAAACCCGACGTGATGTATTGCCTTAATTTGTTATAAGTAATGAGTTAAAGATACAATCTCTTCCTAGGATACTAGGAATATATAGTATAAGTGTGTAATTCATGATTTGTTCTTCTGTTATAGTTATAGTATGTTCCTCCCTATACTAGTTATAGTATGTTCCTCTCTGCACTAGTTATAGTATGTTCCTCCCTGTACTAGTTATAGTATGTTCCTCTCTACACTAGTTATAGTATGTTCCTCCCTGTATGAGCTATAGTATGAACTCTCTGTACTAGTTATAGTATGTTCCTCTCTGTACTAGCTACAGTATGAACTCTCTGTACTAGTTATAGTATGAACTGAACCCCTAAACTATACCTATTATAGTTTACTAGTATGTTTGTTTGAATTGTTACTACGTTGAAATAAAGACTTATTTATCTACTAAGTTATGATTTCACTTTAAAAACGGAGTTTTTGTAAACCATAAAGTAATAACTTTTAAAAGAGTATTTGCAATGAGTTGATCACTTAATAACACATAAGCAATCTTTAAAATGATGTTTATCACAAAACTTTTACACAATTATCATTGTGTTCAACTTGTATCCCCCCCCCCCTTAAAAGCATTTAAAACATTTAAAAGATTGATTATAGGGGTATGAACTCACCTTATGTGGGTGATTCAATTGCAGCTTCACGTAAGGATGAGAAGTTCCATGAATGAAGTCCCGAGACACAAACGAATCCTAAATGACATGTAATGGCATGTATTGGCGTGAATATAGGGTTTAGAAGCAACTACACGCAAGGAAACACCCTCCGGGACTAGGAAACACTTGGACTATGTGTATCAATCATATATGATTGATCAAAGGGGTGTGTACGGCCACACAATGGAGTGTATGGCCATGGGTGTACGGCCATGGAGTTTACGGCCATTGATGTTCTTCATAGGAGTTTACGGCCAAGGGAGATGTTCATGGCCGTAAACTCGTATTGTTCTTGGATATGGTTGTTTTCAAGGGTATAAGTTAAGAGCTTCTATATGATAACTAGCATATGGAAGAATAGTTACGTTTTGAAGCTTGAATTGGGTATTCACGATCTAAAGAACTAGTGTGTGTTTTTGGTGTTCTTGGTGTTCTTGAAGATCTAACCAAAAGAGATGATTTCATGGATGAAATCATAGGGTTTCACTAGATTAAGCAAGGCATCAACTAATAAATGGTAGAAACACTTACTTATTTGAAGATCAAGGTGAGAATCTTGATGATAGTTGAGAGAGAATTGGATTTCTTGAGGTGAAAGTGTGAGAAATGGTGAATAATGAAGGAAATCTTAAATATATATGCAAGGGTTGACGGTCCGAGGGTTTACGGCCGTGAACCTCGTTTACGGTCCGAAGTCGGTTAGAGTCTACGACCGAAGTAGTTTATGGCTGCGAGGAGTATACGGCTGCGAGGAGTGTATGGTCCGAGGAGTGTACGGCCGTAAACTCTTTGCGGTCCGAAGCAAAGGAATAAAATGCAAAGTTTCTCGGTTTTTAAGCATTTTCCTTCCAAATTCAATTGTAGATATTTTAAGGATTTTAACAAATAAAGGTTATTATTATAACCCAAATAAACCCAAACAATAAAAAGGAATTTAGTTGACCTTTGTTTGACCTTGGTTGACTAGAGTTGACTTTACAAACAGAAAATAACGGGATGTAACACATTACAATTCCGTTACCAAAATGATAGGCAATTTTACCCGATGCAAGTTCCAAATGTTACTCTTAATATGTTTTCAAAATTTGTTGTTTTTCCCGTTTAACTTTCGCCAAATCAACCCCAAACTCAAATCCCACTCTATGAGTTGCAAACCCAAACTCAAACACAACCCTCTCACTCTCAACCACAATACCAAAGCATCTATGGGTCGGATGGAGAGATTGTACGGGAAACTCAACCCACACCACCCCCAACATTGCAAAGGAAAAAAAACATGTGTATGAGGGAAATACACAACCGAGAAGACAAAAGCCGAAAGCATGGACTCAACAAGAAGTGATAACTATGGTAAAAGCTTGGGTTAACATTTCAGAGGATTCGGGGACGGGAAATGCACAACAGGGGGATCATTTTTGGCTTCGCATTCTTGAGCGGTTTCGCCAGGATATGAGAAAAGGTGACGAGTATCATACCAATCATCAGCTGAATTCAAAGTTTCGAGAAAAAGCGAAGGTCGTTTAAAAAATGAACGGATTATACAACAACCTAAAACCCAACGGAAAAGCGACCAGGGAGATGAAAAAATATTTCAGGAAGCTTTGCATTTTTTCTAAAGGAAGTGAGAAAGTCATTCAAGTGGCACGATTGTTGGAAAATATTGATTAAAAGTCCTAGGTGGAAAAAAAAACAAGCAAGATTTTATACTTGAAGTACAACAATCAAAGCGAACAAAAACGGGCTCTAGTGGTTACACAACTTCCTCCGATGCTCGGGTCGATCAAGATTTAAATGAGGAGGACGAACTTGAGCTAGAAGAAATTGTCCGACCGATGGGTAGAGACAAAGCAAAAAGAAAGGGAAAGGGGCATGCAGAGAGACAAGAAATGACGAATATGAAGTTTTTGATGGAAAACAGAGATCATCTTTCGGGACCGGCTCTCGAGCTAGTTTTGAAGAAGAGGGAGAAGATTACGAAAAAAAATATTTTCCATAGATCGTTATGTTTTTTTTTTTACAATGTAGTTTGTTTTTTTTATTGTTTTTCTACTTATTTAAATCTTAGTTTTTTATGTAATTTTTATTTTAATTAATGAAGTGGTTTTTATTGTTAATTAACTTTTATGTTTATTACTCATTTTAAAAAAAAATTATAAATCTTAAAAATCAATTTTTTAATTTAAAAAAAAATTAAAGTAAAAAATCTTTCCTATACTCATTCTGACTTTTGGTGAGGGAAAGAGAAATGGATGAAATGATGACTTGACAGGCAAAAAGTGAAGGAAGTTTTCCGCACACACCATCGGGTCTTATAAAATGTAAATTTTCAACTCTTTGTTTTGTCCTGGCTAGCTACTTGCTGGTTTGGCTTTGTTAGTTATATATATATATATATATATATATATATATATATATATGACATTCTCGCCGTTTCAAAGGAAAAAAATATATAAAAATTATTAATGACATTTTTCTGCAATGTTCGATGTGGGATTCTGGGTCTTTACATCTTTTTGTTTACAAACCATAAAAACAGAGCTCTTTCGCTACTAGTGGTGATGTGGGTTTTACAGCTCTTTACTCTTATATAACAAACATGTTTTCATTTTCAATTTTATTTTATTTTATACCTGCCATATTGCATCGTATCTTAATTTATCTTTTTTATTTGTTTTTTTTTATCTTTATAAGTATAGAGGCCAACTGTTAAAACTAGTAAAAATTTATTATCTTACATGGACAAGAAAATAATAGGTCAAAAAAACCAATTTGATCAAAAGTGTATATGAAAATACACTTGACCATTAAATTGTTTTGACAGGCCCAAAATAATCGGTCCATTGTCAGGCATATACCTGCACCCTCTATGAAGATCATATTCATTCAAAAATATCACAAGTTTTCAACCTTTTTTAATTAATATATCAAATCTTTTTTATTATTTTAATTTTAATATTAACTCTTCATTTCTCGATCAAAGCTTGATCATACATGCCCTCAGGTCTTTGTTCCCACTCCCACTCTCTACCGCAGCCGTTGTCAGAGGACTTTAGTATCTGACTTTTACTCGTTTGGGCATCGCCTTTGCTGTTTATTAGATTTGTTTATACATGTATGACCCCTGAAAACCTCACTTCCAGGCTCTCAAACGAATTCAACTATTTTTTCGAGGTACTCTTTTTTATGGTTTTTGTAGCTTCATCATTCGACCGCCTCGCGTCTGATCACATACTCGGATGTCGATTGGGGGATGCCCCACCTCACGACGGTCGACTATCGGGTTAATGCGTATACTTATACCTAGGTGATAATCTTGTTTCTTAGTCCTCTAAGTGGCAAGCTATTGTCTCTTGTTCCTGTTCCAACGCTAAGGCGGTTGCTAAGACATGTTTGGCTTTGAAATCTTCTACGAGAACTTCATTTTCCATTAACGAAAGCCACCATTGTTTACTAAGACAATGTCAATGATGTATACATCTCGATCAATCCTATCATGCACCAACATATGAAGCATGTCGAGATCGATATTCATTCGTACGGAATAATGTTGCTACAGGGAAGATTAGAGTTCTTCATCAAGTCCCTTCGAGTCTTTGGGTCTTTACTATGTCGATGTCTTTATGAAGGGTTTGCCATCGTCACGGTTCACAGATTTTTGTTCCGGTTTAAGTGTTTGTCTTCAACCTCTCACTCCAAATGTCGGAGCATATTAGATTTTGTTGTATATTTAGCCCAACATTTGTATGTTTATGATATAGCCCACTGATTGTATTTATGTTGCACGTTTGCTTATAGAATGATAACAAAAAATATTCAACCTTAAGGGTGCACAGTGTGCGGTTTAATTTTGGGAGTGGTACCAAAGCTACCATAGTTACGTCCATGCCCACGGCTCCGTGAAGTGTGGGTTCAGAATGATGCGGGTTGGGTGGGTTCACCACAATCTTGGACCCGCTCCCTCTCTCTATGTATGCTTCATAACTTGTACCTCCATATAGGGCTGTAAACGAACTGAACGTTCAACGAACTGTTCGTGAACTGTTCGGCGGGAAGTTCGTTTATGTTTGTTTATTTAATAAATGAATGAACATGAACACAAATTCTCGTTCTTTTAGTTAAATGAACGAACATAAATAATGGTCTCATTCGTTCAATTATGTTCGTGAACGTTCGTTTATGTTGTTAGTTTACGTTTGTTTATGTTCGTTCATATAATTTCCTTTTATCTTTATATATGTTTAATTGTGTTTGATTACATTACTATATTATATGTTCATTTATGTTCATATATGTTTGTTTATCTTTATTTGTTTATGTTCGTTTACCATGTTCACGACATAAACGAACAAACATGAACAATGTAATTTGTTAAACGAACGAACATGAACAAGAATACTCATTCGTTTAACCGTTCGTGGTCGTTCATTTGTTCGGTTAACTTAAACGAGCGAACATGAACAAGCCCTGTTTGTGTTTGTTCGGTTCGTTTACAACCATACCTCCATATGCTTTAGTATTTGTATATTAGGAGTGAGTTGCGGGGGTTCAGAAAGATGAATTATTTGTGTTTTGGGTTGGGAAAGATGGAAGTGATAGGAGAAAAAAAAAGATGATATGGCGCCTATATGGTAAGAGGGTTGGGAGGATATGACTCCATCCACCCTAATAGCTATTAAGTGTAAAGAAAATGTGAACCTTCATATTATTGAGTTTCATATTTACTATTATTGGTAAAAAACAAATGTAAGTATGTTATCATGGATAAATAAAGGTAAATATATTGATATTATAGATTAAATAAAAAATAAGTACGTAAATGAGCAAAGTAGGTTGCTATTCCTGTAAATTTCCATTCCAAAAACTAAAGCATTCTTTTGAAGAATCAACACATGAACACACCTCTACAAATTTGACAATTCAGACATGACCAATTCCAATAATAAAGACAAAGGCCCGACATCTAATCGCTCAACCAGTCACAACCCAGAAAATAAGTTTAATTAAAACAGGAAAAAAAATTGAAATTTTTGCAGACGAGAAATATGATAAATATTGGAAGCTTACCTCCTCTATAACAACCAAACAGCCATATCTAGCAGCAATTGCTGCTTATTTTGATGCAAAGCTCAGGACAATAGGATCCAACACAAAATGTACAAAAAGTTTCTTCTTTTTTACTAAATACTACAATCACAGAGTTAAAAGTTCATCACATAAACACTTAGGGGGTGTTTGGCTTAGCTTTTCACAGCCAAAAGTCCTTTTTGGAAAAGAAAAAAAAGCAAAAGATGTTTGGCAAAACTAATTTTAAAAGCTATTTTTGGAGTTTTGATACAAGGAAAATGAACTTTTTGAAAAAGTCAAGAAAACCTTATTTTTTATAACTTTTCAAAAAAAGACTTTTAGACGGTGAAAAGCTAAGTCAAACACCCCTTAAGTAAAGAAGGATAACCCTTTTACAGGATAAAATAAGCGAATAATACTCATCCACCATCCTTAGGCATCTTGAGTCAATTAGGTGAAGTATCTTACCCTCTGATGGAACGAGGTCCGGCAAATCTGCAATACATAAGAAAAGTGTTTTTTCTGGTTTAGTAGTGGAGAACGTGCTACGCTTTCTTGAAGAATGCAAATGAACGTCATTCAATACAAGATTTTTGAGAGCATTCATCTGACATATAAGTAAGAAAATCCATTTGGGGTGAAATTACAAATTGATTATAGTTTTATATTTTTGGGGAAAAAACTCATTAAGTTTATTTAAATGAAAGGTTTCCGACAGTAAACCAAATGATTTGAGAAGATGAACAGATTGAAACTCTATAACAATAGGAAACTTTTGTGGCTAATTCCTTTTGAAGGTTAAATATCTATATCCTTAGGAATTAATTCAAATTCTTCTTCTCAAAAAACTCAAAATCAAATATCACGCAACAATGGCGGTAGTCGTCGTCAATTTGTCGTGGTGATCGTTGGCAGGACAGCCGCCGTCAACATGTTGTCGATCTGTCACTACCTGTTGCCGCTCCGCCACCGTCGACCTAGTCGATGCCTCCGCTTTGGGCTTCTCCAGCTAGTGGTTTCAGCCTCATCAGGCCCATCATGAGCAGCCCATACGCTGGCCTTGTTCTCCATCGCAACAGCCTTGTAATTGGGTTCATCGGCCCACTAGTCAGCAATTCAATGGCTTAATCAATGGCGCAATCATCACCCCTTTTGGGCCAGCAGCCTCCAAAAGCTCATGTCACACATTCTGGACCGACCCAACACTGGCAAGGTGAAAATATTCACAATGTTCTTGTCACATCCAAATAATCAAAAAATACTTATTTTCATTCGTAAGTAAACTCGTGATAACAAAAGTGTATTGAATTTGATAAAAAAAAAAAAAAATTAGAAAATGACTTCAAGGCCCACCAAGTTCTTCTCTGTGGAGATCTCTATCTGATCAAGTCATCAATTCAAGTCGCATTACTTTCTTTGAGTCCTACAATATGGCACCAAAGGTTCAAGTCATTAGTTATCTAGATTCATTTCATTTTGGATCCTGCTTGGTTTGATATTTCATTGAGTACCTACCTGACCAACAGTGGGTATAACACCAATTAAAAAAGGCTGTTTTCCTGATTTTGTTAGTTTTGATTCGTTAAGTACAAATTGGTATGTGTAGTTTAATCGATAACAAGTTTAATTAAAATAATTTTAAGTTACTTTAACGATTATGTTTTTATATTTATTGTTTTTAAACACTTTTTAATATCAAAAAACACCGATATCAATATATTTTCTGGACAAATATATTGTTACAACTAGTTGATCATTCATATGAGAATGATTAACATGGGAATTGTTGATATTTTTTTTTACATATGTGGATGATGACGATGTACAACGAGAAATCATAAGATGTTGTAAGTTCGCTATACATAATTATCATTTACATGAGAATATAAATGTTGTATCATGTAGATTTATTAGATGGGGGATTTATATAATCAATCAATAGAACCTTCGAACCAAAAATATAGAAGCAATTTTTCATCATTAAAATAAGAAATTAAGATAGTTCCAATTACAGAAATAAACTATTAAAGGGAACGGGGAACTTACAATTAAACCTATCAACACTTTCTAAAACAGCGAAGATAAAATCAATTTTTTCACACTAGTTGTGTGCCGGCACAACACAAATCATTGTGTGCCGGCACAACACAAATCATTGTTGAAAATCAAAATTGAAATCGATGCATTAGACTGAAGGCAGAATATGTATTTGAAAGTTCATAGTTGATTTTTTTTTTGAACGGCTAGTTCATAGTTGATTTTATAATATATAAATTACAACAACATACAATCATGCAGTTTTGTTCATTTAGAACATGTACACATAAAAGTCGATGCACCGATATACTATAGCGCTGCATTAAAAATCAAATGATTATATAAGATACACATTTGAACAGATTGTAAAATAATAAGTTGTTGATTGTACCTTATTAATCACATAAAACTTCTTTGTATATCACGTATGTGTGTAGATTCCATCATTATCAAACTATTTTTCCGGCTTTACTACTACTTTGGTATTACACGTGATATTTGTAACATCTTGTTTTGAGATACTTTCACTTTTGACCCTTATATTGAGATTTATTGCATTCTGATCCTTAAAATGTAAGATTTGCGGCTGGGAGGGGCTAATTTTTGGAATTGTGGGGCGGAGCCACGTATGTTGGGCATACGGGGTGAAGTCACAAACCCTAATATTTAGGGTTTGGACCCTATTTATACTTCATTAACTCTCAAACCCGGTTCCTTTCATCAGCCTCCATCTTCTCAAAACATCTTTGCAACCCTAATCTACCTTGTGAGCATTTTTGAGCTCGTGTGTGTGTGTTTTGTGCCTTTGATGAAGAAGGAAGGAAGTAGAGACCATCTTGGAGGAGTGAAGCACCTTAGATCCAGAATCACACCATCATTTGGCATTAATTGGAGGTATAAAGTTCTAAACTTGGTGAAGTTATACTTAGATCTTGTTTTGGGCTTGATTTTATGTTCTTTTGGTCCCATAAGCTTGGTATTATGAGTAGGGGTTACTCTAATCCATTTGAGTTATCCTTTCAGAGGTTTTGGAGCCTCTTGAGTCATAAAAATGTAATCTCGGACACTAGTTCCTTCTCATGCATGGCCTAAGTTCTCTTAATAGATTAATAGGTTAGGATCTTTGGTGTTGGGCACTTAATGGCCATGCAAGACCATAAAGTCGGAAACTTTATGGTCAAGGACATCACTTTGGACTTGGATCCGGAAAATTGACTTAAGGCCTTAAGGATTAAGCGCTTAATGAGTTAGGTTGGCAGGCAGCTGCGTACGCTGGGCATACAAGGCGTATGTAACATCCCCCTCTTGCACGTATCACAATATTGTCCGCTTTGGGCTCTCGGCGCGAAAACTTCCCAAGGGTCACCCATCCCTAAATTCTGCTATCAAGCATCGAGAAGACGCGATTCACATGATGGGGAGTTTTACCAAACTCCCAACTCACACAACCCTCAAACATAACAGCCACTTGGGTTGTCTTCCTTCCTGACAACGATGCGAAACTTATCCCATTTTCAAACCGCTCCTGCTTCTGAACCCAAGGATAATTCTCCCCCACTTAGATTCGACTAAGTCTTCACAATACATGAAAGTTGGAGAATTCCCAATCGTCCTCGCTTTCCAAAGATCGATCCGATGACAACCAACTCTTTCCAACTAGTGCTCCATTACCAGCCAATCCCCAGTGATCACACACTTCAAAGAACTAGTTGAACACTTCCTGACTCCCAGCGAAACCAATAGTCTCTAATGCTTGAACGATCCCACACTCAAATCTTGAAGACCTAAAGATAGATGCTCCAACTAATATCTCAGCAACAAGCTACTTCCCTTGGCGCCCTCATCCGACAATCAATAACGGTTACTAAAACCATTGAATCCTGACAATGCTAAATAACCATCCCGTGGGACCTTATTCACATGCCTCTTACCTAATACCCCTCTTCCCAAGGTGCTCCAAACAAATCTCCCGCTCTCGGACTCTAAAAATCATATCATTCAGGTTCTCGCACCCTGACTCACTCACCAGCTCAGTCGTCCATAGCTGAACTGCAGTAGCTGAAGCAACCTCTGCCCTATATCGGGCTACAAACTACTCCCAAGACATAGTATCCAATCCCAAAAGTGCAATAAATCGCACAATCAATCCTTACCGCCCGATACAAGAGATCCAAGGCGAAACGGATCTTAGCTCCTATGAGTAGGGACGGTAATCGTGTGCACCTCACAAGATACTCATGCCACATCGACCCACCCGCGCTCACCAGCTCTGAACTACTATCGTCAATCCCCACGACAAACTGACCCCCAACTGGAATACAACCTGATCCTGAGGTCACAAGCCTATTCACTCCTTCGAGCTAGTAAACTGAAAGGGCACAATCCTTGCCCTAGAAAACAACATTCCAATCCTATCAATTAACCATTCTACTTCCAGCTGCATAAATCCAGCTGAACATAATCATCACTCCTTTCCGGAGTCCCCGCAACTCACATTCCGGCCTCGAGCAAAACCCCCGAAGCCTCAAGTCTAGAAACTCGTATGCTAGCCTCTTCTACTCAACCCGCGGAATGTAACCAGTACAGAACATCTCCCCGATCCCAAGTAACTGCAGCCCTCTAATCATTAGAATGTGTCCCAGTAACAAGTCCCGGTACTAGAAAGCTCGACCAGCTCCTTTCCCTACTGTCGTTACAGCTGTTGTAGTTATCGCAACAACCGTCTCGGCAAGGGCTGCATAGCGCTCATTGAAATACTCAACCATTATGGTCTTAATAGACCCAAACGTCTCCGGCAACTTTGTCCAGATAATCTCGATCACCTCCTCCCGGATGATCTCGCTGACACGACCCTCTGACAAAACTGGCCTATCCTGGCTGCCAGCTCCCGATCCTAACCCGGACCCGGTCTCAAAATGTCTCGTAACTACCATTCTGATAACACGCCAGAGTGATCTCAGATAAACCATATAATAACAGGGAACCAACTCCCAACTAAACCCTAGGGGTTGTGACTTCCTTGCTACGCGTATGGGTCCAGTGCTTTCAGTAGTACGGGCCCATACTACCTTCCACACCTACCCATATATGTCTCAAGCATTACGAAAACACCCTAACAATATACATAAACATAGCGAGCGCTCAATCCTCACTCCTAGAGGAATGCTAAATATCTCATAACTGGCCTCCCGGCCTCTCACAACCCACCCATCCATGAAACTTCCACCAACCCTGCAGCACTAGTGTATGCTAGTCATGCATAACGCTGGACCCCATAGACTTTCGAATACCTGATCCTACCCTAAGCTCTTCATCAAACAAGAACAGGAAATAAGGCCAAACCAAACATTCTCAGGCTATAAGATCTTAATTATGTATGGCCGTGATGCATACACCAAGCAACTATAGTAATGATGTCAATTTCATATAAGGAAATCCCTAGGCTATCAGACATCATATAATCAGGCAATTCTATCATGCAATTCCTGAAGATCCCTAGCCTAGTACTAGCATGATGTTCTAACATATCACAATATCACATAACTGTATGGTATTTTGGGGTCCACTTACTGGCTCCGGCTGATCGTACACTCTGCATCCTCCTTTAGTATTTTGAAAACATTTAAAAATCATTTTGAAAATCTTTTCCTTGATTTGAGACTGAATTCACACGAGTGTTCCTCCAATTCACTCAAACCAAGGCTCTGATACCAACTTGTAACACCTATAAAAATCAAGCCAATTTAAAACTTTTTCAAACATCTAAAAGCCATTAATTATTACAAAATGTTTTCAAAATAGTTTAATATCAGAGTATCCCAGAAACCATAAGGCCAAAGCACGAGGATGTGTACGATCACGCCTTCGCCTTGCCGAGACATCTGGAGCACCAGAAACAATAAACTGAAACCGTAAGCACAAAGCTTAGTGAGTTCCCCCAAAATACCCATACATACAACAATACACATATAATCACAAACAACATACTATGGGTCCAGTCAACCATCGGGTTGGAATACCCCAGGCCCTCAACCATCCGGTTGGAATGCCAACATACTATGGGTCCAATTATCCTCGGGATGGAATACCCCAGTGATGGGTTTTGAGCACTACATCAATCCTATGGTGTACATGCAAACCCTAAAGCTTTGGATCTAGTTTGTCTAATATACATGCAATAATCATCCAAAGCTCATAAACCCTAGATCTAGCATATGATAAACGATAGTAACATAAGAATAGAGTTTAGATCTTACCTTGATTGTTATATAGCAATAACAATCTCAAAACCTTCTTGATATGGACTTATGAAAGTTTAGTGCCTCAAATGTTGCACCTCTAATGGAGTCATAAACACCATGAGCAACAAAATGACTTAGAAGAAGGAGAAGGAGGCACAAAAACGTCTAAGAACCCTTAGGGATTACTTCCACACGTTTTTTGGGGCCTTAAGGGTTCCTTATATAGTTAGGCTATTAGGGTTTTCAACTAGGAAACCCTAATCTGACTGCTTAGGCCCTAAGCAGCCCATGGACTCCCTCGTTAGAGGCCTTGGACGAATTCTAATGGGTTTCCCCATAGATTTCGTCCACTCCAACTTCTATGGAGTCCATTAGCCCAATTTATGCAATTATCTTATAATTACAGTATCAGTCCCCTTTATTTAATTAATCTCTTTTAGCCACAAAATTAATTCTTATTAATTCTTGACTAATATTAATTAAACAATATGATTTCTCTTTTAATATTATTATTCATATAATATATTCATAAATCATAATTAATCCTCTTTCTCCTTAGTTCATCCTATCAGTTGCTATGGTGAAGGCAACCCAAAAGGACCATGCTCGTAATCGATTCAAGTACATACCAAAATAGTTATGGGCTTAGACACCTAATCCAACAATCTCCCACTTGGATAAGTCTAATAACTATTCTGCGTATGACTTTATAACCTGATCAACAATCGTAGCTTTCAAAAACCGCTGTCAACTCTGATCTTATCAGTAGCGCGTCCTTTAGATAAGGGATCATATATTCCTCCATTCTAGATATCGTATGAACTGAGACATGGATTTTAATCATACTCTCTATTCATATGTTGTTTCCCGATTTCCGATTTATGATGACTGATAACAGACTACAGTTGAACACATCAACTTAGTCCAGGATTGGCCAAGTGCTTAGGGGTATCATCACTAAATCATCGAGGGGCATACAAATATGGCTTTTACCCCACATTGGGTAATAGGAACGGATAAAATTCGACTCAATGCTCGCTTGTACCTACTCATCAAATTACACACAACAATATGTTTTATAACACCAAGTTACTGGTGCGTTTACATATTATCAATGTGCAACCGACTTGTAAATTACAACTCACACGTCTCGGTTTCAAGAATATAAGATATTATCGTCTCACCAGTCACTCGTGATAAAATCCATGAAGCGATCCAAGTGAGCGTGGGTTTAATCCAATGCTCAAATCTTAATTCATAAGCACTCATGAACTTTGTAGCAAACTTTTGCTATGTCTAATACACTTTATACAGTCTACAAGCCAATTCATGACAATCTTCTTTCATACCTACTTCCAAAGTATGAGCGACTGTGGATGATTTGACTAATCTTATTATTCGGGAAGTCAAAACATGCAAAGTGGAACACAATTATAATTGAATCCAATATGACCTCAAACTTTTGAGTATAAATAAAAACCCTTTTATTTAGTCACCATATTGATTACACATTATTCATTGTATAATGTTTCAGATAATCAACTTATTACTTGAATTATAACAGCAGTTATCCCATGCACCAAGCATGCACACTCTGTTTACCTGTGGTCCATACTTTGTGAAATAGACCAATTGAAAACATTTCCAACGATGCTCATTTCACAATCCCTAATCCTTATCTTTAGTGTAAGAACACAAAATTCTCGCCATTACTAGAATATGTTAGATTCTAACATTTTATGCAATGATCCTTTTGTAATCTTATTGCACAAAAGTCACCAAGACTTTGCCAACGAAATTACAAAGTACTCTATTGGAGATTGTTACAAGGCAATTCCATAAATATGAAGTCTCAAATTCAAAGTACATTTCTTTGAACATCCTTCTTGCATAAAAGTTTCTAATCTAGACATAAATTCTTAACGTCCAAATCCCAATATGAAACATTTCCATATTTTCCATATGACAACTCATTATTAATAGAATCATATCTAATCATAATAATGTCATTATGGTCCATTCATTACTATACTTCCAACTGCTCACAAACGACCGATCCTTAGCGAACCTTAGATTGTCTTTGCAGTTGTTCAATTATTTTAGTCAAATCCGGTTCTAGTTCTTTTTCCCTCTTGATGCCCTAGGCATTTGGAAAATTTTAGAACAGTCAAATATTACAGCATATGCAATCGAACCTATACCCGAAGCGTATGGGGCACGATTCATAATGAAAAACGTGATACTTACCAGTTTCTTGCTATAATATTTCCATATATAGGATTCCCATGTGTTGAATCTTTTCAACATAACATCCATATATGTCCTTTGACTAAATTTAATTAAAATTTTTCGATCCAAGCCTTTAGATTTTGAAACGAAGTATAATATTCTCTCCCTTAATTATAGCAAAACAACTTTTCAACCCCTGCAACTTTGCAAAGTGAAACTGTTGTTTTCTATAATTAATATTGCTAACTTGCAATACTTAAAATAATAATAATCATGCTCCCACTAACATGATGATTATATCCTTACCAGCATAACACTTATGCTCCCACTAGCTTTGACATGTGTTCAGAAACCAGCTAAACTTCTAGAAAACAATACTTATTGATTTACAAAGATCATATTTCTAATACGATACGCTTCGACAATCTTTTATCTAAGCTTCTAGAAAACAACTCATACACCTTTCCTTAGATAGCTCACATGTGTATCTAAACAATTCTAGAACTTATAGCAATAAGTCTTGAATGTTCAAACTAATTGCCAAATCTCACAATTCGAACTATGAAGAGGGATGTCGTAGTCATAATCGAATTTGAGAATGCAATTTACATAATCGCTATCTCATTAAAATCTTCCTAATGAAAGCGTTTCCTCACAATCATTTTCATGAAGGAGAGAAACCTTATGACACTTAGATTTTATGGTGTATGTGTTCCTATCCATGTGAATTTGTCATAACCATAATCATAAGATAATGTTTGTGATAAATCCAACTCTTATGGACAAAACTTGTTTATTCTTTATTTCTTGCCATCAAGGGTCCCACCATTGCTTCCAAGTCTTTGAGCAGCTCGCCCTTACCTATCAATGTACTTCCTATTGATCAAGATGCTTTGCCTCTATGCAATCAATTGAGAACTTATAGAACTCATATGAACAGTTGACTTAAACTGGAATGGCATAGAAACAAAAAATGTGTCAACACGATAGGTTACAAACCTCAAGTCGTGTGCTAGTGTTTAAAAATAGGTTTACCCTTGATTAGTTCTTGAAACTTTTCAAGATCATTTAGACTCCCACTGACCTCTTGACATATAAGATTCTCTTGTCAAGAAACATTTCTTGACAAAACAAATATTCAAGAGTTAGTGTAGGTCCTTATCAAGGCAAATACTACACCCACCTGGTCTTCGTTGGTCTTTGTCTTATCCAAGACATCACAACTTACCAATTTCAAATGTGCAATAACAATAAAATATTTTCCTACTTCACATTTGATGAGTGTGTTATAGACCTTATTAAGATGATGTCACTCAAATCACAATCTTGGAGTACAACTCTAAGACTTGATTTTGGAACGAAGTATGATTCACTTTTTGATTTAACCTTTTCAACAATTTCCGATTCCTCTTCTTAGCCATACTAGTGTACTAAGGTGTCCTTAGAGGATCAATTGTGATACGGTTTCAAAATCACTAAGTTAATCATAAAATAGATACTCAAGTACTCTCCCATCTTTTCAGATTGGAGAAACTTTTATCTTTCTGCATAATTGATTCTTCTTATTCGTTTTGCTATTTATTAAAACCTTTTCAACGATTCAGAATCATACTTAATCTTTTAAGTATAACCACATTTGCTAATCTTTTAGCAAATCATGACGAATATTTTATCGTTCTTTGTGGCGGACTTGACCCAGTGCACAACAATGCGTACTAGATCTCCTAGTCCATCACTTGACTCACATACTTATGTGAACAAGGAATTAGTCTTAATTTCCCAAATACGAAGGTTCTCATTCATCACATAATACCAGTTGCATGATTCCAAGTTTCTGTCCAATTGAAACTTGGGCGATGAGAATCTTTCCTTATTTGGTAAATTTCTGACATTACCACAAATAACATAACTAAGAATCAAATCTATTCACAATATTGCTAACAAAAGAAACATTCAAACACCATTTTTCATAAAATCCATCGCAAGGAAACATAAATAAGATAAAGTCAAAATTTATTTTATTGCAGAAAAATCTTATCCTTACAATGCGATTTCAAATGAAAACTATGTAAATATTATTTAGCAATCTGTCCTAACTCTAAAGTAGCAGCTCAAAAAATCCGATCTTTAAATCATGCAATCGAAATCCATTTATTCATGACCAGATTCGGCTCACTTCTTTCTTTTAAGCTTCCTTTTTTTCTTCGATCCTAAAAAACACCAAATGTAATCTTATCACATCATGTATTAAGAATCTAAAAAGGAAGTTAACGGACTTAGATAGTGGATTTTACTTGAAGTAGAGTCATACATTTTGACTCTCCCATCTCTTAGATCTCTCAGGTAGTCAGGGCAGCTTCGCAACCAATGCCCCTTCTCTTGGCAGTAGAAACACACAGATTCTTTGGGAATGGCACAAGGGACTATCTCAGAATTAGCCTTTCTCTTGCATAGAGAAAAATTTTCTGGACTTCAAATGTTGCCATTGTCCATAGAAGGTTGGGACATTGATTTACCATACAAATTTTCTTGACCAGTCCGCCAAATCATTTCTGATTCAGCAGAAACAAGCAAATAAGTCAAATCAATGAGGGTTACGTCGTGGTCCATCACATAGTACTCTCTAATGAACTTACTATATGATTCGGGAAGTGGCTGAAGAACCAAGTCAACAGCCAACTTCCTTGAGACATTGGCACCCAACATTCCCACTTTATCAATATGCAACTTCATATCCAAGACATGAGCACATACAAACTTTCCATCTTTGTGTCTTTTTGCCAATAGGGCTTGAGTGACCTTGAACTTTTCAAGTCTTCGAACACGTGGGTCAGGGAGAATTATTGGAGGAGGTGGAGGAAGTGAAGTATGATTTCCATTTCCACAATCCAATCGTGGAACATCATCTTCATGTATAAAACGTTTTCCAACGGATTCAAGAAGACCATAGTTGTCAGACTTTGACATCTACAAAATGGGAGAAATTCAAGTTAGTTGATTGGGTCCTTAATAAAACACCCAAATGAGATATTAAGGCTAGGACCCAACACAATATTCTACAACTTGGAAGAGGGATGCCGTAATCCAAATTGCAGAACATTTGAAGGTAGGTAAATGACGATTTACCAATTTCCACAATGAAAAACGAAAATTGAATGTTTAAGTTTTAAATGAAATAAAACTCCTAGATCCTTTGAGATTCATTGAACTTTTCAATGGCATGTCCACACACGCTCCATCGATCTATGACAAAAATCGAGTCACCCTTTGCCACCAATGCCAATCCCAACTTAGTGTGTCAGTTAACCACACACACTCCACTAATTTTCTCGGCAAGGGTACAAAGTGTAATTCCATGGAATTGCATCAAATTCACTTTTTCCTAGAGTAACTAAGATTTGGGAATTTATAAAAGCGTTTAGTTACTTCGTATTATACTTATAATGGAAGGTTGTGTCATATCCTACCCGTTCGGCTAACGATCCTCCACTAGTCAAGAGTGCGGTGGGTAAGAGTGGATACCCATTCAATCGCCATTTTATAGGCAATTTCCTTAAACACCCCTTAGAGACCATCTTCGTGAATGAGGCCTACTAACGGTAAGACTGACTCTTTACTCATACATATATAATATTAGACCTTTAATTTCATATATAGTATAAGGTGTATTTTACACTTTTAAAATACTAGGTGGTCTAATTTAATAAATTATACTTTTAATATAATTAAATACAAACCATATCATTATGGATTTATTAACTCTCTTTTAATTACACATTTAATTAACTTAATAAAACCATAAGGTGTAATTTGAACTTTTCAAATAACTAGGGTTTTAGAATTTAAAATTTTCAAAATTAAACTTTTAATCAAAAATTTAAATTCCAAAACTTGAGGACAAGTTTTGAAACTTTTCAAAACATTAGGGTTTAGAATTTAAAATTTTCAAAATTAAACTTTTTAATAAAAATTTAAATTCCAAAACTTGAGGGCAAGTTTTGAAACTTTTCAAAACTATCTAGATCAAATTACAAATAATTTAATTAATCAAATAATTGGTAATTATATAAATTTGACCTAATTCAATTTTATGGCAAGATAATCCAATCAAATAATTCAAATAAATCAAGTTTATCACATAAGGAAATAATAATTCAATTAAATGATAATTATCTTCTATTTTGACAAGGATAATCACATAATATCAATAAAAGTCGGATTTAATCAATAAAAAACGTTTATGGTAACTATCTATCATCAAAATCAACCAAAATCTGAAAAAAAATCCCGAAATATCCTCTGTCTGACCCCTGGACTCGCCGAGTCAGGCTGACTCGCCAAGTTCATCCACTGACTCGCCGAGTCAGTCATGCAGAGGACAAAAAATTCGATTTTCATGCCAAGAATGATCATACAAGCATCAAATACATCAAACAAACAGCCTAGGCTCTGATACCACTGATGGTTTTTGAGCACTACATCATCCTATGGTGTACATGCAAACGCTAAAGCTTTGGATCTAGTTTGTCTAATATACATGCAATAATCATCCAAAGCTCATAAAACCCTAGATCTAGCATATGATAAACGATATTAACAGAAGAATAGGGTTTAGATCTTACCTTGATTGTTATATAGCAATAACAATCTCAAAACCTTCTTGATCTTGACTTCTGAAAGCTTAGTGCCTCAAATGTTGCACCTCTAATGGAGTCACAAACACCATGAGTAACAAGATGACTTAGGAGAAGGAGGAGGAGGCACAAAAACGTCTAAGAACCCTTAGGGATTACTTCCACACGTTTTTTGGGGCCTTAGGGGTTCCTTATATAGTTAGGCTATTAGGGTTTTCAACCAGGAAACCCTAATCTGACTGCTTAGGCCCTAAGCAGCGCATGGACTCCCTCCTTAGAGGCCTTGGACGAATTCTAATGGGTTTCCCCATAGATTTCGTCCACTCCAACTTCTATGGAGTCCATTAGCCCAATTTATGCAATTATCTTATAATTACAGTATCAGTCCCCTTTATTTAATTAATCTCTTTTAGCCACAAAATTAATTCTTATTAATTCTTGACTAATATTAATTAAACAATATGATTTCTCAATTAATATATTATTCATATAATATATTAATAAATCATAATTAATCCTCTTTCTCTTTAGTTCATCCTATCAGTTGCTATGGTGAAGGCAACCCAAAAGGATCATGCTCGTAATCGGGTCAAGTACATACCAAAATAGTTATGGGCTTAGACACCTAATCCAACACACAGGCCCAAAGCCAACAGGATGGAATGCCCACATACTACGCGTCCAATCATCCTCGGGATGGAATACTCACGGACCACAACCAACAGGTTGGAATGCCCAGGTCTATTGGCTTTTGCACAAAGCAGATAAGCCTCAACCACCAATCAAACATGTGCACATATAACAAATAATCACATAACAGTCTATAGACAGATAAACCGATCTAACTGATCATAACAGCATACTAACATCCTATCTACCAGGATACTGATCTAACAGATCATAATAGCATATACCATCCTATCTACCAGGATACCGATCTAACAGATCATACTAGCATAACAAATCAGGGTAACAATCCAAAAGGGCCGGCCTTGGTGCCTTAGACACTTAAGTATAGTGAGGAAAACTCACCTCACACTGCTGAAGTCCCGCAGATAAAACTCCAGCTGCTAGTTGACAGATTCCCGAGCTGTCAACATCAAACAACACCCAATTAATAATTGGGTTCCAAGCCCAAGGTCCAACTCACACTCCAAAGGCCTAATAGTCAACCAATAGACTAAAGCCTAACATATGGCCCAATTTTCCAAATTGGGCCCAGACCCCTACATGGTCTTTCCTTAAGGCCCATCCAATTATTCTAGTCCAAACTCTTGGTATTCCCATGGCCCAATATCACATAATCATAAAGGCCCAATTATGGCTCATCTATGGCCCAATTTTCTAAATTGGGCCCAAGACTCTCACATGGGCCTTATCCTAAAACCCATACAATTATTTAGTCCATTTAGTTATTCTTGGAAAGCCCATTAATAGTCCAATCACCAAAACCCAATAAAAAGGCCCAACTCAAGGCCCAAGTGAAATTAGGGTTCCCACATGAAATGACGATTAGGGTTAAGTGTTTCTTACTTAACCCATTAAGGACTTAATCCATTAAGTCCAATATTGCCTTAGGTTAGTTTGCCAATGATTATTAATTAATATTTTAAGTTTATTAATTAATTCCCATGTGGTCCCGATCAATCCCAAAATTAGGGTTTCATGACATTAGGGTTTTCCAAACCCTAATTAGGGTTTCCAACCCAATACTAGCCCATTAGTCACATGTTTGGGCTTTTAGGTCAATTAGGGCTTCATTGGGCCCATTAGGATTTCATTGGGCACACTAGCGTTTCATTGGGCTCATTTTGTCCAAGCATCCCAAACGAGTCAAAACGCAAATGAGGCACACCGCCACGCAACACGGCAACTGGTGGCGGCAGGAGGCGGCAGCCACCACCTCACGGTGGTGGTTATAAGTTTTCCTTTTATTACTCTTATACCGATTACAATTTACAACCCAAAAATCCCGAATAAACATACACACCAAGGTAAACAAACACACACAGCCACACTGTGGCGGCGCGCGGTGGTCGGAGGTGGCAGCTACCACCTCACGGTGGTGGTGGTGGTGGCCCTCCAGCAATTTCCGGCCAACTAGCTACACACACTCACACATGACACGTCTTCTGTTCACAAAAGAGTCCAGCCACCCACCTGGTGGCGTAAGGCGGCGATGGTGACACAATAAGGCGGGCAGCAGCGTCGGCGGCAGCAACCACCATGGCCAGTGATGCGACATCGACCTCCGGCGAGTCTTCTGGTCTACTGTTGCGACGAAGATCTGGACATCACAGTGCAAAGTCGTTATAGCCGTCCCAGGGACTGTGCCCTGGGAGCGGACTCCGACGATCAAGTTAGATCAGCTAGTAGATCTGAGATGGTTCTCCATAGCTGGAGGGAACCATCTTGGTGCTGGTGGTGGTGTATGGTGGTTGACGGCGGCGGGTGGCGGCTGAGCCACCCGGCCGGAGTATAGTGTGGCGGCTGAACCATGGGGGAAGAGTCCAAGGGAAAAGGTCTTAGGGAAAAAGGGGTTTTGGGAAAATCCTCCTTCATGGAGGAGGCACTATTCTATTTATAGTGGACAATTAGGTCAAGGGGAATTGGGTCAGGCCTTGGGCCAGCCCAATTCAGGACCAAATAGCAAGGAGCTGGGCAAGTCCGCCCGGAGGCGCCGGGTGGGACTGGCGGGCGCGCCCTAGGCAAGGCTGGCGGGCGCGTACCAGGAAAGGATGGCAGGGGAGCGCTAGGCGAGGGAGCGCCTGGCCGGGCTGGCAGGAGAGTCCCCAGCAGGGCTGGCGAGGGAGTCCCCAGCAAGGCTGGCAAGGGAGTCCCCAGCAAGGCTAGCAAAGGAACACCAGGCAGGGCTGGCGCTCTAGATCAGTCTAGGCCATGCTAATGGACCATATATCATCAAGTCCCCCCAGTCTGATGTTATTGGTACGCGGCCAATGACATCGGACTGGACTTAGTCATATAAACTGTGCGTCGTCAAGTCCCCCTAGTCTGATGCGATTGGGTTGCTGACAATCGGATCGGACTAGATAAAGCACCAATACATTAAATAATAAATAGAAACGACCGAACCTCGTTCACGAAAGCCGTGGGGTTGCGCGATGAGCCAAACATTGTTTATGCAGCTTGAGCTGACTTGATACTCCTTTCTTGAGAGGAGCGCGAGCCGATCGGTGCGATGCAACGTAACTGTTGCTGCGATCATGCGGACCGAGGCTGCAAAAGAGTGTTACGCGACACTGATGTCGATAAAATGTTAGGCCGGGTAGCTAAGAACCGTAACCTCGCCATACAGTCTTTAAGACCGTTGTCGAGCTCCGAAGTCTTTAAATAGATACAACGCACTTGGTCCATGATTCCCGCGTTCCAGTCACAGCTGAAAGTTGTTAATAGAAATAGACGCTCTGAGCGCCGCACACGCACCCCGGTGAGAGGGACGAGACCCGTAGCCAGCACCGGGTGGGGATTTATATTTCTATGCCCGCTGGATGGGAACTTTGAGTGACTGGTTCGCGGTTCACACTTTACAAGTCCCCTGTAAATGCTTTACAGACCGGGCTTTATTCCGCGAGTTTGCTGTTGGCGCATTCTGAGTGTCGCGGCGCTGGAGCGACAATCTGAAAAGGCAACATAACCAAATCTAATCATTAGTATGTTTTTCTTGAAACCATAAATCGATTTGGATTTTTTGTCACGCTTCGCGAGTAGTAGTAGCATACTACTCTTCTCCCTCCCCCCCCCCCTTTTTTTTTGAAACGTTGATTGAGTTTTTACCGTCATGCGCATTCTAAAAATGTATTTTGATGAGCGGAGCATGCAGAACTAGGGCACCGAGTGGCTGAGTCTTGTAGCCCGTTTTTGTTGTTGAACCAGCCCATTTAAAATATAATTTAATGGAAGCTCAAAAAATTGATGAAACTCAAAAGCTGTCGAGCCCAAGAATTGCTTAGCCCAGAAGCCCCAAAATTAGACTATTAAGAGTCCATTTAAAGTACTTAGCCCAACTCCATTTTTTTTTGAAAAACTGTCGAGTGGTCTGGGCCACAATACGTTCTGTTGAGCAAAGCTTATGGTGCGCGAGCTTTAGATGGTTGATTTTTGTCTTGCAAGATGGGCTCATTAAATATCAACTTATAAATTCCAAATTTGCTCAAGTCCAAAATCACTATTATTGTTGGAGCCTGCTAATAATCAGCCTAAATTCATTTTTTGTGTTGTTGTTGTTGTTGGGCCTCACAAATAATGTAATACAATGACATGAAGAAGCCCATTTGGAAGGAGCCTGTAATAAATCATAAGGAGCCCAAAATAAATGTGTATGAGCCCCATATGAACTGACGAGCCCATTTGAGTAATTAGCCCATATACTGATTTAGGTACGCCCAATATTTTGTTACGCTTCGGAAAAATGACCAGTCGGTTGGTACCCGTCATCACACAAACTGAGCAAAGAATTCCCTATTGTCGGGATCGTACCAGATGCAGCCGTCCTTGTGGTTCGTTGCCGGAGGGCAACGGTGGGAAAGGAGGTCGGAATAGTGAGCGGTGAACGAAGGTACCCTGAATCTGGTCGCTGGCGATGGATCAAGGAACTGAGGTCGGATATCGGAATCGGAGGCTTCTGTCATCTTCAATCTGTTGAATCTTTGTGGTCATCATCGATGGTCTTGGATTGCTGTTGGAGACGCTGGAGATGGCAGGTGTTCCGACAGTGATGAAGACGATTGGCGGGAGGTATCATCTGGGGTTCGCTTCGTCTTAACTGGAGGTGACAGCTGGTGACTGGGGGTAATTTGGTGGTGTCGTAGCTCCAGCAGGTGGTGTTCAAGCTCAGGCTGAGGGCGACAATCGAGAACACATCGGCTAGTTCGGGGAGGCAGTCGGACTCAACCGATCGCCGTTTGTAGAAGAGAGAAGTTGTGGTCATAGTTGCTTCGTCTAAGGGGCGTCATCAGGTAGTTAGGATCGACCTTTGATTGTAGCTGTTGGCACTAGAGTCTAGGGATGCTGTTTTGGTTTCCTTTTCCTACTGTGGGAGAAGGAGCCCAACTGGTAATGCTTTAGTTCATGCAGCTGGGTGGCTGCTGTCATAGAGAAACGGTGATCGAACTGGTTTGGGCAGCGATGGTTGAGTGGCGATGCGTATATTGCAGGTGGCGACTGGAGGTTGGAAGTGTCTCAGCTGGGAAATCATTGTTGCACTCGGAGCAGTTGGAAGTGTCTCAGGGATGGTCGGAAACGACCGGTGGTGGTAGATGGAGCAGCAGTAATCAATGACCAACTACGGTGGTTGCGATGAGACTGTTCCGATGTTGAAGTCGACGATGGGAAAAGGTTGGGATGTCACGGCAGCTAGTACGCAGTGATGGACCTGGTGGGTAGGTTTGCATTTGTGGGACCCATAGAGGATGTAATAGCACAGAAAAGATGTAACATGTGTAGATGGTATAGCTGATTACCACCCCCTCCTTTTTTTTTTCTTTTTGGTCGGCCAAGATACGACAAACAGGAATATGCACATCTATTGTATTTGGTTTTCTTTTTTTTTTTCTTTTGTACGAACTCTTGTTTTTGTAAAAAGATCTCAGTGGTTCTTCTTATAGAACCCCTCTCCACACCCTTTTTTTACTGATGGGATGGGTTGTAACTATATTGATGGTAAATATAATTTCTAAGATAAAATAGACTTTGGAATATACAAGTATCACAGCTGTGTTTACAACTTAAACACATTTGTATCCCAAAAGTCATTATTAAAATGAATTTTAATATGAAGTGAAATGGATGGTACAAACTTATATTCAGATGAAAATACAAACAACTTGAGAAAGCTCATAACTAAATTATTTCTTTCTTCAAGCTTTTAAATAACTTGGATAAACTTCTATAAAGAAAATCCTAAACTAAATGAGATTTTCTGGAAACATATAAACTGAAAGTGTGATAGAACCTATAAAGAACCTCTTCTTCTCTCTTTTCTTTTCCTGAAGAGTTTTGTAAAATGTACAAGCTACATAGTTGTATGTACAAATAAATGTTTCAGTAATTGAAGTTCTTTACAAAAATCGTTTTTCTGTAACATGTAAACTAAGAATGAGGTAAGACTTCTCTACTTCTCAGATTTGCTAAACAAACCCCATATTATAAGTAAAAAAAAACGGATCTGATGTTGAGTGCTTGCACATAAGACTTCATTTCTTTTCAACTTGCTCAACAAGCTATCAAGGTATGAGCAAACAACAGATCTGGAGGAAATTTTCGTTTTTCTCCTCTAAACTTCTAAAGAAAAAACACCAAACATATAAAAAGTGGTGTAAAAATTCGAGTTTTCTCATGATTTTATGAACTGAAAAATATGAGTGAGAACTCATAAAAATTCTTTTCTTCTGAAACAAACCCCCAAGATATACACAAAAAACAGATCTAAGAAAGTTTTTGCAGATTTTGGGAGTATTTGAGTTAAGAAAATCATGTAGATCCATAGATCTGAACTAAACACGAAATGGATCTAACAAAGTTTTATCCTCACTAAACCTTCTTTACCTTTAACTTGCTCAACAGATCTGAAAATCTTTTGTTTTCCATCTCTAAGCTTCTACAGGAAGCATCAAATAAACAACTTGAATGAAGTTGCACATGAGAAATCAGGAAACAAAGACCGATTTTCTCGAAAATGAGCAAGCAAAAGAAGTAAAAACTTGCAAAATATTGTTTGTTCTTCCATTTTCTGGATAAAGCTCGAAAATATGAACAAAGATAGGGAAAAAACTCATAAAAACCTCTTTTCTCCCCAATTTTCTGAATAATCTATCAAAATATAAGCCAAAAGATGGATCTGAAAAAATCCTCTAACTTGAGAATTGCTCAAATAAACTAAAACAAGACATATTTAGATATCTGAGCAAAAACGAAGTAGATCTAACGATCTGAGCAAAAAAACTCAACAGATCTAAAGATCTGAACGAAAAAGTGAACAGATCAAGAGATCTAGATGATAGTTAAAAAGATCTGAAAAGATCTTGGCAAGATCCAAACGGATCTGAACAAATGATGGGTAGAAATGAACAGATCTGAACAAATCTTAGATGAAAACACATCAGATCTGAACAAATCTGGTCAAAATCGAGCTTGAAACCAACTCAGGCTTTTGCTACTTGCTCGAATCTGGGATAGTGCTAAATGATGCGACATCGACCTCCGGCGAGTCTTCTGGTCTACTGCTGCGGCGGAGATCTGGACATCACAGTGCAAAGTCGTTATAGCCGTCCCAGGGACTGTGCCCCGGGAGCGGACTCCGACGATCAAGTTAGATCAGCTAGTAGATCTGAGATGGTTCTCCATAGCTGGAGGGAACCATCTTGGTGCTGGTGGTGGTGTATGGTGGTTGACGGCGGCGGGTGGCGGCTGAGCCACCCGGCCGGAGTGTGACATCCCCATTTTCACGGCCATAAAAGACCGATTTTGTTTATGCTTGTTTGAAAATCAGAGTAACATTTTAAATAAAAGTGTTGCGGAATTTGTCCCAAAACAAAATATGATAAAGATTTATCAAAAGCATTTCCAAAGAAATGTATTTCATTAAAAGACTCGAGATGTCATGTTCGCTACAGATCAAAAGTATAAACAGTACAACATAAGCCTTACTACATTATTTCGTATTTACAGGCCTATAATCCCTTATCTCTCATCCAAACATCTATGCTCATGCGCCACTACCTGTAATGAAAGAAACTGAGTGGGTCAGGCTTGGGAGCCTGGTGAGTACATAAGGTTTTCAACCCACAATAAATAAGTTTATTAACTTTATCAAACCAAACAAACCCGATTACCCGTTCCCGTTATCCTCACTTTACGTCCCTAAAACATCTAACTCAAGGGACCTAGTCTAAGGACTTTCATCGGGGTGACAACACATGCTTCGGGGATTCCTCAGCAATTCATGTCAAATAAGGCAACCACGTGGGGGATGGAGTACTGCTGGTAAACACACAGTTCAAATAAACACCTACATGTTGCGAGCCTGCTAGCGTTCCACTGGACTGTCTAGAATAGTATGTGGTCGTCATCTATACTCCGCTAGATGACTGGATCATCAATAACATCTATAACGAGGCCTCTCATTATTTTATTTTGTCACACAACAACTATTACATCTACCCATGTTTTACCCAACACATTTTGTAGATATAAAATACATATACAGTTTAAATCATTTAAAACATGTATAAAATCGTTCATCCAGCATAGATAGCAAGTATACAGATAATATGCACACACATCACGTAATTTATATAAAATACTTCATATCTATGTGTAAGATGAAAGTAACTATGCACTCACTTGATTAGGTGGTGAATCGGTACTCGAACAACACTTCGTTATCTCAAACAATTTTTTTCCTTGACCAAAACCTAGTATCAATACCACTAGGGTTTAGTTTTAACGTTAACCGCGACTAATTAATAGTCTAGCTATTATTATTATTATATAAGCGTTAAATACCACTAAATATAACTCATAATAATAGCCCAAATAATTATTTTAAGGACCTAATAACATTACTATAATTATTTAAAAGCTATATTAAAAATTGCGTAGGCGTAGCTCACTTACAACGGGTTTTCTTAAAAACCGGGCTTTGCTCGGAGCAGCGTTTCTGAACCGAAAGACCCTTTTTCTCGGGACTCCGGGAGCCTCGGGGCTTCCTTTGGGTGCTAGGGGGTTTACCTAGGCTTAGGAGGGGTTTAGGACCCTTAGAGAGAGAAAGAAGTTAGAGAGAGAATGAAGAGTGGTGTGAAAAACCCGGAACTTTCGCCCCCCTTTTATAGCCTGCGAGGCCTCGGACTACGGTGGGCGTAATCCTTGGCTACGCTGGGCGTAGATCGGATAAGGGTGCCAACTCGCATACAACTGGCTCGCACTCCGACTCGGAAGGGATAAGGCCGGGGTACGCTGGGCGTAGCCAACCTCGGACGCGGGGCGTAGCGAAGGGGCGACGTTTCGTTCATCGGATGCGAGGCTTCATCAGCGATAGATGGTCCAGATGTTGCCACGTCATCGAGTTTGCATCAGTTTCGCAATTTTCCTTCCCGAATTCTAAAATTCATAACTTTTGCATACGAGCTCCGTTTTCGACGTTATTTATATCCACGCGTAGGCGGGAACGTACTCTACAACTTTCGTTTAGACTCCGTCGGCTAATTTTAACTTTGTTTTAAAAGTTATATTTTTAACAGACCGGGATAGGATTGGTCCGTTAAAAATTCATAACTTCTTCATCCGACGTCCGTTTTCGTCTGTCTTTTCATCGTTACGCTACTATTAACGAGATCTTCGATTCTCGTTTAGGTTGTGTCGGCTAAAAACCGCTCGATATAATATTCGAACTTCGGGTTGTACACTGCTAAGCCGAAACTTCGAAAAATCATAACTTCCTCATACAAAGTCAGATTTGGGCGTTCTTTTTATGGACGCTCTCGGTTTAACGTATTCCACGAATTTCGTTTAGATCGCTAAGGCTAAAACTCGCTCTATCGTAAATTCACTATTTACGCTTCCCGGTATCGTGTCGGTTCCGTCGCGAAACTTCGACGGGTCATAAATTCTTCGTTATAACTCGGATTTCGGCGTTCTTTATATCCTCGGAATCCTTGTTTCGACCACTATAACTTTATGTAAAGATATAGGGCTTATATCACACTTTAATTTTGACGCTTATTTTTATTCTTTATTAATTATACATTTATAATTAAGTTATAAGCACACAAATACACATAATTCACATAGTATTCAAATATTTCCTCTTTACTACTTCAAAAATAGTTACAATAGTTGACCTAGACTATTACATCGTCTAAAAATGCTTAGCCTCGAAACCCGAGCGTTACAATTCTCTCCCCCTCGGGCTCTTCAATCAGCCTCTTGTTTTCATCCATTCTTAACTCTGAGATTGGAATTACGTCGGGAACTTCTCCTGTGAACTTCCTCAAATAACACACATGGAAAGTGTTATGAATGCCATCTAGTTCTCCGGGTAATACGAGCTTGTAGGCTTGGTTCCCAATCTTCTGAAGAACTTTGAACGGTCTAATAAACCTTGGACTCAACTTTCCTCGTTTTCCGAATCTTATAAGTCCCTTCCATGGTGAGACTTTAAGCAAAACCGAATCCCCAACTTCGAAGGTCATCGGTCGTCTTTTCTTGTCAGCATAGCTCTTCTGACGATCCTGAGCTGCTAACATTCTTTCCCTAATTACCTTCAGCTTCTTAGCAGTTTCATGGACTATCTCGGGGCCCATAAACTGCTTTTCTCCAGCCTCAAGCCAACAAGACGGCGTACGACACTTTTGTCCGTACAAAGCTTGATAGGGTGCCATCTTGATGCTCGAGTGGAAACTGTTGTTGTAGGAAAATTCTACCAAACGTAAGTGCTCATCCCAGTTACCTTGGAACTCAAGGGTACATGCTCTCAGCATATCTTCAAGCATTTGAATCGTTCTTTCGCTCTGACCATCAGTCTGCGGATGGTAAGCTATACTCAGACACAACTTCGTACCCAGTTCCTTTTGTAGACTCCTCCAAAACCTCGACGTGAAACAACTATCCCGATTGGATACAATCGTTAGAGGAACACCATGAAGTCTTACTATCTCCTTCACGTAAGCATTTGCGAGCTTATCCATAGACCACCTCTCGTTGGCTGCTATGAAGTGTGCACTCTTAGTGAAACGATCCACGACCACCCAAATCATGTCGTGTCCGTTCTTCGTCCTGGGCAGTTTAGTCACAAAATCCATGGTGATGTCTTCCCATTTACCCATGGGTACAGGTAAAGGTTCTAAACTCCCGTATGGTTTCTGATGTTGTGCCTTAACTCTCGCACATGTTACACACTCGGCCACATACTTCACAACATCGAGCTTCATCGTCGGCCACCAATAGTAGGGTTTTAGATCCCTATACATTTTAGTGATACCAGGATGAATCGAGTACATGGTCTTGTGAGCTTCTTCCATCAGAAGATCTCTTATTCCTCCCGTCTTAGGTACCCAAATCTGATCTTGGAATACCTTCAGTCCTTGACGGTTTGTACCGAATACCAACGTCTTTCCCAAACGTTCTTCCTTTCGGTCATTCTTTTCTGAAGCTTCTTCTTGAGCTTTCTTGATACTTTCCACAATTGTCGAGATAACATCAATTCTCAATGCTCTTGGCCTTTTCCTTTCAAGATTGACTTTCCGACTGAGAGCATCAGCAACAACATTTGCTTTACCGGGGTGGTAAAGTATCTCACAGTCGTAGTCCTTGAGTAATTCTAGCCAGCGTCGTTGCCTCATGTTCAATTATTTCTGATTAAAGAGATACTGGAGACTCTTATGATTAGTGAAAAGCTTGCACTTCGTGCCATAGAGGTAATGCCTCCATATCTTTAAGGCGAATACTACCGCTGCCAACTCCAGATCATGAGTGGGGTAGTTCTTTTCGTGCTCTTTCAATTGTCGAGAGGCATATGCTATCACTTTTTCTCTTGGGTCAGAACACAGCCCAACCCGACTCCCGACGCATCGCTATACACCGTGAAATCTTCAGCTCCATCGGGTAGAGAAAGAATCGGTGCTTCACATAACTTCTTCTTTAGCTTCTCGAATGCCTCTTCGTGTTTCTCGTTCCACGTATATGTAGCTCCTTTGTGGGTCAACGCTGTCAATGGAGCAGCTATCGAAGAAAAGCCTTGGATAAATCATTGGTAATATCCGGCTAATCCTAGAAAGCTTCGAATGTCTGTGGGACTCTTCGGACGTTCCCACTTCATCACAGCTTCGATTTTTGCTGGGTCAACCATTATTACCTCCTGGTTAACCACATGACCCAAGAATTGGACTTCTCGGATCCAAAAATCACATTTGGAGAACTTAGCGTAAAGCTTCTCCTTTTTCAAGACTTCCAACACTTCTTGTAGATGCTGGCCATGCTCCTCCTGGCTTCTCGAGTAAATGAGAATGTCATCTATGAACACTATCACGGATTTGTCGAGGAATGGTTTACAAACCCTGTTCATCAAATCCATGAACGCTGCTGGAGCATTGGTTAGTCCAAACGACATAACCAAGAACTCATAGTGTCCATATCTTGTTCTGAATGCAGTCTTCTCGATATCCTGATCTATCACCTTCAGCTGATGATATCCTGACCTAAGATCGATATTTGAGAAATAGCTCGAACCTTGCAGCTGATTGAATAGGTCATCAATCCTCGGCAATGGGTACTTGTTCTTTACCGTTGCCTTGTTCAGCTCTATGTAGTCTATGCACATCCTCATGCTTCCGTCTTTCTTCTTTACGAATAGCACCGGAGCTCCCCAGGGTGATGAACTAGGTCGAATGAAACCGTTGTCCAACAACTCCTGTAGTTGCGTCATAAGCTCCTTCATCTCCGTCGGTGCTAATCGGTATGGTGCCTTTGCTATCGGTGTCGTTCCTGGTAACAAGTCTATACGAAACTCCACTTGTCTATCAGGTGGTAATCCAGGAAGATCTTCGGGAAAGACTTGTGGATAATCACATACGACCGGTATATTCTGCACCTCCTTCTTTTCCTTCTTAGCACCGATCACAAATTCCAAATATGATGCACATCCTTTGGATAAACATTTTCTGGCTTTCATCAGGGAGATGATTCCAGAATTCACTATGCGTTTGTCCCCGTACACTATAAATGACTCCTTTCCGGGTGGGTTTACCCTTACTATCTTCTTTCGGCATTGAATCTCAGCATCATTGGTGCTAAGCCAATCCATACCCAAAATGATATCGAAACCGTTTAACTCTATGGGTAATAGCTCTTCGTGGAATTCGTTTCCGTTTAGGACGATGACGATGTTCCTAATACGGTTACTAACAGGTACGAACTTGCCACTGGCAACTTCCACAATTAGGGCATTATCAAGTTTTTCTACAGGCAATGCTAATTTCCCACCAAATTTGTGCGACACAAAGGAGTAGTTGGCTCCAGAATCAAATAGTATATTGGCAGGCAATCCATTTACAAGAAAGGTACCTGAAGCGACGTCTGCTGCCTCCTTTGCAGCCTCGAGCGTCATCTGGAAGGCTCTCGCCTTCGGCTTCGATGGAATGTTGGGCCTTGCCGCGTCTTTCTTCTTTTGGCAATCCTTAGCAATATGCCTTTCTTCACGGCACTCATAGCACACCCTCTTGTTGATGGTGCACTCATTGGCATATTGCCCCGTTTTCCCACACTTGTAGCAGGTCACTTCCTCGCTACATTTTCCCGAGTGCTTATTCTTTCACTTCTCGCACCATTTTGCTTCGTTCCCTCCTCTTCCAAACTTCTTGGAACTGAACTTACTCTTCTTATTGTTGGGTTTAGCAGACCCCTCAAATTTTCTCTTCTCGCCGACTTCAACCTTGCTGGCAGCCCTTCCTTTAATCATATCCTCCACAGATTTAGCAGCCCAGATAGCTGCTTCCAGAGTATGTGCCTGACGTACTGGCACTGCATATTCCCATGGGAGTCCCTTAGCGTACTTGTCGATCTTTGTCAGCTCATCCTGAACAAGACGCAAGGCAAACTCCATCTTCTCTGTGACGTTGTTTGTGTATTCATCGATTGACATGCTTCCCTTCTTCAGCGTTAGGAACTGGTTCTCTAGCTCGAGAAGGTTTTGGGCTGAGCAGTACTTGCGCTTGAATTGTACTAAAAATTCTGCCCATGTTAGTTGCAGGGGCTCATTGGGGCTCAAAGTCTTACCTAGGGTGTTCCACCAACGCACAGCGCCTCCTCGGAACTGACACACTGCAAACGTGGTCTGTAGTTTGCCTCTACAACCACACGTCATGAAAGCTAACTCCATCTCCGAGATCCAATCCATGACCCCGATCGGATCTTCCTTTCCAGTGAAGGTCGATGGCTTGCAAGTCAGAAAATCCTTGTACTTGCATCCATTCCTCTCGACTTCGTCGTCCTGATTTATTTGTCGAACTATTGGTGGGTTGGCTTGACCAACGGTCCCACTAGTTCCCCTCCTCAGACCGCCCTTCGTTCAACTCGGGCTGTTCGATTGGTATGGTAGCTTCCTCTCCATTTTGTTGGAGCAAACGTCTGGTTTCCTCCATTTGACGATCTAACATCGCCTAGATCATCGCTTGCACTCCGGACATCGTTATTGGCTCAGCAGCGGCTACCACAACCGGTATTTGCTCAATCACTGGGGGTTGGTTTCCGTTCCCATTTGCATTCCCGGCTCCACTGCGGGTTCTTGCCATTTTGATCTATACACCGAATAAGGTGAATTTAGATCTTTATTTAGGATATTCGTTTAAACCGTCCTTATCACTCCGAAACATTTACATGTTAGTTCTAATATCGTAGTCGTACGTTTAGAATCCTAAACACATAAGGTTTCCAGATTCCGTCGGCAACAGACCATAGATCCGAACAAATAACAACATATCAGGCACAAAGCATTTAGCATATAAAAGCATTTTAGGCACAATTCCTAAAATAAGCTAGTGCTCACATCTCACAATCATCGCTTAGCATTCTAAGTTTAAGTCTAGAAATCCTACAAATTCCTAGTTCGCTTAAACTAATGCTTTGATATCAACTGTGACATCCCCATTTTCACGGCCAGAAAAGACCGATTTTATTTATGCTTGTTTGAAAATCAGAGTAACATTTTAAATAAAAGTGTTGCGGAATTTGTCCCAAAACAAAATATGATAAAGATTTATCAAAAGCATTTCCAAAGAAATGTATTTCATTAAAAGACTCGAGATGTCATGTTCGCTACAGATCAAAAGCATAAACAGTACAACATAAGCCTTACTACATTATTTCGTATTTAAAGGCCTATAATCCCTTATCTCTCATCCAAACATCTATGCTCATGCGCCACTACCTGTAATACAAGAAACTGAGTGGGTCTGGCTTGGGAGCCTGGTGAGCACATAGGGTTTTCAACCCACAATAAATAAGTTTATTAACTTTATCAAACCAAACAAACCCGATTACCCATTCCCGTTATCCTCACTTTACGTCCCTAAAACATCTAACTCAAGGGACCTAGTCTAAGGACTGTCATCGGGGTGACAACACATGCTTCGGGGATTCCTCAACAATTCATGTCAAATAAGGCAACCATGTGGGGGATGGAGTACTATTGGTAAACACACAGTTCAAATAAACACCTACAGGTTGCGAGCCTGCTAGCGTTCCACTGGACTGTCTAGAATAGTCTGTGGTCGTCATCTATACTCCGCTAGACGACTGGATCATCAATAACATCTATAACGAGGCCTCTCATTATTTTATTTTGTCACACAGCAACTATTACATCTACCCATGTTTTACCCAACACATTTTGTAGATATAAAATACATATACAGTTTAAATCATTTAAAACATGTATAAAATCGTTCATCCAACATAGATAGCAAGTATACAGATAATATGCACACACATCACGTAATTTATATAAAATACTTCATATCTATGTGTAAGATGAAAGTAACTATGCACTCACTTGATTAGGTGGTGACTCGGTACTCGAACAACACTTCGTTATCTCAAAACAATTTTTTTCCTTGACCAAAACCTAGTATCAATACCACTAGGGTTTAGTTTTAACGTTAACCGCGACTAATTAATAGTCTAGCTATTATTATTATTATATAAGCGTTAAATACCACTAAATATAACTCATAATAATAGCCCAAATAATTATTTTAAGGACCTAATAACATTACTATAATTATTTAAAAGCTATATTAAAAATTGCGTAGGCGTAGCTCACTTACAACGGGTTTTCTTAAAAACCGGGCTTTGCTCGGAGCAGCGTTTCTGAACCAAAAGACCCTTTTTCTCGGGACTCCGGGAGCCTCGGGGCTTCCTTTGGGTGCTAGGGGGTTTACCTAGGCTTAGGAGGGGTTTAGGACCCTTAGAGAGAGAAAGAAGTTAGAGAGAGAATGAAGAGTGGTGTGAAAAACCCGGAACTCTCGCCCCCCTTTTATAGCCTGCGAGGCCTCGGACTACGGTGGGCGTAATCCTTGGCTACGCTGGGCGTAGATCGGATAAGGGTGCCAACTCGCATACAACTGGCTCGCACTCCGACTCGGAAGGGATAAGGCCGGGGTACGCTGGGCGTAGCCAACCTCGGACGCGGGGCGTAGCGAAGGGGCGACGTGTCGTTCATCGGATGCGAGGCTTCATCAGCGATGGATGGTCCAGATGTTGCCATGTCATCGAGTTTGCATCAGTTTCGTAATTTTCCTTCCCGAATTCTAAAATTCATAACTTTCGCATACGAGCTCCGTTTTCGACGTTCTTTATATCCACACGTAGGCGGGAACGTACTCTACAACTTTCGTTTAGACTCTGTCGGCTAATTTTGATTCTTTTTGAAAAGTTATATTTTTAACAGGCCGAGACAGGATTGGTCCGTTAAAAATTCATAACTTCTTCATCCGATATCCGTTTTCGTCTGTCTTTTCATCGTTACGCTACTATTAACGAGATCTTCGATTCTCGTTTAGGTTGTGTCGGCTAAAAACCGCTCGATCTAATATTCGAACTTCGGGCTGTACACTGCTAAGCCGAAACTTCGAAAAATCATAACTTCCTCATACAAAGTCAGATTTGGGCGTTCTTTTTATGGACGCTCTCGGTTTAACGTATTCTACGACTTTCATTTAGATGGCTAAGGCTAAAACTCGCTCTATCGTAAATTCACTATTTACGCTTCCCGGTATCGTGTCGGATCCGTCGCGAAACTTCGACGGGTCATAAATTCTTCGTTATAACTCGGATTTCGGCGTTCTTTATATCCCCAGAATCCTTGTTTCGACCACTACAACTTAATGTAAAGATATCGGTCTTATCTCACACTTTAATTTTGACGCTTATTTTTATTCTTTATTAATTATACATTTATAATTAAGTTATAAGCACACAAATACACATAATTCACATAGTATTCAAATATTTCATCTTTATTACTTCAAAAATAGTTACAATAGTTGACCTAGACTATTACATCGTCTAAAAATGCTTAGCCCCGAAACCTGGGCATTACACGGAGTATAGTGTGGCGGCTGAACCATGGGGGAAGAGTCCAAGGGAAAAGGTCTTAGGAAAAAATGGGGTTTTGGGAAAATCCTCCTTCATGGAGGAGGCACTATTCTATTTATAGTGGACAATTAGGTCAAGGGGAATTGGGTCAAGCCTTGGGCCAGCTCAATTCAGGCCCAACTAGCAAGGAGCTGGGCAAGGCCGCCCGGAGGCACCGGGCAGGACTGGCAGGCGCGCCCCAGGCAAGGCTGGAGGGCGCACACCAGGAAAGGATGGTAGGGGAGTGCCAGGCGAGGGAGCGCCTGGCCGGGCCGGCAGGAGAGTCCCCAGCAGGGCTGGCGAGGGAGTCCCCAGCAAGGCTGGCAAGGGAGTCCCCAGCAAGGCTAGCAAGGGAACGCCAGGCAGGGCTGGCAGGAGCAGGCCTGGACAGGCTGGGGCTCTAGATCAGTCTAGGCCATGCTAATGGACCATATATCATCAGCCGGCTGCCATGGTGGTTTTCCTCGGGTTTTTCCGGCCAACCGAGCATCCAGATTCACGCCACGATGGAGCAACAACCCACTCAACACGAGATGCAACACAACAGTAGTACACGCACATCCTTGCCAGGAAAATAAACACAACACCCACCTGACTCAGCCACCCAAGCGGAGGGGCACGACAGTTGAGAGATATGGCGGCCATGGAATAGCAAAATAGAACGGAGGTGGATAGGAGAAAGGTTCTTCGTAGTCAGCAATGGTCCGTTGACGACCTAGGTCTTCGACGGAAACGGCAGCGGCGGTGCAACCAAACCCGGTGGTGGCAGCGACGCAATATTGGAGGAGATGGTGGCGACGACTGTAGGGCAGTCAACGAGCAAACAACGACAGTAACACATGCAACCTCGTTTCCCGGTGGTCCTCGCCGTCGGCAGCAGGAGCTCCAGCGGTGGATTACGACTTTGGCAGTGGCAGGTAATGGCGCTGGAGGTCAAAGAGAAAGAGGGTGGCGGCTGGAGCTTACACCATTAGGGTTAGGGTTTCCGGGTGGTGAGGTTATATACCCGCCTCATGTAAATATTGGCCCATAATGACGCAAATGGTCCCTCATTCACCTTTTTCTTTCAAATAAAGTCCTTAATTTACAATCTAAACCCTCCCTTCTGAAAATCATTACATGTCAAGTCCGAATACTTACCATATGGCCCCTCCATGACCAATTATTTTCAACTTAGGCACATAATTTACCCTTTTAGCCCCAGCCATCCAAGATCCTTTCAAATTAAGTCCGATATTTATTCTTTAACCCCCGGAACTAACATTCCGATAATTATTATTTGATTTTGGACTATAATAGCATATAATAATAATGAAAATTGCTTCTCGGAGTTCCGGGTTTATTATTTAATTATTATATTTTAAATGGGATGTTACAACTCTCCCCCACTTAAATTTGATTTCGTCCTCGAAATCGTTTCTTCTCATTCCTTACACGCCAAACAATTTGAACTACAATTCCGAGCAAAACCCTAGCCTTTCCAAGGCAACCGTAACCAACCCTTGCAGGGTTCTAAAACCTAAAGATAAACAAATCCCTTGCAATATGATCACATTTACTCGATCCGAAACCTGAAATCTCGAGATGGCCTGGCTCCCTGACAGACCTCTCATACCAAATCATTATTGTTGAGCCCAATCCGCTTGTCTCTCATCTAACTATTCAGCTTCTGATATTTGGAGGTTCCAACATCTAGATACTTCTCATACACCTGAAGACCCAGTTTGTCAATACCGCTCTAAACATGGAAACTGTCTGAACATTGATTTGCCTGAAGCAGTATGCTGCCACATGGCTGCTTTCCAAAGTCTACCGAGACCTCCCTGGTCTCAATTCGTTCACCAATCATCTGACATACCAGGTTCCGGCCCTGTCTCGGAGCTAAAGGACTCCCACATAGTTTCCTCACACGACTTCCGAACGAAATCCTTCCCTGGAACTAGTTGCCACTAGTTATCATGCCACTGCGACTCTAACAACCTCCTGATCCAACCGATCGGATCCATGCGTTGAATCCCATCGTTACCAAATCCACGGCTAAAAGAGATTGCTACATGACCAATGGTAGCCTTACATCACAAGCCACCTTAAGCAATCCATCGCTTCCTTGATCTCATAACTGTAGTGACGTTCCTACAGTCTTATCACTGGCTTAACTAGGTCTAATCCCTCTGGGGAAACCCATAATCCAATCCGTGGATTTTCATATCCTCACTGCTACACCCGAACTGGTGGGTACTACTGTCCCTTCTGCGTCCTAACAACGCGCTCATGCTATCTACCAACCTAGTGAATGTTGCGGCTACACCCAAAGACTTACATCACTCTGGAACTATCTGCTAACCTTGTGAATGCTACGGCTACACCCGCAGACTTACAACACTTCTCACACTATCTGCCAACCTGGTGAATGCTACGGCTACACCTGCAGACATACAACACTTCTAGAACTATCTGCTGCTAGTGAATGCTATGGCTACCCCCGCAGTCTTACAACACTTTCCATACTACCTGATCGATAGTGAATGCCACGGCTACCCCCGCAGTCTTACAACACTTCCCATACTACCTGATCGCTAGTGAATACTACGGCTACCCCCGCAGTCTTACAACACTTTCCATACTACCTTATCGATAGTGAATGCTACGACTACCCCCGCAGTCTTACAACACTTTCCATACCGGTCGAACACGCACTCGACCTAACACACAACTGCACTTAATTCAGGGCTAGAATGCCAGCCCGATTCCCTAAATTCTGCTATCAAGCACCGAGAAGACGCGATTCACATGCTGGGGAGTTTTACCGAACTCCCAACTCACACAACCCTCAAACCTAACAGCCACTTGGGTTATCTTCCTTCCTAACAACGATGCGAAACTTATCCCATTTTCAAACCGCTCCTGGTTCTGAACCCTGGGATAATTCTCCCCCACTTAGATTAGACTAAGTCTTCACAATACATGAAAGTTGGAGAATTCCCAATCGTGCATGCTTTCCAACGATCGATCCGATGACAACCAACTCTTTCCAACTAGTGCTCCATTACCAGCCAATCCCCAGTGATCACACACTTCTAACAACTAGTTGAACACTTCCTGAATCCCAGCAAAACCGACAGTCTCTAATGCTTGAACGATCCCACACTCAAATCTTGAAGACCTAAAGATAGGTGCTCCAACTAATATCTCAGCAACAAGCTACTTCCCTTGGTGCCCTCATCCGCCAATCAATAACGGCTACTAAAACCATTGAATCCTGACAATGCTGAATAACCATCCTGTGGGACCCTATTCGCATGCCTCTTACCTAATACCCCTCTTCCCAAGGTGCTCCAAACAAATCTCCCGCTCTCGGACTCTAAAAATCATATCATTCAGGTTCTCGCACCCTGACTCACTCACCAGCTCAGTCGTCTATAGCTGAACTGCAGTAGCTGAAGCAACCTTTGCCCTATACCGGGCTACAAACTACTCCCAAGACATAGTATCCAATCCTAAAAGTGCAATAAATCGCACAATCAATCCTTACCGACCGATACAAGAGATCCAAGGCGAATCAGATCTTAGCTCCTATGAGTAGGGACGGTAATCGTGTGCACCTCACAAGATACTCATGCCCCATCGACCCACCCGCGCTCACCAGCGCTGAACTAATGTCGTCAATCTCGGCGACCAACTGACTCCCAGCTGGATTACAACCTGATCCTGAGCTCACAAGCCAGCTCACTCCTTCGAGCTAGTAAATTGAAAGGGCACAATCCTTGCCCTAGAAAACGACATTCCACTTCTATTGAAGGGTTTTGAACTTTCTAACACTCCTAAGGTGTACATGCAACCCTAGAAAACTTGGATCTATGTTTTACTAAGATACATGAAAATTTGCTTTTCCAAGGTTCTTCACCTATCTAGCATAGCGTGGGGAACTTTTAAACATAAATACTACAAGAAGAACATACCTTTTGTTGTTTGGATTCCTTGAGAACCTTGTGAGCCTAGCACCTCAAGTATGATGCCTCAAATGTCTCACACAACACCACAATACTTGGAATAACCTTGAGAGAAGTTCACTAACACCTCAAAATCGGCTTGCCCTCTTTACTTGCTTGTAGTAGTGCCAATTTTGCTAGACAATGGGTCTTTATATAGTTGTGACACAAGTAGGGTTACACCATGTAAACCCTAATTGTCATGGCTTTCCATATTCCATGATCCATTGGTTTGTAACCTCCATGGACTATCCATGGAGCACCTTATGGGTTTTAGCCCAATCCACACAAACCATGGATCATTAGCCCACTATACAAGAATAGATGATTTACACAATCAACCCCATATATTTAATTAGTCTCTTTTTGATCACTTAATTAATTCCAAATTAATTTTTGATCAATACTAATTAAATAATATTATTAATATATTAGAACTTATAATATATTAATAAACACTAAGTGTCCTTTCTCTCATTTGGTCTATTCAAGTATTGCAATATCATGCAACCCAAATGGACCATGCCAACCGGGTCAAGTACATACCAGAAATAGTTATGGACTTAGATACCTTATCCAATAGTCTCCCACTTGGATAAGTCTAATAACTATAACTGCAAGTATGACTTCACGAACCAATCAACAATCGTAGCTCTTTCAAGGTCTCACGGAACTGAGATGATGATGATACGCCATTTAAGATAAGTGATCATATAATCCTCTGTTCTAGATATCAGCCGGAAAAATACATGGAACAATGTCTTACTTATTGTCCAACAGTTTGTTTCCCGGTTTCCGATTTGTTTGACATAGAACTTAATCGAACACATCAATTTAGTTCCGACCGGGCCCGATACATGGGTCAACACAAAATCATCGAGGGGCCCAGATATCGCTTCTAATCCAAGAAGGAACAGATAAACTTTGACTCATATGCTTGTTCTCTACTTGTTGAATTATACACAAAGGCACATTTTATAACATCGAGTTACCAATGTGTTATCAATGTATAACCAACTCATAGGCAACAACTCATATCTCTAGGTTTGAAGACTTATATGATATTACCGTCTCACGATCACTCGAGATAAATTCCATGAAGTGATACAAGTGAGCGTGGGTTGAATCCAATACTCAGAACTTATGAGCACTCATGAGTGTTGTAGCAACACTTTTCTATGTCTAATATCTTAGATATCTACAACCAACTCATGACAGTCTTGATTCATATCTACTTCCAACATATGACCGACTGTGGAGAATTTGAATAATATGAAATACCATAACATAATTATTATGGAAGTCAAAACATGCAAAATGAAACGATAGTAAACGATTGACAAAAGATAGCAACACTTTACTCATAAATAAACAACAACTTTTATTCATCATCAAATGTCAAATACACTTTACACATTTCAAAGCTAACTAATTACTAAAACTAATATCATCCTTCAGCCCTATGCGCCTCGCATGCTGGAGATGCTTAACCCTACTCTGTCCCTTCGTGAAGGGATCTGCTGGGTTCTCATCCGATGATACCCTCTTTGCCACGAGGAGTCCTTCTTCTGTTTGATGTCTGATGAAATGGTATTTTCTGTCGATGTGTCTGGATCTTTCGTGATCCCTTGGTTCCTTGGCTAAGGCAACTGCACTTTCACTATCACAGAAAATCTCTATAGGCTCCTTTATTGCTGGTACAACTCCAAGGTCTCCAATGAAGTTCTTTAGCCATATAGCCTCCTTTGCTGCCTCGCTTTCCGCTTTATACTATGATTCACAAGTTGAATCAGCCACTGTCTCCTGCTTGGAACTTTTCCAAGAAATTGCTCCTCCGTTTAAGGTAAAGACCCAGCCTGACTGAGAGCGGAAATTATCCCTATCAGTCTGGAAGCTTGCATCACTATACCCTAATACTCTCAAGTCATCACTCCCACCGAGGGTAAGGACCTAGTCCTTTGTCCTCCGCAGGTACTTGAGAATGTTCTTTACCACAGTCTAGTGAGCCTTGCCAGGGTTCCCCTGATATCTGCTGACCATACTGAATGAAAAGGCCACATCAGGACGAGTACAAGTCATAGCATACATGATCGAGCCTACAGCGGAAGCATACGATACTCGACTCATCTCTGCTATCTCATCCTCTGTACTCGAGCTCTGAGTCTTACTCAGTCTGGTGTTACTTTGGATCGGTAACTCTCATTTCTTGGAATTCTGCATGCTGAACCTATTCAACACCTTCTCCAAGTAGATACTTTGACTAAGTCCAATTAGTTTTTTACTCCCGTCTCTCAAAATCCTTATCCCTAGGATATAGGCAGCTTCTCCAAGGTCCTTCATAGCGAAACACTTCCCAAGCCAGGACTTCACTTCCTGCAGAGTTGGGATGTCTTTTGCTATGAGTAGTATGTCATCCACATACAATACCAAAAAGCTAACTATACTCCCACTAGCCTTGACATATACACAAGTCTCATCTTCGCTCCTTGAAAAGCCAAAGTCTTTGACTTTCTCATCGAAACAAAGATTCCATCTGCGAGGTGCTTGTTTCAATCCATAGATGGATTTCTCAAGCTTACACACTTTATTAGGGTACTCTGCACTGACAAAACCCTCTGGCTGACTCATGTAAACATCCTTAGCCAACTTTCCATTAAGGAAAGCGGTTTTGACATCCATTTTCCATATTTCATAGTTATGAAATGCAGCAATGGCTAGCCTAACCCTAATAGACTTAATCTTCGCTACTGGTGAAAAGGTCTCATCATAATCAACTCCCGGAGTTTGAGAAAAGCCCTTTGCAACCAGGCGTGCCTTATAAGTGTGTACATTACCATCCATGTCGATCTTCTTCTTGAAGATCCATTTGCACCCGACTGTCTTACGACCTGGTACATTGTCAACCAAGTTCCAAACTTGATTGTCATACATGGACTGTATCTCGCTGTCCATAGCCTCTTTCCATTTAGCAGCCTCAGGGCCTGTCATGGCTTCCGTGTAGCTGTTAGGTTCATCTAGATTTACCAGTGTAATATCACTGATAAGTGTATCACCTTCCGCAGTAATATGGAAACCATAGTAATGCTCAGGTGCATTCCTAACTCTCGTGGAATGCCTCAGAGGTACTGACTCGTCTGTCGGATCAACAGGAGTTTCCTCCTTAGGTTGATTGCTAGGGTTTGAGGTTCCTTCACCACTTGACTCTTGAATTTCTTCAAGGTTAATTTTCCGCCCACTGTTTCCTTGGCTTATGAACTCTCTCTCGCGAAAGACTCCTCTCCATGCTATAAAGACCACATTATCACTGGGTCTGTAGAAGAGGTAACCAAAGGATCTCTGTGGGTAGCCGATGAAAATACACCTCTCACTTCAAGGTTCGAGCTTATCGTGAGTCTCGCGCCTTACGAAAGACTCGCAACCCCAAATCTTGATGTGATCTAGATTGGGAATTTTTCCAGTCCATATCTCATAAGGTGTTTTGGCAACCTTCTTTGTAGGGAATAGATTACGGATATGGGCGACAGTCTCTAAGGCATACCCCCAAAATGAGATTGGTAGCAAAGCTCGACTCATCATGGAACGAACCATATCCAACAAGGTTCGATTACGCCTCTCAGCCACACCATTCAACTGTGGTGTCCTGGGAGGTGTCTGTTAGAACAAAGTTCTAGTAGGATCGATTGATTCTAAGCAAAAAAGCAATAAATAACGTAATAAAGAACACATGAATGGTTTAACTGATGTCGAATGATTAAGCTTTAACACCTCAGAAGAGCTCGATTAAGAACTTCGACTGTAGAGGTGTTTAGGGTTACAAAGCAATAATAATAATAATGACGATCGTATCTAAGGCATATATGCATGCACTATATATAGCTTAACCCTAATCAATAATCATGGATGGACAGGACCAATCCGGATATACAAAAACAAAGCCCATGACGCAACACAAAATACCCAACAATCTCCCCCTTTGCGTCAATGGAGCCGAGAGCTCAGTTTGGTTGAGCTATAGAAGACTTCTTGATGGTCTTGAACACCTTCGGTATAATGGCCAGTAGAGTATGACGAAAAGAAATATACCATCGAAGCATGTCAGTGAAGTTCTTCTTGTCTAACTCATAGTTGTGCTTGCATCGATGGATAATATTGATTATGTGCTCCAAGCAGTCTGTTGAGAACAGATGCTTATCAACAAGAGCGAAAAGAAATCTGTTGGCTTCGCCTCTTGTGAACATCACTGTGAGATGTGTAGAATCAATTTGACCCAGCTGCATCTTGTTCACATCTCAAGGCTTTACAGTTGGCTTCACAGTTGGTTTATTCTTCAAAACACTAGCAATATCCTGATCCATTGTAGCAACTTCATGGACATAGGAAGCCAACATCCTCTTCAGATGATCTAGGATCGGCTCATACTCCTTCGCATTAGTGAGCAAAATGTTGTACAATAAGATCCAATCATGAGGATTTAAGTTAGGAGGATCTGCCAGGGAAATCATAGAAACCGAGTTGTCTGAACCTCGGGTTATCTTGAAATTAACATTAATAAATTTCCCTGCAGGCAAATGTTTCAGCACCTAGACTGTTGTAAACTTCTGTGCACTCCAAGTCAGATAGTGCGGCTGACCGAACTTGAGATAATAATCAATAAGTTCACGATCAACTTGAGGGTGAGGTGAGGGAACTTGAACTGTTGAATCAAAACAGTGAAAAGTAAATGCCTTTCGTGTTATAGGCATATTAAACTGTGAGTCCCTCGTATTCTCACAATCAAACGAAGCTACAGGTTCCAGCCAGTACGTGCTTGGAAACTCTATCACTTCTTTGATCAGCGTTTCCCTAGTCCAAGGAGGAAACAAAGCCTTTTTGCAAATTAGAGCATCATGCTCTTCTTTCTTCTTTCGCTCCCTCTCTTCTTCTTCTTTTGCAACCCGAAGGTTTTCATCTAACTCCTGATCCCTTTTCTTCCTTTTCAGGGCATCAGCAATAGTTTCTTGATCTTCATCACTATCATCAACAAGACCTTTCTTTTTTTCTTGATTACCAGAACCCGAAGCTACATTACCCTTCGGTTCTGTTTTGACAGTGACCTTCGGTTTAATAGGAGTAGTTTTCTGAGCACCTTCTCCCTCTTGTTTCGGAGTAACCAATCGCTCTGAAACACCCTTCATTTCACGTAGAAGTTCAATTACAGGAAGAAGCTTGGAGGTCAGGTGATTCCGGATTGTCAGTGTAAGAATTGGATCATGTGCATGAAGAACATTGTGCAGCATATTAAGAACGTCACCAGCACAACTTCGAAAAACAGCACGCTCAGTTTTCAACAAAGAAATTTCCCGATCGGCTTGAGCCAGTTGAACCTTCTGGACTTCAACGGTAGTGGTTTGACGAGCAAGATCATCCATCAATTTGCTCTCCTTTGCTAAATCAGCATGGAGCTTTTCAAGACGAGAATTCACTGAGCTAAGAAGAGAAGTGTTCTCAGCTTGAATCTCAGAATGAACAGTCTCGAATTTGGCTTGCTCCCCTTGAAGTGACTTTGAGAGAGAGTCAACCGATGCATTCACCTTAGCTGCATTCGCATCAGCATGACCCTTAAGGGATTCAAGAAAGATCTGGGACTTGTGAATGAGTTCCGCAACATCGGTTGTAGCCTTCTGGCATGAAGATGTGGATGCTTCAACTGCCTTCGTTGATTTATCAATTGCTCCTGTATACTGTTCAAAAGCAGTGTCCAGGAAAGCCTTCAGCACAACATCGTTGTACTTCGAAGAAGAGGCGAGCAATCGATCAAGCTTATCATCGAGACTTTGCAGTTGTTGTTTGGTTACCAGAGCCTCTTCATCTTCATCAGTGGGAAGTCTATAAGGACTGTAATAGGTTGAGTCAAACTCAAAATTGTCACCACCGAGAGTAGGAGCAGAATCAGTTGAGGGTCAAGGTGAAAGAGGTTTGGATGTAACAAGGGTTTTGGTATCAGTATTAGCCCCCGTATCAGATATGTTGACGTTTACTGGAGGTTCGGTTGTAGTGGTGGAGATAGGAGTAGTTGTGGTAGTTGCTTGTGAAAAAATGGGAGGAGGTAAAGGAGTTGTAGAGATTGGTACTATACTAACTGGTGGTGGTGGTGGACCAGTAGTGGTAGGTTGAGTTGTAGGAGTTGGTGGAATTGGAGCAACCGAAACTGGAACAGTAGTCTTTGATGGAGATGGAGGAGGAGTTGGAATTTTGTCATTGAGTTGTTCAGTAGGAGTTGGAGAACGAGGAGGTGTATTACCTCTTGGTAAACCGTCATGCGAAACTTCTTCTTCCTCATCAGCCGATTGCTCCTCATCATGTTCTGAGCTTGAAGCGGTAGGACTCTTTGATTTCCTTGCCATTTTCTTGACTTTCTTTGTAGCCGAAGAATCAGCCTTTTCAGCCTTTCGCTTTTTGGACTTGACAGGCTTAGAAGAAGGACCTTCGGTTTCCACCTTCTTGGTATCTGCCCTCTTCCCTCGCTTTGCTGGCTTTTCCACAGCATCTAAGGCAGCCTGCTGTTCAGGAGTCAGTTCTCTTGGGCCCTTGGGAGTAAACTTCCGATAGTCAGCCATCACATGACTTTCGCTCGACACACACCTGTACATTGTTTCAGGTATCGAACCATTATGAGAAAACTTGGTGGCATCTGAGAAGATAAGCTTCTTTGTATGAAAAGTAGCCACAGAGGAGAGCGTTGCATCTTTCATAACTGGAATCTGTAAGTTCTCAATGGCCCGTCGAGTGATGATGGTCCAGAAACGACCACAGGAAATCTCTGAATGTCTCGTTGAGGAGTTGAGACTTTGTACCAGTTGCGACCAAATAATAGAACCATAATCCAGGTTAATACCATTGTACAAACCATAGAGAATGGTCATAAAACCCTTACTCGTACCATCTGACCCAGCTACCCGTTCCGCCAAACCCTTGTTGATAAGAGTAAGTAACCCATTCCATTGCGGTGGCAAACATGACTTCTTAAACTTTGTCACTGTTGTAAGGACATCAGTATACCCCATCTCATAAAACATCATAAACAACTGGGTTGTGGTGATGAAATCAGGAGAGATGACAGAAGCATCGACGGCAAGCCCTAACAGGGAACAAAATCGGGCTTTCGAAATAGATGCCTTGTGATTTGACAACTATTTTGAAATCAGGTGTACCAATCTCTACAACTCGGGCTTTCGAAATAGTTGTCAAAATCGGGCTTTCGAAATAGATGCCTTGTGGTAGTTTACTGAAACGTCGCCTGAAAAAGCGTGATTTGACAGCTTGGTTTCCCCAGATAGACGTCATCAAGCGTAGGTTTAGGAACCGTTTCAAATTCACGCGCCCAATATGAATGGTTATCCGATGACGTGATTCAAAATCTTATCCACATCTCGTCTTTTCAAATTCACTTTCGCTCCATATGTCAAAATAACCACTTTCGCTCCAAAAAAAAATTTAAACGGGCCATAAGGAACATCAACCAGAATTTTGGAAAATCACAAAGAATTTTCATGTAAGAGTGTGCCAAAAATAAAGAAATAAAGCAAAATGTGTATAGGATGTGAGTGATGTCTTTAATAAGACATGAAGCAGATGATTCCGGGCAAGAATCTCTTCCTTCAAAGTCAAGAGAGACTTGAAGTGCTTGTGTGGTTCCCCGAGAAAATACGATCGAGTGTTTGTAAAGAAACACCGAAAGGCTTCTTTTCAAATAATGGGTCTAAAGGGTGGCTTATCTTCAACCGAACATCGATACTTAACATAAGACCGAAAGTTGGATGAAGTACTTGTCAGACCGATGTGGTCTGTTGAACAAGTAGGTTGGATAGAATTTGTTGTGACTAATGATGTTATAAAAATCTCAAAAACAAAAACCAAACTGGATGTTTTTGGGAAGAAATGCCTTGGTGTTAGACAATTTCATAAAGACCACTCAAAAAATAAAATGAGATTTCGTTAGGTAACAAGTGAGATCTTGAATATAAATATTCACATTCAATTCATTATTGGTGTTGGATTTTGGGTCTCACTTAGCACGTGGTGTACGCATCTAAGATCATAAACACAATTTTTGTGTAACCATAAACCTCAGTGGTAATATCTGAGAGTCTCAAGGGTTACCTTGGTGAAACGAAAGTTGATGGAGAATGTAGAGGAGGTGGTTAAGGAACCGAAAGTACCACTGCTATATAAAAGTGACAAAGCAGAAAACTCTTAACTCATTTGAGAAGAGTAAGGTAGCTCATGACTTGAATGAATTTAGCACCCTGATTGGGAAGAAACGATAGGTATAGATCGAATCATTAAGGCCTTACTCATAGTCTTAGAGGCTTCGGTCTACATGCAGCAGCATGCTTCTAGGGACACTTAACTAGTTCAAATTAAACTGGTCGTACCTGCCCTAGCTCCAATTTATGTAGCAACGATGTACTTGGTACCTAGTAAAGAGAATAAACAAAGACAAACAAACCACACACACAAACAAAACAACAAAAAAAAAACAGAAGATAATAAAGAGATAAATAAAAGATAAAACCTTTTGGAACTTTGAATTTTCTGAAAAATAATAAAAACAAAATATTTTTGGATTTTGAAGTTTTCTGAAAAAAATAATAAAACAGAAAAAGAAACAAGAATAAACGAAATTAATGTTAAAAACTCTAGGAATAAAGGTAAAAGAGAAAACATAGCAAGAAAAAGATTTAAAAGAGAGTTTACAAAGTATACAGCCGAAATCAAACCTTAAAGGAATGAAGCGAAATAAGCCGAGCAATCGGTTCATTTCGGTTCCCTAAAATTCCGGAGCCGAAATAGACCGAGCGTTCGGTTCATCTCGGTTCATGAAAATTATGGAGCCGAAATAGACCGAGCATTTGGTTCATTTCGGTTCCCGAAAAATCCGGAACCGAAATAGACCGAGCGTTCGCTCTATTTCGCTTGTCTAATTTTTAGAGAGAGGTTTGAGGGTTCGGTACCGACTCTGCTTCCATCATTCCCAAACCTTGTAAAATTTTATTGAAGCTTGCTTCTGGTAAGGCTTTAGTGAAGATGTCAGCTAGTTGATCAGAGGACCGAACGAAATGAACTTCCATGTTTCCATCTTCAACATGGTCCTTGATGAAATGGTATCTTAGTGCAATATGCTTTGTCTTTGAGTGTTGCACTGGATTGTGACATATTCTTATCGCGCTTTCAGAGTCACAATAGAGAGGTATTTTCTTCATACTCAGTCCGTAGTCTCTTAGTTGGCTTTGTATCCAGATCACTTGTGAGGTACATGATGCTGCAGCTATGTACTCAGCTTCGGTTGTTGAAAGAGACACACAAGTTTGCTTTTTGGACTGCCAGCTAACAAGTTTACCATCAAGGAATTGGCATCCTCCATTTGTGCTCTTTCGGTCCAGACCACATCCTCCAAGATCGGCGTCAGAAAAGGCTTGAACAAAGAATCCGGATCTAGCAGGGTACCAAAGACCGAGAGAAGAGGTTCGCTTCAGATAACGGAAATTATTTTTCACTGCCACCATGTGAGGTTCTCTTGGATTTGCTTGAAACCTGGCACAATAACAAACAGAGAACATAATTTATGGTCTACTACCTGTTAAATACATAAGAGACCCTATCATTTAACGATAGAGTGTTACGTCAACAACAGGTTTTTCCAGAGATGGTGTTAACTTTGTGCCAAACGCCATGGGAACCTTCACCTTCGAATCTCCCATCATACCGAACTTTGCCAGCAAGTTCTTCGTGTAGGCCTCCTGGTTGATAAAAATGCCTTCTGGTCCCTGTCTTATATTCAATCCAAGGAAAAAGTTAATTGGACCCATTGCACTCATTTCAAATTTAGTCTCCATCAACTTCCTGAACTATCATTAGATGTTCACCTTCTTTCTTTCGAAAGAAGGTTGGGTCAACCGAACCTTGCTTGAATTTCGAGATTTTAAGAAAGCGAGTTAATGTTTCATACCAGGCCCTCGGTGCTTGCTTCGGACCATATACAACTTTATCCATCACATAACAGTGATCAGGGTATTTCTCGTTCACGAACCCAGGTGGTTGCTCAACATACACCGTTTCTTCTAGTTCTCCATTTAAGAAAGCACATTTCACATCCATCTGGAAAACTTCGAAGTTTTTATGTGCAGCATATGCCAGAAAGATTCTAACTGATTCCAACCTTGCTACAGGAGCAAAGGTCTCCTCATAGTCTATCCCTTCTTCTTGGCAATATCCCTTCACCACCAACCGAGCCTTATTGCGAATGACGTTGCCCTCTTTATCCAACTTATTCCTGAAGACCCATTTTAAGTCGACCACAGAAGCGTCCTTTGGAGTGGGAATCAGCCTCCAAACTCGATTACGTTCAAACTCATGGAGTTCATCTTGCATTGCTTGTACCCAATCAGCCTGATCAAGTGCATCATTAACCGTCTTTGGTTCGATTTTCGAGACAAATGAATTAAACATACAGAATTCAACATGAGAGAATAAGGCAGTTTGTTTCGCTTTCAATTGAGAACGTGTGAGAACTCGCTCAGATGATTCACCAATTATTTGGGTTTTGGGATGATCCTTAGTCCATTTCGTTAGAGGAGGGTAATTAGGGTCATAGACAGGATCTAACTCTGCATTTACCTCTTCTTCAAATTCTGATTGATCACCTTCATCATTTGTATTCTCATTCTCCCCCTCGAATGGCGAAGCGTATCCCATGTCAGGTTCAGGATTCTCCCCCTCGGTTGGAGTTGGATTCTCCCCCTCAATTGGACTATCATGGGTTGGGGTTGGAGTTGGATTCTCCCCCTCGAAAGGCAAATCGGTTGTTTTTGGTACAAATGAACCCTCCCCCTTGAACGTTGAGCCGTTGTTTGGAGGGTCAGTTGAGGGTTGACCACCAGTCAGTTTAGGAGGTTCATTTTCCATATCTTTTGCAGCTTCATCGATGATCTTTTTCAGATTGTCGATTTTGTTGTCTGCTGCTTTTGCCTCTGAGTGTATAGCCTTTTCTGGTTCATCAAATAGCCTTATGTACTCTTCAAACAAGTTGGAAATAGGAACCGAGACTTGTCCTGATTCTGGAAATATTTCCCCCATGGTACTTTTGCTTGTTTGAACTTTCTTCATGTAGTTGTCATCAAAGGTTACATAGTAGGTTTCTTCAATACGCTTGGAGTGTTTATTCAAAACCCTATATGCCTTTGAAGTGAGTGAATAAACAAGAAAAATTCCCTCATCGGCTTTGACGTCGAACTTGTTTCGGTTCTCTTTGGAGTTGAAAATGAAGCATCTTGAACCGAACACGTGGAAAAACATAACGTTGGGCTTCCGATTGTTCAGAATCTCATACGGAGTGATGGAGAATCGTTTATTAAGTAAGGATCGGTTCTGAGTGCAGCATGCAGTTGCAACTGCATCAGCCCAGAAGTATAGCGGAAGAGAAGCGAAGCTCAGCATGGTTCGGGCTGCCTCACATAAGTAACGGTTTCGTCTTTCAACAATTCCATTCTGTTGTGGTGTATAGGGAGCCGAGAAGTTGTGAGATATCCCCTTTTCAGCCAGAAAATCTTCAAAATCTTTATTATTGAATTCAAGCCCATTTTGGCTTCTAATATTCCTCACCATCTTTCGCAGCTGCAGTTCCACTTGCTTGATAAACGCCTTCAACTTGGGAGTCGCGTCTGATTTCTGTTTAAGAAAGAAAACCCAGGCGAAGGGTGAAAAATCATCTACTATGACAAGAATGAACTTACTACCACCGATGCTTTCGATATGTGACATCCCCTAATTTCTCGGCCAGAAACATAAGCATAAACAGAACTTACACTCACTTACACTAGTGATCTACATCTCTTTTAATATCTCAGTGTAAAGTAACTTCGTATCGATACCTGTGATACAAACAAACTGAGTGGGTCAGGCTTGGGAGCCTGGTGATCATATAGGATTTTCAACCCACAATAAATAATTTATTATGCTTAAACATCAAACAATCAACCCAATTACCCAATCCCCATTATCTTATTTATTTCTTAAGGATTTACCCTAAGAATCAAATCTCACTCATTCCTAAGGATTCATCCTAAGGAATAGGCACGAAGTCTATCGCTGCCCAAGGTTCATACAACAGGCACTACGTCACATAGTCGCCGGGGTTTATACAATAGGCACTACGTCTCATAGTCGCTAAGGTTTATACAATAGGCACTACGTCTCAGAGTCGCCAGGGTTTATACAATAGGCACTACGTCTCATAGTCGCCAGGGTTTATACAATAGGCACGAAGTCACATCGTCACCAGGGTTTATCTAATAGGCACGAAGTCACATCGTCACCAGGGTTTATCTAATAGGCACGAAGTCACATCGTCGCTAAGATTTATACAACAGGCACTAAGTCCATAGCTGCCAACATACTAAATCCGTAGCTACCAACGTACATCTATACTGTACAAAATTCATAGCTACCAACGTACATCTATATTGTACTTCTATCCCTCATACTTTATCTACCCATGTTTTACCCAACATATTCGAAGATAAAATATATATACATTTTAAATCATTTTAAACATGTATAAAACATTCATTCAACACCCATCTCGAATAAACAAACAACATATATACACATAGCACGTATTTTATATAAAATACTTCATATCTATGTGTAAGATGAAAGTGACTACACACTCACCTGATTTAATGAAAATCGGGCAGCAATTCGTTTCCTAAAACGATCGTTTCTAATAAAACCGGGAGTTTTATTGAGAAACCGGGCTCTGCGAAAGGTCGGGCTTCAAAACCGAAAAGATAAATTTTTCGGGCTTCTCGGGAATCTCGGGGCGTGTTTCGGGCTTTGGAATAAAGACCGGGGCTTCGGGGGATGTCGGGATAGTAAAAATATGGAAAAAGGGGTCAAAAATGGCAAAATCCCATTTTTTACCCGGGAGGGTTCGCAAGGCTCCTATTTATAGGAGAGGAGATCCGGAGCTTCGGCCGAGAAGGGACACGCGGCAGCGAGGGGGCGAAGCGCGTGGCAGCAGCGAGGGCAGGTGGCGTGCATGCGAGGGAGGCCAGGTGCAAGGCTCGGATTGGTCCACCACTTCGGACACGGGGAGAGTCAGCAGCCACGCGTCAGAAGGAGAAGCGAGAAGGGTGGCTCCTCGGATACGTGTCGGACCAGGAGAGGACCGGACTTCGGTCCAATCAGGAGGCGCCTATGACGACTTCGGACCAATCAGCGGGTGACACGCGTACTGCGGTCCAATCAGCAGCGAACACGTGTCTGACACGTGGAAGCCTCGCATGCGAGGGTGACGTGTCCAGCTCCAATCCATGCGAAATTTCTTGAAAAATGTGCCAAATCTTGTAAAATCCATAACTTTCTCATACGGGCTCCGTTTTTGACGTTCTTTATATGCACGCGTAGAGAAAATTATGCTCTACAACTTTCGTTTAGACTTCGTCGGAAAATTTTGACTTTATTTTTATATTATTATTTTTTTTAATAGACCGGGACAGGAAATCCGTTAAAAATTCATAACTTCTTCATCCGACGTCCGTTTTCGTCAGACTTTTTACCGTTGTGCTACTATTTACGAGACCTTCGATTCTCGTTTAGGTTGTGTCGGCTAAAAATCACTCGATCTAAAATTCGAGTTTTTAGTTGTCTACTGCTAAGCTGAAACTTCAAAAAATCATAACTTCCTCATACGAAGTCAGATTTGGGCGTTCTTTTTATCGAACTTCTCGGTTTAATGAATACTACAAGTTTTGTTTAAATTACTAAGGCTAAAAAGTAGTTTATCAAAAACTCACTTTTTACGACATTCGGCACCGTGCCGGTTTGTCGCGAAACTTCGACAGGTCATAACTTCTTCGTTATAACTCAGATTTCGGCATTCTTTATGTATCCGTAATCCTTGTCACGACCACTACATCTTTCTTAATAAATATCGGCTTTATCTAATATTTATTTTCGACGCTCATTTTTAGTCTTAATTAATTAAACCCTAATAATTAAGCATAAAACACATAAAACACATAATATTCACATAATTCCTTTTCATTTCTCCAAAATGAGTCACAAAGGTTAATCTAGACTATTATGTCAATATTAATGCCTAGCCTAGAAACACGGGCATTACAATTCTCTCCCCCTTAGAATGATTCCGTCCCCAGAATCACACATCAGCAAACAAATACGGGTAGCGACTCATCATGTCACTCTCCGTTTTTCCCCAAGTGAGATTTGGCCCATTCGTATGTTTCCAACGCACAAGCACTAAATCGACCATCTGGCGTCACAACTTCTTAGTCTTACGGTCAACGATTGCCTCAGGTTCTTCAATTAACCTCTTGTTTTCATCCAACCTTAATTCAGAAATGGGAATTATGTCGGGCACATCTCCCGCGAACTTCCTCAAATAACATACATAAAAGGTGTTATGAATACCCGCCAGTTCTTCCGGAAATTCTAGCTTGTAAGCTTGATTCCCGATCCTCTGAAGAACTTTAAATGGTCCAATAAATCATGGACTCAACTTTCCCCTTCTACCAAATCTTATAAGTCCCTTCCATGGCGAGACTTTAAGTAAAACCGAATCTCCAACTTTGAATGATATCGGTTATCTTTTCTTGTCAGCATAGCTCTTTTAACGATCTTGAGCTGCTAACATCCTTTACTTCAATTCGGCTTAAGTCAACTACTACATCGAACTTGGTTCTCTGAACCACGTAACAAACTCATCGTAGTCGGACTCAATTTGATATGACCTCTAGGGTTGGAATAACAATCATCTTCTTAGTCATTACCGAAACGAAAAGTACTCGAACAATAACGGAATCAATTTCTAGCTTCTTGGTAACCTTGTGACTTTCCTTGATCCAAGTACGAGTCCTGTGCTTCCGGTAGTATAGGCCTCTACTACCATTCACACCTACTCATACTTGTCCCAAGTATTGTCTCGCAGTTCTCCAAGTCACCATACAAGAATTTCACATAGTCATTCAATTCATCAGATGACAAAACCAGGGTTTATATTATTTCTTAAAATAATTACACAGAGGTTCGAGTTTACCCTATACTACGCCTCTAATAGGCTACACCACGAGTTATTAACTGCATTACTACTTTATGTCTTAGTTTTAGGAATATAAGGTCCTTACTCCTGATCTCTTATATTTCCATCTGCTTCATTAAGGATCATTTGGAATGCCTTTGGTTTTGGCGGTGTGTTTTTCTTTGGGCAGTCTCTAGAAATAGTCCCTTCTTCGTTACATTCGTAGCACACCTTTTTGTTAGATGCGCATTTGTTGGTGTAATGCCCTGTCTTCCCACATTTGTAGCAAGTCATCTCCTCGCTACACTTCCCGAAGTGTTTCTTTTTACACTTCTCACACCACTTAGCTTCATCTCTTCCTCTAGATTTTGAGAATTTGCTTTCTTTGATGATCTTCGAAGATCCCTCATGCTTCCTTTTCTCTCCAACTTCAGCTCTCTCCAAACCTTTCTCTCTTATCTGAGTCTCGACATTCTTAGCAGCCCAGATGGCGGCTTTCAGAGTGGCTGCTTGTTTGACTGTCGGACCAAAGTCCGCTGGTAAACCGTGGGCAAACTTGTTGACCTTGGAGAGTTCAGTTAGAATTAGATAGGGAATAAGCTTCATCTTTTCTGTAAAACTAGTAGCGTACTCGATGACACTCATTCTTCCCTTCTTCAGATTCTGGAACTCATTGTTGATTTCCAGAAGGTCCTGCTCAGAGCAGTATTGCATTTTCAGTTGCACCACGAACTCTTCCCACGAAATCTTGCTAGCTTCCCCCTTGGGCATCGAATCAACTAGTAACTTCCACCAGCTCAACACACCAGATTTCAACAGAGGAATTGCAAGTGCGGTCTTTTGTTTGTTGCTGCACTCACAACTTTCAAACATCGTCTCAATTTCGGAGATCCAATTCATGACTTCCACCGGTGTCGGACTCCCAGATAGACATGGTGGTTTAGATGCCATGAAATCTTTGTATTTGCACCCGCGTCCATCAACTCCTCCATCCTGGTTGTTTTGTCTAACTATCGGTGGGTTGGATTGACCAAGAGTCCCACTGTAGTTCCCTCCTACTGATTGCCCTTCATTCAATACGGGCTGTTCAACAGGTATCGTAGTTTCTTCCCTATTCTGTTGTAGTAATCGCCTGGTCTCCTCCATTTGGCGATCTAACATCATCTGCGTCATTGCTTGTACCCCAACCATCGTCATTGGCTCAGGTGCAGCTCCTACAACAGGTACTTGCTCAACTACTTGAGGTTGAGGCTGTTGATCCCTGTTTCCGTTTGCATTTGCAACTCCACTACGAGTTCTTACCATTACAATCTATATACCGAATAAGGCGAATTTAGGTCTTTACCCTCGATAGGTATTTAAATTCCCTTATCACTCCGAAACATTTACATGTTAGTTCTAATATCGTAATCGTACGCTTAGAATCCTACACACATAAGGTTTCCAGATCCGGTCGGCAACAGACCATAGATCCGAACAAATAATGGCATATATGGCAAACATATAGCATTTAGCACATAAAAACATTTTAGGCATCTTTCCTAAAATAAACTAGTGCTCGTGTCTAAAATATGGTAGACACTCATCTCACAATCATCACTTAGCATTCTAAGTTTAAGTCTAGAAATCCTACAATTTCTTAGTTCGCTTAAACTAATGCTCTGATACCAACTGTGACATCCCCTAATTTCTCGGCCAGAAAAGACCGATTTCGTTTATGCTTTTTAAAATAAAATCAGAGGAATCCTTTTAAAAGGTGTTGCGGAATTTGTTCCCATAAAAACATGATAATTATATTATCAAATCATTTCTGAAGAAATGTATTTTATTCACTTAAACCATTGGGATGTCATCGTCAATACAGAAACATAAGCATAAACATAACTTACACTCACTTACACTAGTGATCTACATCTCTTTTAATCTCTCAGTGTAAAGTAACTTCGTATCGATACCTGTGATACAAACAAACTGAGTGGGTCAGGCTTGGGAGCCTGGTGATCATATAGGGTTTTCAACCCACAATAAATAATTTATTATGCTTAAACATCAAACAATCAACCCAATTACCCAATCCCCATTATCTTATTTATTTCTTAAGGATTTACCCTAAGAATCAAATCTCACTCATTCCTAAGGATTCATCCTAAGGAATAGGCACGAAGTCCATCGCTGCCTAAGGTTCATACAACAGGCACTACGTCACATAGTCGCCGGGGTTTATACAATAGGCACTACGTCTCATAGTCGCTAAGGTTTATACAATAGGCACTACGTCTCATAGTCGCCAGGGTTTATACAATAGGCACTACGTCTCATAGTCGCCAGGGTTTATACAATAGGCACGAAGTCACATCGTCACCAGGGTTTATCTAATAGGCACGAAGTCACATCGTCACCAGGGTTTATCTAATAGGCACGAAGTCACATCGTCGCTAAGATTTATACAACAGACACTAAGTCCATAGCTGCCAACATACTAAATCCGTAGCTACCAACGTACATCTATACTGTACAAAATTCATAGCTACCAACGTACATCTATATTGTACTTCTATCCCTCATACTTTATCTACCCATGTTTTACCCAACATATTCGAAGATAAAGTATATATACATTTTAAATCATTTTAAACATGTATAAAACATTCATTCAACACCCATCTCGAATAAACAAACAACATATATACACATAGCACGTATTTTATATAAAATACTTCATATCTATGTGTAAGATGAAAGTGACTACACACTCACCTGATTTAATGAAAATCGGGCAGCAATTCGTTTCCTAAAACGATCGTTTCTAATAAAACCGGGAGTTTTATTGAGAAACCGGGCTCTGCGAAAGGTCGGGCTTCAAAACCGAAAAGATAAATTTTTCGGGCTTCTCGGGAATCTCGGGGCGTGTTTCGGGCTTTGGAATAAGTACCGGGGCTTCGGGGGATGTCGGGATAGTAAAAATATGGAAAAAGGGGTCAAAATGGCAAAATCCCATTTTTTACCCGGGAGGGTTCGCAAGGCTCCTATTTATAGGAGAGGAGATCCGGAGCTTCAGCCGAGAAGGGACACGCGGCAGCGAGGGGGCGAAGCGCGTGGCAGCAGCGAGGACAGGTGTCGCGCATGCGAGGGAGGCCAGGTGCGAGGCTCGGATTGGTCCACCACTTCGGACACGGGGCGAGTCAGCAGCCACGCGTCAGAAGGAGAAGCGAGAAGGGTGGCTCCTCGGATACGTGTCGGACCAGGAGAGGACCGGACTTCGGTCCAATCAGGAGGCGCCTATGACGACTTCAGACCAATCAGCGGGTGACACGCATACTGCGGTCCAATCAGCAGCGAACACGTGTCTGACACGTGGAAGCCTCGCATGCGAGGGTGACGTGTCCAGCTCCAATCCATGCGGAATTTCTTGAAAAATGTGCCAAATCTTGTAAAATCCATAACTTTCTCATACGGGCTCCGTTTTTGACGTTCTTTATATGCACGCGTAGAGAAAATTATGCTCTACAACTTTCGTTTAGACTTCGTCGGAAAATTTTGACTTTATTTTTATATTATTATTTTTTTAATAGACCGGGACAGGAAATCCGTTAAAAATTTATAACTTCTTCATCCGACGTCCGTTTTCGTCAGACTTTTTACCGTTGTGCTACTATTTACGAGACCTTCGATTCTCGTTTAGGTTGTGTCGGCTAAAAATCACTCGATCTAAAATTCGAGTTTTTAGTTGTCTACTGCTAAGCTGAAACTTCAAAAAATCATAACTTCCTCATACGAAGTCAGATTTGGGCGTTCTTTTTATCGAACTTCTCGGTTTAATGAATACTACGAGTTTCGTTTAAATTACTAAGGCTAAAAAGTAGTTTATCAAAAACTCACTTTTTACGACATTCGGCACCGTGCCGGTTTGTCGCGAAACTTCGACATGTCATAACTTCTTCGTTATAACTCGGATTTCGGCATTCTTTATATATCCGTAATCCTTGTCACGACCACTACATCTTTCTTAATAAATATCGGCTTTATCTAATATTTATTTTCGACGCTCATTTTTAGTCTTAATTAGTTAAACCCTAATAATTAAGTATAAAACACATAAAACACATAATATTCACATAATTCCTTTTCATTTCTCCAAAATGAGTCACAAAGGTTAACCTAGACTATTATGTCAATATTAATGCCTAGCCTAGAAACACGGGCATTACACGATAGCCGAAGTTCCACATAAGTCAATATGCCGAAGTTCAAGAGCTTCAACAATCTTTGTATTGATACGTGTAGGATGGCTCTTTCTGCTTTGTTTGCCCATCTCACACGCTGCACACAGGTGTTCCTTATCAAACTTGAGAAGTGGAAGGTCTCAAACATGATCACCAAGCACCAACTTATTAATGTCTTTGAAGTTCAGGTGCGATAGGCGTCGATGCCATAACCAGCTTTCATCAGAGTTCGCCTTTGACAGCAGGCATATTGCTGGTTTTCCTCGAATTGGGTTGAGATTTAAAGGATACATCTCTCCCTTGCGTTCAGACTTCAACATAACTCTTTTGGATTGCTTTTCAATAATTTCTGATCCCTCATCATCGAATGAAATATTCAAACCGGTTCCCATAACCAATTGAGATACACTGATGAGGTTGTGCTGCAATCCTTCCACGTAAGCCACTTTTCGAATTGTGAATTCTCCGTTGGTTATCATTCCATATCCTTTCATTGTGCCATAAGAATTGTTTCCATACTTCACACATCCACCATCCTTAAGGGACCAAAACTCCCTCAGCTCTTCCTTCCTTCCTGTCATGTGACGTGAGCAGCCACTGTCTATGTACCATTCGTCATCGAACTGCTCGTCACTTATAACCTGCAAATTCAAGAAGATTTCGGAACCCAAAGTTTCTTGGGCACTGGTGAGTCTTTTACAGAAAAAGGAATAGCAACAGAAAGATCAACCAAATAAGTTCTTTTTATTAGAGTGGTTTCGTCTTTTCTTTTGATGGTATACACCTTGATTTTGTTTTTATCTTGTTTAAATTGAGGTGTATCAGATGGTTTGTTGTTAGATGGTTTTGGAACATTCTTTTGAGTCCTAGGGTTAGCTGACTTTTTCTTATTATTGATGTCAAAATTCGAATCAAGCTTTCCCTTTCCTTTGATGTCCTTCACTGAATACGACTTTCGTTGGCAGCAAGAAGGACCAAAGCTAGACTTTCGGTTTTTAGCCTTGACGTTGTGACCGAAACTAGATGTTCGTTTCTGAGCTCTGGTGTTGGAACCGAAACCGGATGTTCGGTTCTGAGCTTTGGAATAATAGGAGCTTGGACTAAAACTTTCCTTTCGGTTTGGCTTGTCATTTTCTTTGACATTTGACTCTTTCTTGGAAGGAACGTGGTTAGGGTTTTGAGACTACCAAAACCGTTTTCGCTCATTCAGATTCTTCATGTATCTCTGATTTCTTTGGCGTTTCTATTCAGCCAGCTGCTTTTGAGATTTATGACTATTGAAGCTTGATTTTGGCTTTTCCTTTTGAGCTTCGATTGTCTTGGAAAATACATTGGATGCCTTCTTTGGTTCTTCTGGTATCGCTTTTGTTCCACTCGAGCTTCGTTTATCAAAACTTGAGGGTTTGTTGATGGGTTCAGTAACGTATCTACCTCTTACCCTCCACGAGGTTCGCTCCGATAAGCCGACGGTTTCGTCTGCATTATCGATAGGGGCAGACCAGAAGTAATCGTCGCACCCTTCAGCATTGTCTGTGTCGACCAAGATTTTCAATTCTGCTGTTTATTTTTCAGTGACCCCTTTAACAGCATATACTTGATTTGGCACTGTTTGAACTTTCTGATAGACCATTGCTTTCTCTTTGAGTTTCTTCGACTTGTCCTTTGACAGGCGAGCATATTCAACCGAGTTCTCAGATATGAGTGGTTTTTCATTCTCGGTTTCGCTCTTCAAAAATTCAGAGCAATCAACCACATCTTCCACCGAGATTTCGCTCATCTCACTTTCCTCATCAAATTCAGATGTGTTTTCTATATTCATTTTATGTTCTGAAATTAATTTGGTGTTAAACGAGTCAAATGTTTGAATGGTCTCAGACTTAATTTTCAACCTATCATTTTCATCTAAAAGATTTTTGAGCATACATTTATGTTCCTTAGAGTCAATAAAGGTCTCTATCTTGTCTAGTCCGATTTTATAAGTGATGGAAGTCTCTTCTGAGGACATTATGGATTCACACTCAGCGATGACCTCATCCTCCTTAAATTCAAGGAAGGATAAGATCATCTTATGAATCGTTTTCCCTATTTCACAATTTAAGTGCAACTGAGTAATATTCGTATATAAGCGTTTAGAAATCAAGCAGAAAACATTTCGTTGTTTCAAAAACTTTAAATTGTCTCGTTGCAAATAAATAATCTCATCCCTAGCCCTAGTTAACTCTGTCTCCTTCAGATCAATCCACATCCTTCTCTCCTCACTCTTCGAAGACACCCTGCTGAGTTGGTCAGTTAGGTTAGAGTTCGCTAAGCGAGTTTGCATGAGACTACCACTTAAGTTAGAAAATTTAAATTTTAGTTCATTTAATTCTTCTTCATAATTTGTTACGGGAACTTTAAGTGATTCAAGGATGGAGTGTACCTTTTTGATCAGCCGATCACAGTCGTTGATCCTCTCACTCACGGGCTTGGCTGCAAAACACTTGTCCTCAGTTAGGTTCGGCTCCTTATGCTCACCTTCGGTTGGTCTTTCAGCAGTAACCATCAAACATTTCCCAGCCGAACTAGTAGCTTCCTTTCTCGCCACGTATGCTCTTCCATGTGTGGGTTTTCTCACTTCTTCATCCTCAGAATCGGTTGACCAGACTTCAACGCTACCGAACTCATCTTCATCCACATTTTCCTGCACAATCAAGGCATTCATTGAACTATTAGTTGCTTTCTTTTTCTTTATTTCTTCCAACTTTAGCATGTAATAAGCCTCATCATCTTCACCGTCCCTTTTCTCAGCCATCTTCCTTAACATGCAATCTTTGGCAAAGTGGTTCTTGTCATGACAATAATTGCAGTCGAATCCAGAGTCTCCTACAAGCTTGCTTTCTTTCTTGTCGTCATCCTTTTGAGAGGTGTTCTTCGTTTCTTCTTTCACCTTCTCAGATCTGTAACTTCCTTGCCAGTTTCGGTTCTTATTGACAGGGAATTTCTTTCGTGCAAACTTCTTTGGGTTGGTGACCATCATTGCATATTCTTCGCCAGTAAGGTCACACTCAGACATATCTGAATCCTCCTCTTCTTCTGCTACACTTTTGCCTTTTGAGACAAAGGCCAGCGATCCCACACCTGAAACTACCTTTGCCTCCTTGGTTACCACGCTTTCATGGGATTTAAGAATACCCATCAGTTTCGCTAGCGAGTATGATTTAAACTGTTCATGAGCTTTCACTGTTGAAACCACTGCCATCCATTCTGGTCTTAAACCATTCATGAAGGTCACCTTTTGCTCAATCAATTTTCTTTCAATGCCAAGCTTGATCATCTTGCTTAGGAGATGATTGAAGCGATCGAAGGTCTGTATCAGTTTCTCTTCAGGTTTCTGTTCGAAAGCTCCAAATTCTAAGAGCAACAAGGTTTGGATCGAGTCTTCTAGATCCTCATCGGTTGAGTACAGTTCTTTTAACCTATCCCAGATTTCTTTAGCCGTCGTGCATGGACCGACTAAACGAAAAGTGTCAGATTGCAATGCGAATCTGATCATTCTCATGGCTTTCACGTTACATAGCAGCTTATCCTTTTCATCCTGTGGAATCTTCTCTACGACGTCCACTAAAAGCTGATTATATTCTTTTTGAGTCTTCACTGTCCTGTTCGTTCCAGAATGAACAAACGGCCCAATCGTGATAGCTTCCCAGATGAGATAACCATTATCTTCAGATCCAACTACGTAATCTTCAAAGTGATGCGCCCACACTTCATAGTCTTGAGTGTAAAGAATGGGAACCCTTGTAGTAGATCCAATGTTGTTGGAGATGTTGATGGGATTAGTTTGAGAATCGTCGTGAGACATGATGAGCCTTTCCTTGGAACTGCTAGAATCAGACCTGTAAACTTGAGATTAGGGTTTTATCAAACACAAGAGTTACTATCGACATGAAGAAGACGGCTTCTTTATATTCGATAAAAGCAGAAACCTTAAAGAATTCCTCAAACAGAAGGAATGTGTATTGATCACACAGTCTCCTGCTCTGATACCAATTGTTAGAACAAAGTTCTAGTAGGATCGATTGATTCTAAGCAGAAAAGCAATAAATAACGTAATAAAGAACACAGGAATGGTTTAACTGATGTCGAATGATTAAGCTTTAACACCTCAGAAGAAAATCGATTAAGAGCTTTGACTGTAGAGGTGTTTAGGGTTACAAAGCAATAATAATAATAATGACGATCATATCTAAGGCATACATGCATGCACTATATATAGCTTAACCCTAATCAATAATCACGGATGGACAGGCCCAATCCGGATATACAAAAACAAAGCCCATGACGCAACACAAAATACCCAACAGTGTCAATTGTGAGACAATCCCACATTCCTTAAGATAGTCAAGGAACTCTATACTAAGATACTCACCACCTCGATCGGATCGAAGGATCTTAATGTTCCTGCCCAACTGATTCTCCACTTCCTGTTTAAACTCCTTGAACTTTTCAAAGGTTTCTGACTTATGCTTGATTAAGTAGACATATCCATATCTACTAAAATCATCAGTAAAAGTCACATAGAAGCGGTTAGCATCCCTTATGGCGGTTCTGAAGGGTCCACACACATCATTATGTATGAGATCCAACAAACCCTCACCCCTAGCACCAGTACCAGTGAAGGGTGACTTTGTCATTTTTCCAAGCAAACAAGACTCACAACTATCATCCGACTTTAGGTCAAATGACTCCAAGACTCCATCCTTTTGAAGTTAGCCTATGCGTTTCTTGCTTACATGTCCAAGCCGACAATGCCATAATGATGCTTTATCTAAGCTAGAGGAAGAATCGATACATAACACATTATTTCCAAGGTTATCTACAACCGACACAGTTTCATACACACCATCACAAGGTAATGCTTTAAAATAAAGAACATTATTAAAGAAAGCATTAATACCACCACATTCATTATCAAACGAAAAGGTAAAACCTTGTTTGTGAAAACCATGAAAGGAAATAATATTTCTCGCCATTTCAGACGAGTAACAACATTTATTCAAATCTAATGTTAACCCACTACTTAGCAACAAAAAGTAAACTCCAATCTTGGTGACAGGTGTAACTTTCGTATTCCCCATGATCAAGTTTATCTTCCCATGCTCCACATTCTCACTTCTTCTTAGTCTCTGCAAATCAGAACATATGTGATTACCATAACCTGTATCAAGGACCCAAGAATTAGAATAGGGTGAGTTATTATAAAATATAGTGTAAATATCTGCATGGTTGGGTTTTGCTTTCCCATCCTTAACATCTTGCAGGTACTTTGGGCAGTTTCGCTTCCAGTGCGACTTTTCATGGCAATAGAAGCATTCAGCCTCTTTAGGGTTAGCAGAAGGAGTGACAAAACCTTTATTGGTTCCACTTGAAGAGGAGCCATCAAGGGACTTTCCCTTGGTACCCTTCGAAGGGCTATTCCTCTTCTTTCCTTTGCCTTGCCCGATTGCCAAGACAGGGGCCGCGGTAGGCGTAGGAGTGGTAACAACCGACTTACCTTTAAGACCACTTTCAGCGGTCTTCAAAAGTCCTTGAAGCTTGCTGAGTGTAACTTCTTCCTTGTTCATGTGGTATGTCATTCAGAATTGATCATAACACGAAGGTAAGGAGTGCAAAATGATATCAATTGCCAACTCCTCTGAGAAGTTCACATTCAGTTTCAGCAAACGGTCCACATACCTTTGCATTTTCTGCATGTGGCCCGTGATGGGTTCACCATCCTTCATCCGGGTTGTTATCATGGAGGAGATGATTTCATACCGCTCTTGACGAGCACTCTGATGGTAACAGTCCATCAAGTCCTGGTGCATCTCAAAAGGGTAATAGTCCTCATAGGACTTTTGGAGCTCGGCTGTCATTATGGCCAACATGGTACATGCCACTTTGGTAGCATCTCACTCATGTTCATGGTATTCAGTGATCTTCTCAGGAGTAGCAGACGACTCAAGTTCCTTAAGCTCCTTGTCGAGGATATATTCCTTGTCCTCATACCGAGTGACCATCCTGATGTTCCTGATCCAATCCATAAAGTTAGATCCATCAAAGATGACTCTCCCACAAAGGTTCATGAGAGAGAAGGAGCCGGTAGGGTTTGATCCAGAAGCAGCATTGTTGGAAGACATCTGAAAAGAAGAAAGACAAGTTTAGATTACATATAAAGATAGTCCTTAATAAGACACCCAAAATGTAATATTAAGGCTAGGACCCAACACAATATTTTATAACTTAGAAGTGGGATGTCGTAATCCAAGTTATAAAATATTTGAAGGTAGGTGAATGACGATTCACCAATTTCCACCATGAAAAATGAAATAAATTATTAGGTTTTAATTGGTTTTGAAACTCCTATATTCTTTGAGATTCATTGAACTTTTAAATGGCATGTTTCAATCTCGAGGGTGCCCTTCAAGTTTTGTGACTGGGATGCTGAGGATCACAAAACAAGGTGTGAAGTAACCATGCAAATTACTTGGTACTCTTAATGTTTATCACTCGATCGATGTGTCGGTTAACCACACGCGCTCCACCGACCTATGATAAACCTTAAGCCACCATTTTCCTACCTTGTTAAGTCCAGGTTAGTGTGCCGGTTAACCACACACGCTCCACTAAGGACTTAATCAAAGTGCAAAGTGTAATTTCATGGGTTAACACCTTATTCACATTTTCCTAAAGTAACTAAGATTGGGAATTTATAGAAACATTTAGTTACTTTACATTCATCATACTTTTAATGAGGATTAAAGTCAATGTCCTACCCGTTCGGCTAACGACCATCCACCAGTCAAGGAAGCGGTGGGTGAGAGTGGACACCCATTAAGCTGCCATTTTATAGGCAACAACCTTATACCCCCCTTATAGACCGACTTCGTGAATGAGGCCTACTAACGGTAAAACGACTTGTTCTTATACATATATATATTATTAACTTATAATATTATAAAGTATAAGGGTTGAATTTTAACTTTTAAAATTCTAGGGGTTGGAACTAAAGTTTTTAAAGTGACTTTACATGTTCCAAAACTTGAGGGCAAGTTTTGTAAGTTTCAAAACTTTTCATCTTTCATAACTTATGAGTTAATGGTTTATTAAAATGAGAGACTTTTCATTTTATGTAACCTATGTGTTTCTTTAATGGACTTTAAAAGAGTGACTTTTGGTAATCCATAACTTGAGGACAAATTATGGATTCCATTAAAACACATCAAGATCAAGAATTAAACTAACAAGCAAGTTACAAATAATTCCTATGATCTTCTAAACTTCATAAGTTCATGAACATGCATATCAACAATTTCAAGAATCATAAATAAACCATATAAAACTTGAAATATTGATAATAGCCATTGAAAATGGATTAGCATAACCATTACACCATCTAAAACAAGTTTTATAAGACCAAAACAGTTTAGGGTAATGTTTCTAGTCCATTTCCAGCAGCACAACACAAAAAACTGCTCACTAGATGACAAACTCGTCGAGTTCTCAAAGGAACTCGTCGAGTTCATGTATTAACTCATGAAGTCGGCGAGTTTTTGGCCAGAACTCGTCGAGTTTTCTTGTCTGGGCAGTTTTTGGCTTTTAAAAAACAAGTTTGCATCAAGTATCAAGTAAACAAGCCTAGTCTCTGATACCACTGAAGGGTTTTGAGCATTCTAACACTCCTAAGGTGTACATGCAACCCTAGAAACCTTGGATCTATGTTTTACTAAGATACATGCAAATTTGCTTTTCCAAGGTTCTTCACCTATCTAGCATAGCATGTGGAACTTTTAAACATAAATACTAGAAGAAGAACATACCTTTTGTTGTTTGGATTCCTTGAAAACCTTGTGAGCCTAGCACCTCAAGTGTAATGCCTCAAATGTCTCATACAAGACCACAATACTTGGAATAACCTTGAGAGAAGTTCACTAAAACCTCAAAATCGGCTTGACCTCTTTACTTGCTTGTAGTAGTGCCAATTTTGCTAGACAAGGGGTCTTTATATAGTTGTGACACAAGTAGGGTTACACCATGTAAACCCTAATCGTCATGGCTTTCCTGTAACATCCTGTTCCAGATTGCTTTGTGATTTAGGGCCCGTGGGCCTTAATCTGAGTATGAGAAGGATTTGAGGCTCTGAAGGATAAAGGTTTAGGCCTTTTTGGGATATGGGTAAGGTAGGTTGTGTGATAAAAGAGTTCGGTTTGTGCTTTAGAGCCAAATGTATTGTTAAAGGCGCTGGTACGGGCTTTTCATGAATTTTGGATTTGGGTTCGAGTGGGCTTCAGGAGTAATAAAGTTGATAGAAGCGTAGGGTTTCTCGTTACCTTTTCGTGGATATAAAGTTCGTCGAAAACGGACATCGGGTGAGGAAGATATGACGCTTGGAAGTTTTTGGCATAAATGGTCCCTAAAGGAGTAAAGTTGGCATGGAAGGCCATGCATGTGAAATGGAAGCGCGTGGGTATGCGCAACGTAAGGCTGGGTTACGCCCAGCGTATAAGGGAAATGGTCGCGGGTGCTCCTTGGCGTACGCCCATCGTACAGGAGGTACGCCCAGCGTACGTCCAGAGTCCAGAAACCCTAAATTTAGGGTGTGCCACTATTTATAGAACATTATAGTCCAAACCCTAGCCTCTATGTTTGTTCCCTAACCTCAGAGAAACCCTGGAACGTCTCATATCTTCAACCTTGGGTGATTTGGTTTTCAAGAGGGTTATTTTGGTGATGTAAGCTTGAGTTTTTCAAAAGATGAAGTTGGCAAGGAAGAACTTGGGAGTTTGGAACTCATAGATCTGGAATATCATCATCATTTGGTGCTCTTCTGAGGTATAAAGTTCATACCTTTACTTAAGAATGCATAGATCTTGTGTAGTGAAGTTTTGGAGTTGTTTTGGTCCCAAGTTTGGACCTTTATGTTGGAATCTCGTTTTTAAGCTCAGGGTCGCCACCCTCAGAGCTAAAAGGGTCCCATAAGCAGTAAAATTCCAATCTTGATGGTGCTAATGAGTTCATGCATGATAGCTAGCCCTTGTTATGGAGGTATGTTGTTGCCTTTTGATTTGAGCTTATTTGGTGGATTGCAAGTCACCAAGATTATGACTTTAAGGACTAAGAGGATAATAAGGACCTGGATCCGAATTTGTTGCCTTTGGAATGAAGTAATAAGCACTCAATGGAAAAGGGCTTAATAGGAAGGTTACGCTGAGCGTACGTGCAGGTAAGCCCAACGTACTTGCCATCGAGTCGGTACGCTTAGCGTACATACGTTTACGCCCGTGTAACTTGTCTGTGTTGGACTTTGTGTTTTGGGCCATGCTTTGGGCTGTTGGGCCATGAGGGAGTGGGCCCAGTTTAGCAAAGTGGGCCTTTAGTGGGCTTGGGGAGTTTAGCTAATGTTGGGCCTGCCATTTAGATTGAGAATTGGGCCTTGGAGGGCCCAATGGGTTTTAAGTCATTAATTGGCTGGTTAGTGGGCTACCTTTAGACCTAAAGAGTGAGAGTTGGACTTAGTTCCTAATTAGGATAATTGTGGGCTTTGACACAGAGTTAGAGTCCAGTGTATAGCAGCAGCATTACTAGAGGTTGTTCATCATACGAGGTGAGTCTTGTCACCATACCTTACCTAGAGTGGTAATTATGTGTGACCGGAAGGTCTTATGTGCTATGACGAGTATGTGATATATGTTTCTATGTGATATGTATATGTTATGTATGTTATGAGTAGCATGGTATGGACCGGAAGGTCAGTATGGTATGGACCGGAAGGTCAACAGGGTATGGACCAGAACGTCAGCAATGTATGGACCGGAAGGTCGACAGAGTAGGACCGGAAGGTCTACTCGGATTGTGGGACCAGAAGGCCCCTGAGACACATTGACCGGAAGGTCTCGTAGAGCTATAGCCTCGAGTGGCTAGTTGTATGTACGTGGTATTTTGGGGAACTCACTAAGCATGCGTGCTTACCGTTTATGTGATATGTGTTTTAGATACTTCAGAGGACCGCGGGAAGGCACCGTCATGATTGTACACACACACTATGTTTTGGAAAGAGCTACTGTGGATCCTGGATTTATGAGATGATTTTGAAAACTTTGTTAAAGGAATATTGGGTGTCGAATAAAATGATATATGTTTTATGAATTAAAAATTAAAAATTTGGTTTGGATTTTCACGATGTTACAAGCTGGTATCAGAGCCTTGGTTTGAGGGATTCGGATACACCTTCGGGCATATCTGAACTCAAACTGAGGATTCGAGAAAAGTTTTCAAAAGAAACAATTTTCTAAGATAAGTAGAAGATTTTCAAGAAAGCGGTAAAGAGCTGTGTGTACAATCAGCCAACGCCCGAACGGTGATTTCTCAAAATACCCTTACGTTATATGTTATGAGATATTATGTGATATGTTATGCATACTAGAGAGTGGGCTAGGTATTCATATCTATGACTAGAGTGGCCTGATTTGTGATGCCTTAGCCTAGGAGTTACTGCTACTATGAGTTGCTACGAGAGTGAGTAGGTAGCAGAGAGGAGCTTACGAGAGGTCTACTGGAAAGTGGTCTGTGTGTGATGAGATGTAGAGTACTTGTGAACTGGAATCCTAGGAGGAGGACTTGGGGTGAATACTGATGTGGTGTGGAAGGTAGTATAGGGCCCGTACTACTGGAAACACCGGATCAGTGAGCAGTCCAAGTAAGAATCCTTGGGATGCTAAGGAACAAGTAGGGCTGAGTGATCGAGTGCAAGCATACTCGAGCGAGTCTCTGTTTTGTTTTATGATTATGAGACATCATGGGGGTACGCGACACACACCGGAGAGCAGCGGTGTTAGCGATGATGATATTCGCCGTATGATCCATGACGAGGTGGCCGCGGCGATCCGGGAGGCTATTCCGGAGGATTCTAAGTAGCAGAGTGAGAAGTGATGTCATGGTTCGAGTACCATGATGAGTAGCAGAATGAGAAGTGATGTCATGGTTCGAGTACCATGATGAGTAGCAGATTGAGAAGTGATGTCATGGTTCGAGTACCATGATAAGTAGCAGACTGAGAAGTGATGACATGGTTCGAGTACCATGATAAGTAGTATATCGAGAGGTGACATCATGGTTCGAGTACCATGATTTGAGGCGGATTGAGAAGAGAGAACATGGTTTGAATACCATGATTCGTAGTAGATTGAGAGGAGATAACATGGTACGAGTACCATGATTCATAGCATATCGAGAGGTGGCCACACGGTTTGTGTACCACGACATGTGGCAGTTAGTGCTTCTGGTTTTACCAGTTATTCTGTGGTGATTGTCTAGACTAAGATCAGATGTGAAAGAGTATGGGGCCAGAAGGCCATGAGGAACGGGTTTTATTGGAGAATCCCTTGAAAGGGGAATCGAGTTAGCTCCAAGGAGTTGTTGGTGAGATGCCAGTTGGAGTCGCAAGACTCAGGGTTGAGTAGAGATGGTGCATTATGGAAGAATACAGTATGGACTAAGCGACCGGCCGATAGTGGAGATGTTACTTTTTGTGACCTGAGTGGTACTATTTCAGTTTCCTGCGGGATACAGTTGAAGGTAAACCATGTGGGGTAACAAGCATGGTGACCTTTTCACCGGAACATTTGGGCAGTATGTTGGCTGCGAAGTATTCTTATATGAAGAAAGAGTCATTAGTGGGACTAATATGGATGAGAACAAGGAGGTGCATTGTTGGGAGAAAGGTACTTTTATTAGCACTTTCCGGTGAATAAAAAGGGGTATATCGGGGCGGTGGCCCTCATGGTCTATGTTGTGTATCGACAACGAGAGTGAGGTATGTGCATTTATGATTATTCTCGATTTGGGAGGCGGGTCGAGGAGTTAGAGTCAAAGTGCGTGAAAGGGGCATTGTTTCTAGATTAGGGTCAGATTGGATTCGGAACAGTGGGGTTTCCGGCGATGTGTCAGTCTGAGGCCTCATGATGCCTAGAGGCAGTCACGTGGGGAGGAATCTGAGGTTTTGTCAGGGACGGGATATATGGAGATTGGCTGGTTTCCTTTGGGAAGGCCCTGGGATGATTGCGTAATACTTTTAAGAGTCAAGTGTGTCATGACTGGTGAGACAGTCTACTGAGTAGGCCGGGGATGTGCCAATTGGTGATTGTTCGAACCCTGAGTGGGGGAGAACTGGTTTTCCAGTAAAAGGATCAGCGATACGTTCAAGTGCAGTTAGAGAAACGATTATCGAGACCTGCGGGTCGAATGCATGAGACCCAGGTTATTGGCGGCTGTGGCGACGTGCCGGGCAAGGTAATGCAGGATGTACGTATTCAGAAAAGATGAGTGTCCCGATGGCAGGTGGCCGTTGGACAGATACCATGTGGTGGTTAGAAATTTTTCAAGGTTGTAATGGTAAAATTTGAGGCGACTGGGTCAGAAGGATAGCTTCGGCGGTGAAAAACTTCGGACTTAGCGTACGGATTGTTATGTGCAGTTTGGAAAGGGTAGAAGTGGATTGGGCAACCAACTACAGGGTCGGTATGTGTATACTTGCATGAGTTAATGTAGAGTGTGGCGTCGACTTGAGGATGAGACCGTGGAATGTTAAGAGAAAGTACTGTAAGGCTGCAGGGGGGCTGCAGCATCCATGAGTAGTAGGAAAAGGTGTTTTGTTATGACGATTGTCGTCAGGTATAGCGATGCATAATTTGGGTAAGTGCGTGCACCCATCTAGGATTGGTCCGTGGAGTATGAGTTAGTGAATGCAGTGTGGTACCGACAAGAAAATGCGATTGTGGGGAGATAAGAAGGGGTGGTGATACTACGGGGAGCCGTAGTACTCACTTGTCGGTGAGAGGTTGTTTTGATACTACGGGGAGCCGTAGTATTCACTAGTCGGTAAGGGGTTGTTGTGATACTATGGGGAGCCGTAGTACTTACTAGTCTGTGAGAGGTTGTTGTGATACTGCGGGGAGCCGTAGTACTCACTAGTCGGTGAGAGGTTGTTTTGATACTACGGGGAGTCATAGTATTCACTAGTCGGTGAGGGGTTGTTGTGATACTGCGGGGAGCCGTAGTACTCACTAGTCTGTGAGAGGTTGTTATGATACTGCGGAAGTCGTAGTACTCACTAGTCGGTGAGAGGTTGTTGTGATACTACGGGGAGCCGTGGTACTCACTAGTCGGTGGGAAGTACTGTGATGCTACGAGGAGTCGTAGTACTCACTAGTCACCGAGAGGGTGTTGTGATAAAGTACTCACTGAACAAGGCATGACGCTGAAGAGTTTTAGGCTTGGGTAGCTCTAATATTTGACTTTTGGGGAGCCTGGTGGTCGAACCAGGGGCGAGACTGGGGTCTCCATATTTTCCGGGAATCGTTATATTCTGAATCGAGTTGTGGTTGTCGCAACCGAAGGGAATAGGAGAAGTGGTGTACGCATGGATTGCGAATCTTGGAACATGAGTTGAGTACAAGATTGGAATTGAGTGGTTCCAATTCTGTTGTTAAATCCAACTCTAGAGCTTGAGTCCGGATTCGTCCGTGTGTTTAGTAGGCAATATGAGGTTTCAGATTCGTAGATGGGTTCATTTTGAGAAGTATTGTTCTCCATCAGATGTATTAGACCAGAGTGAGTAAGTTTGTCGGTATGGGAAGGAACGCAAAATGCATGAAATCGGTGGTTGGTAGACGACAAAGGTCGAAGGTGAGACGATTTCAGATAAGTTGTAGTATTCGCTTGGGGTAAAAGCGAGCTGCATGACTTGCGTGTCGTGATAAGCTGAGGTAGCTATTGTAAACAGGAGGGTCGTAAAGTTAGTTTATTGGGTGTGCAAGGGATAGCCGTTGGGGGTTCAACCGTTGGGTCGGGAGTTGACCTGGTACTCGGAGTTGGGAGTGTTTTATCTGAGTCTGTTATTCGATGAGCGAGTTTCAGGGTGATATTCTGCATGGGCGGTCTGACGGGGAGACATACCATTATAGTTTCCAGTTCGGGAGAGCTAGAGTAGATACCTCCATGGGAAAAGGGGGTCTGTCCTTCTTCGGCTTGGAAATTTCTATTTGGTTTCGGATGTCTTGAGAGAAGGATCGTTGAATGTTAAGAGATTTTCCGGTTGTACATCTCAGGTTATTTGTTTCGATCTATGCGAAGAAAAAGAACGATTTCGAGGGCGAAATCTAATTTAAGTGGGGGAGAATTGTAACATCCTGTTCCAGATTGCTTTGTGATTTAGGGCCCATGGGCCTTAATCCGAGTATGAGAAGGATTTGAGGCTCTGAAGGATAAAGGTTTAGGCCTTTTTGGGATATGGGTAAGGTAGGTTGTATGATAAAAGAGTTCGGTTTGTGCTTTAGAGCCAAATGTATTGTTAAAGGCGTTGGTACGGGCTTTTCATGAATTTTGGATCTGAGTTCGAGTGGGATTCAGGAGGAATAAAGTTGATAGAAGTGTAGGGTTTCTCGTTACCTTTTCGTGGATATAAAGTTCGTCGAAAACGAACATCGGGTGAGGAAGATATGACGCTTGGAAGTTTTTGGAATAAATGGTCCCTAAAGGAGTAAAGTTGGCATGGAAGGCCATGCATGTGAAATGGAAGCGCGTGGGTATGCCCAACGTAAGGCTGGGTTACGCCCAGCGTATAAGGGAAATGGTCACGGGTGCTCCTTGGCGTACGCCCAGCGTACAGGAGGTACGCCCAGCGTACGTCCAGAGTCCAGAAACCCTAAATTTAGGGTGTGCCACTATTTATAGAACATTATAGTCCAAACCCTATGTAACGCCCGCAGATCCGGGCTAGTCAATTTAGAGACGATGAGCATCAAAAATGAGTTTTTGATGGAAGATTATTTAGAAGGATTAATCTTAACCAAGTTGTATTATATGTTACAAAGGTTCCGTACATATAAAGAACGCCGAAATCCGAGTAATAACGAAGAAGTTATGGCCCGTCGAAGTTTTACGGCAAAACCGGAACGGCACCGGGAGACATAAATAGTGAATTTATGGTAGAAGACTTTTTAGCCTTAGTGATCTAAACAAAATTTTTAGTATACGTTAAACCGAGAACATACAAAAATAGAACGCCCCAAATGTGACTTCGTATGAGGAAGTTATGAATTTTATAAGATTTGGCATAACAGTGCACGACCCGAAACTCGAATTTTAGTTCGAGCGGTTTTTGGCCTACACGACCTAAATGAGAGTTGAAGATCTCATTAATAGGAACTCAACGGTAAAAAGACAGATGAAAACGGAGTCCGTATGTAGAAGTTATGAATTTTACGCGGACATTTAACAGTATAATCTCCTCCTACTGTTAAATTTAAGATCGGTCGAGAATTAGCCGACGGAGTCTAAATGAAAGTTTTAGATCTTGTTTTTACCTACGTGTGGATATAAAGAATGTCGAGAGTAGAACTCGTATGTTAAAGATATCGACGAAATTTGGTCCCTACTTTTCGAGCGCGATAAATTCGATACAGTTTTGTAAATCTGAGATAGAATGAGAATTAGCTGACGGCGTCTAAATAAAAGTTGTAGTACTCGTAAATACCAACGCGTGGATATAAAGAATGTCAAAAATGGAGTTCGTATGAACGAGTTACAAATTATAATAGCATATTTAGATATTAAAATAAAGTATAAATCATATATACGTACACATATATATACAAATGTATATATCATTAGAAAGGTATCGACGATGCGGTTATTATAAGACTAGTGTTCAGTACTTTCGAAATTAGTTTAGTACAAATATCGTTAAATCTATTTAAAATAGTATTATGAAGGGGTGTTTAGTTGTTTATATAACTATAAGGTTATTAAGTAATTATGGAGGGTAGTTTTTGTAAATTCAATTACTATAAATAAGAGGCTTGGGCTCTCATATTTTTTGCACCATTCTCTTGATTCAAGAGTCTTTCTCTTCTTATCCCCCGAACATTTCGGTCCCTCATGATTCGACTTCTCTTTCTATAGTTTTAGTATAGTAAGGTGAGCGCTGAAGCGCTGCACGAATCTTTCTTAGAAAGATTCAGCGACGAAGTTTTGCCCCTGCAGAGCCCGACTCCTAGCTAAAACCCCCTTGTAAGTAAGTTATCCTTATCTATTTTAATATAGCTTATATTTAAAATTAGTATTGTTATTATGAACTTATAATAAACATTTGAGCTATTATTATGACTTATATAAGTGTCGTTATAATATCTTTTTAACTACTCGCGGTACGGGGAATCTGTTTTAAAGGGCCGCATAGGGTTGTTGGATTTCCAAAGTGCTATATGCCAAAATGGTCCCGCCCTCCGGTGTTTTATGTCTGGCCCTGTCTGTACATAGTGGTTGGAAAGTATTGTTTAAACGCTTATATAATAATAATAATAATAATAATAATAATAATAATAATAATAATAAGACTAATAATTAGCCACGGTAAATATTAGACTAAAATCTAGTGGTAATAATACTAGGTTTCGTCGAACGAAATTATTTTAAAGTAAACGAAGCGCTGTCCGAGTACCGAGTCACCACCTTATCAAGTGAGTGCATAGTTACTTTCATCTTACACATAGATATAAAGTATTTTATATAAATTACGTGTTATGTGTGCATTTTATCTGTATACTTGCTATCTATGCTGAATGAACGATTTTATACATGTTTTAAATGATTTAAACTGTATATATATATATATATCTACGATAATATGTTGGGTAAAACATGGGTAGATGTAATAGATGGAATATGAGTTGGATGATGAGTTGAGAGGTGTTATAGACCACGAGGTGAGTGTGAGAGGTGGACGATGTGAGAAGCCTTTCCCAAATGATGGCCCCGTCATCTAGCAGAGTATGGATGACAACCACGAACTATTCTAGACAGTCCAGTGGAACACTATCAGGCTCGCAACTTGTAGGTGTTGTGAACGATGTGTTCACCCGGTGTACTCTAAACCCTGGCGATCATGCAGACTTGGTGCCTAAACCTTGGCGATCATGCAGACTTGGTGCCAAAACCCTGGCGACTATGTGGACTTAGTGCATGTTGTATAAACCCTGGCGACTAAGCAGACTTCGTGCCTGTTGTATAAATCCTGGCGACTATGCAGACTTAGTGCCTAAACCCCGGTGATGATGGACTTCGTGTCGATTCCTTAGGATGATCCTTAGGAATGAACGAACGAGAAATAGCTGCTTCTTAGGGTAGATCCTTAAGAATAAATAAGATAATGGGGATGGGTAATTGGCTTAATTGTTTGATGATTAAACCTAATAATTATATTATTGTGGGTTGAAAACCCTATGTACTCACCAGGTTTCCCAACCTGACCCACTCAAGCTTATTTGTATCACAGGTGTCGATATGAAGTTACATTACACTGAGAGATTAAAGAGGTGTAGATCACTAGTGTAAATGAATGTAAGTTCTGTTTATGCTTATGCTTCTGTATTGACAATGACATCCCAAATGTTTTAAAATGAATAAAAATACATTCCTTCGGAAATGCTTTGATAACGTATTTATCATGTTTTACTGGGAACAAATTCCGCAACATTTTTATTAAAAGAAGTACTCTGATTTTTATAAAGCATAAACAAAAATCAGTCTTTTCTGGCCGTGAAAATGGGGATGTCACAGTTGGTATCAGAGCATTAGTTTAAGCGAACTAGGAATAAGGAATTATTTCAAGACTTAAACTTAAAATACTAAGCGATGATCGTGAGGAGTGTGTCTAATAGATTTTAGGAAGTACACCTGAATAGACACGTGCACTAACTCATTTAGGGAAGATGTCTAAATTGCTTTTATGTGCTAAATGATTTGTGATGCTTTATGATGCTATTGTTTGATCGGATCTATGGTCTGTTGCCGACCGGATCTGGAAACTTTATGTGTTCAGATTTCTAAACGTTTAATTACGATATTAGAACTAACATGTAATTTTTCGAAGTAATAAGGAGGAATATGCATCTAAACCTTCCTCTATCTATATTCTCGTCTCGACACACCAAACGACTGCTTTGGTGTGCAAAACATCATGGTGAAGACTCGTAGTGAATTGAGTAAATGGAGGAAATGAGAAGGCTTACGATACTGAATGGTACCTATCAGAAGATATCGTAAGAGTGATATCTTGCCTTTAGAACGCGTCTATGAAATAATACGTCTAGTACGGGAGAAGTACACTTTCGATTAGCAGAAAGAAAGATTTTTGGTATAATCCATGAAGTTATCCCATCGTCTGACATTTCCATCACCAACCGAGTTGAAGCAGAATTGATGACTGAAGATACGCATGAAAGGAGTCCTAGTAGAGTCTAGGGGAAATTTTATGATTGTTTGGACACATTTTTATGTGTTAAAATTGTTTTTGTGATAGTAACTTGGAAAGCTGCGAGACAATACTTAGGACGAGTATGAGTAGGTGTGAATGGTAGTAGAGGCCTATACTACCGGAAGCACAAGACTCACGCTTGGATCAGGGAAAGTCACAAGGTTACCAAGGAGCTAGTAATTGATTTCCTTTTATTCAAGTATGTCGTTACCATCGTTTCGGTAATGACTAAGAAGATGATTGTTATTCCGACCCTAGTGGTCATATCAAATTGAGTCCGACTACGCTGAGTATGTTATGTGGTTCAGAGAATCAAGTTCGATGTAGCATCTGACTTAAGACGGAAGATTGAAATAAAAAGCGATCAGTAGAGGTATCGCGAAAAGTTGCTTGGAACTAGAAATGCTACCTTTTAATATGAGATTAGAACATGAACGAAAGTATAGTCTGTTCTGGAAGACTCTAAGAGACCTGAGTCTAAGCTTTGCAACATACGATGATAGGTCATTAGAATATGACACATCGTTCCATTGTAGTAATAAAAAAAACTTATCTTAAGTTCGTATCCAGTGAGGATCGATATTATGACTTGAAGGTCATAATTTGGAGTCTAACGTGAGATAAGGATCAAGTGCAAGATCGAGCACCGCCTGCAGTCGAGAAGTCCAAGAATTAGATACTCATTCGAATGAACATAGAAGTTACGATTATTACCTAGGATAAAGAGATAGCGTATGGAGTCATTATACAAGCCCTGTTTTGTTGATGATTCCGGGACGTAATCATCCTAAGGGGGAGATAATTGTAACGCCCGCAGATCCGGGCTAGTCAATTTAGAGATGAAGCGCATCAAAAATGAGTTTTTCATGGAAGATTATTTAGAAGGATTAATCCTAATCAAGTTGTAGTATATGTTACAAAGGTTCCGTACATATAAAGAACGCCGAAATCCGAGTTATAACGAAGAAGTTATGGCCCGTCGAAGTTTTACGGCAAAACCGGAATGGCACCGGGAGACGTAAATAGTGAATTTACGGTAGAAGACTTTTTAGCCTTAGTGATCTAAACAAAATTTTTAGTATACGTTAAACCGAGAACATACAAAAATAGAACGCCCCAAATCTGACTTCGTATGAGGAAGTTATGAATTTTATAAGATTTGGCATAGCAGTGCACGACCCGAAACTCGAATTTTAGTTCGTGTGGTTTTTGGCCTACGCGACCTAAATGAGAGTTGAAGATCTCATTAATAGGAACTCAACGGTAAAAAGACAGACGAAAACGGAGTCCGTATGTAGAAGTTATGAATTTTACGCGGACATTTAACAATATAATCTCCTCCTACTGTTAAATTTAAGATCGGTCGAGAATTAGCCGACTGAGTCTAAATGAAAGTTTTAGATCTTGTTTTTACCTACGCGTGGATATAAAGAATGTCGAGAGTAGAACTCGTATGTTAAAGATATCGACGAAATTTGGTCCCTACTTTTCGAGCGCGATAAATTCGATACAGTTTTGTAAATCTGAGATAGAATGAGAATTAGCTGACGGGGTCTAAATAAAAGTTGTAGTACTCATAAATACCAACGCGTGGATATAAAGAACGTCAAAAATGGAGTTCGTATGAACGAGTTACAAATTATAATAGCATATTTAGATATTAAAATAAAGTATAAATCGTATATACGTACACATATATATACAAATGTATATATCATTAGAAAGGTATCGACGGTGCGGTTATTATAAGACTAGTGTTGAGTACTTTCGAAATTAGTTTAGTACAAATATCGTTAAATCTATTTAAAATAGTATTATGAAGGGGTGTTTAGTTGTTTATATAACTATAAGGTTATTAAGTAATTATGGAGGGTAGTTTTTGTAAATTCAATTACTATAAATAAGAGGCTTGGGCTCTCATATTTCTTGCACCATTCTCTTGATTCAAGAGTCTTTCTCTTCTTATCCCCCGAGCATTTCGGTCCCTCGAGATTCGACTTCTCTTTCTGTAGTTTTAGTATAGTAAGGTGAGCGCTGAAGCGCTGCACGAATCTTTCTTAGAAAGATTCAGCGACGAAGTTCTGCCCCTGCAGAGCCCGACTCCTAGCTAAAACCCCCTTGTAAGTAAGTTATGCTTATCTATTTTAATATAGCTTATATTTAAAATTAGTATTGTTATTATGAACTTATAATAAATATTTGAGCTATTATTATGACTTATATAAGTGTCGTTATAATATATTTTTAACTACTCGCGGTACGGGGAATCTGTTTTAAAGGGCCGCATAGGGTTGTTGGATTTCCGAAGTGCTATATGCCAAAATGGTCCCGCCCTCCGGTGTTTTATGTCTGGCCCTTGTCTGTACATAGTGGTTGGAAAGTATTGTTTAAACGCTTATATAATAATAATAATAATAATAATAATAATAATAATAATAATAATAAGACTAATAATTAGTCACAGTAAATATTAGACTAAAATCTAGTGGTAATAATACTAGGTTTCGTCGAAGGAAATTATTTTAAAGTAAACGAAGCGCTGTCCGAGTACCGAGTCACCACCTTATCAAGTGAGTGCATAGTTACTTTCATCTTACACATAGATATGAAGTATTTTATATAAATTACGTGCTATGTGTGCATTTTATCTGTATACTTGCTATCTATGCTGGATGAACGATTTTATACATGTTTTAAATGATTTAAACTGTATATATATATATATATATATATATATATATATATATATATATATATATATATATATATATATATATATATATACGATAATATGTTGGGTAAAACATGAGTAAATGTAATAGATAGAATATGAGTTGGATGATGAGTTGAGAGGTGTTAAAGACCACGAGGTGAGTGTGAAAGGTGGACGATGTGAGAAGTCTTTCCTAAATGATGGCCCCGTCATCTAGCAGAGTATGGATGACAACCACGAATTATTCTAGACAGTCCAGTGGAACACTAGCAGGCTCGCAACCTGTAGGTGTTGTGAACGATGTGTTCACCCGGTGTACTCTAAACCCTGGCGATCATGCAGACTTGGTGCCTAAACCTTGGCGATCATGCAGACTTGGTGCCAAAACCCTGGCGACTATGTGGACTTAGTGCATGTTGTATAAACCCTGGCGACTATGCAGACTTCATGCCTGTTGTATAAATCCTGGCGACTATGCAGACTTAGTGCCTAAACCCCGGTGATGATGGATTTCGTGTCGATTCCTTAGGATGATCTTTAGGAATGAATGAACGACAAATAGCTGATTCTTAGGGTAGATCCTTAAGAATAAATAAGATAATGGGGATGGGTAATTGGCTTAATTGTTTGATGATTAAACCTAATAATTATATTATTGTGGGTTGAAAACCCTATGTACTCACCAGGTTTCCCAACCTGACCCACTCAAGCTTATTTGTATCACAGGTGTCGATATGAAGTTACATTACACTGAGAGATTAAAGAGGTGTAGATCACTAGTGTAAATGAATGTAAATTCTGTTTATGCTTATGTTTCTGTATTGACAATGACATCCCAAATGTTTTAAAATGAATAAAAATACATTCCTTCGGAAATGCTTTGATAACGTATTTATCATGTTTTACTGGGAACAAATTCCGCAACATTTTTATTAAAAGAAGTACTCTGATTTTTATAAAGCATAAACAAAAATCGGTCTTTTCTGGCCGTGAAAATGGGAATGTCACACCCTAGCCTCCATGTTTGTTCCCTAACCTCAGAGAAGCCCTGGAACGTCTCATATCTTTAACCTTGGGTGATTTGGTCTTCAAGAGGGTTATTTTGGTGATGTAAGCTTGAGTTTTTCAAAAGATGAAGTTGGCAAGGAAGAACTTGGGAGTTTGGAACTCATAGATCTGGAATATCATCATCATTTGGAGCTCTTCTGAGGTATAAACTTCATACCTTTACTTAAGAATGCATAGATCTTGTGTAGTGAAGTTTTGGAGTTGTTTTGGTCCCAAGTTTGGACCTTTATGTTGGAACCTCGTTTTTGAGCTCAGGGTTGCCACCCTCAGAGCTAAAAGGGTCCCATAAGTGTCACACCCCGATCCTTGTCGGAATCGATCAAGGCGTGATATATTGTTCAAAGTCTCATGACAACTATGTTATAATATGATTAGATTCAATTAAGTACTAAGTATGCAAACAAGATCCACAACATACAAATACAAATCCAAATACGAACAACATTTATTACATCAAATTTAAATAGTCTTGTGGATTTCTAAGGCACAACCTATTTTTCATCAACTTCATTCTTCAAATCTGCATCATGGGTAAAAACAGGTCAACTACGAGAGTTGGTGAGTAATCTAATTTTAGTAGAGAAAATTGTGAAGTTGAAACATTTATAATTTGAAATTTGTTTTCTTTTGAAGTCGGCAAACAATTGTATTTGAGATAACGGTTTATAAATCAAAAATTGATTAACAAATGATAACAACAACAATAAGTCCTCACCCTATATATACATGTATATATATATATATATATATATATATATATATATATATATATATATATATATATAGGATGGAGCATCTAATCATCAAACACACTCAACCACGTGCGATCAATCACCTTAGCGTCCCAAGGCAGGGTGGTCAACCCAATAGCGCTATTATTGTCCATAACGTACCTCAAGAATACGGGCATAGTCATGGAGATTAGACTAAAAATGGTAATGCACTACAAGTACATGTAGCGTAAACAAACAATAGTTATACAATTAATGACTCACGTATAAATGTCTCAACAATGTCTCAATTGTGATAAAACAATAAAATGAAGTTGGAACATATTAGAACCACATGATACACCCCAAAAGTATTGAAAATTATAAAATATGGGGTAGATTACTCACATTAGTCCCAAAACGAAATGCGTGTGTCGTACGATAGACGGTTCGGGTCAAAATGGCGTAGAACCTAATATAATTAATAGTTTTGGTTTAGGAACTGCTAAACGAGAATGGAGTATTAATACAAATAATTAGACACATATTCTTATATTAGATGAATTAACAATAACTCATTTTGATTAGAATATTAAGGTATTCATTTGTTAAATGAATTTTAAATTGAATTAATTACTTTGCATAATTAATTTATATTTTCAATTTATGCCAGATTTTAATAATTTCTTATTAAAATAATAACTTGCCCAATTATAATTATTTACAGATTTTAACAATTATTTATATGAAATAATCATTAAAATGCATTTTTTACATTCTTAAATATTTAGGAAAATGGTTTTAAATAGTAAACAGTATTGAAAAATTTTGAAATTATTAGGAAATCATTATTTCATATAATATTAATTACTGTAAAAATTTTATATTTTTCTGAACTGTTTTAGTATTTATTTAATACTTTAATGATTAAACAACAACAAAATCCGGGAAAAATAATAAATGATTCCCAAAAATTGTGTAAAATTAACCATAGTTTTATAACATGATATAGAGCCCATTATATAAGTTTTGGATATTTGTGACTATGGGAAGTATTTTTTATATATTTCATTATTAATTAATCAATAAAATCATAAATAATAGTAAACAGTAATATAAATGCATGAAACTTCATAAATTATGTTTAATCAATATATATGTCATCCCATAATTTTCTCAGAACTTATTGTATGCAAAAAGTATTTTATGTGAATTATTGCCTTACTTTATTGCAATAATTATAGTATTTCAATAAAAATAAGTTATTTTCTGAAAATTTCCAGAACTTCTTATTTTATTGATGGGACTCTGTGAAAAATCAGTTTTATGCATAAAATGAGTTTTAGATAGTTTGGTGGATTTAATTTGTTTCTTGTATGAATTTGAAACTTTTAACAACATACCTTGATGAATGCTTCAAGAGGGATGAAGATTTGAGTATAATAGATTGTTCTTGGCTGGAATATGAGTATTTCTTGTATGAATTTCGAGATTGAGAGTGAGAGAAAGAATAGAGAAGGTTTAAGTGGTGAAGAGAATAATGTGTTGGGAGAAAAAGGAAAGGAAAGTGGATGGGAGGTGTGAGTGGGAGACCATGAGAATAATCTTTTTGCTTTTGGTGGTCTTTATAATTTCCCACTAACACAAGCATCTTTTACATAATTAATATAAGAGTTTTATAAAATTTAATGTAAAGTTTATAAAAATAGAGTTTTATAAAATTTAATGTAAAGTTTATAAAAAGGGAGTTTTATAAAAGATAGGTTATTATTTGATTATAACAATCTACTTTGATTTGAAGTTTAATTATAGCATTCAAGTTTGATTCTTTTAATTTAATTAGAGCATTATACTTTGATTTGATTTTAATATGGTATCATAATTTAATTTGATTATAGTTATAACGTTGTACTATACTATGTTGCTATTAACGTCAATTTATATCGTAGTGTATGGGTTTTGATCCTATTAGCGTCAAGTAATCTTGAGTAGGGTTTATTAAATTTCCAATTGGGTTGGGTTGACCCGAATCCATTTTAGGCGGATGTCACAGTCTCCCCTACTTTAGGAAATTTCGTCCCGAAATTTAAGAAGAGAGTACCTTAAGAGAAAAGTTGTGGGTATTTGGTACGCATATGATCCTCACGCTCCCATGTATACTCAGGTCCACGTGCCGACGGCCACCTGACCTTAACCAGGGGAATGCGACTTCTTTTGAGTTTCTTTTCCTTTCGGTCGGCAATTTCCAAGGGTTTCTCGATAAATTGCATTGTCTCGTCGATTTGGATATCCTCGAGAGGAAAATGAAGGTTCTCGTCTGCTAAACACTTCTTGAGGTTGGCTATATGAAATACTGGGTGAACTTTCTTAAGCTCTGTTGGTAGATCCAACTCGTAGGCTACTGGTCCGATCCTTTTTATGATCTTAAACGAGCCTACATAGCGTGGTGCCAATTTACCCTTGCGTCCAAATCGAACCACACCTTTCCATGGGGACACTTTTAACATGACCATGTCACCCAGGGTAAATTCAAGCGGTTTGCGTCGCTTGACGGCATAACTCTTTTGTCGGCTACGAGCTGCGAGAAGGTTATCGCGAATCTGAGTGATTTTGTCGGTTGTTTCCTGGATAAGCTCAGGACCAACAATTGGAGAATCCACTGTTTTGCGAATCACGTGGGACTCACCAATTTCATGCCAGCAAATAGGAGATCGGCATTTACGGCCATACAATGCCTCAAATGGTGGCATCTTGATGCTAGAATGATAACTGTTATTATAGGAGAATTCCACCAACGGTAAATGAGAGTCCCAGTTTCCTTCGAAATCCAAGACACACGCCCTCAACATATCTTCGAGTGTTTGAATTGTCCTCTCAGATTGACCATTGGTCTGAGGATGATAGGCGGTACTGAGATCGAGGCGGGTTCCCATGGCTGTTTGAAGTGATTGCCAAAACCGAGAGAGAAATCTCCCATCACGATCTGAAATGATGCTGAGAGGAATGCCATGCCGACTAACTATCTCGTTGATGTAAATCCGAGCAAGTTTTTCGACTTTGAAATTTTCACGGATGGGAAGGAAATGAGCGGATTTGGTCAAACGGTCAATGATTATCCAAATGTTGTCGTGTCCTTTTGTGGTACGGGGAAGTTTGGTTACGAAATGCATGGCGATCGCTTCCCATTTCCACCTGGGGATTTCTGGTTGGACCAATAATCCAGAGGGTCGTTGATGTTCTACTTTGACCCTGGAACATGTAAGACATTTGGCCACGAATAAGGCAATATCCTTTTTCATTCCCGAGCACCAATAATTGGTTCTCAGGCCATGATACATCTTGTCAGTGCCCGGATGAATGGAATATCGGGTTTTATGGATTTCTTCCATCAGGAATATACGAAGATTGTCACGATCTGGGATCCAGATGCGATCTTGATAATAGAAAATACCATCAGATTTAGTTTCCAACTCCCCATCAATTCCCGTGGGCATGTCATTTTCGGTAATTGCCGAGTGTTGGGCTCCTCGAATTCGGTCGCTGAGATTGGACAAGATAGGTGAACATATTAGATGAAATGCATGGGCATGTTCTTTTCGGCTTAACGCGTCGGCTACGACGTTTGCCTTGCCCGGATGATAGCGTATTTCACACTCGTAATCATTTAGGAGCTCGACCCATCGTCTTTGCCTCATATTGAGTTCCTTTTGATTAAGAATATGTTGCAAGCTCTTGTGGTCGGTGAAAATTACGCATTTAGTGCCGTAAAGGTAATGCCTCCAAATTTTAAGAGCAAAAACCACGGCACCGAGCTCCAAATCATGAGTCGTATAATTTCTTTCGTGGATTTTGAGTTGTCGTGATGCGTAAGCTATAATCTTTCCCTTTTGCATCAAAACACAACCTAGACCGAGATTGGAGGCATCGCAGAATACCACGAAATCTTCGGATCCTTCAGGGAGTGTAAGAATCGGAGCGTTACACAAACTTTGTTTAAGGGTTTGGAAAGCGTATTCCTGCTTGGGTCCCCAATCAAATGGTGTACCCTTGCAAGTGAGAGAAGTAAGCGGTAAAGCAATCTTTGAGAAATTTGAAATGAAACGCCGGTAATAACCGGCTAAACCGAGGAAGGACCGAATTTCCTTGGGGGTACGTGGGGCTTTCCAATTCTGGACTGCTTCAACTTTTGCGGGATCCACTAAAATACCCTTGTCACTTACAATATGACCAAGGAATTGTACCTCATTTAACCAAAACTCGCATTTCGAAAATTTGGCGTAGAGCTGATTTCCTTGCAACGTTTGGAGAGTTAGGCGAAGGTGTCTTTCATGCTCTGCCTTTGTCTTGGAGTAAATGAGGATGTCATCAATAAAGACGATAACAAAACGGTCGAGATAAGGTTTAAATACCCGATTCATCAAGTCCATGAATACGGCAGGGGCATTTGTTAGGCCGAAAGGCATAACAGTGAACTCGTAATGACCATAGCGGGTTCGGAAAGCGGTTTTGGGGATGTCTTCTTCCCGTACTCGAAGTTGGTGATAACCCGAGCGAAGGTCAATTTTGGAGAAGCATGAAGCTCCTTGAAGTTGATCAAAAAGGTCGTCGATCCGAGGTAACGGATATCGGTTCTTGATGGTTAATTTATTTAACTCCCGATAATCGATACACATACGAAACGAACCATCTTTCTTTTTGATGAAGAGAACCGGGGCTCCCCAGGGTGAAGTACTAGGGCGGATAAATCCCTTATCGGTTAATTCTTGGAGCTGACTTGCCAATTCTTGCATCTCGGTATGGAGACTTGGCTATGGGAGTAGCCTCAGGAACAAGATCGATGCGGAACTCTAGCTCACGTACTGGAGGGAGTCCAGATACATCATCAGGAAAGATGTCGGGAAAGTCTCGTACTATCGGAATATCTTCGATCTTCTTTTCTTTGACCTTTGTTTCCACCACATGGGCTAAGAAAGCCATATATTCTTTTCGTAGATATGATCGAGCTTGAGTACATGACATAAGACTAAGCTTTTTCGAATGAGTCTCGCCATAAATACGAAGACTTTGACCGTCGGCGAGAGGAATACGAATGAACTTATCGTAACATACTATTTCAGCATGGTTTTGGGATAGCCAGTCCATTCCTACTATGATGTCGAAGCTACCAAGTTCCATAGGAACTAAATTGACAGAAAATTTATGACCGCAAAAATCGAAAGTGCAATCTTGGATGACTGCATTGAGTGAAACGTATTTTCCATCGGCGACTTCTATGGTAAAGTACTCATCAAGAATCGTGCGAGATGTGTGAAGTATGGGCTCAAATTCCAAAGACACAAAACTTTTATCGGCACCTGAATCAAAAAGTACTGAAGCGTAGCAGTCATTTATGAGAAACGTACCATTTACGACCTTGTTATCGGTCTTTGCTTGGGTTGCGGTAATGACAAAGGCTCGGCCTTTGGGAGCTGGAACCTGCATTGTTGGATTTGCCTGGGCTTGGGTGTTGATGATATTGACTAGCCTAGGACACGCGTTTCTGAAATGGGTGGGGTCACCACAGTTGAAGCATGTTCCAGTTGGATATCGGGTTTGTGTTTGCTGATTTGAGGGTAGATAGAGTGGTCGCTGAGTTTTTGGTGCACGACATGTGTCCGCCAAGTGGCCATAGCGACCACAATTCGTACAGAGGCGACACGGGCTGGTGGTCATATGGTGATAGTTACAGTGGTTACAGAGGGGGTGAGGTCCGGTATACGGCTTTTTATTCGGTTGGGCTTGTGGGGTGACTTGGGTGATAGGAGTACCAGGGGTAATAACAGCATGGTTGTGGTGATGACTTTTCCACTTCTTTTTGTCATGTCGGTGGGAGGACTCGGACTTGACAATTAGGGGGGTCTCAGGGGTCGGCTTTTCAGTTGACATCTTTGAACCCTTGCGTGGGAGGACACCATCGTTCATATTGTCCTCGTTGAGTTGACCTGCTATTTCAATGGCGGATTCTAGGGTAGATGGCCTGCTGCTGGTCACCGAATCACGGATCTGGCGTGGTAACCCTTTGATGTAGCGGCGTATTGCAGTTTTCATAGGTTGAACCATGTGAGGTAGGAGTCTCGAGAGATCATGGAATCTATTGGTGTAGGTCGCGTTGTCGCCTCCCACCTGTTTCAGATTCCAGAATTCATCCTCGAGAGTTTGCAATTCGCTGTCAGGGCAGAACTTCTCCATCATGCGTTCCTTTAGTTTTGACCAGGTCATTCCCAAGGCAACAACCTCTCCCTTTGCCCGTTTTTCTAGGTTCCACCATGTGAGAGCATGACCTTGGAGGCACCCTGTAGCATGACGGACCATCAGGTCCTCAGGACACTCGCTATGGATGAAAGTACTCTCCATTTCTTCAATCCATGTGAGGAGTGCGGTGGCACCATCGATGCCTTTGAAGTAAGGCGGATTGCAGTTACGAAAGTGCTTGAACGAGCAACGTGGAGTGGTTGCTGGAGCTTGTGGTTGAAGAGAATGAAGTTGGGTTGCAATTGTTGGGATGACGTTTGCTACCTCCTTGGCGATAAGGGCAGCTAGCCTTCGGTTGTTGCGAGCAGCGTATGGGGGTCGTAATGCCATCTACGAGAAACACGCATATGGACTTGTGAGTTATTTGTAAATTGATTATGGAAATAAAGTTTTTAGACATTGTTGGGTAAAATAATTGTAAAACACTTGTTGGGCCATGGTTAGGAGTGTTGGGCACCTTTTGGGCTTTCCATGGTTACTAAATGTGAAACATGTAGCACTTGCGTGGGCCCCCACAAAACTAAGTTTTCACATGTCTTTCCCACTACTAGGCCCATTAGGGAACTTAATAGTCCAATGAGTTGGCCATTTTGGAGTGTATCCTTTCGGATACGTTTGATAAGGTCGAGTATTTTGATGGCTCAAAAGTAATGTGAATGACGCGCTTTGGCCTATAGGTTTGGGAACTCTCGCCTTTGGTCCCCAGATAAGCAAACTGGTCCCTCGGTTGATTGGGATGTATACGAATGCTTGCCTAGTCAGGACTTTCGGGCTACCGGCACCTCCCCCTTCCAGTTACTACGCGTCCATTACTATGATCCTACCCAACTAGAGTGGATGACTTTGAATTTCCTATGAGCTTTAAGGAATATATATGTATATACATTTTTTTTAAAAAAAAACCACTTGAATATGTGTGTGATTTTCAGAGAAAGAGGAGAATATTCACCAGTGTATGCACACATATAAGTGTCAGGAGTAATACGTATGCACTTAAGGGAGCAATTAACACACAAAGGTATTCCTAGGATTTTCTAAGTGTGAATTGCATGCAGTTGTGTGTGCATTTTATAAACTAGCATACGAGAGGACCCTAGAGGCTATAGACTAGGTCAAGGCAATTAACCTAATTCCCTATAGTCAAGGGCTCTGATACCAATCTGTCACACCCCGATCCTTGTCGGAATCGATCAAGGCGTGATATATTGTTCAAAATCTCATGACAACTATGTTATAATATGATTAGATTCAATTAAGTACTAAGTATGCAAACAAGATCCACAACATACAAATACAAATCCAAATACGAACAACATTTATTACATCAAATTTAAATAGTCTTGTGGATTTCTAAGGCACAACCTATTTTTCATCAACTTCATTCTTCAAATCTGCATCATGGGTAAAAACAGGTCAACTACGAGAGTTGGTGAGTAATCTAATTTTAGTAGAGAAAATTGTGAAGTTGAAACATTTATAATTTGAAATTTGTTTTCTTTTGAAGTCGGCAAACAATTGTATTTGAGATAACGGTTTATAAATCAAAAATTGATTAACAAATGATAACAACAACAATAAGTCCTCACCCTATATATACATATGTGTATATATATATATATATATATATATATATATATATATATATATATATATATATATATAGGATGGAGCATCTAATCATCAAACACACTCAACCACGTGCGATCAATCACCTTAGCGTCCCAAGGCAGGGTGGTCAACCCAATAGCGCTATTATTGTCCATAACGTACCTCAAGAATACGGGCATAGTCATGGAGATTAGACTAAAAATGGTAATGCACTACAAGTACATGTAGCGTAAACAAACAATAGTTATACAATTAATGACTCACGTATAAATGTCTCAACAATGTCTCAATTGTGATAAAACAATAAAATGAAGTTGGAACATATTAGAACCACATGATACACCCCAAAAGTATTGAAAATTATAAAATATGGGGTAGATTACTCACATTAGTCCCAAAACGAAATGCGTGTGTCGTACGATAGACGGTTCGGGTCAAAATGGCATAGAACCTAATATAATTAATAGTTTTGGTTTAGGAACTGCTAAACGAGAATGGAGTATTAATACAAATAATTAGACACATATTCTTATATTAGATGAATTAACAATAACTCATTTTGATTAGAATATTAAGGTATTCATTTGTTAAATGAATTTTAAATTGAATTAATTACTTTGCATAATTAATTTATATTTTCAATTTAGGCCAGATTTTAATAATTTCTTATTAAAATAATAACTTGCCCTATTATAATTATTTACAGATTTTAACAATTATTTATATGAAATAATCATTAAAATGCATTTTTTACATGCTTAAATACTTAGGAAAATGGTTTTAAATAGTAAACAGTATTGAAAAATTATGAAATTATTAGGAAATCATTATTTCATATAATATTAATTACTGTAAAAATTTTATATTTTTCTGAACTGTTTTAGTATTTATTTAATACTTTAACGATTAAACAACAACAAAATCCGGGAAAAATAATAAATGATTCCCAAAAATTCTGTAAAATTAACCATAGTTTTATAACATGATATAGAGCCCATTGTATAAGTTTCGGATATTTGTGACTATGGGAAGTATTTTTTATATATTTCATTATTAATTAATCAATAAAATCATAAATAATAGTAAACAGTAATATAAATGCATGAAACTTCATAAATTATGTTTAATCAATATATAGGTCATCCCAGAATTTTCTCAGAATTTATTGTATGCAAAAAGTATTTTATGTGAATTATTCCCCTACTTTATTGCAATAATTATAGTAATTCAATAAAAATAAGTTATTTTCTGAAAATTTCCAGAACTTCTTATTTTATTGATGGGACTCTGTGAAAAATCAGTTTTATGCATAAAATGAGTTTTAGATAGTTTGGTGGATTTAATTTGTTTCTTGTATGAATTTGAAACTTTTAACAACATACCTTGATGAATGCTTCAAGAGGGATGAAGATTTGAGTATAATAGATTGTTCTTGGATGGAATATGAGTATTTCTTGTATGAATTTCGAGATTGAGAGTGAGAGAAAGAATAGAGAAGGTTTAAGTGGTGAAGAGAATAATGTGTTGGGAGAAAAAGGAAAGGAAAGTGGATGGGAGGTGTGAGTGGGAGACCATGAGAATAATCTTTTTGCTTTTGGTGGTCTTTATAATTTCCCACTAACACAAGCATCTTTTACATAATTAATATAAGAGTTTATAAAATTTAATGTAAAGTTTATAAAAATAGAGTTCTATAAAATTTAATGTAAAGTTTATAAAAATAGAGTTCTATAAAATTTAATGTAAAGTTTATAAAAAGGGAGTTTTATAAAAGATAGGTTATTATTTGATTATAACAATCTACTTTGATTTGAAGTTTAATTATAGCATTCAAGTTTGATTCTTTTAATTTAATTAGAGCATTATACTTTGATTTGATTTTAATATGGTATCATAATTTAATTTGATTATAGTTATAACGTTGTACTATACTATGTTGCTATTAACGTCAATTTATATCGTAGTGTATGGGTTTTGATCCTATTAGCGTCAAGTAATCTTGAGTAGGGTTTATTAAATTTCCAATTGGGTTGGGTTGACCCGAATCCATTTTAGGCGGATGTCACAATAAGCAGTAAAGTTCCAATCTTGATGGTCCTAATGAGTTCATGCATGATAGCTAGCCCTTATTATGGAGGTATGTTGTTGCCTTTTGAGTTTGAGCTTATTTGGTGGATTGCAAGTCACCAAGATTATGACTTTAAGGACTAAGAGGATAATAAGGACCTGGATCCGAATTTGTAGCCTTTAGAATGAAGTAATAAGCACTTAATGGAAAATGGCTTAACAGGAAGGTTACACTGAGCGTACGTGCAGGTACGCCCAACGTACTTGCCATCGAGTCGGTACGCTTAGCGTACATAGGTTTACGCCCCGCGTAACTTGTCTATGTTGGACTTTGTGTTTTGGGCCATGCTTTGGGCTGTTGGGCCATCAATAGTCTGAAGTTATGGGCCTAGGATATATTTGGGCTTGGGGTGAGGCCCGTTGGAGGGAGTGGGCCCAGTTTAGCAAAGTGGGCCTTTAGTGGGCTTGGGGAGTTTAGCTAATGTTGGGCCTGCCATTTAGATTGAGAATTGGGCCTTGGAGGGCCCAATGGCTTTTAAGTCATTAATGGGCTGGTCAGTGGCCTACCTTTAGACCTAAAGAGTGAGAGTTGGACTTAGTTCCTGATTAGGATAATTGTGGGCTTTGACACATAGTTAGAGGCCAGTGTATAGCAGTAGCATTACTAGAGGTTGTTCATCATACGAGGTGAGTCTTCTCACCATACCTTACCTATAGTGGTAATTATGTGTGACCGGAAGGTCTTATGTTCTATGACGAATATGTGATATATGTTTCTATGTGATATGTATATGTTATGTATGTTATGAGTAGCATGGTATGGACCAGAAGGTCAGTATGGTATGGACCGGAAGGTCGACAGGGTATGGATCGGAAGGTCAGCAGTGTATGGACCGGAAGGTCAACATGGTATGGACCGGAAGGTCGACAGAGTAGGACCGGAAGGTTTACTCGGATTGTGGGACCGGAAGTCCCCTGAGACACATTGACCGGAAGGTCTCGTAGAGCTATAGCTTCGAGTGGCTAGTTGTATATACGTGGTATTTTGGGGAACCCACTAAGCATGCGTGCTTACCGTTTATGTGATATGTGTTTCAGGTAGTTCAGAGGACCGCGGGAAGGCATCGGCATGATTGTACACACACACTATGTTTTGGAAAGAACTACTATGGATCCAGGATTTATGAGATGATTTTGAAAACTTTGTTAAAGGAATATTGGGTGTCGAATAAAATGATATATGTTTTATGAATTAAAAATTAAAAATTTGGTTTGGATTTTCAAGATGTTACATTTCCATATTCCATGATCCATGAGTTTGTAACCTCCATGGACTATCCATGGAGCACCTTATGGGTTTTAGCCCAATCCACACAAACCATGGATCATTAGCCCACTATACAAGAATAGATGATTTACACAATCAACCCCATATATTTAATTAGTCTCTTTTTGATCACTTAATTAATTCCAAAATAATTTTTGATCAATACTAATTAAATAATATTATTAATATATTAGAACTTATAATATATTAATAAACACTAAGTGTACTTTCTCTCATTTGGTCTATCCAAGTATTGCAATGCCATGCAACCCACATGAACCATGCCAACCGGGTCAAGTACATACCAGAAATAGTTATGGACTTAGACACCTTATCCAACACCTATCAATTAACCATTCTACTTCCAGCAGCATAACTCTAGCTGAACATAATTATCACTCCTTTCCGGAGTCCCCGCGACTCACATTCCGGCCTCGAGCAAAACCCCCGAAGCCTCAAGTCTAGTAACTTGTATGCTAGCCTCTTCCACTCAACCCGCAGAATTTAACGAGTACTGAACATCTCCCCGATCCCAAGTAACTACAGCCCTCTAATCATCAGAATATGTCCCAGTAACAAGTACCGGTACTGGAAACCTCGACCAGCTCCTCTCCCTGCCGTCGTTACAGCTGTTGTAGCTGATGTGGCAGCCGTCTCGGCAAGGGCTGCATAGCGCTCATTGAAATACTCAACCATGGCGGTCTTAATAGACCCAAACGTCTCCGGCAACTGTCCCCGGACAATATCGATCACCTCCTCCCGGATGATCTCACTGACACGACCCTCTGACAAAACTAGCCTATCATGGCTGCCAACTCCTGATCCTGACCCGAATCCGGTCTCAAAACGTCTCGTAACTACCATTCTGATGACACACCAGAGTGATCTCAGATAACCCATATAATAACAGGGAACCAACTCCCAACTAAACCCTAGGGGTTGTGACTTCCTTGCTACGCATATGGGTCCTGTGTTTTCAGTAGTACGGGCCCATACTACCTTTCACACCTACCCATATTTGTCTCACTGTGGTGGGTATAAGTTTTCCTTTTATTACTCTTATACCGATTACAATTTACAACCCAAAAATCCCGAATAAACACACACACCAAGGTAAACAAACACACACAGCCGTACTGTGGCGGTGCGCGGTGGTCGGAGGTGGCATCCACTACCTCACGGTGGTGGTGGTGGCCCTCTAGCGATTTCCGGCCAACTAGCTACACACACTCACGCATGACACGTCTTTTGTTCACAAAAGAGTCCAGCCACCCACATGGTGGCGTAAGGCGATGATGGTGACAAAATAAAGCGGGCAACAGCGGCTAACGGCAGCGTCGGTGGCAGCAGCCACCATGGTCGGCTGCCATGGTGGTTTTCCTCGGGTTTTTCCGGCCAACCGAGCATCCAGATTCAAGCCACGATGGAGCAACAACCCACTCAACACGAGATGCAACACAGCAGCAGTACACGTGCATCCTTTCCCAGAAAATAAACCCAACACCCACCTGACTCAGCCACCCACGAGAAGGGGCACAACAGTTGAGAGATATGGCGGCCGTGGAACAGCAAAATAGAACTGAGGTGGATAGGAGAAAGGTTGGTCGTCGTCAGCAATGGTCCGTAGATAACCTAGGTCTTTGACGGGAACGGCAGCGGCGGTGCAACCAAACCCGGTGGTGGCAGCGACACAACATTGGAGGAGATGGTGGCGACGACTGTAGGGCAGTCAACGAGCGAACAACGACAGTAACACATGCAACCTCATTTCCCGGTGATCCTCGTCGTCGGCAGCAGGAGCTCCAGTGGTGGATTACGACTTTGGAAGTGCCAGGTAACGGCGCCGGAGGTCAAAGAGAAAGAGGGTGGCGGGTGGATCTTACACCATTACGGTTAGGGTTTCCGGGTGGTGAGGTTATATACCTACCTCATGTAAAGATTGGCCCATAATGATGCAAATGGTCCCTCGTTCTCCTTTTTCTTTCAAATTAAGTCCTTAATTTACAATCTAAAACCTCCCTTCTGAAAATCATTACATATCAAGTCTGAATACTTACCATATGGCCCCTCAATGACCAATTATTTTCAACTTAAGCACATAATTTACCCTTTTAGCCCCAGCCATCCAAGATCATTTCAAATTAAGTCTGATATCTATTCTTTAACCCCCGGAACTAACATTCCGATAATTATTATTTGATTTTGGACTATAATAGCATATAATAATAATAATAATAATTGCTTCTCGGAGTTCCGGGTTTATTATTTAATTATTATATTTTAAATGGGATGTTACAATAACAATATAGTAAATTGTTAAATAATAATGTTTTTATAAACTATATTTATTGTATTTTCACATAAAAAGGGAATTGATTTGTATAAACGTAATTAGGCACATGTATCCTGCTGTGTGCTGAAGGACAAGATACACGGGGAGGTCTGGATAGACTGTAGGCCCTGCGAGGCGGTCCAGTCAGGCCGAAGGCTCGGAGAGCGGTCTGGATAGGTTGTAGGCCCTGCGAGGCGGTCCAGTCATGCCGAAGGCTTAAAGAGCGGTCCAAATAGGCTGTAGGCCCTGCGAGGCGGTCCAGTTAGGCTGAAGGCTCATTTATGCATGTTGTTGTTTGTGATGGGTTTTGCGCATTCTAACACTCCTAAGTGTACATGCAACCCTAAATACCTTGGATCTATGTTTTCTCTATTATACACGCAATTATGAACTTTCCAAGGTATTACCCTATCTAGCATACAATACTTGATACTTGGGTAATCAAATGGATAGAATACATACCTTTGTTTGATGTAGCTTGTCTCCATGAAGCTTGAGTGCCTAGTGCCCCAAGTGTGACACCTCAAATGGTTCAGACAACACCAAATGCACATGGAATGACTTGAGAGAAATGGAACACTCCTTGAAATCGTCTAGCCCTCATATTCACACATTAGTGCACGATTTCTTGAGCCATGGGATTCTTTTATATGGTGGCTATTAGGGTTACTCCATGTAACTCATAACTTTACCCATTCCTTAAGCTCCATGGATTTTAACCTCCATGGAGTATCCATGGGTCACCCCATGGACTTAGTCCAACATAAGGAATCTTGGATCACAAGCCCACATATATAAGAATGAATGATTTACACAATCAACCCATATATTTAATTAGTCTCATTTTGATCACTTAATTAATTCCAAATTAATTCTTGATCAATACTAATTAAATAACCTTATTAATATATTAGAACTTATAATATATTAACCAACCTTAAGTGTTATTTCTCTCATTATAGTCTATCCAAATGCATGATGCCATGCAACCCAAATGGACCATGCCGGGTCGGGTCAAGTCTTACCAATTATAGTTATGGACTTAGACATTAATCCAACAGTCTCCCACTTGGATAAGTCTAAAACTATTATTGCGTATGACTTCAGGAACCGATCAGCAATCGTAGCTCTCAAAAGCTTCTGTCAAACTCTGACCTTGTCGATGAACTCTGACCTTTGTCAATGACTTGTCCATTAGATAAGGGAGCATATATTCCTCCATTCTAGATATCATATGGACTGAGACATGGATTATCAATCATTCTCTCTGTCCATTTGTTGTTTCCCGATTTCCGATTCATGATGACTGACTGATTGAACAAATCAAATCAGTCCTGGCTTGGCCAAGCACTCACATGTATCATCTTTAAATCATCGAGGGGCCCACATATATCGCTTTTATCCCGAAGGTAAAAGGAATGGATAAACTTCGACTCATATGGCTTGTTCTACTACTTGTTGAATCATACACAAAGGCACGTTTTATAACATCGAGTTACCAATGCGTTTTCGTGCAATCAATGTACAACCAACTCATAGTAACAACTCATATCTCTAGGTTTGAAGAATATAAGATATTATCGTCTCATGATCACTCGTGATAAAATCCATGAAGTGATTCAAATGAGCGCGGGTTGAATCCAATACTCAGAACTTATGAGCACTCATGAGTGTTGTAGCACCACTTTGTCCACCAACTTGGACCTCTACAAACCAACCCATGACAGTCTTAATTCATATCTACTTCCAACATATGACCGACTGTGGATGGTTTGAATAACTTAATCATTCAGGAAGAGCGACTTAGTTATTCTGGAAGTTAAAACATGCAAAGTGAAACACAAGAATAAATGAATCAAATATGGTATCAAACCCTATGAATATAAATAAACACTTTTATTTATCACCATACTGATTACTCATTATTCATTGTTTCGGTTTTATCAACTTTATACTTGAATTAAAAACACTAGTTGTCCCATGCTCCAAGCATGTACACTATGTTTTTCTTAAACAATAGCTTTGCCATACACCAAGTATGCACTCTATGTTTGTCTATGATCCTTACTTTGTGAAATAAACCAATTGAACATAATTTCAATGATTCTAATTTCACACTCCCAAATCCTTATCGAAAAATGTGAGAATTTCAAATTCCTATCATTTATCGAAATCTGTTTAGATTTTAAACTTATATGCACTGACCCTCCTGTAATGAATATGTACAAAGTCACAAAGACTTGTCAACAGTCATTATAAGGTATTCCAATGGAGATCAACTCCATGGAAACTAAGTCTCATATTCAAAGTACATTGCTTTGGACATGCTTCTTGCATTAAGTTTTCTAATCTTACACAGATAACTTCCACCTATGGAGACAACTCCATATTCTCATTTTGACTATCACTTCTGAATAAGAGATGCCTCTTTTCAGAATATGTCAATATGGTCCTTCCAAAATTAGCACTATACTTCTAACTGTCCCTGAGCAACCAATCTTTGGTAAACCTCAGATTGTCCTCGACAATTGCTTAATCATTTTAGTCATATCCAATTCTAGACCATTTCCCTTCTTAATGCCTCTGGGCATTTGGAAAAATTTAGAAATGACAAATATTATAGCACATGCAATCGATCCTGTACCCAAAGCAAATGGTACACGATTCATGATGTCTCACATAAAGACATGATTCTAGACCAGTCTTTTACTACAATATTTTTATTTGCCATGTTTTCAAAATTTGACTATGAAGAGGGATGCCGTAATCATAATCGAATTTTGAGAACGCAATATATAGAATTTCCTTAAGTTGAACCAATCCAACATGAAATTCATATATATATTCTTGACTAAAGATTAAGTTGAACCAATCCAACATGAAATTCATATATATATTCTTGACTAAAGATGATTAAGGTCTCGATCTAAGCCTTTAGAACTGAAATGAAGTATAATTTCCTCTCCCTTAATTATAGCAAAATAACTTTTTCAACCCCTGCAACCTCACGAATTGAAACTTTTGTTTTCTATAATTAACATTGCTAACTTGCAACCTTTGTCATAATTATCATGCTCCCACTAACATGATGATTATTAGCATAACACTTATGCTCCCACTAGCTTTGACATGTACTCAGAAATCAGCTGACTTTCTTACCAAAGTTTAGATTTCTGATACTAGATTGTTTTGATAAAACTTTATCAAAATCATACACCTCTCTTAGATAGCTCACATGTGTGTCTAAACAATTTTAGAACTATGAAAAGGGATGCCGTAATCATAGTCTCAATTGTTTAGACCTTTGCCACTTCTCACAAGTCCATGTTAGTGTGCCGGTAAACCACACACGCTCCACTAACGACTTTGAGAATGCAAATATCACAATTGCTATCTAGCTAAAATCTACTTAGTGAAAGTGTTTCCTCACCATCATTTTCATGAATCGGAGAGAAACCTTATGACACTTAGATTTAATAGTGTATGTGTTCTTATCCATGTGAATTTGTCAAAACCATAATCACAAGACAAGGTTAGTGACAAATCCAAACTCATATTGATTAAACTTGTGCAATCTTAAATTCTTGCCATTTGGCAGCTCAGGTGTCTGCCATTGCTTCCAAGTAGTTGTGCAACCAATTGAGAACTCTCAGAACTCCTATGCAAAGCCAACTTGAATAGGCACAAAAATTTCAACACGATAGGTTATAAACCTCAAGTCGTGTGCTAGTGAAGGACTTTAGGTTTTATTCTTGATTAAGTCTTGAAACTTTCAAGAGCTTTAAGACTCCCACTGTCCTCTTGACATATAAGACTCCCTTGTCAAATATTCAAGAGATAGTGAGAATTCTTTATCAAGACTAACACTTTACACAATTGGCCTAAGTTGGTCTCTGTTTTATCCAAAACATCACAACTTACCAATTTCAAATGTACAAGAGTAGATAACCTTTTACTCTTACATTTGACTAGTGTTAACAAACCCTCTTTAAGATATGTCACTCAAGTTACAATCTTGGAGTATGACTCTAAGAATTGTTTTGGAACGAAGTATGACTCATCTTTTTGATTTAACCATTTCAACAATTCATGACTCCTCTTCTTAGTCATAAGAATGCACTAAGATGACTTTAGAGGACCAATTGTGATATGGTATCCTAGTCATTAAGATGATCATAAACATGATACTAAAGTACTCTCCTATCTTTTCAGATTTGAGAAACTTTTATCTTTCTGCCATACTTTGATTCTTCTTATTCGTTCTGTCTCACATTGAAACTTCTCCAATGCTACAGACTTATACTTAAACTTATAAGTATAACCATATTTACTGAACTTAAGTAAATCATGACGAATAGTCTTATCGATCTTTTGTGGTGGACTTAATCAGTGCACAAGAATGTGTACTCGATCCCTTAGTCCGTTACTTGACTCACACATCCATGTGAACAAGTAGTTAGTCTTAAATTTTCCAATGCTTGAAGGTTCTCATTCATCGTGCTCTACAAATTGCATGATTCCAAGTTTTGGTCCAATTGAAACTTGGGTGATGAGAATCTTTCCTTATTTGGTAAATTTAGACACTACCACAAATGAAAGAATCAAATTCATATTTCCACTCTTGCTCTTAATGGAATCTTATAAGCAACACAGTTTTTCACAAATTCCATTGTAAGGATATTTTAAAATAAATAAAATCAAAAGATTTACCTTTTATTTTAAAACTTTGCGGAAAAAACTCATCCTTACAATCCATATGAAAACTTGTTGTTATCTATTCCTAAGCAAAATATCATAACTCCTAAGAAGTAGCTCAAAAATCCGATCTTCAAACTATGTGATAGAAATCCATCTACGCGATCAGATTTAGCATATTCTTTCTTTAAGTTTCTTCACTTTTTCTTTGATTCTTAAAACATCACCATGTGACCCAGTCACATCATGTATCAAGAATCTCAGAATAGAAACTTTGCAGAGTTAGATAGTGGACTTTACCTGAAGTAGAGTCAAACTTATTGACTTTAACATCCTTAGGTAAATTTGGCAGCTTCGCAACCAATGCCCCTTTCTTTGGCAATGGACCCTTGATAATGGGACTATCTCAGACTTAGCCTTTCTCTTTACCATTTGGTCAACCGAGTTGACTATGGCTGATCCCTTTCCATTGGGAAGAGAGAGCTTTACTGGATATCCAATGTCATCATTGTCAATGTCCATAGCGTTTTAGGAAGTTGATCTTAGCAAATAGATAAGATCATTAAGGGTCTTGTCTTAGTCTGTTTCATAGGATTCCCAAAAGAACTCACTATGTGACTTAGAAAGTAGTTGAGCCACCAACTTTCTCAAGACTTTGACACCCAACTCTCCCGGCTTGTCAATATGTGACTACATCTCCAAGATGTGATCACACCTAGACCTTGCCTTGCCAATAGGGCTTGAGTGACCTTAAACTTTTTAGGAACTTGTGGGTTAGGGAGAATAATTGGAGGAGGTGAAAGAAGTATGATATCCATGGGACATCATCTTCATTTAGAAAAGCTTGTTTCAAGAGATTTAGGAAGATCATAAATGTCTAGACCAGACATCTTTTTGGGAGATATTCAAGATAGTTGATTTAAAGTCCTTAATATGACACGCAATATGAAATATTAAGGCTAGGACCCAACAAACTATTTTATAACTTAGAAGAGGGATGTCGTAATCCGAGTTATAAAATAGTTGAAGGTAGGTAAATGACGATTTACCAATTTCCACCATGAAAAACGAAATAATGTAATTAGGTTTTTAATTGGATTTGAAACTCCTAGATCTTTTGAGATTCATTGAACTTTTCAATGGCATGTTTCAATCTCGAGTGTGCCCTTCAGGTTTTGTGACTGGGATGCCGAGGATCACAAAACAAGGTGTGAAGTAACCATGCAAATATACTTGGTACCCTTAATATTTACCCCTCAATCGATGTGCCGGTTAACCACACGAGCTCCACCGATACTATGATAAATATTAAGTTACCATTTGCCTACTTTGTTAAATCCAGGTTAGTGTGCCGGTTAACCACACACGCTCCACTAACGGTTTAAACAAAGTGCAAAGTGTAATTTCATGGATTAGCACCTTATTCACATTTTCCTAAGTAACTAAGATTGGGAATTTATAAGTGTTTAGTTACTTAGTATTTATCATTAATACTTTTAATGAAGGGGGAATTATAGTCCTTGTCCTACCCATTCGGCTAACGACCCTCCACCAGTCAAGGAAGCGGTGGGTGAGAGTGGACACCCATTAAACTGCCATTTTATAGGCAGTAACCTTATACCCCCCTTATAGACCGGCTTCGTGAATGAGGCCTACTAACGGTAAGACTGACTTGCTCTTATACATATATTTATTATTAACTTATAATACTATAAAGTATAAGGGTTGAATTTTAACTTTTAAAATTCTAAGGGCTAACTTGGAATTAAAGTATTCATGGGGAAAACTTTACAAATTCCAAAACTTGAGGGCAAGTTTTGAAAATATTCAAAACTAATTAATTCCATAACTTATGTGTTTAAAGTAGTTTTAATTAAAAAAAAACTCTTCAAGTTCCATAACTTGAGGACAAGTTATGGAAGACTTTAAACTAATAAAAGAATGTAACTTTTCTTTATTTTTGTAACTTATGGGACTAATTAAGGTTACACATTTTATCATTTAATGAAGTGACTCTTGAACCTCCATAACTTGAGGACAAGTTATGGAGTTATAAAACCATTTAATGAGGACAAGACTCTTCATTTTTGTAACCATTGCCAACTTTTTATGAGTTTTATGAAACTTAAATGTGACTTTTCATATAACTTGAGGACAAGTTACAAAAACACATTTTAGAATCAACTCTTAGATTAAAATGGATTGAAAACACATAATCAATTAACTTTTCTATTAATCTAATAAACTCATATGAACAAAGATAATTCACATCAAATTTTTTTTCAAGTAATTAGCATAACTTTTAAACTAATACAATTCGATTTTTCAGCTAATTTTGCAAGTATAACAAGAAAACAAGCCTTGTCTCTGATACCACTGATGGGTTTTGCGCATTCTAACACTCCTAAGTGTACATGCAACCCTAAATACCTTGGATCTATGTTTTCTCTATTATACACGCAATTATGAACTTTCCAAGGTATTACCCTATCTAGCATACAATACTTGATACTTGGGTAATCAAACGGATAGAATACATACCTTTGTTTGATGTAGCTTGTCTCCATGAAGCTTGAGTGCCTAGTGCCCCAAGTGTGACACCTCAAATGGTTCACACAACACCAAATGCACATGGAATGACTTGAGAGAAATGGAACACTCCTTGAAATCGTCTAGCCCTCATATTCACACATTAGTGCACGATTTCTTGAGCCATGGGATTCTTTTATATGGTGGCTATTAGGGTTACTCCATGTAACTCATAACTTTACCCATTCCTTAAGCTCCATGGATTTTAACCTCCATGGAGTATCCATGGGTCACCCCATGGACTTAGTCCAACATAAGGAATCTTGGATCACAAGCCCACATATATAAGAATGAATGATTTACACAATCAACCCATATATTTAATTAGTCTCATTTTGATCACTTAATTAATTCCAAATTAGTTCTTGATCAATACTAATTAAATAACCTTATTAATATATTAGAACTTATAATATATTAACCAACCTTAAGTGTTATTTCTCTCATTATAGTCTATCCAAATGCATGATGCCATGCAATTCAAATGGACCATGCCGGGTCGGGTCAAGTCTTACCAATTATAGTTATGGACTTAGACATTAATCCAACAGTTTGTTATGTTTATGTGGTGGTACTTTAGGGGAACTCACTAAGCTTTGGCTTATGATTTTACTTTATGGTTTCAGGTACTTCTGATGATTGCGGAAAGGCGAAGGCGTGACTGTACACATCCTTCTGTTTTATGGCCTTATGATTTTGGGATACTCTGATATTGATAAACACTTTGGAACAATGATTTGTAAACAATTTGTGATTTTGGGTTGTTTTGAAAAGTTTAAAATCGTTGTGATTTTTGATACGTTACAAGTTGGTACCAGAGCCCTGGTTTAAGAGAATTGGATAAGCATTTGTGCGAGTCCGAACTCAAACTAAGGATATGCAAAGGTTTTAAATGATTTTCAAAATTGTTTTCAAAAGTAACCAAGGAAGGATGCGATGTGTACGATCATCCGGAGCCAGTAAGTATACCCCAGGTTACCACACAGTTAACTGTTATTATGTTATGTAGAACAACATGATAGTGATAGGCTAAGGATCTTTAGGAATTCCATGATAGAATTGCCTAATTATATGATGTCTAATAGCCTAGGGTTCTTCCTTAGATGAAATTGACATCATTACCGTTGTTGTGTAGTGTATGCATAAAAATTGTACATAACTAAGATTTTATAGCCTAAGAATATTTGATTTAGCCTTATTTCCTGTTCCGTGTTTGGTTCCGGGCTTAAGGTAGAATCAAGTATTCGACTGTCTATAGGATCCATTGTTATGTATGATTAGCATACACAAGTGTTGCAAGGTTGGTGGAAGTTTCAGGGATAAGTTTTGTTGGGTCAGCCGACCAGTCAAGGGATGTCTAGCCTTTCTCTAGGAAGTGAGAAAAGTGTGTATGCATATTCTAGTGAGTGTTGTTAGGGATGTTGTGACGATCTTCTGAGACAAATATGGGTAGGTGCGGAAGGTAGTATGGGCCCGTACTATTGGAAGCACATGACCCATATGCGTAGCAGGGAAGTTACAACCCCTAGGGTTGTGTTGGGGAATGGTTCTTATGGTATAATATGCGTTTTATCTGATATCTCTCTGGTTTATTTTTAGTATGGTGGTTACGAGGCGATTTGAGTCAGGATTCAGATCAGGAGCCAGAGCAGGTGGCCAGGATGGGCCAGGATTGACTGAGGACCGGGTTAGGGAGATCATTCGTGATGAGGTTGTTTCTATTGTCCGCGAGTAGATACCAGAGCTGTTTGGGTATATCAATACTGCTATGATGGAGTTCTTCGATAACCGATATGCTGCACTTTCTGAGACTGTCGCTGCTGCAGCTACCGCGACCATCGTTGCAGTAGGGATTGGCGCTGGGAGAGCTTTCCAGTATCGGGGCTTCAACAATAGTAAGCCCCCAGTTTTTGATGGGGTTCAGGATCCGATCATTGCTATGAGGTGGCTATCAGATGTTGAGGGATGTTTCTTTACTTGCTCTTGCCCAGCTGACCAGAAGCTCAAGTGCGATTTGAACCTTTCTTCGGTCTGGAGCGAAGGATTGGTGGAGACTGGTTACTAGTTCATACACCCCCAGAGCAGCGAGCTACAGTATCATGGGAGCAGTTCTTTGAGATGTTCCGCTCGAGATATGTTCCTTTGATGGAGAGAGAAAGAGAGAGAGAGAGAGAGAGAGAGAGAGAGATTATCCCAGGAGTATCTGGACTAGAGGGAGGGGACCAATTCGGTAATGGAGATCACCAAGATGTTCACAGAGAGAGCTATGTTTTGCCCTGCGTTTTCTGCTTTTGAGCAAGCTTAGATGACTCGGTACTTGAGCATGCTCAAGACGAACATCTGTCAGTTTGTGTCTACTTAACGCTATGGTTCACTCTTTGATTTGCAGGAGGTCGTGAGGCGGCGTGAGATTGAGATGGTGATTCATAAGAGGGAGCAGAGGCAGGCCCCTGTGTAGTCGCAGCCTACGGCGAAGCGGCTTAAGGCCGCTGATGTGAGATCTCGGAGTTAGAGGGGCCGCACTTGTGGTAAGTGCGGCAAGGTTCATGAGGGTCATTTTTTATTTACTTTTGGATTTGATCATAGGGGCACAGTCATAGGGACTTAGGAAGGAGAACTAGAAACGGGAGAGGATCAGGGGCGAGATCGATAGGTTTGTCACCGATAGTCGGGGGTTGTTGACCCGGTGCCGTCGGGTTTGGGTTCCAGCTGTTGGATTAGATGTCTAAGCCCGTAACTATTATTGGTATGTACTTGACCCGAGAGTAGCATGGTTCATTTGGGTTGCATATCATCAGGACAATTTGTTAGGATGGACTCTTGAGAGAATGTTAAATATGATTTATTAATATATTATAAGTACTAATATATTAATATGAAATCATATGGTTTTAATTAGTATTGATCAAGAATTAATTTAGAATTAATTTAGTGATCAAAAGGAGACTAATTAAATCTATGGGGACTAATTATGTTACTTAGTTATATTTATGTGTGTTGGGCTTATGATCCATGTTGGACCAAGTTTATGTATGGATACATAAAGAGTTGGGCCACATGAACCATGGATCATAAGACCCATGGGTATAGATTTGGGTTGTATCCATGACCCTAGAAATCCCACATATAAATACATAATTCATTGCCCAAAATCGTGCATAGTGTATTCTTGGAGTTCATGGTGGTTTTGGGTGCATGGAGATTCTTTCTCAAGTTCCTCCTTTGTCCATGATGTGTTGTGATTCCACTAGAGGCTTCCACACTATTGGGGCTAAGCTCTTAAGGCTAGATACATCAAGACTTCAATCTCGACCATAAGGTATGTTATCCTAACTAGATTCTTGTATGGTATATAACAATTGTATGCTAGTTATAGGTTTAATACCTTGGAAACACCATTGCATGTATAATTAGTGAAAACATAGATCCAAGGTATTTAGGGTTGCATGAACACCTTAGGAGTGTTAGAATGCTCAAAATCCAACAGTGGTATCAGAGCCTAGGCTTGTTTTCAAGTTATACATGCTGAAATAGCTTAAAAATCGAAAATTCTGGCTTCCTAGCACTGGACTCGCCGAGTCCACTAATGGACTCGCCGAGTCCATGAATAAGTTCATCCTACTCGTCGAGTAGGTTCATACACTCGACGAGTAGAAGCCCCTGACAGCATATTTTTGACTTTTAAGGTTGGAATTGGTCTGGAATCATTACCTTAAACTGTTTTGGACTTATAAAACCTGTTTTTGATGTGGTAATTATTATGGTAAACCAATTTCAAAGTCATTATCAAAGTTTCAAGTTTTATATATGTTTATATGATTCTTGAAAATTGTTGATGTGGATTGTTCATGCTTATGAGTTTTGGTAGATCATAGGAATTATATGCAAATTGGTTGTTAGTGTAATTCTTGATCTTAATGAAATTTTATGGACTCCATAACTTGTCCTCAAGTTATGGATTACCTAAAGTTTTTTGTGTCACCTTTTATGAGTTAATTTAGATTAATGAAAAAAATTATGTGTTAGTTGTTTTCAAACCAAATTGATCTAAGAGTAGTTCATAAAATGTGTTTTTGTAACTTGTCCTCAAGCTATATGAAAAGTCACATTTATGAATCTTAAAACTCATAAAAGTGTCATAGGTTACAAAATGAAGAGTCTATTTCTCATAAATAGTTTTATGGACTTCATAACTTGTCCTTAAGTTATGGATGTTCAAGAGTCTCTTCATTAAAGTTTTTACAACTTTAATTAAACTCATAAGTTATGAAAAATCCAAGAGTTTGAAAAGTTTCAATACTTTCCCTCGAGTTTTGGAATTTGCAAAGTTACCTCCCCATGTATACTGTAATTCCAAATTAAACCTTAGAATTTTAAAAGTGTAAAATTCAACCTTATACTATTATAATATTAAAAAATTAATGGTTATATATATACATATATATATATATATATATATATATATATATATATATATATGTATAAGATAAAGTCAATCTTACCGTTAGTAGGCCTCATTCACGAAGCCGGTCTCTAAGGGGGTATAAGGTTACTGCCTATAAAATGGCAGTTTAATGGGTGTCCACTCTCACCCACCGCTTCCTTGACTGGTGGAGGGTCGTTAGCCGAACGGGTAGGATAGGACTCTAATTCTCCTTTCATTAAAAGTATAATGATAAATACTAAGTAACTAAACACTTATAAATTCCCAATCTTAGTTACTTAGGAAAATGTGAATTTGGTGCTAACCCATGAAATTACACTTTGCACCCTTGTTAAGTCGCTAGTGGAGCGTGAGTGGTTAACCGGCACACTAACATGGGACTGAGAATGTGTGGCAAAGGGTGACTTAAGTTTTATCATAGATCGATGGAGCGTGTGTGGGTAACCGGCACATCGATTGGGTGATAAAATTAAGGGTACCAAGTCAATTTTCATGGTTATTCACACCTTGTTTGTGATCCTTGGCATCCCAGTCACAAACTTGAGAGGACACAATCGAGATTTAAACATGCCATTGAAAGTTCAATGAATATCAAAAGATCTAGGAGTTTCAATCCAATTAAAACTTAATAATTTATTTTGTTTTTCATGGTGGAAATTGGTAAATCGTCATTTACCTACCTTCAAAGATTTTGTAGCTTGGATTACGGCATCCCTCTTCCAAGTTATAAAATAGTCTGTTGGGTCCTAGCCTTAATATTTCATATTAGGTGTTATGTTAAGGACTTAAATCAACTGAAATTTGAATTTCTCCCCATAGATGTCTAAGTTCAGACAACTATCGTCTTCCTCATCCTTTTGGATAGAGCTTCACTTCCTCCACCTCCTCCAACAATTCTCCCTGACCCACAAGTTCAAGGTCACTCAATCCCTAATTGGCAAGCAAAGTCTATATGTGCTTACATCTTGGAGACTAAGTCACATATTGGCAAGCCGGGAGAGTTGGGTGTCAAAGTCTTAAGGGAGTCGACTGTTTACTGGGTTCTTCAATCACTACCTAAGTCATATAGTGAGTTCTTTAAGGACTACTATGTGCTAGACCATGACATGACCCTTAATGATCTTACGTATTTGCTCGATGCTACTGAATCAGCAATGATTTGGAGCAATGGTAAAGCAAATTTGATTGATAGATCTACTTCCCATGCTTCCATGGACATAGGTAATGGTAACATTGAAAGTCCAGAGAAACTTTCTCTTCCCAATGGAAAGGGATCTGCCATGGTCAAGTCATTTGACTCAATGGTAAAGAGAAAGGCTAAGTCTGGACAATCAAGTGTACCATTTCCAAAGGGTCCATATGTTTCTTTTGCCAAAAGAAGGGACATTGGTTGCGAAGCTACCCAATTTACCTGAAAGATCATAAGGATGGTAAAGTCAAAAGTTTGACTCTACTTCAGGTAAAGTCCATTATCTAACTCTATGAGGTCTCTTTTGGAGATTCTTAATACATGATGTAATGTAATTACATTTTGATGTTTTAGAAGAATCAAAGGAAACCTAAAAAAAAGGGTATGTTGATTTTGATCACGAAGATGGATTTCAATTGCATGGTTCGGTGAAATAGATAACAACATGTATTTCATATGTATTTGCACTGTAAGGATAAGTTTTCCGCATGTTTTAAAATAAAAGAAAGTTTTGATTTTACTTATTTTAAGTATCCTTACGATGGAATTTCTGAAAATTTGTTGTTTATATGATTTCATTGATAGCAATATTGTGAAATGGATTTGATTCTTTCATTTGTGGTAGTGTCACAATTTTCCAAATAAGGAAAGATTCTCATCACCCAAGTTTAAGTTGGATAGAAACTTGAAATCATGCAACTTGTATTGTATGATGAATGAGAATTTTTCATCTTTAGGAAATTAAGACTAAGTCCTTGCTCACATGCATGTGTGAGTCAAGTGAAGGACTAAAAGATTGGGTACACTTGGTTGTGCGCTGGTCAGGTCCACCACAAAGATCGATAAGATTATTCGTTATGATTTACTAAAGTTTAGTAAATATGGTTATACTTACAAGTTTAAGTGTAATTCTGAAACATTGGAAAAGTTTCAATGCATGGCAGGATGGATAAGAGGAATCAAATAAGGTAGAAAGATAAAAGTTTCTCCAATCTGAAGAGATGGGAGAGTACTTGAGTATCTTGTTTTATGATTATCTTAGTGATTATGGAACCATATCACAATTGATCCTCTAAGAAAACCTTAGTACATTTGTTTTGGCTAAGGAGAGGAATCGTGAAGTGTGGAAATGGTCAAATCAAAAGATAAATCATACTTCGTTCAAAACAAGTCTTAGAGTCATACTCTAAGATTGTAACTTGAGTAACATAATTTTAAGAAAGGTTTCTAACACTTATCAAATGTAGAGTAACATGTTTCTTACTCTTGTACATTTGAGATTGGATGTTTTGGGTAAGACAAAAAACCAACTAAGACCAATTGGAAGAAGTGTTTATCTTGATAAGAATCCACACTAACTCTTGAATAATCTGTTTTGTCAAGGAATGGTTCTTGACAAGAGAATCTTATATGTCAAGAGGACAGTGGGTGTCTTAAAGATCTTGGAAAAGTTCCAAGAACTAATCAAGAATAAAACCCATTGTTTAATCGCTAGGACACAACTTCAGGTTTGTAACCCATTGTGTTGGCATATTTCTATGCCCAATCCAGTTTAAGTTGACTATGCTTGTGAGTTCTATAAGTTCTCAATTGTTTGCATAACAACCTGGAAGCAATGGTAGGCCCTTGTGCTGCCGGGTGGCAAGAAAATGAGATTGGTCAAGTTCAGTCCATATGAGTCTGGATTTGTCGCTAACCTTGACTTATGATTATGGTTTTGACAAATTCGCATGGATAGGAACACTTACACCATAAAAATAAAATCTAAGTTTCATAAGGTTTCTCTCTGATTCATGAAAATGATGGTGAGGAAACGCTTTCACTAGGTAGGTTATAAGTAGATAGCAATTGTGATATTTGCATTCTCAAAGTCGTTAGTGGAGCGTGTGTGCACTACTAGAAAACAGCCCTTTAATGACGCGCAAACAATGACACGCATTGATTTACGATACGCAAAAGCGTGCGCCCTAAAAATAATGTCATCTCTTCTAAAATTTGAAGGATAGAGGACACGCATTTGTGTGTGCCCTGAAATTAGTGTTAGAAAAGAAAAAAAAATAAATACGGAGGACGCCCATCATAAAATGTGTGTCATGTAACACTGTCGCTTTATATTTTTTTTAGTAAAACACGCGTTTTAAGCGGGAAATGAAATCCCAAAAACTAAAACCCCGCTGTGAAAAATTAAAACCCCCTCCGCTTCCAATTATCAAGAAAGAAGCCTAGGGTCTTCGCCTTCCTTTCTCTCTCTCTAACCTAAAACCCAACCTGCGATTTCATAAAGATCTCCCATGGCTTCGCATATGTCACTTAAATCGTAATAAAAATCGGAAACCCTAAAGGGCTTAAACACCCGCCTTTCTTGCAAAATCTTTGGTACACATAGGAAAACATAAACCCTAAAGGGCTTAAACACCCGCTCCATCTCATAAACCCTAAAGGGCTTAAACACCCGCGCCTTTCTTGTAATCGCTCTTGATGCTGAACTTCATAAAAGAGTTCTTCTTCGGTCTTAGCATCTTCCTGGGTAGCTGAACTTCTGTCATCGCTCGGGATCGCTCGGGACGTGCTACTGTTATGAGTTTGGATGTGGACCCCATGATTGGAGATAAGTCTTCTAATTCACAGGTGATATGTTAATGTGATGCAATTTTAGATCAATAATTTGAAGCAGTCAGTTTTCACGGATGAAGGTGAGTCAAGACCTTGACTTTTCTTGTTCTAAAAATTCCATCCTTTCTTTCACTTTCACAGTTCCACTAACATTTTTATAGAAAATAAGGGTATTCTTACAAGACCTTTCTGATTGCAGGTGTTACTGATGCTGTCCAAAAAGAGAGTTTACATTCGTTTGCCTTTTATTGCTCTCATTTAGAAGAGGAAATTTGTTTAAAAACTAAGTAGATGAGGGTTTACTTCTTCAACTACCTGATGAGTTTCCTTCAGTTCTTGTTCCATTGTCTAGTGATCACCAGGAAATACGGGTAGCTGCAATGATCTGTATTGAAGGACTACTTACCTTATGGCCACATGTTAGTTTATCTGGAGGGAAAAATGGTAATTTTCTTTTCTTAGACATAGTTAACTAATATTTGAGTCGCCTTATAACATTTTATGTTACCTTTTCCATAGGAAGAAGTGCAATATGGAGTCATTTTCTTGGAGATCTTTTGGCTTTGATGGTTCAGCACAAAAAGCTTATATTGTCTGACAAAAATTTTCTTCCTGACTTCTTTACAACATTGCTAAGCTTTACACATCATAGCATGTTGGTCCCACAGAGTGTTGGAGAGAGGTATTTTCACTATCAGTACTTTTTGATATTTATAATGAAAGCCTTGTATGTTTTCTAATCTTCATCTTTTTAAAACTTATCCAGATTTGATCGGCCAACAAAGGACAACATACTAAAGTTTATCTTGGGATCTGCACTATCATTGTGTCCATATGGAATGGTAAGTTTCTTGCAGAATGCTAATTCAGTTGCCTTTGACTTTCATCCATTATGTATTGACTTTTTATATGTTTGACATATTGGCAGCTGAAAGTACTATCTTTAGTCAAAAGTTTGAGAAGCCAAGTTATGCTAGTTAAAGAAGTCAACTCTTTGCTAAGTGAACTGTTAGAAAGACGCAGTCATGATAAATCCCATCAAATATTGTCAAAGACAAAAGTTCAAATCCTATGTCTTCTACTAGAGGTAATTTCTCTAAAAAAATTACATATTTATATGCCTTTAAAATCTCATTCTTTCATTGAAATAATTTTTTCTCCCTCATCTTAGTGTTGTACAAAGCTTACCTCAACAATTATAGCAATCACCTGTAGCAACAGATGGAAAACGTCTTATTGGTCAGAGATTCAGCGATGCCTCTGTATAGAGTGACATCAAGTTATGGCCTTTCAAGGGAAATTTTAAGCTTCCAACATTAATCAAGATTTCAATTGATATATCAAAGGGTATGAATTATCTACACCAGAATAACATCATACACAGAGACCTCAAGGCTGCAAATCTTCTCATGGATGAACATGAAGTAAGATTCTATTCTCTTCTCTTTTCTTCTCTTTCTTCATGTCTGGATAAATCAGAAATGATATTTATAAAGTATGCGACAAACTTTTAAAAAAGTTAATGGGGGGGAAAGCCTTGTTTCCATTTTCTCTATTAAGTCAAAAAGAGAGACTCATATGTATAGACTTTGTTTTCAGGTTGTTAAGGTGGCTGATTTTGGTGTTGCAAGAGTGAAGACTCAAACAGGTGTCATGACAGCAGAAACTGGGACATAAAGATGGATGGCTCCTGAGGTACCTTTTCAAAGTCAAACTTCCCTTATGACCTTTTTTTTCATTAACTTTTGACCAGATAAATGGGGACATGAATTAATTTGCTGCAGAGGAGATCTCGTCCATGGTTCTCATCAAGATGAAGGAAATCGCAGAAGCTTTCTCGGATCAATAGTCAAAATTGTAGAAGCTTTCCTCTGTATAGAGTGACATCAAGTTTTGACATGGTATCAACTACTAACAGAACCTTCAACTTTCAAAACATCAATTCAGACCCCTAGATACAATTATTTAGATTCAAAACCTCTATCAACCTATCTCTATTTTGCTCAGGAAGCCAAGGCTGTGAATCCTGTCTGGTAAGCTGCACAGGCACACACCCAATCACAGGCTGTAAATTCAGACAACAACTTACCCATTTCAGACGACTCACATGCTCCAGAGAATGTTGATACAGAGGGAGACGTTAGGCTTCACCCTAGAGCTGTATGTCTTTTTTATTTTTTATTTTTAAATACATGGGTGTTATTTTTTATGACAAAGAAATGTTATTTTTTTTATTAATATGTTATGATGCAGGTTGTAGTTGCTAAAGAGACTGTAGGAAACCTTGGTGATTTTATGATATGTTTGTTATGCAGGAGAAAACTTGGAAAAATGACCCCAGATAACTGAATTAAGGAATCAGGTGAGTTTTTTAGAGCACTTAAAACTCATATAACTGGAATTCCATATTCCATTCCAGCATGGCATGTTTGTTTGCTAAATCAATGGAAATTAGTTCCATTCTTTTTTTCTTAAAAGACCAAAATATCCTCATTATATGTATTCAAATAATAAATATAGAAAAATAAAACTTACGAATCATTCAATTTTATTATTGAATTTCATTCCATCCATCCAACCAACCAAACATATTTCCTTTTGATCCTGATACCCTCAAATTTCAATTCCTCTGACAGATTCCATTACAATTCCAATTACTTTTTATTAACACATGTGGTGTATTGAATTTCACTATGCTCCAGGTTTTCTATTTCTCTTTTTTCTAATGATCAAGAGTGAGTCCTTGTCCCGCCTTAGATTGGTAGCAGCATGAAGCATTACATTGGTTGAACTGAAAAAGCTTATAGAAGCAAACCCTTTGTTTAGAGAGAAGCTAACTCTTCCTGTATTTAAATTTTCAAGGCTGCGTGCGTTGATAAATAAAAGGTCCTTAGCTTTATGCATTAAATATGTTCTTGCTATATATAAACATTAAATCTTTGTTGTTTTTTTCAAGTTTTTTGCAGATATACAAGTGTTGCATTCTTCATTTCAATTGTTAGTTGTACTACTAATGATGGAAGCTGCTAATAAAGGAAATGGAAGAAGCTACATGAAATAGATTTTTTGTATGAAACACAGAGTAGATTAGATGAATGCAAATTTATATATTGTAAGAAATAGAATTGTATGACATTAAATTTTATGCAATGGATTGTATTTTTTGTATATGGTATTTTATTTCTATTATGAGACATTAATTGCAAATTAAATTTAAAAATTAATAAATATATAAATATATTTTTTTAAAACATTTAAATTTACGATACGCAAAAATGTGTGTCATCTTCATTTATGCCATGGCCTTTCTTGACAGGGGTTTTAATGATACGCATTGCATGTCATAAATGTGCGTCGTAAATGTGTGTCGTCTATAGACGACGCGCAAAAGCACGTCGTCTCTCGTTATGACAGGGCCTTTCTTGACGCGCATTTGCGCGTCGTCTGAGCGTTTTACGACACGCATTGCACGTCGTAAAAGGTTGTTTTTCTAGTAGTGGTGGTTAACCGGCACATTAACATAGACTTGTGATATTTGCATTCATAGTTCTAAAAATGTTTAGACACACATGTGAGCTGTTTAAGAAAAGGTGTATGATTTTGATAAAGTCTTATCAAAGCATCTCGTATCAGAAAACTGAACTTTGGTAAGAAAGTAAATAAAGTATTGATTTCTAGAAGTCCAGTTGATTTCTGGGTACATGTCAAAGCTAGTGGGAGCATAAAGTGTTATGCTGGTTAAATTATAATTATCATGTTAGTGGGAGCATGATTATTATGTTAAATGTTGCAAGTTAGCAATGTTAATTATAGAAAAAACAAAAGTTTCAATTCGCTTTGAAAAGTTGTTTTGCTATAATTAAGGGAGAGGATTTTATACTTCATTCCAATTCTACAAGCTTAGATTGAGATTTTAATCAACTTTAGTCAAGGATATATAGGAATGTTATGTTGGAATGGTTCAACATAAGGAAATTCTATATATGTGGCGTTCTCAAATTTCGATTATGATTACGGCATCCCTCTTCATAGTCCGAATTGTGAGAACATGGCAAATAAAATTTGTATAGCATGAATCGTGTCCCATATGCTTCGGGTATAGGATCAATTACATCCATTCTAAATTTTCCAAATGATTAGGGCATTAAGAGGGAAAAAGGAATAGAACCGGATATGACTAAAATGATTAAGCAATTGTCGAGGACAATCTGAGATTTACCAAAGATTGGTTGCTCGTGGACAATTGGAAGTATAGTGTAAACTTTGGAAAGGACCATATTGACGTATTCTGAAAAGAGGCAAATCTTGTTTAGAAGTGATAGTCAAAACGGTAATATGGAATTGTTTCCATAGGTGGAAGTTATTCTCTGAATCTGTGTAAGATTGGAAAACTTAATGTAAAGAAAGATGTTTAAAGGAATGTACTTTGAATATGAGACTTCGTTTCCATGGAATTGATCTCCATTGGAATACTTTGTAATGTCTGTTGCCAAGTCTTTGTGACTTTTGTGCATAGTCATTACAAGAGAATCATTGAATATAAGTTTAGAATCTAATAGATTACAGTAAATGTCAAGAGTTTGGTATTCTTACATTTACAAAAGGGATTAGGATTGTGAAATGAGCATCATTGGAGTCGTATTCAATTGATCTATTTCACAAAATAAAGGACCGTAGGTAAACATAGTGTGCATGATTGGAGCATGACATGACTATTGTTTTAATTCAAGTATTAAGTTGATAAATCGAAACATTATACAACGAATAATGAGTAATCAATATGGTGCTTAGATAAAAGGGTTTTTATTTACACTCAAAGTGTTGGGGCCATATAGGATTAATATTATTCTTGTGTTTCACTTTGCATGTTTTGACTTCCCGAATAACTAGGTTATTCAAACCGTCCACAGTCAATCATACTTTGGAAGTAGGTATTGAGGCAAGACTATCATGAATGGGTTTGTAGTCTGTCTAGGTGGCTAGACTTAGCTGCAGTATTCATAAGTGCTCCTGGAATAAGATTCGAGTATTGGATTAAACCCACGCTCATTTGAATCACTTCATGGATTTTATCACGAGTGAATCATGAGACGATAATATCTTATATTCTTCAAACCTAGAGATATGAGTTGTTGATTATGAGTTGATTATACATTGATTGTACGAAAACACATCAGTAACTTGATGTTACAAACCTTGCCTTTGTGTATGATTCAATAAGTAGTTAGGACAAGCATATGATTCGAAGTTTATCCATTCCTTTTACCTCATAAGGGTAAAAGTGATATCTGTGGGCCCCTCGATGGTTTAGTGATGACACCCCTAAGTGCTTGGCCAAGCCTGGACTGATTTGATTTGTTCAATTAGTCAGTTGTCATAAATCGAAAATCGGGAAACAACAAATGGATGGAGAGAATGATTATAATCCATGTCTCAGTCCATATGATATCTAGAATGGAGGAATATATGATCACTTATCTAATGGACGCGTCATTGATTTGTTTAGAGTTCGACAGCGGCTTTAAGAGCTACGATTGCTAGTCGGGTTATGAAGTCGTACTTGCAATAATAGTTTTAGACTTATCCAAGTGGGAGACTGTTGGATTAGATGTCTAAGCCCATAACTATTATTGGTATGTACTTGACTTGAGAGTAGCATGGTCCATTTGGGTTGCATATCATCAGGACAATTTGTTAGGATGGACTCTTGAGAGAAGGTTAAATATGATTTATTAATATATTATAAGTACTAATATATTAATATGAAATCATATGGTTTTAATTAGTATTGATCAAGAATTAATTTAGAATTAATTTTGTGATCAAAAGGAGACTAATTAAATCTATGGGGACTAATTATGTTAATTAGTTATATTTATGTGTGTTGGGATTATAATCCATGTTGGACCAAGTTTATGTATGGATACATAAAGAGTTGGGCCACATGAACCATGGATCATAAGACCCATGGGTATGGATTTGGGTTATATCCATGACCCTAGAAATCCTACATATAAATACATACTTCATTGCCCAAAATCGTGCATAGTGTATTCTTGGAGTTCATGGTGGTTTTGGGTGCATGGAGATTCTCTCTCAAGTTCCTCCTTTGTCCATGATGTGTTGTGATTCCACTTGAGGCTTCCACACTATTGGGGCTAAGCTCTTAAGGCTAGATACATCAAGACTTCAATCTCCACCATAAGGTATGTTATCCTAACTAAATTCTTGTGTGGTATATGACAATTGTATGCTAGTTATAGGTTTAATACCTTGGAAACACCATTGCATGTATAATTAGTGAAAACATAGATCCAAGGTATTTAGGGTTACATGAACACCTTAGGAGTGTTAGAATGCTCAAAATCCAACACCAGCTTCTGGTGGGATCAAGCAGATAGTGTTGGAGGAGGTTCATAAGTCTCGTTTTTCTATACACCCAGGAGCCACCAAGATGTATCGGGATTTGAGATTAAGTTACTGGTGGCCGTGTATGAAGAGGGGGATAGCCTGGTACGTTGAGAGGTGCTTGACCTGTAGGATGGTCAAGGCCGAGGATCAGAGGCCACATGGAAAGCTGCAGCCTTTGGAGGTTCCCATGTGGAAGTGGGAACAGATCACCATGGATTTCATCACCAAGTTGCCGAAGACCGCCAAGGGTTTAGATGCTATATGGGTCATCGTGGATCGATTGACCAAGAGTGCCCACTTTTTGGCCATTCGGGAGAGCTTTTTGGCCGAAAAGTTGGCCGATGTGTATGTACGGGAGATTGTTGCTTGTCATGGGGTTCCAATCTCCATTGTTTCAGACTGAGATGTTCGTTTCACTTCCCGATTATGGCAGAAGTTCCACGACAAACTTGGCACGAGGCTACATTTCAGCACTGCTTATCACCCGCAGACCGACGGCCAGAGTGAACGGACCATCCAGACACTCGAGGATATGTTGCAGGATTCTGTCATAGATTTTGGTGGGAGTTGGGATTCCTACCTACCTCTTGCGGAGTTTTCCTACAACAATAGCTATCATTCCAGCATTGGTGCCCCACCTTTTGAGCTCTTGTATGGTCAGAGATGTCGTACCTCGATATGTTCGGGAAAGGTTGGTCACATGGTTATGGCAAGGACTGAAGTAGTCCTTCAGACCACGTAGCTTATTCAACAGATTAGGCTGAGATTGCAGACAACTCAGAGTCGGCAGAAGAGTTATGCCGACCAGCGCCGATCGGAGTTGGAATTTCAGATCGAAGATATGGTATTACTGAAGGTCTCACCGGGGAAGGGTGTGATACACTTCAGGAAGAGGGGAGATTTGGGTCCCCGATATATTGGACCGTTCCGTGTGATAGTCATGTTAGGTGGGGTGGCCTACCGATTGGATTTTCCGATTGAGCTTAGTCAGATCCATAACACTTTCCATGTATCTCAGTTGCGGAAGTGTGTGTTGGACGGTGAGGCAGTGGTTCCTTTGGATTATATTCAGTTCGGTGAGTGCCTGAATTATATTAAGAGGCCGGTGGATATATTGGAAAGAAAGACGAAGGTCTTGCACAACAAGGAGATACATGTGGTACAGGTTCAATGGCAACATCGGAGAGGCTCCGAGTGGACCTGGGAACCCGAGGCTGAGATACGGGAGCATTACCCGGAGTTATTTAACGTAGCAGACTTCGAGAACAAAGTTTAGGTCAAATGGGGGAGAATTATAACATCTTGTTTTGAGGTACTTTCACTTTTGACCCTTATATTGAGATTTATTGCATTCTGGTCCCTTAAATGTAAGATTTATGGCTGGGAGGGGATAATATTGCCATTTTCGGAATTGTGGGCGGAGCCCCATACATTGCGCGTACGTTTACGTACGCTGGGCGTACTGGGTGAAGTCCCAAACCCTAATATTTAGGGTTTGGACCCTATTTATTCTTCATTAACTCTCAAACCTAGTTCCCTTCATCAGCCTCCATCCTCTCAAAACGTCTTTGCAACCCTAATCTACCTTGTGAACACTTTTGAGCTTGTGTGTGTGTGCTTTGTGCCTTTGAAGAAGAAGGAAGGAAGTAGAGACCATCTTGGAGGAGTGAAGCACCTTAGCTCCAGAATCACACCATCATTTGGCATCACTTGGAGGTATAAAGTTCTGAACTTGGTGAAGTTATACTTAGATCTTGTTTTGGGCTTGATTTTATGTTATTTTGGTCCTATAAGCTTGGTATTATGAGTAGGGGTTACTCTAATCCATTTGAGTTGTCCTTTCAGAGGTTTTGGAGCCTCTTGAGTCATAAAAATATAATCTTGGACAGAAGTTTCTTCTCATACATGGCCTAAGTTGTCTTAATGGATTAAAAGGTTAGGATCTTTGGTGTTGGGCACTTAATGGCCATGCAAGACCATAAAGTTGGAAACTTTATGGTCAAGGACATCATTTTGGACTTGGATCTACAAAATGGACTTAAGGGCTTAATGATTAAGCTCTTAATGAGTTGGGTTGGCAGCCAGCTGCATACGTTGGGCATACAAGGCGTACGTTGCGTGTACGTGGTCAATAGGCCTGTGCCTGGTTAACCAACGTGTTCGCTGGGTGTACAGATGAGTATGCTGGGCATACTCAGCTGGGCTGACTCGGTTGACTTTTTGAGAATTTTGACTTTTACCTGATTTTGACCAAGTTTGACCTAGGGGTATTTTGGGTATTTTAGATTGTGTTTGAGAGTTGGTCATTTGGATGGACAGGTGATGGTTAGAGCTGAAATTCCGAGTCGGGACCTAATCAGCTATTGTTTAGATTGAGAGGCGAGTCTTCCTCACTGTACTTGTGGGTCGAAGGCACCAAGGCCAACCTATTGAATTGGATATCCTGGTATATGATAGTATGTTATTATGCTATAGAGATCTGTTAGATTGGTATCCTGGTATATAGGATGTTAGCATGTGGTAGTGATCTGTAGATCTGTATGTTTGTTTGTTGACTGGTTATATGTTTTCTATTATGTATATGTCGACATTTTATGTTTGGTTGGGTTGAGGCGATCCTGCTTTGTGCTGAAGGACAAGATACCCGGGGCGGTCTGGATAGACCGTAGGCCCTGCAAGGTGGTCCAGTCAGGCCAAAGGCCCGGAGAGCAGTTTAGATAGGTTGTTGGCCCTGCGAGGCGGTCCAGTCATACCGAAGGCTCGGAGAGCGGTCCAGATAGGTTGTAGGCCCTGTGAGGCGGTCCAGTCAGGCTGAAGGCTTATTTATGCATGTTGTTGTTTATTATGTTTATGTGGTGGAACTTTGGGGGAACTCACTAAGCTTTGGCTTACGGTTTTAGTTTATGGTTTTAGGTACTTCTGATGATCGCGAAAAGGCGAAGGCGTGACCGTATACATACTCCCCGTTTTATGGCCTTATGATTTTGGGATACTCTGATATTGATAAACACTTTGGAACAATGATTTTGTAAACATTTTGTGATTTCAGATTGTTTTGAAAAGTTTAAAATTGTTGTGATTTTTGAGACATTACAATAGTCCGCTGAACTTCACATAAAGTTAATCATTTGAGAATATCGATTCTGGCATATAAACTCCTACGTTTGGAATTGCTTGTCACTGAGATTTATCAATTGTCATAGAGAAACTAAGCCTAATTGGGAACTGTTTTCTCTTCGGTTTGAATAACAACACCTCATCGTTAGACGGACATAACAGAATTCTTGGCAAAAACATTCTTTTTTTTAGCAAGTTTACCAACAACTATCGCTACATCAATGACATTTTGCTGGAAAGCTCTACATATCAATCTGATGCCATTACATAACTCATTTGAGTGATCAATCCATTTATCTGATAGGTAATATTAATATAACCACTTAAACATATTTTTTATGGTTTTTATTAATGGCAAGTTGGTTTCTATACTTTTCATAAATCTCCGTTTCTTCACAATCACAATCGTGAATAGTATCGTTGTTTTACTTTTCTTTTAAAAGTTTATTATGTACTACTTCTATTATGCGTTTTTTTAGCTTCTACAAATAAGGTTCTATCATAGGGAAAATTTATTGTTGCTGTAAGGGAATTGCTTAAAATGAGGTTAATTGTTTTTCAGTTGGATTGTTTTAGTTTTGTAAACATGTGGCATTTCATATGATTTCTAGTTTAGTAATTTAGTTAACTATAAGACTTCAATCACATGATAAAAACTAAAATAATAAATTTCGAAGTTTTATGATTTTCTACATTTTCGCTATGTCTGAAGATTAAAAAATAAAATTTGTTTTATATAAAAAGATCTTCCATACTTTATATGAAAATTAAGTTTGCTAAAATTAAAGAACTCTTGTATTTGGAGTCATGGAAAACTTAGAAAATCAAATATTATATCCACTCTCAAAAAATCAATGAATTTGTACATTACATATGCAGTTGGATCATACATTACCTTTCAAAGGAAGAAATCAAGAATTGATATAAATATGAATATATAACTAACTGTGATTTAGCTTAATAAGAGTCCGAGAGCAGGCAAACATAATTTCTTAAAACATGTTATTTACATTGTTTGTTAAATGTATAATATACAAGTAAATTTAGACATAATCATATATTTCTTTACAGATTTTGCTTAGTAGACAGAACCTTATATTTCATACAAAAAAAGGTTATTACTTGAGACAGAAGAATTAAAAAGAAGTTAAACTAACGTGGTGTCGTCCCGAAATCCAAACAACTGAAGCAGTCGTTCGAAAATCCTTTTTTTTCGAATTGTGGGAGTAAAAAATGAACAAATTATACGTGGAAATGTGGAATACAATATTATATAATAAAAGATCCATGATTAATTTATATCATTAATATTTAAAAATCCTAACAAAATAATCGTAGTATAATCATAATTTCAGTTAAATAAAATCATACTAAAAAAACTAATTAACAGCTGAAATTATGAAACTTTCCATAACAACAAAAAATATTTTTTTTTTCAAACATATTATATTTATGTACTAATAACTGATAAATACAAAAAAGACGAATTTTATTGTTATTTTTTATGTATTAATAGGCAGCAGAGAAATTTCCAAAATACCCTTGGCGATTTCATTTTTATAATCAAATGCCTGAAAAAGAAATAAAAATTTTAAAATTGAGCAAAACTAGATTAAGGAAACTGCAACCATTAAGATCCATACCAATCGATTTAAAGAATATCCTCATATCTGTAAAATCATCATTTCCATAATTCAACATCATTTTAAGAAAATAAATCCAATAATTAAAATAAATCAAGAACGTAAATGAAAGTAAGATGTTATATATTCACAAAATTAAAAAATATTAGTAAGTACATTGATGTATCATAAAAGTATAAACTACATAAATGGTCCATGCGCTCTCAATAATACCCGCACATAAATTTGCAAAAATACCCTCAAATCGGCAACAGTGAAATTTCCAAAAATACCCTCTAGAAAAGTTTGTAAACTGCATTGCTATTTTTGGAAATAATAGAAAGTATGTTACTATATCAATATAATTTTATAATAAAGATGTTATTTTCAATATCCTCATGTTTTGTTTCTCTATCGATAAAAGTCAATAGATAAGAGCCAAAGATTTGAGCTGGAAAATACATTTATGGAGTTACACATAAGTGCTACGTGGCTATAAAATAATATAGAATGTAGTATGTTTTAATTGTGTACAATAGCTATACTTTGACTTTGACGGATTTACCAATTCCACAAAGGTTGCTCTAGTAAGGTTCAACTTGGTCATTGGAATCTTTCAGTTTCATCATTCTTAGTCTAGCTTGCTCCTGTAATCAAGAAACTTCACCATTACTAACTCGTATTCTAAAGATATGATTTAATCGCCATTCAGTGCCATGAAGATCTGTTGCTACTAAGTCATGAGAAGGATTTGCTTGTGTCATGTCCTCCTGAAAATATAAGATTTTGGTGAGTTACCGCGTGAAAAAAAGAGAGTAAAGATATGGGTAGAGGTTAGAGAACATAAGAACAAAAAATTTACCAATGAAGGAAGGCACTCATCATTTGCATGCTTTCAAAGAACTGAAAACCCACCATGAGTACTCGGTACTCGTATCTTAAGCAGTGGCGGAGCTAAGCTTTGCTTAGTGGGGTGTATGGCCCCACTTGAAAGTGGACCACACCTGATAAATTTTTTTTTTTTTAAGAAATGGTCGCCCCCTCTTGACTTTGTTTAAAATTTTCAGCAACCTTTTGTTTTACTCTCTGCACGCTTTCTCTCTCTTCTAAAATCCCCCAATCCCCAACATATAAAGAACCTCCATTTTCCCTCTGAGTTTAACCTAGCTAGCCACCGGTTCCTTAAGAAGAAGCTGTCGGAAACTCGGAGGGTCAAAGACAACCGGCAAGCCCCAACAACCGGAAGTTCGTGAGTCCATCGTCCATGGTATGATTTGTTGTTTTTTGTTTGGTTAAATATGTTGATTCTTTAAGATTGATTCTGTTAGATTGTTTTTAAATATGTTGATTCTTTGGGATTTTGGGAAATGTTGAAGTTTGTTAGTTTTTTGTGGGTGTTCATATACATAAAGAAGAAAAAGTTATAAGAGATTCTTTGGATTGTATTATATTGTAATAAAAGTTCTTTGGGATTGTTAAAAATGTTAATTCTTTGATTATTTATTAGAATATTTCAGTAATAAAAAAATTAGGATACATGATTATAAATATCAAATATATTAACTATACAGAAAAATTGACTCATATTAGTATATATGGAAAGGAAACAGGTGAAGTAATATCAAATAAAGTAATATCAAATAGATTATATATATATATATATATATATATATATATATATATATATATATAACTATGAGGTTATCTGTATAAACATATTAACTCATATATGGTAAAAAAAATGGTTATTTACATTCTGTTTAAAATATTTTGAACTACAATTCTAATAATTTATGTTTTAAATTTGCTATCTACAGGTCAACGATTATTTAACAAAGAAAATGTTAAGATATATCAATAAATGAAGCATCTTCATCTGGAAATGTATTTAATGCAATTCCCCAACCTAGCTGTATTCCATCAGTCCCGATTGAAAATGATATGATTGACATTCCTTGGGATCCAGCTGATAGAAAAAAGTTTTCACATTATCACCCTAATCAAAGAGGTGAAATAAAGAGAAATTTTTTTATTAGAGGACCTTCTCAACCGCGTGTTCATAAGTTTCCACCAAGGCTGATAGGAAAGAGGACAATATATTTTAATTCGGCTTCGTTTGATGATTATAGAAATTGGTTGGAGTATAGTGTGAAAAAGATGAAGCATTTTGTTTGTGTTGTTATTTATTTAAAGATGGATCAAGTAAAAAGGGTAGGGGTGATGCTTTTGTGACGGAAGGCTTTACTAGGTGGAATAAACCAGAAAGATTTAAAACTCACGAGGGAGATAATGTTAATAGTTCCCATTACATGGCCCTTAAAAATGTGAAGACTTAATGAGACAAAGTCAATCAATTGTTACTGCTCTTCACAAGAAAAATGAGGCTGTTAAGATTGAACATCAAATCCGATTAACTGCTTCCATTGATGCTTGTAGACATTTGTTGAAATGTGCATTGCCTTTTCGCGGTCACAATGAGTCTGAAATGTCTCTTTTTAGAGGGAATTTCTTGGAAACGTTGAATTTGATTCGACAACAAAATGAGAGTGTATGTACAGTGACATTACAAAATGCTCTGGGGACAATCAAATGGTGGCTCCATGTATTCAAAAAGATATTTCTCATTGTTTCGCACAAGAAGTACTTACATCAATTTTTGATGAAATTGGTGATGATATTTTTGCTTTATTAGTTGACGAGTACAACGATATATCCAAAAAAGAACAAATGGTGGTAGTTTTGTGATATGATACATGTGGGATTGTTAAAGAAAGGTTTATTGGACTTGTTCCTGTGAAAGAGACATCGACGTTGTCGCTAAAATCTGCTATTGACTCTTTATTTTCAGAATATGGATTGAGTTTGACGAAGATCAAGGGTCAAGGTTATGATGGAGCAAGAAATATGAGTGGACAGTTTAACGGGTTAAAATCTTTAATCATGAGAAAAAAATGTCTCTTCTTATTATGTTCATTGTTTTGCTCACCAACTTCAACTAGTTGTTGTGGCGGTTGTCAAAAAACATCACGACGTTGGAGACTTTTGATATGGTAGCTGTTCTAATGAATGTTGTGTTTGCTTCTTGTAAACGAACATATATGATGCGCGAAAGTCAAAAAGATAAACCGGAAGAATCCATCGGCCGTGGTGAAATTGAAACCGGAAGTGGATTAAACCAAGAGCTTTCTCTTACTAGAGCCGGAGATACACGATGGAATTCTCATTACAAAACTCTATCGCGTTTGGTTGGTTTGTTTTCATCTATTATTGATGTGCTTGAATATGTTGAAGATGAAGGCCTTAATAGTTTTAGTCAACGTCAAGCAAGTGGTCTTAAAATATATTTTCGATCGTTTGATTTTGTGTTCCATTTACACTTGATGTTGAAATTTTTAGGGATCACAAACATATTGTCACAATCTCTACAAAGAAAGGATCAAGATATCATGAATGCTATAAGTTTGGTGAAATCAACCGCTGCAACGTTAAAAAATATGAGAAATGATGGGTTTTATTCACTTATGTTGGTGTAACATCCCAAGTTCAGGTATACCTTGTAAACATTGACCTTTTAGTACTTGTCCATTTTGGCCCTTTATTGAGAAAAGGTGGTGAATGAGTACGCGGGGCGTATGTGAGTGTATGCTCAGCGTACTCATATGCGTGCATTTGACACGGAAGCCACCTAGTACGCCCAACGTACTAGGCCCAGAGTGAAAACCCTATTTTAGGGTGAGTCCCCTATATAAAGGATATTATGGCCTCATTCCTGGCCACCATTCTCAGACAACAAACCCTCTTGTTCCCTAAACCTTCGTTCTTAGAGCTTGTGAGTGCATTTGAGAGCCTTTGAGAGTCTTTGTGTGTTCTTGAAGTGAAGAAGAAGATTTGGAGAAGAAGGAGTGAGAGTCCAGGCCCTTGGATCTGAGCATATTTGTGTTGTAAGCTTCACATAGAGGTATAAAGCTTCAGGCTTTCTCACTCTTTTGTTTTGTGCATCATAGTAGAGTATTTTAGGGTTTTATCCCAAAAGCTGGAGACTTTATGAGATATTGAGCTCTAGAGACTATGATCAACCCCCTTTGAGTGTAACTAGTGGTGTAATGTCACAAAAATCCAATCTTGGTCGTTGGAATCAAGCCATGCATGAGATATGAGCTTTTTGAGTTAAGAGAGTGAGTGTTTTGTGTGTATGTGACCATATCAGCCATGCAAAGGCTTAAAGTCACTGACTTTATGGAGTAAAAGCTATTAGGGAGTCCAGATCTGTGATATGAGCCAATGTCTTAACTGATTAAGACCAAATGAGTGAGAAGAGTGAAATCGGGACGTACGTTGGGCGTAATCCCAGTACGCGCAACGTAGGGGTCTAGCATCCCCGATGTCTGCATGGCAGCCGAGTACGCCCAGCGTAGACAGTTGGTATGCGCAGCGTACTCCCTGCCGTTGACTTTTTGGTTGTCTTTTAGGGTTTGATCAATTTGTGGACTATTAAGCCCATGGAGGGGTAAATGGTCTTTTACCCTTCTGTGAGTTTGTAGAAGGGTTAGTTTAGCTTCAGTGAGATCCATTATTAATTATGGATAATTATCGTTGTGTTAGGCGGAGGCTAGACCGGTGATTCGAGTTCGAGATTATCCGAGTTCTTACGAAGTGAGTCTTCTCACTATACTTACCTTGAGTGGTAATCTATGTGTGATCGGAGGGTCTTATGGCTATGTACTATGTATTGAGATATCCTGATTATTGTCTTTGTGATATATATGTTGTGTATTATATTGAGTTACCGAGTTGAGGGACCGCAGGGTCCAGCTGAGTTGTGATACCAGAGGGTCCCACTGAGACACATTGACTAGAGGGTCTTATCTGAGTATAGCCATGAGAGGCTAATGAGATATGTGTGGTATTTTGGGGAACTCACTAAGCTTCTTGCTTACCGTGTTCTGTGTTATGTGTTTCAGGTACTTCTCAGGATCACGGGAAGGCGCCGGCTTGATTGTACACACATCGGAGATTGAGTTATGTTTTGAGAGGATCCTGGAGTTGTTATATATACATTTTTTGGATATGTGTTTGATGATTTGATATTGTGACACTTTTAGGATTTTTGGATTGAGAAAAATGTGTTTTTAAATTGAAAATTTCGGTTTGAAAATTTACGTTGTTACAGTTGGACATCACCTCTTTTTGTGAGAATAATGAAATTCAAATGCTGAACATGGAGGATATTTTTGTTAATCTAAGAAATAGAAGACAACATACCAATATATCCAATCACCATTATTACGAGTTTTTTTTGTTTTATCATGGTTTTGGATACGCAATTTCAAGAGTTCGGTGATCGTTTTAGTGAAGTAACTTTCGAATTGCTTATTTGTATGACGGGTTTGAATCCACATGATTCATTTTGTGACTTTGACCCATCAAAGTTACAGAAGTTGGTCGATTTTTATTCACATGATTTTAGCTATAAAGATAGGATGAATATTCTACATGAACTTTCGGTTTACCCTTTTCATATGAAACAAGATGGAAGATTTGCTACTTTGAAGAGTATATCCGACCTTGCTAAAGTGATGGTGGAAACCGATACACATCTTTCCCTTCCATTGATTTATTGGTTAGTGAAGTTGTCATTGGTCTTGCCGGTTGCAACCGCAACTGTGGAGATATGTTTTTCCGCGATGATGCTTGTAAAGTCGGATTTGCGGAATTGAATTTCGGACGAATTTTTAAATGATTATGTAATTTGTGCGGTTGAAAGAAAAGGATTTTCCAAGGTTACAACTGAAAATATAATCAAACGTTTCTTAGCTATGTGTCCCCATAGGTTTCAATTGTAAAATGACATTTAGTTGTAAATTTTAATGTTATTCTACTTTTTATAACTTTGTTTTATTAATTTCCACGGTCAATGGTTGTGCACCCCACTTGACTTTCGGGCTGGATCCGCCACTGGTCTTAAGCTGTTAAGACTTTGTAGAAATAGTTAAAAGTTGAACTTATAGGCTCAGTTAGGCATTCATCATGACTTGGTGGATCACTTTGTTGTGTTGAATAGGCTGCATCAAGAAGAAAAATAACCACCAAAACCCTTCCCCTTGGTGGAAATGACTTGTATTTGGAGGCAGAAACAACATCAGGAAGCAATTAGAACAAGTGTACCCATTAGAACGAAAACTCACATTCCAACATCATTCTCACCTTTGGAATGGTGAGATAAGCTCAGTTTCTACCTGCAACAAACCCAAATCTTTATATTTCAGCTTCATTCTCACCATGCATCACTTCTATTTTTCTTGACAAAATAATTTCCATGCAAAAAAATGTGATAAAACTTTTCAAGTGCCTAAATTTTGAATACGAAATGAAGGAAATATACAAACATACATGTAAACATATGTGATTTTGGTGGGTTTAGGATTTAAAAAAAACAAATACCCTTCTAATAATGGTAGAAGAGCCTGGAGCAGAGAAAACGAAAAATGAACATAAATATTAAAGAATAAGAAACAAAAAAGTATTAAAATAGAAACCGAATATATGAATGAACAAAGTAAACTTAGCTTGAGAAAAATGAAATAGCAAACTTACAATGATATAAATGAGATAATCTTTGATGAAGGGGTGAAGGTGAAGCAAAATTTGAAGTCGTCTTTTTCTGAAAACACTGCACATTGTTTTTTTTCTCATTGATCAAATGGAGATGGTGGTTTAGAGAGAGAGAAGAAGAAAAAGAAGAAGAAAAAAAAAAAAAAAAAGTCGGCGACAAATAAGTGGTGCGATGGCGGTGGCTAGATTCGGGTTTCAAAAGATGGATCTTCATTAAGCAGAGACACAGGTGCGGTTGTGGTTTTGAGAAGAGAAACAGAGGTAGAGAGGGATGGCCGTTGACTTATTCTAGGTTGTAGCGGCGACGTCCGGAGGATGGTGGTATCGGAGGGATGCTAGAAATTGAGGAGAGTGAGGAGAGAGAGAGAGACAAAAGAGATCCATTTGACAACTGCTGATTGTGTGTAGAGGAGGTTAGGTTTTAGTGTTTTCAACATCTAGAGAAGAGTAAAGATACGATGAGGTACACGATTTGATTGTAAGCTTGATAAGATTGTACATTATGTTGTAATGGGTATACCTTTTAAATTCAAGAAAGGCGCAATATTCTTTATATAATAGTAAAGATAGATAATAATGTTCACACGTAGTAAAATTATGATAAGATGATCTCTAACAAATTAGAAAAATGATGTGTTAGTAACTCTATATATCAAATCAACTATATATAAAGATAGATGGTGACATGCGCCTATGTGAAAGAATCTTCAAATCACTTATACTATAACAACACATCTTATGACATCCCACCTCTTTTAGATTTTTTTTAATCAATATAAAAGGTCGGATTTCATTCATGGAGATATACATACGTGATGAAAGTTTTCATGAGATGCACTAGAGTGACTTTTATTTAGAGTGTTCTTATTCATACTTAAGCAATATGTTGCTTTTGGCTTGGAGTTTTGGAATGCATTGTAATCACTATTCAGTATTCGGCCTCTTATTAAGAATTTTTCGGGGGACTTAGATGCACGTTTAGAAGGTAGTCTCATAGCAGTTTTTGTGGGTTTAAATCTTATCAATAAGTTGTTTTTCGTTTGGTGGTTGTAATTAATTGCTAGTTTTTTACTCTCTTTTTGAATAATATTTCCCCCCTCTTATGAGATGTTGTACGCTATCATGTTCATAATAGAACCATGTAAAATCTCAGTTTCATTTGGTTAGTAATTTCAGTTGGTTGATTGATTTGTTTGGTTATATTCATTTGAGAATTAATTTGGTGTTTTTTGATGGCCATAATATCCATAACATTAATTTGTGTACTTAGGTTGTTGAGGTATTTATATCAAACCATAAAAGTTTTGCATTATCCCAACACAAACAACAAAATCCAAAAATATTTTTGCCTACAAATGTTTAAAAAGTAAGACGTTGAACAAATTAGATAGTAGGTCGGTTTATTTGGTTTTCGATTTAATCATATTTTTCACATTTCAAAATTAACCACAACCAAACAAAATATAAAGTCTGGTTAAACCAATTTTAGTTTATTTGATTTAAATTTATCCGATTCGATTTACGAGGCAAATCCAAATAAAATTTCACTTGAGCAAAATATTAAATTTTACCTTCGTTTGTTTAACTTTATATAATATGTAATAATTTATACAATACAAATATAAATTAGTTTTACTAATTAATTAATAAATAATAAGTAACAAGTTATATACAAAAAATTGTTAAGTATGCTTATATAATTTTTAAATTTCGATAATTAAATACATTAGATCTAATTCATTGTAAAATGCATTTAATATTATTTTCGAAAGAGACGGAGGTTTTTTTTTCTTTTTGAACCGGCAAAATTTTATTAAAGTCACAGCCAAAAGGAACAAGGCACGACAGAAAGGCGGATGTTGTTTTCCTTTTGTAAAACAATAGTTTTGTTGGTAGGCTCTTCAACTTTCATCGGTAGCAACATAGTAAGATACCAATTACCAAAACACTGTTGATCTAGCAATGTCATGTGGTTCAGTAAACAAAATTTCTCTTGAATAGATTTAGAATAAATACGTGTTAACCGTTTCTTAACAAAAAAAAAACAAAAACAAAACCAAATATCCTTCTAATCTTTTTTCCTACACATATAAGATTATGATGGTTGTCATATTTAATAAAATTAATAAATTTTTATTACATTTATTATTATCTAAAAATAATAGAAGGATGAATAGAAACAAAAAAATATAAGCATATTCAATTTTAAAAAAAAAACGTTTTATGGGAGCAGGCGGCTACTAGTATGTATGTAGTAAGATAATGTTGGATTTTTAAGAATAATAACTCTTATCTAAAAATCTAAAAAAATATATAACTACTCTTTCGTTGTTAAACACGTGGCAAGAAAGTTTGGTGAACTTTTAATGAAATTGGGTTGTCTATGTGGCCCTAGGCCGCCGATATACATTTAATATTCTTTTTTTTTAATTGACAAGTGATGTTCCGTTCGTCAATTTCCCTGGTATAGATGGAGTGGGTACGAGTTTGCCACATACTTATTAATAAATCCTGTCCTACGTAATTATGACACATTTGCAATATATATATATATATATATATATATATATATATATATATATATATATATATATATATACTAACTAGACGAATGTCCGTACGTTGCGCAGAAACACCTATATAGTTGAAATTTTTACAAATATATATTTTTTTTAAATATAACAATAATGTTGTTGTTAAATTTGATATAATAGTTCGTATAGTAAAATTGATATAATATATTGATTATTTTGAACTATATGATAATATATACATTTATTATAACTTCATAATCTCAACCGTTAGAATTACTTCTACCTACGAGTTACTAATGAAAAAAATTAAATATAATATATGGTTTAATGTTATTTATGGTTGTTGTTATTGTTAATTAATTTTTTAAAATTTATTTGGTTAACGTTTTAACTTCTATCATTATAATTATTTAAAACATCAAACATTGTTTTTTGATATTAAAGATAACAATTTAATCATTTATATAGAGTTATTTTTAACTATTGTTATTGTAAGTTAATTTAAGCTACTTATTTGAAAAACTTTTAACGATTATACAAATATCTTTAGGAAATATTTTAGTTAAATTGATATTATAATTTAGTTTTTGCATTTAACACTAAAATTTATCACTTTTAACTATTCACAAAATATTCATTGAGTTTTTTAAGTGGAACATAAATATATATTTAAGTTGATACTGTAATGTTATATTTAAATTAACAATTTAAGTATTTTGTCAAACTGTTCAAAATTTGTAACTTTAAATTGATAATTGTTTACATACAACAACATATTAAATCTAACAAATTAAGTATAATATGTTAAAATTTAAAGACATAACTTTATAAGTAGAAGTAAATATATTATTTTAATATTGAAATTTAGTTTATTTATAATTACACTTTAATTTTGATATTTATTTAACCTTAGTAACCAACTTATAATCATTATAAGAAAGACACTAAAATTTATCAATTTTAACTATTTACTAAATATTCTTTGGGTTGTTTAAGTTAAACCAAAATTTATATTTAAGTTGATCCTATAATGTTATATTTAAAATTATAATTTAAGTACTTTATACAAATTATTCAAAAGTTGTAGCTTTAAAATGATAATGGGTTACATCCAACAATATATTACAACTAATAAACTAAGTATAATATGTTAAAAGTTAAAAAAACATAACTTTATAGATAGAAGTAAAGATATATTCTTTTAATATTGACATTTAGTTTATATATGATTACACTTTAGGTTTGATATTTATTTAATCTTATTAACCAACTTATAATCATCATTAGAAAGAAATTGAAAAGTCATGAGAGTTTCAAATGAATGTGGTGAAAGGAAAAATATATGGGAGTTTCAAATGAATGTGGAGAAAGGAAAAATGCTTCATTTATAAGTATATAATGATATATATATATATATATATATATATATATATATATATATATATATATATATATATATATATATCAAGGTTGCAGAAAACGCTAGACGTTAGCTAGGCGGTGGACTGGGGTCTAGGGATTAGTCGGTTAGACGATGATTAATCGGGGAGCATTAATTATTAAAAAATTAATTCAAAATTTTATAAATCTAACTTTAATACTAAGAATATAAGTAAATAAGCATAAAAGTTCAATAATAGATTAATAAGTTTAACAAGCACAACCATTTATCATCCAAAATAAGCATAAAAGTTTAATAATAAGTTTAACAATCACACAAAATCACCATCCAACAAGTCCATAAAAGTTTAATAATAAGTTTTACAAGCACAACAATTTTCTTCTAATCTTCTCCACATACTTCCATTATTTGAACCCCATTCGACTTATATTCGTCTTCTTCTAACACTTGCTCCTCACTCTCGGACTCGAAATCTTCATCGAAAAGTTCCCTTGTTTTTGGACTTTCTTGGGGTGTTTGACTAACATCGGTTTCAAGAGCTTCATCAACCGTTTTGGGGTCTACTTCATCTACATCACTTCATCTAATATTGACTATATCATCACATTAATACCATATTCATATCAGTTTAACACATTAAAAAATCATATTAACATATTAAAAATACTCACTCACATATCATTTTAACAGAAAAATTAAGTATATCATCACATTAATACCCCCCTTCATCTAATATCATCACAAATCAGCATCACAAATCAACATGCTCTGTATATACTTCATATCAATTTAACAGAAAAATTGAGTATATAGTTCATATCACAAGCCAAAACAGGTATAGAAAAAATTAAATTCTTATGCTTCATATCGAGGTACTTAAAATGCAGTGAAAATGAAGAAAAAAATATGTTGCTTAACAACTTAAATCAAAGAACGAGTCCATCTGTTGATTGTTGAACCAATACATTTCAACTTAAATCAAAGAACAATTTTCAGAAGCAGGATATCGAGGTTAATAGAGTAAATTTAATGTTTGACAGCATAAATCGAGATTAATAGAGGTTAATCAGTTGAGAGAAGTCCTTTAGTTCTTCACAAATCCGTTGATTAACAACTTAAATCGAGTTTACTAGGTAAAATCAAAAGTTTACAGCCTAAATCGAGTTTAAAGAACTAACCTGTGTAGATGATAAAGGCCGCTGCCGGAAAGAATGGAGGCTCTAACAGCGACGAAGACGGAGGAGGAGAAACGGGAGGGTGCGATTGGATTTCATGGATTCCGGCTTCAAGAGGTGATGGCGACGGCGAAGGTGAGCTTCAAGTTCTCCCAGCTTTGAGTCGAGAGAAAAAGTGAGAAAACGTTTTCACAGGGGACGATGGAATGAGAAGTGAGAACGAACCCTAGCAAAAGTTTTCAGTTTTGACAATTTTGCCCCTATTTTTTTTTGAAAATCCGTTGACCAAAGTTGACCAATTAAACCGCCTAGAGCCGATTAGCACCGATTAGACCCGATTAGCTCCGAGTTTGACTGGCGTTGACCAGCCCCGATTATCTTGAGCGATTACACATAAACGTGGTCGGTTGCAGTCCGCCTAGCGCCTAGGCGCCGATTAATCGGCCGCCTAGGCCGATTATTACAACACTGATATATATATATATATATATATATATATATATATATATATATATATATATATATATATATATATATATATATATATATATATATATATATATATATATATATATATATATATATATATATGGGAACGTTCAATCGAAAACATTTTTTATTACGAGAATATTTGAGAACAAATTTTGACCACACAATTTTCTTAAATTAAAATCTTCAAAAAAATATCAATATAAATAAAAAAAATAAAATTAAAAACCCAATAACCAACACCACTCACCATCTGAACAACACCACTAACCACTACCACCACCCGTCACCGCCACCCACCACCCACGAAAACCACCACCACTAACCACCACCACCCCTACCCACCACCACCACCACCACCTCCACCACCCACCACAACCAACTATCACAACCACCCACCTCCACCACCCATCACTACTATCCACCCACCATTATGACCACCACCTGCCATTACCACCAACCACCACCCACCACTCGCCACCACCACCCATCACCGATACCCCACCACCACTCAAGCACCCATCACCCACCCACCACCACCACCCGCCACCAACACCCATCACCACCACCCGCCTCCACCACCAATCACCACCCGCCACAACCACCCCTACCCACCACCCACCAAGACCACCACCACCACCACCACCACCACCACCTACCTCCACCACCCGCCACCACCACCCATTCAACACTACCACCAACCACCACCACCACCACCAATACCAACCACCCATCACCACAACCCACCAACACTACCCACTACCACCACCCACCATCATCACCACCACTAGCACCAATACACTTCACCGCCACCAACCACCACCCACCACTAACCAATCACCACCACCACCACCCACCCACCCACCACCACTACCACCCATCACCACCACCCGCCTCCACCACCCGTCACCACTACCCCACCCACCACCATTACCATCACCATCACCCTCTACCATCACCCCCACCACCCACAACCACCACCTGCCAACATCATCACCACCTACCACCATCACCACTCATCGCCCACTAAAACCATGACCCACCACTACCACCCACCACCACCACCTACCACGATTACCACTCATCACCACCAACCGCCTCTACCACCCATCACCATCACCACCACCCCACCCACCACCATCACCATCACTCACCACCATCACCCCCGCCACTACCCATCACCACCACTCGCCTCGACCACCCATCACCATCACCATCATCACCACACCACCTATCACCCAACAAAACCACCACCACCACCACCCGCCACCACCATCACCACCACTCCCACTACCAACCACCATCACCCGCCCCTACCACCCATTACCACTATCCGCCACCACCATCCCCACCGCCACATACCACAACCCACCAACATCATCACCACCATCTACCACCATCACCATTAAAACCATCACTCACCGCCACCACCCACCAACATCAACACCATCTACCACCATCACAACTAAAACCACCAACCACCATCCACCACCAGCAAACATCACCAGCCGCCTCCACCCATCACCACCACCCGTCATTACCCACCCATCAACAACACAACCACCCACCCGTCACCATAACCATTACTACCCACCACCCCACCTGTCACCCACACGACCCTTCACCAGCACAACCACCATTCACCACATATAACCACCTACAACCACCATAAACCAACTATCACCCACGACCCCATCACCCACCACCCATCACCACCACCCACCACCACCCTGCTATAAATCCACTACCACCACCACACACCACCATGAATCTCCACCGCACGACCACCACCCACTACGTACAACCACCAACACTATATGTGATTAAATACATATAAAGCATAAATGTCACACCCCCAAACCAGAACGGCGAAAACATTCGGGGGCGGAGGACGTCATGTAAGTATCACAACACATGCATTATAGTAATCAAAGTACAAACAACCATTGAATTAATAAGTATAAGTTTTACATAAGCATTTAAACATTACATATTTAAACATCAAAGTAGATACGACAGAAGACAAAAGACGCAGCACGGTACTAGGATGTCTTCTCAAAAGCTTCGGGAGTGTACATGTCTATTAGATTCCTGAGAATACAAGTTATTTTGAAAGAGTAGATCAACATTTAAGCTGGTGAGTTCATAAGTATTTTAGTTATATAAAGTATACTCCAAGTTCTTGGAAAAGTTCGTCGGATCTTCCAGAAAATCCTATATTTTCTGATGTGATAAAATGATAACCACAATAGTGATGGTTTTTGAGCATTCTAACACTCCTAAGGTGTACATGCAACTCTAGAAACCTTGGATCTATGTTTTACTAAGATACATGCAAATTTGATTTCCAAGGTTCTTAACCTATCTAGCATGGCATGGGGAACTTGAATCATAAAAGCAAGTAAGAAAACATACCTTTCTTGTTTCTTGGATTCCTTGAGAACCTTGTGAGCCTAGCACCTCAAGTGTGATGCCTCAAATGTCTCACATAACACCACAACACTTGGAATAACCTTGAGAGATGACACTTATCACTCAAAATCGGCTATCCCTCTTGTTCTTCACTTAGTGGCCGATTTGGCTTACCATAGGGCTTCTTATATAGTGTGCCACATGTAGGGTTACTCCATGTAAACCCTAATGTGCATGGCTTTTCATATTCCATGATCCATGGGTTTATAACCTCCATGGACTATCCATGGAGCACCTTATGGGTTTTAGCCCAATTCATATAAACCATGGATCATTAGCCCACTATACAAGAATGGATGTTTTACACAATCAACCCCATATATTTAATTAGTCTCCTTTTGATCACTTAATTAGTTCAAAATTAATTCTTGATCAATACTAATTAAATAATATTATTAATATATTAGAACTTATAATATATTAATAAACCTTAAGTGTCCTTTTCTCTCATTTGGTCTATCCAAGTATTGCAATGCCATGCAACCCAAATGGACCATGCCAACCGGGTCAAGTACATACCAGAAATAGTTATGGACTTAGACATCTTATCCAACAGTCTTCCACTTGGATAAGTCTAATAACTATAACTGCAAGTATGACTTCAGGAACCGATCAGCAATCGTAGCTCTTTCAAGGTCTCGCGGAATTGAGATGATGATGATACGCCATTTAAGATAAGTGATCATATAATCCTCTGTTCTAGATATCAGCCGGACAAATACATGGAACAATGTCTTACTTATTGTCCAGCAGTTTGTTTCCTGATTTCCGATTTGTTTGACATAGAACTTATTCAAACACATCAATTCAGTTCTGACCGGGCCCGGTACATAGGTCAACACAAAATCATCGAGGGGCCCAGATATCGCTTCTAATCCAAGAAGGAACAGATAAACTTCGAATCATATGCTTTTTCTAGTACTTGTTGAATCATACACAAAGGCACGTTTTATAACATCGAGTTACCAATGCGTTTTCGTACAATCAATGTATAACCAACTCATAGTCAACAACTCATATCTCTAGGTTTGAAGACTTATATGATATTAACGTCTCACGATCACTCGAGATAAATTCCATGAAGTGATACAAGTGAGCGTGGGTTGCATCCAATACTCAGAACTTATGAACACTCATGAGTGTTGTAGCAACTCTTACTATGTCCAACATCTTAGACATCTACAAGCCAACTCATGATAGTCTTGATTCATATCTACTTCCAACATACGACCGACTGTGGAGAATTTGAATAATATGATATACCATAACATAATTATTCTGGAAGTCAAAACATGCAAAATGAAATGATAGTAAACGATTGACAGAAGATAGCAACACTTTACTTATAAATAAACAACAACTTTTATTTATCATCAAATGTCAATTACACTTTACAAATTTCAAAGCTATCTAACTACTAAAACTAATATCATCCTTCAGCCCTATGCGCCTTGCATGCTGGAGATGCTTAACCCTACTCAGTCCCTTCGTGAGGGGATCTGCTGGGTTCTCATCCGATGATACCCTCTTTGCGACGAGGAGTCCTTCTTCTATTCGATGTCTGATGAAATGGTATTTTCTATCGATGTGTCTGGATCTCCCCTGATCCCTAGGTTCCTTGGCTAAGGCAACTACACTTTCACTATCACAGAAAATCTCCATAGGCTCCTTTATAGCTGGTATAACCCCAAGGTCTCTAATGAAGTTCTTTAGCCATATAGCCTCCTTTGCTGCCTCGCTTGCCGATATATACTCTGATTCGCAAGTTGAATCAGCCACTGTCTCCTGCTTGGAACTTTTCCAAGTAATTGCTCATCCGTTTAAGGTAAAGACCCAGCCTGACTGAGAGTGGAAATTATCCCTATCAGTCTGAAAGCTAGCATCACTATACCCTACTACTCTCAAGTCATCACTCCTACCGAGGGTAAGGACCCAGTCCTTAGTCCTCCGCGGGTACTTGAGAATGTTCTTTACCGCAGTCCAGTGAGCCTTGCCAGGGTTCCCCTGATATCTGCTGACCATGCTCAACGCAAAGGCCACATCAGGACGAGTACAAGTCATAGCATACACGATCGAGCCTACAGCGGAAGCATACGGAACTTGACTCATCGCAGCTATCTCAGCCTCTGTACTCGGGCTCTGAGTCTTACTCAATCTGGCGTTACTCTAGATCGGTAACTCTCCTTTCTTGGAATTCTGCATGCTGAACCTATTCAACACCTTATCCAAGTAGGTACTCTGACTAAGTCCAATTAGTCTTTTACTCCTGTCTCTCAAAATCCTTATCCCTAGGATATAGGCAGCTTCACCAAGGTCCTTCATAGCGAAACACTTCCCAAGCCAGGACTTCACTTCCTGCAGAGTTGGGATGTCATTTCCTATGAGTAGTATGTCATCCACATACAATACAAAAAAAACTAACTATACTCCCACTAGCCTTGACATATACACAAGACTCATCTTGACTCCTCGAAAAGCAAAACACTTTGACTTTCTCATCGAAACAAAGATTCCATCTGCGAGGTGCTTGTTTCAATCCATAGATGGATTTTTCAAGCTTACATACTCTATTAGGGTACTCTGTGCTGACAAAACCCTCTGGCTGACTCATGTAAACATCCTTAGCCAACTTTCCATTAAGGAAAGCGATTTTGACATCCATTTGCCATATTTCATTGTAATGAAATGCCGCAATGGCTAACATAACCCTAATAGACTTTATCTTTGCTACTGGTGAAAAGGTCTCATCATAATCAACTCCCGGAGTTTGAGAAAAGCCCTTTGCAACCAGTCGCGCCTTATAAGTGTGTACATTACCATCCATGTCGGTCTTCTTCTTGAAGATCCATTTGCACCCGACTGTCTTTCGACCTGGTACATTGTCAACCAAGTTCCAAACTTGATTGTCATACATGGACTGTATCTGAAGGGTTTTGAGCATTCTAACACTCCTATGGTGTACATGCAACCCTAGAAACCTTGGATCTATGTTTTACTAAGATACATGCAAAATTGCTTTTGCCAAGGTTCTTCAACTATCTAGCATAGCATGGGGAACTTTTAAACATAAATGCTAGAAGAAGAACATACCTTTTGTGGTTTGGATTCCTTGAGAACCTTGTGAGCCTAGCACCTCAAGTGTGATGCCTCAAATGTCTCACACAACACCACAAAACTTGGAATGACCTTGAGAGAAGTTCACTTACACCTCAAAATCGGCTTGCCCTCTTACTTGTACAAGTAGTAGTCATAGTACCGATTTTGCTTGCATAGGGTTCTTTATATAGTTGTGGCACAAGTAGGGTTACACCATGTAAACCCTAATTGTCATGGCTTTCCATATTCCATGATCCATGGGTTTGTAACCTCCATGGATTATCCATGGAGCACCTTATGGGTTTTAACCCAATCCATACAAACCATGGATCATTAGCCCACTATACAAGAATAGATGATTTACACAATCAACCCCATATATTTAATTAGTCACCTTTTGATCACTTAATTAATTCCAAATTAATTCTTTGATCAATACTAATTAAATAATATTATTAATATATTAGAACTTATAATATATTAATAATCCTTAAGTGTCCTTTCTCTCATTTAGTCTATCCAAGTGTTGCAATGCCATGCAACCCAAATGGACCATGCCAACCGGGTCAAGTACATTCCAGGAATAGTTATGAACTTAGACACCTAATCCAACAGTCTCCCACTTGGATAAGTCTAATAACTATAACTGCAAGTATGACTTCAGGAACCGATCAACAATCGTAGCTCTTTCAAGGTTTCGCGGAACTGAGATGATGACGATACGCCATTTAAGATAAGATATCATATAATCCTCTGTTCTAGATATCAGCCGGAAAAATACATGGAACAATGTCTTACTTATTGTCCATCAGTTTGTTTCCCGATTTCCGATTTGTTTGACATAGAACTTATTTGAACACATCAACTTAGTTCTGACCGGGCCCGGTACATTGGTCAACACAAAATCATCGAGGGGCCCAGATATCGCTTGTAATCCAAGAAGGAACAGATAAACTTCGACTCATATGGTTTTTCTACTACTTGTTGAATCATACACAAAGGCACGTTTTATAACATCGAGTTACCAATACATTTTCGTACAATCAATGTATAACCAACTCATAGGCAACAAGTCATATCTCTAGGTTTGAAGACTTATATGATATTACCGTCTCACGATCACTCGAGATAAATTCAATGAAGTGATACCAGTGAGCGTGGGTTGAATCCAATACTTAGAACTTATGAGGACTCATGAATGTTGCAGCAACTCTTGCTATGTCCCATACCTTGGACATCTACAATCCAGCTTCATGTCAGTCTTGATTCATATCTACTTCCAACATATGACCGACTGTGGATGGTTTGAATAACTTAGTCATTCGGGAAGAATGACCTAGTTATTCTGGAAGTCAAAACATGCAAAGTGAAACACAAGAATAATCGAATCAAATATGGTCTCAGAACTTACGAATATACATAAAACATCTTTTATTTATCACCATATTGATTACACATTATCCATTGCATACTGTTTCAAACTATCAACTTTATACTTGAATTAAAACAATAGTTGTCCCATGGTCCAAGCATGTACACTATGGTTTTTTTCCTAAACACTAGTCATGCCATACACCAAGTATGCATACTATGTTTTTCCAAACATTAGTTATGCCATACACCAAGTATTCACACTAAGTTTGTCTATGATCTTAACTTTGTGAAATAGATCGATTGAACATAATTCCAATGATTCTCATTTAACAATCCCAAATCCTTATCGTAAATGTAAGAATTCCAAATTCCTACCATTTACTGAAATCTGTTAGATTCTAAACTTATATGCATTGATCCTCTTGTAATAATTATGCACACTAGTCACAAAGACTTGTCAACAGACATTACAGAGTATTCCAACGGAGATCACTCCATGGAAACGAAGTCTCAAATTCAAAGTACATTCCTTTGAACATCCTTCATGCATTTAGTTTCCTAATCTTACACAAATTTAATGAATAACTTCCACCTACGGGAACATTTCCATATTCCCATTTTGACTATCACTCCTGAACAAGAGTTGCCTCTTTTCAGAATATGTCAATATGGTCCTTCCAAAATTAACACTATACTTCCAACTGTCCCTGAGCAACCAATCTTTGGTAAACCTTACATTGTCCTCGACAATTGCTTAATAAAATTATTCATATCTAGTTCTAGTACTTTTCCCTCTTAATGCTCTAGGCATTTGGAAAAATTTAGAACAGATGAATATTATAGCACATGCAATCGATCCTATATCCGAAGCATATGGGACATGATTCATGACATCTCACATAAAGACATGATATTGGACCAGTCTTTTGCTATAATATTTCTATTTCTATTTGCCAAGTTCTCATAATTCAGATTATGAAAAGGAATGCCGTAATCATAATCGAATTTTAGAACGCAAATAATGGACCCATATATAGAATTTCCTTGTGTTGAGCCATTCCAACATAAAATTCATATATATATTCTTGACTAAAGATGATTAAAACCTCAATCTAAGCTTTTAGGATTGAAATGAAGTATAATTTCCGCTCCCTTAATTATAGCAAAACAAATTTTTTCCAATTGAAACATTTTGTTTTCTATAATTAACATTGCTAACTTGCAACACTTATTATAATTATCAAGGTCCCACTTGCATGATGATTATTGGCATAACACTTATGCTCCCACTAGCTTTAACATGTACTCAGAAATCAGATGGACTTCTAGAAATCAATACTTTATTGACCTTCTTACCAAAGTTTATATTTTTGATACGAGAAGCTTTGATAAAACTTTATCAAAATCATACACCTTTCCTTAGATAGCACACATGTGTGTCTAAACAATTTCAGAACTATGAAAATGGATGTCGTAATCATAGTCTCATTTGTTTAGACCTTTGCCATTTCTCACAAGTCCATGTTAGTGTGCCGGTTAACCACACACACTCCACTAACGACTTTGAGAATGCAAATATCACAATTGCTATCTACTTAAAATCTACTTAGTGAAAGTGTTTCCTCACCATCATTTTCATGAATCAGAGAGAAACCTTATGACACTTTGTTTTTATAGTGTATGTGTTCCTATCCATGTGAATTTTTCAAAACCATAATCACCAGACAAGGTTAGTGACAAATCCAAACTCATATGGATTGAACTTGTGCAGTCTCAACTTCTTGCCACCTGGCAGCACAAGGGCCTACCATTGCTTCCAATTTGTTATGCAATCCAATTGAGAACTCTCAGAATTCTATGTAAAGCCAACTTTATCTGGAATGAGCATAGAACCAGGAATATGTCAACACGACAGGTTATAAACCTCACGTTGTGTGCTAGTGATAAACTACAGATTTTTATTCTTGAATAGATCTTTGAAGTTTTTTCAAAGATATTTAAGACTCCCACTGTCCTCTTGACATATAACACTCACTTTCCAAATATTCAAGAGATAGTGCGGATTCTTTATCAAGACAAACACTTCACACAATTGGCCTTAGTTGGTCTTTGTTTAATCCAAAACATCACAACTTACCAACTTCAAATGTACAAGAGTAGGACTCATTTTACTCTTACATTTGACAAGTGTTATAAACCTTTCTTTAAGATATATCACTCAAGTTACAATCTTGGAGTATGACTCTAAGAATTGTTCTGGAACGAAGTATGACTCATCTTCTTGATTTAACCAATTCACGATTCCTCTTCTTAGCCATAGAAAATGCACTAAGATGTCCTTAGAGGACTAATTGTGATATGATTTCTAAACCATTAAGATGATCACAAAACATGATACTAAAGTACTCTCCCATCTTTTCAAATTTGAGAAACTTTTAGCTTTCTACCTAATTTGATTCTTCTCATTCGTCCTGCCATACATTGAAACTTTTCCAATGTTTCAGAATTATACTTAAACTGTAAGTATAACCATATTTACTAAACTTTAGTAAATCATGGCGAATAGTGTTATCGATCTTTTTGTGGTGGACTTAACCAGTGCACAAGAATGTGTACTCGATCCCTTAGTCCTTCACTTGACTCACATATACATGTGAACAAGGAACTAGTCTTAATTTTCCAAAGATGAAGATTCTCATTCATCATACAATACAACTTGCATGATTTCAAGTTTCTTTCCAACTGAAACTTGGTCGATGAGAATATTTCCTTATTTGGTAAATTATGACACTACCACAAACGACAGAATCAAATCCGTTTTCCAATGTTGCTTTCAATGGAATCATATAAACAACAATTTTTCACAAATACCATTGTAAGGATACTTAAAATAAATAAAATCAAACATTTTTCTTTTATTTTAAAACTTGCGGAAAAACTTACCCTTAAAATGCAAATGCATATGAAAACTATGTTGTTATCTATTCCTAAGCAATCTATCACAACTTTTAAGCAGCAGCTCAAAAATTCTGATCACCAAACCATGCGATCGAAATCCATCTTCGTGATCAGAATCAGCTTACTCTTCTTTAAGCTTCCTCTCTTTTCTTTGATTCTTAAAACTTCAATATGTGACCCAGTCACATCATGTAATAAGAATCTCCAAATAGGAACTTAATAGAGTTAGAGAGTGGACTTACCTGAAGCAGAGCCAAACTTTTGACTTGACCTTCTCTCAGATCTTTCAGGTAGTTAAGGCAGCTTCGCAACCAATGCCCCTTCCTTTGGCAACAGAAACATATGGACCCTTTGGGAATGGCACACATGACTATCTTAGACTTAGCCTTTCTCTTTACCATTTGGTCAACCGAGTTGACTATGGCCGATCCCTTTCCATTGGGAAGAAAAGGCTTTTCTAGATATCCAATGTTACCAATTGTCAATGTCCATGGTAGTTTGGGAAGTTGATCTACTAATCAAATTTGCTTTACCAGAGCTCCAAATCATTGCTGATTCAGCAGCACCAAGCAAATAGATAAGATCATTAGGGTCATGTTACATAGTAGTCCCAAAGGAACTCACTGTGTGACTTAGAAAGTGATTGAACAACCAACTTTCTCAAGACTTTGACACCCAACTCTCCCGGCTTGTCAATATGTGACTTTATCTCCAATATGTGAGCATATATAGACCTTGCTTGCCAATAGGGCTTGAGTGACCTTGAACTATTCAAGAACTTGTGGGTTAGGGAGAATGATTGGAGGAGGTGGACGGAGTGAATAATGATTTCCGGGACATCATCTTCAAGAGTTTTTGGGAAGATCATAATTGTCTGAACCAGACATCTTTTGGGAGATATTCAAGATAGTTGATTTAAAGTCATTAATATAACACCCAATATGAAATATTAAGGCTAGGACCCAACACAATATTTTATAACTTAGAAGAGGGATGTCGTAATCCAAGCTATAAAATATTTGAAGGTAGGTGAATGACGATTCACCAATTTCCACCATGAAAAACGAAATAAATTATTTGGTTTTAATTGGTTTTGAAACTCCTAGATCCTTTGAGATTCATTGAACTTTTCAATGGTATGTGTCAATCTCGAGTGTGCCCTTCAGGTTTTGTGACTGGGATGCCGAGGATCACAAAACAAGGTGTGAATAACCATGCAAATATACTTAGTACCCTTAATATTTACCCCTCAATCAATGTGCCGGTTAACCACACAAGCTCGATCGATACTATGATAAACATTAAGTTACCCTTTGCCTACCTTGTTAAATCCAGGTTCGTGTGCCGGTTAACCACACACGCTCCACTAACGACTTAATCAAAGTGCAAAGTGTAATTTCATGGGTTAGCACCTTATTCACATTTTCCTAAAGTAACTAAGATTGGGAATTTTATAAAACATTTAGTTACTTTATATTCATCATTATACTTTTAATGAGAATTATAGTCTTTATCCTACCCATTCGGCTAACGACCCTCCATCAGTCAAGGAAGCGGTGGGTGAGAGTGGACACCCATTAAGCTGCCATTTTATAGGCAACAACCTTATACCCCCTTATAGACTGGCTTCGTGAATGAGGCCTACTAACGGTAAAACGAATTATTCTTATACATATATATATATATATATATATATATATATATATATATATATATATATATGTATATATATTATTAACTTATAATATTATAAAGTATAAGGGTTGAATTTTAACTTTTAAAATTCTAGGGGTTGGAACTAAAGTTTTTAAAGTGAATTTACATGCCCCAAAACTTGAGGGCAAGTTTTGTAACTTTCAAAACTTTTTATCTTTCCTAACTTATGAGTTAATGGATTAATAAAATGAGAGACTTTTCATTTTATGTAACCTATGTGTTTAATAATGGACTTTAAAAGAATAACTTTTGGTAATCCATAACTTGAGGGAAAATTATGGATTCCATTAAAACACATCAAGATCAAGAATTAAACTAACAAGCAAGTTACAAATAATTCTTATGATCTTCCAAACTCATAAGTTCATGAATGTTCATATCAACCATTTCAAGAATCATAAATAAACAATATAAAACTTGAAATTTTGATAATAGCCATTGAAAATTGATTAGCATAACCATTACACCATCTAAAACAAGTTTTATAACATCAAGACAGTTTAGGGTAATGTTTCTAGTCCATTTCTAGCACCAAAACTCGAAAATCTGCATTCAGGGGCTCCTACTCGTCGAGTGCAAGAACCTACTCGACGAGTAGGATGAATTTACTCATGGACTCGTCGAGTCCTCCCATGGACTCGGTGAGTTCATGCTACAGAATGCAGAAAAAATGAGTTTTTTCAACAAGTTTGCATCAAGTATCAAATAAACAAGCCTAGGCTCTGATACCATTGAAGGGTTTTGAGCATTCTAACACTCCTATGGTGTACATGCAACCCTAGAAACCTTGGATCTATGTTTTACTAAGATACATGCAAAATTGATTTTCCAAGGTTCTTCAACTATCTTGCATAGCATGGGGAACTTTTAAACATAAATGCTAGCAGAAGAACATACCTTTTGTGGTTTGGATTCCTTGAGAACCTTGTGAGCCTAGCACCTCAAGTTTGATGCCTAAAATCTCTCACACAACACCACAACACTTGGAATGACCTTGAGAGAAGTTCATTTACACCTCAAAATCGGCTTGCCCTCTTACTTGTACAAGTAGTAGTCATAGTGCCGATTTTGCTTGCATAGGGTTCTTTATATAGTTGTGACACAAGTAGGGTTACACCATGTAAACCCTAATTGTCATGGCTTCCCATATTCCATGATCCATGGGTTTGTAATCTCCATGGATTATCCATGGAGCACCTTATGGGTTTTAACCCAATCCATACAAACCATGGATCATTAGCCCACTATACAAGAATAGATGATTTACACAATCAACCCCATATATTTAATTAGTCTCCTTTTGATCACTTAATTAATTCCAAATTAATTCTTTGATAAATACTAATTAAATAATATTATTAATATATTAGAACTTATAATATATTAATAATCCTTAAGTGTCCTTTCTCTCATTTAGTCTATCCAAGTGTTGCAATGTCATGCAACCCAAATGGACCATGCCAACCGGGTCAAGTACATTCCAGGAATAGTTATGAACTTAGACACCTAATCCAACAGTATATCGCTGTCCATAGCCTCTTTCCATTTAGCAGCCTCAGGGCCTGCCATGATGTAACACCCATAAAATTCAAGCCAATTTTAAACTTTTTCCAAACACTTAAAACTATTTAACATTACATAGTTTGTTTTCAAAATACTAATTATCAGAGTATCCCAGTATCAAATCATAAAATCATAACAGCAAGAGGAGCGGTACGATCATGCCTTCGCCTTCCCGCGATCACCAGAGGTACCTGAAACAACAACTGAAACTGTAAGCCCAAAAGCTTAGTGAGCTACCCCCAAAATACCAACCTCTTAACCATATCATATAATCATATAAGCAAACAACATGCATAATGAGCCTTCAGCCTGACTGGACCGCCTCGCAGGACTTCAGTCTATCTGTACCGCTCTCCGAGCCTTCGGCACGTCTGGACCGCCTCGCAGGGCCTACAGCCTATCCGGACCGCTCGCCGGGCCTTCGGTCTGACTAGCATACCCTCCTGGGTCTGTAGTATATCCGAACCGCCCTGGGTATGTTGGCCTTCAGCACAAAGCAGGACCGTCTCAACCCAACCCCCAATCAAACAAACATGTGCACATACATATCATATGCTATCATATTAACAGTCAAACCGATCTACCAGATCAATTAGCATGGAAACATCCTATAACCAGGACACCGACCTACCCAGGTCACTAACATAGCATAATTATATAACCAGGATACCGACCAAACCAGGTCACTAAGCATAAGCATATCACCATCCTAACTAGCAGGATGCAAAACAAATAACATATCATGTAATAATCCGGATACAAATCCATAAAGGGTCGGCCTTGGTGCCTTAGACCTTGTTGATATAGTGAGGATAACTCACCTGTCAAGTGTCGCACTGAAGTGATAAGCTCAACTGTCGGATCACCAACACGAACTCCTCCACCTAAAGTTACCACAAAACCCTATTTCATAAATTTCCAAATTACAAAATACCCCAGAAGTCAACTGGTCAACCCTTGGTCAAAGTCCACGTCCACAGTCAAAGTCAACCGTCCATGTTGACCTAACTCGTCGAGTGCAGTTCACCGACTCGTCGAGTTCTTCCTGGACTCGAAAAGTCGTGAAATCCTAGGTCGACTCGTCGAGTTCCCCTATAACTCATCGAGTTTATATGTGTCCAAAGGTTGAGAGAAACCCTAGCCGACTCGCCGAGTCTTCGACTGACTCGCCGAGTTCAAGGCAATCTTCAACGGACTCGCCGAGTTGTTCATCCAACTCGTCGAGTACATGGCCATCTTCATGTGGCTCTCCGAGTTGACTATGCAACTCACCGAGTCCCTTGAGACCTTCACCCATACAGACACTTTTTAAGCCATGCAGCGGCTCCATATTGCAGATCCAAGCTTCTAAGGCATGCTTATCACGTAAAGTTGCAAACTTTACGTGCATACATGGCTCTAAAGGCTCTTAATGACAAATCCAAGCTTATAATGGAGTTTTACACTCAAGGAAGGCTTCATACATGACCAAGCTCGAAACTGTATGAACCTAGTGTTGGATTAGTGTCTAAGTCCATAACTATTTTGGTATGTACTTGACCCGATTATGAGCATGGTCCTTTTGGGTTGCCTTCACCATAGCAATATGTAGGATGAATTAAGGAGAGAAAGGTTTAATTATGATTTATTAATATATTATAAGAATAATATATTAAAGGAGAAATCATAATGTTTAATTGATATTAGTCAAGAATTAATTAAGAATTAATTTTGTGGCTAAAAGAGATTAATTAAACTTCAGGGACTTGTTGTGTAATTATAAGATAATTACGATTGGGCTATGGATCACCTAATAATATATAGGTTGGACGAATTCTATAGGAATCCCATTAGAAATCGTCCAAGGGATATGTTAAAGGAGTCCATGGGCTGCTTAGGGCTTAAGTAGTCAGATTAGGGTTTCCTAGTTGTAAACCCTAATAGCCTACATATATATATATATATATATATATATATATATATATATATATATATATATATATATATATATATATATATATATATATATATATATATATATATATAGGACCCCTATGCCCCAAAAACGTGGACAAGGAATCCTTTAGGGTTTCCAACCGTTTTTGGTGCCTCCTCTCTCCTCCCTCTTCATCCAAGTTGCTTAGTGGTGTTTGTGACTCCATTAGAGGTGCAACACTTGAGGCACTAAGCTTTCTGAAGCCAATCAAAGCAAGGATTGATTGTTATTGCTATATAACAATCAAAGGTAATTACTAAACCCTTATTTCAGTTCTTATTTGATAGATCTAGGGTTTGTAAGTCTTGGATTCATTGCATGTACAATAGAGAAACCTAGATCCAAGCATTAGGGTTTGTATGAGCACATATGATTGTTCTTATACTTAAAACCCATCAGTGGTATCATAGCCTTGATTGGTTTTTGTTGTATGTGATGCAATTGTCGAATTCTTGCTGAAAAACGATTTTCTTGCCTATGCCCGAACCAACTCGGCGAGTCAGTATCTGGACTCGGCGAGTTGGCCCTACTCGGCGAGTTCAGATTGCTACTCGGCGAGTTTGGGACTCAGACAGAGGATATCTCGGGATTTCTTGCTGTTTTGGTGAAGAATAATTGCCTTATATGTTTTTAACTGATAAAATTCGAATTTTATTGTTATTGAAAGATTATCCTTGCCAAAACACAAGATAATTACCAATTGATTAGATAATAAATTCCTTGTATGATTAAAATTGATTATTTGTATTAATTGGGTAACTTATCTTGCAAGAAATTGAATTAGGTCAAATATAGATAATCACTAAATTAATTGTTTGATTTATATTATTTGTTATTTGATCCCTAGTAAGTTTGAATAGTTTCAAATTACTCCCTTTAGGTTTTATAGTTTAAATTTGAACTTAAAAGTTTTGTTTTTGAAATTTAAATAGTTAAACCCAAATGTTTTGAAAAGTTTCAAAACTTGCCCTCAAGTTTTGGAATTTAAAATTTTGATTAAAAGTTTAATGTTGAAATATTTAAATTCTAAAACCTAATGTTTTGAAATGTTTCAAAACTTGCCCTCAAGTTTTGGAATTTAAAATTTTGATTAATAGTTTAATTATGTAATATTTAAATTCTAAAACTCTAGTATTTTGAAAAGTTCAAATTACACCCTCATGGTTTTGTTAAGTTAATTAAAAGTTTAATTAAAAGAGAAAGTTAATAAAACCACCTAGTATTTTAAAAGTGTAAAATACACCCTATACTATATATATGTAACATTAAAAGTCTAATATTATATATATGAGTAAAGAGTCAGTCTTACCGTTAGTAGGCCTCATTCACGAAGCTGGTCTATAAGGGGTGTTTAAGGAAATTGCCTATAAAATGGCGATTGAATGGGTATCCACTCTTACCCACCGCACTCTTGACTAGTGGAGGGTCGTTAGCCGAACGGGTAGGATGGGACGAAACCTTCCATTATAAGTATAATGAAGTACAAAGTAACTAAATGCTTTTACAAATTCCCAATCTTAGTTACTTTAGGGCAAAATGTGAATTTGTATGCTAATCCATGGAATTACACTTCGTACCCTTGTCAAACGTTAGTGGAGCGTGTGTGGCTAACCGGCACACTAATTTGGGATTGACATTGGTGGCGAAGGGTGGCTCGATGTTTATCATAGATCAATGGAGCGTGTGTGGCTAACCGGCACATTGAAGGGCATAATCGAGATTAAACATGCCATTGAAAAGTTCAATGAATCTCAAAAGATCTAGGAGTTTCAATTCATTTAAAACTTAAATTTCTTTTTCGTTTTTTATGGTGGGAATTGGTAAATCGTCATTTACCTACCTTCAAATATTCTGCAACTAGATTACGGCATCCCTCTTCTAGGTTGTAGAATGTTGTGTTGGATCCTAGCCTTGATGTTTCATTTGGGTGTTACATCAAGGATTCTTATCAACTAACTTGAATTTTCTCCCGTTTTGTAGATGTCTAAATCTTACAATGGTCTTCCCAAGTCACTTGGAACAAGCTTTCCAAATGAAGATGACGTTCCACGATATGATCAAGGAAATGAGAGTCATGCTTCACTTCCTCCACCTCCTCCAATTAATCTCCCTAACCCACAAGTTCAAAGGCTTGAAAAGTTCAAGCTCACTTAAGCCCTTTTGGCAAGTAAACACGAAGATGGAAAACCTGTATGTGCACACATCTTAGAGATGAAATCACACATTGATAGGTTAAGGATGATGGGTGTCGATATCTCAGAAATGTTGGCTGTTGACTGGGTTCTTCAGTCACTTCCTGAATAATATAGTGAGTTCGTTAGAGAGTACTATATGATGGACCATGACGTGACCCTCATTGATTTGACCTATTTGCTTATAGCTGCTGAATCAGAAATGATTTGGCGTGCTGATCAAGCAAGTTTGTCTGGCAAATCAAACTCCCAAACTTCAATGGACATTGAAAATGGTGACATTGTAAATCCAAAAAGGTAAATTCTGAGATAGTTCCTTGTGCCATTCCAAAAGAGTCCATCTGCTTCTACTGCCAAGAGAAGGGGCATTGGAGACGAAGCTGCCCTGTTTACCTGAGAGATCTAAGAGATGGGAGAGTCAAGACGTATGGCTCTACTTCAGGTAAAATCCAATAACTAACTCTATAAGTTCCTATTCTTTGATTTTCAATACATGATGTGATAAGATTACATTTTGATGTTTTGTAGGATCGAAGAAAAGAGAGGAAGCTTAAGGGAAGAAGTAAGCTGAATCTGATCGTGAAGAAATGGATTTCGATCGCATTGCTTGAAGATCGGATTTTTGAGCTACTACTTTAGAGTTAGAATAGATTTCTTAGAAATTGAAATAGCATAGTTTTCATATGAATTGCATTGTAAGGACAAGTTTTTCCGCAATAAAATGAATTTTGATTCCGTCCTATTTATTTATCCTTGCAATGGCATATGTGAAAATGGATGTTTATGTATTTCTAATTTTAGCAATGTTGAATTGGATGTGATTCTTGATTATGTTATTTGTGAAATGTCGAGAATTTGCCAAATAAAGGAAGATTCTCATCGCCCAAGTTTCAATTGGACAGAAACTTGGAATCATACAACTTGGTTGCGTGATGAATGAGAAACTTCATATTTTGGAAATTAGACTAATTCTTTGGCAAAGTGTCAAGAGAAGGACCAGGAGACCGAGTACACTAGGTTGTGCGTTGATCAAGTCCACCAAGAGTGATAAAGATATTCGTCATCATTTACTAAAGTTTAGTAAATATGATTATACTTATAAGATTAAGTATAATTCTGAGTTGATTGAAAGAGTTTCAATCAATAGCAGAACGAATAAGAAGAATCAAGTAGGCAGACAGATAAAAGTTTCTCTATTCTAAGAAGAAGGGAGAGTACATTTTATTGTGTTTTATGATAAGTCTTAATGATTAAGAACCATATCTCAATTGATCCTCTAAGTGAGTCTTAGTGCAATTGCATGTCTAAGAAGAGGAATCGAGAATTGTAGAAATTGTTAAATCAAGAAGTCAATCATACTTCGTTCCAATATCAAGTCTTAGAGTCAAGATTCTGACATGAGTGACAAGTCTTAAGTAGGTTTATAACACTCGACAAATGTGGAATTTGGAAAAGTTTTCTTATTCTTGCACATTTGAAATTGGTAAGTTGTGATGTCTTGGATAAGACAAAGACCAACCAGGACCAATTGTGTGAAGTGTTAAACTTGACAAAAAGGCTACACTAACTCTTGAATATTTGTTTGTCAAGAAATGTTTCTTGACAAGAGAATCTTATATGTCAAGGAGTCAGTGGGAGTCTTAATGGTCTTGAAAAGTTCAAGAACAAATCAAGAGTAAACCTAGTTGATCATCACTAGCACACGACTTGAGGTTTAAAGCCTATCGTGGATGACATACTCTTTTTCTGTGCCATTCCAATTGAGTTAATTATGCGTGTGAGTTCTATGAGTTCTCATTTGAATGCATAAAGACAAAGCACCTTGATCAATGGAAAGTACATTGATATGAAAGGGTGAGTTGCTTGGAAGACATGGTGGGCATTCATGTTACCATGAGGCAAGAAATCAAGACTAAACAAGTTCAGTCCATATGGTTTTGGATTTGTCGCAAACTTTTGTTTTGACAAATTCACATGGATAGGAACACATACATCATAAAATCTAAGTGTCATAAGGTTTTCCTCCTTCATGAAAATGATTGTGAGGAAATGCTTTCACTAAGAGAGATTTTAAGAAGATAGCAATTGTGAAAATTGTATTCTCAAATTCGATTATGATTACGGCATCCCTTTTCATAGTTCGAATTGTGAGATTTGGCAATTGATCTGAACATTTGGGACTTAGTAACATAAATTCTGAATTGTTTAGACACACATGTGAGCTATCTAAGGCAAAGGTGTATGAGCTTAAAAAGCTTAGATAAAGGCTTATCAAAGCATTAGGTATTAGAAATATGAACTTAAGGAATTCAATAAGCATTGTTTTCTAGAAGTTTAATTGTTTTATGAATACATGTCAAAGCTAGTGGGAGCATAAGTGTTATGCTGGTAAGAAAATAATCATCATGTTAGTGGGAGCATGATTATTATGGTAAGTATTGCAAGTTAGCAATATTAATTATAGAAAACAAAGATTCACTTTGCAAAGTTGCAAGGGTTGAAAAGTTGTTTTGCTATAATTAAGGGAGAGAATATTATACTTCGTTTCAAAATTCTAAAGCTTAGATCGAGAAATGTTAATAAATTTAGTCAAGGATACATAGTGCATTCTCAAAATTCGATTATGATTACGACATCCCTCTTCATAGTTCGAATTGTGGGAACAAGGCACATAAAATATTATGGCAGAAGGATGATGAAGTATCATGTCTTTATGTGAGACATTATGCATCGTGTCCAATACGCTTCGGGTATAGGATCGATTGCATATGCTATAATATTTGACCCTTCTAAAATTTTCCAAATGCCTAGGGCATTAAGAGGGAAAAAGGACTAGAGTCGGTTTTGACTAAAATAATTAAACAACTATCAAAGGACGATCTGAGGTTCACTGAGGATTTGTCGCTTGTGAGTAGTTGGAAGTATAGTACTGGATGGACTATATTGACATTATTATGAATAGATAAGATTCTATTAAGAATGAGTTGTCATATGGTAAATATGGAAATGTTTCCATTAATGGGAGTTGGATATTAAGAAATATGTCTAGATTAGAAACTTTTATGCGAGAAGGATGTTCAAAGGAATGTACTTTGAATGTGACACTTCACGTCTATGGAATTGTCTTGTAACAATTTCCGATAGAATACCTTGTAATTTCATTAGCCGGGTCTTAGTGACTTTTGTGCTATGACATTACGAAAGAATCATTGCATATAATGTTAGAATCTGACATATTCTAAAAGTGGCAAGAATTTGGTATTCTTATACTAATAATAAGGATTGGGGATTGTGAAATGAGTTTCATTGGAAAAGTTTTCAATTGATCTATTTCACAAAGTATGGACCATAGGAAACCAAAGTGTGTATGCTTGGAGCATGGGACAATTGTGGTTATAATTCGAGTAATAAGTTGATTTTCTGAAACAGTAAGCAATGAATAATGAGTAATCAATATGGTGTTTAAATAAAAGTGTTTTTATTTACGCTCAAAAGTTTTAGGACCATATAGGATTAATATTATTATTGCGTTTCATTTTGCATGTTTTGACTTCCAGAATAACTAGGTTATTCGAACCTCCACAGTCGGTCATACGTTGGAAGTAGGTATGAAGGAAGACTGTCATGAATCTGTTTGTAGATTGTCTAAAGTGTTTAGACATAGCACAAGTTTGCTGCAGAGTTCATGAGTGCTTTGATAAGATTAAAGTATTGGATTAAACCCACGCTCACTTGAATCACTTCATGGTTTTATCACGAGTGATTGGTGAGACGATAACATTGTATATTCTTGAAACCGAGACGTGTGAGTTGTTATTTGCTGGTCGGTTGCACATTGATGATAAGTAAACACACCAGTAACTTGGTGTTATAAAACTTATTGTTGTGTGTGATTCGATTAGTAGGTGCAAGCAAGCATTTGAGTCAAAGTTTATCCATTCCTTTTACCCAAGGTGGGATAAAAGCGATATCTGTGGGCCCCTCGATGATTTAGTGATGACAAAGGAAAGTGCTCGGCCGGGCCAGGACTGATTTGATTTGTTCAATTAGTCAGTCGTCATAAATCGGAAATCGGGAAACGACACATCGACTGAGAGAATGATTTCAATCCATGTCTCATGTCTATACGATATCTTGTAGAATGGAGGAATATATAATCCCTTATCTAAAGGACACGCGTATCTGATAAGATCAGAGTTGACAACAGCTTTTGGAAGCTACGATTGCTGATCAGATTCTGAAGTCATACGCATAATAGTGTCTAAGTCCATAACTATTTTGGATTAGTGTCTAAGTCCATAACTATTTTGGTATGTACTTGACCCGATTATGAGCATGGTCCTTTTGGGTTGCCTTCACCATAGCAATATGTAGGATGAATTAAGGAGAGAAAGGTTTAATTATGATTTATTAATATATTATAAGAATAATATATTAAAGGAGAAATCATAATGTTTAATTGATATTAGTCAAGAATTAATTAAGAATTAATTTTGTGGCTAAAAGAGATTAATTAAACTTAAGGGACTTGTTGTGTAATTATAAGATAATTACGATTGGGCTACGGATCACCTAATAATTTATAGGTTGGACGAATTCTATGGGAAGCCCATTAGAAATCGTCCAAGGGATATGTTAAAGGAGTCCATCGGCTGCTTAGGGCTTAAGCAGTCAGATTAGGGTTTCCTAGTTGTAAACCCTAATAGCCTACATGTATATATAGGACCCCAATGCCCCAAAAATGTGGACAAGGAATCCTTTAGGGTTTCCAGCCGTTTTGGTGCCTCCTCTCTCCTCCCTCTTCATCCAAGTTGCTTAGTGGTGTTTGTGACTCCATTAGAGGTGTAACACTTGAGGCACTAAGCTTTCTGAAGCCAATCAAAGCAAGGATTGATTGTTATTGCTATATAACAATCAAAGGTAATTACTAAACCCTTATTTCAGTTCTTATTTGATAGATCTAGGGTTTGTAAGTCTTGGATTCAATGCATGTATAATAGAGAAACCTAGATCCAAGCATTAGGGTTTGTATGAGCACATATGATTGTTCTTATGCTTAAAACCCATCACCTAGAACCCAAGAAGGGTCAAGATCTAAAGTTGCAACTTCAGATCTAGCTCATACACCACAATATCATCATAACCAAGCCAAAATTAACCCTAAACATCACCCAAGTGAGATCTAGAAAGAAATGAAGTAAAGGTGACGACTTGATACCTTCAAATGATGCTAACTGAGGTAGATTTCTGATCCCCACACTTTCCTCGCTTCCAGCCTCTTGTCCTCCAAGCTCTTCTTTTCAAAGATCCACCTTCCAAAGCTTAAAACACCCAAGAATAAAGCACCACACAGATTAGGGTTTTCTGGACTCTCAAGGGACTGTAAGAGGCTGAGGGAGGCTTATGATTCTTTAAATAGGGTGTAAAACCCCGGGATTTAGGGTTTCATCTGCCAGCTCCTACTCGTCGAGTCCCTTCTTGGACTCGGTGAGTAGGTCACTAAAACGCGTGGACCAACCCGCTGCTACTCGACGGGTAGGGCAACCAACTCGTCGAATAGCCCTTGAAATCAAGAAACTTTTATATTAAATCAATACCTGAGAATCGGGGCGTTACAATTCTCCCCCACTTGAACTAGACTTCATCCTCGAAGTCTGCCGCGGTGAACAGTTCCGGATAATGCTCCCGCATCTCTGCCTTTGGCTCCCACGTCCACTCGGACCCCCTCCGATGCTCCCACTGTACCATCACCAAAGGTATCTCGTTATTCCGAAGAACTTTCATTTTTCTTTCCAGTATGGACACAGGCCTCTCCACATAATTCAGGTGCTCATCGACCTGAATATCATCCAATGACACCACTGAATCCTGATCCATAATGCACTTTTACAACTGCGACACGTGGAAAGTGCTGTGGATCCAACTAAGCTCCTCCGATAGCTCTAACCTATAAGCCACCTTGCCAACCCTAGCAATGATCCTGTACGGCCCAATATATCGGGGGCCCAATTTTCCCCTCTTCCTGAAGCGGATCACACCCTTCCAGGGCGAGACCTTGAGGAGTACCATATCACCGACCTGAAATTCTAACTCAGATCGGCGTCGGAGGCGATTCACGAGAGAATCGCGCACAGTTCCCTTTGACCGAGATGTGAATGCCCATGATTTGAGAAGATAGTTGTTTTAGGCAAGGAAAAAAGCCAACCATAGCAGTTGGCGTAACTCTTCTGCCGACTCTGAGCGGCCTGCAGCCGCTGCCTAATCTGCTGAATCTTCTTGGTAGTCTGCAAAACTACCTCTGTCCGACCCATCACCCTGTGACCAACTTCACCCCAAAAAAACCGGGGTGCGACATCTCCGCCCGTACAACAGCTCAAATGGTGGGGCGTCAATGCTGGAATGATAGCTGTTGTTGTAGGCGAACTCCGCAAGCGGTAGGTGGGAATCCCAACTCCCACCGAAATCAATGACACACGCCCTCAACATGTCCTCGAGGGTCTGAATAGTCCGCTCGCTCTGGCCGTCTGTTTGGGGGTGAAATGCTGTGCTGAAGTGCAACCGCGTGCCCAGCTCCTCGTGGAACTTCTGCCAGAAACGGGAGGTAAACTGAACATCCCGGTCGGAAACAATGGAGACCGAAATCCCATGGCGAGCCACGATCTCGCGGACGTACACGTCGGCCAATTTCTCGGCCGATGAGCTTTCCCGAATGGCCAAGAAATGGGCACTCTTGGTCAATCGATCCACGATGACCCATATATCATCGATCCCCTTCGCCGTTCTCGGCAACTTGGTGATAAAATCCATCGTGATCTGTTCCCATTTCCACATGGGGACCTCCAGGGGCTGCAGCTTGCCATGCAACCTCTGATACTCGACCTTGACCATCCTACATGGCAAGCACCTCTCGATGTACCAAGCGATTTCTCGCTTCATTCATGGCTACCAATAGCTCAAACTCAAATCCCGGTACATCTTGGTGGCCCCCGGGTGAATGGAGAAGTAAGACTTATGAGCCTCCTTCATGACCGTCTGTCTGATCCCACCAGTCATCGGAACCCACACTCGACCACATCGGGTTAATAATCTCCGGCTATCCTGCACAAACCGGGTGTTCTCACCCCTGATCCTCTCCAGCTTCCAGTTCGCTGGCCGCATGCCCTCGACCTGAGCATCTCTGATCAAACCCACAAGCGGAGAATCCACCGCTATCCTCATACATATCGCTGGGGTGGAAGTCCCAGCTGACTTGCGGCTCAGAGCGTCCGCCACCACATTCGCTTTACCGGGGTGGTGAAGGATCTCGCAGTCGTAGTCCTTGACTACATCCAATCACCTGCGCTGCCTCATGTTCAGGTTCGGCTGATCCATGATATGTCTCAAGCTCTTGTGATCCGTGTATATAGTATAACGGACCCCAAATAGATAATACCTCCAAATTTTGAGAGCGAAAACCACCGCTCCCAACTCTAGATCATGAGTAGGATATCTCGTCTCATGCGGCTTCAACTGCCGCGATGCACAAGCTATCACCCGTCCCCTTTGCATGAGGACCGCTCTTAGTCCCGTGATGGACGCATCGCAGAATACCACAAAATCCTCGACTTCCTCCGGAAGAGTCAGAACTGGAGCTTCGCATAAGCACTCTCGGAGAGTCTCAAACGCCCTTTGCTGCTCAGGGCCCCACCGGAAATCCACCCCCTTCCTCGTCAGACGAGTGAGGGGTACTACAATCTTGGAGAAATCCTGTATGAATCTCCGGTAGTACCCTGCCAATCCAAGAAAACTCCTGATATCTGAGGGAGACTTCGGAACCTCCCACTGCATGACCGCCTCGATTTTGGCCGGGTCGACCAAAATCCCATCGTTGTTAATGAGGTGCCCTAGGAACTGGATCTCTCGTAACCAAAACTCGCATTTTGAGAACTTGGCATAAAGCCGTTCTCACCTCAGAACGCCCAATAACTCCCGCAGATGCTCCACATGCTGCTCTCGGGTCTTGGAATACACCAAGATATCATCGATAAACACTATGACCGAGCGATCGAGCATCGGTCCGCAGACCCGATTCATCAGGTCCATGAATATTGTCGGTGCATTGGTGAGCCCAAACGGCATCACCACGAACTCGTAATGTCCATATCGCGTCCGAAACGCGGTCTTCTCCACGTCCTCCTCCCTTACTCTAACCTGATGATACCCGAATCTCAAATCGATCTTGGAAAACCAAGATGCACCCTGCAACTGATCGAAAAGGTCATCTATCCTCGGGAGTGGGTAACGGTTTTTCACCGTTAACTTGTTCAACTCTCGGTAATCAATGCACATCCGGTGCGAGACATCCTTCTTCCTGACGAAGAGGATCGTTGCTCCCCATGGGGAACTGCTAGGTCGAATGAACTGCTTGCCCAGCAGTTCCTGCAGTTGTGACGACAACTCCTACATCTCTGGTGGTGCCAACCGGTACGGTGCCTTGGCGATAGGAGCCGCACCTGGCACTAGGTCGATCCTGAACTCGACCTTCCTCTCTGGAGGTACTCCGGGTAACTCCTCCGGGAACACATCAGCGAATTCCCTAACCACCGGAACATCTGAATCTGAAACCTGCTCTCTGGCCCGCGTATCTACCACGTACGCTAGATAACCCGCACATCCATGCTGAAGGTGTTGCCAAGCCCTAGCAGCCGAACAAAACCCGTATCCTAACCTGGTGCCCTCGCCATAAACAATCAGTTCTCCCCCACTTGGGGTTCGAACTACCACCCGCTGACCCTCGCAATCTATCATGGCACCAAAACGGCTATGCCAATCCATCCCTACGATCACACACACCTCCCCCATGGGAATCAGTATCAAATCTATCAGAAAGGATACTTCGAAGATCTCCAACTCGCACCCTCGATAGACCGAAGAAGCAGAAACTCCGTGTTTGATGGCGATAGAGACTCGCAACGGACACTCTAGCGCGCCTAGTGGCACTCTGAACTCCCTACTAAATGTCTGAGATACAAAAGACCAACTCGCCCCCGAGTCAAATAAAACCAATGCAGGTAAGGAGTTCACTAGAAACGTACCTAATCACAGGTACAACAGATAAGCATAAAACAGATATAATAAATGAGATAAAGGATAGAATCATACCAGCAACCACATCTGGTGCTGCCCTGGCCTCCTCCGCTGTAAGCTGGAAAGCACGCCCCTGGGCCCTCGGGGGCTCTGCCCTAACTGGCTTCCCATCGGTAATCCTCAATGTAGCCGACGTTGGAACCTGCGCCGGCCTGGCTGCAAGCTGCGGACAGTTGGTATTCACGTGACCAACCTGATGACAATGATAGCATATCCTCATATCCGATGCAGGGGCGAATTGGCGACAATCCCTCGCATAGTGCCCCTCCCTACCACACTTGTGGCACCCACTACTCGCTCGACAGGCTCCCGAATGACCCTTGCCGCACTTTCCACAAGTGCGGCCCTGCTGGCCTCCAACCCTAGAATCAGCGGTCTTAGACCGCTTTGGCGCCGGCTGCGCCTGTGCCGGAGCCCGACCCTGCTCTCTCAGCTGTAACTCAATCTCAAGCTCCCGCCGCCTGGCGGCCTCCTGTAACTCCAGAAGCGTATCACAACGCTGATTCGCCACAAACTGTCGAATATCCGTCTTGAGCATGCTCAGATAACGAGTCATCTGAGCTTGCTCAGAAGCAAACTCCAGGCAGAACATCGCCCTCTCAGTGAACATACGAGTGATCTCCGTCACCGTCTCCCGATCCTGTCTCAACTCCAAAAACTCCTGAGCTAACCGTTCCCGCTCGACTCGAGGAATGTAGCGAGCGTGGAACATATACCTGAACTGCTCCTAAGTAATAGCAGCTCTCTGCTCGTCTTAATATGACCCAGTCATCAACCTCCACCAGTCCTTTGCCCCGGACCTCAGCAAGTTCAGGGCACATCTGACCTTCTGGTCAACAGAACATAAGCATGTGAAGAAACATCCCTCCACGTTAGACAGCCACCTCATGGCTTTGATGGGGTCCTGAGTCCCATCAAAAGTAGGGGGCTTCGTGTTGTCGAAGTCCCGATACTGAAAAGCCAGACCGAATCCCAACCCTGCCGTTGATACAGCTGCTGAAGCTGCTGCGGCAGCCGCCTCAGTAAGGGCTGCGTAACGATCATCGAAATACTCCACCATAGAGGTCTTAATAGACCCGAACATCTCCGACAACTCGGCCCGGAACAAAGCAGCAACCTCATCATGCAGGATCTCCCGGATCCTGTCATCCATCTCGTCTGCCCTCATCTGACCGATGGTCTCGGGCGCTGTCGGCGCCCCCTGTCCGCCCGCTCCTCTCCCGATCCTGAACCCGAACCGGATCCAGTCACCAAGCGCCTGGTCATCACCATTCTGAAACATAACACAAGGTATCAGATAATCCATACGACGAACTGGGAACCAACTCCCAACTAAGCCCTAGGGGTTGTGACTTCCTTGCTACGTGTATGGGTCCTGTGCTTTCAGTAGTACGGGCCCATACTACCTTCCACACCTACCCATATTTGTCTCAAGTGTCACCACAACACCCTAACAATAAACATATACATAGCAAGCGCTTAATCCTCATTCTTAGAGAAGCGCTAACTGCCTCACAACTGACCTACCGGTCTCACACAACCCACCCATCCATGAGACTTCCACCAACCCTGCAGCACTAGTGTATGCTAGCCATACATAACGCTGGACCCTATAGACTTTCGAATATCCAATCCTACCCTAAGCTCCCAATCAAACAAGAACAGAACATAAGGCCAAATCAAACATTCTCAGGCTATAAGATCATAATTATGTATAACCGTAATGCATACACTGAGCAACCACAGTAATGATGTCAATCTCATATAAAGGAAACCCTAGGCTAGCAGGCATCATGAAATCAGGCAATTCTATCATGCAATTTCTGAAGATCCCTAGCCTAGTACTAGCATGCTGTTCTAACATATCACAATATCAAATAACTATATGGTATTTTGGGGTCTACTTACTGGCTCCGACTGATCGTACACCCTACATCCTCCTTTACTTATTTTGAAAACCATTTTAGAAATCATTTTGAAAACCCTTCCTTGATTTGAGACTAGATTCACACGAATGTTCCTCCATTTCACTCAAACCAAGGCTCTGATACCAACTTGTAACACCCATAAAATTCAAGCCAATTTTAAACTTTTTCCAAACACTTAAAACCATTTAACATTACATAGTTTGTTTTCAAAATACTAATTATCAGAGTATCCCAGTATCAAATCATAAAATCATTATCAGAGTATCCCAGTATCAAATCATAAAATCATAACAGCAGGAGGAGCGGTACGATCATGCCTTCGCCTTCCCGCGATCACCAGAGGTACCTGAAACAACAAATGAAACTGTAAGCCCGAAAGCTTAGTGAGCTACCCCCAAAATACCAACCTCAAAACCATATCATATAATCATATAAGCAAACAACATGCATAATGAGCCTTCAGCCTGACTGGACCACCTCGCAGGCCTTCAGTCTATCTGGACCGCTCTCCGAGCCTTCGGCACGTCTGGACCGCCTCGCAGGGCGTACAGCCTATTCGGACCGCTCGCCGGGCCTTCGGTCTGACTAGCATACCCTCCTGGGTCTGTAGTATATCCGGACCGCCCTGGGTATGTTGGCCTTCAGCACAAAGCAGGACCGCCTCAACCCAACCCTAAATCAAAGAAACATGTGCACATACATATCATATGCTATCATATTAACAGTCAAACCGATCTAGCAGATCAATTAGCATAACAACATCCTATAACCAGGACACCGACCTACCCAGGTCACCAACATAAAATCATCATATAACCAGGATACCGACCAAACCAGGTCACTAAGCATAAGCATATCACCATCCTAACTACCAAGATGCAAAACAAATAACATATCATGTAATAATCCGGATACAAATCCATAAAGGGCCGACCTTGGTGCCTTAGACCCTGTGGATATAGTGAGGATAACTAACCTCTCAAGTGTCGCACTGAAGTGATAAGCTCAACTCTCGGATCACCAACACGAACTCCTCCACCTAAATTTACCACAAAAACCTATTTCATAAATTTCCAAATTACCAAAATACCCCAGAAGTCAACTGGTCAACCCTTGGTCAAGGTCCACGTCCACAGTCAAAGTCAAAAATCCATGTTGACCTAACTCGTCGAGGGCAGTTCACCGACTCGTCGAGTTCTTCCTGGACTCGAGAAGTCGTGAAATCCTAGGTCGACTCGTCGAGTTTCCCTATAACTCGTCGAGTTCATATGTGTCCAAAGGTTGAGAGAAACCTTAGCCGACTCGCTGAGTCTTCGACTCACTCGCCGAGTTCAAGGCAATCTTCAATGGACTCACCGATTTGTTCATCCAACTCGTCGAGTACATGGCCATCTTCATGTGGCTCGCCGAGTTGACTATGCAACTCGCCGAGTCCCTTCAGACCTTCACCCATACAGACACTTTTTAAGCCATGCAGCGACTCCATATTGCAGGTCCAAGCTTCTAAGGCATGTTTATCACGTAAAGTTGCAAACTTTACGTGCATACATGGCTCTAAAGGCTCTTAATGACAAATCCAAGCTTATAATGGAGTTTTACACTCAAGGAAGGCTTCATACATGACCAAGCTCGAAACTTTATGAACCTAGAGCCCAAGAAGGGTCCAGATATGAAGTTGCAACTTTAGATCTAGCTCATACACCACAATATCATCATAACCAAGCCAAAAATAACCCCTAAACCTCACCCAAGTGAGATCTAGAAAGTAATGAAGTAAAGGTGACGACTTGATACCTTCAAATGATGCTAACTGAGGTAGATTTCTAATCCCCACACTTTCCTTGCTTCTAGCCTCTTGCCCTCCAAGCTCTTCTTTTCAAAGATCCACCTTCCAAAGCTTAAAACACCCAAGAATAAATCACCACACGGATTAGGGTTTTCTGGACTCTCAAGGGACTGTAAAGAGGCTGAGGGAGGATTATGGTTCTTTAAATAGGGTGCAAAACCCCGGGATTTAGGGTTTCATCTGCCAGCTCCTACTCGTCGAGTCCCTTCTTGGACTTAGCGATTAGGTCACTAAAACGCGTGGACCAACCCGCTGCTAATCGATGTGTAGGGAAACCAACTCGTCGAGTAGCCCTTGAAATCAAGAAAGGTTTATATTAAATCAATACCTGAGAATCGGGGCGTTTCACATGGCTTCCGTGTAGCTGTTAGGCTCAGGTGCATTCCTAACTCTCGTGGAACTCCTCAGAGGTACAAACTCATCTGTCAGATCAACAGGAGTTTCCTCCTCACGTTGATTGCTAGGGTTTGAAGTTCCTTCACCACTTGACTCTTGAATTTCTTCAAGGTCAATTTGCCTCCCACTGTTTCCTTGGCTTATGAACTCTCTCTCTCTCTCTCTCTCTCTCTCTCTCTCTCTCTCTCTCTCGAAAGACTCCTCTCCTTGTTACAATGACCACATTATCACTGGGTCTGTAGAAGAGATAACCAAAGGATTTCTATGGGTAGCCGATGAAAATACACCTCTCACTTCGAGGTTCGAGCTTATCGTGAGTCTCGCGCCTAACGAAAGCCTCGTAACCCCAAATCTTGATGTGGTCTAGATTGGGAACTTTTCCAGTCCACATCTCATGAGGTGTTTTGGAAATCTTCTTTGTAGGGACTAGATTAAGAATATGGGCGGCAGTCTCCAAGGCATACCCCCAAAATGAGATTGATAGCGAAGCTCGACTCATCATGGAACGAACCATATCCAACAAGGTTCGATTGCGCCTCTCAGCCACACCATTCAACTGCGGTGTCCTCGGAGGTGTCAATTGTGATACAATCCCACATTCCTTAAGATAGTCAAGGATCTCATTACTAAGATACTCACCACCTCGATCGGATCGAAGCATCTTAATGTTCCTGCCCAACTGATTCTCCGCTTCCTGTTTAAACTCCTTGAACTTTTCAAAGGTTTCTGACTTATGCTTGATTAAGTAGACATATCCATATCTAGTAAAATCATCAGTAAAAGTCACATAGAAGCGGTTAGCATCCCTTGTGGCGGTTCTGAAGGGTCCACACACATCTGTGTATACAAGATCCAACAAACCTTCACCCCTAGCACAAGTACCCGTGAAGGGGGACTTTTTCATTTTTCCAGGTAAACAAGATTCACAACTATCATCCGACTTTAGGTCAAATGACTCCAAGACTCCATCCTTTTGGAGTTGGCCTATGCGTTTCTTGCTCACATGTCCAAGACGACAATGCCATAATGATGCTTTATCCAAGCTAGTGGAAGAATTGATACACAACACATTATTTCCTAGGTTATCTACAACCGACACAGTTTCATACACACCATCACAAGGTAATGCTTTAAAATAAAGAACATTATTAAAGAAAGCATTAATACCACCACATTCATTATCAAATGAAAAGGTAAAACCTTGTTTGTACAAACCATGAAAGGAAATAATATTTCTCGCCATTTCAGACGAGTAACAACATTTATTCAAATCTAATGTTAACTCACTACTTAGCAACGAAGAATAAACTCCAATCTTGGTGACAGGTGTTACTTTCCTATTCCCCATGATCAAGTATATCTTCCCATGCTCCACATTCTCACTTCTTCTTAGTCCCTGCAAATCAGAACATATGTGAATACCACAACCTGTATCAAGGACCCAAGAATTAGAATACGGTGAGTTATTAGACAATATAGTGTAAATACCTGCATGGTTGGGTTTTACTTTCCCATCCTTAACATCTTGCAGGTACTTCGGGCAGTTTCGCTTCCAGTGCGACTTTTCATGGCAATAGAAGCATTCAGCCTCTTTAGGGTTAGCAGAAGGAGTGACAGAACCTTTCTTGGTTCCACTTGAAGAGGAGCCATCAAGGGACTTTCCCTTGGTACCCTTCGAAGGGCTCTTCCTCTTCTTTCCTTTGCCTTAACTACACGCGCTCCACCGATCTATGATAAACCTTAAGCCACCTTTTTCCTACCTTGTTAAGTCCAGGTTAGTCTGCCGGTTAACCACACACGCTCCACTAACGACTTAAGCAAAGTGCAAAGTGTAATTTCATGGGTTAGCACCTTATTCACATTTTCCTAAAGTAACTAAGATTGGGAATTTATGAAAACATTTAGTTACTTTACATTCATCATACTTTTAATGAGGATTAAAGTCATTGTCCTACCCGTTCGGCTAACGACCCTCCACCAGTCAAGGAAGCGGTGGGTGAGAGTGGACACCCATTAAGCTGCCATTTTATAGGCAACAACCTTATACCCCCCTTATAGACCGGCTTCGTGAATGAGGCCTACTAACGGTAAAACGACTTGTTCTTATACATATATAATTATTATTAAACTATAATATTATAAAGTATAAGGGTTGAATTTTAACTTTTAAAATTCTAAGGGTTGGAACTAAAGTTTTTAAGCTGACTTTACATGTTCCAAAACTTGAGGGCAAGTTTTGTAACTTTCAAAACTTTTCATCTTTCATAACTTAAGAGTTAATGGTTTATTAGATTGAGAGACTTTCCATTTTATGTAACCTATGTGTTTCTTTAATGGACTTTAAAAGAGTGACTTTTGGTAATCCATAACTTGAGTACAAATTATGGATTCCATTAAAACACATAATGATCAATAATTAAACTAACAAGCAAGTTGCAAATAATTCATCTAATCTTCTAAATTCATAAGTGTATAAACATTCATATCAATAATTTCAAGAATCATAAAAAACACATATAAGACTTGAAATTTTTGATAATAGCTATTGAAAATGGATTAGCTTAACCATTACACCATCTAAAACAAGTTTTATATGACCAAAACAGTTTAGGGTAATGTTTCTAGTCCATTTCCAGCAGCAAAACTCGAAAAACTGCACTCTGGGCATTCTACTCGTCGAGTGCATGAACCTACTCGATGAGTAGGATGATTTTACTCATGGACTCGTCGAGTCCCCCCGTGGACTCGGCGAGTTCATTTAGTAGAATGCATAATTTTCGACTTTTTCAACAATTTGCATCAAGTATCAAGAAAACAAGCCTAGGCTCTGATACCAATGATGGTTTTTGAGCATTCTAACACTCCTAAGGTGTACATGCAACCCTAGAAACCTTGGATCTATGTTTTACTAAGATACATGCCAATTTGATTTCCAAGGTTCTTAACCTATCTAGCATGGCATGGGGAACTTGCATCATAGAAGCAAGTAAGAAAACATACCTTTCTTGTTTCTTGGATTCCTTGAGAACCTTGTGAGCCTAGCACCACAAGTGTTATGCCTCAAATGTCTCACACAACACCACAACACTTGGAATAACCTTGAGAGATGACACTTATCACTTAAAATCGGCTAGCCCTCTTGTTCTTCACTTAGTGGCTGATTTTGCTTACCATAGGGCTTCTTATATAGTGTGCCATATGTAGGGTTACTCCATGTAAACCCTAATGTGCATGGCTTTTCATATTCCATGATCCATGGGTTTATAACCTCCATGGACTATCCATAGAGCACCTTATGCGTTTTAGCCCAATTCATATAAACCATGGATCATTAGCCCACTATACAAGAATGGATGTTTTACACAATCAACCCCATATATTTAATTAGTCTCCTTTTGACCACTTAATTAATTCCAAATTAATTCTTGATCAATACTAATTAAATAATATTATTAATATATTAGAAATTATAATATATTAATAAACCTTAAGTGTCCTTTTCTCTCATTTGGTCTATCCAAGTATTGCAATGCCATGCAACCCAAATGGACCATGCCAACTGGGTCAAGTACATACCAGAAATAGTTATGGACTTAGACACCTTATCCAACAAATAGTTCTTTCTGTAACTATTTTGTTTATACTAATTATATATAACCTAATATCGAACAGACATTTGAATGTGTGAATCTGCCCTAAGTCCACAACCAAACAAGGAACAGGAAGTAAGGCGGAAATCACACAATCCACTACCTATCAGATATTATTTATATATAACTCTGATGTATAAACTACGGAATTATAGAATTTACCACTAAAGGTCCTTTATGTTATACTAGATTAAAAAGAGTGAATGACTACGTTCCAAAAAATCCTATATTTTCTGCTTTACAACGGATAAGTAGTTTTAAATCCCCATAAAACCGTTCTGATAAGTAGTTTTAAATCCCCATAAAACTGTTCTGATAAGTAGTTTTAAATCCCCATAAAACCATTATGATAAGTAGTTTTAAATCCCCATAAAACCATTCTGATAAGTAGTTTTAGATCCCCATAAAACCATTCCGTTTTGATTATGGAAGTGATTACTACAGTAGTATTTCTTAAAAAGAATAAACTACTGGTGAATAACTACCCTAATATTTACCTGGTTAATTAGGGTTAAAATGTGATAAAGTTGTAACCATGCTGGACTAGAATGAACACAACGACCTACTAGCATCGAAACTGAATATGTGACATTTGTCACCCCATGGCTTGTCTGTCGGACTGTAGCTAACAGTCGGCATTGGCGAGGCTAATGCAATTGAAGGTGGCTTACTTGACCCACCTAAACAAAAATATATGTTACAAGTAACTAATAAAAAAAATTAGGATCTATCTTGAAATTTGTAGATGACCCGCCTTGATTTATTTGTCATGGACTTTTAGCCCATTTTTGTATTTCAATGGTCTAATTTTAGTTTATTTCAAATAATGTCCATCAAAAATTAACACAATACCTTTTAGAATTAAATAAAGAAAAAAAATACAAACTGAATGTGAATTGCCCGTTCGTTTCTAGCAAATACGCATGACACAATCACACAGATAGTGAGGAACGGCTGAAGACAGAAGTTACTCCTATTGATCACTCGATCAGGCCGCCTGTTCGCCTCCCTCCGACCGTCAACTACCTCACATTCACATTAGTCCCGTCCCGCAATCTACATTGCTTTCTTCATCACATCGAGTTTTAACTTTGAAGGTTCTCAATTGTGAACTTGTGATTGATAATGATTGCCTTCTACGGTTTTACACTTCTTCTAATCTTCTTCATAGTTACGAATAAATATAATGAAATCAAAAGTTCAAGACATAATCAATTTAATACGTAATCTATAACCTTAGCGTCAATGATAAGAACATCTATTTTGACTTCTGCATAATAGGTTTTGTGTGGTAGGTTTCATCACTTCATGTGGCATGTTTTAATATGGATTGCCTTTGATTCAATTAATCATGAAATTAATATAGTTTTATTTGATTTTTTTTGTTTCCCAAATTAGTGGATAGCTTAGTGACATATATTAAAAAATTGTTTTATTTAGTATTAGTAATGATACGGTTGTAGATATATAAATGAAGATATTAGAACTCTTCGGGTACAATTGTAATATCTTTAAAAAAATTGCTTATATGAATCGACTCATTACTAGTATTTTTTAGCTATGTCATTTCTATCGGGTTCACTTAAATAGTGACCCATGTAGGTTATTGTTCTAGAATCGCCACTGGCAGTCGGGATGTGGGATTGTCAGTCCCGTATAGATCTATACACACAATGCCCGCTCTCCCTCTAGGAGACTCTGGCTACAAGAATGTAACATAGCAAGTATTGCTATGTCCTGAATACGTACCATCACATTTTAGTTTAAGTAAAGATCGAATTATACCCTTTTCTTGACAAAGTAATTTGACTCTTGTATACTTATCTAGAAAATAGATTTCTTGTTGGTTTCATAAATTATACCTATTATAATTTATACGTTCTATCTGATTAGCATGATTTCTCATGAGTGTACCCCTTTGCTCAGCGTGATACCGACCGAAGTAACCTTTTATATTCCTATATGTATAATATATATAATTAAGAAAGAAACGGCTTTTGGAAAAATAACCCCAAATTAAGCCCACATCCAAACAAGGAAAAAGAAATAAGGCAACTCATTAGTCCTAAGCCCTTTAAGTCTTATTTATATACTTATACATATATGAACATGATTTTGACAATTATAAGCTAAAAGAATTATAAATACATTTTAAAGAGTTTAACGGTATCTTAAAAGAATTTATGTGATTTTGAAAAGAGTTCACATGACTTAAAGTCATTATGGAAGTATTTGGTAATCCTTAAAAGCATAAGGAAATCTTTTATGTGATTGATATCACATGGAATGATTAACACAACACAATTAAATTGTGTTCAACTTGTATTCCCCCGTAAAAAGCATTTAAAATCATTTAAAAGGTAGATTATAGGGGTATGAACTCACCTGATAGGTGGTGATTTGGGCAGCGTCTCATTTCTATAATTGATTTTTCTTGATGAAACCGCGAGTTTTTGATGAAAAACGGGCTTTACGCGGGCAGCACTTCGACTGGAAAGAGGTTAGCTTCTTGAGAATTTCGGGGCTTCAGATTTTCGTCAGAGCTTGGATATGTCACCGGGGCGTCGGGGTAGTTAGGTGGGCTTAAAAGTGTGTAAAAGTAGGAGACAGGTTGTGAATTTGCAACCTAAACCCGGAGCTCTCGGTTCCTATTTATAGGGTGTCCTGGGCCCATTCACGTCGTGAACATGATAGGTTCACGTCGTAAACATCCATGAGTCATACTATAGATTTAACACGTGTTTTCTAGCCCCGATTAGTGTCCCTGATACGTTTCACGTACTGAACTCCATGTTCACGTCGTGACTTAAGGCGACTAGGGTTTCTGCCACGTGTCATGCCCTTAGACAGCTGCATCTTCGGAAGGTCATAACGTTTGCATACGAGCTCCATTTTTTATGTTCTTTATATCCACGCGTAGGTTGAGACATACTCTACAACTTTCATTTTGATTGTTAAGGCTAAAAAGCATTCAATTATAAACTCACTTTTTACGTCACACAGCGTTATGCCGATTCTGTCGCGAATCTTCGATTGGTCATAACTTCTCCGTTATAACTCGGATTTCGGCATTCTTTATATGTATGAAAACCTTGTGGCATATACTACAACTTAGATAAGATTATTTATTCTAAATAATCCTTTATCAAAAAGTCATGTTTGACGTGAAATAATGTGTTGCTACATTATCCCCCCGTTAGAGGGAATTTCGTCCCGAAATTATTTCTAAAGTGGTACTCATGGACTAGGGAAAGGATGTGGATATTTTTGCTTCATTTGATCCTCCCGGTCCCAAGTGAATTTAGGTCTCCGCTTTGCAATTTAGCGAACCGTCACTATCGGGATACGACTTTTCTTGGTTCTTTTGATTTCCCTATCCATTATTTCTACTGGTTCTTCTACAAAGTGTAGACTTTTATTTAACTTGATTTCATCGAGTGGGATAATAAGTGTTTTATTGGATAGACACTTATTTAGATTAGATACATGGAAGGTGGGATGAATGTTACTAAGTTCCTGTGGTAGTTTGAGTTTATAAGCAACTGGACCGATTCTAGCAAGAATCTCGAATGGTCCTATGTACTTTGGATTTAATTTTCCACGCTTTTTGAAGCGTATCATGCCCTACCGGGGTGAGACCTTCACATGACGTGGTCACCAACCTGGAATTCCAAGGGTTTTTCTCTTATTGAAGTCATAGCTTTTTCTGTATGACTCTAGGAGCTTCACATTGCTCCTGGATTCGTACTCTCTTCTTGGTAGTTTCTCGGATGATTTCTGGACCAACGAAGGTGCTGTCTGGAAATTGGACGTCTAGCTAGTTGCGTGTCACCTACTTTTAGTCAAGTGCAGAGAGGATCTGCACTTGCGACCATAGAAGGTTTCGAATGGAGCAACTTTAAATGCTAGCATGGTAAAGGACTCAACTAGTTGGTAAATGGGTATCCCATGCTTTACCAAAGTCGATCACATATGCTTTCATCATGAATTCTAATGCTTGAATCGTTTTCTCATTCCGTCTGTTGGTTTAATGATGGTAGGATATGCTCATGAATAGCCTAGTTCTCAGAGATTTCTGAAGTGACTGACTGAACTAGGAGATGATTCGACTATCTTAAGCGGAGATAGCAGATACTGGAATACCGTGTAGTCTAACTAATCTCTCTAACACATGTTCTAGTTATCTTCTCTATTTTGCCTGAAGAAGTGCGCAGATTTGGCAAATCTATCGATGATCACCCAAAATGGCATCAAGTTTACATTGGTATTTGAAGTGATGAACTCGACCAGAGTCCTACAGAAGCGGGCGGTGTGCCCCTTCATGTTGCATCTATTGCAATGCAGCACTCGGCATACTCCATGATGATGGTAGTTGCACTTGCTGTAGTGTGGGAGGTTTCCTAAGTACGGTGCGGTCAGTGTTGGGATAGTGCCACACTCCCAAACCAGACGGCGGAAACGTCCGGGGGTGTATGACTTCATTTGTAGTATCACAACACATGCATTATAGTAATCAGAGTACAAACAACCATTGTATTTAAAAAGTATAAGTATTCACATGTTTTTCATCATTGTATACTGAAACCAAATAGTTATACAAAAGAAGAAGACAAGACATAAATAGCTCCATCTTCTCAAAAGCACGAGGAGTACCTGTCTATTGGTTCCCTGAGAATACAAGTAATTTGAAAAGAGAGTATCAACATAAAGTTGAGTGAGTACATAAGTATTTATGTTTGAATGAATGTTATCTGTTTCTCGAATAAGTAAACTGTTCCAGAAAATCCTATATTTTCCGCTGTATATGAAAAGTAGTTTTAGTTACATAAAACCGTTCTGTTTGTAAACCAATGTTCTGTATTTGTATACATTTTGTAAACTTGTAACTGAGAGTGTGCCTGGTTTCATCAACTGTTATTGTAAACTGTAATGTAATACTGTAAATTATATCTTGTAAACTAGTACTTTGAAAATGTACTTATGTTTAGTTAATTATATACTAATATATTGTTAATATCTTTTATATGAGTTATTATAACCATACTGACTAGATGGCCTGACCCAATGTTATGAATGCGTTGAAAGCTGTTGATAACAACTGTCACTCGTAGGCGTGTATTCCTGACTGTAGCTAGCAGTCCGAGTGCGGGGTTGTCAATCCCAATATAGATCTATACACACATTCTTTTGATCCTCGGCTGGAGATTCTGGTTATAATGTCAGGACTTTAACTATGTTGTTTAAATAAATTAAACAACCTGTATCAAATGACTCATAAAAAGCATTTAAACGTTACATGTATAATAGTTATGAAAACCCAATCATTCTGAAATAAATGATTGGCAGTATGTTCTTGAAGTAGTATTATTAACATGTATCTGAAAGATGTATATCCTTGATTAGTTTTGAATCAAACCTTTGTTTTTGTATAACAATGTACTTTAGTATACTTGAATCGTGAATTAATGTTCTGTGAATCATAAATTATACTTATTATAATTTATATGTACTTTCTGAATTGATACCGAGTAATCATGAATGCAACCCTTTGCTCAACAACTTACAAAGGGTTGTTGAACTTAATGAACTAACTTTTATATTTGTATACATATGCAATTATATATAAGTAAAATTTAAATGACACTCGGACAAATAACTGATACTTATAATCCCACATCCAAACAAGGAAAAAGAACCAAAGTGGGTTATCAGTCCTAAGCCTTTTAAATCTTATTTATATAAATATAATTAATATATATATACAAATATGATTTTTGGGAGAAATATAAGTTTATAAAAACATTTAAAAGAAGTTTAATATTTTGAAATACATTTTAGCGACTTGATGTGATTTTGATACAATCATTGAAAACTATTTGATTTGATGATAACTGAAATCCATTTTGATAAGATATTTGAAACCATTTATTTATAACACAAAATCCTTGTCTTAGACTTGTATCCCCCCCCCCTTAAAACAGTAAAATTTATGAAAATACGGGGGTATGAACTCACCTGAAGTGAGTGATTCAAATGTAAGATCGATGTAGGATGCTAAGTGTCAAGTGATGCCTCGAGCACAAACGGATCCTATTAAGCATATAATGACACATATACGTATATAATTAGTGTATATACAACTAATCATGCAAGGAAACTACCTTAGGGACTAGGAAACACTTAGATTGAAGTGTTACAATCACATATGATTGCATCAAATGGGTTTACGGCCACACAAGGGTGTGTACGGCAAATATGTGTACGGTCAATGTGGTGTACGGCCATTGGGTGTACGGTCATGGAGTGTACGGCCGTACACTCATGGAAAATCATGAAAAAAGGTGTTTTATCCTTGGGGAAACTAGTGTGTCAATTGCACAACAAGAGGATGAACAAAGCTCTAATTTTGGAGGGTCTTGAGGTATGTACGGCCAATGAACCTATGAAGGGTTCCCGGCCATACTCCCTTCAAGATCATGAAGGGATGTTGAAACATGAAGAATTAAGGTTTGGATCTAATGGTCTTTCAATTATAACAAGGTACATGAAGAATCACTTACCTCTTTTGAAGATTAGAAGGAGTGTTCTTGATGGTAGTTGAGAGAGAATGGAAGTTCTTGAGGTGAAAGTGTAAGAAAGTGTGAAAAAAATGAAGGAATAGCTTATATATAGGCATGGGTTCACGACCACTTTGAGTGTACGGCCATACACTCATGTGTGCGGCCGTACAATCCTCTTGAAGGAGTGTTTGGCTCGAATGCAATATGAAGAACTTAATTTAACTCATCCCTAAACCCAAACCTTGAATGTACTAGGATTAGAACACTCAAACAGACCCTAAACAATGCTAAAAGATAGTAGAAACGAGTCTGTCTGTGATGGAATTGAATGACTGTACAATATAGAAATTTCGGGTTGTCACATCATCCCACCGTTAGAGAGAATTTCGTCCCGAAATTAGAGTTTAAGCAATTAAGCAATTACAAATAATTAAGCAAAAAGATGAGGATATTTTAGTTTCATTTGATCCTCGTGCTCCCAAGTGAATTCAGGTCCCAGCTTGGCATTCCAGCGAACCTTCACTATAGGAATACGGCTTTGCTTCGTTTGCTTGACCTCTCGGTCCATGATCTCTACTGGTTCTTCCATGAAGTTGAGGCTCTCGTCGATCTCGATTTCGTCGAGTGGGATTAAAAGAGTCTCGTCGGACAGACACTTTTTCAAGTTCGAGACGTGGAAAACAGGATGTATGTTACTTAGTTCTTGAGGTAGTCGGAATTTGTAAGCTACTGGACTGATTCTAGCAAGAATTTCGAATGGTCCTATGTACCTTGGATTCAGCTTGTTACGCTTTCCAAAGCGTATCATCCCCTTCCAGGGCGAGACCTTCAACATGACGCGGTCACCAACCTGGAATTCCAAAGGTTTTCTTCTTTTGTCAGCGTAGCTTTTCTGCCTATCTCTGGAAGCTTTAAGTCGCTCCCGGATTTGTACGATTTTCTCCGTAGTTTCGCGAATGATTTCCGGACCTGTGAGAGCACTGTCAGGAACTTGACTTCTAGCTAGCTGCGTGTCACCCACTTCAACCCAGCATAGAGGTGATCTGAACTTGCGGCCATAGAGAGCTTTGAAAGGAGTAGCCTTTATGCTAGTGTGATAACTATTGCTGTAAGAGAATTCGACAAGGGGTAAATGAGTATCCCATGCCTTTCCAAAGTCTATCACGTAAGCTCGTAACATATGTTCTAGAGTTTGAATCGTTCTCTCACTTTGTCCGTCGGTTTGTGGATGGTTGGCTGTACTCATGTCTAGCCTAGTTCCCAAAGATTTTTGTAAAGACTTCCAAAAACGAGAAGTGAATCTACTATCTCGGTCAGAAATAATAGATGTTGGCACACCATGAAGTCTAACGATTTCCTTGAGGTAAATTCTTGTGAAACATCCCAAAATACGGCCCAAAATTTTCATTTTTCAGTCATTAATAAAATCATAAACCATCCAAGATCATAAATAAAATCGTGAGTCATGTATCATAATGTGTCATAAAAACTGTTCCATATAAACTCTCATAACAAAATATCAGAGTAAAACTACCAGGCTGAAGACTGTGGTGTGTGCCATGTGATCATCCCGAGCCCTTTCCTTTGCTAGTGGAAGTACCTGAAACAAAAACTGAAAACCGTAAGCACGAAGCTTAGTGAGCTCCCCCAAGCTACCACATACCATACACATATAACATGCAACTAGGAGATACGGGCCCCGCCCACACCCATGGAGATACGGGCTCTGCCCACACTCTGCTATCTGTGAGATACGGGCCCCGCCCACACTCAGCCACTCGAGATACGGGCACCGCCCACACTCGCCTGCTATGAGATATGTGCCCCGCCCACACTCAGCTACTATACTGACATACAAGTATCACACAGAAACAAGTATACTGAATCTATCATTCGATCATGAATCATATTGCAATCAACTACTAGGAGATACGGGCCCCGCCCACACTTAACTAACTAAGAGATACGGGCCCCGCCCACACTCGACTAATAATAAACTCATACTGCGGGTCGGACTTGGTGCCTTAGACCCGTTCCTACTGAAGGGACCCTCACCTCGTGTGTCTGACTGCTGAACCCTGAGTGACAATTATCTGGCTGCTGCTCCGGCGACTCCCCGGCTATAATTCCCACAATGACACTTAGTCAAAAACTGATAACTAAATCTCAGGGTGAAGTGACCATTTCACCCTTGGTCAAAATCAATATTCTGGTCAAAGTCAACATTCCAGTTAACCTGACTCGCCGAGTTGGCCCGCCAACTCTCCGAGTCCCTATTCTTTCATCTGTCCTCAACCCGACTCTACTCGTCGAGTTTAGCAAGAACTCGGCGAGTGCTCCTTCAATCATAACATCGGGACAATCTTCATCTGTCTCGCCGAGTTCCTCCTGAACTCGTCGAGTTTATCTTCATCATATGATCGTGTCTAGACTGTGACTCGCCGAGTTGTATGAACAACTCGTCGAGTCCATCTTCATAAGTTGGGAGATGGCCTTGGACTCGCCGAGTACGTTCCTGCACTCGCCAAGTCCCAGGGTTTCCAGATCCATGGCTTAGTCCATTTCATGGAGTTCCTTCCCTGGACTCATCCAAATCCCTTCTGAACTAAAATGGGTTCCTCTGAGTCATAACAATTTTGGAACCAACTTACGACTCGCCGAGTCCCAAGAACGGCTCGCCGAGTCCATGCATGTACAAGTCTATAATTCGATTTTTGATGTGGAAAAACTCATCCAGAAGGTAGATCTAGGCTCCTAAGATCGGTATAACACGTAAAGTCATGAACTTTACGTTCATGCATGGGACTTTTATGCTCAAAAGGCCACAAATGGGGGTTTATTTCATACTTGGGGTTCTCATGGCCATAAAGATGGGACCTTTATGCCATGAGGACCCTCCAAGGTTCCAGATCTGTGTGCAATTCGACTTGGGACGTTCAAATCTCAAAGATCAAGCTCCTTGGACCCAAAACCTCATAAAGATGACCACAAGGAGATCTAAGAAACTACAAGTCAAGTATGAGGCTTTATTACCAGAAAGTGAAGAGAAGCTGATGTTGTTCTTGGATCTACAATCTCCTCTTGAAGTCCTCTTTCTTCCTCTTCTTCTCCAAGCTTCAAATACACCAAATAACTTCCAAAATCACAAAGAAAGCTCAAGTTCACTTATGGAGGATTAGGGTTTCGGGAGTACTGCTGTGGAGGTGATGGAGGCTGGACAAGAGGCCTATAATGTTGCTTAAATAGGGTTTAAACCACAAATATTAGGGTTTCCCCCAGACTGGCCTACTCGTCGAGTCATGGCGTGGACTCGCCGAGTAGATCACTTAAACCCGCATCCAAACCTGGCATCTACTCGACGAGTTAGGGCTACAACTCGTCGAGTAGCTCTTATAAAATGACATTTAATGAATTAAATACGTACCAGAAACGGGGCGTTACAATTCTCCCCCACTTGTCTTAGACTTCGTCTTCGAAGTCTGATGAATCTGGAAACAACTCTGGGTAGTGCTCCCTCATCTCCTCCTCGGGCTCCCATGTCCACTCAGAACCCTTCCGGTGCTGCCATTGCACCTTCACTAACTCTACTCTCTTGTTCCTCAGCTCTTTCACCTTGCGATCTAGAATCGCCACTGGTCTCTCGATATAGTTCAGGCTATCATCAACCTGAATGTCCTCCAGGGGTACCACTGCTGAATCATCCGCTAAGCACTTCTGCAATTGAGAAACATGGAACGTGCTGTGGATCTGGCTGCTCTGCTGGAAGATCTAACCGATAAGCAACCCGTCCCACCCGGGCCAAAACCCTAAACGGACCAATGAACCTGGGGCCCAGCTTGCCCCGCTTCCGAAATCTGATCACACCCTTCCTGCGTGACAACTTTAGGAGGACCATATCCCTCACCTGAAACTCCAAGTCCGAACGCCGCTTGTCGGCGTAACTTTTTTGCCGACTCAGAGCAGTCTGGAGCCTGCTCTGGACTTGCTAAATTCGCTTCGTGGTCTTGAGTACTACTTTCGTACTCCCAATGACTCTCTGACCGACCTCACCCCAGCAGATTGTGGTCCTGCACTTCCTCCCGTAGAGCATCTCGAAGGGAGGTCGGTCTATACTAAAGTGATAGCTGTTGTTATACGAAAATTCCGCTAACGGAAGATACGTATCCCAACTGCCACCGAAGTCTAACACACATGCGCGAAGCATGTCCTCGAAAGTCTGAGTCGTCCTCTCGCTCTGGCCATCCGTCTGAGGGTGGAAAGCGGTGCTGAAATGGAGAGGAGTACCCATCTTGTCGTGAAACCGCTTCCAAAACCTGGAAGTAAACCGGACATCTCGGTCTAACACCATCGAGACCAGCACTCCGTGTCGTGCCACTACCTCTCGCACATAAATCTCGACCAACTTCTCGGCTGAGATGCTCTCCTGAATTGGTATAAAATGGGCGCTTTTGGTCAACCGATCCACGATAACCCATATCTAGTCCACCCCACGTGTGGTCCTCGGAAGCTTCGTAATAAAGTCCATAGTGATATCCTCCCATTTCCACATGGGAATGTCCAACGACTGCATCTTCCCATGCGGCCTCTGGTGCTTTGCCTTGACCTTCCTGCAGGTTAGGCACCTCTCAACATACCAGGCGACGTCCCGCTTCATGCAGGGCCACCAATAATCCGGGCGAAGGTCTCTGTACATCTTAGTCGCCCCAGGGTGGATGGAGAACCATGACTTGTGGGCCTTATCCATCAATACTTGTCGTACTCCGCCCCAGTACGGTACCCAGACCCTCCCATGCAGGGTCAATAATCATCGGCTATCGTAATCAAACGAAGCTACTCGGCCCACTATCCTCTCGCACTTCCGGCGCTCCTCCTTTAGGCCCTCCACCTGTGCCTCTCGGATCTGCTCCAGTAATGGAGTAACCACTGTCATCCGCAAACAGATATCTCTGATCGGAGTCGCCACCGCCTTGCGGCTCAGGGCGTCAGCCACTACGTTGGCCTTGCCCGGGTGATAAAGGATCTCGTAGTCGTAATCCTTTACCACGTCTAACCACTGACGCTGCCTCATGTTTAGATTCGGCTGATCCAAGAGGTACCTCAAACTTTTGTGGTCCGTGTAAATAGTACACCGGAACCCGTAGAGGTAATGCCGCCAAATCTTGAGGGCGAACACTACAGCTCCCATCTCCAAATCATGTGTCGGGTAGTTAGCCTCGTGAGGCTTCAACTGTCTCGATGCATAAGCTATCACATGCCCTCGCTACATCAATACTGCTCCCATACCTGTGATCGAAGCGTCACAGTAGACTACAAAGTCATCCACTCCCTCTGGCAGGGTAAGAATCGGTGCCTCGCACAGTCGCTTACTGAGCGTCTCAAAGGCTGTCCGCTGCTCAGGACCCCAGCGAAACACTACCGAGTTCTTGGCCAGTCGGGTCAATGGTACTGCTATCTTGGAGAAATCCTGGATGAATCTCCTATAGTACCCGGCCAATCCCATGAAGCTCCGAATCTCGGATGGAGACCTCGGAACCGCCCACTGCATCACGGCCTCAATCTTGGCCGGATCTACTAATATACCCTTCTGGTTGACAAGGTGCCCCAGAAACTGCACCTCGCGCAACCAGAACTCGCACTTGGAGAACTTTACGAAAAGTCTCTCCCTCCTCAAGGTATCAAGCACCTCCCTCAGGTGTTCCTCATGCTGCTCCTCAGTCTTGGAATAAACCAAGATATCATCAATGAATACTATGACAGACCGATCCAGCATCGGTCTGCACACGCTGTTCATGAGGTCCATGAACGCGGCTGGAGCATTGGTGAGCCCAAACGGCATCACCACAAACTCATAATGACCATAGCGGGTTCTAAAAGCAGTCTTCTACACATCGTCATCTCTGACCTGCATCTGGTGATATCCGGACCGTAGATCAATCTTGGAAAACCAAGATGCTCCCTGAAGCTGATCGAACAAATCATCTATCCTCGGGAGTGGGTAACGGTTCTTCACCGTTACCTTATTCAGCTCCCGGTAATTAATGCACATACGGTGCGACCCGTCCTTCTTCTTCACAAACAGGATCGGGGCTCCCCTTGGTGAACTGCTCGGCCTGATAAAACCCTTGTCTAGCAGCTCTTGCAGCTGCGTAGACAACTCCTGCATCTTGGGAGGAGCCAACCGATTCGGTGCCTTGGCTATCGGAGCCGCACCAGGAACCAGGTCAATCCGAAACTCAACCTGTCTCTCAGGAGGTATCCCAGGCAAATCCTCCGGGAATACATCCGGGTACTCTCGTACCACCAGTACATCATCAACCGTCGCCTTACCCTTATCCCGGGTATCCATAACATAGGCGACGTACCCTGCGCAACCCTGCTGGAAATAGCGCCTCGCTCTCGCTGCTGAACAAAGAATCGGTCCGCGTTGTGGCCTCTCGCCCTGAATCACTAGCTCTCCCCCACTAGGAGTGTGAAATCTAACCAACTGTAGCTCATAATCAATCACTGCTCCATTGGGACTCAACCAATCCATACCCACTATAACCTTGTTCCCTCGCAGGGGAATAGGAACCAAATCTACTGAGAACTGCTCATCAAATAATCGCAGCGTACATCCTCTATGAACTCTCGCGACCCTGACGGTCCTGTCATCTGCTATTTCCACGTCAAGTGGGCAATCCAGCTCCCACGGAGCTCTACTAAATCGCTTGCTAAGCGCAAGTGACACAAATGATCGGGTAGCCCCCGAATCAAAAACTACCATAGCTGAAATATCATTCACTAGGAACGACCCTATGCACATATACATAACATAAGTAATAATCGAATAAAATGATAATAAGAAGATGGAGAAGATACATACCAGTAACCACATCTGGAGTCGCTCGCGCCTCCGCTGCTGTCAACTGGAAGGCTCTGCTCTTCGCCACTGGTGCCTCAGCTCGGCCCTGTCGGCTGTCTGTAATCCTTATAGTAGCAGGAGCGGGTGCCACCACCTTTCCTGCTGGAGCTAAACTCGGACACTGGGAATTCTTGTGTCCCCTCTGATAGCAATGGAAGCAAATCAGATCAGATGTTGTGGTGGTAGTAGTGGTAGAAGTAGCAGTACAATCTCTGCTCACATGCCCAGTTCGGCCGCATTTGAAGCAGCCCAAACTCCCCGCCCTGCACGTTCCCTCGTGCGACTTGCCACACTTGCCGCAGCAGCCTTAGCCCTGCTGTCCCTTCCCTCGGGAATCTGTCTTGGGCTTCTTGCCCGAGCTCTCTATGCCAGATACCGAATCTGGCTTCCTCTTCCTCTCCATCTCTAAATCTCTCTCTCTCTCTCTCTCTCTCTCTCTCTCACGAGCCCTCGCAATCATGTCCTCCAGCGTCTTGCAGCTGGAGCGGCTCACAAACTGGCGAATATCACTCCGCAACATCTCATGATATCGGGCCTTCTTCATCTGCTCGTCCTCCACATACTGCCGAACGAGGAGGGCCCTCTCCCGGAGTTTGGCGGTAATCTCCGCCATAGTCTCTGTCGTCTGCTGGAGGTCCTGGAACTCCCTAGCAAGCTGCTGCACCTCGATGACAGGTACGAACTCGGCCCTAAACCTGGTCGTGAAATCACCCCAGGTCATCGCATCCAATACCGCGTCATCACCCACGGCCTGTCTGACCTCCTCCCACTAATCTCTCGCCCTGTCCTTCAGAAGGTAGGACGCTAATCTGACCTTGTCCCCCTTGGGACATCTGCTAGTGCGGAACGCGTTGGCGACATCCGCCAACCACCTAGTATTGGCAATGGTGTCCCGAGCCCCATGATAATCGGGAGCCCCACATGATCTGAACTCCCTGAAAGTCAATGTGAGCGATCCCATCATGGCCGCTATCTCAGTACGGAACGAGCTCAGCTTCTCATCCAGAAGCTCTAAGATACCTCCTTGACCGATCCAAAGATCATAGGAGTCTGGTCTAGTATACTGCGTGTGACCTCCGAGGAGATGAACTCCCTGGTCTGATCATCCAACTGCCCGGCTCCAAAGCCCGAGCCTGATCCCTCTCATGCACCTGAACTACCGACTGCTGGTCTAGGGCGTAAACCACCATTCTGAAAACACAACATAACAGACATCAGCATACTAATATAACTGGAGGGATCACATACACCACAAGTTCCCTGGTCTTGTCTCAGCCTTCCTTGATTCAAGTACGGATCCTCTGCTTTTAGTAGTACGGGCCCATACTACCTTCCACATCTATCCGTACTTTCCTCAAGATCTGCCTCGACTCTACCAAGTCCCTTCTACTACTACTACTGCTGATATCATGCTAAAGTCTTCCTAGGCTTGGCCTAGGGTAATCACCAACCCACTCTCCTCCATCAGCTGCATAAGAAGTCCCTGCTTTCTTCCCCTAACTAGCTCGCGAATACCATTACATATTACTCAGACTAGATAATTATTCGAATGAGAGATCTTACCCTACAACGGTTGGACTCAAACAAGAGTTGCGAAATAGATCTAGACCTACCCTTCTGAAATTATTTATTCCTTGCAATATGTAACTTAGCGCAATTGTTCACTAGTTAATGAAAGACAACTAGAACTCCTAAAAGCACAAAGCAAGCAGCATTCGGGCATTGAGTACACATAATCAGCATCTACTATTCAGGCTATCACCCTGACTAATCTGTACTAGCATGCAGTTCTCATAAAGATGAAACACATACATGCATATAAGGCATCCTTCCTAGGTCCCTAGTCCTAATCTAGCATGTTGTTCTAATAAAGCTGATAAACATAGCATAGCATAAACTTGTATGGGTAATTTGGGAGTACTTACTTGAGCTCGGCTGATTGCATGCACCACACCCTTTTCTCTTTCCAATGTTCTTTTCTATTTTCAAAATTATTTTGTAAAAATGATTTTATCTTGAAAATTCCATCCCACTTCCTTAGTTTGAGTTCAGACACACCCGAAAGTGCGCCCGAATCCCTCAAACCAAGGCTCTGATACCAACTTGAAACATCCCAAAATTCGGCCCAAAAATTTCAATTTTCAATTATTAATAAAATCATAAACCATCCAAGATCATAAATAAAATCGTGAGTCATGTATCATAATGTGTCATAAAAACTGTTCCATATAAAATCTCATAACAAAATATCAGAGTAAAACTCCCAGACTGAAGACTGTGGTGTGTGTCATACGATCATCCCGAGCCCTTTCCTTTGCTAGTGGAAGTACCTGAAACCAAAACTGAAAACCGTAAGCACGAAGCTTAGTGAGCTCCCCCAAACTACCACATACCATACACATATAACATGCAACTAGGAGATACGGGCCCCGCCCACACCCATGGAGATACGGGCCCCGCCTATACTCCGCAATCTTTGAGATACAGGACCCGCCCACACTCAGCCACTCGAGATACGGGACCCGCCCACACTCGCCTGCTATGAGATACGGGCCCCGCCCACACTCAGCTGTTATGAGATACGGGCCCCGCCCACACTCAGCTACTATACTGACATACAAGTATCACACAGAAACAAGTATACTGAATCTATCATTCGATCATGAATCATATTGCAATCAACTACTAGGAGATACGGGCCCCGCCCACACTTAACTAACTAAGAGATACGAACCCTGCCTACACTCGACTAATAATAAACTCATACCGCGGGTCGGCCTTGGTGCCTTAGACCCGTTCCTACTGAAGGGACACTCACCTCGTGTGTCTGACTGCTGAACCCTGAGTGACAATTATCTGGTTGCTGCTCCGGCGACTCCCCGACTATAATTCCCACAATGACACTTAGTCAAAAACTGATAACTAAATCTCCGGGTGAAGTGACCATTTCACCCTTGGTCAAAATCAATATTCTGGTCAAAGTCAACGTTCCAGTTGACCTGACTCGCCGAGTTGGCCCGCCAACTCGCCGAGTCCCTATTCTTTCATCTGTCCTCAACCCGACTCTACTCATCGAGTTTAGCAAGAACTCGACGAGTGCTCCTTCAATCATAACATTGGGACAATCTTCATCTGACTCGCCGAGTTCCTCCTGAAGTCGTCGAGTTTATCTTCATCATATGATCGTGTCTAGACTGTGACTCGCCGAGTTGTATGAACAACTCAACGAGTCCATCTTCATAAGTTGGGAGATGGCCTTGGACTCGCCGAGTCCCATGGTTTCCAGATCCATGGCTTAGTCCATTTCATGGAGTCCCTTCCCTGGACCCATCCAAATCCCTTCTGGACTAAAATGGGTTCCCCTGAGTCATAACAGTTTTGGGAACCAACTCACGACTCGCCGATTCCTTGCATGTCCAAGTCTATAATTTGATTTCTGATGTGCAAAAACTCATCCAGAAGGTAGATCTAGGCTCCTAAGATCGGTATAACATGTAAAGTCATGAACTTTACGTTCATGCATGGGACTTTTATTGTCAAAGGGCCACAAATGGGGGTTTATTTCATACTTGGGGTTCTTATGGCCATAAAGATGGCACCTTTATGCCGTGAGGACCCTCCAAGGTTCCAGATCTGTGTGCAATTCGACTTGGGACGTCCAAGTCTCAAAGATCAAGCTCCTTGGACCTAAGACCTCATAAAGATGACCACAAGGAGATCTAAGAAACTACAAGTCAAGTATGAGGCTTGATTACCAGAAAGTGAAGAGAAGCTGATGTTGTTCTTGGATCTACAATCTCCTCTTGAAGTCCTCCTTCTTCCTCTTCTTCTCACAAGCTTCAAATACACCAAATAACTTCCAAAATCACAAAGAAAGCTCAAGTTCACTTATGGAGGATTAGGGTTTCAGGAGTATTTCTCTAGAGGTGATGGAGGCGGGACAAGAGGCCTATAATGTTGCTCAAATAGGGTGTAAACCCTAAATATTAGGGTTTTCTCCAGACTGGCCTACTCGTCGAGTCATGGTGTGGACTCGCCGAGTAGATCACTTAAACCCGCGTCCAAACATGGCATCTACTCGACGAGTTAGGGCTACAACTCGTCGATTAGCTCTTATAAAATGACATTTAATGAATTAAATACATACCAGAAACGGGGCGTTACATCTTGTTAGCTTCTCCATCTTGCCGGTCTCTTTGATTGGTAAGAAGTGTGCGGATTTGGTTAATCTATCGATGATTACCCAAATTGTATCATAACCACCCGATGTCTTGGGTAACTTGGTTATGAAATCCATTGTAATCCACTCCCACTTCCATTCAGGGATTTCAGGTTGTTTTAATAAACCTGAAGGTTTCTGGTATTCTACCTTGAGTTTGGCACAAGTAAGGCACTTTCCCACAAAGGTAGCAATTCTGTCCTTCATGTTAGGCCACCAGTATAGTTTCTTGAGGTCCAGGTACATCTTGTCTGAACCTGGATGAATGGAGTATTGGGTTTTGTGTGCTTCATTCATAACCACATCTCTGTAACCACCGAACTTTGGTGTCCAGATCCGGTTCATGAAACAATAGACTCCATCATCCCTGGCCTTGAAGTTTTTATCCATTCCTCTCAAGGTTTCACCTGTCACGTTCTCAGGTTTTAAGGCCTCGAGTTGAGCCTCTCTGATCTGCGTGGACATATGTGAATGGATTGTCATTGTCAACGACTTTACTCGGCGTCCCGAGTATTCTTTTTTGCTAAGGGCGTCAGCTACTATGTTAGCTTTACCAGGGTGATAAAGAATCTCACAATCGTAGTCGTTCAGTAGCTCCACCCACCGTCGTTGTCTCATGTTCAACTCTTTCTGATCGAAGATATGCTGGAGACTTTTATGGTCCCTGAATATTGTGCATTTCGTGCCATATAAGTAATGTCTCCAGATCTTCAGAGCAAATACCATTGCTCCTAGTTCAAGGTCATGTGTTGTATAGTTGACGTCATACGTCTTTACCTGTCTTGGGGCATAGGATATAACCTTTCCTCTTTGCATAAGAACACATCCAAGTGCTTGATTAGAAGCATCACAGTACACTACAAAATCATCTGTCCCTTCAGGAAGAGACAGGATTGGTGCACTACACAGAGCTCGCTTCAGCATTTGGAACGTTGTTTCTTGCTTTTCTCCCCAGCTAAAAGTTACAGCCTTTTGCGTCAGGGTGGTAAGAGGCTTAACTATTTGAGAGAAATTCTGGATGAATCTGTGATATTAGCCAGCAAGACCTAAGAATTGACAGATTTCTGTAGGTGTTTTGGGTGCTGACCGGTTTTCGATTGCCTTTATTTTGGAAGGGTCAACGTGTATTCCTTCTGAACTGACTACGTGACCTAGGAAATCAACCTTCCTGATCCAAAATTCACACTTTGAAAACTTCACATAGAGTTTCTCTGATCTAAGAGTTTGCAATACTTGACGAAGATGTTGGCCATGTTCCTTTTCACTTCTTGAGTAGATAAAGACGTCGTCAATGAAGACTATGACGAATTTGTCCAGGAATGGACGACACACTCTGTTCATTAGATCCATGAACACAACAGGTGCATTCGTCAATCTGAAGGGCATCACTACAAACTCGTAATGACCATAACGAGTTCTGAACGCGGTTTTGGGAATGTCATCCTCCAAAATCTGTAACTGATGATACCCGGATCTTAAGTCTATTTTTGAGAAGTAGCTCGCACCTAGAAGTTGGTCGAACAGATCGTCAATGCAAGGCAGATGATATTGATTCTTGATGGTAAGTTTATTTAGCTCGCGGTAGTCTATGCACATACGGAATAATCTATCCTTCTTCTTCACGAAAAAAACTGGTGCTCCCCAGGGTGAGAAGCTTGGTCTTATGAAACCTTTGCTAAGGAGTTCGTTAAGCTGGCTGGATAATTCCTGCATTTCAGAAGGTGCAAGACGATAGGGGGATTTGGCTACAGGGGTAGCCCCAGGGATTAAGTCGATTCTGAACTCGAATTTTCGTTCGGGAGGTACTCCTGGAAGATCGTCGGGAAAAATGTCGGGAAAGTTGCAGACCTCAGGAATGCTCGTGATGTCTTTCACTTCTTACCTTTTGTCTAACACATGAGCTAACAAAAGCACAGTACTCTTTACGAATGTACTTTTGTGCATTAATGCAAGAATTGATCTGGAGGTTCGTTCCGGGTTTGTCGCCGTAAATAACAAGAGTTTCGTTAGTTTGTAAGTTTAGGCGAATGGCTCTTTCATAGCATAGGATGTCAGCATGGTTAGGGCACAACCAATCCATACCTATTATGACGTTGAAACTTTTGATAGAGACCGACATAAGGTCTATTGGGAACGAAAAGTTATTCAAGGTAAGAGTACATCCTATGTATATATCATTGGTGGATTCGGATTTCACGTTAGCCATTTCGACTGTGAATGTTTCTTTTAGTGGTTGGGAGTTTTGATTTAGAAAGTGTTTGAAATTATGGCTCACAAAGCTCTTCTCAGCACCACAATCAAATAGAATGCATGCATAAGTGTTGTTGAGAAGGAACGTACCCGTGACCACTGCAGGGCCTGCCACCGCTTCTTCGTGTCCCAAGGCTAAAATTCTCCCAACTCCACCGGAATTTCCAGCCTTTGGACAATCTCTCTTGAAATGCCCCACAGCACCACATTGGTAGCATGCTTGACCTACTCCAGCGGCAGGTACTTGGTTAAGCGGTTGGGGTGGTGATCTACAGAATCGGGCAGTATGCCCTTTTCTGTTGCAGTTACGACACTGCATTTCCCCGGCAATTTTCCGTTATGGTGAAAATTAAACTTGTTGCACTTGGGGAGGTTACCAGCATAAGGCTTAGCTGGTGCAGGGTTAGCAGGAACAGCAGCAAGTATAGTAGCAGCATTGACTGCAACTAGTTGTTGCTTCTTTGAGAATTATTGTGAAGACTTGCCCTTCATCTTGTTCCAACCCTTGTTGTTGTTGTTGTTGTTGTTGTTGTTGTTTCGCTTCGGTTGTTCTAGTGCAGCAACCACTGAGTTTTGACGGGCTCCGTGGTCAATAAGAGATTGTGCCAGCTCTTTGGCGCTGTCAAAAGTAATAGGCCTTGAAGCTAAAACACTTGACTGAATTTGGGGCGACAGACCCCAAATATATCTCTCAATCTTTTTGCTCTCCAAAGCAACCATATCCGGACAAAGAATTGCCAAATCACAGAATCTACTGGTATAGGTTGATATGTCAGAACCAACCATTGTAAGACCCCAAAGCTCTTGCTCGAGTTTCTGAATTTCCCCTCGCGGACAGTATTCCCGCATTAACATGGCTTTTAAGTTCTCCCAGCTGATCGAATTAGCCACTACCAGAGTCAGTGACTTAACATGGCCATTCCACCATGTTAAATCTCTATCCGAAAAGGTACAAACAGCGAATTTGACTTTGTTGCTCTGTGGACATAAGCAGATTTCGAAAATTGCTTTTGTCTTCTCAATCCACTGTTTTAATGCCATAACTCCCCCAGTCCCGTTAAAGGTCATGGGTTTGGCATTCGAAAAATCTTTATTTTTTCACTCTCACGAGTGCCCATGACTCTCTCCATGGTTAGAAGGATGTGTACCAGCTCCCGACCCACTAGCACCAAGAGTATTGATATGAGACATGGCAGTCGTGACTGTCGATTGAAACATAGCGGCGTCGAATTGAGGAGGTGGTGGCGGAGGTGGCGGAGGTGCTTCATTAACAGTGTTATGTCTTGGATTTCTACGAGGAGGCATCTTTTTTTATAAAAGTTAAAAGATAAAAAGATGGTAAGATATCAAGAGTGAATATGAATTTGATATCTCTGAACTAACACATTTAGTTCAACATGAATCTTGTAATGAATTGGAAATAGAAGTCTACAACATGTACAACTTGCAATAGGATAATATGAAATTGAGTGGTTATTTTTCAAAGAGTATGAAAATGCATGTCGATTATATTGGCATATTGAATACATAAAGTCTGGATAACTTGACCCTAAACAGGTCTACAATATACCAAATTCTGGGAAAACATCGACATCATACTGACCTACCGAAAATGAAAATTTCGCGGTCGTACTGAAAAACATGAAAAATAACGCTAGAACATATCCCCAGACTTAACTATAACCAAAAGAGTGAACAGGAAACTAGTACAATATTATCCATTTCTTAAACCAAAAGAAAGGATGAGTAGAGCATCTCCTACTGGCGACGGGTATTATTTGGACGAACCCTCAACTCAGCTAGTTGACACTCCACAGCAAGCAGATGTCTTTCATACACTGCCTGGCGTGCTTGAAGCTCTATGAATTCAGCTCGAGTTACAGCTAACTATTGCAGTAGTGCCTCATTGTCTCTCATAGCTCTCTCACGAGCATCTTCAAGACGACGAATGCGGACTGTATTAATTCTTGCATTGGCATCAACCTCCATGACTCGGTTGATGGCTGACCTACCCTGCTCTTCATTTCAAGCAACCATGCAAACCAAAATAGGCAGGATTATGTCTGCTGATCCTCCCTCGCTCAGGTTGTAGAAGCTTCGATCTCCGTTGTAGGGTAAGGTTTGACCTTACTCTCGGCTCCACCTACCTAAGTTCTCAGCCCACGAAGGCGTCGGGCCTTGGAACTTTTGTCATGGATTAGGATTCTGGGCAATTGTTGGTGGATTATAGGCTTCTGATTCGAAATCATTTTCTTCAGGAAAATTTTATTTAAAATCATCATCTAAGGGAATTTCATGATTCTCTTCCGACTCTGCATCTTCTCCTTGATTGGGAAAATAAGGGTCTCCAGGTAAATGAAATCCAGCCATTGTTATCTAAGCGAGAATAGGGATAAGAGATATAGAATACAGTTAGTAACGATAGATTAAGGATACAAGTTTCTACGAGGGAGACTTATAGGTAACAAGTAATGTATTCTGTATAACTTGATTTAGGCATTACTATAACTATAAAGTGTATACTAATTATATATAACTTGGGTATAATCGACCTTCGATTAAATGACCCGACTCTAAATCCACAACCAAACAAGGAGTAGGAAATAAAGCTAGATCACATATTCTAAGTCTATATAACTTTAATTATATATAACTGTAATATACCCTTAATATTTATAGTTCTACCCTCAATTGTTCTATTGTTTTCACATGTTTGTTATTAGTACATAGTGCCTAAAATACCCCTATAGTATTTTAATCTTTATGTTATGTTCTGGTGTTGTCAGAATATGTATGGTTGGTAAGTTTTTGACATGTCGCAACACCACTGTCACTCCCAAACAGATGTTGGTCATATCTCAAATCAATATAGTTGATCAAGCTATATTAATCCTATATATGATTACATAACTGCCCAGGTTTGACTATAATGTCCAACTTCCAAATACTTTTAAGTTCTTATGACTGTGATACTGTACTTATAGGTATGATTGTTAGTATACTTCTTGTAAAAACACTTAAATTTTTAAAAGTATACTTGTAGTCAGAGCTCTTAGCTCCAAATGTATTTATAGTTTGTACATATTTTATGGATTGATATACTGAGTTCACTATAAACAATGCTCTGATACCAATCTGTCACACCCCCAAAGCAGACGGCGGAAACGTCCGGGGGTGGATGACTTCATTTGTAGTATCACAACACATGCATTATAGTAATCAGAGTACAAACAACCATTGTATTTAAAAAGTATAAGTATTCACATGTTTTTCATCATTGTATACTGAAACCAAATAGTTATACAAAAGAAGAAGACAAGACATAAATAGCTCCATCTTCTCAAAAGCACGAGGAGTACCTGTCTACTGGTTCCCTGAGAATACAAGTAATTTGAAAAGAGAGTATCAACATAAAGTTGAGTGAGTACATAAGTATTTATGTTTGAATGAATGTTATCTGTTTCTTGAATAAGTAAACTGTTCCAGAAAATCCTATATTTTCTGTTGTATATGAAAAGTAGTTTTAGTTACATAAAACCGTTCTGTTTCTAAACCAATGTTCTATATTTGTATACATTTTGTAAACTTGTAACTGAGAGTGTGCCTGGTTTCATCAACTATTATTGTAAACTGTAATGTAATATTGCAAATTGTATCTTGTAAACTAGTACTTTAAAAATGTACTTATGTTTAGTTAATTATATACTAACGTATTATTAATATCTTTTATATGAGTTATTATAACCATACTGACTAGATGGCCTGACCCAACGCTATGAATGCGTTGAAAGCTGTTGATAACAACTGTCACTCGTAGGTGTGTATGCCTGACTGTAGCTAGCAGTCCGAGTGTGGGGTTGTCAATCCCAATATAGATCTATACACACATTATTTCGATCCCCGACTGGAGATTCTGGTTATAATGTCAGGACTTTAACTATGTTGTTTAAATGAATTAAACAACTTATATCAAATGACTCCTAAAAAGCATATAAACGTTACATGTATAATAGTTCTGAAAACCCAATCATTCTGAAATAAATGATTGACAATATGTTCTTGAAGTAGTATTCTTAACATGTATCTGAAAGATGTATATCCTTGATTAGTTTTGAATCAAACCTTTGTTCTTGTATAATAATGTACTTTGGTATACTTGAATCGTGAATTAATCTTCCGTGAATCATAAATTATACCTATTATAATTTAGATGTACTTTCTGAATTGATACCAAGTAATCATGAATGCAACCCCTTGCTGAACATGTTACAAAGGTTTGTTGAACTTAATGAACTAACTTTTATATTTGCATACATATACACTTATATATAAGTAAAATTTAAATAACACTCGGACAAATAACTGATACTTATAATCCCACATCCAAACAAGGAAAAGGAACCAAAGTGGGTTATCAGTCCTAAGCCTTTTAAATCTTATATATATATATATATATATATATATATATATATATATATATATATATATATATATATATATATATATATATATATATATATGATTTCTGGGAGAAATATAAGTTTATAAAAACATTTAAAAGAAGTTTAATATTTTGAAATACATTTTGGTGACTTGAAGTCATTTTGATACAATCATTGAAAACTATTTGATTTGATGATAACTGAAATCCATTTTGATAAGATATTTGAAACCATTTGTTTATAACACAAAATCCTTGTGTTAGACTTGTATTCCCCCCCCCCCCCCCTTAAAACAGTAAAAATTATGAAAATACGGGGGTATGAACTCACCTGAAGTGAGTGATTCAAATGTAAGATCGATGTAGGATGCTAAGGGTCAAGTGAAGCCTCGAGCACAAACGGATCCTATTAAGCATATAATGACACATATACGTATATAATTAGTGTATATACAACTAATCATGCAAGGAAACCACCTTAGGGACTAGGAAACACTTATATTGAAGTGTTGCAATCACATATGATTGCATATAAGGGGTTTACGGCCACACAAGGGTGTGTACGGCCAAGATGTGTACGGTCAATGTGGTGTACAGCCATTGGGTGTAAAGTCATGGAGTGTATGGTCGTACACTCATGGAAAATCATGAAAAATGGGTGTTTGATCCTTGGGGAAACTAGTGTGTCAATTGCACAACAAGAGGATGAACAAAGCTCTCATTTTGGAGGGTCTTGAGGTGTGTACGGCCAATGAACCTATGAAGGGTTCACGGCCGTACTCCATTCAAGATCATGAAGGGATGTTGAAACATGATGAATTAAGGCTTGGATCTAATGGTATTTCAAGTATAACAAGGTACATGAAGAATCACTTACCACTTTTGAAGATTAGAAGGAGTGTTCTTGATGGTAGTTGAGAGAGAATGGATGTTCTTGAGGTGAAAGTGTAAGAAAGTGTGAAAAAAATGAAGGAATAGCTTATATATGGGCATGGGTTCACGACCACTTTGAGTGTACGACCGTACACTCATGTGTGCGGCCATACACTCCTCTTGGAGGAGTGTTTGGCTCGAATGCAATACGAAGAACTTAATTTAACTCATCCCTAAACCCAAACCTTGAATGTACTAGGCTTAGAACACTCAAACAGACCCTAAACAATGCTAAAAGATAGCAGAAACGAGTCTGTCTGTGATTGAATTGAATGACTGTACAAGATAGAAATTTCGGGTTGTCACAGATAGCAGGGCTGATGGGGGTATTGACTGCCCCAGCCTGATGCCCCTCAGTAGGTCCTTGAGTTGAACAACTCCCTTTCTCGTTCTCAAACTTTCGTTTCAGGATATTAGGTTTGAGGTCCGGAGTGTCTTTACAAGTAGGCACTTGTTGCTGAAATTGGTTATCACCACAATCGGGATTGCCGATCACATTTCCACTAACATTTGTGTTGTTAGCATGAAGGTGAGCCATGACAGCTGCTACGGCTGTTGTGACTGCAGCTTGAAATGTAGTCGTATCTATTTGAAGGATTGGTTACGTTTCTTCGGAGGCATGATTCTGTTATAAGATGAGAAAACGAGCTCGTGAGCAACGATGGTTGGCTTTAAATGTATTCTAATCATTTATATCTACATATAAATTTTTTGTTTTGTCATACTGTTCTCAATTATTCGACCTACATCCCTATGATGCAGTCCTGGTAAAGAGTAGAAATAAGTTTCTAGAATGGTTATAAGACGAGTGTCATCCGAACGAAGTTATCTTTGGTTGACGGATACTATGATTCAACTTTCGAAAAGATTTGAAAGTAATTCATAATAGAGTCTACATAAAATAGACTTATGAATTTGAGAAGTAATCACTCTCGATTGAGATTTCGTGATCCGATTTATTGTTATTAGCCGTGACAGGAAAAGACGATAAGCTCGAAACCTAATGTGAGTAATGTAATCGCTAACTCACTAGGTTGCATAAATTTATTAGTTATTACTGTGACGAAAAGACACTCAAACACTTCGCATGTAACACACATGGTTTTCCTCTGTTCTCAGTTCTATTATGGGCGGTAATGATTTGTTCTCTCCTGGTATCTATATGGTATCCTTCACCTCCGTAGGTATATTGAATTTCTGTGCCGTCTTACTTCCAATACTAACACTGATCTCCATTACTTCATAATGGAGAGTTCGAATCCCGGAAGTTCATGCAAAACTCTCATCGGTGCCATTAATAAGGTAAAGGAATTTGGTGGTTTCTATAGTTTCTTTACTCCTCATATGTTTCTCTCTCGGAATTCTCCTAATGAAATTCTGTTGGATCCTCGCTGATTCTTCGGTTGATTGTTGGAGTGGCTACATCTATCTAAGTGTTTTACACGAGCATGGGAATGTCTAAAGAATCCTTGAGATTAATAAAAATTAAATTTTTATGAAGATGATCCTTTCTGGTCTTTCTATAATCACAAAGTGTGTACATATTATATATAATTCATATCAAATAGACCTTCGAATAAGTGATTCTACTCTAAAACCACAACCAAACAAGGAACAAGAAGTAGACTGAAAATGACCTATTCTAAGTTTATAAAATCTCAACTATACATGACCTTAAAGTATACACTTACTAATTATAGATCTACCACAAAAGGTCTTTTTAACATTTCCCAAAGTTATTTATGGTACCTAAAAAAACTTCTTAAGTATTTTAATTATATGATTGATTCTTGGACTTCTAGACACAAGAAGTTGATAAGTTTTCAGTTTTATTGTTATAGAATCCTAAAATACTCCTATAGTATTTTAACATTTATGTGTTGGTTCTAGAATTCTTGTGGTACCTAGGTAAGTTTTAGACTTATTGCAACACTACAATCACTCCCAAACACATGTTGGTCATATCTCAAATGAATATAGTTGATCAGGCTATATTGATCCCAGATATGATTACATAGTTGTCCAGGTTTAACTACAATGTCCAACATCCAAATACTTTTGTTTTGTTCTTCTTGTGATACTCGTTATAGTATATATATTATGCATGTACTTATACTTATATGAAATATTGTTATATCTTAAAGTATAATTCTTGGTCAGAGTGTTTTTATCCCAATGTGTTTATAGTTGTATATCTTTTATGATTGATATACTGAGTTCACTATAAACAATGCTTTGATACCAATCCGTCACACCCCCAAACCAGAACGGCGGAAACATTCGGGGGTGGAGGACGTCATGTAAGTATCACAACACATGCATTATAGTAATCGAAGTACAAACAACCATTGCATTAATAAGTATAAGTTTTACACAAGCGTTTAAACATTACATATTCAAACATCAAAGTAGATACGACAGAAGACAAAAGACGCAACACAGTACTAGGCTGTCTTCTCAAAAGCTTCGGGAGTGTACCTGTTTACTGGATTCCTGAGAATACAAGTTATTTTGAAAGAGTAGATCAACATTTAAGCTGGTGAGTTCATAAGTATTTTAGTTATATAATGTATACTCCAAGTTCTTGGAAAAGTTCGCCGGTTCTTCCAGAAAATCCTATATTTTCTGATGTGATAAAATGATAACCACAATAGTTCTTTCTGTAATTACTTAGTTTATACTAATTATATATAACCTAATATCGAACGGACAGTTGAATGTCTGAATCTGTCCTAAGTCCACAACCAAACAAGGAACAGGAAGTAAGACGGAAATCACACATTCCACTGCCTACCGGATATTATTTATATATAACTCTGATGTATAAACTAATGAATTATAGAATTTACCACTAAAGGTCCTTTATGTTATACTAGTTTAAAAAGAGTGAATTACTACGTTCCAGAAAATCCTATATTTTCTGCTTTACAACGGATAAGTAGTTTTAAATCCCCATAAAACCATTCTGATAAGTAGTTTTAAATCCCCATAAAACCGTTCTGATAAGTAGTTTTAAATCCCTATAAAACCATTCTGATAAGTAGTTTTAAATCCCCATAAACCATTCCATTTTGATTATGGAAAGTGATTACTACATTAGTATTTCTTAAAAAGAATAAACTACTAGTGAATAACTACCCTAATATTAACCTAGTTAATTAGGGTTAAAATGTGATAAAGTTGTAACCATGCTGGACTAGAATGAACACGACGACCTACTGGCGTCGAAACTGAATATGTGACATTTGTCACCCCATGGCTTGTCTGCCGGACTGTAGCTAGCAGTCGGGATGTGGGATTGTCAGTCCCATATAGATCTATACACACAATGCCTGCTCTCCCTCCAGGAGACTCTGGCTACAAGAATGTAACATAGCAAGTATTGTTATGTCCTGAAGACGTACCATCACATTTTAGTTTGAGTAAAGATCGAATTACACCCTTTTCTTGACAAAGTAATTTAGATCTTGTATACTTATCTAGAAAATAGTTTTCTCGTTGGTTTCATAAATTATACCTATTATAATTTATACGTTCTATCTGATTAGCATGATTTCTCATGAGTGTACCCCTTTGCTCAGCGTAATACAAAGCTAATGATACCGACCGAAGTAACCTTTTATATTCCCATATGTATAATATATATATAATTAAGAAAGAAACGACTTTCGGACAAATAACCCCACCTTAAGCCCACATCCAAACAAGGAAAAGGAAATAAGGCAACTCATTAGTCCTAAGCCCTTTAAATCTTATTTATATACTTATACATATATGAACATGATTTTGACAGTTATAAGCTAAAAGAATTATAAATACATTTTAAAGAGTATCTTAAAAGAATTTATGTTATGTTGAAAAGAGTTCACATGACTTAAAGTCATTATGGAAGTATTTGGTAATCCTTAAAAGCATAAGGAAATCTTTTATGTGATTGATATCACATGCAATGATTAACACAACACAATTAAATTGTGTTCAACTTGTATTCCCTCCCCCCCCCCCCCCCAAAGCATTTAAAATCATTTAAAAGGTACATTATATGGGTATGAACTCACCTGATAGGTGGTGATTCGTGTTGGATTAGTGTCTAAGTCCATAACTATTTTGGTATGTACTTGACCCGATTATGAGCATGGTCCTTTTGGGTTGCCTTCACCATAGCAATATGTAGGATGAATTAAGGAGAGAAAGGTTTAATTATGATTTATTAATATATTATGAGAATAATATATTAAAGGAGAAATCATATTGTTTAATTAATATTAGTCAAGAATTAATAAAGAATTAATTTTGTGGCTAAAAGAGATTAATTAAACTTAGGGGACTGGAATTGTAATTATAAGATAATTGCAATTGGGCTATGAATCACCTTGGAATAATAGGTTGGACGAATTCTATGGGGAAGCCCATTAGAAATCGTCCAAGGCATGTTCCAGAAGGGGTCCATGGGCTGCTTAGGGCTTAAGCAGTCAAATTAGGGTTTCCTTGTTAGATAACCCTAATTGCCTACCTATTTAAAGAACCCTTGAGACCCAAAAACGTGGCTAAGACTTCCTTTAGGGTTTCCAGCCGTTTTTGGTGCCTCCTATCTCCTCCCTCTTCATCCAAGTTGCTTAGTGGTGTTTGTGACTCCATTAGAGGTGCAACACTTGAGGCACTAAGCTTTCTGAAGCCAATCAAAGCAAGGAATTGATTGTTATTACTATATAACAATCAAATGTAATTACTAAACCCTTATTTCAGTTCTTATTTGATAGATCTAGGGTTTATGGCTTTGGATTATCAATTGCATGTTCATTAGACAAACTAGATCTAAAGCTATTAGGGTTTGCATGTACACCATAGGATTGATGTATTGCTCGAAACCCATCAGTGGTATCAAAGCCTAGGGCTGTTTGTTAGTGAATTTGATGCTTATTTGATCGAAAATTGCTTGAAAAATCGAATTTTCTGGGTTCTGACTGCCAGACTCGCCGAGTCCATTCATGGACACGACGTGTAGGTCCTAATCGACGAGTTCCAGTGTGGACTCGACGAGTCCAAGGATCTGTTGCCGGATTTTTCGATTTTTCCACCAGATTTTGTTGAGGATAATTGCCAAAACTCGTTTTTATTGCCTAAAATCGATCTTTTATGTTTGGAATGATTATCCTTGTCAAAATTGATGGATTTGGTTAAATGTGGATAATATAGGATTATTATTAGTAAATATTTGACCTAGTAAGTTTGAATAAGGTTCAATTTACACCCTTTAGGTTTTATAGTTTAAATTTGAATTTAAAAGTTTTGTTTTTGAAATTTGAATAGTTGAACCCTAATGTTTTGAAAGGTTTCAAAACTTGTCCTCAAGTTTTGGAATTTAAATTTTGATTAAAAGTTAATTTTTGAAATATTTAAATTCTAAACCCTAATGTTTTGAAAAATTCAAAACTTGCCCTCAAGTTTTGGAATTTAAAAGTTGAATAAAAGATTAATTTTGAAATGTTAAATTCTAAAACCCTCGTATTTTTGAAAAAGTTCAAGTTACACCCTTATGGTTTTATTAATTAATTAAAGTGTATAATTAAAAGAGATTTAATAATTCCATAAAGTTTTGGTTTACATTTGATTAAATTAAAAGTATAATTTATTAAATTGAACCACCTAGTATTTTAAAAGTGTAAAATACACCCTATACTATATATATGAGTAAAGAGTCAGTCTTACCGTTAGTAGGCCTCATTCACGAAGCTGATCTATAAGGGGTGTTTAAGGAAATTGCCTATAAAATGGCGATTGAATGGGTATCCACTCTTATCCACCGTACTCTTGACTAGTGGAGGGTCGTTAGCCGAATGGGTAGGATAGGACGAAACCTTCCATTACAAGTATAATGAAGTACAAAGTAACTACATGCTTTTACAAATTCCCAAATCATAGTTACTTTAGGAAAATTGTGGAATTGTATGCTAATCCATGGAATTACACTTTGTACCCTTGTCGAAACGTTAGTGGAGCGTGTGTGGTTAACCGGCATACTAATTTGGGTTTGGCATTGGTGGCGAAGGGTGGCTCGATGTTTATCATAGATCAATGGAGCGTGTGTGGCTAACCGGCACATTGATTAGGTGATAGTAGCAATTTGGTGCACCACGTGATTCATATGGTTATTCACACCTTGTTTGTGATCCTCGGCATCCCAGTCGCAAACTTGAAGGGCATAATCGAGATTAAACATGCCATTGAAAACTTCAATAAATCTCAAAAGATCTAGGAGTTTCAATTCATTTAAAACTTAAATTTCTTTTTCGTTTATCATGGTGGAAATTGGTAAATCGTCATTTACCTACCTTCAGATATTCTGCAACTAGATTACGGCATCCCTCTTCTAGGTTGTAGAGTATTGTGTTGGATCCTAGCCTTGATGTTTCGTTTGGGTGTTACATCAAGGATTCTAATCCACTTGACTTGAATTTCTCCCGTTTTAAAGATGTCTGAATCTAACAATGGTCTTCCCAAATCCATTGGAACAAGCTTTCCAAATGAAGATGGCGTTCTAAGATACAATCAAGGAAATGAGAGTCATCATTCACTTCCTCCACCTCCTCAAATTGTTCTCCCTAACCCACAAGTTTGAAGGCTTGAAAAGTTCAAGCTCACTCAAGCCCTTTTGGCAAGTAAACATGAAGATGGGAAACCTGTGTGTGCACATGTCTTAGAGATAAAGTCACACATTGACAGGTTAAGGATGTTGGGTGTCGAGATTTCAGGCGAGTTGGCTGTTGACTGGGTTCTTCAGTCGCTTCCTGAATCATATGGTGAGTTCGTTAGAGAGTACTATATGATGGACCACGACGTGACCCTCATTGATTTGACCTATTTGCTTATTGATGCTGAATCAGTGATGATTTGGCGCACTGGTCAAGCAAACTTGATTGGTCAATCAAACTCCCATACTTCATTGGACACTGGCTACATTGGAAGTTCAGAAAAGACTGAGATTGTCCCTTGCTATGTACCAAAGGAGTCCATTTGTTTTCACTGCCAAGAGAAGGGGCATTGGAGACGAAGCTGCCCTAGCTACCTGAGAGATCTAAGAGATGGGAGAGTCAAGGAATATGGCTCTACTTCAGGTAAAATCCATTATCTAACTCTGTAAGTTCCTATTCTTGGATTCTTGATACATGATGTGATAAGATTACATTTTGATGTTTTGCAGGATCGAAGAAAAGAGAGGAAGCTTAAGGAAGAAGCGTGCTGAATATGATCATGAAGAAATGGATTTCGATCGCATGGATTCGAAGATCAGATTTTTGAGCTACTGCTCTAGAGTTAGGATATATTGATTAGAAATATGTAATAGCATAGTTTTTCAGTTGAATTGCATTGTAAGTACAAAATTTTCCGCAATAAAATAAATTTTGATTTTGTCTTATTTATTTATCCTTGCAATGGTGTGAATGAAAAATTGATGTTTAATTGTTTCTATTATTAGCAATAATGGATTTGATTCTTAATTATGTTATTTGTGAAAATGTCGAGAATTTGCCAAATAAGGGAAGATTCTCATCGTCCAAGTTTCAATTGGACAGAAACTTGGAATCATACAACTTGGTTGCGTGATGAATGAGAAACTTCATATTTGGAAATTAGACTAAATCTTTGACAAAGTGTCAAGAGAAGGACTAGGAGATCGAGTACACTAGGTTGTGTGTTGATCAAGTCCACCACAAGAGTGATAAAGATATTCGTCATGATTTACTAAAGTTTAGTAAATATGGTTATACTTATAAGATTAAGTATAATTCTGAGTTGATCGAAAGAGTTTCAATCAATAGCAGAACGAATAAGAAGAATCGAGTAGGCAGAAAGATAAAAGTTTCTCTATTCTAAGAAGAAGGGAGAGTACCTTTTATTGTATTTTATGATAGGTCTTAATGATTAAGAACTATTTCTCAATTGGTCCTCTAAGTGAGTCTTAGTGCATTTGCATGTCTAAGAAGAGGAATCGAGAATTATGGAAATAGTTAAATCAATAAGTCAATCATACTTCGTTCCAATATCAAGTCTTAAGAGTCATACTCCAAGATTGTGACTTGAGTGACAAGTCTTAAGTAGGTTTATAACACTCGTCAAATGTGGAATTTGGAAAAGTTTTCTTATTCTTGCACATTTGAAATTGGTTAGTTGTGATGTCTTGGATAAGACAAAGACCAACCAAGACTAATTGTGTGAAGTGTTAAAAGGCTACACTAACTCTTGAATATTTGTTTGTCAAGAAATGTTTCTTGACAAGAGAACCTCATATGTCAAGGAGTCAGTGGGAGTCTTAATGGACTTGAAAAGTTTCAAGAACAAATCAAGAATAAACCTAATTGATCATCACTAGCACACGAATTGAGGTATATAACCTATCGTGTTGACGTTATCTTGTTTCTGTACCATTCCAGTTGAGTTAATTGTGCATGTGAGTTCTATGAGTTCTCATTTGAATGCACATAGACAAAGCACCTTGATCAATGGAAAGTACATTGATATGTAGGGGTGAGTTGCTTGGAAGACATGGTGGGCACTCGTGTTACCATGAGGCAAGAAATCAAGATTGAACAAGTTCGGTCCATATGGTTTTGGATTTGTCGCAAACCTTCGTAGGAACACATACATCATAAAATCTAAGTGTCATAAGGTTTCCCTCCTTCATGAAAATGATTGTAAGGAAATGCTTCCACTAAGAGAGATTTTAAGAAGATTGCAATTGTGAAAATTGTATTCTCAAATTCGATTATGATTACGGCATCCTTCTTCATAGTTCGAATTGTGAGATTTGGCAATTGGTCTGAACATTTGGGACTTAGTAACATAAATTCTGAATTGTTTAGACACACATGTGAGCTATCTAAGGCAAAGGTGTATGAGCTTAAAAAGCTTAGATAAAGGCTTATCAAAGCATTAGGTATTAGAAATATGAACTTAAGGAATTCAATAAGCATTGTTTTCTGGAAGTTCAATTGTTTTATGAATACATGTCAAAGCTAGTGGGAGCATAAGTGTTATGCTGGTAAGAAAATAATCATCATGTTAGTGGGAGCATGATTATTATGGTAAGTATTGCAAGTTAGCAATATTAATTATAGAAAACAAAGATTCACTTTGCAAAGTTGCAACGGTTGAAAAGTTGTTTTGCTATAATTAAGGGAGAGAATATTATACTTCGTTTCAAAATTCTAAAGCTTAGATCGAGAAATGTTAATAAATTTAGTCAATGATACATAGTGCATTCTCAAAATTCGATTATGATTACGGCATCCCTCTTCATAGTTCGAATTGTGGGAACATGGCACACAAAATATTATGGCAGAAGAATGATAAAGTATCACGTGTTTATGTGAGACATTATGCATCGTGTCCAATACGCTTCGAGTATAGGATTGATTGCATATGCTATAATATTTGACCGTTCTAAAATTTTCCAAATGCCTAGGGCATTAAGAGGGAAAAAGGGACTAGAATCGGTTTTGACTAAAATAATTAAACAACTATCAAAGAACGATCTGAGGTTCACTGAGGATTTGTCGCTTGTGAGTAGTTGGAAGTATAGTACTGAATGGACTATATTGACATTATTATGAATAGATAAGATTCTATTAAGAATGAGTTGTCATATAGCAAATATGGAAATGTTTCCATAAATGGGAGTTGAAAATTAAGAATCTATGTAGATTAGAAACTTTTATGCAAAAGGATGTTCGAAGGAATGTACTTTGAGTGAGAGACATCACATCTATAGAATTGTTTTGAGACAATTTCTGATAGAGTACTTTGTGATTTCATTGGCCAAGTCTTGATGACTTTTGTGCTATGACTTTACGAAAGGATCGTTGCAAAAAATGTTAGAATCTGACATATTCTAAAAGTGGCAAGAATTTGGTATTCTTACACTAATGATAAGGATTGGGGATTGTGAAATGAGTTTCATTGGAAAAGTTTTTCAATTGATCTATTTAACAAAGTATGGACCATAGGAAACCAAAGTGTGCATGCTTGGAGCATGGGACAATTGTGGTTATAATTCGAGTAATAAGTTGATTTTCTGAAACAGTAAGCAATGAATAATGAGTAATCAATATGGTGTTTAAATAAAAGTGTTTTTATTTACGCTCAAAAGTTTTGGGGCCATATAGGATTAATATTATTATTGTGTTTCACTTTGCATGTTTTGACTTCCAGAATAACTGGGTTATTCGAACCTCCACAGTCGGTCATACGTTGGAAGTAGGTATGAAGGAAGACTGTCATGAATTTGTCTGTAGATTGTCTAAAGTGTTTAGACATAGCACGAGTTTGCTGCAGAGTTCATGAGTGCTTTGATAAGATTAAAGTATTGGATTAAACCCACGCTCACTTGAATCACTTCATGGATTTATCACGGGTGATTAGTGAGACGATAACATTGTATATTCTTGAACCGAGACGTGTGAGTTGTTATTTGCTGGTCGGTTGCACATTGATGATAAGTAAACGCACCAGTAACTTGGTGTTATAAAACTTATTGTTGTGTGTGATTTGATTAGTAGGTGAAAGCAAGCATTTGAGTCGAAGTTTATCCATTCCTTTTACCCAAAGTGGGATAAAAGCGATATTTGTGGGCCCCTCGATGATTTAGTGATGACCCTAAGCGCTTGGCCAAGCCAGGACTAAGTTGATGTGTTCAATTGTAGTCTGTTGTCAGTCGTCATAAATCGGATGTCGGGAAACAGTATAGAGAGAATGATTAAAATTCATGTCTTGTGTCTATACGATATCTTGAGAATGGAAGAATATATAATCCCTTATCTAAAGGACACGCGTATCTGATAAGATCAGAGTTGACAGCGACTTTTGAAAGCTACGATTGCTGATCAGGTTCTGAAGTTATGTAAAATAGTTATTAGACTTATCCAAGTGGGAGACTGTTGGATTAGTGTCTAAGTCCATAACTTTTTTGGTATGTACTTGACCCGATTATGAGCATGGTCCTTTTGGGTTGCCTTCACCATAGCAATATGTAGGATGAATTAAGGAGAGAAAGGTTTAATTATGATTTATTAATATATTATGAGAATAATATATTAAAGGAGAAATCATATTGTTTAATTAATATTAGTCAAGAATTAATAAAGAATAAATTTTGTGGCTAAAAGAGATTAATTAAACTTAAGGGACTGGAATTGTAATTATAAGATAATTGCAATTGGGCTATGGATCACCTTGGAATAATAGGTTGGACGAATTCTATGGGGAAGCCCATTAGAAATCGTCCAAGGCATGTTCCAGAAGGGGTTCATGGGCTGCTTAGGGCTTAAGCAGTCAAATTAGGGTATCCTTGTTAGATAACCCTAATTGCCTACCTATTTAAAGAACCCTTGAGACCCAAAAACGTGGCTAAGTCTTCCTTTAGGGTTTCCAGCCGTTTTTGGTGCCTCCTCTCTCCTCCCTCTTCATCCAAGTTGCTTAGTGGTGTTTGTGACTCCATTAGAGGTGCAACACTTGAGGCACTAAGCTTTCTGAAGCCAATCAAAGCAAGGAATTGATTGTTATTACTATATAACAATCAAAGGTAATTACTAAACCCTTATTTCTGTTCTTATTTGATAGATCTAGGGTTTATGGCTTTGGATTATCAATTGCATGTTCATTAGACAAACTAGATCCAAAGCTATTAGGGTTTGCATGTACATCATAGGATTGATGTATTGCTCGAAACCCATCAATTCGGGCAGCGTCTCGTTTCTATAATTGATTTTTCTTGATGAAACCACGAGTTTTTGATGAAAACCGGGCTTTACGCGGTACAACACTTCGACTGGAAAGAGGTTACCTTCTCGAGAATTTCGGGGCTTCGGGCTTTCGTTAGAGCTTGGATATGTCACCGGGGCGTCGGGGTAGTTAGGAGGGCTTAAAATTGTGTAAAAGTAGGTGAGAGGTTGTGAATTTGCAACCTAAACCCGTAGCTCTCGGTTCCTATTTATAGGGTGTCATTGGCCCATTCATGTCGTGAACATGATAGGTTCACGTCGTGAACATCCATGAGTCATCACGTAGCTTTAACACGTGTTTTCAAGCCCCGATTAGTGTCACTGATACATTTCACATCGTGAACTCCATGTTCACGTCATGACTTAAGGCGGCTAGGGTTTCTGCCACGTGTCATGCCCTTAGACAGCTGCATCTTCAGAAGGTCATAACTTTTGCATACGAGCTCTGTTTTTGACGTTCATTATATCCACGTGTAGGTGGAGACGTACTCTACAACTTTCATTTTGATTGTTAAGTCTAAAAAGCATTCGATTATAAACTCACTTTTTACGTCACACAGCGTTGTGCCGATTCTGTCGCGAATCTTCGATTGGTCATAACTTCTTTCTTATAACTCGGATTTCAGCGTTCTTTATATGTACAGAAACCTTGTGACATATACTAAAGATTAGATAAAATTATTTATTCTAAATAATAATTTATCAAAAAGTCATGCTTGACGTGAAATAATGGGTTGCTACAATAAATCATGTGTGATTATATGCATTTTATCACATAAATCACACGTGATTAAATACATATAATCACATGTGATTATATGTGTCTAATCACATATGATTTATATAAACAAGATTAGTTTTCATTATATATGATTATATGTATTTAATAACATATGAGTAATGTGAACAAATAGTTGTTTTCGCATTTTGTATTAAATGGTTGTTCTCTTGTATATAATCACATATGATTATATGTATCTAATCACATATGATTTATATAGACAATATTCTTTTTATTCCATTTAAATCATATGTGACTGAATACATATAATCACATGTTATTAGATATATTTGATCACATATGATTAAAGTTCACAAAAAACAATTATTGAATCGAGAACTTGATAATGAATCATGTCCACATAAATTATATGTGATTCAATAGTTGTTCTCGTGTATTACATATACATAATCACATGAATATAATGTGATTATATGTATTTAATCTCATATGATTATATATATTTAATCACATATGATTTATATGTACAAAATTCATTTTTGTGTTCTCGATTCAATAGTAGTTCTTGTGTATGATGTTATTCGGTCTGAAAGAGGCCCAAACCGAAACAGAAACAAATAAACTAAAAACCGAATAAGCATTAAACTTATGTTATGTATTTAATCACATATAGTTTATGTGGACAATTTTTTTTTCACGTACTTGATTCAATAGTTGTTCTCGTGTATATAATTGCATGTAATTATATGTATAAAATCACATATGATTTATATAGACAATATTTGTTATTTCCAAATAAACTCATATGTGGTTAGATACATATAATCATATGTGGTTAAATATATTTAATCACATATGATTAAATTCGACAAAGAACAACTATAGAATCAAGAAAGCGAAACTGAATCTTGTCCACATAAATCATATGTGATTTGATACGTATAATCACATGTGATTATATGTATTTAATCACATATGATTTATATGGACAATATTAATTTTCTCATTTTCGATTCAATAGTTGGTCTCATGTATTTAATCACATGTGATTATATGTATTTACTCAAATATGATTTATGTAGAAAATATTTGTTTTTGCGTTCTTAATTCAATAGTTGTTCTCGTATATTTCATCATATGTGATTAAATACATATAATCACATGTGATTAAATAAATGAGAAAAGTTATCGAATCGAAAACATGAAAATGAATCTTGTCCATATAAATCATATGTGATTTAAATCTTGTTCACATAAATCACATGTGATTAAATACACGGAAGCAACTATTGATTCAAAAATGCGAAAAATAATCATATCCACTTAAATCATATGTGATTAGATTCATATAATTACATGTGATTATATGTATTTAATCACATATGATTTATATGGACAATATTTATTTTCTCGTTTTCGATTCAATAGTTGGTCTCGTGTATTTAATCACATGTGATTATATGTATCTAATCACATATAATTTTATGATTATATGTATTTAATCATATTTATGTAAACCATTTGTCATGTCCAGACATTTAATCAAATAGATAGAGTGCAACAAATAACATAATGATATTTAACTATTTTTATAGAATGTTGTCTAAAAAAACGTTTTAAATTTGGATAAAACATATATTCAAATTAAGATTCGGATTCCTTTCGTTTTCAGTTAAGTTAATAATATTAGAATGGATAATATTTTTGGATAAAATGATAATCGCTTTATTTTTTTATGCGTATATAAATAAATAGGAAAATGTCAAAATGGTAACTGATGTGAACTTTTTTTTTCAACAAACATATTTTTTCAAACGTATGTTTTATCCAAAATAAAAGTTATTTTACTTGTTTCCAAATATGAGAAAATCAACTGTAAAGATTAATGGAGACATGGGTTTTATTACAATAAATGTCACTTAATAAGATGGTGTCATAAGTTTTGTTTGCTACAGGGGTAAGTGAAATGTTTACATATAATTATATAAGATATGTTTTGCATAGAGAACCAACAAAAGCAATATTATAAATTTCTTATTTTTGCTACATGGTTACCTATGGTTCTTTTTTCTTTTTAAATATTAATGGAGACATGGTTCTCTTTCTTTTCCATTTACCGAGAATAAAAATAAAATTTAAAAGTCCTATAGGCTGTGAAAGATTGTAGTGTCTATCTTTCTCTCTTTTTTCTTCTGTAATAATTAATGAACATTTGTTATCAAAACTTATTGGAATTTGACCTTTAAAAAAAGAAACCACGGTGAGAATTAGACACCACCGTCACCAGAAATTTAGTAAACTCCAGAAATTATTCCATTAAAACGAATCTGGAGAAGTTATTAAGCAAACATGAAGGAAATCAAACCAGTTGTAAGTTTGTTTTCAGAGGTGACAGTGACAGACCTCGAGAACTGAACAGTTAACCTTTCGATCGAATTGATCTAATCTTCTTTCTCTTTCTCTGAATCTGCGATGAAGTGTATGACATCGGGTCAAGAGCTTAACCGTAAACTGATTGTTAAGAACATCTTCGACTCCTTTCACTGTAATACAACGGCCACCAGAATCACACCAGAACTCGACGATGTTATAGTTGTCGACGTTGGCGGTGAATCGCCATAACGACTCGTCATAGGTTAGTCATCAGATCTGTCAATGGAGGTTGTAACTTGTGACTTACTAGGGCTCGATCTAGGGATGCTTATGTCCTAATGGAAATTTGTGTCCGATGAGGTGGGAAATGAGGCGGAGGAGGCGGTGACAAGAAAATAGAGAAGCAAGACGAGATAGAGGTAGCCAGAGAGGTGGCTTCGGACGTAGGTACGAGTACAAGCGATCCGGTGGTTATGAGATTCCGTTAGTTTTTCGGTGGTTTTGTATGGTGGTCTTAATGGTGGTCCGACGGACTAAATGGTTGTCCGATGTGAAAAATAGGAGAGAAAAAGACATCTGATATTGATAGAGTGGGGTGAGGTGGGGGTGGCGGTGGGGGAGGGGGAGGGAGAAGGGAGAAGGGATCGGTGGGTTATGGGTTTTTTTATTTATCTTAATTAATAAATTATAAATAAAATAAATGAGTGGTTCCTGTTCTCAAAATAAGAAATGTTATCATTCGAATATATATATATATATATATATATATATATATATATATATATATATATATATATATATGTTGTAAATAATTGGTGCATGACAAATTTGTCAACATTTCTAACTAATTACAATTATATGTTAGTAAAATTTGTAGTATAAATATCCCTCCATTGTAAAGAATGAAACACACCAAAAAGTTATAAGAGATATAACTTTCATATTCTCTCTAAATATTCTTTCTTCTCAATTAAAGTTCTTATCAAAGTTTACTAGTTTGGTTTGATTTATAGTTACATTAATTACACTTAATTCATAACACGTTATCAGCACGAAAGCTCTAATCAAAGTTACTAAACAAGTGGAAAATCACATCTATCTTAATCAAGGTATGTATTACTTAGTAAAAACACTATTAATTATAAAAACTTCAATCATATTAAAATGATAATACTAATGAATTAATGAAACTTATACATTATGGACATTATGGACAACTAACAATTTTTATTTCTTATACTAACATTTCTTTATGTATTCTAATTTTTATACTAACATTTACATTATGCAACTAATTTTTATTTATGCAAACTAACATTTACATTATGCAACTAATTTTTATTTATGCAAACTAACATTTACATTATGCAACTAACTTTTATTTATGCATACTAACATTTATATTATGCTACTAACTTTTATTTGTGCATACTAACATTTAAATTATATTTATTTATACATGTCAATGTTTATTTATATTTTAGATACTCTTCATAATTTTATTTAAACATTTACTAATATTTATTTATGTTTCTAATTAGTAAAGTTATGTATTAGTTATAAGTCTTATTATATGATTTATAAAATACATATACATATATACACAACGGGAATATATATGCAACGGTTATCAACAGCAAAAACAACGGCTATATTTTTTTACCATAAATAAACATCTTTACCCTGCTTATTTTACCCACAACAAATATTTCTCTCTTCTATCAAATAAATCAATTTCAAGAAATCAAGCTTCAAGATGATTCATCCTTTTGTGATAATCATGACTATAATAGTCATGTTACTTTTCATCCTAATCCTTAACATCGAAGATAATATGGAATTTCATCTACTTTTAGGCTTGTATGCAATGTTAGCTTTACCGCTTCTTTTTTGTGTAATATTTATTAAAATAAATGGATTTTAATTTTAATTTTTATTTTGTTTAAAATTTATAGTTACATTATGTACAACATTGCAAAGCTCGAGTTTGCAGCACTTGAAGTTAGTGGGAAAAACTATGTGCCATGGATGATAGATGTAAAAATGCATCTTGAATCCATGGGTATCTCAAATACTATATATGAATTTAATAATTGCTTGGCACAAGACAAAGCAAAAGCACAAGTTTTCCTTCGTAAGCATATTGATGAAATGTTGAGATTTGAATATCTTGATGTTACTGATCCAAGTATTCTCTGGAATCTTTTGAAAGAAAGATTTGATCATCAAAAGGAAGTTATACTTCCAAATGCTAGAGATGAATGGAGAACACTAAGGTTTCAAGACTTCAAGAAAGTAAATGAATACAACTCAGCTTTGTTCAGAATATGTTCACAACTCAAGTATTGTGGACAAGAGGTTACTGATGAAGATATGTTGGAGAAAACTTACTCAACATTTCATGCAACAAACATTACTTTGATGCAACAATATCGGATGCAAAAGTTCACAAGATATTCTGAACTGAATGCATGTCTGCTCGTTGCAGAGCAAAACAATGAACTCTTAATGAAAAACCATGAATCTCGTCCAACGGGATCAGTAGCACTTCCTGAAGCAAATGCTACAAATATTGATTGTCATCGAAACAATACACATGGATGAGGGCGAGGTCGTGGTCGAGGGCGAGGCCATGGCTATTTTAATCGAAACCAAAGCCATAATCAGAACCATAATTCTGGTCGTGGACAAGGTAATAATCGTGGTCGTGGCCAGAAAAGAAATAATTACCAATATTCACAAAGAAACAATGTCCACACACAAGATAAGGCCAGAGTGGCAAGGCATGACACTGGGACATTACAAAAATCTGATGGTTCATGTTATAGATGTGGTAGCACAGGCCATTAGTCAAGGACCTGTCGCACACCTGCACATCTTTGTCAACTTTATCAAGAGTCCATTAAAGGAAAAGGAAAAGAAGCAAACCTCATTGATAATGTTGAATTCACTCCACTAAATGTTGCTGATTTCTGCAATGACATGGAAGACATAAACTAAAAAAAAATCTATTATTGTTATAGTAAAACTGTTTTTCCTTCGTTTGTTTTTCATGTAATGTCTTTCCTACAATAAATGAGCTTTCTTTTTAATAATAATTATGATTATGTTTATTCACTTATTATTCCTTTTATATGTGAAGTTTAATATGAGTCCAACTGGAGCACAAAAGATTGGAGATCTTTGTATAGCAGATAGTGGTAGTACACATACTATTCTGAAATCAAAGAAATATTTTTCAGAATTAGTACCAACAAAAACAGTCGTACATACAATATCAGGTCCTGCAGACTTGATAAAGGGAACCAGGAAAGCCCATTTTATATTACCAAATGGTACAAGCTTTTGTATAGAAAATGCCTTATTTTCTCCAAAGTCTAATAGAAACTTATTAAGTTTCAATGACATATATTTCAAAGGTTATGACACAAAAACTGTGACCATTGAAAATAAGAAATATATGTATATTATAGACAAAAACCATGTGCTTGAAAAACTACCAACACTTGATTCTGGTCTGCATTATACATATATACATATGATTGAATAAAATATGGTAGTAGAAGGAAAACATTGTGATCCTGGGACATTCAGTTTATGGCATGATAGGTTGGGCCACCCAGGATTAACAATGATGCGAAGGATAATTGAGAATACACACGGGCATCCATTGAAGGACCAAAAGTTTCCTCAACCCAATAGCATAAAACCATGTGCATCTTGTTCCCTTGGAAAGTTAATTATAAAACATTCTCCAATGAAAGTTCAAAGGGAGTCACCTAGATTTCTAGAAAGAATTCAAGGTGATATATGTGGATCGATTCACCCACCATCTGGACCATTTAGATACTTTATGGTCTTAATAGATGCATCCAGCAAATGGTCTCATGTTTGCCTATTATCAACTCGTAATATGGCATTTGCAAAGTTTCTTGCCCAAATTATTAAATTAAGGGCACATTTCCCTAATTATACTATCAAAAGAGTGAGACTTGATAATGCTGGTGAATTTACTTCACAAGCATTTAATGACTATTGTATGTCTGTAGGAATTGTTGTTGAGCATCCAGTTGCTCATGTACACACACAAAATGGTTTAGCTGAATCACTGATTAAACGTCTCCATCTAATAGCTAGACCATTGATAATGAGGACCAAACTTCCTGTTTCTGTTTGGGGCCATGCAATCTTACATGCTGGATCATTGATACGCATGAGACCAAGTTCATATCATGTATATTCTCCACTACAACTTGCTTTCGGTCAAGAGCCAAATATATCCCATTTGAGAATTTTTGGGTGTGCAGTATATGTCCCTATTGCACCACCTCAACGGACAAAAATGGGTCCTCAAAGAAGGTTGGGAATATATGTTGGTTATGAGTCAGTCTCTATTATAAGATATCTTGAACCATTAACAGGTGATGTTTTCACAGCACGCCTAGCAGATTGTCAATTTGATGAGGCAAATTTCCCATCATTAGGTGGAGAAAAGAAGATTCTGGAAAAGGATGTGTCATGGCATGAGCCTACTTTATCATATCTTGACTCTCGCACAAAGCAATGTGACATGGAAGTTCAAAAGATAATGCATTTCTAAGAAATGGCAAATCAATTACCTGATGCATTTACTGACACAAAAAGGGTGACTAAATCATATATACCAGCTGTCAATGTTCCAGCTCGAATTGACATTCCACATGGACAATCTGATGATAAAGTCACTCAAGATTCTAAAACACGCCTGAAGCGTGGAAGGCCATTTGGTTCTAAGGATAAGAACCCACGAAAAAGAAGACGAGCAGAAAATGCACTAGATCACGATGAAAGTGTTTCTGGAGAAACACGAATTATTCAAATTCCCCCAGGAAAGGAGGATGATGCCTTAAATTATGGTCAGACAAATAGAATATGTGACCAAAATGAAACTGACAATATAGGTGCAATATTTTCTTATTCAGTTGCATGTGATATTATGAATGATGATCCTGAACCACAATCTGTCATTGAATGTCAAAGAAGAAATGATTGGGCTAAATGGAAGGAAGCTATGCAAGTTGAATTAAATTTCTTAACAAGAGAAAGGTTTTTGGGAACATTATCCTCACACCTGAAGTTGTGAAACCATTAGGATATAGATGGATCTTCGTACGAAAAAGAAATGAGAAAAACGAAATTGTAAGATACAAGGCCAGGCTTGTTGCTCAAGGTTTCTCTCAAAGACCTGGAATTAATTATGAAGAAACTTATTCACCGGTAATGGATGCAACCACTTTCAGATATTTAATCAGCTTGGCAATATCTAAAAATTTAGAGATGCGTCTTATGGATGTTGTTACAGCTTACTTGTATGGATCACTTGATAGTGATATCTATATGAAAATCCCTGAAGGATTTAAAATGCCTGAAGCGTTAAGTGCAAAACCCAAAGAAATGTATTCTATAAAATTACAAAGATCTTTGTATGGGTTAAAGCAATCTGGGCGTATGTGGTACAATCGTTTAAGCGATTATTTGACAAGTAAAGGTTATAAAAATAACACTATTTGTCCATGTGTATTTATTAAGAAAACAACATCTGGATATGTGATCATAGCAGTCTATGTTGATGATCTAAACATCATTGGAACGAATAAAGAAATCCTTGAAGTGATTGAACTTTTAAAGGAAGAATTTGAAATGAAAGATCTTGGAAAAACCAAATATTGTCTTGGTTTACAGATTGAGCATATGCCTAACGGAATACTTGTGCATCAATCAAATTACACAGAAAGAGTCTTGAAACGTTTCAATATGAAAAATGCAAATCCTTTAAGCACTCCAATGGTTGTTAGATCATTAAATATTGACAAGGATCCATTTCGTCCATGCGAAGAAAATGAAGAAGTCCTTGGTTCAGAAGTACCATATCTAAATGCAATTGGAGCTCTTATGTATCTTACCAATTGTACTAGACCTGACATTTCTTTCGCTGTAAACTTGCTAGCAAGATTTAGTTCAGCCCCAACAAAAAGACATTGGAATGGAATCAAACATATTTTTCGATACCTTCGAGGAACTAGTGATTTAGGGTTATTTTACCCTAACAATTCAAAACAAGGCTTGATTGGTTATGCAGATGCAGGTTATTTGTCTGATCCTCATAAAGCTAGATCTCAAACTGGATATGTATTCATGAATGGAGGTACTGCAATTTCCTGGCGTTCTCAAAAGCAAACACTTGTTGCCACATCCTCAAATCATGCTGAAGTAATTGCACTAAATGAAGCTAGTAGAGAATGTACATGGTTAAGATCGATGACACAACTAGTTTTAACTTCACGTGGAATTGAAAAGGATATATGTCCAACTTTAATTTATAAAGATAACTCAGCATGTGTCACTCAAATGAAAGAGGGATATATCAAGAGCGACACGACAAAACATATACCTCCAAAGTTTTTTGAGTACACTCAAGAGCTTATAAAGAACCATCAAGTTGAAATCAAATATGTTCAATCCAGTAGCAATGCAGCAGACCTTTTTACGAAGGCACTTCCTACTGCAATCTTCAGGAAACATGTCCATGACATCGGAATGCGACATGTGCATATAATATAATGTGACGGATGTCTAAATAAGGGGGAGTCAACTATACACTGCACTCTTTTTCCCTTCGCTAAAGTTTTTTTCCCACTGGGTTTTCTTTAGCAAGGTTTTTAATGAGGCAGTACGGCAAAGTTGAATGTTAAAATGATGTCATCCAAGGAGGAGTGTTGTAAATAATTGGTGGTGTTGTAAATAATTGGTGGATGACATAATAATTGGTGCATGACAAATTTGTCAACATTTCTAACTAGTTACAATTATATGTTAGTAAAATTTATAGTATACATATCCCTCCATTGTAAAGAATGAAACACACCAAAAAGTTATAAGAGATATAACTTTCATATTCTCTCTAAATATTCTTTCTTCTCAATTAAAGTTCTTATCAAAGTTTACTAGTTTGGTTTGATTTATAGTTACATTAATTACGCTTAATTCATAACAATATATATATATATATATATATATATATATATATATATATATATATATATATATATATAGTTAGATTGGATGATGATTCAAAAATAAGTGAGAACTGCAAGGACAAATCATATCATTGTCGTAGGATTTAAAAAATAAAAGGTTAGGATTTAATTTTATTTATCATCAAAATCTCATGAGATGATATGTCGTTTTTGTAATTATGTGCGAGAATTTGATATTTTCCGACAAATGTTAATTGTTTGGAGGTTAAAAAAAAGTCCTATACGCACGTCCAACACACTCCCCCTATTTTTCTCTTTCTGCCACTTGTCCCCCAGTCATTGGCTGGTGGGTTTTTTTTCCACTCACTTAATACCTTTTTTTTTGAAAAAAAAATATATATGAAAAAAATCAAAGTTCTTAAAATTTAATTTTCTACAAAATGAGAATAATCATGAAAATTTGATTTGTTTTTTTTTTCATTTTAAGAAATATTAGTTTAAAACTTTTATTTCTCCAAAAATCATGAAAATCTAAGGGATATTTCTAATCATTATACTCATGTCTTTGTAAAAATAGTTTTTAAAAAATAAGTTTTTGAAGTGTTTATTTTTAATTTTAAGAAATATTAGTTTTTTTTAAAATATTGAACATAATATAGCCAAAATGTGATAATTTAAAATATTTATGATTAAAAAAAACTTTTGATTCAACTTGTTTATGATCCTTATTTTGTTATGATCAAAAAATATTTGGATTCAAATTTTTTATAATGTTTAATTATATATTTTATGATTGAAAATTAAATGATTCAAAATATATAATGATCCACAATTTTTTTTTGAATAAACTTCATTTAATTGAACATATTATCGATCCAAAATCATATGATTCAAATATGATATGATCCAAAATACTATGATTCAAAATAATTTGATTCAAAATAATTTGATCCCAAAATAATATGATTCAAAAATAGTATGAACGGAGAATATTATGATCCTTGATATTTTTAATATTTTAAAATTTTATAATTATTAAAAATTAAAAACTCAAACTAATATCTAGTTAAAAATAATCAAAAAAACCAAAAAAACCAAAAAAAAAAAATCACACAGTAAAAACAATAAGCAAAAACATTAGAATTTTCGAATATGTAGTAGATACATTAAAAAAATAAAAAGAAAATGAAAAAAAAGTTTTTAAATGTTTTTTAAAAAAATAAACGAAAAAAAAATAAAAACCTAAAAACCAAGTATATGTATATATGTTTAAAATATCCTCAAGTCCGTATTAATTACCACAGATGTGGGTCGCATGTGAACGCGCCACACCCAAGTATTGGGTTTGACATTTGTGCCCTTAACGAAATGGGTGGTGGAGAATTGTCCTTGCAGTCTTCACCGAAACCGAATCATATATATATATATATATATATATATATATATATAGAGAGAGAGAGAGAGAGAGAGAGAGAGAGAGAAACATAACGTATATAGAGATGTCATTGTTTAAAAAGTTGAGGGTTAAAGTCAGGGATAATGACTTAAAAGGTAATATATTTTCCGATTTGTACACATTTGGTCACTGAGTTTTTTTTTCGTCCATATTTACCCCTTCAACTTGTTAAACTATAAACATTCAGTCCTTATGACCGGCTACTCTAGGTTAACCAGTAAAAATGACTTCATAGGGTAATATATTTCTCATTTTGTACACATTTAATCCTTAATATTTTTATACATATTTAGTCCTTAATATTTTTTTGTTGCAAAATAAGTCATTTTTGTTTTTGTACTCATTCAGTATTTATGAATGATTTCTTTAGGTTTTTCTCACGAAATCTTACGTGGGACAATCATTAATGAGATGTTTTGAGGCTTTTGATGCTTATGCCCATCACGATCTCGACTACTTGGTTGCTTAGGTCATATGTTCTGAACGTCATAACTTCTTTATACGATCTCGAGTTTTAATGATCTTTATATCCATGCGTTCGTATTTTAGTCTACTGCAACTTTCGTTTAGATTACTCCCGTTAAAAAGTAATATATTTTTACTTACGATCTTTATATCCATACGTTTTTTATGAATACATATATGAATGTTTTTTTTTATAAAATCGTAAGTAAAAATATATTACATTTTAACGGGAGTAATCGTAACGAAAGTTTTTGTAGACTCAAAAAACGAACACATTGATATAAAATCGTTAAAATATGATATCGTATGAAAAAGTTACGTTGTTCAGAACACAAGAGTTAAGCTAAATCATACGACCTACGCAACCAAACAGTCGAGATCGCGATGGACATAAACATCAACAACCCCAAACATTTCATCAATGATTGTCACACATAAGATGTCGTGAGAAATTAAAGAAATCATTCATAAGTACTGGATGAGTACAAAAACAAAAATGACTTACTTTGAAACAAAAAAATGTTAAGGACTAAATGTTTACAAAAATATTAAGGACTAAATGTGTATAAAATGAAAATTATATTACCATATCAAGTCATTTTTCGCAGCTAACCTAGAGTAAGCGGTCATAAAGACTGAATGTGTACAGTTTAACAAGTTGAAGGAGTAAATGTGGACGAAAAAAAAACTCAATGACCAAATGTACACAAATCGAAAAATATATTACTCTTTTAAGTCATTATCACGTAAAAGTCATTCGGATCATATATGAATTAATTTACAAAGTATTCAAAGAGTTACTTATAGGGAAAGATGTGGATTTTCGGTTTGGATCTGGGTAAGGAGGTTTACACAATCATGTCATGTGCACGTCCAATTTTTATTATTGAAAGTTGGAGTGGACCATTTTGCATGTTTCGTCAAGGTGGAGATTTTGGGTTAATTCTGACAATAAAGCGGAGGATTTTTGTAAATAAGGGTTATTGATAAAATGAATTTTGACTCGCAATACGCTTACATGTAGTTATTATGACCATTTTTCGTTGTAGGTTCATCCATAAATTTCTTTCTACATTTTGCTGTTTCCTGAGAGTACTCCCTTTTTTAGGTCAACATGGAGTTTGTTTCAAATCACACTTTGATTACCACCCACAATATCAAGTGGAAAGCTTGTTGGATCCATTCTCCCCGACAGAGTTGGTTTTTGTCTAAAATTACCCAAATTGAATTTCCATGAGTTTCAACCCCACTATTTATAAGGATTATATTAGCATATTTAACTAATGTTATTTCTTAAATATAAGAGAAATTTACATTATAAAGGTGGCAAAGTCGAATTATTATACCTCTATAAACAAAATTAAATATTTAACTAATGAACACTAGCGAACAATGAAATATAACATCCTAAAATTGCGAGTAAATTACACGAATCGTCTCTCGTGCAGGTGTCAAAATGCACGTTTAGTCCCTATTTTTAAAAATTAACTCAGACCGTCCCTTACATCGTGAAAAGTTACACGCTTTGTCCCTCATTAGTTTGAATTTGCGCGCTTCATCCTTTGTGAGACATAGAATGACTATAATGCCCTTTTAAATTCATTTTTTGATTTATTTTTGACAAATCTGATTATTATTGATTATTAAAAAATATTTTAATCATTTAAATTAAATCTCTCTCTCTCTCTCTCTCTCTCTCTCTTGTTGAAGAACACATCACCCCACCACCACCGGAGATATGCAAAACCACCACCAAAAAACCCTTTTTACCACCATTACTCACCACCACCTCATTTTTTCTCAGATTGTCTTCTTCTCAACCCCGACAACCACCGGGTGCTGCCTTTCACCTCCGACAACCCCACCACACCAAATTAGATTATACCATCAAAAACCAAAATGAATCTGAAATCAAAATCCAAAAATCAAATTCAAAACTTAAGCTACGTGCAAAATCTCAGATCAGAAAAGGAAATCATAACACCAAATTATAAGCTACAGACTAAAGAATACCTAGATGCTAAATTGAAAAACTTGAAACCGTAGTGCTTTCCTGTTTGAGAGTTTAACAAAATCATATTCGGGATTTTAGCAAAATCAGAACTGGGTTTTGTAATCCTTGAACCCTACCGTGAACCATAATCTTCTTGGAGGTTGCAAGTATGTTTGTAGTTGTTTCGAGTTACAGAGAAAGAAACTTAAAAGGTGCTTTTTTCTGGGTGTATTTCACATCAAATGAGGAAGAAGAGGGTAATGGTAGCCCGGGAAGCTCCATACACACATCCTCGATTTCACACACACACGATGACTGGTAAATCGGAAAAACCTAGGCCATATTAGCATCAGGGAAGGCGACAACAGGGCAGGGAAGGCGACAACAGGGTATGGAAGGTGGCGATGGGCCATCGATGTTCTTAAGGCAGAGGGGTGAACGAAGATAGGGGATGGTAGTTTGGGGTCCGATTTTGGTTCACTGATTTGGAGTTTCCCCGATATCATGGTATCATGGAGGCAGGTGGCATTTCTGTGTAGAGTGGGTGAAAAAAAAAGGAATCGAAGGTTGAAAGAATTTGGGGAAGGGGGAGGGGGTGGGGATTATCGATTTTCTTTTTTTCTTTTTTTAAATCTAAAAATGATAAATATAAAACAAAAGAAAATAAGAAATAAATAAATAAGGGCAAAATAGTCTTTTTATGCCCAAAGGGATAAATCGTGTAAGTTTTAAAGTAACGAGGGACGGTCCGAGTTAATTTTTAAAAATAGGGACTGAACGTGTCTTTTGACACCTGCACGAGGGCCGATTCGTGTAATTTACTCTAAAATTGCACTCTTACTACCCGAGATATATGGATTAGAGTGGTGAAGGTTGAGAAAATTGCCTTAAATTTTTTTTATCTTACAGTACCTTAACATCCTATTTCTAACCTTATAAATTGGTCGGATCAAAGCCACAAAAAAATAAAACCACGTACATACTCTCTAATCTCTATAACTAAAATAATACTTTAGTAAATAGTTTCAATTTTATCAATGTAACCATTTTTGTAATACCATTCGTTATATCTATCACGAACCATTATAGTAGTGGGTGTCACATCATCACCACAATAGTTACCACTAACCATGAGATACCTAACACTAAACACACCACTACACCTCATTTTTTTTATTTAAATTTAATTCAAAAATATTATAAAAATACAATAAAACATAGATTTAAAAAAAACTATTTTTCATTCAATAAAAAGGATTACATTAATTTAGTTTTTCATTCATACACTTAAAAACAAATATATTGATTAAAAAAAGTTAATCCATATCCCTATTCCTAATTGATTTTTCTAAAATCAATTATTTGAAGTCTAACTAAATTAAATATGCCTTTTAATTTATATTTCAAAACCTTTTCACATTTGATCCTCGTTTAAATCCATAAGCTAAGCCCAACTACTGTACATCGAAAATCAAAGAACCCTAATTTTAAAAACCAAATTTCCATCTAATTGAAAAGTCAAAAATGGTCAAAGAAATAAACCACCTCTTCCCTTCCAAGTTACATCGGTCTTCCTCACATGAGCACCATCAAGACGAAATCAAACATCATCTTCTTCCTATTGGCCGTTGTAACTTGTGGTGTACACTGCAATTAACCACGACCACGGCAGATCATGAACCACCGGGGTGGTGTTCACGGTCCATGGTCGTTGCCACCTAGACCACGAGATGGCTTGTTGCAGGTACTCCAGACGGCCTAATTCACACTTGTCATTAAGTGACCGACAAACTTGGGAAAAAAAATAGATAGACGTCGGCAACGTAACCAAAAGAAGAGTAATAATAGTAACAAAAGTACACTTATTGCTACTTTATTAAACGGCAACAACATCTGAACCCAAGAGTACATTTATTGCTAGTTTGTAATGAAGTAATCAAAGGGAGGTAGAGTCCGCACGTTTCCATTGCTGACACTGTGACCGCTTCATATAGTTTACCTCCGATATATGTCTTCATTTCTAGTTTATTAAAGAAAAAACAAAAACTAAATACATACTTTAATCTAATTTCATCAATAGAAGAGCTTCATATGTCGGAAAGAGACGATGAGAAAACTGGTATACTTTGTGGACGCCTAAAGAAATTTTCCGGATCAACTTTTGCCTTGATTCGAATCAACCTCTTGAAATTATCCCTCTTCCAGTACCTTTCACCCCAAACACTTGCTTCTTTATAATTAGCATTTCCAACACCAAAATCAAGATCGTTATAGTTCGAATATGCCTCCCGTGGGTTCTTTGAGACATAAGGTGTCAATAATTCTTCCAAGCTTCGCAACCAAGATAACCTCCTAAGGGATGTAGGGGTTGTGTCTGAAGCTTGACCGTTAAAATTGACAGTCTTGAGAACTTGTAACAATACCCCAGCTCTATGAGGATATGGAATTGCAGTCTCAGAGTAATCAGCCATCCTTCCTCCAAAAGGATTGATCATTAGAAGCGCTGATTCATCATTTTCCATAAACTTTTTCCAAATCTTTTTTAGCCCGCTAATGGGGATAGGTTTTCGGATATAGTCTGATTTACTTTTGTTGTTGAGCTTGGCTATCGCAGACCGGTTTGTGAGAATCTCGGTTGGGAGGGAGCTTGGAAACCCCCAAAACACAAGGGTCGACTGGATCATTTTAATTTCTTCACAAATCTTTCGTGTAACACCGAGCTCCGGAAACTTTTCGTCCAACAATGGAAGCAATGTGTCGGTAGTGCCTTGATAAATTCCTTCGAACATAATATTGATGGTTTTCTTGGTAGTGTTGCCGATATATATATCGAACACCTGTGTTCTTATATGTAAATTTCTATCAATAGCTGGTATAACGGTTTGATATTTATGGAAGATTTCGGTTGCCCCTTGTTCCAAAGTTTTATTCAGTATAAAGACTGTTACTTTTTCTGGAACAGGAACCAACCTCAGCTTCCATGCAAGAACGATTCCGAAACTTGAAACACCACCACCTCGAATAGCCCAAAACAAATCTTCGCCCATGGATTTTCTGTCAAGAATGTTTCCGTTGACATCCATGAAGCGGGCATCAATAACATTATCTGCAGCAGTACCATATTTCCTCAACAGGTTTCCATAGCCAGCACCACCCATGTATCCGCCAACACCCACCGTGGGGCAAACTCCTGCCGGGAAATACAAGGTGTCGGTTTTCTGAGAAATAGCGTAATAGACTTCACCAAGCACGGCGCCCGCCTGGACCCACGCAGTACTGTTTGCTACATCCACGTCGATAGACCTCATGTTAGTGAAATCAAGCATAACAAAAGGAACATCAGCAGTGTACGAGAGGCCCTCGTAGTCATGCCCCCCGCTCCTGATTCTAAGCTCGTAACCATGTTCCTTGGCGCAGAAAAGAGTCGTTTGGATCAGTGTTTCTTCCACAGGCGTAACTATGACTGATGGCCTACGAGTGGAAGGTTTAAGGAATCTAGTGTTTTGGACTGCAACTTGCCAAATAGGTAGGAAAGAAGCATTGGCAGAGGTAAAAGTGAGTTGAGAGACGCTGACATTATTGGAGTTGGATTTTATGCAGCTTATGAAATCTTCAGAACCTGGTGTAGCATCAAGAATAGAAGATAAGGCTGCCCAGGAAGTAGAAAAGGAAAGAGTTAAAACGAAGAGGAAGACAGAAGACTTTGGAAAAGACTTCTTCATGTCTTGATGAGTTTGGTTCATGGTCGTGCCTGCCCTGCCATATTTATAGAGTAAATAGTGTAGAAGGGACTGCAAGTGGGGCTATAAATAGGTGGATGAGAAAAGGAAATTCAATTCACTCTTCAATTCTGTTAAGACTCTTGGAAATGGATTGATTGACACGTGAGTTTTCTTTTATTAGTTTTCTTTATCCTCTCCGATGATCAAATATTCATTGACTTTGCATATATATATATATATATATATATATATATATATATATATATATATATATATATATATATATATTAACATCTTGTTATTTCTATACTAATATACTAATATTTTGCTGGGATAATCTCTATTCTAACAAATAAATAGTTTTAATCTTCTTTTGACAAGTGTCACTCTAATACAACTCATTATTAATATTATGTCATGTGTCATGTAGATATATTAAACAACTCATTTCAAAATTCAAATTTATATTTTCTAATTACATGTTAAATTTGAAATTATAATAACTTTAAAAAATTGATACATCTCTTAATTAATAATTTATTTAAAATGATTTATTTTGAAATAATTGATTAATAGTTATAAATTTTTATTATGAAAGTTTAATTAATTTTATAACCAGTGGTTCTCACGAGTTATAAACTAGTTCTAATTATATTATCGTAATCCATCTACTTTTACGGTTTTGCCTATATTATCATTTTGATATTAAATTTATTAAAAACTTATATTTATCCGTACTATGTATTTTACAAAATCTACAAATTTTTGTGTGGTCGAAAAGTAGATATCCGTACATCATATATCTATAAAGTATGGGATTTTCTACAGATGCAAATATGAAATTTAGCATATGGTTGGGAAATAGATTTTCCATACATCGCATACCAAAAATAGTAAAATATGACAGTATTCCAACATTTTCAGCGTTGGAAATTTAATATATATCATTCGATTAAACTAGTTTGTTTATCGTTTAGATACACTAGTTTGATCCAAAATCAGACCGTAAATGATAAATGAACTTATGATCATTTAATACCGTTTTGATCCAAAATTCATTTTCATTTTCTATAATTTTTTCAAATTTGTAGTTTTTAAAAAAAAGTAATATAACATGTGTTGAATGGTATATTCTCGTTACCTTGTAATCCCAATCTACACACGTTATATATATACAAAATAATTTATAACCTGTGGGAACTACAGTTACAAAATTAATTGCACTTTCATAGTAGAAACTCATGATTATTAATTAATTCATTAAAATAAATTATTAATTAAAAAATATTCTATGTAGTTGTGTAAAATTATAATCATTGATTAATTTTAAATTTACATGTTAACCGTAATGTTTTAAAAAAAATATTTCTTATGTAAAATCTATAAATATATCACATTGTAATTTGTTTAATTTTAAATTTAGATTTTAATTGTAATGTTTTAATTTAAATAATTAAATTAAATTTGAATATGTATTTATATTCATGGCATACTAAGGCCCAAAAAGGAAATGGAGTAATTTTATTGTTTATGGAAACTTATTTAATGTGTGAAAATGCAATTCAAAAAGAAGAACCACAAAAGTGACACGTGACATATGAAATTAATGAGGAAGTGTAATACTTTGACACATGACAGAAGGATATGAAACTTATTCTTTTATTAGAATAGAAAGATTACAAAGAAGGCTTTGGACCGAGGGCTAAGGCTTTATTTATTTATTTATTTTATTTATTTTTAACAGTTGGCCTTCAATTAAAACCAACAAAAAAGTTGGAATTACATGGTACAATACAATTGGTTTTCAACCCAAGAGTTTCAAATCAAATTCCTATCCCATTTCGCTCTACTCTTAATCCATAAAAAGGCCAAAGCCTTGACATCATAGGCTAAAACTAACAGACTCTTGACCTTAGTATTGGTATTGAAGATCATGTTGTTCCTATATTTCCATATAGTCCATAAGAATGCTCTTGATATCGCTTCTAAGGTGTCTAAAGACATACTTCCCACGTTTACATTAGAGTTTACCCCCAACAAGTCTTCTAAGGAGTCCGTTGAGGCAGGAAAATCATTTCACCAAGTCTGTATATGGCCTTCAATCTCCAGTGTCTTGGAACAGTTATTGAATATGTGTACCTCGTTCTCTTCGAAAGCATTGCATAAAGGACAGAAGGTGTTAGAAATATTTACTCCTCTCCGTGCAGGATTTAATCTGGTGGACAATATGTCAAGTCTCACCCGCCATATGAAGATATTTATTTTCCTTGGAAACACCTTGGACCAAATGGTTGGCAAGTTCGTACTCTCGAGTAGTTGAATGTCGATTTCCTTTCTTAAAGTAGAGACCGTATACTCCCCTCCTCCATTAAGACTCCATCCCCAGTTATTTGTGATAATAGTACCCCCTGTCTCAACATTCTTGTAAAAAAGATTATTTAAATCTAAGTTGTATTGTTCTAAATCGATGTTGACGATACTAATTCTTCCCCAAACTGTGTTCCTGCTAAGCTAACAAACAAACTTATGGGCCAATGTACATATACAGTAACAAATTCCCCATAGTTTTGTCTGGAGAGAGCTTTCAAACATAGAACTGATTTTGAGGTTAAAAGAATGTAGACGAGAGACCCTTTGTGAAGATGTCAACATACATGAGTTGAGGCTGGAACATGAAAAACCTAAACTAAGCCTGCAACCAGATCCTGAACAAAACGAATGTTTATCTCTATATGTTTGGTACGTTGTTGTTGGATTTGATTCGAATACATGTAACTTACAATGATCATGTCATATCAAGTGATGGTTATTATGGGAGGCAGACAAAGGAGCTCACGAAGGATATTATGAATCCAACAAGTCTCGACAACTATATTTTTGATGTGTGTGAAATGCACTAGTTTTAATCCTACTAACACAAATTAAACACACGAAAGGCAGTGTACCTATCGATTAGCAATATAGTTCAAGCAAGTAGGGTATCGAACACAGAGAACGGTAACAATTAAACTAACTACTAAAATTATCTTAAATAAAAACAAGTAATAAAGAGATGGGTTTTCTCTAGTTTTGCAAGACTAGAAACTTAAGCAATTAACTAACACTCAAACAAAGACAATTAACAACTAAAGGAAATAGAATGTAACTAGATTCAATAATAAAAGAGACTTCTGTTTAGATTCGACTCACTTATTCCTATGGTTGATTTCATGGTAAGTGCAATGGATTAATTCATCATTGGCTACCGATTTCTAATGTGATTAGATTCATGTTCACTACTACTAATCCTTAGCAAATAAATTAATTCAAACAATGGCCAATTGATTAAACTCATAAGTTTCCTAGTTATGCAATCCGGATCAAGTAAGACTTGTAATATTAGTTAACTAAATTTATCAATTCAATCAACTCATGTATGGTTGTTCATCACACATGCTCACACATTAAGTTACTTATTTTCTAGTTAATCCTAGGTTCATATTCACTAATACTAGGCATATAATATTGTTTTCACAAAAACCATATGATACAAGGAATTAAGAAGATGTTCATGCAACTTAATAAACTTGATAATTAACAGAAAATAATTATTGTCAACACATAAGAGTCTTTAACAAGCTTAACAAGACAATTCACCAAATCAAATTAATCCAAACCATAAAATCAAACCATATTCCTAAGTTTATCTAGTCTAAACAGAAGTTATGAGTTTTTAGCTCATATCTACAGCGATTAACATCTCAAAAATGAAATCTAATGATAGAAACATAGTTTATGCAAAAGATTTAGAGAAGAGTATGTGTTTATTGCCTTTGATCTCTTCCAAATTGATCTCTAGGTTGAATTCTCGAAAACCAGGGCTCCAAGAATACTTCTAATCGCCAATTAGTCGCCAAAAAGATCCAGGAAAACTTAGGGTATCAGGCAATAATGTCATTTATATAGATTTCTGAAAACAGGGGCAACTCGTCGAGTTCCTTTGACAGAATCGACGAGTCCGTCACTTAAAACCCGTGTACGGAAAGGCTTTAATTGTTCACGAATATTCTAATCAACTCGTTGAGTTGATGGCCAACTCGCCGAGTTCTTCACATTTTAAGCTTTATTTCTTCAAACTTTAATTCCCGAACTTCCGATCGCTAGTCCCGCTTCCTTTTTCACTCAAGCATGTCTTTTAGGCTGAAAATATAATTTTAACATAATTAAGTACCTTTTGTTCAATAATTGAGACAAAATATCCAAAAAGTATTAGATATTATACAGAATATATGACTAAATATGCACATATCAAAATACCCCACACTTGACTTTTGCTTGCCCCCAAGCAAAACCGAATTTAAGCACACTAGCATCATATAAAACAATCCCAATCAAACCCATCCATTATGCCAAGACCGCAACGCATGCATTTGTGTCTAAATTTTTTCCTAAGGACCCCCGTAATCCTAAATACTTACAATCCTCATAAACACTCACCACTTTTTCTGAACAACGCTCATTTTATGCATCCCTCCGAATCCATCCGCAGAAAACTTTCTTAACCTCAAGGTATTTTTGGTTAAGCTACCCAAGCATACATAATCTAGAAAAACTACAACTTTTGATACCAAAGTGGAGCTCTTTTTGAATTCTTCACTTCCTTGAATATTTAAATTTAAATTTCTTTGAATTCACCACCTTTTTGTTTGATTTTTTTGGTATCTTCAACTTTTTGAATTTCTTCAGAATTTTGATCTTTGAATTTTATATTTTGATAACTCCAAAACTCTTTCAACTTTTTGATAATTTCTCTATCTTTATTTATATCTCACTTTTTTCACTCAATTCCTACATGTTTAAGAAAAGGAGCTTAACTTCAACCTTTATTGGTTAAAGGGATTAGTCTATATGTGCAATGACTACTTAAGCTTTCCTGGATACATTTCAAGTACACGATGCTAAACATATTGCTTCCTTCAAACTAAGCGAGGTTGTGTTTTTGTCCCATGATTTCACTAGAATAAAGGGGGCCACAAATGCACTAGAACGTGTATAGGCCCAACTAAACATTTGGGTCCTCAAAGAATCATCAAACACAATACTAGCATGAATCCTAATTGCTTTACCAATTTTTTTCTAAATTAACCCTAACAATTTGTTTATGCAAATTTTTTTCAAAATTTAACTAAAATTCTAAATTAACTAATATAACCAACCCCCTACCACACACTTAATTTATGCAATGTCCCTATTGCATATTATGCATGATAAAGAACAATAAAGAAAAGAGGGAATTGGAACAAACTCCCCTGGGATAGTAGTTGTGAGGTTGATCTTCTTCATTTAAAGCTCCATCTTCAATTGACTTTAGGCAGGGAACAACTCATCCATACCTTGGGTGTCAAAATCTCGTGTGCACAACTCCAAAAATAAAGGAAAAGCTCTTGGAAATGCCCGGAAAATATTCTTCAAAAGTACAGCCAATTGCCCGCATCAAATGTAATCAAATCATCAACTTGAAGGTAAGAGAATAAGCAACTCTTTGAGTCCATATGGTGACTCGCCAAGTTGAAGCGTAATGCTGGCAGAAGTCGCGATTTTTCATAAGGACTCGTCGAGTAGTAGTATGATACTCGACGAGTTGGCACGCTGTACGCAAAAATATGCTTTCTGCTTCAGGTCCGTTTTTGGGTGTTTAGGATAGTACCAAAGTAACACTCTCCCTCGTTTTTCTTTAGTAAAGAGACACTTATAACTGCTCTAATTTTCGGACTCGAAACCGGACTCAAAAGTCTTATTCTTCTCGCTTAGACTCGACTTTTCTCGTTTACGTCTCACTCTATATTCTTGCATTCATTCCCTCACCCCTAAACTAAAAAGATCAAAAACAAACACACAAGTAATAAAAAAGGAAAACAAACTTAAAATCCTACTTACTAATCGTCCGAACATCAACCAAACAAATAAAAACAAAACACACCAAACCAAATAAAAACTCTCTTAAACAAACCACACAAATAAAATTTAAAAGGATAATTAATCTTCTTCTTCTTCTTCGGTGCCTCCGAATCCGCTTCCACCCGCACCACTTCTTCTTGAATTCAACCGTTCCTCCCAACTTCTAACAGACGGGTACTCGGGGCCATCCATCCGCGGTATGTTTAAATGGCTCATTATGTGGGTGAGTGTCATATGGTTGTAGTTCATGCTTCGCCCCAAGTCATCTTGATATTGCCTCGACTCCACACTAGCCCAATCCATTGGCAACTCGTCATCAACTGGAATCACGGGGGGGAGGGGGTCTTCACGTATATTTCCTTCCTTTTGCCTAACCTTCCTACCTGGTTGTTCGGGTGCCACCACCTCATCATCATCCGGGATGGTAAAGTCACCACCATAGTCTTCCACTATTTTCGCCCTCCTAAAAAGAATTGGATTAAATTTAGGTGTTGGTAGCATCGTCAAAACATTTCTGTCTCCCTTCTCCAAGATACCATATGATCTTGCCAACTTGGTCATGAACTGAAGGGTTTTAAGCATTCTAACACTCCTAAGGTGTACATGCAACCCTATATACCTTGGATCTATGTTTTCTCTATTATACATGCAAGCTTCAACTTTCCAAGGTATTACCCTAACTAGCATACAAAAACTTTGATACAAGGGTAATAAAACAAGTAAGATGACATACCTTTTGTTGTAGTTGGAAGCCTTGGAGTATTTGTCCTTTAAGAACTTAGCACCAATAGTGTGGATGCCTCAAGTGGAATCACAACACACCATGGACAAAGAATGGCATTTTTTAGAGAGAATCTTCATACACCAAAAACCGTCCATATAAACTCCAAGAACACATTAGTCATCTTTTTGGCTATGGAGTAACATATTTATATGTGGAATTCCAAAGGTCATGGGTTAAACATAATCCATACCCATGGGTTTATGATCCATGGTTCATGTGGCCCAACTCTTCATGTATCCATACATAAACTTAGTCCAACATGCATCATAAGCCCAACATATAAATATAACTAATTAACACAATTAGTTCCCATTGATTTAATTAGTCTCTTTTGATCATTAAATTAATTCCAAACTAATTCTTGATCAATACTAATTAAATCACATGATTTCATATCAATATATTAGAACTTATACTATATTAATAAACCATAAATAACCTCTTCTCAAAAGTCCATCCTAACAAATTGTCCTGATGATATGCAACCCAAATGGACCATGCTACTCTCGGGTCAAGTAAATACCAATTATAGTTATGGGCTTAGACACCTAATCCAACAGTCTCCCACTTGGATAAGTCTAATAGCTATTATTGCAAGTATGAATCCAAAATCCCGACTAGAAATCGTAGCTCTTAAAAGCCGCTGTCGAACTCTGACCTAGTCAATGATGCATCCATTAGATAAGGGATCATATATTCCTCCATTCTAGATATCATACGGACTAAGACATGGATCATAATTATTCTCTCGGTCCATCTGTTGTTTCCCGATTTCCGATTTATGACGACCGACTAATTGAACAAATGAAATCAGTCTAGGCTCGACCGAGCGCTTAGGGGTGTCATCACTAAATCATCGAGGGGGCCACAGATATCACTTTTATCCTTCCAAGGGTAAAAGGAATGGATAAACTTCGACTCATATGCTTGCTCTATTTACTCATCAAATCACACACAATGATGCGTTTTATAACACCAAGTTACTGGTGCGTTTTCACATCATCAATGTGCAACCGACTTGTAAAGTGCAAATCATATCTCTTAGTTTCAAGAATATAAGATATTATCGTCTCATGATCACTCATGATCAAATCCATGAAGTGATTCAAATGAGAGTGGGTTGAATCCAATACTCGAATCTTATTCCAGGAGCACTCATGAACACTGCAACTATGTCTAAAACACCTAGACAAACTACAGACCTATTCATGACAGTCTTGCCTCAATACCTACTTCCAAAGTATGATTGACTGTGGGTGGTTTGAATAACCTAGTTATTCAGGAAGTCAAAACATGCAAAGTGAAACACAAAAATAATACTAATCCTATATGGCCCCATAACTTTGAGTGCCATATTGATTACTCATTATTCATTGTATAATGTTTCGAATAATCAACTTAATACTAGAATTAAAACAATAGTTATGCCATTCTCCAAGCATGCACACTATGTTTCTCTATTATCCTTACTTTGTGAAATATATCAATTGACAATATTTCAATGATGCTCATTTCACAATCCCAAATCCTTACTGTAAATGTAAGAATATCAAATTCTTGCCATTTATTGTAATTTGTTAGATTCTAAACTTATATGCAGTGATCCTTTTGTAATGACTACGCACAAAAGTCACAAAGACTTGGCAACAAACATTACAAAGTATTCCAATGGAGAGCAATTACATGGAAACGAAGTCTCAAATTCAAAGTACATTCCTTTGAACATCCTTCTTGCATTAAGTTTTCTAATCTTACACAAATTTAAAGAATAACTTCCACTTATGGAAACATTTCCATATTCCCATTTTGACCATCACTTCTGAACAAGAGTTACCTCTTCTCAGAGTATGTCAATATGGTCCTTTCCAAAATTTAAAATATACTTCCAACTGTCCATGAGCAACCAATCTTTGGTAAACCTCAAATTGTCCTCGACAATTGCTTAACCATTTTAGTCATATCCGGTTCTAGACATTTTTCCCTCTTAATGCCTTAGGCATTTGGAAAATTAGAACGAATGAATATTATAGCACATATAATCGATCCTATATCCGAAGCATATGGGACACTATTCATGATGTCTCACATAAAGACATGATACTAGACCAGTCTTTTGCTATAATATTTCTATTTGCCATATTCTCATCATTCGAATTATGAAAAGGGATGCCGTAATCATAGTCGAATTTTTGAGAACGCAAATAATATTTCTATATATAGAATTTCCTCATGTTGAACAATTCCAACATAACATTCATATATATATATACTTGACTAAATTTGATTAATATCTCAATCTAAGCTTTTAGAATTGGAATTAAGTATAGTTTTCTCTCCCTTAATTATAGAAAACCAACTTTTCAAACCCTGCAACTTTGCAAAGTGAAACCTTTTGTTTTCTATAATTAACATTGCTAACTTGCAACACTTAACATAATAATCATGCTCCCACTAACATGATAATCATATCCTTATTAGCATAACACTTATGCTCCCACTAGCTTTGACATGTATCCAGAAATCAGCTGAAGTTCTAGAAATCAATACTTTATTGACTTTCATTACCAAAGTTCATATTTCTAATACGAGATGCTTCGATAAGACTTTATCTAGGCTTCTCAAAATCATACACCTTTCTTCAGATAACACACATGCGTGTCTAAACAATTTAAGAACTTACAACAATAAGTCTTAAATGTTTGGACTTTTTGCCATTCCTCGCAATTCGAATTATGAAAAGGTATGCCATAATCATAATTAAATTTGAGAATGCAAATATCATAATTGCTATCTTCTTAAAATCTACTTAGTGAAAGCGTTTCCTCACAACATTTTCATGAATTGGAGAGAAACCTTCTGACACTTAGATTTTATGGTGTGTATGTTCCTATCCATGGGAATTTGTCAAACCATAATCATAAGACAAGGTAAGTGACAAATCCAAACTCATATGGACTGAACTTGTTCAATCTCAATTTCTTTCCACCTGGCAGCACAAGGGCCTACCATGTTGCCACACCCCCAAACCAGAACGGCGGAAACGGTCGGGGGCGGAGGACGTCATGTACAGTATCATAACAATGCATAATAGTAAAACAAGAAACAACATCATCCATTGCATTAATAATATAATTTTAATACAGGTGTGTTCTGTGTATAGTTTGAAAGACACCAAAATATGAATCAAAATAAAAGACGAGTCTTGAACATGCTCCGTCTTCTCAAAACCTGGTCATCGGTACCTGTCTACTGGTGACCTGAGAATACAAGTTATTTTGAAAGCGTAGATCAACATTAAAGCTGGTGAGTTCATAAGTATTTTAGTGTCGTTGTTCGTATAAGTTTAATGAAACATGTTTGCAAGTGTTTGATGTAAATGTTTGTAAGTGTTTGATGTAAATGGTTGTATACTTCCTAGAAAATCCTATAGTTTCTACTAAAGTAGTCTTCTACCAAGACCCGACTGTTTTGTATGTTTATCCTTTTGTAAAAGTGAGTGTTTTTACCATGTATGACTAATCATTACCAGGAAATAGTTTACATTACCGTTTATGTGAGAAGATCACTATATGAATGTAATGGGAAAATGAAGATGTACAGTAGTATTGTATATAAGTAACTACAGATGTACTAACTACCTTAAACCAGTTTGTTTAATTAAGGTAAAATGTGATGAGATTATAACCATACTTGATTGACTAGTAAACACGACGATCAAAGACGTCGAAATGATATGACATTCGTCACCCGTAGACCTGCAGGTACCACTGTAGCTAGCAGCAAGGTGTAGGATGGTCAATCCCGTATAGATCTATGCACAAACTCACGCTCTCCCTCAAGGAGACTCTGGTTACAAATCGTGACACAACAGTATATTGTCGTGCCATGAAGTAGTGGTTCAAATTAATGTTATCTTGTTTTTGTATTAGTGTAGTATATTCCTTCTGTTCTAGTGTATAGTATGTTCCTTCTGTTCTAGTGTATAGTATGTTTCTTCTGTTCTAGTGTATAGTATGTTCCTTCTGTTCTAGTTATTAGTATGTTCCTTCTGTTCTAGTGTATAGTATGTTCCTTCTGTTCTAGTTATTAGTATGTTTGAATTGACTTATGTATGAACTGACTCTTGTAAGTTTCATTGTTCTAGAAATAGTGAGTAGTAACCTCCTAAACATACCTATTATAGTTTACTAGTACTGTTGTTTGAACGACTGATTATGTTTGAACACCTTTGCTACCCAAAGGTAATGAACTGATTGGAAGAACTTTTATATATATACATATACATAATATATAACTAAGATTTAAACAACACTCGGACAAACAACCGATACCCTAAGTCCACAACCAAACAAGGAACAGGAAATAAAGCGAGTTATCAGTCCTAAGCCCTTTCAACCTTATTTATATAACTATATCCACATAGACATGATTTTGACAAATATATAAGTTTAAAAGAGTTTGATAAAGAGTTTAGCATATAAAAGAGTTTTAACCATTTGAATGGTTATAGATGACTTGATGTCAGTTTATAAAATGTTTTGAAATAGTTTGTTTGATAACACAGTTTTGAAGTATAAGAAATCCACTTGTTTGATAGTTATTAATCACATGTGATTGATACAATAACTATAATGTTTTCTACTTGTATTCCCCCCATAAAAGCATTTAAAATCATTTAAAAGATAAGTTAGGGGTATGAACTCACCTGTAGTGAGTGATTCGAATGAAAGATCGATATAGGATGCTAAGTATGCCAAGTGAAGCCTCGAGCACAAATGGATCCTATTAAGCATATAATGACACATATATGTAAATAATTAGTGTATAACACAACTAATCATGTTAGGGAACAACCTTAGGGACTAGGAAACACTTGGAATGAAGTGTTACAATCACACATGATTTCACTAAAGGTGTTTACGGTCACACAAGGGTGTGTTTACGGCCTAGATGTGTTTACGGCCAAGGTGTTTACGGCCTAGATGTTTACGGCCAAGGATGTTTACAGCCAAAGATGTTTACGACCTAAGAGGTTTACGACCAAAGATGATCATGAGAAGGGTTTACGGCCAAGGGAGAGTTTACGGCCGTAAACTCTTGATGTTCATGCTAAAATGGTTGATTCTTGGTTGCAATACAAGAGCTTCTAATGGATAACTAGTATATGGAAATGATACTTACGGTTTGGAAGCTTGAAGGGGTGTTCACGGCCCAAAGAACTAGTGTGTGTTCTTTGTGATTTGAAGATCTAACCCAAAAGAGATGAATTCACGGATGAAATCATAGGGTTTTACTAGATCAAGAAGGATATCAACTAATAATGAAAGAATCACTTACAAATTTGACGAGAAATGGAAGTGTTCTTGATAATACTTGTGAGAGAAATGAGTGTTCTTGACTTGAAGATGTGAGAAGTGAAGAAAAATGAAGGAAAATCATATATAAGGAGTGGAGTTCACGGCTAGACATGAGTTTACGGCTGTAAACTCCATGTGATGAAGTTTTCCGGCTTGAATGCTACACAATGAACTCTAGTAGATACTTCCTAACACCCATTCCTTGAATGTACTAGGCTTAGAACACACAAACAGACCCTTAACAAATCTAAAAGATAGCAGAAACAAGTCTGACTTATGATTGAATTGAATGGCTTTACAAGATAGAAATTTCGGGTTGTCACATCATCCCCCCGTTAGAGAGAATTTCGTCCTGAAATTAGAGTTTAAGAAAATACAAATAATTAAGTAAAAAGATGAGGATATTTCAGTTTCATTTGATCCTAGTGCTCCCAAGTGAATTCAGGTCCCCGCTTGGCATTCCAGCGAACCTTCACTATCGGGATATGACTTTGTTTCGTTTGCTTGACCTCTCGGTCCATGATCTCTACTGGTTCTTCCACAAAGTTGAGGCTCTCGTTGATCTCGATCTCATCGAGTGGGATTACAAGAGTCTCGTCGGACAGACACTTTTTCAGGTTCGAAACGTGGAAAGTAGGGTGTATGTTACTAAGTTCGTGAGGTATTTTGAGTTTGTAAGCTACAGGGCCGATTCTAGAGAGAATCTCGAAAGGCCCTACGTATCTTGGATTTAGCTTTCCACGCTTTCTGAAGCGTATAAAGCCCTTCCAGGGTGAGACCTTCAATAGAACGCGGTCACCAACCTGGAATTCCAAAGGTTTCCTTCTCTTGTCTGCGTAGCATTTCTGTCGGTCTCTAGAGGCTTTCAATCATTCACGAATATGAACGATCTTCTCTGTCGTTTCCCGAATGATCTCTGGACCTGTGAGAGTGCTGTCAGGAACTCGTCCTTTAGCTAACTGTGTGTCACCCACTTCAGCCCAACAGAGAGGGGATCTGCACTTTCGGCCATAGAGGGCTTCAAATGGAGCAGCCTTTATGCTCGTGTGATAACTGTTATTGTAGGAGAACTCGACAAGGGGTAAGTGAGTATCCCATGCCTTCCCAAAGTCTATCACACAGGCTCGCAACATATCTTCCAAAGTTTGAATAGTTCTCTCACTTTTTCCATCGGTTTGCGGATGGTAGGCTGTACTCATGTCTAGCCTAGTTCCTAAGGAACCTTGTAGCGACTGCCAGAACCTTGAAGTGAATCTACTATCTCTATCAGAGATAATGGATATGGGAACACCATTCAGTCGTACGATCTCCCTAATGTAGGTTCTTGTTAGTTTCTCCATCTTGTCAATTTCTTTGATAGGCAGGAAGTGTGAGGACTTTGTTAACCTGTCTACGATCACCCTAATGGTATCGAGAACACCCGTTGTCTTGGGCAACTTGGTTATGAAGTCCATTGTGATCCACTCCCATTTCCATTCAGGTATCTTTGGTTGCTGTAGTAAACCTGAGGGTTTCAGGTATTCGACCTTAACCTTGCCACAAGTAAGACACTTGCTCACGAAGGTAGCAATCTCCGCTTTCATGTTAGGCCACCAGTATAACTTTTTGAGATCCAGATATATCTTATCTGAACCTGGGTGGACGGAATACCGAGTGTTGTGCTCTTCGGTCATGATCAAGTCTCTGAAACCACCGTGCCTCGGTGTCCAGATCCTATCCATGAGATATAAGGCTCCGCCACCCTTGACTTCCAAGTTCTTATCCATCCCTCTAAGGGACTCACTCGCCACATTTTCAGGCTTCAAGGCTTCTAGCTGAGCCTCCTTAATCTGTACGGACAGATGTGAATGGATAGTCATAGTCAATGATTTGACTCTACGACCAGAGTATTCTTTCCTACTTAGGGCGTCAGCTGATACGTTGGCTTTACCGGGATGATAACGAATTTCGCATTCGTAGTCACTGAGTAGCTCAACCCACCGTCGTTGTCTCATGTTGAGCTTCTTCTGGTCGAATATATGTTGTAGGATTTTGTGGTCTGTAAAGATAGTGCTTTTGGTACCATACAGGTAGTGTCTCCAGATCTTCAGAGCAAATACCACGACCCCTAACTCAAGATCATGTATGGTGTAGTTGACCTCGTGTGTCTTTAGCTGTCTTGAGGCATAGGAGATAACCTTACCTCGTTGCATAAGAACACAACCAAGCCCTTGGTTGGATGCATCGCAATAAACCACAAAGTCTTCTATCCCTTCTGGGATGGATAGTATCGGTGCGCTGCATAAGGTTCGCTTCAGTGTTTGGAACGCCTTCTCTTGTTTCTTTTCCCATTCAAAGGCCACGCCTTTCTGGGTCAATGTAGTAAGTGGTTTCGCGATCCGAGAGAAGTTCTGAATGAACCTGCGATAGTAGCCAGCGAGGCCTAGAAATTGACGAATTTCTATAGGCGTCTTCGGAGCTGACCAGTTCTAAATGGCCTTTATTTTGGAAGGATCCACGTGAATTCCTTCCTTGCTAATCACGTGACCCAAGAATTCGACTCTTCGAATCCAAAATTCGCATTTAGAGAACTTCGCATAAAGCTTCGCTGCTCATAGTGTTTCTAGAATCTGACGTAAGTGTTGACTATGCTCCTCCTTACTACGAGAATAGATAAGAATGTCGTCGATGAATATGATAAAGAATTGATCTAAGTAAGGACGACACACCCTATTCCTTAAGTCCATGAATACTGCGGGCGTATTGGTCAATCTGAATGGCATCACTACAAACTCGTAGTGTCCATAACGAGTTTGGAAGGCTGTCTTCGGAACATCCTCCTCTAACACTCGTAATTGGTGATACCCGGATCTCAGGTCGATCTTGGAAAAGTAATTCGCCCCTTGCAGTTGGTCGAACAAATCGTCTATGCGAGGCAGAGGGTAACGGTTCTTGACGGTAAGCTTGTTTAGTTCTCTGAAGTTGATGCACATACGGAACGATCCATCTTTCTTCTTCACGAACAAGACCGGTGCTCCCCAGGGTGAGAAGCTTGGTCTAATAAAGCCCTTGCTGAGCAGTTCCTTAAGTTGACAGGATAGCTCTTGCATCTTATGTAGCACCTAGTTCCTGGTATGTATTTCCTTTATTTAAGAATTTTGCATTTTGTCTTGGGACTCGGCGAGTTGGCGGCCCAACTCGTCGAGTAGAAGCGGTTTAGACCTGGGGTTTAAGTGGTGGACTCATCGAGTCGGCGGCCAGACTCGACGAGTAGACGCTGTCTGGACAAAAAACCCGAATCTGAGGATTTGCACCCTATTTAATCATCTCATTCAGCCCCCACTCGTCCCTATTGCTCCCAGAAACCCTCCATAGTGAACCCTAATTGTGTGTGTGAAGATCTAAGGAATTTGTGGTGATTTTTGTTGGTTTTGATCACAAGGAAGAAGGAAAAACTTAGAGGGATCAAGAGAAGACCAAAGGAGTCCTTGTTGGTTCATCATTTGCAGTCTCCAGAAGGTATAAAGTCTATACCTTGCTTGTTCTTTTGTTAGATCCCTTTTTGGGGAGATTTAGGGCTTTTAAGCCATATTTTGTAACCAACCATGATTGCAAGCATGGTTGGGGGGTCAAGGCTTCGGATCTAGGACCTTGGAGGGGTCACAAGGCAGTTAGGGGTTGCTTTTGCACCCATGGAAGGCTGCATGCATCTTAAGAGCTTCTTTTTGGGCATTTTAGGCTCAAAGTCCCATGCATGCACGTAAAGTTTGTAACTTTACATGCTAGATCGATCTTAGGGGCATATATCTATCATTTAGACAAGAGTTGCACATCAGAAATCGAAGAATTAGAGTTGGACGTTATTGACTCGGCGAGTCGTTCTTGGGACTCGGCGAGTCGGAGACTTGACTCCGTTTTTCTGTTAGGGTTCGAAGGAACCCAGTTGGGTGATGTAAGAGTTTTAGAGGATCCAAAGGAGTGACCCAACGTATTGGACTTAGCCTTAGACCTGGAGTTCATGGGACTCGACGAGTACATGAACAGACTCGGCGACTCCAAGACAATCTCCCAGCATATGAAGATGAACTCGACAAGTTGTTCATACAACTCGGCGAGTCGGATGAAGGATCATTCGATGTTCGAATAGGTGGAGAAATCGTCGAGTCATTACCTAACTCGACGAGTAGGGACGGGAATGAGGACAATTAGATGGATAAGGATTCGACGAGTTGGCGGCCCAACTCGGCGAGTCAGGTCAGCTGGAAGTTGACTTTGGCTTGACTTTGACTAGGTCAGGGGTAAAATAGTCATTCTACCATAAGAGTAGTTATCAGACTCTGATTGAGTGTTTTATGGGAATTATAGCCAGAGGATTTCCGGAGCAGCAGCAGCAGCAGACAGAGAGTTCCCGCACAGATTGGCAGCTACTACTACCAGGTGAGTTACCTTCCAGTAGGGGTGGGTCTAAGGCACCAATGCCGGCCCACCAGTAGGTATTTATGTTTGAGATGATTGTCTTTGTGATAATTATCTTGGTATGTTAATGTGTTATGGTCATGAGATATGCCTGTGTGATATGCTATGTGTGTAGAAGGGATTAATTGTCCCTACCCAGTTATGCCTGACTGTATGATTACCTCTCATTACGGTATGCTAGTGCTAGGGGGTGAAATAGTCCCCAGTTACCGGTTGAAAGATACCGATGGCGTGTACCGGTTGAAAGATACCGATGATGGTTACCGGTTGAAAGATACCGATGACAGTTACCGGTTGAAAGATACCGACGGTGTTATGTGGTATGTGGTATGATGGGGGAACTCACTAACCTTTGTGCTTACAGTTTCAGTTTTGGTTTCAGGTACCTCTTCGTCCAAGGGGAAAGAGCCGGCGGCGTAGCCGCGCATCACACACAAGGTTTCCGTATCGGACTTTCTGGGATTGTACTCTGATTTTCATTGTTCCTGATGATATGGTTTTTGAGACATGATTTTATGATTTTATGAATGATGAAATAGTGACAATGTTTGGTAACATAAATGATGATTTACTTAATTTAAAACTTTTTTTTGGCCTCAAATTTTGGGATGTTACAAGTTGGTATCAGAGCCCTGGTTTGAGGGATTCGGACACACCCTCGGGGGTGTCTGGACTCAAACCGAGGGATTAAAAGTTTTTTCACAAAGAAAACAGTTTTCTAAAATCTAATTTAAGGAATTTTGAGAAAGAACAAGGCGTGTGATGCGTGCGACCGGCCGAGCTCAAGTAAGTTTTCCCCAAGATACCCATACTTGTTATGTTATGTCATGTGATATATGATTCTGAGAACTGCATGCTAGACTAGGGCTAAGGATCTAGGAGGATGCCTTGAATGCCTGTTGTATTAGCTGTATGCTAGGATTGTCTAGTCAACAGTAGGATAGCCTGATTAGGTTATGCTTGAAGTGGTTACTCAATGCACGAATGCTGCTTGCTTTGTGCTATAGGGGTCCTGACTAACTTTAACTAACTAGTGAGCGGATATGTAACAGTATTCGCAAGCTAGTTAGGGAATGTTGGTAGGGACTCCTAGTGTAGCTGATGGCTGAGAGTAGGTCGGAGAGTGCCCTAGGAAATCCTAGGATGAGATCAGTGGAAAGGGTATCGGAAAAAGGGACTCGGTGAAGTCGAAGTAATCTTTGAGGAAAGTACGGATAGATGTGGAAGGTAGTATGGGCCCATACTACTGGAAGCAGAGGATCCGTACTCAAGTCAAGGAGGGCTGAGATGGAACCAGGGGACTTGGAGAATGTGTGAGGCCTCTCGAGAGTATGTATGATCCTGATGTTTGTATGTTTATTTTCAGTATGGTGACCACGCGACATGGAGCGGGAGGCTCGGGGTCAGGATCAGGTTCGGGCTTGGGTGAAGGATCCGAGCAGGTGGATGGTGGACAATGCGAGTTCATCGCGTCGGAGATCACGAGAGGTATCCTTGAGTCGACCCCGGTCATCTTCGGGTCGATCAAGGAAGGGATCATCAAGCTGATGGAGGATCGCCTCCGATCATTCAGGAGTGATTTGGCGTCTAGCCAGGCGGGTACGCGCACACTGTCCTTTAAGGACTTCAGAGGGAGTGGTGCGCCGGATTTCCATGGGGTGAAGGACCCCATTGCTGCTAGGAGATCGATCGCAGACATTGAATCTGTGCAGTTGACGAGCTTCTGCCCGGAAGGGTCGAAGGTTCGTTTCGCTGCGGGATGTTTGAGGGATCGAGCCAGAGATTGGTGGGAGTTGATTGGTGATACGTTGGGAGCCCCAACAATTGAGGCTATGACGTGGTCATATTTTGTGACCCGATTCAGGGCCGAGTTTGCACCAGCTGTGGAGCTCCAGCAGCTGGCCAGAGAGTTCTTGGATATGAGACAGACTACGGAGACTGTGGCGGAGATCACCGCCAAGTTTCAGGAGAGGGCTTTGTTGGTGCCCCAGTATGCGGGTGATGAGGACATGAGGAGGACCCGCTACCATGACATGCTACGAGCCGATATCAGGGAGCATGTCAGTTTTTCAGCCTGCCCCACCCTGGATTCCATGATTGTCAGGGCAAGGGAGAGGGAGATTGATCTGGAGTAAATACGGAAGAGGAAGGTAGAGGAGGGATAGACGGCAGAGGCTTCGGGGAAGAAGCCCAAGGGATCTGATGTTAGGCCGAAAGGCCAGTCAGGGCGGGACCGCTGTGGGAAATGCGGTCGGTCACATGAGGGAGTTTGCCGCACTGGGCCGGGTTCCGGCTGCTATAAGTGTGGCAAGATTGGGCATTTTGGCAGAGATTGTACTGCCCCTACTCCTGCGATTCAGACATCAGACCTGATTTGCTTTCATTGCAATCAGAGGGGCCATAAAAAGGCCAATTGCCCCAGATTGATAGCAGCAGCGGCGCCGGCAGTGGCGCCAAATCCAGCGACTGTGCGGGTTACGGATGGCCGGAAGGTCAAGACGGAGGCTCCAGTAGTGCGGAGCCGAGCATTTCAGCTGACAGCCGAGGAGGCACGCGCTGCACCCGATGTGGTGACGGGTATGACTTCTCCTCTCAGATCTTTTATGTTATGATGATTTTGATATGTTATATGTAGGTGTTCTGTTTAGGATCGTTTCATGTGAACGGTATCCCAGTTCAGGTATTGTTTGATTCGGGTGCTACCTGATCGTTTGTCTCTCTTGCGCTTAGCAAGACGTTTCCTGAGTCTTCGGGCATGTTGGATTACCCCCTTGAGGTCGAGATTGCGGACGACCGGTCAGTGCAAGCATCAGAGGTCTACCGAGATTGTGTTTTGAGGATGTTCGAGGAGCGTTACCTGGTAGATCTGGTTCCCATACCCTTGCGGGGGAACAAAGTTATTATTGGTATGGATTGGCTAAGCCCCAATGGGGCAGTGATTGACTGCGCGCAGCAGTTAGTGCGGATCAGGACCCCAAGTGGGGGAGAGCTGGTAGTTCAGGGCGAGAGGCCACAACAAGGACCAGCTTTATGTTCGGCAGCGAGGGCTAGGCGCTACCTCCAGCAGGGTTGCGCAGGATATGTCGCCTATGTTATGGATACCCGGGAGGCGGGTAAGGTGACGGTGGGCGATGTACCCGTGGTGCGAGAGTTTGCGGATGTATTCCCCGAGGAGTTGTCTGGGATACCTCCGGAGAGGCAGGTGGAGTTCGGGATCGACCTAGTCCCTGGTGCGGCTCCGATAGCCAAGGCACCATATCAGTTGGCTCCTCCTGAGATGCAGGAGTTGTCTACACAGCTGCAGGAGCTGTTAGACAAAGGATTCATTATACCGAGTAGTTCACCCTGGGGAGCCCCGATTCTGTTTGTGAAGAAGAAGGACGAGTCGCATCGGATGTGTATAGATTATCGAGAGCTGAATAAGGTAATGGTAAAGAACCATTACCCACTCCCGAGGATCGATGACCTCTTTGATCAGCTACAGGGAGCATCTTGGTTCTCCAAGATTGATTTGCGTTCGGGGTATCATCAGATGAGGGTCAGAGAAGAGGATGTGCAGAAGACTGCTTTCCGGACGCGCTATGGCCATTATGAGTTCGTGGTGATGCCCTTCGGGCTCACCAATGCTCCTGCCGCGTTCATGGATCTCATGAACCATGTGTGCAGACCGATGTTGGATCGGTCTGTGATAGTTTTTATTGATGATATCTTGGTATATTCCAAGACGAGAGAGCAGCATGAGGAACACCTGCGGGAGGTTCTGGATACCTTGAGGAGGGAGAGCTTGTATGCCAAGTTCTCCAAGTGTGAGTTCTGGTTGCGCGAGGTGCAGTTCCTTGGGCATCTCGTCAACCAGGACGGGATTTCGGTTGACCCGGCCAAGGTAGAGGCCGTGATGAGGTGGGAGGTTCCGAGGTCTCCATCCGAGATTCAGAGCTTCCTGGGATTGGCAGGCTACTATCAGAGATTCATTCAGGACTTCTCCAAGATAGCCGTGCCCTTGACCAGGCTGACGAGGAAAGCCGTGGTCTTTCGCTGGGGGACTGAGCAGCAGGCTGCATTCGAGACATTGAGACAGAGATTGTGCGAGGCGCCAATCTTAGCCCTACCAGAGGGCATGGAGGATTTTGTTGTATACTGTGATGCGTCCATCTCGGGCTTGGGCGCAGTATTGATGCAGGGAGGGCATGTTATTGCTTACGCTTCGAGGCAGCTGAAGCCTCACGAGGCGAACTACCCGACACATGATTTGGAGCTGGGGGCTGTTGTGTTCGCCCTCAAGATTTGGCGCCATTACTTATATGGGGTTCGCTGTACTATCTACACGGACCACAAGAGCCTGAGGTATCTTATGGACCAGCCAAATCTGAATATGAGGCAGCGTCGGTGGCTTGATGTGGTAAAGGATTATGACTGTGAGATCCTCTACCACCCGGGGAAGGCCAATGTGGTGGCCGACGCGCTTAGCCACAAGGCAGCACCGATCAGGGATATCTGTATGAGGATGACAGTGGTGACTCCGTTGTTGGAGCGAATTCGGGAGGCCCAGCAGGAGGCCATGAAGGAGGAACATCGGAAGAATGAGCGGATTGTGGGGCAGGTTTCGTCCTTCGACTATGATAGCCGAGGATTATTGACATTACACCGGAGGGTGTGGGTACCGTACCTCGGGGGTGTGCGCCAGGTGCTGTTGGAGGAGGCGCACAAATCCCGATTCTCCATTCATCCCGGGGCGACGAAGATGTATAGAGATCTTCGTCTAGACTATTGGTGGCCCTGCATGAAGCGGGATGTAGCATGGTACGTGGAGCGGTGCTTGACCTGCAGGAAGGTCAAGGCCGAGCACCAGAGGCCACACGACAAGATGCAGCCGTTGGATATTCCTCTGTGGAAGTGGGAAGATATTACTATGGACTTCATCACTAAACTTCCCAGGACCGCGCGGGGAGTGGATTCCATTTGGGTCATCGTGGATCGGTTGACCAAGAGTGCCCACTTTATAACGATCCAGGAGTGTATCTCGGCCGAGAAGTTGGCCGACATATACATTCGAGAGGTGGTGGCTCCGCACGGAGTGCCAGTCTCCGTGATTTCAGATAGGGATGTGCGGTTCACTTCCAGGTTTTGGAAGAAATTCCGTGACGAGTTAGGTACTCGTCTGCACTTCAGCACCGCCTTTCACCCACAGACGGATGGTCAGAGCGAGTGGACCATCCAGACTCTGGAGGACATGCTGCGGGCGTGCGTGCTATACTTCGGTGGTAGCTGGGATACTTACCTCCCATTGGCGGAGTTCTCTTACAACAATAGCTACCACGCGAGTATCGATCATCCTCCCTTCGAGATGCTATACGGGAGGAAGTGCAGGACCCCGATATGCTGGGGTGAGGTTGGCCAGAGGGTTATGGGGAGCACCGAAGTGGTGCTCAAGACGACATAGAGGATTCAACAGGTTCGGAGCAGGCTTCAGACTGCACAGAGTCGGCAGAAAAGTTATGCCGACAGACGCCGATCAGACCTGGAGTTCCAGGTTGGGGATAGGGTTCTCCTGAAGGTGTCGCCATGGAAGGGCGTCATCCGATTCAGGAAGCGAGGCAAGTTGGGTCCCAGATATATTGGACCTTTCGAGGTTATAGCCCGGGTGGGCAAGGTGGCGTATAGGCTGGATTTGCCAGCCGAACTCAGTCAGTTTCATAGCACCTTTCACGTCTCACAGCTGCGGAAGTGCCTGGTGGACGACTCAGCAGTGGTGCCCCTGGAGGATATTTAGGTCGATGACAGCCTGAACTACATTGAGCGACCTGTGGCGATCCTCGACTGGAAGTCGAAGGACCTGAGGAACAAGAAGGTCGAGCTGGTGAAGGTGCATTGGCAGCACTGGAAGGGCTCGGAACGGACGTCGGAGCCGGTGGATGAGATGATGGAGCATTATCCGGAGCTTTTCCAGGAACGAGCAGCAGACTTCGAGGACGAAGTCTAAAATAAGTGGAGGAGATTTGTAGCACCTAGTTCCTGGTATGTATTTCCTTTATTTAAGAATTTTTCATTTTGTCTTGGGACTCGGCGAGTTGGCGGCCCAACTCGTCGAGTAGAAGCGGTTTAGACCCGGGGTTTAAGTGGTGGACTCGTCGAGTCGGCGGCTGGACTCGACGAGTAGACGCTGTCTGGACAAAAAACCTTAATTTGAGGGTTTTCACCCTATTTAATCATCTCATTCAGCACCCACTCGTCCCTATTGCTCCCAGAAACCCTCCATAGTGAACCCTAATTGTGTGTATGTGAAGATCTAAGGCATTTGTGGTGATTTTTGGTGGTTTTGATCACAAAGAAGAAGGAAGAACTTAGAGGTATCAAGAGAAGACCAAAGGAGTCCTTGTTGGTTCATCATTTGCAGTCTTCAGAAGGTATAAAGTCTATACCTTGCTTGTTCTTTTGTTAGATCCCTTTTTGGGGAGATTTAGGGCTTTTAAGCCATATTTTGTAACCAACCATGATTGCAAGCATGGTTGGGGGGTCAAGGCTTCAGATCTAGGACCTTGGAGGGGTCACAAGGCAGTTAGGGGTTGCTTTTGCACCCATGGAAGGCTGCATGCATCTTAAGAGCTTCTTTTTGGGCATTTTAGGCTCAAAGTCCCATGCATGCACATAAAGTTTGTAACTTTACGTGCTAGATCGATCTTAGGGGCATAGATCTATCATTTGGACAAGAGTTGCACATCAGAAATCGAAGAATTAGAGTTGGACGTTATTGACTCGGCGAGTCGTTCTTGGGACTCGACGAGTCGGAGACTTGACTCCCTTTTTCTGTTAGGGTTCGAAGGAACCCAGTTGGGTGATGTAAGAGTTTTATAGGATCCAAAGGAGTGACCCAACGTATTGGACTTAGCCTTAGACCTGGAGTTCATGGGACTCGGCGAGTACATGAACAGACTCGGCGAGTCCAAGGCAATCTCCCAGCATATGAAGATGAACTCGACGAGTTGTTCATACAACTCGGCGAGTCGGATGAAGGATCATTCGATGTTCGAATAGGAGGAGAACTCGTCGAGTCATTACCTAACTCGACGAGTAGGGACGGGAATGAGGACAATTAGATGGATAAGGACTCGACGAGTTGGCGGCCCAACTTGGCGAGTCAGGTCAGCTGGAAGTTGACTTTGGCTTGACTTTGACTAGGTCAGGGGTAAAATAGTCATTCTACCATAAGAGTAGTTATCAGACTCTGATTGAGTGTTTTGTGGGAATTATAGCCGGAGGATTTCCGGAGCAGCAGCAGCAGCAGAGAGAGAGTTCCCGCACAGATCGGAAGCTACTACTACGAGGTGAGTTACCTTCCAGTAGGGGTGGGTCTAAGGCACCAATGCCGGCCCACCAGTAGGTAGTTATGTTTGAGATGATTGTCTTTATGATAATTATCTTGGTATGTTAATGTGTTATGGTCATGAGATATGCCTGTGTGATATGCTATGTGTGTAGAAGGGATTAGTTGTCCCTACCCAGTTATGCCTGACTGTATGATTACCTCTCGTTACGGTATGCTAGTGCTAGGGGGTGAAATAGTCCTCAGTTACCGGTTGAAAGATACCGATGGCGTGTACCGGTTGAAAGATACCGATGATGGTTACCGGTTGAAAGATACCGATGGTAGTTACCGGTTGAAAGATACCGACGGTGTTATGTGGTATGTGGTATGATGGGTGAACTCACTAAGCTTTGTGCTTACAGTTTCAGTTTTGGTTTCAGGTACCTCTTTGTCCAAGGGGAAAGAGCCGGCGGCGTAGCAGCACATCACACACATGGTTTCCGTATCGGACTTTCTGGGATTGTACTCTGATTTTCATTGTTCCTGATGATATGGTTTTCGAGACATGATTTTATGATTTTATGAATGATGAAATAGTGACAATGTTTGGTAACATAAATGATGATTTACTTAATTTAAAACTTTTTTTTTTGCCTCAAATTTTGGGATGTTACATCTTCGCTTTAGACCATAGGGCGATTTGGCTACTGCGGTAGCCCCTGGAACTAAGTCGATTTTGAACTCGACTTGACGCTGTGGAGGTAATCCTGGTAGTTCTTCTGGAAAGATGTTGGGAAAGTCGCGTACTTCTGGGATGTTCTTTATGTCTTTCGTCTCTTGTCTCATATCGACAACATGAGCAAGGAATGCGTGACATTCCTTTCGTAAATACTTCTGGGCTTGTATGCTGGAGATGATACGAAGGTTCGTTCCTGGTTTGTCGCCGTAGATAACTAGGGTTTCGTTAGATGGTAGATTAAGACGAACGACTTTCTCATAACACATGATGTTGGCACGATGAGAACTCAACCAGTCCATGCCGATAATGACGTGAAAACTTTTAATTGAGACCGGCATCACGTCGATTGGAAATGAATGGCTATGTAGAGTTAGGGTACATCCTATGTATATGCAGCTAGTACTCTCAGTCTTTCCGTTCGCCATTTGTACAGTGAACGGTTCTTTAAGTGCGCGTGATTGTTGTTTAAGTAAGTGTGCAAATTTCTGGTTCACGAAACTCCTCTCCGCTCCACTATCAAACAGTATGCATGCATAAGAGTTATCGAGGAGAAACGTACCAGTGACCACTGTAGGGTCCGCTACTGCTTCCTCATGGCCTATAGCCAAAACCCTTCCTACTCGGCCAACATTTCCTGACTTCGGGCAGTTCCTCTTGAAGTGTCCCAGTTCACCACACCCGTAGCAGGCCTGGCCTGCTCCAGCACCAGGGACCTAGGTGATTGGCCTAGCCGGAGCTTTGAAGAAACGGGCAGTGTGCGCTTTCATGTTACAGTTAGAGCACTACATTTCCCGGCAGGGACCGTTCTGGTGGAAGCTACACTTGTTGCACTTGGACAAGTTCCCCACATACTGTTTCGCTGGCGCAGTGGCAGTAGGTGCTATCGCGGCATGAACAACCACGACCTGTTGCTTTTTGGCAGAGTTCTGCGCCGCGTTCTTCTTCTTGTTGTCCCAAAACATCCGCTTGTTGTCAGCGGTTTTGGATGGTTCTGAGACGACAAAGGTTGTTGTCGTTGTCGGGGTGCGGACTCCGTGATCGATGAGCCGCTGTGCCAATCGCTTGGCACTGTCGAAGGTAGTGGGGTTTGTGATGGGTTTTGAGAACTACATCAGTCCTATGGTGTACATGCAAACCCTAAAGCTTTTTGATCTAGTTTGTCTAATGAACATGCAATAACCATCCAAAGCTTATATACCCTAGATCTAGCATACATATTTCGAAATTATCATATAAGATCAGATCTAGATGATTACCTTTACAAGAATGGCTTGAATCTTCTTATCTTGGAGCTTAGAGTCACAAATGTCACTCCTCTAATGGCTTACAAACACCACAAGCAAGAGAATGACTTATGAGAGGGAGGAGGAGCACCAAAAACGACTAAGATCCCTTAGGGATTACTTCCACACGCTTTTGGGGCCTTAGGGGTTCCTCATATAGTGAGGCCATTAGGGTTTTGAACTAGGAAACCCTAATCTGACTGCTTAGGCCCTAAGCAGCCCATGGACTCCCTCCTTAGAAGCCTTGGACGAATTCTAATGGGTGTCCCCATAGATTTCGTCCACTCCAACTTCTATGGAGTCCATTAGCCCAATATTCAACTATCGCACAATTGACAGTTCTAGTCCCATTTATTTAATTAATGTCTTTTAGCCACAAAATTAATTCTTGACTAATATTAATTAAACAATATGATTTCTCCTTTAATATATTATTCATATAATATATTAATAAATCATAATTACGTCTCTCTCTCTCCATAAATCATCCTATCAAGTTGCTTTGGTGAAGGCAACCCAAAAGGACCATGCACAACCGGGTCAAGTACATACCAAATATAGTGACGGGCTTAGACACTAATCCAGCAGTCTCCCATTTGGATAAGTCTAGTAACTATAATGCAAGTACAATCCGATTAGCAATCGTAGCTCTTAAAGACGCTGCCGAACTCTGTTCTTATCAGCAACCTCTCCTTTAGATAAGGGATCATATATTCCTCCATTCTAGATATCGTATAGACTGAGACATGGATTATAATCATTCTCTCAGTCTATGTGTTATTTCCCGATTTCCGATTTATGACGACTGACAACAGACTACAATTGAACACATCAACTCAGTCCCGACTTAGCCAAGAGCTTAGGGTGTCATCACAAAATCATTGAGGGGCCCACAAATATCGCTTTTATCCTACTTTAGGTAAAAGGAATGGATAAACTTTGACTCAATGCTCGCTTGTACCTACTCATCAAATCACAAACAACCATATGTTTTATAACACCAAGGTACTGGTGCGTTTACATATTATCAATGTGCAACCAACTTGCAGAATACAGCTCACACGTCTTGGTTTCAAGAATATAAGATATTATCGTCTCACTAATCACCGGTGATAAAATCCATGAAGTGATTCAAGTGAGCGTGGATTTAATCCAATACTCTAATCTTATAGGAGCACTCATGAACCCTGTAGCAAACTTTTTCTATGTCTAAAACACTTTAGACAATCTATAGTCAGATTCATGACAGTCTTCTTTCATACCTACTTCCAAAGTATGATTGACTGTGGATGGTTTGAATAATCTTATTATTCGGGAAGTCAAAATATGCAAAGTGAAACACAAGAATAATACTAATCCCATATGGCCCCAAACTTTTGAGTATAAATAAGACACCTTTATTTAATCACCATATTGATTACTCATTATTCATTGTTTCAGGTAATCAACTTATTACTTGAATTATAACAACAGTTGTCCCATGCTCCAAGCATGCACACTCTGTTTACCTGTGGTCCATACTTTGTGAAATAGATCAATTGAAAACATTTCCAACGATGCTCATTTCACAATCCCTAATCCTTATCGTTAGTGTAAGAACACAAAATTCTCCCCACTACTAGAATATGGTAGATTCTAACATTTTATGCAATGATCCTTTTATAATCTTATTGCACAAAAGTCACCAAGACTTTGCCAACGAAATTACAAATTGTTCTATTGGATATTGTTACAAGACAATTCCATAGATATGAAGTCTCACATTCAAAGTACATTCCTTTGAACATCCTTCTTGCATAAAGGTTTCTAATCTAGACATAAATTCTTAACGTCCAACTCTCAATATGGAAACATTTCCATAGTTTCCATATGACAACTCATTATTAATAGAATCATATCTAATCATAATAATGTCATTATGGTCCATTCATTACTATACTTCCAACTGCTCACAAACGACCAATCCTTAGCGAACCTTAGATTGTCCTTGACAGTTGTTTAATGATTTTAGTTAAACCCGGTTCTAGTCCTTTTTCCCTCTTGATGCGCTATGCATTTGGAAAATTTTAGAACGGTCAAATATTACAGCATATGCAATCGAACCTATACCCGAAGCGTATGGGGTACGATTCATAATGAAAAATGTGATACTTTACCAGTTCCATGCTATAATATTGCCATATATAGAATCCTTTTAAGTTTAATCTTTTTAACATAACATCCATATATCTCCTTTGACTAAATTTGATTAAAATTTCTCGATCCAAGCTTTTAGATTTTGAAACGAAGTATAATATTCTCTCCCTTAATTATAGCAAAGAAACTTTTCAACCCCTGCAACTTTGCAAAGTGAAACTGTTGTTTTCTATAATTAATATTGTTAACTTGCAATACTTAAAATAATAATCATGCTCCCACTAACATGATGATTATACTCTTACCAGCATAACACTTATGCTCCCACTAGCTTTGACACGTATTCAGAAAACCATTGGACTTCTAGAAGGCAATACTTATTGACTTCCAAAGTTCATATTTCTAATACGATATGCTTCGATAAGCCTTTATCTAAGATTCTCATACACCTTTCCTTAGATAACTCACATGTGTGTCTATACAATTCTAGAACTTACAGCAATAAGTCTCGAATGTTCAAACTAATTTCCAAATCTCACAATTTCAACTATAAAGAGGGATGCCGTAATCATAATCGAATTTGAGAATGCAATTTACACAATCGCTATCTCCTTAAAATCTCTCTTAGTGAAAGAGTTTCCTCACAATCATTTTCATGAAGGAGAGAAACCTTATGACACTTAGATTTTATGGTGTATGTGTTCCTATCCATTTGAATTTGTCATAACCATAATCATAAGATAATGTTTGTGACAAATCCAAACTCTTATGGACATAACTTGTTCATTCTTTATTTCTTGCCATCAAGGGTCCCACCATTGCTTCCAACTCTTCGAGCAGCTCACCCCTACCTATCAATGTACTTTCTATTGATCAGGATGCCTTGCCTATATCCAATCAATTGAGAACTCATAGAACTCATATGCATAGTTGACTTAAATTGGAATGGCACAGAAACAACAAATTGTGTCAACACGATAGGTTACAAACCTCAAGTCGTGTGCTAGTGTTTAACAATAGGTTTACCCTTGATTAGTTCTTGAAACTTTTCAAGATCATTTAGACTCCCACTGACCTCTTGACATATAAGATTCTCTTGTCAAGAACCATTTCTTGACAATACAAATATTCAAGAGTTAGTGTAGGTTCTTATCAAGGCAAATACTACACACAATTGGTCTTAGTTGGTCTTTGTCTTATCCAAGACATCACAACTTACCAATTTCAAACATGCAAGAGCAAGAAAACATTTTCCTACTTCACATTTTATGAGTGTGTTAAAATTTCTTAAGATGATGTCACTCAAATCTCAATTTTGGAGTACGACTCTAAGACTTGGTTTTGGAACGAAGTATGATTCACCTATTAATTTAACCATTTCAACAATTTTCGATTCCTCTTGATAGGCTATAATTTTGTGGTTTGGGCTAGGCATTCTAATGTATAGGTCTTGGTAGGATGATAGAGAGTGTTGGTAGGATGATAGAGAGTGTTGTGGTGATTGTAACTTGGTAGTGGGTGTGTGCTGCCATACATGTGTGTGCGGCCGCACACAGTGTTTGCGGCCGTACACGTGTGTGCGGCTGCACACTTGTGTGCTGCTTCAGGTGGTATAAATAGTCTAAGTCTGTGTCAGTTGAAGAGTGACGTATGTATGTGTTTCCTAAGGTGTACCTGACATTTATGCGATATAGATGTGTGCATGCTTGGCTTAATTCTCTTTCTACTTCTTCTACACTCTGTTTGATTGTTTGCAATTCATTGATTACTAATTTGGATCTATAGATCAGGACTTACAATTGGTATAACCATGCAAGTTTAGTGAAAACGTCCCTTATGCTCAACACAGTATAAAAGGGTTAAAGTATGAGAATTTCATGAGTTTTGAAAACATTTATGTTTACCTTGTATCCCCCCTTGAAAACATTAAAAATACGGAAAATGTAGGGGTATGAACTCACCTCGAGCGAGTGGTTTGATTGAAGGATCGATACAGAAAGCTGGGTGTTCAAGTGAAGCCTTAATCACGATTCGATCCTAATTATCACGCAATGACACATAAAAGAGTCAAATGAAGGTATTTCACCACTATAAGTGATGGAAAACCACTCTAGAGACTTGTAAATGCTTGTCGGGACCCTATATGATCAAACGAGGGAGGTGTACAGCCAACAGTGTATGTGTGCGGCCAGGGTGTGCGGTATATTTCTCACTTAAAGAAAATATCGGATTTTCTTGACGCTATACAAAATACTTTTTACGAGCTCATCAACAAGTTTTCATTACAAACTACCGCTTATGAACTCACCAGCTTTATGCTGATATTTTCAAACTGCTTGTATTTTTATGGACACAAGCCATCGGTCAGCCATTTCCGAGTATTTGGTTGCCCTTGCACCCTTCTCCACTTGGAATCCAACCCAAAATTCAATGCAAAAGCCAATGATTGTTACTTTGTCGGTTACGCTGCTCGTACTGCTTACCAAGTATACAATAAGAAGACGAAACAAATAGTGGAGTCTTTCGATGTTCGCTGGCTTGAAGAGAATGAAACGGACGCTAGGGTGGGTCCGGACTGGCTATTTGACTACACATTGCTATTCAAATCTTTTAGAGTGTCGTCTAATAACCAAGCTGGGTCTACCTCTTGCTCGAAGACTATTATTGAAGACGAAGATGAAGAGGTTGTCTACAGACCACCATTGGTTTCTCCTACTGATCCTCCGGTGGAGTCTACTGTTCCAATTGCTTCACCTGAGTCCTCAACACAACAATATGCTCCAGATGCTGATGCTACTCCTCTAACTCCGGTCGAAAGAGAGTTCATGAACCAAGATGCTTCCGCTGTCACTCAGAATCTGATGGACCTTCTCTTTCCCGATCAAATCGCTGATGAGTTTGTAGCAAATCCACCAAACGAAGCTGGTACATCTACCGTGGATTCTTCAGCACATGAAGGAGCTGTTAATATTCATACTCTTCCCGTTTCACTCAATGACATCAGTCACGAAATCCCCTCTCGTATACAGCGCGATCATCCGATAGAGAACGTTATTGGCCAGCTGGGCGACGGAGTTCAAACGAGAAGCCAGAGTGGAGATGTCAACACATGTCTCTATTCTTGCTTCATTTCTCAAATAGAGCCCAAGAACGTCGAAATGGCTTTGAATGAGCCCAACTGGGTGGATGCCATGCATGATGAGCTCAATCAATTCGAAAAGCTCGGGGTTTGGAAGTTGGTGGAGCTGCCTAAAGGCAAGAAATCTCTCAACACCAGGTGGGTGTTTTGGAACAAGCAAGACGATTCGGGTGTCATTGTCCGTAATAAGGCGAGATTGGTAGTCCGTGGGTTCAGGCAAATTGAAGGTCTTAATTATACAGAAGTCTATGCTCCAGTGGCGCGCTTGGAGGCTATTCGTATCTTCCTCGCCTATGCTTCCTACATGAACTTCACCGTATATCAAATGGACGTCAAGACGGCTTTCTTGTACGGCAAGGTGAAGGAGGAGATTTATGTTGACCAACCTCCTGGGTTTGTTAACTCAAAACTTCCCAACCATGTCTACAAGTTAGACAAGGCTTTGTATGGGCTGCATCAAGCTCCTAGGGCATGGTATGCTACCCTAGCACAACACTTGCTCAATCATGGCTACTCACGCGACACTATTGATCAGACTCTATTCGTCAAGCATGTCGGTCCAGATCAAATTCTTGTTCAGATCTATGTGGACGACATCATTTTCGGGTTGACGAGTCCTCAGCTATGCACGGAGTTCGAGGACGTCATGAAAAAGCGGTTCGAGATGAGTTCATTGGCGGAAATGACCACGTTTTTGGGGCTTCAGGTCAAACAATCTTCAGCCGGAATCTTGATTCATCAAGCCAAATATGTGGATGATATGCTCGAGAAGTTCAGGTTCAGAGACGCCAAACCTGCTTTGACGCCCATGGCCGAGAGACCACTGTTGACTCCTGATCTTGAAGGCGAATCCGTAGATCAAACATACTACCGATCAATGATCGGATCGCTGATGTATCTGACTGCAAGTCGCCCAGACGTTATGTTTGCGGTCTGTCAATGCGCACGCTTCCAGGCTAATCCTAAACTGTCTCATCTTATTACTGTTAAAAGGATTTTTCGGTATCTCAAAGGCAGCCCAAAATTGGGTCTTTGGTATCCGAAAAATTTAGAATTTGATCTTTATGCTTTTGCAGACAGCAATTATGGCGGCTGCGAACTTGACAGGAAATTGACTTCAGGCGGATGTCAATTTCTCGGAGATAGGCTGGTCTCCTGGCAGTGCAAGAAGCAGCATACTGTCTCGACCTCAACAGCAAAAGCAGAATACGTTGCTGCGTCTGCCTGTTGTTCTCAAGTCATATGGATCCAACATCAGCTGTTGGACTACGGTTTGAATTTTCAAGAAACCCCTATTTTTTGTGACAATGAGGCTGCGATCCAAATTGCTAAAAATCCGGTTCAACACTCAAAAACCAAGAACATCGACATCAAAGTTCATTTTATCAGAGATTGTTATGAGCGCTCGCTCATTCGGCTAGAACAGGTTCCCACTGCTAATAATGTGGCAGATCTGTTCACCAAGCCGTTTAACAAAGCTCGATTCGATGTGCTGGTAAACTTTTTGAAAATGATTCGCTTTGAGGATTAATTTTTGTTTAGGTTAGTTTAAATTTGCGCATTTTAATTTCATTCTCACCCATGCACAAATTTAGGGGGAGAAATAAACAAAAACCAAACAAAAATTGAAAAATTAAAAAATCCAAAAACATCTTGTTTCTGTTATATATATATATATATATATATATATATATATATATATATATATATATATATATATATATATATATCTATATCTATATATATATATATTTTTTTTTCCAGAAAACATTAAAAATTCAGAAAAATCAAAAATATTGTCGCTTACAGTTTTGCTTGTTGATGTAGTATTGGGAAGTGATATCAACAAGTGATAACAGACAATCTGAGTCTGTGTAAAGTACCAAAGCTGAATTGTCTAGGCTCTGTGTTCGATGCGCTGGTAGGCACGAAAAATCTAATGGACTTGACTAGGTGCATATGAACTTAAGGAATCTAGAGACTTGATAAATTCTGACCTAGATAGTTCCATTTAGCCTGACAATACAACGCTTGGATAGGTTGAGCAGGGAGATATACATGAGAATCCTCCCGTCACATTAAAGAACCCGTATCTAGAACTGTGGTTTAACTCTTCCTCGATGTACGGACTCTGTCCTTAATTCCGGTATTGATGGGGCGACTGGGGAATTCCGATAAATTAGGTCTGTAGGAAATTATTTTCTTTCTTTCCTACTGTTAGACATATGTTGCCTCCTCTGTGTGATCGAAAGATCCGACCTGGACTGCAGCATATGCAACTCCATTTCTTTGCATCTTCTATCTATGCAATTCTTTCTATCTGTTAGCCATATGTTGTCTCCTTTGTGTGACTAACAATCCGACCTGGTACACAGCATATGCAACCTTCTAATTCTCAATCCCTCTGAAATTCTAGTCAGTCATATGTTTCACTCTCTGCGTGATTGAAAGATCCGACCTGAGTGTACAACATATGCATTCTAAATCTATCCTTTCTATGAATAATAGTCTACTCACCTAAAGTAAGGAGTATCTCGGAAGTTCTTGATTATTGGGGTATGTCAGGAAACGGGAAACATGTTCTAGTACACTTAAAATTGAATAATTCTAGATTGTCTGTAGATCTCGCTGCTCAATTTAGGTGGACAACAATATCCTTGGTTGTCGTCAGATGAATGGTCCTTAGGTATTTTTATCTAGTAACTTAGGATCAATCTGTCCTGTCACTGATAGAATTCCTAAATCTTGTCACAAATTTTTCGTGCTGAAGTGGACCACAATACTGGCGATCGACCAGATCTATTCCTGAAAGGAGAGGGACTGATAAACGGGTAATAATTATCTAACAACTTTGATCCCATATCACAAAAGGTTAACCAATTTCAATATAGAGGATTAAATTTAGGTTGAATAAAGTTTTATTTTTTTAATTCTATTTTTATTTTTATTTTAATTTTAGTTTTTAGGATTGGTAAATCTTAGAATTTACTTCTTTTCTAATTTTAATTTCATTTTTATTTTTATCCTGTAATTAATCTTCAAAATGTTCCTTTTTAAATATTTTTGAGTTTTGGGTCTTTATTGTCAAAAAGTAAAAAGAAAGGGGGGGGGGGGCGGCCTTATTGGAATGTATATAAGGGGGAATGTGCGGTCAAAATTTCCTTCTTCACTTTTACTTCGACCGCACACTCTTCCATTTTCTCTCTCTCTAAAAACTTCAAGAACACATCTCCTCTTTCGTGAAATTAAAGCTTAATATTCGTAAGTATCATGAAATCGACTCACATAATACAGTTTTTGAGAAAAAATGACATTGAATCGATGGTCAATTGAAGGAATCGGTATCATCTGTGCGTGTGCGGCCGCACACACTGTGTGCGGCTGGCCCCGTGTGCGGTTGATCCGTGTGCGGTTGACTCATGTGTGGTTGACTCGTGTGCGATCGGACCTGTGTATGGTTGCACCCCCGTGTACGGTTAGACTCGTGTACGGTGGGACCCGTGTACGGCCGCACCATCCGTGTGCGGTTGGACTCGTGTGCGGTTAACACTATGTGCAGTTGGAGTCGTTGTGTAACAGTACACCGTGTGCGGCCACACACCTTGTGTGTGTGGCTGAATCTAGGTGTATGGTTGCATACCTAAAATTGATTTAAAATTTTAATTAATGGGAAATCTCTTAATATTTCTAATGCTTTAAATTTATACTTGCCTTTTTTTTTCCAGAAAATCATGGGAGATTCTGAGTTCGCAAAAGTGCACAACTTGGCCATTTTTCTAGAAGATCCTCCAGTGGCCCACAACGATCTCAAATTTATTGTCGATGGTCTAAGAAAATGTTGCTTGGTCTCTGCTTTCACATTTAGTCCATCAATTTATCAAAATCTGATTAAAGAATTTTGGAGAAGCGCATCTGTGAAGAGGAACAATGACGATGAGAAATATCTTGAGGCATATGTACAAGGAAAGAAAGTATTAGTCTCGGAAGACATCATTCGAGAAGCCCTACAAATTGGTGATAAGCATGAATATCCAAGGGAGATTGATGTTAACCAGATTCAAGAAGTTCTTGGACAAATGGGCTATGAAGGAACCTTTCCACCTATCCACAAGAAGCTATTGCCACCTTGTTGGAAATATCTGGCTCATGTTTTTGTGAGTTGTATTTCAGGACGCAGATCTGGTGCTAACGAGATATCCCTGGTGAATACTGGTGCCATCACTGCTTTGGCCTCTGGAGTAAACTTTTCAAAATTTATCTTGCATGAGATGATTTTGAATATTGAAGGAAACAAAAGGGACAAGTTTCTGATGTATCCAAGGTTTATCCAACTGATCCTTAACATCATGCATCCTGAGATTGAAAGGAAAGGAGAGACCCTGGATATCAAGTCAGTCGGCCCAAGTGCTTTTGGTTTAATGAAGCAAAAGAGATCAGGAAAGCTCAACTTTGAAGGAAAACATCCTTTAATCAGATTTGGGATCTTTGCCGAGGAGAGTGATCAGTCAGAACCCAACGAATCTTCTTGTCCTACGGAGACTAACGATGTAGTCATCTCTACTTCTGAACCTGAAACTGAAGAAGGTTTAAGCTCTCCCGTGGCCAGAGTTGCATCAGAACATGAAATTATACAGATTGTGGAAGATGAGAGTGATTTTGATGGAGATAGAGGAGAACGTGAAGGAAATGACGAATTTCTACATGACATGGACTTCTCAGGCCTTGACAATGTTGCCATTCCCCTCAACTTCGATTTTGAACATGAAGTTGAACTTGACACAGGTCTGGATCTCTCCGACAGGTTCTTTGAAAAAGTCGATGAAGTTGCTCAAACTACAACTGAGACTAGGGCTGCAGAGAAGACTCTTAAAACTATGCCTCATTCGTCTACCCAAATGGAAGAAAATTTAAGTCAACAGGGTACAGATTCAAGGATTCCTCCCCTAGATTCTGCTATTCCTACATAAATTCCTTTTTCAAGTATCTCGACACAGACGCAGACCTCTCTGCCTCCCGTACAAGGAAGGCATCAAAATTTGAGGCAGGGAGTGTTCACTCAAAGCCAGTCACCACCTGTTTCAGCCACTGTTATCACCACAACTGTTGCAACACCACCCCTCCAATCCAATGAAGGTCCAAGTACCATGCTTGAAACAGGAGGACCATCTAATGTTCCATAATATTCTCCAACGAGACCGTCGCTAGATGAGGCCTCAAATCAGACTCGCTAAGCTTTTGTCTCAACATAGCCCATAATCTTCCTCCCGTGGAAAGGGAATATCTTTCGAGGAAGGTCGCTCAGGGAATGATAATCCTTTAGTGTCCAAACTTCAAGAAGAAATTGGCATTCTGAAGCAGCAAAACATTGAAAAGGACATCTTGCTGGAACAACATGGCAACCTTATCGCTGAGCTTCAGGCAGAGAATGCCTCAAAGTCAAAACAGATTACTGACCTGCAAACCAATCTTGGGTCAGTAACTGCTTTTTACTTTGACTTGAAGAACAAGCTTTTTGACGCTTTTGGGGATAAGCTTAAGTCTCTGTTTCAACAGCCTCACGGTATTGAAGATCCTCCCACTGCTTCCTCTCAACCTTCAGAAAGCGACTTTCCTGTTAATCCACCTCCTCCAAGAACAACAACCATCGTTGATCGGTTTGAAAAGGAACCCGAAAATGCAAGACCTCGGATCACAATCAGGCATGGAAAAAGGACTGTCACTGCAAACCAAAATGAAGGATTACTCTTTATGAAGAATTCAAACGAAAATCGCAAGTCAAAGGATCCTGAATTGACAGTGACAGATCTTAAAAAACGAAAGTTTGGTGACGAGTATGGTGATCGTACCGGGATCAGAATGTGGGATTATGATCCTGAGTCTAAATTATGGGTGATTAAAAGGAATTCTGGTCACTCAGAATACTACAAAAACATCCATGATTTTAACTCATGGACGAAGGTCGATCTCTCTGAGCTCTCAAGAGCCCCATTCCACAATCCCTCTAACGATCCTAGCGCTACAAATTTCAAGCAGTTCCTGGACAGACAGGTTAGGGATAACTTCCCATCAATGAAGACGGCAAAAGCACTGGTTATAAAGGATAACGATATTATTGATCCTGAGACTAACCGACCAATGAAGATCATGTTGTGGCCTGCTACAAATCAAGTCAAAGAGATTCCCATTCCACAACATTTTCAGGATGGATATCTTGACGATATGGAGTTTTGGGCCTTTGATGACGAAACGACAACTGCGGCAATAAAGTTCAAAAACAGCGACACCGTTCTGAGGCTCGTCTGTGCAAAGGATCTTCTGAGATTCAGGGAGAGAGACATTCATACCCTAGCTCGTCACCAAATCATTTGCAGAAAAGAAGTCATGGAGGTTGTTGCCAAGGAATTCACTGGAATGGTCGCCACTATCATAAATGGAAAGCTATGGATGGGATCCATGGGAAAATCTGACCTGAAGCTGTCCAAAATTCCTAGAGAATGAATACCAAGTCTATGCTAGCCTCAAACCAAGGGGGAGATTGATAGGCTATAATTTTGTGGTTTGGGCTAGGCATTCTAATGTATAGGTCTTGGTAGGATGATAGAGAGTGTTGTGGTGATTGTAACTTGGTAGTGGGTGTGTGCTGCCATACATGTGTATGCGGCCGCACACAGTGTGTGCGGCCGTACACGTGTGTGCGGCTGCACACTTGTGTGCTGCTTCAGGTGGTATAAATAGTCTAAGTCTGTGTCAGTTGAAGAGTGACGTATGTATGTGTTTCCCAAGGTGTACCTGACATTTATGCGTTATAGATGTGTGCATGATTGGCTTAATTCTCTTTCTACTTCTTCTACACTCTGTTTGATTGTTTGCAATTCATTGATTACTAATTTGGATCTATAGATCGGGACTTACACCTCTTCTTAGCCATACTAGTGTACTAAGGTGTCCTCAGAGGATCAATTGTGATACGGTTTCAAAATCACTAAGTTAATCATAAAATAGATACTTACGTACTCTCCCATCTTTTCAGATTTGGAGAAACTTTTATCTTTCTGCCTAATTGATTATTCTTATTCGTTCTGATATTCAATGAAACCTTTTCCAATGATTCAGAATCGTACTTAATCTTTTAAGTATAATCACATTTACTAATCTTTAAGCAAATCATGACGAACATTTTATCGTTCTTTGTGGTGGACTTAACCAGTGCACAACATTGTGTACCAAATCTCCTAGTCCTTCACTTGACTCACATACTTATGTGAACAAAGAAATTAGTCTTAATTTCCCAAATACGAAGTTTCTCATTCATCATACAATACCAGTTGCATGATTCCAAGTTTCTGTCCAATTGAAACTTGGGCGATGAGAATCTTTCCTTATTTGGTAAATTTCTGACATTACCACAAATAACATAACTAAGAATCAAATCCATTCACGATATTGCTAACAATAGAAACATTCAAACACCAATTTTCATAAAATCCATCGCAAGGAAACATAAATAAGATAAAATCAAAATTTATTTTATTGCGGAAAAATTTTGTCCTTACAATGCGATTACAAATGAAAACTATGTAAATATTATTTAGCAATCTATCCTAACTCTAAAGTAGCAACTAAAAAAATCCGATCTTTGAATCATGCGATCGAAATCCATTTCTTCATGACCAGATTCAGCTCACTTCTTTCTTTTTAAGCTTCTTTTTTTCTTTGATCCTGCAAAACACCAAATGTAATCTTATCACATTATGTATTAAGAATCCAAAAAGAACTTAATAGAGTTAGATAGTGGATTTTACTTGAAGTAGAGTCATACATCTTGACTCTCCCTTCTCTTAGATCTCTCAGGTAGTTAGGGCAGCTTCGTGACCAATGCCCCTTCTCTTGGCTGTAGAAACACAGATTCTTAGGGAATGGCACAAGGGACTATCTCAGACTTAGCCTTTCTCTTGCGTAGAGAAAACTTTTCTGGACTTCCAATGTCGCCATTGTTCATAGAAGGTTGAGACATTGATTTACAAGACAAATTTGCTTGACCAGTCCGCCAGATCATTTCTGATTCAGCAGCAAGAAGCAAATAAGTCAAATCGATGAGGGTCACGTCTCGGTCCATCATATAGTACTCTCTAATGAACTCACTATATGATTCGGGAAGTGACTGAAGAACCAAGTCAACAGCCAGCTTCCTAGAGACATCGACACCCAACATTCCCAATCTATCAATATGCAACTTCATATCCAAGACATGAGCACATACAGACTTTCCATCTTTGTGTCTTTTTGCCAATAGGGCTTTAATGACATTGAACTTTTCAAGTCTTCAAACACGTGGGTCAGGGAGAATTATTAGAGTAGGTGGAGGAAGTGAAGTATGATTTCCATTTCCACAATCCAATCGTGGAACATCATCTTCATGTGGAAAACTTTTTTCAACGGATTCAGGAAGACCATAGTTGTTAGACTTTGACATCTACAAAATGGGAGAAATTCAAGTTAGTTGATTGGGTCCTTAATAAAACACCCAAATGAGATATTAAGGCTAGGACCCAACATAATATTCTACAACTTGGAAGAGGGATGCCGTAATCCAAATTGCAGAACATTTTAAGGTAGGTAAATGACGATTTACCAATTTCCACCATGAAAAACGAAAATTGAAGGTTTAAGTTTTAAATGAATTGAAACTCCTAGATCCTTTTGAGATTCATTGAACTTTTCAATGACATGTTTAATCTCGATTATGCCCTTCATTTGTGACTGGGATGCCGAGGATCACAAATAAGGTGTGAATAACCATGTGAATGTACGAGGTGCCCTCAATGTTACAGTCACCTAATCGACGTGCCGGTTAACAAAAAACGCTCCATCAATCTATGACAAACATTGAGTCACTCTTTGCCACCAATGCCAATCCCAACTTAGTGTGCCGGTTAACCATACACGCTCCACTAATTGTCTCGGCAAGGGTACAAAGTGTAATTCTGTGGAATTGCATCAAATTCATTTTTTCCTAAAGTAACTAAGATTTGGGAATTTATAAAAGCCTTTAGTTACTTCGTATTTCATTATACTTATAATGGAAGGTTGTGTCCAATCCTACCCGTTCGGCTAACGACCCTCCACTAGTCAAGAGTGCGGTGGGTAAGAGTGGATACCCATTCAATCTCCATTTATAGGCAAATTCCTTAAACACCCCTTAGAGACCATCTTCGTGAATGAGGCCTACTAACGGTAAGACTGACTCTTTACTCATACATATATAATATGTTAAACCTTTTAAATGTTATATAGTATAAGGTGTATTTTACACTTTTAAAATACTATGTGGTCTAATTTAATAAATTATACTTTTAATTTAATTAAATGTAAACCAAATTATTATGGATTTATTAACTCTCTTTTAATTATACACTTAATTAACTTAATAAGACCATAAGGGTGTAATTTGAACTTTTCAAAAACTAGAGTTTTAGAATTTAATATTTCAAAATTAAACTTTTAATCAAAATTTTAAATTCCAAAACTTGAGGGTAAGTTTTGAAACTTTTCAAAACATTATCAAGAACATTCTAGATCAAATTACAAATAATAACAATTAAACATTTAATTGGTGATTATCTAAATTTGACATAATTCAATTTCGTACAAGATAATTCAAAACAAAATTACAAATAATTAATATTTATCTTATAAAACAAGTAATTATCTTAATTTTGACAATTATCTTCTATTTTGGTAAGGATAATCACCAAATATTGATAAAATTCGGATTTTATTAATGAATTTTTTTTGGTAATTATCCCACAGAAAAATAGGTCAAAATCCCGCAAAATCAGCCATCTGCGACTCTAACTCGTCGAGTCAGCATTGACTCGTCGAGTTCCCAGTGGACTCGGCGAGTCCAGCCCCCAGAAAGCAGAATTTTGCGATTTTAAACTTGAATGATTATGAAATACATCAAATACATTATACAAACAGCCTAGGCTCTGATACCACTGATGAGTTTTGAGCACTACATCAGTCCTATGATGTACATGCAAACCCTAAAGCTTTTGGATCTAGTTTGTCTAATGAACATGCAATAACCATACAAAGCTTATAAACCCTAGATCTAGCATACATATTTCGAAATTATCATATAAGATCAGATCTAGATGATTACCTGTACAAGAATGGCTTGGATCTTCTTGTCTTGGAGCTTAGAGTCACAAATGTCACTCCTCTAATGGCTTACAAACACCACAAGCAAGAGAATGACTTATGAGAGGGAGGAGGAGCACCAAAAACGACTAAGATCCCTTAAGGATTACTTCCACACGTTTTTGGGGCCTTAGGGGTTCCTTATATAGTGAGGCCATTAGGGTTTTGAACTAGGAAACCCTAATCTGACTGCTTAGGCCCTAAGCAGCCCATAGACTCCCTCCTTAGAAGCCTTGGACGAATTCTAATGGGTTTCCCCATAGATTTCGTCCACTCCAACTTCTATGGAGTCCATTAGCCCGATATTCAACTATCTCATAATTGACAGTTCTAGTCCCCTTTATTGAATTAATGTCTTTTAGCCACAAAATTAATTCTTATTAATTCTTTACTAATATTAATTAAACAATATGATTTCTCCTTTAATATATTATTCATATAATATAGTAATAAATCATAATAACCTCTCTCTCTCTCTCTCACTCCATAAATTATCCTATCAAGTTGTTTTGGTGAAGGCAACCCAAAAGGACCATGCACAACCGGGTCAAGTACATACCAAATATAGTTACGGGCTTAGACACTAATCCAACAGTTTGAAGCTAAGACATTCCCCTGGAATGGAGGCACCAACCCCCAAATATACCTCTCGATCTTCTTTCCCTCAGTAGGGACCATTCCCGGACATAGCGCCACCAGATCGTTGGACCTGGCGGTGTAGGCAACTATGTCGTAGCCCTTCATGGTTAGGCTCCAAAGTTCTTGTTCAAGTTTCTGAACCTCGCCCCTCGGGAAGTATTCTTCAATCATAAGCTCCTTCAGAGCTTCCCAGCCCATAACATTTGCCACTATTAAGGTTAGTGACTTGACATGGCTATTCCACCATGTCAGGGCTCTGTTCACGAAGGTGCAGGCAACAAATTTAACTTTGATCCCTTCCGGAGAGGAGCATATCTCTAAGATCGACTCTGTCTTCTCGAACCATTGCGAGAGGGCAATGATTCCTCCAGTCCCGTTAAAGGTCCTGGGCTTGCAGTTGGTGAAGTCCTTATACTGACACTCCCTAGGGTGCCCGTGACTACCACCTTGGGTGTAGTTAATACCCGATCCACTCCCTCTAGTACCGGTCGTGTTGAATGGAGCTAGGGCTTCCGTAACAGCCGCAGCCACTGCAACTTGGATAACCTCCGGATCGAATTGTGGAGGAGGTAGTGGAGTTTGAGCTGGAGTTATCGGAGTAGTGCGGCTGTTTGATCTACGAGGAGGCATCTTGTAACTATAAGCTCACAAAGATGAAGATATTGGTAAGAATTCAATAGTGAGATAATGAGAGTGATCCATGGACTATAGCCCAACAAAACAGATGAGAGTATGATTGTAATAGAGATCTAACAATAGAAGGATGAAAGCATTTGGATAACGATTTCCCATGAGATTAGATATCTGTCAATAATATTGGCATTAAAGATGTAACGAGTTCGGGAAAAATGACCTTGAAGTTGGTCTTACATCAGACCATAAAGAGAAAATTTGACAGAATAAAGACCTAATAGACTGAAAGTCCAAGGTCTTAAGATAAACGAGAAATTCATACTAGAGTCTGTACATTGACCTAAGATATATCCAAAAGACAAAGTAGAGTAGACTCTACTTACGACGAGAACCGCTCAGACGAGCCTTTGATTTTGCCCGATGACGCTCCATTTCCAGCATATGACTTTCGAACGTTGCCTGACGTGCTTGAAGTTCCCTGACTTAAGCTTCGGTTGCAGTAAGTTCTCTCTACAGGGCCTCATTCTGGTCCAGAGTTCTTCCATGAGCAGCCTGTAGATGGCGAATGCGGACTGTGTTGACTCCCGCATCGGCATCAACTTCCATGAGTCGGTTGAGGGCTGCCCTACCCTGCTCGTCATTTTGAGCAAACCTGCGAACCTGAATAGGCAGGATTCTGTCTGCTGAGCCTCCCTCGCTCAGATTGTAGAAGCTTCTGTCTCTATTGAATGGTATGGGTTGACCCTGCTCTTGACTCTATCTTCCCAAGTTCTCCACCCACAAAGGCGTCGGGTCTTGAAAAGCCGGACGAGGGTTAGGATTTGGGATTAGAGCCACTAGAGGCAGATCATTGACTTCTGGCTTTGAGTCAGAATCCTCTGGGAATTTTTCTGCGAAGTCATCGTCTAAAGAAATTGCATGATTCTCTTCTGGCTCTGCATCGAGCCATCCACCATTTCCGTGGTTGGGAAAGTACGGGTCGCCGTGGGGATGGAATCCAGCCATGTTATCTACGTGAGAATAGGGGTAAAAGAAATAGTTATGATCCTTACCAGTTACTTCAATACTTGCGTAGTGCATACCAATCACATGTAACCAAGATAGAATAGACCTTCGAATAAGTGACCCTAACTCTAAGCCCACAACCAAACAAGGAGCAGGAAGTAAAGCAAAGATCACAGATTCTAAGTCTATGACACCTTAGTCACATATAGCTTTAGCGTATCCACTCAGCAACTATTGACATACTAATAAAGACCTTTTAGTTTGCACATAAGTAATTATAGTAGCACAAAATACTCCTATAGTATTTTAAGTTTATGTTATGTTCTAAAGTTTTCATTGTAGTAGTGTTGGTAAGTTTTTAGACTTGCTGCAACACCACAACCATTCCTAGTCACATGCTAATCACTTCTCGGAAAGATATAGTTGATCAGGCTATATCACTCCCAGATCTGATTATATGTCCCCAAGCCTACTTGTGCTGTCCAACAACCGCAATACTTTTGTTCTGTTCTAGTATGACACTGATCCTAGTATGAATGCTTGTATAAATACTTTACTAAAATATTTTATTATTTTAAAAGTATTAACTCTTGGTCAGAGTGTTTTAATCCCGATGTGTTTATAATTGTATATCTTTTATGGGTTGATATACTCAATTCACTATAAACAAAGCTCTGATACCAATCTGTCACACCCCCAAACCAGAACGGCGGAAACGTTCGGGGGAGGAGGACGTCATGTACAGTATCATAACAATGCATAATAGTAAAACAAGCAACAACATCATCCATTACATTAATAATATAATTTTAGTACAAGTGTGTTCTGTGTATAGTTTGAAAGACACCAAAATATGAATCAAAATAAAAGACAAGTCTTGAACATGCTCCGTCTTCTCAAAACCTGGTCATCGGTACCTGTCTACTGGTGACCTGAGAATACTAGTTATTTTGAAAGTGTAGATCAACATTAAAGCTGGTGAGTTCATAAGTATTTTAGTGTTGTTGTTTGTATAAGTTTAATGAAACATGTTTCCAAGTGTTTGATGTAAATGTTTGATGTAAATGTTTGTATACTTCCTAGAAAATCCTATATTTTCTACTAAAGTAGTCTTCTACCAAGACCCGACTATTTTGTATGTTTATCCTTTTGTAAAAGTGAGTGTTTTTCCCAAGTATGACTAATCATTACCAGAAAATAGTTTATATTACCGTTTATGTGAGAAGATCACTATATGAATGTAATGGGAAAATGAATATGTACAGTAGTATTGTATATAAGTAACTACAGATGTACTAACTACCTTAAACCAGTTTATTTAATTAAGGTAAAATGTGATGAGATTATAACCATACTTGATTGACTAGTAAACACGACGATCAAAGACGTCGAAATGATATGACATTCGTCACCTGTAGACCTGCAGGTACCACTATAGCTAGCAGCAAGGCATAGGATGGTCAATCCCGTATAGATCTATACACAAACTCACGCTCTCCCAGCAGGAGACTCTGGTTACAAAACGTGACAATACAGTATATTGTCGTGCCATGAAGTAGTGGTTCAGATTAATGTTATCCTGTTTTTGTATTAGTGTAGTATGTTCCTTCTGTTCTAGTGTATAGTATGTTCCTTCTGTTCTAGTGTATAGTATGTTTCTTCTGTTCTAGTGTATAGTATGTTCCTTCTGTTCTAGTTATTAGTATGTTCCTTCTGTTCTAGTGTATAGTATGTTCCTTCTGTTCTAGTTATTAGTATGTTTGAATTGACTCATGTATGAACTGACTCTTGTAAGTTTCATTATTCTAGAAATAGTGAGTAGTAACCTCCTAAACATACCTATTATAGTTTACTAGTACTGTTGTTTGAACGACTGATTATGTTTGAACACCTTTGCTACCCAAAGGTAATGAACTGATTGGAAGAACTTTTATATATATACATATACATAATATATAACTAATATTTAAACGACACTCGGACAAACAACCGATACCCTAAGTCGACAACCAAACAAGGAACATAAAATAAAGCGAGTTATCAATCCTAAGCCCTTTCAACCTTATTTATATAACTATATCCACATAGACATGATTTTGACAAATATCTAAGTTTAAAAGAGTTTGATAAAGAGTTTAGCATATAAAAGAGTTTTAACCATTTGAATGGTTATAGATGACTTGATGTCAGTTTATAAAATGTTTTGAAATAGTTTGTTTGATAACACAGTTTTGAAGTATAAGAAATCCACTTGTTTGATAGTTATTAATCACATGTGATTGATACAATAACTATAATGTTTTCTACTTGTATTCCCCCCATAAAAGCATTTAAAATAATTTAAAAGATAAGTTAGGGGTATGAACTCACCTGTAGTGAGTGATTCGAATGAAAGATCGATATAGGATGCTAAGTATGCGAAGTGAAGCCTCGAGCACAAACAGATCCTATTAAGCATATAATGACACATATATGTAAATAATTAGTGTATAACACAACTAATCATGTTAGGGAACAACCTTAGGGACTAGGAAACACTTCGAATGAAGTGTTACAATCACACATGATTGCACTAAAGGTGTTTACGGCCACACAAGGGTGTGTTTACGGCCTAGATGTGTTCACAGCCAAGGTGTTTACGGCCTAGATGTTTACGGCCAAGGATGTTTAAGGCCAAATATGTTTACGGCCTAAGAGGTTTACGACCAAAAATGATCATGAGAAGGGTTTACGGCCAAGGGAGAGTTTACGGCCGTAAACTCTTGATGTTCATGCTAAAATGGTTGATTCTTGGTTGCAATACAAGAGCTTCTAATGGATAACTAGTACATGGAAAGGATACTTATGATTTAGAAGCTTGAAGGGGTGTTCACGGCCCAAAGAACTAGTGTGTGTTCTTGGTGTTCTTGGTGATTTGAAATCATAGGGTTTTACTAGATCAAGATAGATATAAACTAATAATGAAAGAATCACTTACAAATTTGACGAGAAATAGAAGTATTCTTGATGATACTTGAGAGAGAAATGAGTGTTCTTGACTTGAAGATGTGAGAAGTGAAAAAAATGAAGGAAAATCATACTTAAGGAGTGGAGTTCACGGCTAGACATGAGTTTATGGCCGTAAACTCTAGTTTACGGCCGTAAACTCCATGTGATGGAGTTTTTCGGCTTGAATGCTACACAATGAACCTAGTAGATACTTCCTAACATGCATTCCTTGAATGTACTAGGATTAGAACACCCAAACAGACCCTTAACAAAGCTAAAAGATAGCAGAAACAAGTCTGACTGTTGATTGAATTGAATGGCTTTACAAGATAGAAATTTCGGGTTGTCACATCATCCCCCCGTTAGAGAGAATTTCGTCCCAAAATTAGAGTTTAAGCAAATACAAATAACTAAGTAAAAAGATGAGGATATTTCAGTTTCATTTGATCCTCGCGTTCCCAAGTGAATTCAGGTCCCCACTTGGCATTCCATCGAACCTTCACTATCGGGATACGACTTTGCTTCGTTTTCTTGACCTCTCGGTCCATGATCTCTACTGGTTCTTCCACGAAGTTGGGGCTCTCGTTGATCTCGATCTCGTCGAGTGGGATTACAAGAGTCTCGTCAGACATACACTTTTTCAAGTTCGAAACGTGGAAAGTAGGGTGTACGTTACTAAGTTCGTGAGGTAGTTTCGGTTTTTAAGATACATGGCCGATTCTAGAGAGAATCTCAAAAGGCCCTATGTATCTTGGATTTAGCTTTCCACGCTTTCCGAAGCGTATCAAGCCCTTCCGGGGTGAGACCTTCAATAGAACGCGGTCACCAACCTGGAATTCCAAAGGTTTCCTTCTCTTGTCTGCGTAGCTTTTCTGTCGGTCTCTGGAGGCTTTCAATCCTGTGAGAGTGCTGTCAGGAAGTCGTCCTTTAGCTAACTGTGTGACACCCACTTCAGCCCAACACGAAAGGGATCTGCACTTTCGGCCATAGAGGGCTTCAAATGGAGCAGCCTTTATGCTTGTGTGATAACTGTTATTGTAGGAGAACTCGACAAGGGGTAAATGAGTATCCCATGCCTTCCCAAAGTCTATCACACAGGCTCATAACATATCTTCCAAAGTTTGAATAGTTCTCTCACTTTTTCCATCTGTTTGCGGATGGTAGGTTGTACTCATGTCTAGCGTAGTTCCTAAGGAACCTTGTAGCGACTGCTAGAACCTTGAAGTGAATCTACTATCTCTATCAGAGATAATGGATATGGGAACACCATGCAGTCGTACGATCTCCCTAATGTAGGTTCTTGTTAGTTTCTCCATCTTTTCAGTTTCTTTGATAGGTAGGAAGTGTGCGGACTTTGTTAACCTGTCTACGACCACCCAAATGGTATCGAGAACACCCGTTGTCTTGGGCAACTTGGTTATGAAGTCCATTGTGATCCACTCCCATTTCCATTCAGGTATCTCCGGTTGCTGTAGTAAACCTGAGGGTTTCAGGTATTCGACCTTAACCTTGGCGCAAGTAAGACACTTGCTCACGAAGGTAGCAATCTCTGCTTTAATCTTAGGCCACCAATATAACTTTTTGAGATCTAGATACATCTTATCTGAACCTGGGTGGACGGAATACCAAGTGTTGTGCGGTTCGGTCATGACCAAGTCTCTGAAACCACCGTGCCTCGGTGTCCAGATCCGATCCATGAGATATAAGGCTCCGCCACCCTTGACTTCCAAGTTCTTATCCATCCCTCTAAGGGACTCACTCATGAGTTTAATATAGGTTTTAATGAAAAGACTCTTGAAAATCCATAACTTGAGGACAAGTTATGGAGTCCATAAAACCATTTATGAAAAGGACTGTTCAATTTTCTATAATCTATGACTTTTAATGATCCATTTAAATGAAAAACTTTTCATTTTCCATAACTTGAGGACAAGTTATGGAATCCATCAAAATCATTTAGATCAAAAAATTCTAACAAGAAAATCAACCAATTTGTCAATGATCTAAATTAAACTCATAAGAACAAGACAATTCAAATCAATCAAATTTCATTTAATTAGCCTAACCATATAAACTAATACAAAACATGAAACTTTGACAATTATCTTTTAAATTGGATAAGCATGATCATTACTACATCAAAAACAGGTTTTTAAGTTCAAAAACATCTTAGGGTAATGATCCTAGTCCAATTCCAGCCAAAAAACTCGAATAACAGCATTCTGGGGCACCAACTCGTCGAGTGCAAGAGCAAACTCGGCGAGTCCCCCAGTGGACTCGGCGAGTCCACCGTCCAGAACAGCAGAAAATCGATTTTTAAAGCTTTTTCAAGCAAGTAGCATCAAGTATAATTGAAAACAAGCCTAGGCTCTAATACCACTGAAGGGTTTTGAGCATTCTAACACTCCTAAGGTGTACATGCAACCCTAAATACTTTGGATCTATGTTTTATCTATTATACATGCAAGCTTGAACTTTCCAAGGTATTACCCTAACTAGCATACAAAAACTTTGATACAAGGGTAATAAAACAAGTAAGATGACATACCTTTTGTTGTGGTTGGAAGCCTTGGAGTATTTGGCCTTTAAGAACTTAGCACCAATAGTGTGGATGCCTCAAGTGGAATCACAACACACCATGGACAGAGAATGACATTTTTTAGAGAGAATCTTCATACACTAAAAACCGTCCATATGAACTCCAAGAACACATTAGTCATCTTTTTGGCTATGGAGTAACATATTTATATGTGGAATTCCAAAGGTCATGGGTTAACCTTAATCCATACCCATGAGTTTCTGATCCATGGTTCATGTAGCCCAACTCTTTATGTATCCATACATAAACTTAGTCCAACATGGATCATAAGCCCAACATATAAATATAACTAATTTACACAATTAGTCCCCATTGATTTAATTAGTCTCTTTTGATCATTAAATTAATTCCAAACTAATTCTTGATCAACACTAATTAAATCACATGATTCAATATTAATATATTAGAACTTATAATATATTAATAAACCATAAATAACCTCTTCTCAAAAGTCCATCCTAACAAATTGTCCTGATGATATGCAACCCAAATGGACCATGCTACTCTCGGGTCAAGTACATACCAATTATAGTTATGGGCTTAGACACCTAATCCAACACGAACATACCCCCATTAATTTTCGAGGTTTTCCTTTCCATCACCGCGCCCTCACCCAAGTACCTTGCCAAGCAATACGGAATATTGCAAAAAGTGTTGGGCATTATAATGCACCACAAGTAAAAGATATCAAGGCTTGGCACTTTGTCATCATCCTTCCTCATGTTGATTGTACTAGCAATGAGGCGATGAATCAAGCGGTGAATCGGTGATCGAATGCTCCCTTCTTGAGCCGCGAAGGGTATGTAGACATTGTTTGCTATCGTGGTCCACAAATTTGCCAAAATTCGTCCCTTCCGGGAAAACTTTGTAGCAACTATCCAAGAAAATTCCAAATGCTTCGGTCATGACCAAAGATTGGTCATATAGGCCCATCCTCCAACCCAATTTCGTCATGCTACACTCCCGATAGTCACCACCAAGGCAAAACGTGAAGGCGTTCGGGTCATAGTAATCATTCCCGCCTTGGAATGTGACAATAGCAAAGAACTCCAAATAAAGCTCTTGATACACCGGTTCCTGTATCAGGAATAATCTCCTCCACCCATCACATATGACTTGAACTCCATTTTGCATGAAGACTCTGGTTAAGTACGAGTTTAAGGTGTCAACCAAACCCACCTACTCGAGCCATGTCCAATTCAGCTCATTGGGTACATATAAATCCTTTTTCTTCAGTGTTTCGAGCTTCTTTTTCCATCTATTTCAATTGGTCTTTGATCCAATTTCCGGAAAGTTGAACCAAGGGAAGTCCCCTTGGTCTCTTCTAGAGCTTTGGCCCCTGCTCCTGAACATCTTCTACAAAATCAAACACAAGGAAACAGCCATACAAACCACATAAATTGCTAGGATAAAAATCTGGGGAAACTGAAACACGGACTCGTCGAGTTCATGAACAGACTTGACGAGCCCGAAGAACAGTTCGGGACATCTTCTCTGATTCATACCAAATCATCCATGTAATCTTACAATTCATTCGAGGGGTTTGTCTAGGGTGATATACCAAGTATTAATTTACAAAACATTTCAGTTAACACACTCTAATTTAGCCAAAAATCAAAACCCTAAAATTCATGCCAAAACCAAAAATCGGGATTTTAACAAATTTTACTTCTAAACTACTAAAGATTGAACCTTTAACAAGAATATGCATGAAAAATCTTACCTTTATGTGAAAAACGGGGAGAAATTACGAAAATAGAGGTTGGCTGCTTGAGAGAATCGCTTGTCGAGTGTGCGGCGAGTGAAAGCTTGAATGAAAAAGCTTTACCCTTTTAGGGTAAAAACCCTAATTTACAGATTTTAAATATATATATATTTTTCGGTTATAAACCTACTCGTCGAGTTGGGGGTCCCCGACTCGTCGAGTAGAGATGGACTTTTACGAAAAATCAAGAATTTTCAAATGGACTCGTCGAGTTCAGGTATGGACTCGACGAGTCCGTGACTCTGTTTGAAAATTTTTTGTTCAATTTCTTTAATTTAATTCCACTACACCCTACACTCAAACTTTTCTTGTCCTCAAGCAACCATTTGAAGCTAATAAGAAGATTTAGACTGAATATCCTTGAAAACACACAAAATAAAGAAAATAAAACTAAAAATCAAAACAAAAAGAAAAGGATAAAAAGAAATCAAACTCAAGCAGCGGGTTGCCTCCCGTAAGTGCTTCTTTTTTAGGAGTCTTTAGATGGACTCCTTCCCGCTCTACGTTGCAACAGCTTTCTCAAAGTCCAACCCTTCTTCTAGTAATTCTTCATTTGGTATTCACTCTTCATATTTCTTGACCCTATACCCATTCACTTTAACGCTTGACCCATCCTTGCTCCATAGCTCAATTACCCCATACGGATAAACATGTTTGATTGTAAAAGGCCCGGACCAACGAGTGCGCAATTTTCCCGGAAAGAGCTTTAGTCTTGAATTGTATAAAATAACTTTTTGGTTATCTTCAAATTCTTTGTTACCCTTCAACCTTGCATCATGCCATATTTTTGTCTTGTCTTTATAGATCAACGAGTTAGTGGAGGACTCGTTCCTCAATTCTTCCAAAGCATTTATTTGCAAAAGTCGATTGGCACGCAACTCACTTGGCTTAAAATTGCATGTTTTCAAAGCCCAATAAGCTTTATGTTCAAGCTCCACGGTTAAATGACAACTTTTACCATAAACCAATCTATAGGGTGTGGTTCCAATGGGTGTTTTGAATGCGGTCCGAAACGCCCAAAGTGCATCATCCAATTTGTCCGCCCAATCTTTTCTATTACTTCCCACCGATCTTTCCAAAATTCTTTTGAGTGCCCTATTTGTGACCTCAGTTTGCCCATTAGTTTGTGGATGGTAAGGTGTTGAAAATCTATGGCGTACACCATATTTTTGCAACACTTTTGCTAGTTGGTCATTAGCAAAGTGGGTTCCTCTATCACTTATCAACGCCTTGGGTACTCCAAATCTAGAAAATAATTTTTTTTAGAAACTTCACCACAACCCTTGCATGATTGGTTGGTAACGCTTGCGCTTCTGACCATTTTGAGACATAATCCACCGCCGCAAGTATGTATTTATTACCCTTGGATGAAGGAAATGGTCCCATGAAATCCACACCCCACACATCAAATATTTCACACACTTGGATGTTCCTTTGAGGCATTTCTTTCCTTTCAGAAATATTTGATGGGTTTTGAGCATTCTAACAGTCCAATTGTGTACATGCAACCCTATAAACCTTGGATATATGTTTTCTCTATTATACATGCAAATATTCAATATTCCAAGGTTTCATCCTAACTAGCATAATAAGAAGTAACTATACTACAAGAATCTAGTAGAATGACATACCTTTTTATGGAGCTTGAAGTCTTGAACCTTTAAGAGCCTAGTGCCTCAAGTGTTGCACCTCAAATGGTTCACACAACACCAAGAACCTTTGGAATAACTAGAGAATAAGGATACTTAGGTTCACACTCATGAAATCAGTTTGCCCTCTTTGTGTACCCACACTAGTGCTTAGCACTCAACCCCATTTCATGAACCATAGCCCTCTTTATATAGTGTGGAGGATTAGGGTTACATTCATGTAAACCCTAATACCCATGACCTTTCATTTCCATAGGATCCATGGGTTAAACACTCCATGGACTATCCATGAAAGCTTAGCCCAACCTAAATGAACTTGGTCCACCACACACACACACACACACACACATATATATATATATATATATATATATATATATATATATATATATATATATATATATATATATATATATATATATATATATATATATATATATATATATATATATATATATATATATATATAAGAGTCCATATTTAATTAGCTCTTTTTTGATCACTAGATTAATTCTAAATTAATTCTTGATCAATACTAATTAAATAATATGATTTCATATTAATATATTAGAACTTATAATATATTAATATAAATCATAAGTATCCTTTTTCTCATTTTGTCTATCCAATTGTTCCGATGCCATGCAACCCAAATGGACCATGCTAAATCGGGTCAAGTACATACGAATTATAGTTATGGACTTAGACACTAATCCAAAAGTCTCCCACTTGGATAAGTCTAAAACTATTATTGCGTATGACTCCAAAACCCGACTAGCAATTGTAGCTCTTAAAGTCGCTGTCGTACTCTGAACAAATCAATAACGCGTCCATTAGATAAGGGATCATATATTCCTCCATTCTAGATATCATATGGACTGAGACATGGATTATAATCATTCTCTCTGTCCATTTTTTGTTTCCCGATTTCCGATTTATGATGACCGACTAATTGAACAAATCAAATCAGTCCAGGCTTGGCCAAGCACTTCGGGGTGTCATAACTAAATCATTGAGGGGACCACATATATCGATTTTATCCCATCAAGGGTAAAAGGAATGGATAAACTTCGAATCATATGCTTGTTCTACTACTTGTTGAACCATACACAAAGGCACGTTTTATAACATCGAGTTACCAAATGCGTTTTCGTGCAATCAATGTATAACCAACTCATAGTCAACAACTCATATATCTTGGTTTGAAGAATATACGATATTATCGTCTCATGATCACTTGTGATAGAATCCATGAAGTGATTCAAATGAGCGTGGGTTTAATCCAATACTCAGAACTTATGAGCACTCATGAATGTTGTAGCAACTCTTGTTATGTCCAGTACCTTAGACATCTACAAACCAACTTCATGACAGTCTTGCCTTAATACCTACTTCCAACGTATTATCGACTGTGGATGGTTTGAACAACTTAGTCATTCAGGAAGAATGACCTAGTTATTCTGGAAGTCAAAACATGCAAAGTGAAACACAAGAATAATCGAATCCAATACGGTCTCAGAACTTATGAATATAAATAGAACACCTTTTATTTATCACCATATTGATTACACATCATTCATTGTATATTGTTTCAAATTTATCAACTCTATACTTGAATTAAAACAATAGTTGTCCCATGCTCCAAGCATGTACACTATGTTTTCTAAACAATAGTCATGCCGTACACCGAGTATGAATACTATGTTTCTATGATCTTTACTTTATGGAATAGATCGATTGAACACAATTCCAATGATTCTCATTTCACAATCCCAAATGCTTATCGCAAATGCAAGAATTCCAAATTCCTGCCATTTACTGAAATCTGTTAGATTTTAAACTTATATACACTGATCCTCTGTAATGATTATGCATAAACTCACAAAGACTTGTCAACAGACATTACAGAGTATTCCAATGGAGATAAACTCCATGGAAACGAAGTCTCATATTCAAAGTACATTGCTTTGAACATCCTTCTCGCATTAAGTTTTCTAATCTTATACAGATTGAATAGTTTCCACCCATGGACACATTTCCATATTCCCATTTTGACTTTCACTTCTGAACAAGAGTTGCCTCCTTTCAGAATATGTCAATATGGTCCTTCCAAAATTTACACTATATTTCTAACTGTCCCTGAGCAACCAATCTTTGGTAAACCTTAGATTGTCCTCGACAATTTCTTAATCACTTTAGTCACATCCCTTTCTAGTACTTTTTCCCTCTTAATGCCATAGGCATTTGGAAAAATTTAGAACAAATGAATATTATAGCACATGCAAATGATCCTATATCTAAAGTATATGGGACAGGATTCATGATGTGTCACATAAAGACATGATACTAGACCAGTTTTTTGCTATAATATTTCTATTTCTATTTGCCATGTTCTCATAATTCTGATTATGAAAAGGGATGTCGTAATCACAATCGAATTTTAGAACGCAAATAATGTTACAATATATAGAATTTCCTTATGTTGAACCATTCCAACACAACATTCATATATATACTTGACTAAATTTGATTAAAATCTCACGATCTAAGCTTTTAGATTTGAAATGAAGTATAATTTCTTCTCCCTTAATTATAGCAAAACAACTTTTTCCCAATTGAAACTTTTGTTTTTCTATAATTAACATTGCTAACTTGCAACACTTATTATAATTATCATACTCCCACTTGCATGATGATTATTAGCATAACACTGATGCTCCCACTAGCTTTGACATGTACTCAGAAATCAGCTGGACTTCTAGAAATCAATACTTTATTGACTTTCTTACCAAACTTTTGGATAAGGTGTCTAAGTCCATAACTTTATTTGGTATATACTTGACCCGACCCGGCATAGTCCATTTGGGTTGCACTTCACCCGAACTATTTGTATGCTTAAACCTTTGAGAATTGTATGTTTATGAATTGTTAATATATTATAAGTTATAATATATTATTATGAAATCATATTATTTAATTAGTATTGATCATAAATTAATTTAGAACTAATTTGGTGATAAAAAAGGTGACTAATTAAATATGGGCTCTTGTATTTTATGTAGTGTGGGTTAATACTCATTTGGAATGGGCTTGGCATACATGGGAGTCCAAGGATAGTCCATGGAGCTTTTAACCCATGGATCCTTGGAAAGGAAGAGTCATGGGTATTAGGGTGTACATGGATGTAACCATAATCCTCCACACTATATAAAGGAGCTTATGATGCTTGAAATGACACTAGTTGTGTGTGTGCAAGAAGGTGGCCGATTTCTATAAGCTACATACACTCTCATTGGTTTTTCCAAGTTTGTGGTGATTTGTGATTTCCATTTGAGGCATCCACATTATTGGTGCTTGGCTCTCAAACTCCAAGGAATCAACTCACTATTAAAAGGTATGTAATTCTTCTAGCATTTATGTTTAAAATTCCCCATGCCATGCTAGATAGGTTATGAACCTTGGAAAAACAAATTTTCATGTATTCATAGTAAAACAAAGATCCAAGGTTTTAGGGTTGCATGTACACCTTAGGAGTGTTAGGATGCTCAAAACCTATCAGTGGTATCAGAGCCTAGGATTGTTTTCTTGAATACTTGATGCAAACTGTGAAAAAATCGAAAATTTGAGCTGTCTGGATAGTGGACTCACCGAGTCCATGGGGGGACTCGACAAGTCCAAGCACAAATTCATCCTACTCGTCGAGTAGGTTCCTGCACTCGACAAGTAGGAGGCTCTAACTGCAGTTTTTCGACTTTTTCTACTGGAAATGGACTAGAAACATTACCCTAAACTGTTTTGATGTTTTAAAACCTGTTTTAGATGGTCTAATGGTTATGCTAATCCATTTACAATGGCCAATATCAAAATTCCATGTTTTATATGTTTTCATATGATTTTTGAAATTTTGATATGATATTCATGTTTTTATGAGTTATTGTTAGATCATAGGAATTACTTTCTAAATTGTTTAATGATTAATTCTTAATCAATTATGCGTTTTAATGGAGTCCATAATTTGTCCTCAAGTTATGGATTTCCAAAGGTCACTTTCTTTAATGTACATTTAAACACATAAGTTATATAAAAATGAACATTCTTCACTTTTATGAACCATTAACTCATAAGTTATGAAATGAAAAGTTTTGAATAGTTTCAAAACTTGCCCTCAAGTTTTGGAATTTGTAAAGTGACACACACTTTAATTCCAACCCTTAGGATTTTAAAAGTTCAAATTCAACTCTTATATTATTATAAGATTAATGGTTAATAATTATATATATGTATAAGATCAAGTCGTTTTACCGTTAGTAGACCTCATTCACGAAGTCGGTCTACAAGGGGGGTATAAGGTTGTTGCCTATAAAATGGCAGCTTAATGGGTGTCCACTCTCACCCACCGCTTCCTTGATCGGTGGAGGGTCGTTAGCCGAACGGGTAGGACAATGACTTTAATTCTTATTAAAAGTATAATGATTATTATAAAGTAACTAAATGTTTTTATAAATTCCCAATCTTAGTTACTTTAGGAAACGTGAATATGGTGCTAGCCCGTGAAATTCACACTTTGTACCTTACCAAGTCGTTGGTGGAGCGTGTGTGGTTAACCGGCACACTAACTTGGACTAGTAAGGATAGCAAAAGGTGACTTAATGTTTATCATAGATCGGTGGAGCACGTGTGGTTAACCGGAACATTGATTAGGTGATAATATTAAGGGTACCAAGTGAATTTGCAGGGTTATTCACACCTTGTTTTGTGATCCTCGGCATCCCAGTCACAAAACGTGAAGGGCACAATCGAGATTGAAACATGCCATTGAAAAGTTCAATGAATCTCAAAAGAATCTAGGAATTTCAAAAAACCAATTAAACCTAATAATTTATTTCGTTTTCATGGTGGAAATTGGTGAATCGTCATTCACCTACCTTCAAATATGTTATAGCTTAGATTACGACATCCCTCTTCTAAGTTATAATATATTGTGTTGGGTCCTAGCCTTAATATTACATTTGGGTGTCTTATTAAGGACTCTATATATCTAATCTAAACTTGTCTTTCTTCTTTTCAGATGTATTCCAATAATGCTTCGGGTTCTAACCCTACCGACTCCTTCTCTCTCATGAACCTTTGTGGGAGAGTCATCTTCGATGGTTCCAACTTTATGGATTGGATCCGGAACATTAGGATGGTCACTCGGTAAGAGGACAAGGAATATGTCCTCGACAAGGAGCTTAAGGAACTCGATGAGACTACTACTACTCCTGAGGAGATCGCTGAATACAGGACACATAAGAGAGATGCCACCAAAGTGGCATGCATCATGATGGCCACAATGACAGCCGAGCTCCAAAAGTCCTATGAGGACTATTACCCTTTTGAGATGCACCAGGACTTGATGGAAAGGTACCATCATAGTGCTCGTCAAGAGCGGTATGAAATAATATCCTCCATGATAACAACCCGAATGAAGGATGGTGAACCCATCACGGGCCACATGCAGAAAATGCAAAGGTATGTGGACCGTTTGCAGAAATTGAATGTGAACTTCCCTGAGGAGTTGGCAATTGACATAATTTTGCACTCCTTACCCTCGTTTTATGATCAATTCCACATGACATACCACATGAACAAGGAGGAAGTTACACTCAGCAAGCTTCAAGGACTTCTGAAGACCTCCGAAAGTGGTCTTAAAGGTAAGTCGGTTGTCACTACTCCTACTCCTACATCTACCCCTGTTTTGGCTATCGGGTAAGGCAAAGGTAAGAAGAGGAAGACCCGTTCGAAGGGTACCAAGGGAAAGTCTCTTGATGGCTCTTCATCAAGTGGAACCAAAGGTGGTTCCGCTACTCCTTCTGCCATCCCTAAGGATGCTGATTGCTTCTACTGCCAGAATAAGGGGCACTGGAAGTGAAACTGCCCAAAGTACTTGCAGGATGTCAAGGATGGGAAAGTGAAACCATCCTATGCAGGTATTTACACTATATTGTCTAATAACTCACCATATTCTAACTCTTGGATCCTTGATACAGGTTGTGGTATTCACATATGTTGTGATTTGCAGGGCCTAAGAAGAAATGAGGATGTGGAGCACGAGAAGATAAACTTAATCATGGGGAATAGGAAGGCTTCACCTGTTACCAAGATTGGAGTTTATACTTTGTTGCTTAGTAGTGGGTTAAAGTTATATTTGAATAAATGTGTTTACTCGTCTGATATGGCGAGGAATATTATTTCTTTTCATGGTTTGTATGTCACACCCCCAAACCAGAACGGCGGAAACGTTCGGGGGCGGATGACGTCATGCTCAGTATCATAACCATAGTGAAGAAAGTAACACACAACCATCATAGATATAATTTAAAAGATTACATTTATCCAAAATACATGTTCCAAAAATACATGTTTTCAATGAAATTACATATGATGATAAAATGTAGCAAAATAATCTACGCCTTAGCGTCTTGACTTCAGAAATCTTGCGATTACCTGTATTACTGATTACCTGAGAATACAAGTTGTTTTGAAAAGAGAATATCAGCATAAAGCTGGTGAGTTCACAAGTATTTTATAAAGATGAATGTTGTTTCCTTAACGTTTGTTACAAGTTTGTTTCCAGAAAATCCAATATTTTCTAAAAGATTTGTTGTAAACTGAATTGAAACAGGGCCTAGTACGTGTAAGTAAATCGTCATACTTATGTGTGTGTTTTATATTTAAATAAAACTCCTTTGTATAAAGCCCTAGAATTTCCATGAATTTTATGCTGTGTTAATATTCCATGCGAGATGTTCTAATCATACTAAGGACTAGATGGCCTTGAATGCAACGTTCTTCAGGCGTTGGAAAGTTATGACACTTGTCACCACAGACCTGCCGGTCTAGCTGTTGCAAGCAGCTCAGGTGCGGGTTTGTTTGACCCAGTATAGATCTATACACAACTATCACTTTCTCACTCCAAGAGATTCTGATTATAACTAAAGGACTTTTCTATGGTACTTGGAGTACCCCGAAGGAGAATGTCTCACAAATATTCATTAACGAGTTCACGTAGTGTGTAGTGAAAGTTCGTTTTGTAAATCGATAATGTTATTGTTTTCTTTGCTAGATGTAGTGTTCAAAATTATACCTATTATAGTTTATCAAAAGTGTTGTATGATGGTATTAAAACCTGGTTACGCATGTATATGTATTTCAAATAAAGGACATTGGAAATACTAAGTGTAAATCTTACACACCTTGCTCAACATGTTACAAGGTGTGAATAACTCTTAAATATGTATTTGACAGTTTTACCCTTAACTGTCACTATTTTTGAGTAATTATAGAAAAATCATCGTAAGTCAAAAATTGAATCCGCAAACTCTGAGTATTTGAAAAAAGTGTCTACAGTGTTCATAAATTTTCCCATAATTTTTGGTGGTCTCAAACTAGTGTGAAAATGTTCATTTTCACAACCTGGTCTGATTTCGTTGCTGCAGTGATAGGCAGTTTTGTAAAATCACCATAAATTGTAGAAAAATCGTATGGAGATGTGCAAGTAGTCATTGTAAAGGTATAAGCCTGAACTACTTGAATATTAAACCGTTTTGAAAAATATTAAGTTTAAGTTGGGTAAAACAGTTCGTGAACAGGTCACAACTTTTCTGTTGTAAGCTGTCAAGTTGAGTTTTGAATATGTTTTGGTATTTTAACTTGTATTCCCCCCCTGAAAACTAAAGAAAACTAGAAAATGTAGGGGTATGAACTCACCTTGAGTGATTCTTGGAAGAGTGGAAGGTCGAAGACGAGGAGTATCAAGTCAAGAACACTTGATGAACACGTGAGAGTTCGGATGATCCTAAGAACGATTTTTGGTGTTAAGATATGAGTCAATGATCCAAGAGTGTTATGAAATTATGGAATGACACTTGAGTTTAGATGGAATACTTACCAAAAAGTGCTGTAGCAACTCAAGAACACTTGCACAAGATGGTGGAAAGTAGAGGGAAAGAAGCTTTCTTGAGGTGATATGAGAAGTGTGTAAGTGAAGGATTTATCAAAGTGAACCACGAAATCCTCCAGGGATTTCTTTATATAAATGTTGCTAGAGCAATTTGCAAGATTGAAAGGATGTTTACCTTGGTTTGTTTGATGTGGATAGGGTTGGACTATTGAGAGGATGACACATGGAAGGCAAGTGGGCACACTTGACCCACTTGTGGGGTAAATATCTTCTCAATATAAACTAATGATTTTTAATTAATAAATCCTTGAGAAATAAATAAAATAAGAGTCCTGGGGGTTAAAAATGATAAAATATGGATTTTGGTGAAAATCCCATGTTAAAATCATGAAAAACGGGCTTAAAACGAAGTCGTGGTCGAAAACCGGGTGGAAAATGGGAAATCCGAAGGGAAAACGGGCTGCGGTTCGGAGGCTGCGGCTCGCTGGCTGCGGTTCAGAGGCTGCGGCTCGCTGGCTGCGGTTCAGAGGCTGCGGCTCGCTGGCTGCGGCTAGATGGATGTGGCTACACAAGGGGACTCCGGTTCAAGTAGGGTTTGGTCCCTATAGAGGGACTTCGGCCCTAAAAGGCTATTTTCCAAGATATCTTCCCGTTTCGCATGGTTTTTCGCTAATTCAAGTGTCGGGATGTCCCAAATGATTAAAATAAATCAAAAGAGGTTTTGAGAGAGATTTGGGAGAGATTTTTGGCATACTTGGAGAGATTGGGAGAGATTTCACATACTTGGAGAGATTTCACATACTTAGAGAGATTTCACATACTTGGAGAGATTTCACATACTTAGAGAGATTTGGGAGAGATTTCACATACTTGGAGAGATTTCACATACTTAGAGAGATTTGGGAGAGATTTCACATTCTTGGAGAGATTTCACATACTTGGAGAGATTTCACATACTTAGAGAGATTTGGGAGAGATTTCACATACTTGGAGAGATTTCACATACTTAGAGAGATTTGGGAGAGATTTCACATACTTAGAGAGATTTGGGAGAGATTTCATATACTTGGAGAGATTTGGGAGAGATTTCACATACTTGGAGAGATTTGGGAGAGATTTAATCTTAGCCATCATTATCGTATAATCTCGTAATGCAAGGTTCGTGAACCCCGTTATGCTTCGTTAATGATCGTTTTAAGTCCCCGAAAGGGTCCTTAGTCGTGTTTTGATGCGTTTAACTCCCTTTTTAGGGTTTTTACACTGTTAACACATAGATTTTTCGAGTCACTTGAATTTTTGACATACAAATGCACATTTTTATTCATAGAATAACTTCTAACATACAGGCACTAATTAAATTCGACTGGTTTGACTTGTTTGACTTTGACTAGAATTTGACGGTTGTCACAGTATCCCCCCGTTAGAAGGAATTTCGTCCCGAAATTTGCATTTTTGAGTGGGACTTCAAGGGTCGGGAATAGATGTGGATATTTTTGCTTCATTTGGTCCTCACGTTCCCATGTAAACTCGGGTCCTCGCTTGGCGTTCCACCGGACCTTTACGATGGGAATGCGGCTTTGTTTCGTCGATTTGACCTCTTGGTCCATGATTTCAACAGGTTCCTCTACAAAGTGGAGGTTCTCATTGATCTCAATTTCTTCCAAAGGAATGACGAGGGTCTCATCAGACTAACATTTCTTCAGGTTTGACACATGGAATGTAGGATGAATATGCTTGAGTTCATGTGGTAATCGTAGCTTGTATGCCACCAGGCCAATCCTGGCGAGGATTTCGAATGGCCCGATATACCTTGGATTTAATTTCCCTTGTTTTCCGAAGCGTATTAAACCCTTCCAAGGTGATACTTTTAGAAGTACCCGATCTCCAACTTGGAACTCCAAAGGTTTTCGTCTCTTATCTGCGTAGCTCTTTTGTCGGTCTTGCGAAGCCTTCATTCGTTCTCGAATTTGGACGATCTTCTCGGTCGTTTCCATTATGATCTCCGGGCCAGTGAGTGCGTTGTTAGGGACTTGCCCCTTTGCTAGTTGCGTATCGCCCACCTCGGCCCAGCACATGGGTGATCTGCACTTTCGGCCGTAGAGGGCTTCGAACGGAGCAACTTTGATGCTAGTGTGATAACTATTATTGTAGGAAAACTCAATAAGAGGTAAATGAGTATCCCAAGCTTTACCAAAATCTATCACACAAGCCGTTAGCATGTCCTCTAACGTCTGAATTGTTCTTTCACTCTGACCGTCAGTTTGTGGGTGGTAGGCTGTACTCATGTACAACCTAGTTCCCATAGCTTTCTGTAGTGACTGCCAGAATCGTGACGTGAACCTACTATCTCTGTCGGAGATAATGGATATCGGTACTCCGTGAAGGCGCACTATTTCTCTAATGTAAATCCTTGTCAGCTTCTCCATTTTGTCTGTCTCTTTTATTGGTAGGAAGTGTGCGGATTTGGTTAACCTATCGACGATTACCCAGATGGTGTCAAGCCCACCCGTGGTCTTAGGTAACTTGGTAATGAAATCCATCGTAATCCGCTCCCACTTCCACTCGGGTATCTCTGGTTGTTGGAGTAGTCCCGAGGGCTTTTGGTATTCTACCTTAACCTTGGCGCAAGTCAGGCACTTGCCCACGAAGGTAGCTATTTCAGCTTTCATGTTCGGTCACCAATACATCTTCTTGAGGTCTAAGTACATTTTGTCTGAGCCGGGATGCACAGAGTAGCGAGTTTTATGAGCTTCGTTCATGACAACGTCCCTAAATCCACCAAATTTTGGTGTCCAGATCCGGTTCATGAGACAACGAACTCCGTCATCCCTGACTTCAAGATTTTTGTCCATTCCTCTTAATGCTTCACCTGTCACGTTCTCTGGCTTCAAGGCTTCCTCCTGGGCTTCCTTGATTTGTGCGGGCAGGTGTGAGTGGATGGTCATGGTCAATGCTTTCACTCGGCGGCCCGAGTACTCCTTTCTGCTTAAGGCGTCTGCAACCACATTGGCCTTTCCGGGGTGATAACGAATCTCACATTCGTAATCGTTTAGTAATTCCACCCATCGCCTTTGTCTCATGTTGAGTTCCTTCTGATTAAGGATATGCTGGAGGCTTTTGTGATCGGTGAAGATGGTGCATTTGGTGCCGTAAAGGTAATGCCTGCAGATTTTTAGGGCGAAAACTACTGCTCCTAATTCAAGGTCGTGCGTCGTGTAGTTTACCTCATGCGTCTTCAGTTGCCTTGAGGCGTAGGCAATGACTTTCCCTCGTTGCATTAACATACACCCTAGACCTTGGTTTGATGCATCGCTGTAAACCACAAAGTCTTCGGTTCCATCTGGTAGGGACAAGATCGAAGCACTGCATAGAGTTCGTTTTAGTGTTTGGAATGCAGCCTCTTGCTTGTCTCCCCAGACGAATGTCACCCCTTTTTGAGTCAGGGTGGTGAGTGGTTTTGAATGAATCTCTGGTAGTAACCGGCGAGCCCTAAAAATTGTCGGATCTCCGTGGGTGTTCTTGGTGCTGCCCAACTTTCAATCGCCTTGATCTTTGAAGGGTCCACATGGATTCCTTCCTTGCTGACTACATGCCCGAGGAAATTCACCTCTCGGATCCAGAACTCACACTTTGAAAACTTTGCGTAAAATTTCTCCGCTCTCAGCGTCTCCAGGGCTCGACGTAAATGCTGGCCGTGTCCTTCCTTACTTCGGGAGTAGACTAGCATATCATCGATGAAAACAATTACGAACTTGTCTAAGTAAGGTCGACACACCCGATTCATCAGGTCCATAAACGTTGCGGGTGCATTTGTTAAGACGAAAGGCATCACTACAAATTCGTAGTGACCATAGCGCGTTCTGAACGCTGTCTTGGGAATATCCTCCTCTTGAACTCGTAGTTAATGGTATCCAGATCTAAGGTCAATCTTCGAGAAGAAACTCGCTCCTTGTAGTTGGTCGAAGAGGTCATCGATTCGAGGCAAAGGGTACCGGTTTTTGATGGTGAGTTTGTTTAATTCGCGGTAGTCAATGCACATACGGAACGATCTGTCCTTCTTCTTAACGAATAAAACTGGTGCTCCCCAAGGCGAGAAGCTTGGCCTAATGAAGCCTTTGCTCAGTAGTTCGTTTAGTTGGCTGGATAGTTCCTGCATCTCGGCTGGGGTTAGACAGTATGGCGATTTGGCTACGGGGGTAGCTCTGAGAATTAATTCGATTCGTAATTCGACTTGTCGAGGAGGGGGCACTCCGGGAAGGTCTTCTGGGAATACATCGGGGAAATTGCAGACCTCTGGAATGTCCTTGATGCGTTTCATTCCTTGACCCTTATCTACGACGTGGGCTAGGAAGGCGTGGTACTCCTTGCGGATATACTTTTGAGCCTTGATACAAGAGATGATCTGAAAGTTTGAGCTAGGCTTGTCGCCATAAACGACGAGAGCTTCGCCATTTGACAGATTAAGGCGAACGGCCTTTTCGTGACATAGGATTTCCGCATGGTGAGGGCATAACCAATCCATACCAATGATAACATCAAAACTTTTTATGGTGACCGGCATAAGGTCGATTAGGAAAGAGTGATTATTTAAGGTGAGGGTACACCTGGTGTAAATATCGTTAGTGTTCTCTGTTTTTCCGTTAGCCATTTCTACGGTGAATGTGTCTTTTAGTGTTTGTGGTGTTTGATTAAGCAAGCGTTTAAATTGGTGGCTCACGAAGCTTTTCTCCGCGCCACTATCGAAAAGAATGCATGCGTAGGTATTGTTGAGGGGAAACGTACTGGTAACCACAGTTGGATCTGCGACGGCTTCCTCATGACCTATCGCCAGAACTCTGCCCACTTCGCCGGGGTTGGGGTTCCTTGCCTTCAGGCAGTTACGTTTGAGGTGTCCTGCTTCTCCACATCCATAGCAGGTTCGGCTTGCTCCGGTGTTGGCAGGTTGTGCGATCGGTTGGGCTGGAGTCCTACAGAATCGGGCGGTGTGCCCCTTTTTGTTACAGTTGGTGCAATGCATTTCACGGCATGCACCGTTGTGGTGGTAGCTGCATTTGTTGCACTTGGGCAGGTTCCCGGCGTATTGCCTTATCGGAGTGGGGTTGGCAGTGGTTGTGGCGGCGTGCACTGCAACCACTTGTTGTTTCTTGGCAGGGTCTTGAGTAGGCTGCCCCTTTTTCTTATTCCAGAATTTTCTTTTGTTGTTTCCCCCTTTTGCTTGCTCGGAGGTGGTCATTACAGTGCCATGGCTGGCGTTATGGTTGATGAGTTGATGTGCCAGTTCCTTGGCACTGTCGAAGGTAGTTGGCTTTGAGGCCAATACATGCCCTTGGAGTTGTTGAGATAATCCCCATACATATCTTTCCACCTTCTTGCTTTCAGTAGGAACCATCCCGGGACACAGCATGGCTAGATCGCTGAACCTTGAGGTGTACGACAGGATGTCAGAGCCTGTCATCTTAAGACCCCAAAATTCTTCTTCCAGCTTCTGTATCTCACCCCTGGGGCAGTACTCCTTCATTAACATGGTTTTCAGGTCTTCCCATGTTATCGCGTTAGCCACCGGGAGCGTTAGTGCCTTGACGTGACCCTTCCACCAGGTGAGGGCTCTTTCGGAGAATGTGCATGAAGCAAATTTGACCTTGCTTGCTTCAGGGCATGCACATATTTCAAAAATGGTCTCGGTTTTCTCGAACCATTGTAGCAATGATATGACACCTCCACTCCCATTGAAGGTTTTGGGCTTGGCGTTAGTAAAGTCTTTGTAGGTACACTCTCTCGAGCATCCCTGGCCGTCTCCATTATTAGCATTCGAGGCACCACTGCCTTCACCTCCCGAATTACTGGGGTTGATTTGGGCTATCACGGCTGCCACTGCGGCCGCTATCGCAGCCTGGAACATGGCTGGGTCGAACTGAGGAGGTGGTGGTGGGGGTGGTGCAGTCCCAGCTACTTCGTCGCGTCTAGGATTTCTACGAGGTGGCATTTTCTGCCATTTTACAAGAATGAAAAGACAATAAGTCTTTGATACAAGTCGAGTGTTAAACTAAACATTATTAGTTCTTTATATGCATCATGACTCCGACTTGTAAAAATGTTGTAAGAATTCATTCATACTAGAAGTCTGTAAACAATGAAATATAGACTCTATGAATTTCGATAGTAATTGATTCTCATGAAATGTCTGTGATAGTATCCATACCGGGTCTAATCAATAATCACTTGATGTATAATATTTACATGTAATTAAGATTAAATAAACTTTCGAATCTAATGGTTCTGCCCTGGGCCCACAACCAAACAAGGAACAGGATCCAAGGCGGAACCACTATTTCTAGGTCGACATGGTCTCAATTACATATAACTTTGGTTTATACCTCAGGTGATCATAGGTTGAGCACCAGAAAATTTTTATCTGAAAATAGTTCGTGTTATGAATCTGATGTAGTGTTCTCAATAAAAAAAATGGCGCGTCAATATCATTGATATAACTTGGTATACAGTACTTTGGAAAAATTTGACCCCACTAGGGGTCTATGCTATATCAATGTACGGAAAATTTCGACCGCCTAACAGATCCCGGAAGTGTAAACACTTAAATCGCGAGATCGGACCTAGAATACAAGAAAGTAATAGTAATATTTATCCGCAAACTAGATTAAACTGGAGCGAGCAGTGCAATACTACTTGCGGCGGTTGAAGCTCTGAGGATCACGAAGTGTAGACACGAAGTTCCTCTTTTCAGCTCGGGATTCCGCCGCTTGGCGCTCTGCTTCAGCCAGGCGTCCTTCAAAAGTGGCTCGGTGTTCTCAGAGTTCTTGCACTTCAGCTCGGGTCGCAACCATTTCCCGTCGAAGAAGTTCGGTGCGGTCTCGAGTCCGATCGTGTTCATCATCCAACCGGCGAATGCGAACGGAATTGACTTGGCTGGTGGCACCAACCTCCATGAAATGTTGGGTGTTAACTCTTGTTTGCTCTTCGTGGCGTGTGACACGGTGAACTATGACAGGGAGGGCTCGGTCGGCTGACCCTCCTCTGCTGAGATCGTAGAAACCTCGTTGCATGCCATAGGGAGGTCGTTGACCTTGCTCTCGGCTCCATCGATGTATAGTTTCAGCCCATTGGGGCGTCGGGCCCTGGTATTGTTGTGGAGGAATGGGGGCAGGGTGTAGATTGTAAACTTCGGGTTCGGAGTCGGTTCCATCTGAGTCTTCTTCCTCTTCGCCGTCTACGGATTCTTCTTCTTCCATGGGTTCCTCGTCCTCCATGGGCTCTTCTTCGGGTTCTTCCTCTGGGTCTTCCACAATCCAACCGGCATTCCCTTGGTTGGGAAAGTAGGGATCACCTGGTAAGTGGAATCCTGCCATCGTACCTGTACGAGAATGGGGATAAGGAGGAATGTCGCGAGAAAAAAACTTTGGGAACAAGAAGTTAGTTGTCGAAGTTGCGAGTACGGCTTTTTGTGTTAAAATACTCCTATAGTATTTTTAAGTTTGATTCTTGAAATTTTTGGTAAGCTGTAGACTTGTTGCTCACCATGATCCTTCTTCGGCATACATTGGTCCTACCTTGGTTGAATATAGTTGATCAGGCTATATTCCTCCGAGATCTGACTACATACCCCGAAGCTGAATCATGGTGTTCAACTGGTCTTGATACTTTTATTTTATTGCCATTATGATACTGAATTAGTTTGTGCGATTGTGCAATTACTTTTATAAAAATACAAAATTTTATTTTAAAGCATTTTTTTTTGAAAAGCTACGTCAGAGAATTTTGTCCCGTTGTATTTATAGTTTGTATATCTTACGTGGTTCGATATACTTAGTTCACTATAAACAAAGCTCTGATACCAATCTGTCACACCCCCAAACCAGAACGGCGGAAACGTTCGGGGGCGGATGACGTCATGCTCAGTATCATAACCATAGTAAAGAAAGTAACACACAACCATCATAGATATAATTTAAAAGATTACATTGTTTCCAAAATACATGTTCCAAAAATACATGTTTTCAATTAAATTACATATGATGATAAAATGTAGCAAAATAATCTACGCCTTAGCGTCTTGACTTCAGAAATCTTGCGGTTACCTGTATTACTGATTACCTGAGAATACAAGTTGTTTTGAAAAGAGAGTATCAGCATAAAGCTGGTGAGTTCACAAGTATTTTATAAAGATGAATGTTGTTTCCTTAACGTTTGTTACAAGTTTGTTTCCAGAAAATCCAATATTTTCTAAAAGATTTGTTGTAAACTGAATTAAAACAGGGCCTAGTACGTGTAAGTAAATCGTCATACTTATGTGTGTGTTTTATATTTAAATAAAACTCCTTTGTATAAAGCCCTAGAATTTCCGTGAATTTTATGTTGTGTTAATATTTCATGCGAGATGTTATAATCATACTAAAGACTAGATGGCCTTGAATGCGACGTTCTTCAGGCGTCGGAAAGTTATGACACTTGTCACCATAGACCTGCCGGTCTAGCTGTTGCAAGCAGCTCAGGTGCGGGTTTGTCGGACCCAGTATATATCTATACACAACTATCACGTTCTCACTCCAAGAGATTCTGATTATAACTGAAGGACTTTTCTGTGGTACTTGGAGTACCCCGAAGGAGAATGTCTCACAAATATTCATTAACGAGTTCACGTAGTGTGTAGTGAAAGTTCGTTTTGTAAATCGATAATGTTATTGTTTTCTTTGTTAGATGTAGTGTTCAAAATTATACCTATTATAGTTTATCAAAAGTGTTGTATGATGGTATTAAAACCAGGTTACGCATGTATATGTATTTCAAATAAAGGACATTGGAAATACCAAGTGTAAATCTTACACACCTTGCTCAACATGTTACAAGGTGTGAATAACTCTTAAATATGTATTTGACAGTTTTACCCTTAACTGTAACTACTTTTGAGTAATTATAGAAAAATCATCGTAAGTCAAAAACTGAATCCGCAAACTCTGAGTATTTGGAAAAAGTGTCTACAGTGTTCATAAATTTTCCCATAATTTTTGGTGGTCTCAAACTAGTGTGAAAATGTTCATTTTCACAACCTGGTCTGATTTCGTTGCTGCAGTGATAGGCAGTTTTGTAAAAATCACCATAAATTGAAGAAAAATCGTATGGAGATGTGCAAGCAGTCATTTGAAAGGTGTAAACCTGAACGACTTGCATATTAAACAGTTTTGAAAAATATTAAGTTTAAGTTGGGTAAAAGAGTTCGTGAATAAGTCACAACTTTTCCGTTGTAAGCTGTCAAGTTGAGTTTTGAATATGTTTTGGTATTTTAACTTGTATTCCCCCTGAAAACTGAAGAAAACTAGAAAATGTAGGGGTATGAACTCACCTTGAGTGATTCTTGGAAGAGTGGATGGTCGAAGACGAGGAGTATCAAGTCAAGAACACTTGATGAACACGTGAGAGTTCGGATGATCCTAAGAACGATTTTTGGTGTTAAGATATGAGTCAATGATCCAAGAGTGTTATGAAATTATGGAATGGCACTTGAGTTTAGATGAAATACTTACCAAAAAGTGCTGTAGCAACTCAAGAACACTTGCACAAGATGGTGGAAAGTAGAGGAAAAAAAGCTTTCTTGAGGTGATATGAGAAGTGTGTAAGTGAAGGATTTATCAAAGTGAACCACGAAATCCTCCAGGGATTTCTTTATATAAATGTTGCTGGAGCAGTTTGCAAGATTGAAAGGATGTTTACCTTGGTTTGTGTGATGTGGATAGGGTTGGACTATTGAGAGGATGACACATGGAAGGCAAGTGGGCACACTTGACCCACTTGTGGGGTAAATATCTTCTCAATATAAACTAATGATTTTTAATTAATAAATCCTTGACAAATAAATAAAATAAGAGTCTTGGGGGTTAAAAATGATAAAATATGGATTTTGGTGAAAATCCCACGTTAAAATCATGAAAAACGGGCTTAAAACGAAGTCGTGGTCGAAAACCGGGTGGAAAATGGGAAATCCGAAGGGGAAACGGGCTGCGGTTCGGAGGCTGCGGCTCGCTGGCTACGGTTCGGAGGCTGCGGCTCGCTGGCTGCGGCTTGATGGCTGCGGCTACACAAGGGGACTCCGGTTCAAGTAGGGTTTGGTCCCTATAGAGGGACTTCGGCCCTAAAAGGCTATTTTCCAAGATATCTTCCCGTTTCGCATGGTTTTTCGTCAAGTCAAGTGTCGGGATGTCCCAAATGATTAAAATAAATCAAAAGAGGTTTTGAGAGAGATTTGGGAGAGAGTTGGCATACTTGGAGAGATTGGGAGAGATTTCACATACTTGGAGAGATTTCACATACTTAGAGAGATTTGGGAGAGATTTCACATACTTGGAGAGATTTCACATACTTAGAGAGATTTGGGAGAGATTTCACATACTTGGAGAGATTTCACATACTTAGAGAGATTTGGGAGAGATTTCACATACTTGGAGAGATTTCACATACTTGGAGAGATTTGGGAGAGATTTCACATACTTAGAGAGATTTGGGAGAGATTTCATATACTTGGAGAGATTTGGGAGAGATTTCACATACTTGGAGAGATTTGGGAGAGATTTAATCTTAGCAATCATTATCATATAATCTCGTAATGCAACGTTCGTGAACCCCGTTATGCTTCGTTAATGATCGTTTTAAGTCCCCGAAAGGATCCTTAGTCGTGTTTTGATGCGTTTAACTCTCTTTTTAGGGTTTTTACATTGTTAACACATAGATTTTTCGAGACACTTGAATTTTTGACATACAAACGCACATTTTTATTCATAGAATAACTTCTAACATACATGCACTAATTAAATTCGACCGGTTTGACTTGTTTGACTTTGACTAGAATTTGACGGTTGTCACATTGTACAAACAAGGGTTTACCTTTTCTTTTGATAATGAAGTTGGTGGCATTAATGCTTTCTTTAATAATGTTCTTTTTTTTAAAGCATTACCTTGTGATGGTGTGTATGAAACTGTGTCGGTTGTAGATAACCTAGGAAATAATGTGTTGTGTATTGATTCCTCTACTAGCTTGGATAAAGCATCATTGTGGAATTGTCGTCTAGGGCATGTATGTAAGAAACGCATAGGCCAACTCCAAAAGGATGGAGTCTTGGAGTCATTTGACCTAAAGTCAGATGATAGTTGTGAATCTTGTTTGCTTGGGAAAATGACAAAATCACCCTTCACTGGTACTTGTGAAAGGGGTGAAGGTTTGTTGGACCTTATACATACTGATGTATGTGGACCCTTCAAAACCGCCACAAGGGACCCTTCAAAACCGCCACAAGGGATGCTAATAGCAGATATGGTTATGTCTACTTAATCAAGCATAAGTCAGAAACTTTTGAAAGGTTTAAAGAGTTTAAACAGGAAGTAGAAAATCAATTGGGTAGGAACATTAAGATGCTTCGATCCGATCGAGGTGGTGAGTATCTTAGTACAGAGTTCCTCGACTATACTAAGGAGTGTGGGATTGTCTCACAATTGACACCTCCCAGGACACCACAGTTGAATGGTGTGGATGAAAGGCGTAATCGGACCTTGTTGGACATGGTTCGCTCCATGATGAGTCGAGCTTCGCTACCAATCTCCTTTTGGCGGTATGCCTTAGAGACTGCCGCCCATATCCTTAATCTAGTCCCTACAAAGAAGGTTGCCAAAACACCTCATGAGATGTGGACTGGGAAAGTTCCCAACTTGGACCACATCAATATTTGGGGTTGCGAGGCTTTTGTGAGGCGCGAGACTCACGATAAGCTCGAACCTCGAAGCGAGAGGTGTATTTTCATTGGCTACCCACAAAAATCCTTTGGTTATCTCTTCTACAGACCCAGTGAAAATGTGGTCTTTGTGGCAAGGAGAGGGGTCTTTCGTGAGAGAGAGTTCATGATCCAAGGAGACAGTGGGAGGCAGATTGACCTTGAAGAACTTCAAGAGTCAAGTGGTGAAAGACCTCAAACCCTAGCAATCAACCTGAGGAGGAAACTCCTGTTGATCCAACTGACGAGTCTGTACCTTGAGGCGTTCCATGAGAGTTAGGAATGCACCTGAGCATTACTATGGTTTCCATATTACTGCGGAAGGTGATACACTTATCAGTGATATTACACCGGTAAATCTAGATGAACCTAACAGCTACACGGAAGCCATGGCAGGCCCTGAGGCTACTAAATGGAAAGAGGCTATGGACAGCGAGATACAGTCCATGTATGAAAATCAAGTTTGGAACTTGGTTGACAATGTGCTAGGTCGTAAGACAGTCGGATGCAAATGGATCTTCAAGAAGAAGACTGGCATGGATGGTAATGTACACACTTATAAGGCGCGACTAGTTGCAAAGGGCTTTTCTAAAACTCCGGGACTTGATTATGATGAGACCTTTTCACCAGTAGCGAAGATTAAGTCTATTAGGGTTATGTTAGCCATTGCTGCATTTCATGACTCTGAAATATGGCAAATGGATGTCAAAACCGTTTTCCTTAATGGGAAGTTGGCTGAGGATCTTTACATGAATCAGCCAGAGGGTTTTGTCAGTACGGAGTACCCGAATAGAGTATGTAAGCTTCAGAAATCCATCTATGGATTAAAACAAGCACCTCGGAGATGGAATCTTTGTTTCGAAGAGAAAGTCAAAGAGTTTGGCTTTTCGAGAAGTGAAGATGAGTCCTGTGTATATGTCAGAGCTAGTGGGAGTATAGTTAGCTTCTGTTGGGTTATGAGCATTCTAACACTCCTAAGTGTACATGCAACCATAAATACCTTGGATCTATGTTTTCTCTATTATACATACAATTATGAACATCCAAGGTATTATCCTAATCTAGCATACAAAATAATAAATATAACAAGATAGAATACATACCTCTTTGATGTAGAATGTCTTCATAAAGCTTGAGTGCCTAGTGCCCCAAGTGTGACACCTCAAATGGTTCACACAACACCAAATACACTTGGAATAACTTGAGAGAAACTTGAACACTCCTTGAAATCGTCTAGCCCTCACCCTCACACATTAGTGCCCGATTTCTTGAGCCATGGGATTCTTTTATATGGTGGCTATTAGGGTTACACCATGTAACTCATAACTTTACCCATTCCTTATGCTCCATGGATTTTAACCTCCATGGAGTATCCATGGGTCACCCCATGGACTTAGTCCAACATAAGGAATCTTGGATCACAAGCCCACATATATAAGAATGAATGATTTACACAATCAACCCATATATTTAATTAGTCTCCTTTTGATCACTTAATTAATTCCAAATTAATTCTTGATCAATACTAATTAAATAACCTTATTAATATATATTAGAACTTAGAATATATTAACCAACCTTAAGTGTTATTTCTCTCATTATAGTCTATCCAAATGCATGATGCCATGCAACCCAAATGGACCATGCCGGGTCGGGTCAAGTCTTAGCAATTATAGTTATGGACTTAGACATTAATCCAACAGTCTCCCACTTGGATAAGTCTAAAACTATTATTGCGTATGACTTCAGGAACCGATCAGCAATCGTAGCTCTTAAAAGCTTCTGTCGAACTCTGACCTTGTCGATGAACTCTGACCTTTGTCAATGACTTGTCCATTAGATAAGGGATCATATATTCCTCCATTCTAGATATCATATGGACTGAGACATGGATTATCAATCATTCTCTCTGTCCATTTGTTGTTTCCCGATTTCCGATTCATGATGACTGACTGATTGAACAAATCAAATCAGTCCTGGCTTGGCCAAGCACTCACATGTATCATCTTTAAATCATCGAGGGGCCCACAGATATCGCTTTTATCCCGAAGGTAAAAGGAATGGATAAACTTTGACTCATATGGCTTGTTCTACTACTTGTTGAATCATACACAAAGGCACGTTTTATAACATCGAGTTACCAATGCGTTTTCGTGCAATCAATGTATAACCAACTCATAGTAACAACTCATATCTCTAGGTTTGAAGAATATAAGATATTATCGTCTCATGATCACTCGTGATAAAATCCATGAAGTGATTCAAATGAGCGCGGGTTGAATCCAATACTCAGAACTTATGAGCACTCATGAGTGTTGTAGCACCACTTTGTCCACCAACTTGGACCTCTACAAACCAACCCATGACAGTCTTGATTCATATCTACTTCCAACATATGACCGACTGTGGATAGTTTGAATAACTTAATCATTCAGGAAGAGCGACTTAGTTATTCTGGAAGTCAAAACATGCAAAGTGAAACACAAGAATAAATGAATCAAATATGGTATCAAACCCTATGAATATAAATAAACACTTTTATTTATCACCATACTGATTACTCATTATTCATTGTTTCGGTTTTATCAACTTTATACTTGAATTTTAAACAATAGTTGTCCCATGCTCCAAGCATGTACACTATGTTTTCTAAACACTAGTCATGCCATACACCAAGTATGCATACTATGTTTGTCTATGATCTTTACTTTGTAAAATAGATCAATTGAACATCACTCCAATGATCCTCTTTTCACAGTCCCAAATCCTTACTGCAAATGCAAGAATTCCAAATTCATGCCATTTTCTGAAATCTGTTAGATTCTAAACTTATATGCATTGATCCTCTTAATGATTATGCACAAAGTTAGAAAGACTTGACAACAATCATTACAGAGCATTCCAAAGGAGATCAGCTCCTTGGAAACATCCTTCTTTCATTAAGTTTCCTAATCTTACACAGATTGAATAATTTCTAACTTTGAAACATTTCCATATTCCATTTTGACTATCACTTCTGAACAAGAGTTGCCTCCTTACAGATTATGTCAATATGGTCCTTCCAGAATTAACATTATACTTCCAACTGTCCTTGAGCAACCAATCTTTGGTAAACCTTAGAATGTCCTCGACAATTGCTTAATCATTTTAGTCATATCCAATTCTAGACCTTTTCCCTTCATAATGCTCCAGGCATTTGGAAAATTTTAGAAGGGATGAATATAGCACATGTAATCGATCCTATATCCGAAGCATATGGGACACGATTCATGATGTCTCACATAAAGACTAAACCAGTCTTTTGCTATAATATTTCCATTTCAATTTGCCAAGTTCTCAAAATTCAGATTATGAAAAGGGATGCCGTAATCATAATCGAATTTTAGAACGCAAATAATGGACCCATATATAGAATTTCCTTATGTTGAGCCATTCCAACATGAAATTCATATATATATCCTTGATTAAATACGATTAAAATCTCAATCTAAGCTTTTAGAATTGAAATGAAGTATAATTTCCTCTCCCTTAATTATAGCAAACCAACTTTTTCAACCCCTGCAACCTCACGAATTGAAACTTTTGTTTTCTATAATTAACATTGCTAACTTGCAACCTTTGTCATAATTATCATGCTCCCACTAACATGATGATTATTAGCATAACACTTATGCTCCCACTAGCTTTGACATGTACTCAGAAATCAGCTGACTTTCTTACCAAAGTTCAGATTTCTGATACTAGATTGTTTTGATAAAACTTTATCAAAATCATACACCTCTCTTAGATAGTTCACATGTGTGTCTAAACAATTTTAGAACTATGAAAAGGGATGACGTAATCATAGTCTCAATTGTTTAGACCTTTGCCACTTCTCACAAATCCATGTTAGTGTGCCGGTAAACCACACACGCTCCACTAACGACTTTGAGAATGCAAATATCACAATTACTATCTAGCTAAAATCTACTTAGTGAAAGTGTTTCCTCACCATCATTTTCATGAATCGGAGAGAAACCTTATGACACTTAGATTTAATAGTGTATGTGTTCTTATCCATGTGAATTTGTCAAAACCATAATCACAAGACAAGGTTAGTGACAAATCCAAACTCATATTGATTAAACTTGTGCAATCTTAAATTCTTGCCATTTGGCAGCTCAGGTGCCTGCCATTGCTTCCAAGTAGTTGTGCAACCAATTGAGAACTCTCAGAACTCCTATGCAAAGCCAACTTGAATAGGCACAAAAAATTCAACACGATAGGTTATAAACCTCAAGTCGTGTGCTAGTGAAGGACTTTAGGTTTTATTCTTGATTAAGTCTTGAAACTTTCAAGAGCTTTAAGACTCCTACTGTCCTCTTGACATATAAGACTCCCTTGGTCAAATATTCAAGAGATAGTGCGGATTCTTTATCAAGACTAACACTTTACACAATTGGCCTAAGTTGGTCTCTGTTTTATCCAAAACATCACAACTTACCAATTTCAAATGTACAAGAGTAGATAACCTTTTACTCTTATATTTGACTAGTGTTAACAAACCCTCTTTAAGATATGTCACTCAAGTTTCAATCTTGGAGTATGACTCTAAGAATTGTTTTGGAACGAAGTATGACTCATCTTTTTGATTTAACCATTTCAACAATTCATGACTCCTCTTCTTAGTCATAAGAATGCACTAAGATGACTTTAGAGGACCAATTGTGATATGGTATCTTAATCATTAAGATGATCATAAACATGATACTAAAGTACTCTCCCATCTTTTCAGATTGGAGAAACTTTTATCTTTCTGCCATACTTTGATTCTTCTTATTCGTTCTGTCTCACATTGAAACTTCTCCAATGCTATAGACTTATACTTAAACTTATAAGTATAACCATATTTACTGAACTTAAGTAAATCATGACGAATAGTCTTCTTGATCTTTTGTGGTGGACTTGACCAGTGCACAAGAATGTGTACTCGATCCCTTAGTCCTTTCCTTATTCACATAAGGAATTAGTCTTAATTTTCCAAGCTGAAAGTTCTCATTCATCATACTATACAACTTGCATGATTCCAAGTTTCGGTCCAATTGAACCTTGGGTGATGAGAATCTTTCCTTATTTGGTAATATTAGACACTACCACAACCGAAAGAATCAAATCCATTTTTCCAATATTGCTATCAATGGAATCTTATAAGCAACAACTTTTCACAAATGTCATTGTAAGGATACTTAAAATAAATAAAATCAAAACCTTTTTCTTTTATTTTAAAACTGTGCGGAAAAACTTATCCTTACAATCCATATGAAAACCTTGTTGTTATCTATTCCTAAGCACTATAAATATCATAACTCTTAAGTAATAGCCCAAAATTCTGATCACCGAACCATGCGATTGAAATCCATCTTCACGATCAGAATCAGCATGTACTTAATAGAGTTAGACAATGGACTTTACCTGAAGTAGAGCCAAACTTATTGACTTTAACATCCTTAGGTAAATTTGGCAGCTTCGTAACCAATGCCCCTTCCTTTGGCAATAGTTACCTATGGACCCTTGATAATGGGACTATCTCAGAATTCGCCTCTCTCTCTTTACCATTGGGTCAACCGAGTTGACTATGGCCAATCCCTTTCCATTGGGAAGAGAGAGCTTTACAGGATATCCAATGTCATCATTGTCAATGGCCATAGCGTTTTAGGAAGTTGATCTTAGCAAATAGATAAGATCATTAAGGGTCTTGTCTTAGTCTGTTTCATAGGATTCCCAAAAGAACTCACTATGTGACTTAGAAAGTAGTTGAGCCACCAACTTTCTCAAGACTTTGACACCCAACTCTCCCGGCTTGTCAATATGTGACTACATCTCCAAGATGTGATCACACCTAGACCTTGCCTTGCCAATATGGCTTGAGTGACCTTAAACTTTTTAGGAACTTGTGGGTTAGGGAGAATAATTGGAGGAGGTGAAAGAAGTATGATATCCATGGGACATCATCTTCATTTACGAAAGCTTGTTTCAAGAGATTTAGGAAGATCATAAATGTCTAGACCAGACATCTTTTTGGGAGATATTCAAGATAGTTGATTTAAAGTCCTTAATATGACACCCAATATGAAATATTAAGGCTAGGACCCAACAAACTATTTTATAACTTAGAAGAGGGATGCCGTAATCCAAGCTATAAAATATTTGAAGGTAGGTGAATGACGATTCACAAATTTCCACCATGAAAAACGAAATAATTTATTAGGTTTTAATTGGATTTGAAAGTCCTAGATCTTTGAGATTCATTGAACTGTTCAAAGACATGTTTCAATCTCGAGTGTGCCCTTCAGGTTTTGTGACTGGGATGCCGAGGATCACAAAACAAGGTGTGAATAACCATGCAAATATACTTGGTACCCTTAATATTTACCCCTTAATCAGTGTGCCGGTTAACCACACACGCTCCACCGATACTATGATAAGTATTAAGTTACCCTTTGCCTACCTTGTTAAGTCCAGGTTAGTGTGCCGGTTAACCACACACGCTCCACTAACGACTTAAGCAAAGTGCAAAGTGTAATTTCATGGGTTAGCACCAAATTCACATTTTCCTAAGTAACTAAGATTGGGTATTAATAAGAGTTTAGTTACTTAGTATTTATCATTAATACTTTTAATGAAAGGAGAATTATAGTCCTTGTCCTACCCGTTCGGCTAACGACCCTCCACCAGTCAAGGAAGCGGTGGGTGAGAGTGGACACCCATTAAACTGCCATTTTATAGGCAGTAACCTTATACCCCCCTTATAGACTGGCTTCGTGAATGAGGCCTACTAACAGTAAGACTGACTTTACTCTTATACATATATATATAAATATTATTAACTTATAATATTATAAAGTATAAGGGTTGAATTTTAACTTTTAAAATTCTAAGGGCTAACTTGGAATTAAAGTATTCATAAGTGAAAACTTTTCAAATTCCAAAACTTGAGGGCAAGTTTTGAAACTATTCAAAACTAATTAATTCCATAACTTATGAGTTTAAAGTAGTTTTAATTAAAAAAAAAAAAAAAACTCTTCAAGTTCCATAACTTGAGGACAAGTTATGGAAGACTTTAAACTAATTAATAAAAAAAAATAACTTTTTTTTATTGTAACTTATGGAACTAATTAAGGTTACACTTTTTTTTTAATTTAATGAAGAGACTCTTGAACCTCCATAACTTGAGGACAAGTTATGGAGTCATAAAACCATTTAATTAGAACTAGACTCTTCATTTTGTAACCTTTGCCAACTTTTATGAGTTTTATGATTCTTAAATGTGACTTTTCATATAACTTGAGGACAAGTTACAAAAACACACTTTGGAATCAACTCTTAGATTAAAATGGATTGAAAACAACTATTTCACACAACTTTTCTATTAATCTAAGAACCTCATAAGAACAAGATAATTCAAATCATCAATCTTCAAGAAATTAGCATGAACATACAAACTAATACAAATCTTGAAATTATGACAATTATCTTAGAAATTGGATTAGCATGAACATTACCACATCAAAAACAAGTTTACAAAAACATCTTAGGGTAATGTTCCTAGTCCAATTCCAGCCAAAACAATCGAATATATGCATCCAACTCGATTTTTCAGCTACTTTTGCAAGTATAACAAGAAAACAAACCAGGCTCTGACACCACTGTTGGGTTATGAGCATTCTAACACTCCTAAGTGTACATGCAACCCTAAATACCTTGGATCTATGTTTTCTCTATTATACATACAATTATGAACATCCAAGGTATTATCCTAATCTAGCATACAAAATAATAAATATAACAAGATAGAATACATACCTCTTTGATGTAGAATGTCTTCATAAAGCTTGAGTGCCTAGTGCCCCAAGTGTGACACCTCAAATGGTTCACACAACACCAAATACACTTGGAATAACTTGAGAGAAACTTGAACACTCCTTGAAATCGTCTAGCCCTCACCCTCACACATTAGTGCCCGATTTCTTGAGCCATGGGATTCTTTTATATGGTGGCTATTAGGGTTACACCATGTAACTCATAACTTTACCCATTCCTTATGCTCCATGGATTTTAACCTCCATGGAGTATCCATGGGTCACCCCATGGACTTAGTCCAACATAAGGAATCTTGGATCACAAGCCCACATATATAAGAATGAATGATTTACACAATCAACCCATATATTTAATTAGTCTCCTTTTGATCACTTAATTAATTCCAAATTAATTCTTGATCAATACTAATTAAATAACCTTATTAATATATATTAGAACTTAGAATATATTAACCAACCTTAAGTGTTATTTCTCTCATTATAGTCTATCCAAATGAATGATGCCATGCAACCCAAATGGACCATGCCGGGTCGGGTCAAGTCTTACCAATTATAGTTATGGACTTAGACATTAATCCAACAGCTTCTTGGTGCTGTATGTGGATGACATGCTGCTCATAGGAAATGACATCCCAACTTTGCAGGAGGTGAAATCCTGGCTTAGGAAGTGTTTTTCTATGAAGGACCTTGGAGAGGATGCCTATATCCTAGGGATAAGGGTATTACGAGACAGGAGTAAAAGACTAATTGGACTTAGTTAGCGTACCTACTTCGATAAGGTGTTGAAAAGGTTCAACATGCAGAATTCCAAGAAAGGAGAATTACCGATCCAAAGCAATGCCAAACTGAGCAAGGCTCAAAGTCCGAGTACAGAGGCTGAGATAGTTGAGATGAGTCGATTAACATATTCTTCCGTTGTTGGCTCGATCATGTACGCTATGAGTTGTACCCACCCTGATGTGGCCTTCGCTTTGAGCATGGTCAGCAGATATCAGGGGAACCCTGGCAAGGCTCACTGGACTGCGGTAAAGAATATTCTCAAGTATCTACGGAGGACTAAGGATTGGATCCTTACCCTTGGTGGGAGTGATGACTTGAGAGTAGTAGGGTATAGTGATGCTAGCTTTCAGACTGATAGGGATAACTTCCGCTCTCAGTTGAGATGGATCTTTACTCTAAATGGAGAGGCAATCACTTGGAAGAGTTCCAAGCAGTAGATGGTAGCTGATTCGACTTGTGAATCAAAGTACATAACATCGAGTGAAGCGGCAAAGGAGGAGATATAGCTGAAGAACTTCATCGGAGACCTTGGAGTTGTACCAGCTATTAAGGAGCCTATGGATATTTTCTGTGACAGCAATAGTGCGGTTGCCTTAGCCAAGGAACCGAGAGATCATGGCAGATCCAGACACATTGACAGAAAATATCACTTCATAAGACATAAGATAGAAGAAGGACTCCTCGTGGCAAAGAGGGTATCATCAGAATAGAATCCTACAGATCCCCTCACGAAGGGACTGATGAGGGTTAGGCATTTACAGCATGTGAGGCGTATCGGGCTGAAGGATGATATTAGTTTTACAGATTAGATAGATATCTCTGAAACTTATAAAATGTAATCGACATTTGATGATGAATAAAAGGTGTGTTTATTTATGAGTAAGGTGTTACTGGCTTTTGTTAACTATCTACTATTGTTTCAGCTTTGCATGTTTTGACTTCCAGAATAATTTACTTTATTCAAACTTCCACAGTCGGTCATACGTCGGAAGTAGTTATGAATTAAGATTGTCATGAATTGGGCTTGTAGATGACTAAAGGTGTTTAGCCATAGCAATGGTTGCTACAACATTCATGAGTGCTCATAAGTTTTGAGTATTGGAATAAACCCACGCTCACTTGCATCACTTCATGGAATTTATCTCGAGTGATCGTGAGACGGTAATATCATATAAGTCTTCAAACCTAGAGATATGAGTTGTTGCCTATGAGTTGGTTGTGCATTGATTGCACAAAAACGCATCAGTAACTTGATGTTATAAAACGTGCCTTTATGTATAATTCAACAAGTAGTAGAAACAAGTATATGAGTCGAAGTTTATCTGTTCCTTCTAGTCCTTGGAAGATTAGAAGCGATATCTGGGCCCCTCGATGATTTTGTTTTGACCTATGTACCGGGCCTGGTCAGAACCGAATTGATGTGTTCAATTTAGTTCTATGTCAAACAAATCGGAAATCGGGAAACAAACTGCTGGACAATAAGTACGACGTTGTTCCATGTATTTGTCCGGCTGATATCTTGAGAACAGAGGATTATATGATCACTTATCTAAAATGGCGCTTCATAGTTCAACAGAGTTTTAAGAGTTACGATTGCCGGTTGGTTCCTGAAGTAATATAGGAAAACATAGTTATTAGACTTATCCAACTGGGAGACTGTTGGATAAGGTGTCTAAGTCCATAACTTTATTTGGTATATACTTGACCCGACCCGGCATGGTCCATTTGGGTTGCACTTCACCCGAAATATTTGTATGGTTAAACCTTTAAGAATTGTATGTTTATGATTTGTTAATATATTATAAGTTATAATATATTAATATGAAATCATATTATTTAATTTGTATTGATCATAAATTAATTTAGAATTAATTTTGTGATAAAAAAGGTGACTAATTAAATATGGGATCTTGTATTTTATGTAGTGTGGGCTAATACTCATTTAGAATGGGCTTGGCATGCGTGGGAGTCCATGGATAGTCCATGGAGCTTTTAACCCATGGATCCTTGGAAAGGAAGAGTCATGGGTATTAGGGTTTACATGGATGTAACCCTAATCCTCCACATTATATAAAGGAGTTATAATGCTTGAAATCGCACTAGTTGTGTGTGTGCAAGAAGGTGGCCTATTTATATAAGCTACATACACTCTCATTGGTTTTTTCAAGTTTGTGGTGATTTGTGATTTCCATTTGAGGCATCCACATTATTGATGGTTGGCTCTCAAACTCCAAGGAATCAACTCACTATTAAAAGGTATGTAATTCTTCTAGCATTTATGTTTAAAGTTCCCCATGCCATGCTAGATAGGTTATGAACCTTGGAAAAACAAATTTGCATGTATTCATAGTAAAACATAGATCCAAGGTTTTAGGGTTGCATGTACACCTTAGGACTGTTAGGATGCTCAAAACCCATCACAAAGTTCAGATTTCTGATACGAGATGCTTTGATAAAACTTTATCAAAATCATACACTTTTCCTTATATAGCACACATGCGTGTTTAAAAAATTTTAGAACTATGAAAAGGGATGTCGTAATCATAGTCTCCATTGTTTAGACCTTTGCCATTTATCACAAGTCCATGTTAGTGTGCCGGTTAACCACACACACTCCAGTAACGACTTTGAGAATGCAACTATCACAATTGCTATCTACTTAAAACCTCTTAGTGAAAGCGTTTCCTCACCATCATTTTCATGAATCGGAGAGAAACCTTACGACACTTAGATTTTATGGTGTATGTGTTCCTTTCCATGTGAAATTGTTACAACCATAATCACAAGACACAGTTAGTGACAAATTCATATGGACTGAACTTGTGCAGTCTTAACTTCTTGCCACCTGGCAGCACAAGGGCCTGCAATTGCTTCCAAGTTGTTATGCAATCAATTGAGAACTCTCAGAACTCATATGCAAAGCCAACTTTAACTAGAATGGGCACAGAAATAGGAATATGTCAACACGAAAGGTTATAAACCTCAAGTCGTGTGCTAGTGATAAACTACAGGTTTTATTCTTGATTAGACTCTTTCAAGATCTTTTAGACTCCCACTCTTCTCTTGACATATAAGACTCTCTTTCCAAGACCCATTCCTTGACAAACAAATATTCAAGAGATAATGCAGATTCTTATCAAGACAAACACTTCACACAATTGGCCTAAGTTGGTCTCTGTTTTATCCAAAACATCACAACTTACCAATTTCAAATGTATAAGAGTAGGACACAATTTACTCTTACATTTGACAAGTGTTAATAAAACCTCTTTAAGATGTGTCACTCAAATTACAATCTTGGAGTATGACTCTAAGACTTGTTTTGGAACGAAGTATGTATCACCTTCTTGATTTAACCATTTCAATAATTCATGACTCCTCTTCTTAGCCATAAGAATGCACTAAGATGTCCCTAGAGTATGAATTGTGATATGGTCTCACAATCATTAAGATGATCATAAAACATGATACTAAAGTACTCTCCTATCTTTTCAGATTCGAGAAACTTTTATCTTTCTGCCAAATTTAATTATTCTCCTTCGTTCTGCCATACATTGAAACTTTTCCAATGCTTCAGAATTATACTTAAACTTGGAAGTATAACCATATTTACTAAACTTAAGTAAATCATGATGAAGAGTCTTATGGATCTTTTGTGGTGGACTTGACCAGTGCACAAGAATGTGTACTCGATCCCTTAGTCATTCACTTGACTCACATATACATGTGAACAAGGAACTAGTCTTAATTTTCCAAAGGTGAAGATTTTCATTCATCATACTATACAAGTTGCATGATTCCAAGTTTCGGTCCAATTGAAACTTGGGTGATGAGAATCTTTCCTTATTTGGTAAATTTAGACACTACCACAAATCAAAGAATCAAATTCACATTTCCATTATTGCTAGAAACATACAAACATCAATTTCCCATAAATGCCATTGCAAGGAGATATAAAATAAAACAAAATTTTATTTATTTATTAAAAACGAGGAAAACCTTTTTCCTTACAATGCAAATTTAAATGAAAACTATGCTATTACACATTTCCTAGCAATCTATCATAACTCCCAAGTAGTAGCTCAAGACTCTGATCACCGAACCATGCGATTGAAATCCATCTTCGCGATCAGATTCAGCATACTCTTCCTTTAAGTTTCCTTCTCTTTGTTTGATCCTGCCAAACATCAAAATGTAACCGCGTCACATTTTGTATTAAGAATCATCAATTAGGAACTTAACAGAGTTAGATAGTGGACTTACCTGAAGCAGAATCAAAATGTAACCGCGTCACATTTTGATTTGACCTTCTCTCAGATCTTTTAGGTAGTTAGGGCAGCTTCGCAACCAATGCCCCTTCCTTTGGCAATAGAACCATATGGACTCTTTGGTAATGGTACATGGCACTATCTCAGACTTAGCCTTTCTCTTTACCATTTGGTCAACCGAGTTGAATATGACCGATCCCTTTCCATTGGGAAGAGAAGGCTTTTCTGAATATCCGATGTTACCATTGTCAATGTCCATGGAGGTTTGGGAAATTGATCTTCTAATCAAATTTGATTTACCAGCCCCCCAAATCATTGCTGATTCAACAGCACCAAGCAAATAGATAAGATCATTAAGGGTCATGTTATAGTCTGTTTCATAGTAGTCCCAAAGGAAACTCACTATGTGACTTAGAAAAGTGATTGGACAACCAACTTTCTCAAGACTTTGACACCCAACTCTCCCGGCTTGTCAATATGTAACTTCATCTCCAAGATGTGAGCACACATAGACCTTGCTTGCCAATAGGGCTTGAGTGACCTTGAACTATTCAAGAACTTGTGGGTTAGGGAGAATAATTGGAGGAGGTGGAGGAAGAGAAGTATGATTTCCATTATCCAACCACGGAACTGATGGGTTTTGAGCACTACATCATTCCTATGGTGTACATGCAAACCCTAAAGCTTTGGATCTAGTTTGTCTAATGAACATGCAATAATCATCCAAAGCCATAAACCCTAGATCTAACATGTGATATTCGATATTAACATAAGAATAGGGTTTAGATCTTACCTTTGATTGTTATGTAGTAATAACAATCTATTCCTTCTTGTAATTGGCTTCTGAAAGCTTAGTGTCACAAGTGTCACACCTCTAATGGCTCACAAACACCAAGAGCAAGAGGATGACTTACGAGAAGAGAAGAAGGCACCAAAATTTGTCCAAGAACCTTAAGGAACACTTCACCACGTTTTTGGTTCCCTAGGGGTCCTTATATATGTGAGGCTGTTAGGGTTTTGAACTGGGAAACCCTAATCTGACTGTTTAGGCCCTAAGCAGCCCATGGACTCCCTTTAGAACACCCCTTGGACGAATTCCTTATGGGCTTCCCATTGAATTCGTCCAACCTATGTTCCAAGGTGATCAATAGCCCAATTGCAACTATCTTATAATTACAATATCAGTCCCCCAAGTTTAATTAAAGTCTTTTAGGCACAAAATTAATTTCTTAATTATTTCTTGACTAATATTAATTAAACAATATGATTTCTCCTTTAATATATTATTCATATAATATATTAATAAGTCATAATTATTCTCTTTTTCCATAAATCATCCTATCAAGTTGCTTTGGTGAATGCAACCCAAAAGGACCATGCTCGCAATCGGGTCAAGTACATACCAAAATAGTTATGGGCTTAGACACTAATCCAACAGGAACATCATCTTCATTAGGAAATCTTGTTCCATGAGATTTAGGAAGATCATAGTTGTCTGAACCAGACATTTTCAATGGGATAAATTCAAGTTAGTTGATTTAAAGTCCTTAATATAACACCCAATATGAAATATTAAGGCTAGGACCCAACACCGTATTTTATAACTTAGAAGAGGGATGTCGTAATACAAGCTATAAAATATTTGAAGGTAGGTGAATGACGATTCACCAATTTCCACCATGAAAAACGAAATGGGAATTAGGTTTTAATTGGTTTTGAAACTCCTAGATCGTTTGAGATTCACTGAACTTTTCAATGACATGTTTCAATCTCGATTGTGCCCTCTCAAGTTTTATGACTGGGATGTCGAGGATCACAAAACAAGGTGTGAATAACCATGGAAATATACTTGGTACCCTTAATATTTATCACTTAATCGATGTGCCGGTTAACCACACGCGCTCCACCGATCCTATGATAAACATTAAGTTACCCTTTGCCTACCTTGTTAAATCCAAGTTAGCGTGTCGGTTAACCACACGCGCTCCACTAACGACTTAAGCAAGGTGCAAAGTGTAATTTCATGGGTTAGCACCAAATTCACATTTTCCTAAGTAACTAAGATTGGGAATTTATAAGTGTTTAGTTACTTAGTATTTATCATTATACTTTTAATGAAGGGAGAATTATAGTCCTTGTCCTACCCGTTCGGCTAACAACCCTCCACCAGTCAAGGAAGCGGTGGGTGAGAGTGGACACCCATTAAACTGCCATTTTATAGGCAATAACCTTATACCTCCCTTATAGACCGGCTTCGTGAATGAGGCCTACTAATGGTAAGACTGACTTTGTTCTTATACATATATATATTATTAACTTATAATACTATAAAGTATAAGGGTTGAATTTTAACTTTTAAAACTCTGGGGTTTGGAATTAAAGTGTGTGTGAGACTATTACAAATTCCAAAACTTGAGGGCAAGTTTTGAACTATTCAAAAACTTTTGGATTTTCATAACTTATGAGTTTAATTAAAGTTTTAAAAACTTTAATGAAGAGACTCTTGAACATCCATAACTTGAGGACAAGTTATGGAGTCCATAAAACTATTTATGAGAAAAGACTCTTCGATTATGTAACCTATGGCTTTTTAATGGATCTTTAAAAGAAATGACTTTTGATAATCCATAACTTGAGGACAAATTATGGACTCCATTAAAACACATTTAGATCAAGAATTAACTAACAAGAATTTTCAAACAATTCCTATGATCTACCAAAACTCATAAGTGTATGAACAATCATATCAACAATTTCAAGAATTACATAAACACATATAAAAATTGAAATTTTGATAATAACCTTGAAATTGGTTTACCATAATCATTACCACATCAAAAATAGGTTTATAAGTTCAAAAACAGCTTAGGGTAATGATTGTAGTCTGATTTCAGCCAAAAACATCAAAAATCTGCAAACTGGAAGGCCAACTCGTCGAGTTCTATAAGGAATTCGTCGAGTTTTTGGCCAGAACTCGTCGAGTTTTCAGTCTGGGCAGATTCTTGGTTTTGAAAAATAAGTTGCATCAAGTATAATTGAAAACAAACCTGGCTCTGATACCACTGATGGGTTTTTTGAGCATTCTAACACTCCTATGGTGTACATGCAACCCTATAAACCTTGGATCTATGTTTTCTCTATTATACATGCAAATATTCAATATTCCAAGGTTTCATCCTAACTAGCATAATAAGAAGTAACTATACTACAAGAATCTAGTAGAATGACATACCTTTTTATGGAGCTTGAAGTCTTGAACCTTTAAGAGCCTAGTGCCTCAAGTGTTGCACCTCAAATGGTTCACACAACACCAAGAACCCTTGGAATAACTAGAGAATAAGGATACTTAGGTTCACACTCACGAAATCGGTTTGCCATCTTTGTGTACCTACACTAGTGCTTAGCACTCAACCCCATTTCATGAACCATAGCCCTCTTTATATAGTATATATATATATATATATATATATATATATATATATATATATATATATAAGAGTCCATATATAATTAGCTCCTTTTTGATCACTAGATTAATTCTAAATTAATTCTTGATCAATACTAATTAAATAATATGATTTCATATTAATATATTAGAACTTATAATATATTAATATAAATCATAAGTATCTTTTTTCTCATTTTGTTTATCCAATTGTTCTGATGCCATGCAACCCAAATGGACCATGCCAAATCGGGTCAAGTACATACCAATTATAGTTATGGACTTAGACACTAATCCAACAATATTACCCATCCTTTGGCAAGCATCACACTCTCTAACATAAGTGGCATCATCCTTGAAGATTGTAGGCCAATAGAACCCCACATCAAACACTTTCTTAGCAGTGAACTGTACCCCATGATGTCCTCCTGCCGGTCCATTGTGGCAATGCTCTAGTATGTCTCATATTTCCTTGCCAAAAACGCATCTTCTTATGATCCCATCCGGACAACTCCTAAAATGATAAGGCTTATCCCAGAAATAATATTTGATTTCTGGAAAGAGCTTCTTTTTCTGCTGGTGAGTGAGCCCTTTTGGAAGAAAATCTCCTGCCAGGAAGTTTGAAATATTGGCATACCATGGTTCTTCCCCCATTATCACCATCAAATACTCTTCCGGGAAGCTATCTTCAATGCCCATGTTGTCCATCTCGTCCCTTATTTGATTTTCTAATCTAGAAAGATGGTCAGCAACTACATTTTCCATCCCTTTCTTTTCCTTGATCTCGATATCAAATTCTTGGAGTAGCAGCACCCATCGGATCAACCTTGGATTTGCATCATGCTTAGCAAACAAATACTTAATAGCAGAGTGGTCAGTAAAAATAGTATTTTTGGACAAAATTAGGTAGGGACGGAATTTGTCAAAGGCATACACTACGGCTAATAATTCTTTTTCAGTTGTGGTGTAGTTTTCTTGGGGCGGATTTAGGGTCTTGCTTGCATAGTAAATGGGTTGAAAGTGCTTGTCAACCCTTTGGACAAGTACAACTCCTAAGGCAAAGTCGCTCGCATCGCACATTATCTCAAATGGTAAGTTCCAATTCGGGGCGATAATGATCGGGGCATTAGTTAATTTTTCTTTCAAATTTTCAAAAGAAGCTAAACATGAAATGCCCGCTTTGGACACTTTATGGCCTAATACAATGCCCTCCTTCACCATGAAATGACACTTTTCCCAATTAAGAACTAAACTGGTCATTTCACACCTAGCAAGCATCAAGTCAAGGTTAGGAAGACAATCATTAAAAGAAGAGCAAAAAACAGAGAAGTCATCCATAAATACTTCCATAAATTTCTCCACTATATCGTGGAATATCGCCGTCATGCATCTTTGAAAAGTCTCTGACGCATTGCATAACCCATAAGGCATGCGTCGATATGCAAATTTTCCACTTGGGCAAGTGAAAGTAGTTTTTTTTGGATTAGTGTCTAAGCCCGTAACTATATTTGGTATGTACTTGACCCGGTGGTGCATGGTCCTTTTGGGTTGCCTTCACCAAAGCAACTTGATAGGATGATTTATGGAGAAAGAGGATTAATTATGATTTATTAATATATTATATGAATAATATATTAAAGGAGAAATCATATTGTTTAATTAATATTAGTCAAGAATTAATAAAGAATTGATTTTGTGACTAAAAGGAATTAATTAAATAATGGGGACTAAAACTGTCAAATGTATGATAGTTGAATTTGGGCTGGGAAACCCTAAGGAATAAGAGTGGACGAAATCTTGGAGGCTTGGGCATCTAATTTCGTCCAAAGGGGCCTTATTCCAGAAGGTTCCTTGGACTGCTTAAGGCCTAAGCTATCCATTAGGGTTTTGGACTGAAAACCTAGCTGCACAAATATATAAGGACCCCTAGGGCAAAGGAAAATCGGCTAGACTTGATTCTAAGGAACCCTAGAGCCGATTTTTCCTCTCTTCCCTCTCTCTCATACTTCATTCTCTTACTTGTGGTGTTTGTAAGCCATTAGAGGAGTGACACTTGTGACTCTAAGCTCCAAAGAAAGAAGATTGAAGAGATTCAAGCCATTCTACAAGAGGTAATCATCTAGATCTTCTCTTATGTGATAATTTCGAAATGTGTATGCTAGATTAGGGTTCTTGAGCCTTGTATGAATTACATGTACAATAGAGAAACCTAGATCCAAGCATTAGGGTTTGCATGAGCACACATGATGTTCTTTTGTATAAAACCCATCAGTGGTATCAGAGCCTTGATTGGTTTCTGTTGTATTTGATGTTTACATGTTCATCCATTGCTTGAAAAATTGATTTCTGTCCTCTGCACGACTGAACTCGGTAAGTCACTTGCTGGACTCGGCAAGTCAGCCCAACTCGGCAAGTCCAGACAGTGACTCGGCGAGTCCGGGAGTCAGACAGAGGGAAAATTGGGATTTTTGCTAATTTTGCTGAAGGATAATTACCAAAAACGTTTTTCATCAATAAAATCCGAATTTTATCAATATTTGGTGATTATCCTTACCAAAATAGAAGATAACTGTCAAAATTAAGATAATTACTTGTTTTATAATATAAATATTAATTATTTGTACTTTTGTTTTGAATTATCTAGTAAGAAATTGAATTAGGTTAAATTTAGATAATTACCAATTATTTGATTAATTTTAATTATTTGTAATTTGATCTTGATAGTTTTGTAAAGTTTCAAAACTTGCCCTCAAGTTTTGGAATTTAAATTTTTGAGTAAAAGTTTAACTTTGAAGTATTTAAATTCTAAACCCTAATGATTTGAAATGTTTCAAAACTTGCCCTCAAGTTTTGGAATTTAAATTTTAATTAAAAGTTTAATTTTAAAATGTTAAATTCTAAAACCCTAATTTTTGAAAAAGTTCAAATTGCACCCTTATGGTTTTATTAAATTAATTAAGTGTATAATTAAAAGAGAGTTAATAAATCCATAATGATATGGTTTACATTTAATCAAATTAAAAGTGCAATTTGTAAAATTAGACCACATAGTATTTTAAAAGTGTAAAATACACCCTTATACTATATATAAAATTAAAAGTCTAATATTATATATGTATAACTTAAATGTCAGTGTTACCGTTAGTAGGCCTCATTCACGAAGCTGGTCTATAAGTGGTGTTTAAGGAAGCGGCCTGTAAAATGACCGCCATTGGGTATCCACTCTTACCCACCGCAGTCCTGACTAGTGGAGGGGCGTTAGCCGAACGGGTAGGACAAGGTAAACCCTTTCCATTAAAAGTATAATGAATTATAAAGTAACTAAATGTTTTAAAAAATTCCCAAATCTTAGTTACTTTGGGCAAAAAGTGAATTTGTTGCAATTCCATGAAATTACACTTTGTGTCCTTGCTAAGACGTTAGTGGAGCGTGTGTGGTTAACCGGCACACTAAATGGATTCTGAGAAAAGGTAGCAAAGGGTGAATCGATATTTTTCATAGTTTGGTGGAGCGTGTGTGGTTAACCGACACATCGAATAGGTGACTGTAACATTGGGGGCACCATGCAAGTTTGCATGGTTATTCACACCCTGTTTTGTGATCCTCGGCATCCCAGTTGCAAATCGAGGGGCATATCGAGATTTAAACATGCCATTGAAAAGTTTAATGAATCTCAAAGGATCTAGGAGTTTTCAATACATTTAAAACTTGATCTTTTTTTTTCGTTTTTCATGGTGGAAAATTAGTGAATCGTTAGTCACTTACCTTCAAATGTTATACAATTTGGGTTACGACATCCCTCTCCCAAGTTGTAGAGTATTGTGTTGGGTCCTAGCCTTAATATCTCATTTGGGTGTTTTATTAAGGACTCAATCAATCAATCATCTAAATTGAATTTTTCTCTCATTTTGTAGATGTCAAAGTATGACAACTATGGTCTTCCCGAATTCCGTGGAACAAGCTTTCCACATGAAGATGATATTCCACGATTCGATCGAGGAACACGAGATCATGATTCACTTCCTCCACCTCCTCCTATTGTTCTCCCTAACCTACAAGTTTAAAGGCTTGAAAAGTTCAAGCTCACTCAAGCTCTTTTGGCAAGTAAACATGAAGAAGGAAAATCAGTGTGTGCACACGTCTTAGAGATGAAGTCACACATTGATAGGTTAAGAATGTTGGGAGTCGTTGTCTGTGAGAAGCTGGCTATTGACTGGGTTCTTCAGTCACTTCCTGACTCATATAGTGAGTTCGTAAGAGAGTACTATATGATGGACCACGACGTGACCCTCATCGACCCCGCCTATTTGCTTGTTGCTGCTGAATCAGCAATGATTTGGCGCACTAGAGAAGCAAAGTTGATTGGTGGATCTGCCTTCCAAACCTCTATGGAGATAGACAATGACAACGAAAGGCATGCCATGGTCGAAAAGTTTGATCATAAGAGAAAGGCAAAGTCTGAAGTAGTTCCGTGTGCTGTTCCAAAAGAGTCAATTTGCTTTTATTGCCAAGAGAAGGGGCATTGGAGACGAAGCTGCCCTGTCTACCTGAGAGATCTAAGAGATGGGAGAGTCAAGACGTTTGGCTCTGCTTCAGGTAAAATCCATTAACTAACTCTATAAGTTCATATTTTTGATTCTTGATACATTATGTGATAAGATTACACTTTTGATGTTTTGTAGAATCGAAGAAAAGAAAGGAAGCTTAAAGAAAGAAGCGTGTTGAATCTGATCATGAAGAAATGGATTTCGATCGCATGGATTCGAAGGTTAGATTTTGTGAGCTGCTACTTTAGAGTTAGGACAGATTGCTAAGAAATGTAATAGCATAGTTTTTCAATTGAGTTGTGTTGTAAGGACAAATTTTTCCGCAATAAAATAAATTTTGATTTTGTTTTATTTATTTATCCTTGCAATGACATGTATGAAAAAATTGATGTTTGTGTAATTCTATTATTAGCAATGTTGAAATGGATGTGATTCTTAGTCATGTTATTTATGGTAGTGTCATAATTTTCTAAGTAAGGAAAGATTCCCATCGCCCAAATTTCAATTGGAAAGAAACTTGGAATCATAGAACTTGTATTGTATGATGTATGGAAATCTTGGTACTTAAGTAATTAAGACTAATTCCTTGTTCACATAAGTATGTAAGTCAAGTGAAGGACTAAAGGAACTAGTACACAATGTTGTGCACTAGTAAAGTCCACCATAAATAATAATAACATTATTCGTCATGATTTACTAAAGGTCCAATAAATGTGGTTATACTTACAAGATTAAGTGTAATTCTGAATCATTGAAAAATTTCAATGAATGGCAGAACGAATAAGTAGAATCAATGAAGGCAGAAAGATAAAAAGTTTCTCAAATCTAAGAAGAATGGAGAGTACTTTTGTATCGTGTTTTATGATCGTCTTGGTAATTATAGGAACCATATTACAATTCATCCTCTAAGGACACCTTAGTGCACTAGTTTGGCTAAGAAGAGGAATGGAGAATTGTTGTAATGGTTAAGTCAATAAGATGTATCATACTTCGTTCCAAAATCAAGTCTCTCCAAGATTGTGACTTGAGTTACATAATCTTAAGTAGGAATGTTCTTACACTTGCATATTTTGGTAAGTTGTGATGTCTTGAATAAGACAAATACCAACTAGTACCGAATTGCGTGTAGGTTTTGTCTTGATATAGACACACACTAACTCTTGGATATTTGTTTTTGTCAAGAAATGTTTCTTGATAAGAGAATCTAATATGTCAAGAGGTCAGTGGGAGTATAAAGATCTTGAAAAGTTTCAAGAACAAATCAAGAAGTAAACCTATTAAACACTAGCACACGACTTGAGGATTGTAACCTATCGTGTTGACGTATTCTTGTTTCTATGCCAATCCAGTTGAGTTGATTATGCATATGAGTTCTACAAGTTCTCAATAGACTGCATAAGGCAAGCACCCTGTTTGATGAAAGTACATTAACTGGCATAGGTGAGCTGCTAAATAACTTGGAAGCAATGGTGGGACCCTTGATGGCAAAGAATCAAGTATGAACAAGTTCTGTCCATAATAGTTTGGATTTGTCACAAACATTATCTTATGATTATGGTTATGACAAATTCACATGGATAGGAATACATGCACCATAAAATCTAAGTGTCATAAGGTTTCTCTCCTTCATGAAAATGATTGTGAGGAAACGCTTTCACTAAGATAGATTTTAAGGAGATAGTGATTATGTAAATTGCATTCTCAAATTCGATTATGATTACGACATCCCTCTTCATAGTTCGAATTGTGAGATTTAGCAATTGATCTGAACATTTAGGACTTAGTAATATAAGTTCTAAATTAGTTTAGACACACATGTGAGCTGTCTAAGGAAAGGTGTGTGAGTTTGAGAAGCTTAGATAAAGGCTTATCAAAGCACATACACTTCGGGTATAGGATCGATTGCATATGCTGTAATATTCGACCGTTCTAAAATTTTCCAAATGCCTAGGGCATTTAGAGGGAAAAAGGGAATAGAACCGGATTTGACTAAAATATTGAAACAACTGTCAAGGACAATCTAAGGTTCGCCAATGATTGGTCACTTGTGGACAGTTGGAAGTATAGTCATGGATGGACCATATTGACATTATTATGAATAGATAAGATTCTATTTAAAATGAGTTGTCATATGGCAAATATGGAAATGTTTCCTCATTGGGAGTTGGACGATATGTCTGGATTAGAAACTTCTATGCAAGAAGGATGTTCAAAGGAATGTACTTTGAATGTGAGACTTCATGACTATGGAATTGTCTTGTAACAATCTCCAATAGAGCACTTTGTAATTTCATTGGCAAAGTCTTGGTGTCTTTGGCGCTATGATATTACGAAAGGACCGTTGCATAAAATGTTAGAATCTAACATATTCTATAAGTGGCAAGAATTTGGTATTCTCACACTTGTGGTAAGGATTGGGAATTATGAAATGAGTGTTATTCAATTATACTATTTCACAAAGTAAGGACCATAGGTAAACATAATGTGCATACTAAGAGCATGGGACAATTATTGTCATAATTCAAGTAAGAAGTTGATTACCCGAAACAACAAATAATAAGTAATCAATATGATAATTAAATAAAAGTGTTTTATTTATACTCAAAGGTTTGAGGCCATATAGTATTAGTATTATTCTTGTGTTTCACTTTGAATGTTTTCACTTCCCGAATAATAAGATTATTCAAACCCTCCACAGTCGCTCATACTTTGGAAGTAGGTATGAAAGAAGACTGTCATGAATCCATCTGTAGATTGCCTAAAGTGTTTAGACATAGCACAAGTTTGATGCAGAGTTCATGAGTGCTGCTATAAGATTAGAGTAATGGATTAAACCCATGCTCACTTGGATCGCTTCATGGATTTTATCATGAGTGATTGGTGAGACGATAATATCTTATATTCTTGAAACCGAGATGTGTGAGCTGTATCTTGCGAGTCGGTTACACATTGATTATATGTAAACGCACCAGTAACTTGATGTTATAAAACGTATTGTTGTGTGTGATTCGGTGAGTGAGTACAAGCGAGCATTGAGTCGAATTTTATCCGTTCCTTTTACCCAAAGTGGGATAAAAGTGACATCTGTGGGCCCCTCGATGATTTAGTGATGACACCCTAAGCGCTTGGCCAAGCCGGGGCTAAGTTGATGTGTTCAATTGTAGTCTGTTGTCAGTCGTCATAAATCGGAAATCGGGAAACAACACGTGAACAGAGAATATGATTAAAATCCATGTCTCAGTTCATACGATAGCTAGAATGGAGGAATATATGATCCCTTATCTAAAGGACAAGTTACTGATAAGATCAGAGTTCGACAGCGTGTTTGAGAGCTACGATTGCTGATCGGATTGTACTTACATTATAGTTACTAGACTTATCCAAGTGGGAGACTGTTGGATTAGTGTCTAAGCCCATAACTATATTTGGTATGTACTTGACCCGGTGGTGCATGGTCCTTTTGGGTTGCCTTCACCAAAGCAACTTGATAGGATGATTTATGGAGAAAGAGGATTAATTATGATTTATTAATATATTATATGAATAATATATTAAAGGAGAAATCATATTGTTTAATTAATATTAGTCAAGAATTAATAAAGAATTGATTTTGTCACTAAAAGGAATTAATTAAATAAAGAGGACTAAAACTGTCAAATGTATGATAGTTGAATTTGGGCTGGGAAAACCTAAGGAATAATGGTGGACGAAATCATGGAGGCTTGGGCATCCAATTTCGTCCAAAGGGGCCTTATTCCAGAAGGTTCCTTGGACTGCTTAAGGCCTAAGCTATCTATTAGGGTTTTGGACTGAAACCCTAGCAGCACAAATATATAAGGACCCCTAGGGCAAAGGAAAATCGGCTAGACTTGATTCTAAGGAACCCTAGAGCCGATTTTGCCTCTCTTCCCTCTCTCTCATACTTCATTCTCTTGCTTGTGGTGTTTGTAAGCCATTAGAGGAGTGACACTTGTGACTCTAAGCTCCAAAGAAAGAAGATTGAAGAGATTCAAGCCGTTCTACAAGATGTAATCATCTAGATCTGCTCTTCTGTGATAATATCGAAATGCATATGCTAGATCAGGGTTCTTGAGCCTTGTATGAATTACATGTACAATAGAGAAACCTAGATCCAAGCATTAGGGTTTGCATGAGCACATAGGATGTTCTTTTGTATAAAACCCATCAGTCTTCTGTTAATCAATTGGGTCAATAGGAATTTAGAAGTAACCTGAAAACCCATCTAAGAAACAATAATAGCTATGGCCCGATAATCTCTCAAGCATTTGATCAATAAAAGGAAGAGGGAAGTGGTCTTTGCAAGTGACATCGTTTAGCTTTCGGTAATCAATGCACACCCGCCAACCGGTTACCGTTCGTGTCGGTATGAGCTCGTTCTTCTCGTTTGCTACAACTGTCATCCCTCCTTTCTTTGGAACTAGTTAGACGGGACTAACCCAAGGAGTATCGGAAATTTAATATATAATTCCGACATCTAAGAGCTTGACAACCTATTTCTTGACCACTTCTTGCATGTTCGGGTTTAGACGCCTTTGATGTTGCACTACCGGCTTTGCACCTTCTTCAAGATTTATCTTATAAGAGCAATAAGAAGGACTTATTCCTTTTATATCGGTAATTTTCCATGCGATGGCATTCTTCCGTTTCTTTAAAATTTTCACTAATTCGTCTTTTTTGGTTCGGGTAAGGTCGGAAGCGATAATAACAGGTTTTTGTTCACCTTCTTCGAGAAATGCGTATTCTAAATGTGCACGGAGAGTTTCCAGCTCTAATTTCATGTTTTGTACACTGAACACGTCGAGTCCAGAGAGGGAACTCGTCGAGTTCAGGCCAATTTTTCCGTCTGATCGCGATTCTTCACACAGACTGGTCGAGTTAGTGTCTTCAACTCATCGAGTCGCCTTTTCAGCACTTCCGATTAGTTCTTTGTATTTAGATTCTTCAAGCAGTCTTTCTATCTCCTTCAGGTCTCTTTCAGCATAAAAGTCATTTTCAAAGGCCATGGGTGATTCGCGTGACTTATCTTCTTTCCATTCTTCCATTAATTCGTCCAAAATGTCTACCGAGAAGGCCGTGTCGTCACTATACTTAGCATGTTTCATGGCTCGATCAACTCCAAAAATAACCGATTCTTCTCCCACCCGAAGGGTAAGTTTGGACTCTCTTACGCCCACTATGGCACTTGCGGTGTTTAGGAAAGGTCGTCCAAGAATGATTGGCACTTGATGGTCTTCTTCCATATCTAACACTATGAAATCCGCGGGAAATATGAATTTATCAACTTTCACCAATAAGTCCTCGCATATCCCCGTTGGAAATGTCACCGTCTTGTTCGCTATATGAATTGCCATACGAATTGGTATGGCATAAGGTTAACACTCGCCCCCGAATCAGCCAATGCATAACTAGTAGCTAAGTTCCCGAATTGGCATGGCAAAGTCAACATCCCCGGGTCACCCATCTTCTTTGGCAATTTGTTCAACATTGCGGCTGAACAATTTTCATTGAGGACCACCTTGGATACCTCCTCCATCTTCTTTCTATTTGTGAGTAATTCCTTTAAGAACTTGTCATACTTAGGCATTTGTGCAACCGCCTCGATGAAGGGAATGTTAATTTGAAGAGCTTTGATGTGCTCCAGGAACTTTTGATAGTCTTCATTCTGCTTCTCTTGTCTTGCTCGGCCTGGAAATGGCAATGGAGGTTGATACGATTTTAAAGGAGGGTCATTTTTCTGTTCAGACCGTGGACTCGTCAATTTCTTCTCTTCGACTCGTCGAGTCGCATCGGGTTTTTGTGATTTCGGGTTTTCTGCCTCTTCCTCTTGCACCTATTTTGGATCTTCATTTTGGATCGGGGTCAGAGGAGTAATTATTTTTCCATTCCTAGTCGTCACTATGTTGATTTGGGCGCCTCTCGGATTTTTCTCGGTATTACTTGGAAGTCCATCCGGTGCTCTTTCGTTGATTTGTAGTGCAAGTTGGCCTAACTGTTTTTCAATGTTAAGGATGGAGGCTTGCTGATTTCTCATCAATGCTTGTTGTTCCCGTCTCGCCGCATCGGTGTCGTTGTGTCTTTTCTCGGATGCGGCTACAAATTGCTTTAGCATATCTTCAAGATCCATTTTCTTTTCTTGCACCAGCTCCTCCTTTTGATAGAAACCTCTTGTCTTCACCCTACATTTCTCCTCCTTTTCCTTCTTGTATTCATCGTATGGTAGCCACTCCTTTTTCAGTTATTTCCAATCCTCATCATATCTATCGCCACTAGAGTAACACACTTGCACTTTCCGGTTTCGATGCTCGTCAAGGTCACAATCTTTAGTAAGGTGAGGCCCACTATAATTTTCACATCCTACCCGGATGGAATGGATGGATTGATCCTGATGGGTTTTGAGCATTCTAACACTTCCTAAGTGTACATGCAACCCTAATAACCTTGGATCTATGTTTGTCTAATTATCATGCAAAGTTGAATTCCAAGGTTATATTCCTACCTAGCATACATGGGGAACAAATTTTAACTTGCATGAAAGATAGAATAACTTACCTTGTTGTTGCTTATGATCCTTGAAACTTTGTGAGCCTAGCACCCCAAGCGTGATGCCTCAAATGCTTCACACAACACCAAATGCTTTTGGAATGACTTTAGAGAGAATACACACTTCTAAAATCGGCCTAGCCCTCTTGTTTCTTATGTGTAGCCAATTTTGGTGGAGAATGGGTTTCTTATATAGTGTTGACACATCTAGGGTTACACCATGTAAACCCTAATGTGTCATGACTCTTCATTTCCATGACCCATGGGTTTGTAACTCCCATGGAGCATCCATGGAGCATCCTATGGGTGGAACCCAACTTGATAATCCATGGAGCCTCTTAGCCCACTATATAAGATATGGAAGATTTACATAATCTACCCATATATTTAATTAGTTATCTTTTGATCACTTAATTAATTCTAAATTAATTCTTGATCAAACTAATTAAATAATATTATTAATATATTAGAACTTATAATATATTAATAAACCATAAGTGTTATTTCTCTCATTTTAGTTTATCCAATTGCATGGTGCCATGCAACCCAAATGGACCATGCCGGGTCGGGTCAACTACATACCAGAAATAGTTATGGACTTAGACACCTTATCCAACAGTCTCCCACTTGGATAAGTCTAATAACTATAACTGCAATACTTCAGGAACCGATCGGCAATCGTAGCTCTTTCAAGGTCTCTCGGAACTGAGAAGATGATGATACGCCATTTAAGATAAGTGATCATATAATCCTCTGTTCTAGATATCAGCCGGACAAATACATGGAATAATGTCTTACTTATTGTCCAGCAGTTTGTTTCCCGATTTCCGATTTGTTTGACAAAGAACTTAATTGAACACATCAACTTAGTTCTGACCGGGCCCGGTACATAGGTGAAAACAAAATCATTGAGGGGCCCAGATATCAGCTTCTAATCCAAGAAGGAACAGATAAACTTCGACTCATATGTTTGTTCTACCACTCATTGAATTATACACAAAAGCACGTTTTATAACATCAAGTTACCAATGCGTTAACGTACAATCAATGCATAACCAACTCATAAGTAACAAATCATATCTCTAGGTTTGAAGACTTATATGATATTACCGTCTCACGGTCACTCGAGATAAATTCCATGAAGTGATTCCAGTGAGCGTGGGTTGAGTCCAATGCTCAGAACTTATGAGCACTCATGAGTGTTGTAGCCATGTCCAACAACTTAGACCTCTGCAACCAATCATGACAGTCTTGATTCATACCTACTTCCGACATATGACTGACTGTGGAGGTTCGAATAATATGATATACCAAACATAATTATTCTGGAAGTCAAAACATGCAAAAGAAATATAGTAAACGATCGACAAGAGATAGCAACACTTTACTCATAAATAAAACACCTTTTATTCATCATCTAATGTCAATTACACTTTACAAATTTCAAGGTTATCTAACTACTAAATCTAATATCATCCTTCAGCCCTATGCTCCGAGCATGCTGGAGATGCTTAACCCGAGTCAGTCCCTTCGTGAGGGGATCTGCTGCATTCTCATCCGATGATACCCTATTTGCCACGAGGGGTCCTTCTTCTATTCGATGTCTGATGAAATGGTATTTTCTGTCGATGTGTCTGGATCACCCGTGATCCCTTGGTTCCTTGGCTAAGGCAACTACACTTTCACTATCACAGAAAATTTCCATTGGCTCTTTAATAGCTGATACAACTCCAAGGTCTCCAATGAAGTTCTTCAGCCATATCGCCTCCTTTGCTGCCTCGCTAGCTGCTATATACTCTGATTCGCAAGTTAAATCAGCCACTGTCTCTTGCTTGGAACTCTTCCAAGAAATTGCTCCTCCATTTAAGGTAAAGACCCAGCCTGACTCAGAGCGGAAATTATCCCTATCAGTCTGAAAGCTAGCATCACTATACCCTACAACTCTCAAGTCTTCACTCCCACCGAGGGTAAGGACCCAGTCCTTAGTCCTCCGTAGGTACTTGAGGATATTCTTTACCGCAGTCCAGTGTGCCTTGCCAGGGTTCCCCTGATACCCGCTAACCATGCTCAAAGCAAAGGCTACATCAGGTCGAGTACATGTCATAGCATATATGATCGATCCTACAGCCGAAGCATAAGGTATTCGACTCATTTCTGCTATCTCAGCCTCAGTACTAGGGCTTTGTGTCTTACTCAATCTGGCATTACTCTGGATGGGTAACTCTCCTTTCTTGGAGTCCTGCATGCCGAATCTCTTCAACACCTTATCCAAGTAAGTACTCTGACTAAGTCCAATTAGTCTTTTACTCCGGTCTCTCAAGATCCTTATCCCTAGAATATAGGCAGCTTCTCCTAGGTCCTTCATAGAGAAACACTTCCCAAGCCAGGACTTAACTTCCTGCAGAGTTGGGATGTCATTTCCTATGAGTAGTATGTCATCCACATACAATATCAAAAAGCTAACTATACTCCCACTAGCCTTGACATATACACAAGATTCATCTTCACTCCTAGAAAAGCCAAATTCCTTGACTTTCTCATCAAAGCAAAGATTCCATCTGCGAGGTGCTTGCTTTAACCCATAAATGGATTTCTCAAGCTTACACACTCAATTAGGGTACTCTGTGTTGACAAAACCCTCTGGCTGACTCATGTAAACATCCTCAGCCAAATTTCCATTAAGGAAAGCGGTTTTGACATCCATTTGCCATATTTCATAGTCATGAAATGCGGCTATGGCTAACAGAACCCTAATAGACTTAATCTTGGCCACTAGAGAAAAGGTCTCATCATAATCAACTCCCGGAGTTTGTGAGAAACCCTTTGCAACCAGTCGTGCCTTATAAGTGTGTACATTACCATCCATGTCGGTCTTCTTCTTGAAATTCCATTTGCACCCTATAGTCTTACGACCTGGTACATTCTCAACCAAGTTCCAAACTTGATTGTCATACATGGACTGTATCTCGCTGTCCATTGCCTCTTTCCACTTGGCTGACTCAGGGCCTGCCATGGCTTCCGCGTAACTATTAGGTTCATCCAGACCTATCAGTGTCTCATCACTGATAAGTGTATCACCTTCCGCAGTAATATGGAATCCATAGTAATGCTCAGGTGCATTCCTAACCCTTGTGGAACGCCTCAGAGGTACAGACTTGTCAATTGGCTCAATAGGAGTTTCCTCCTCAAGTTGAGTGCTAAGGTTTGAAGTTCCTTCACCACTTGACTCTTGAATTTCTTCAAGGTCAACTTGCCTCCCACTGTCTCCTTGGCTTATGAACTCTCTCTCTCTCGAAAGAAAGCCCTCCTAGCTACAAAGACCACATTCTCACTAGGTCTGTAGAAGAGGTAACCAAAGGATTTCTGTGGGTAGCCGATTAAAATACACCTCTCACTTCGAGGTTCGAGCTTATCATGAGTCTCGCGTCTCACGAAAGCCTTGCAACCCCAAATCTTAATGTGGTCTAGTTTGGGTACTTTACCAGTCCACATCTCATGAGGAGTTTTGGCAACTTTCTTTGTGGGAACTAGATTAAGGATATGGGCGGCAGTCTCTAAGGCATACCCCCAAAATGAGATTGGTAGCGAAGCTCGACTCATCATGGAACGAACCATATCCAACAAGGTTCGATTACGCCTCTCAGCTACACCATTAAACTGCGGTGTCCTGGGAGGTGTCAATTGTGAGACAATCCCACATTCCCTAAGATAGTCGAGGAACGCTGAACTAAGATACTCACCACCTCGATCGGATCGAAGCATCTTAATGTTCCTGCCCAATTGATTCTCGACTTCCTGTTTAAACTCTTTAAACCTCTCAGAAGTCTCTGACTTATGCTTGATTAAGTAGACATATCCATATCTACTGTAATCATCAGTAAAAGTCAAATAATAACGATTAGCATCCCTTGTGGCATGTTTGAAGGGCCCACACACATCCGTCTGTATAAGATACAACAAACCTTCACCCCTCTCACAAGAACTTGTGAAGGGTGACTTTGTCATTTTTCCAAGTAAGCATGATTCGCAACTATCATCTGACTTTAGGTCAAATGACTCCAATACTCCATCCTTTTGGAGTTGGCCTATGCGTTTCTTGCTTATATGTCCAAGACGACAATGCCATAATGATGCTTTATCCAAGTTATTATCAATAACAGAATCAATACACAATACATTATTTCCTAAGTTATCAACCACAGATACAGTTTCATACACGCCATCACAAGGTAATGCTTTAAAATAAAGAACATTATTAAAGAAAGCATTAATCGAACCAACTTCATTATCAAATGAAAAGGTGAAACCTTGTTTATACAATGCATAAAAGGAAATAATGTTTCTTGCCATTTCTGGCGAATAACAACACTTATTCAAATCTAAACTAAACCCACTACTTAGCAATAAAGTATAAACTCTAATCTTGGTGACAGGTAAAGCTTTCCTATTCCCCATGATTAAGTTTATTCTTCCATGCTCCACATTCTCACTTCTTCTTAGTCCCTGCAAATCAGAACAGATATGAATATCACAACCGATATCAAGGACCCAAGAGTTAGAATGGGGTGAGTTATTATATAAGATAGTGTAAATACCTGCATGGTTGGGTTTAACTTTCCCATCCTTCACATCTTGCTGGTATTTTGGGCAGTTCCGCTTCCAATGTGACTTTTCATTGCAATAGAAGCATTCAGCCTCTTTTGGGTCAGAAGAAGGAGTGACGAAACCTTTCTTGGTTCCACTTGAAGAAGAGCCATCAAGGGTCCTAGCCTTGGTACCCTTCGAAGAGCTCTTCCTCTTCTTCCCTCTACCTTTCCCGATTGCCAAAATCGGGGCGGAGTTTGGAGTAGGAGTGTTAACAACCGACTTACCCTTAAGACCTGTTTCTGCGGTCTTGAGGAGTCCCTAAAGTTTGCTGAGTGTGACCTCTTCCTTATTCATGTGATATGTCATGCGGAATTGATCATAGCACGATGGTAAGGAGTGCAAAATGATATCTATTGCAAGCTCCTCAGGGAAGTTCACATTAAGCTTCAGCAACCGATCCACATACCTTTGCATTTTCTGCATGTGGCTCGTGACTGATTCCTCGTCCTTCATCATGGTTGTTATGATAGAGCATATGATTTCATACCTCTCTTGTCGTGCACTTTGATGGTATCTTTCCATCAGATCTTGGTGCATTTCAAAAGGGTAGAAGTCCTCATAGGACTTTTGGAGTTCCGCTGTCATGGTGGCCAACATGATGCATGCCACTTTTGTAGCATCCCTTTCATGTGCCCGGAAGTCAGCGATCTCCTGGGGAGTTGCAGTGGTCTCATCAATCTCCTTAAGCTTCTTGTCAAGGACATATTCTTTGTCCTCGTAGCGGGTAATCATCCTGATGTTTCTGATCCATTCATTGAAGTTGGATCCATCAAAAGTGACTTTCCCACACAAGTTCATAAGGGTAAAGGAGCCATTAGGATTAGAGCCAGAAGCAGCATTGTTTGAAGACATCTGAAAGAAGAGAACAAGATTAGTTTAGATATTAAGAGAGTCCTTAATAAAACACCCAAATGTAATATTAAGGCTAGAATCCAATCACAATATATTATAACATAGAAGAGGTATGCCGTAATCCAAGCTATAACATATTTGAAAGGTAGGTGAATGACGATTCACCAATTTCCACCATGAAAAACAAAATATAAATATTAGGTTTTTAATTGGTTCTTAGAAATTCCTAGATTCTTTTGAGATTCAATGAAATTTTCAAAGGCATGTTTCAATCTCGAGTGTGCCCTCCAAGTTTTGTGACTGGGATACCGAGGATCACAAAACGAGGTGTGAAGTAACCATGCAATTCACTTGGTACCCTCAAGGTTTATCACTCAATCGATGTGCCGGTAAACCACACACGATCCACCGATGCTATGGTAAACCTTAAGTCACCCTTTACCTACCTTGTTAAGTCCAAGTTAGTGTGCCGGTTAACCACACACGCTCCACCAACGACTTAAACAAAGTGTAAAGTGTAATTTCATGGATTAGCACCTTATTCACATTTTCCTAAAGTAACTAAGATTGGGAATTTAATAAAAGCATTTAGTTACTTTATAATATTCATCATACTTTTAATGAGAATTTATAAGTCCTTGTCTTACCCGTTCGGCTAACGACCCTCCACCGATCAAGGAAGCGGTGGGTGAGAGTGGACACCCATTAAGTTGCCATTTTATAGGCAACAACCTTATACCCCCCTTATAGACCGGCTTCGTGAATGAGGCGTACTAGCGGTAAGACGACTTGACGTTATACATATATATATTAGTAACTTATAATATTATAAAGTATAAGGGTTGAATTTTAACTTTTAAAATTCTAAGGGTTGAAACTAAAGTTTTAATCAAGACTTTACATGTTCCAAAACTTGAGGGCAAGTTTTGTAAACTTCCAAAACTTTTCATTTCTTATAACTTATGAATTAATTGAGTAATAAAAATGAAGACTCTTCATTTTTATAACTCTTGTGTTCTTTTAATGGCTTTAATAAAAGTGAGACTTTTGGTTTTCCATAACTTGAGGACAAGTTATGGACTCCATTAAAACACATTATGATCATGAATTAAACTACCATGAAGGTTACAAACAATTCCTATGATCATCTAATCTTCATAAGTTCAAGAACATGAATATGAACACTTTCAAGAATAAAAAATTACACTTAAAAAAACTTGTAATTTTAATAATTGCCATTGTAAATGGATTAGCATAAACATTACACCATCTAAAACAATCTTTAAAACATCAAAACAGTTTAGGGTAATGTTTCTAGTCCATTTCCAGCAACAAATGTGCAAACTTTCATACGAGCAGAAAACAGAAAAACGATTTTTTTTCAAGCTGTTTGCACAAAAAAAAAACAACAACAACAAACGAACCTGGCTCTGATACCACTGATGGGTTTTGAGCATTCTAACACTTCCTAAGTGTACATGTAACCCTAATAACCTTGGATCTATGTTTGTCTAATTATCATGCAAAGTTGAATTCCAAGGTTATATTCCTATCTAGCATACATGGGGAACAAATTTTAACTTGCATGAAAGATAGAATAACTTACCTTGCTGTTGCTTATGATCCTTGAAACTTTGTGAGCCTAGCACCCCAAGTGTGATGCCTCAAATGCTTCACACAACACCAAATGCTTTTGGAATGACTTTAGAGAGAATACACACTTCTAAAATCGGCCTAGCCCTCTTGTTTCTTATGTGTAGCTAATTTTGGTGGAGAATGGGTTTCTTATATAGTGTTGACACATCTAGGGTTACACCATGTAAACCCTAATGTGTCATGACTCTTCATTTCCATGACCCATGGGTTTGTAACTCCCATGGAGCATCCATGGAGCATCCTATGGGTGGAACCCAACTTGATAATCCATGGAGCCTCTTAGCCCACTATATAAGATATGGAAGATTTACATAATCTACCCATATATTTAATTAGTTATCTTTTGATCACTTAATTAATTCTAAATTAATTCTTGATCAAACTAATTAAATAATATTATTAATATATTAGAACTTATAATATATTAATAAACCATAAGTGTTATTTCTCTCATTTTAGTTTATCCAATTGCATGGTGCCATGCAACCCAAATGGACCATGTCGGGTCGGGTCAAGTACATACCAGAAATAGTTATGGACTTAGACACCTTATCGAACAGATCCATCTTTGTCATTCTTCGGTCCATACTCTCCAATTTAGCCATCACCGCAGCCATATTATCGAAAACCGAGTTCACCGCCCCTCGATTCGAGTCATTCCTTGGGTTATGATATTCTCTAGAGTGCTTAGAGAATTCTTCAATTAGCTCCTTAATGACCGCGGGTGCTTTCTTCGTGAGTGGTCCTTGGGAGTCAATGAGCTTCCTAGTTGTCATGTTCACTCCATCATAGAAGATGGAGACTTCTTGCAAAATAGTAAGATCATTGTGGGGGCAATTCCTCAACAACCCCTTGTACCTTTCCCACGCCTCATAAAGTGACTCGCCTACTTGTTGCTCAAAGTTTGCAATGGCTTTCTTCAATTTTTCTATTTTTGAGGGAGGGAAAAATTGATCAATAAATTCTTCATGCATTTTAGTCCATGTAGTTATGGATCCTGGAGGGAGTGATTTTAGCCAATATTTTGCGACTCCGTTAAATGTGACTGGTAGCATACGAAGCAAAACGGTCTCGCGAGGCACATTTGGGATATTGAAGTACTCGACTATGTCGTTGACCTTATCGATATGCTTGTATGTGTCTTCGTGATCTTTCCCGTAGAATGGGATGTCCTTGAGTTGGACGAGTATGTGACCTTTCATCTCAAAGTTGGCAGTTGCTGGAATCGGGGCTTGCACGATTCCTGGGCCGGTATCATCACGCATCCTTCTTTTCCATTCGCCAATGGGTATGTCTAAGATGTCTCCCATGGTGTTATTGGGTTCGCTCTATTGCTCACTTTCTTCTTCAAATTCTGTCTCGTACTCGGTATCCTCCTTCTTAGGGTCTTCGTCCTTCAGTGATGTGCTGGATTCTCCCACTTGCTTTCCCTTTTTCTTGCTAAAAACGGACTTGAGATGCTTAAATGGTGACTTCTTTAGGGTTGCAGATTCTCCTACGGTTTTTTCCTTGTTCTTCCTAAGAGCTTATTCCGGGTTTTCAAGTGGTGGGATCAAAGGTGCGTTTGATCCACATGTCATAAACTCCCTGAAATAAGACAGAAAAACATGTGTAAAAAGAACAAAACGAAGGAAAAATGAAACTGAAAAACGCGATGGACTCGTCGAGTTCAGTCGACTGGACTCGACGAGTTCAACGCTAAAACTGAAAAAAAAACCTAAAATTCTAAATCTAAAATAGAAAAACTAGTAACTTTGTATGAAATAAATTCCACACAAAGGATCGATAATACTAGCAATTAAAGTAACTATTAGAACTGTTCCCCGGCAACGGCGCCAAAAACTTGATGTGTGTGAAATGCACTAGTTTTAATCCTACTAACACAAATTAAACACACGAAAGGCAGTGTACCTATCAATTAGCAATATAGTTCAAGAAAGTAAGGTATCGAACAAATGGAACGGAAACAATTAAACTAACTACTAGAATTATCTTAAATAAAAACAAGTAATAAAAAGAAGGGTTTTCTTTAGTTTTCCAAGACTAGAAACTTAAGCATTTAACTAACACTCAAACAAAGACAATTAACAACTAAAGGAAATAGAATGTAACTAGATTCAATAATAAAAGAGACTTCTGTTTAGATTCGACTCACTTATTCCTATGGTTGATTTCATGGTAAGTGAAATGGATTAATTCATCATTGGTTACCGATTTCTAATGTGATTAGATTCATGTGCACTACTACTAATCATTTGCAAACAAATTAATTCAAACAGTGGCCAATTGATTAAACTAATAAGTTTCCTAGTTATGCAATCCGGATCAAGTAAGACTTGTAATATTAGTTAACTAAATTTATCAATTCAATCAACTCATGTATAATTGTTAATCACACATGCTCACACATTAACTTACTTATTTTCTTGTTAATCCTAGGTTCATATTCACTAATACTAGGCATATAATATTGTTTTCACAAAAACCATATGATACAAGCAATTAAGAAGATGTTCATGCAACTTAATAAACTTGATAATTAACAGAAAATAATTATTGCCAACACAGAAGGGTCTTTAACAAGCTTAACAAGACAATTCACCAAATCAAATTAATCCAAACCATAAAATCAAACCATATTCCTAAGTTTATCTAGTCTAAACAGAAGTTATGAGTTTTTAGCTCATATCTACAGTGACTAACATCTCAAAAACGAAATCTAATGATAGAAACATCGTTTATGCAAAAGATTTAGATAATAGTATGTGTTTATTGCCTTTGATCTCTTCCAAATTGAACTCTAGGTTGAATTCTCGAAATCCCGGGCTCCAAGAATACTTCTAATCGCCAATCAGTCACCAAAAAGATCCAGAAAAACTTAGGCTATCGGGTAATAATGTCCTTTATATAGATTTCTGAAAATAGGGGCAACTCGTCGAGTTCCTTTGAATGACTCGACGAGTCTACCACTTAAAACTCGTGTACGGCAATGCTTTCATTGTTCACGAATATTCTAATCAACTTGTCGAGTTGATGGCCAACTCGTCGAGTTCTTCACATTTTAAGCTCTATTTCTTCAAACTTTAATTCCCGAACTTCCGATCGCTAATCCCGCTTCCTTTTTCACTCGAGCATGTCTTTTAGGCTGAAAATATAATTTTAACATAATTAAGTACCTTTTGTTCAATAATTGAGGCAAAACAGCCAAAAAGTATTAAGATATTATACGGAATATATGACTAAATATTCACATATCTTTGCCATCTCCCCCTTTCCCTGTATTCATTATTGGCACTAAAGTGATAAATGAATCCTTCATGCTTGGAAGAACAAAGTGCTAGAACTTAGGGATTTCGAATGACAATATAAGTTGGATGTTTCAATGATTGTGATCGTATCACATTTCGAAATTTGTAATTCATCCTTATAGCTTGGGGTACACGAATTTAAAAGTGGGATAATCCACGAACTTCAATTCTAATTACAGGTCTAATATGAGTTAATGATCAAATTTCGAGTATGAAAGTGGTAACCCCTTTTCTGGAACATCCATCTTCATTTACATAAGGAAGAAGGTGGTTAAATGGTGGTTACACACCAAATCGGTAACAAAAAAGGTTGTTGGAGGTAGTTATGTTGGGGTTCAACAAAAAAGGTTAAACAACTTCAAACAAAACAATAAATGATTTCGGTAACACACACGAAATATAACTATTGAAAACTGAAAACTAAAAACTGTAAAGTCGAAACACGATATTGAGCGTGGTTCGGTCTAAATTGACCTACATCCACGGGAGAGAGAGAGAGAGAGAGATAGATGGAGGATTTTATTATCACCAAGAAAATTACAATCATATAGGGCTAAACTGCATTGGTAATCTGATCACTCAATATAGATACCACTTGTGTTTTTGGCTGCTAAACAAAAGGCTCTTCACTAAAGAAACCACATCACTATCAAATGAGGGGAATACCACTTGTGTTTTTGGCTGCTAACCACCCCTGTCTTGTTGTTTTTGCGACTAATTATTAGTCTAGATTCATCATTAACTCAAAGTCTACTACAAGATCTATCAAGTAAGGAACAACCATGTAGGATCATATCGGAGGTAGGGTCTGTTTGGTATACGAAGTATACTGTTTGGAAATCCCACTTTAAACACCTCATTAAATCCAGCCTAGACGTCATCCCCGTAAGTAGATCAATCAGTATAACGACTTGGAATCAATGATAAATCTTGGTTATAGGTTCATAATAACAATAATTAACTTAAAAATAAGTTATACTTAAAGTACGCTAAGCTTAACTTAACTTACAAGTGGTTTACCGAGAAACCGGGCTCTACATGGGAAAAACTTCTGAGCTGAAAGCTCTTCTTCTCGGGGCTTTCCGGCGCTCCAGGGCTCGCTACTAACTCATAGGAAGGGCTAGAGATAGGACCTTGGGAGGTCTGGGAAAAAATTGGTTGAAGAGGTGTGAAGAAAAGAGTGAGAAATGATCTCTATTTATAGCTGCCAGTGCCCAAGTACGTTGGGCGTACTCAAGAATTACGTTGGGCATGATGGCTTTTTAAGGGTTATGCTGGGCGTACTAAAAAATTATGCTAGGCGTAATGTGCCACATGTCGAAATCTAGTGGCAAGCCGTGGGGAAGAAGGTGTGGCCTAGATCTTGCCACGTGTTACTCGCTGGTTAATCCAAAAATTAATTATCTTCTAAAATCTGTTACTTTCACATACGAGCTCCGTTTTTGACGTTCTTTATATCCACACGTAGGTAACGACGAGATATACAACTTTTGTTTAGACTCTGTCGGCTAATTTTGAATTTATTTTTGAAGTTATATTTTAACAGGCTTAGACAGTTAAAGTCTTTTAAAAATTCATAACTTTGTCATCCGACGTCCGTTTTCGACTGTCTTTATATCATTAAGATCCTATTAATGAGATCTTCAATTCTCGTTCAGGTTGTGTCGGCTAATGTTCGATCAATCTAAAATTCAATTTACGGGTTGTATATTGTTACGCTGAATCTTAGAAAAATCATAACTTCCACAAATGAAGTCAGATTTGGACGTTCTCTATATGCACGCTCTCGGTTTAACGTCTACTACGAATTTTGTTTATATTTCTAAGGCTAAAAAATATTTTATCAAAAATTTATTCTTCACGATACGTGGAGCCGTGTCGGCTTATCGCGAAACTTCGATAGGTCATAACTTTTTCGTTATAAGTCAGATTTCAGCATTCTTTATATGTAGGGAATCCTTGTGACGTATACTATACTTTGGTTACGATTATTTATTCTAAATAATCTTCTATCAAAAGTCATTTTTAACGCTTATTATCTCTAAGTTGACTAGCCCGAATCTGCGGGTGTTACAATAAGTTTCTTTTTAGCAACTTCTCATGAATGTGTGACCATTCGTAATTCTAACTTTTTGAATTTTGAAAGAAAAGCTTGCACATCTGTCGTTGAAATTCACCAACTATTAAACTGGTGATGTGACGTTCACCTAAAAATTCAATTTGAATTGTTATTTATGCCAAGTTATACTTATGGTCTCTGAACCATAAACTTATTTTCATAATTGGAAATGATTGATATTTTTGTGCATGGCTCCATTTACCCAACAAGTTATTGGACAAAATCACCGCCATGGGATCTACCCCTTGGACCCAGCCCATATTCCTAAGTCCATATTTATCACTCCAAGTGTGTACCCCGCACCTCCAGTTTCAGATAGTAAACTAAACTTAACATGTCTCAATATTAATAGCAACTACACAAAAATATGTTGTTAACACTAAAATCACCAACACGATGACTCTAGATTCTCTCCAAATAAGAAGTAATACACAAATATGGATCATTAGTGTTGGAAACAGTGTCCAATATCATTAACTAGTTGGTAATATTTCTAAATAATAACAGAGTTTTTTTTGGTTGGCCTCATGACACAGATAACATTAAGGAAATAGATAAAACAAGTTGTTAATATGTTAATGAATTAATAAATTAATTATATTTTTTTATAATTAATTAAATTGTTTTTAATTACTTAAAGGAGTTAAATATTAATTAGACGATTTATGCTTATCCTGATAAGAATAAGACATGTTTTTGATAAGGTAATGATTGTCCTTTAGGAATCCGAATTGCATAAGGATTAATTAGTTGCCTATAAATAGGGAGCTATGGATCAAACCCTACATGCTTTTTTGTAACTCTCGTAGATCCGGGCTAGTCAATTTAGAATAAGTTTTTGATGGAAGATTATTTAGAAAGATTAATCTTTTCCAAGTGGTAGTATATGTTACAAGGGTTATGTACATTTAAAGAATAACGAAATCCGAGTTATAATGAATGAGTTATGACCTGTAGAAGTTTCGCGACAGAACCGGCACGGCACCGGGAGACGTAAATAGTGAATTTACGATAGAGCAACTTTTAGCCTGAGCGATCTAAACGAAAGTCATAGAATACGTTAAACCGAGAGCGTACATAAAAAGAACGCCCAAGTGTGACTTCGTATGAGGAAGTTATGATTTTTCGATGATTCGGCTTGGCAGTATACAACCCGAAGTTCAAATATTAGATCGAGCGGTTTTTAACCGACACAACCTAAACGAGAATCGAAGATCTCGTTAATAGTAGCATAACGATAAAAAGACAGACGAAATCGGACGTCGGATGAAGAAGTTATGAATTTTTAACGGACCAATCTTGTCCCGGCCTGTTAAAAATATAACTTTTAAAATAAATTCAAAATTAGCCGACGAAGTCTAAATGAAATTTGTAGAGTACGGTCCCGCCTACGCGTGGATATAAAGAACGTCGAAAACGGAGCTCGTATGCAAAAGTTATGAATTTTAGAAGTCGAGTGTGCAATTTGCGAAACCTGATGCGAACTGGATGACGTGGCAGCATCTGGGCCGTCGCTTGCTGATCACGGCTCAGCCTTAGTATTCGGACACCTGGCTCGCAAACGCAGCGCATACAAGTAGAACACCCAGCGTCCGAAGAACGCCTCGCATCGGAAGGGAACGATGCGCGTACTTCATATCCTTCATGCGGTCTGAGAACAAGCCACGTCGCCCCAGCATCTACTTGACACCTGTTGTACGATCTTCGGAGAACGCCCCGCGTAAGCAGCTGAGCGCTGCGTGTAATGCGAAGGCTCGCGACTATAAAAGGGTAGCGAGGGCTGCCGACTTCCTCACTCCAAATCCACCTCTTTCTCTCACTAGTTTCTCTCTCTACCACCCCCTAACCCCCTCCTAAGCCTAGGTAAACCCCCTAGCACCCGAAGGAAGCCCCGAGGCTCCCGGAGTCCCGAGAAAAAGGATCTTTCGGTTCGGAAACGCTGCTCCAAGTGAAGCCCGGTTTCGAGAAAACTCGCTGTTCTGTCGAAGGAAATTGTTTTAAGCGTAACGAAGTGTTGTCCGAGTACCGAGTCACCACCTTATCAGGTGAGTGCATAGTTACTTTCATCTTACACATAGATATGAATTTTTTTATATAAACTACATGCTATGTGTGCATATTATCTGTATACTTGCTATCTATGCTGGATGAACGATTTTATACAAGTTTTATATGATTTAAACTGTATATGTATTTATATCTACATAATATGTTGGGTAAAACATGGGTAGATGAAATATGAGTTGGACGATAGGTTGAGAGGTAATATAGACCATGAGGTAAGGGTAAGAGGTGGACGATGTGAGAAGCCTTTTTCCAAATGTTGGCCCCGTCATCTAGCAGAGTATGGATGACAACCACGGACTATTCTAGACAGTCGAGTGGAACACTAGCAGGCTCGCAACCTGTAGGTGTTGTGAACGATGTGTTCACTGGTGTACTCTAAAAACCCATTGACCTGTATCGCGAGTGGATTCTCAAAAACGATACTGTCAATAAAACCCTGGCAGATGCGCCTAAAGGACTCTACCGACAGAAGCGCCTAATAGAGAACCTCATAACCCCGGCAGATGCGCCTAAAGGACTATACCGGCAGATGCGCCCCATAAAGAATGTCACAATTTTAGCAGCTGCGCCTAAGTGATAATATTAGCAGGTGTGCTTGACAGATGTGTCATTAGCAACGATGGATTTCGTGCCTATTCCTTAGGATAATCCTTAGGAATGAATGAACGAGGAATAGCTGATTTTTAGGGTAGATCCTTAAGAGTAAATAAGATAATGGGGATGGGTAATTGGGTTGATTGATTGTTTGATGATTAAACATAATGATTATATTATTGTGGGTTGAAAACCCTATGTACTCACCAGGGTACCCAACCTGACCCACTCAAGCTTATTTGTATCACAGGTGTACATATGAAGCTACTTTACATTGAGATATTTACAAGAGATGTAGATCACTAGTGTAAATGAATGTAAGTTCTGTTTATGATTCTGTTTCTGTATTGACGATGACATCCCAAGGTTTCGAAAATGAATAAAAATACATTTCCTCGGAAATGCTTTGATAACGTATTTATCATGTTTTTCTGGGAACAAATTCTGCAACATTTTTATGAAAAGAGGTACTCTGATTTTTATAAAGCATAAACATAATCGGTCTTTTCTGGCCGTGAAAATGGGGATGTCACATTTTTCCTTCACAAATTTGTTATCCCCTCTCTCTTCTCTCTCTCTCTCTCTCTCTAGTTAGGGTTTATTTGTTGTTTGCTTTTGGAGTCTTGGGTATGACTACATTAGAAGAGTTCTACTTTTGGCTCTCTATCCTTTTCAAGGTTGTCGATCACATAATCTAAGGATCAGTAGGTAAGATTTCTAATTCTTCTAGTAGATTTTAAAGTAAGTTGCTAAATTAGTAAAACCTGTATTCTAGGATGCATGTGCACTTAGGTAAATCTGATGATTATTCTGCTACTTTAAGGTAGTGTACTTGGTGTAATAAATCTCCAAAAGTGGTATCATAACTAATAGGTTATAAGTTTTGGCACTACTTGGTAAAACTTCGAAAACTGAAAGTGTTGCAGCGTCATTCCACAGATGAGATACAATGCTTGACATGAGATCTTCATCGGGAACCTGTAGTTGTAATCAGATAACACCTCACTCACGTCCCGGGAGGAGATTCCAGGAAGGCACTCTGACAGCCAAATTAGTCTTAGGAGAAGAGTGTATGAGTATCAAGAGAGAAGGGAGTAAAAACTATGCCTGTTATGGAGACGTTCCTCCCATTTTATAGCTAGGGTTCCATATAGATGAGGGAACCATTGTAACGATATATGGAGTATCGACCTTTGATTGGTCCATGTGTCGCTGTCTAAATCTGCTCCTATTCTGATTGGCGTAGAGGGAATACTTGTTAATGGCTCGTGCACAATTACTCTGATGTCTTCCATTGTACGACAACCAGTAGCCATGCGTGGGGAACAAAGGGTTTCTGCATAGACAGTGATGGATGGCTGCTAAGGCTACGCAGTCTTGTTGACTGTCTAGTACGGATTCCGTCCTGGCAAATCCTTTCACTGGCCCATACAACTAGCTAGGCAGAGCATTTCAGCTGTTCTTTTTTCTGCTGTCCCGTCGGACCAGCAACTGCCTCGCTAGACTAGTTGTTGTCTTGTTAGTCGCGACATGATGGACCGACATGGGGTACGTCATCAAACCCCCTAGTCTTGGAATGATGTCGTAGTTTAGTTATCTATTATGTTTTGGAATCCAAGTCACACATGTCGCCTTATTAACCATTGAGCAATTATAACTTCTATTGATATTTCCGCTTTTTCAGGGCGCTTGATTACCGCTTGTTCTTCTTTATAAATAGCTTGCCTTTTTTTTATCTTTCATCTGTTTTTCTGCAGTCATTATTCCTCCTCCTTATTTGTTATGTATTTTCTCAAGATGGCCCGTCCTATTAAAATGATTTCTACTTCTAGTGTGGTTCCATCTCCTGAATACGCTGAAGCCTTTTGCAAAAATATGGCTTTCAGCCAGAGGATGGAGTACTGATTCCTTTGGATGGGGCTTCAGCTTTAGAACCTCCTATGCGGAAGGTTGGTGTTTTTATCAAGACCTTTGATGCTGGTTATCGTCTTACGGTCACCAACTTCCTGGATGAGGTGCTACATAAAAATGGAGTCAACATATATAAGCTTACTCCTAATGTCGTGACCAAGATGGTAGCCTTTAAGATGCTTTGTAGGTCTCAAGGTTTTCTTCCCAGTATCTGGATTTTCAAGAATTTCTTTTGGTTCTCTATTGTTGGTGACAATTTCACTTTCAATACTTGAAAGAACACCTATGTCCTCGTTCATAATGGGAAAAGCAGTCCGGAAAAATTGGCAGATTCATTGGTTTTGGGTGAACGGCTCTCGAGTTGGCGGTCCCTATTTTCGTACTAAGGAAACTTGTAATAGTGCTCCCAAACTTCTTCCCCACGATCAAGAAATTGTTCGTGTTTTGAATGAATTTCCCGAGTGTATCCTTGTCGGTGCTGGGATGAGCATTGAATGGTGTCGCCATTGGGAGATGCCCAAATTCTTTGTTGTTAATGGAGGTAAGATTTATGTTTCTTATTTTACCCCTATCTCTTCTCCCCTCTTATATATATATATATATATATATATATATATATATATATATATATATATATATATATATATATATATATATATATATATATATATATATATATATATATATATATATATAAGTGAGTTTAAATAAAAACAGTAAATAGTGTGAAAACATAAAAACATTATGTTTATGTTATTATTCTGCAATGAATGTTGTATATGTGTATTGTTGAAGTAATTCTAATATGAATATTAACGTTTGATTATTCATATATTCATTAAAATGTTATTATTCTATTATAAATTTATGTATGTGCATTTTTATGCGTACAAAATTCAATGTAGAATAATAACATAAAAGTAGTGTTTTTACGTTTTCCGTTATTATTTGAACCATATATATATATATATATATATATATATATATATATATATATATATATATATATATATATATATATATATATATATATATATAAACGATGGTGTTTGTATTGTGGGGGAGGAACGAGTGTTATCATTTTCTGATGTGATTGGGAAGAAATTCAAGGGGGGCTTACAGTTCCTCCATGTCGCTCTGTATGATGCCCTTCTTATTCTCAGCTAGATGTTGGCTCGAGTCAGCCCCACCTCCACTGTTTCTTCTCTTTTACACTTGGTTGCTACCGGGGACACACCTTCATCTGATGGTCCGTCTAGTGTCCCTGCTCTCAAGCATGCCCCTTCTATCAATCCTAAAGGATCAGAACGTGTGGAAGCAGCAAACAGGGAATTTTAACTGGTGTTGTGTCCCGTACGTTAAGGAAAAGAGGTTTGTTGAGTATCGAGTGTCCTCCCGGTGCTGTAAGGGGAAAGTTCATTGTAGAACGCTCTCGTCGGAGGAAGCTTTCAACCAATTTTGTTGCCAGACTGATGCCCTATAGCAAGGAAGTTATAAGCATCCTTGATGATGATGTTCACTAGTCCGAAGGGGTGCAAGGGGCATTCAAGAAGCCCGTTTTTGATAAGGATCCTTCCGAAGCTATTCTAGCGCAACTTCCATCGTCAAACCAAGCCAAATATCCTACTTCAGAGATGTCTAAATTTGATGATCTCATTGCTGGTCTTCAAGGAATAAAATCCTTCCTCCAGCAACATCTTTGCCCCCAAATGGCATCTTACTGATGAATCCCGCATTTCCGGCCAAGAGGTTGTAGTTGTTGATATGGAGGCTTTTTTAGATGAATAGATGATTGACTTTATGGATTTTCCTTCTGCCCGGATTGTATTGTTCCTTACTATTGGATCTCGGTATAGCAGACACCTTAATAGCATGATGGTCAAACTTCATTCTAATGAAAGGAGCACACAACAACATATGGCCTCGCTGGAGGCTAAGGTTGAGTCTTCTCATTAGCAGTTGGAGTTAATGGTTGGTGAGAAGATGACTCTTAAGGAGTGGTGTGCGAACGTGGAGGCGAGACTCGATGGTACTCTTTAGGAAAATGAAGCTTTGAGTATCCGAGTGGAAAGTCTAGAAAGAGAGTTGTTGGATAAGGATAAGTTGATGCTTGACCGTGAAGCGGAGGTATCCAATATTGGAAGCAACTTGGATTGCTTGTCAAAGAGGGTGTTGTTAGGATTGTCGACAAGGTTATTGAGCTTCTTGACTTTTTGCAGGGTGTTGGCCGGATCAAACATATGTGTTGGGCTACTGGTGAGGAATCTGGGAGGGAGGAATTGCGCAAGGAAATTTTTTTTGGGATATTTGATCCCAATGATGCTAGCTCTACTTCCAGCCATATTGGAGAGATGGTGGATGCCATTGATTTGTTCGTCGCATATCCTAATGAAGTTAGGCTCTCTGGACATTAATGGCCTTCGTCAACTTTGTGCGGATGATGATAATGGAGGATCGGGTCCCAGTGGCGTTGCAAAGATTATTAGTCTAGATAGAGGCAAGGATAAATGAAAGGTACTTGTTGTTTTTGGGACATCGTTCCCGTTGTGCTACCCTGAATAGGTGTGATAAATATTACTCTTTCTCTTTTGACGACCCTGCATCGACTTGGTATGCCAGGTTTTTGCTTGTAACAGAACAATGGTTTCTCTTTCTTCATGCACAATGACATGCTTTTGCTTGATGTGTCAATTTATCTAGTTCTAACCCTACTAGGTTCTTTTTTCATTGTTAAAGGTCTTAATCCTTTCAACCAGGTCGAGGCAAGGCTATGCTTTATGCTGCCCTGCAGCGTTGGGTTTTTGAACCATGCAAGTCCTTTTGGTGAAGGTTATAATCCTTTGGACCAGGACTAGGTAGGGCTATCATGCTTGCTGCCATGCATAGTTGGTTGTTTTAAACATGTAACTCTTTTTGGTAAAGGTTATGATCCTTTGAACAAGGACTAGGCAGGGCTACACTGCCTGCTGTCATCTAGAGTTGGTTATTTGATCCATGAAACTCTTTTTGGTAAAGGTTATAATTCCTTGAACAAGGACTAGGCAAGGCTACACTGCCTGCTGCCATGTAGATTTGGTTATTTGAACCATGCAACTCTTTTTGGTAAAGGTTACGATCCTTTGAACCAGGACTAGGCATGGTTACACTGCCTGCTGCCCTGCAGAATTTGGTATTTGAACTATGCAACTTTTCTTGGTAAATGTTATAATCCTTTGAACCAGAACTAGGCAGGGCTACAATGCCTGCTGTCCTGTAGATTTGGGTATTTGAACGATGCAACTCTCTTTGGTAAAGGTTATAATCCTTTATAACCGGATACAGACAAGACGAATGAATTGTAGACTAAACAGAAAAGGTGACTAACCACGGTGATTAGCTGTAACACTCAAAATTTTTATTTTTAAAATTTTAAAAAACATAGTTTTTAATACCATCTCATGTCAAATATAATTTTCAAATACATAACACCATAAACAAAGGTAGAATATCCCAGAATCCACAATATCCTCATTAGCAGACGAATGTGTACAATCATGTCGGCACATTCCCGCGATCCTGAGATGTACCTAAAACACATTTACACCAATACTGTAAGCACGAAGCTTAGTGAGTTCCCGAAAATACGACATACACAAATAATTAGCCTTTCGTGGCTATAACTCAATAAGGACCCTCCGGTCATGTGTCTCAGTGAAGACCCTCCAGTCTCATGCCTCGGTATGCATCCTTCGGTCATAACTCAATATGCATACACATAATAACATAACAACATAAGTCACATAGACAAAATTAATAACAACATATACATATAAACAATTAAGACCCTTCGGTCAATATCACGAATAAGACCCTCCGGTCAGGCATAAATCACCACACAGGTAAATATAGTGAGAAGACTCACCTCTCATAGAAAAGTAAGTAAACCAAGCACCCGAATTTCTAGACCAAGTCTCTCAAATAAATATCAGAAGGGTAAAAGACCATTTTGCCCCTCCTTGGTCAAAAGTCCACAATTTGACCTAAAACTCAAAAGTCAACACCCAGCGCGTACGTTGGGCGTACAACTCTCCGCGTTGGGCGTACAGCTGGCTAAGCATGCGACAGGGATTCTCCACCCCACGTTGCGCATAGCTAGGAGTACGCACAGCGTACTCCTCGGTCTCTCCTCTTCTCACTTATTTTTGTCTTAAGTCGTTAATACAAACATTCCAACCATGTATCTGAGCTAAATAAGACCTATTTCTTCATAAAGTTGCCGACTTTAAGCCTTTGCATGGCTAGTCAAGACCCAATCCCAAAAACTCTATCTTTCTCAACACAAAAGACCATACAACTTATGCATGAAGAGATTAAGACGTCCAAGCACTCATTTTTATGGACTAGGACACTCTAATACACCTAAAAGGACATAAGAATAGCAATGGAGTTCACAAAACTCAAAAAGTTCTAAACTTGGGACCTAAAACCCTAAAAAGGACCCAGACAAGAACTAGAACAAACAATGAACAAGTTTTGAACTTGATACCTCTGGAAGATGCACCAACTGAAGTAAAACTTAGATCCAAGATCTAGAAGCACAAGCTATCCTTCCTTCAAGGTTCCTTCTCCACTAAAAGCTTCATAAGAACACTCAAATGAGCCACAAGCACTCACACAAGCTATGGGATGAGATTAGGGTTTGGAGGAGGTTGGGGGCTGATAACGGTGGCTAGAAATGAGTTCATCATGTTCTTTATACATGGACACAAGAAGATAAGGGTTTTATTCTTTGCCTAGTACGCCCAGCGTACCCTATGGTACGCCCAACATACTAGGTGGCCTCCGCGTCCATGCAAGTGTATGAGTACGCTGTGCATACACATGCGTACGCCCCGCATACTCAAATGCCACCTTTTTCACAATAAGGACTAGTCTTGACATACACATAAAATATTAAGGTTTAAGAAGTCATACCTCTTTTTGGGGATGTTACATTGGCCCTGGGCATTTTTAATTCAGATAGTGCTTAAAACTTATTACAAGGAAAATAACACCTCTGATTCTTTTTTTTCTCTAATCTCATGTCTCATCCCCCATCCATTTTTACATAAAAACTTTTTAAGATGCTAAATATGCCAAGTACAGAGTATTGTTCATCCTTTCACATCTCTCCCTTGCATGAGATTGTTATGGTAGTTCACGACGTGGGATTTGTATATCACTTGGTTCAGTTGATCTCTCTCCCTTTACTCATCAAGCAGACGCAGGTTATGGAGAAGGTCCCTATTAGATGCTTCTTTGTTAAATCCTATCGTACGAATTGATCCCATAAGTAGTTTTGGTAGCACTTCTACTTCTGTACCAAATGGAAGGCTGAAGGGTGTTCCCTTCATGCTGGTTCGTGGAGTTGTGTGATAGGACCATAACATACTGGGGAGCTCTTCAACCCAATTTCCTTTGGATTTACCCAATCTCTTCTTTATCCCATTTACCAACGTTTTATTGGACACTTCTGTTTGCCCATTTGCATGTGGGTGAACCACTCAGGTGAAGCGTTGTTCGATATGCATGTCTTGACACCATCCACTAAACAGGTTTTTAACAAACTGTAATCCATTATCACTAATTAAGGTTTTTGGCGTTCCAAAACGTGTTAGGATGTTTTTCTACATAAACTTGATCATGGACCTCCCTCTAATGCTTGCTATTGGCTCCACCTCAATCCATTTTGTAAAATATTCGACGACGAATATCATGAATTTTATCTTTCATACGGCTTCTGGAAATGGACCAAGAATGTCGATTCCCCATTGATGGAGTGGCCAGGGGCTAAAAGTACTTGTAAGCGATGTGGATGGTAGTCGATGTACTAGAGACAAAGTTTGACATTCCACACACTTCCTTCTAATCTTCTCTGCTCCTTTATGCATAGTTGGCCAGTAGAAGCCCAATCGTAATATTTTGTCGGTTAGGGATCTTACACCTTTGTGTGCTCTTGATTCATCTTTGTGTGTTTCTTTGATGATGATTGTCCCCTATGATGCTGTTATGCATCTTAACCATGACATCATGTATCCTCTTCTGTATAACTGGTCATCTTTGATAATGAACGGTGGTTCCTTGATCTTCACCTTATGTGCTTCATTTGGATAGCTTGGAAACTGGTTATGCAGCAAGTAATCGTACATGGGATCCATCCATCCTTTATCTCCTATTATGATGACGTCAACCTGTGTTTCATCTATGTTTTGAGTGCTGAGCATTTCCACCAATACCTTTTTTGACAAGTGGATGTATGTTGTCGCTGCCAACTTGATCAATGTACCTGCCCGCCTATTTTCACTTCTTTTGATTTTTTCTGTAAAATTTTGATTTGTTCTGTTTTTACGCTTTCAAATGATAATGTCATCTGCTCACTGCTGCCATGTATTTCTTCATGCAAGTATTATTTGTATCGTATACCCAATTTATGTATCATCCCAAAAATCATAGAAATTTAAAATTTTCATGAACAACCCATTATCCATAAAAGTGTTTACAAAACCATTGTTTCAAAAGTTTAATCATAATCAAAGTATCCCAAGACCCAATATCATAAAAACAGGAAGATGTGCACGGTCATGCCAAAGCTTTCCCATGATCCTCTAAAGTACCTGAAATAATAAGCTAAAACTGTAAGCCAAAACTTAGTGATTTTCCCCAAAGTACCATCACACAAAATAACAAACAATAGGAAGCAAATATGAGCCTTCAACCTGACTGGACCGCCTCGCAAGGCCTACAATCTATCTGGACCACTTTCTAGGCCTTCGACATGACTGGACCGCTTCACAGGGACTACAGCATATCCATACCGCCCAATGTATCTTGACCTTCAGCACAAAGCGGGACCGCCTCAACCCAACCACACTATGTCGACATATGTAACAGATAAACATATACACATATCTAGTAAACACAGATAATCATACAGATCTACTAATCAATCATCTAACTAGCATAACACCATCCTATGAATCAGGATACATAACCTAGTAGTCCGAACGATAGCTGAATAAATCTCTACTCCGAATACTGTAACACCTCAAATTTTAGACCAAATTTTTCATTTTTAAATTACCAAAAATCATAGTTTCACAACAAAAGTTATCAAATACATGATTTTTCCAAAACAACCAGTATCATAATTATCATAGTTCATAAACATGTAACAGTATTAAAATTCTAGTGCGTGTGTACAATCAGACCTTCGCCTTCCCGCGGTCTTGAGAAGTACCTGCCACATATAAATCAACAACTGTAAGCATAAAGCTTAGTGAGTTCCCCAAGATACCACATATAACACAACATAAATAAACAATTATGGGTTATCCGCAATCCTGGGGCTATCAGCAGTCCCAGTGAGCTAACAGCACACCCGTTGGGTTATCAGCAAACCTGGTTGGCTATCAACAACCCCAGTCACATATAATTATCATAAAATAATATAACAGCTAGACCCAGCTCGTCATCATATATACAACTATCCTACCATATAGGTAAGAGTAAGTGATGAGACTCACCTGATACTGACGACACGAAAGCCTAGCACCCAAACTGTCGGATCTAGACTCGGCCTAGTCAACAAAATAATTAACCCTAATTAATAATTAAGGTCAAAACCTCACTTGTGAGTCCAAATCCCACGGCTAAACCTTCTAAGGGCAAAAGTACCATTTTGCCCTTCTCATGGTCCGAAAAACCTAAAACTTGATCAAGCGTAAAAGTCAACGAAAGTCAACACTCAACGCGTACGTTGAGCGTACTACTCCATACGTTCGGCGTACAACTAGGTTAGCATGCATCGGGGGAGGATCAGGCTACGCTGCACGTATCCAGGAGTACGCCATCAGTCTCTAAATCCACTAAGTTGGTGTCTTAATACTTTAAGACAACCAACCCAACTATAGATCTGACTAATTTAAGACCTCTTAATCCATAAAGTCGTGGGTTTAAGCCATTGCATGGGTAGGAAAGGCTCAAATCATAACTTCATCTATTCTAACCTACATTACTCATGCATGAGCCAAAGGGGAAGATCAAGCAAGAATTTTTATAAATATAATTGTCCTAATATGCATGAAAGGACAGCTTAAACCCTCTAAGAGTCCCAAACTCATAAAGGTCCAAAATTTGGGACTTTAAGCTCATAAATCTTTAACCAAAGAGATCTAGAAGAACACTTGCCAAGGTATAAGCTTTATACCTAAAAAAGATGCACAAAGGTGGGAAGTTTTTGGATCTTCGAGCTTGCTAGCACCTTCTTCTTCTTCTTCTTTAACCTCCTTCTTCAACTACAAGAGACAAGAACACTGAAAACTTGCAATAACACACACACAGTGATATTTGGTACGGTCAAGGAGGGAATCATGGAGATTTTGGATGAGCGTCTGGGAACATTCCGCACTGAGATTATGGCTATTGTGGGAGCTCACATTCTTTCTTTCTGTGAGTTATGTGCTTGTGGAACTCCCGTGTTATTTGGGGAGAAGGACCCCATTGCTAGTAAAAGGTGGTTACCGGACATGATGAACACTTTCTGGACGAGCTTCTGCCCCAAAGGGTCGAATGTCAAATTTGCATCCTGTCTTCTGAAAGAGAGAGCTCGTGACTGGTGGGAGGAGGTAGATTTTTCTTTAGGAGACGGGGCCATTGAGATGATGACTTGGTATAAGTTTGTGACCCGGTTCAGGGTGAAGTCTTCACCATCCATCGAGGTGCAACATTTGGCAAGATATTTTCAGGACCTGCGCCAGATGAGTGAGACTGTGGCAGATATCACAACCAAGTTTAGAGAGAGAGAGAGAGAGAGCTCTATTGGTTCCACAGTATGCTACAGATGAAGAGATGAAGAAGACTCGGTACCATGAAATGCTAAGGGCCGATATCAAGGAGTTTGTTAGCATTTCCGCTTGTCTGTAACATCCAATTTCAGAAGGTTTCTTAATTTAGGGTTTGTGGACCGTAATTCGACTATGTAAAGGCCTTGGGTTTCAAGGGAATGGAGTTTAGACTCTATTTGTAACATACACGTTCAGTTATCGTGTTATGTAATTTTAAAAGTGAAAAATATAATGAAATATTATATGAATTTGAGCGTTGAGTTCTAATAGATAATTTTTACTAGAAATGAAGTAAAACTATGTTTAGAATCACTCGGAAAATATTGGAAGTCTTATGAGATTCCAATCAAAACTCAAATATTGAAATTTAACGAAAATATAAAATTTGAAATAAGTAAAATTTTATTATTGCAAGTTGTAGATAATTTCTTTAGAAACATTTAGGCGAAAACCTCATCGAAATCCGAGTTATAACGAAGAAGTTATGACTATTTGAAGTTTCGCGACAGAACTGGCACGACGCCGTATGACGTAAAAAGTGACTTTTTGATAAACTAATTTTTAGCCCTAGTGATCTAAATGAAAGTCGTAGTATTCGTTAAACCGAGAATTTTCATAAAAATAACGTCAAAATCTGACTTCGTATGAGGAAGTTATGATTTTTCTAAGTTTCGGTATAGTAGTAGACAGCTAAAAACTCGAAATAAGGATCGAGTGATTTTTAGCCGACACAACCTAAACGAGAATTGAAGGTCTCGTCAATAGTAGTACAATGGTAAAAAGACAGACGAAAACGGATGTCAGATGAAGAAGTTATGAATTTTTAACGGACTTTTCCTGTCCCAGCCAGTTAAAAATATAATATTAAAAATGAATTCAAAATAAGCCGACGGAGTCGAAACGAAAGTTGTAGATTATAATCTCACCTACGCGTGGATATAAATAACGTCAAAAACAAAGATCGTATGCAAAAGATGTGGATTTTTGAAGTTCGGAGCACAAACTTCGAGACCTGACTGCATTTACGACTTGAACACAGAATTCACGACGTGAACTTGTTGAATGACACCTTTCGAGCCTAGAAGACACACGGCAAGCCTAGGGTATGACCAGGATCAAAGTCACGACGTGAACATGCATGGTTCACGACGTGAGAGTCGAATTTTCATCCTATAAATAGAAATCGAGCCCTCCGGGTTTATGTTACAAATTCTCACTCTCTTTCACTCTCTAGTGTCTCTCAAGCCCCTCTAACACCCCCCGAAGTCCCGGTATCATCCCCGAAAACCGAATCAAGTCCCGACGCCCCGAAGTTCCCGATAAAATCATCTTTCCAGTCGAAACTCTGCCCGCGTAAAGTCCGGATTTTAACTAAAATCCTCGGTTTCATCAAAGAAAGTTAATTCCTAGAAACGAAGTGTTGTCCGAATCATCATTTCATTATTCGGTTGATTAAGGTGAGTTCAATATAAACGAAGTGCTTTTCCGTGTTATCATCTTGTGTTATTATTTCTGCTATTTTGATAGCAAAGTTGTACCTTTGGCCATGTGATCAGTGAAAGGACTTAGATTCATAGTGGTATTGGTATGTAGCCTCTGGCCATGTAGAGCATGTCTCGTAAGAGAATGAATTCTATTCTATGGCATTGGCAGAAGGTTAGATAGGGCTAAAATCCTGAAATCTACCAAAATGTTTAATCAGAAATTGTATGTCTTTTGTGTCATTTGTGCCAAAGTGTTATTGATGTATATCAAGTATTGAAATTGTTATGTCTCATTGATTGTATATCATTGAATCAAATCATCGATTGAGATGGAAATCTTGTCGCATTTCACATATGCCTTTGTTTTTCCTTGAAGTCATACGCAATATTAGTTTTAGACTTATCCAAGTGGGAGACTGTTGGATTAGTGTATAAGTCCATAACTATAATTGGTATGTACTTGACCCGATTGGCATGGTCCATTTGGGTTGCATGGCATCAGAATAATTTGGATAGACTTTTGTGAGCAAAGGGTATTTATGATTTATATTAATATATTAAAAGCTCTAATATATTAATATGAAATCATATTATTTAATTAGTATTGATCAAGAATTAATTTGGAATTAATTTTGTGATCAAAAGAGACTAATTAAATATATGGGTATTGATTGTATAAATCATTCATTCTTATATATGAGGGCTTGTGATCCATGATTCCTTATGTTGGACTAAACCCATGGGGTGACCCATGGATACTCCATGGAGGTTAAAATCCATGGAGCATGAGGAATGGGTAAAGTTATGAGTTACATGGTGTAACCCTAATAACCACCATATATAAGGACCTCATGGCTCAAGAAATTGGCACTAGTGTGTGTACACATAAGGGCTAGCCGATTTGAGCCAAGAACCTTTTCTCTCAAGTCATTCCAAGATGTTGGTGATGTTGTGTGAACCATTTGAGGTATCACACTTGAGGCACTAGGCTCTTAAGCTCCATGGAATCAAGCTACATGAAAAGGTATGTCTTCTAACTTGTATATATTACCCAAGTATCAATGATTGTATGCTAGTTAGGGTAATACCTTGGAAAGTTCAAGTTTGCATGTATAATAGAGAAAACATAGATCCAAGGTATTTAGGGTTGCATGTACACCATAGGAGTGTTAGAATGCTCAAAACCCATCAGTGGTATCAGAGCCTAGGCTTGTTTTCATTTATACTTGATGTAAATTGCTGAAAAAAGCTGAAAAAATTGATTTTCTGGCTGTCTGGGCACTGGAATCGCCGAGTCCATGAAGAAAATCATCCTACTCGTCGAGTAGGTTCATATACTCGACGAGTAGGAGCCCCAGACAACATATTTTCGACTTTTAAGGCTGGAATTGGTCTAGAATCATTACCATAAACTGTTTTGGACTTATAAAACCTGTTTTTGATGTGGTAATGATTATGGTAAACCAATTTCAAGGTTATTATCAAAAAATTTCAAGTTTATGTGTGTTTATGTAGTTCTTGAAATTGTTGATAGGATTGTTCATACACTTATGAGTTTTGGTAGATCATAGGAATTATTTACAAAAGTGTTTGTTAGTTAATTCTTGATCTAAATTTTTTTTAATGGAGTCCATAATTTGTCCTCAAATTATGGATTACCAAAAGTTTTTTGTGTTACCTTGTTTTATGAGTTAATTTAGATTAATGGAAAAATTATATGTTAGTTGTTTTCAATCCAAATTGATCTAAAAGTTATTCATAAAATGTGTTTTTTGTAACTTGTCCTCAAGTTATATGAAAAGTCACATTTATGAATCTTAAAACTCGTAAAAGTGTCTTAGGTTACGAAAAATGAAGAGTCTTTTTCTCATAAATAGTTTTATGGACTTCATAACTTGTCCTCAAGTTATGGATGTCCAAGAGTCTCTTCATTAAAAGGTTTTTTAAAAACTTTAATTAAACTCATAAGTTATGAAAATCCAAGAGTTTTGAATAGTTTCAAAACTTGCCCTAAAGTTTTGGAATTTGTAAAGTTTTCCCCATGAATACTTTAGTTCTAAGTTAGCCCTTAGAATTTTAAAAGTTAAAATTCAACCCTTATACTTTATAGTATTATAAGTTAATAATATATATATATATATATATATATATATATATATATATATATATATATATATATATATATATATATATATATATATATGTGTGTGTATAAGAGCAAGTTAGTTTTACCGTTAGTAGGCCTCATTCACGAAGCCGATCTATAAAGGGGGTATAAGGTTATTGCCTATAAAATGGCAGTTTAATGGGTGTCCACTCTCACCCACCGCTTCCTTGACTGGTGGAGGGTCGTTAGCCGAACGGGTAGGACAAGGACTAGAATTCTCCCTTCATTAAAAGTATTAATGATAAATACTAAGTAACTAAACCTTTTATAAATTCCCAATCTTAGTTACTTAGGAAAATGTGAATTTGGTGCTAACCCATGAAATTACACTTTGCACTTTGCTTAAGTTGTTAGTGGAGCGCGTGTGGGTAACCGGCACACTAACCTGGATTTAACAAGGTAGGAAAAGGGTAACTTAATGTTTATCATAGTATCGGTGGAGCGCGTGTGGTTAACCGGCACATCGATTGAGGGGTAAATATTAAGGGTACCAAGTATATTTGCATGGTTATTCACACCTTGTTTTGTGATCGTCAGCATCCCAGTCACAAAATTTGAGAGGGGACAATCGAGATTGAAACATGCCATTGAAAAGTTCATTGAATCTCAAAAGATCTAGGAGTTTCAAATCCAAGTAAAACCTAATAAATTATTTCGTTTTCATGGTGGAAATTGGTGAATCGTCATTTGCCTACCTTCAAATATTCTATAGCTTGGATTACGGCATCCCTCTTCCAAGTTATAAAATATTGTGTTGGGTCCTAGCCTTAATATTTCATATTGGGTGTTATATTAAGGACTTTAAATCAACTATCTTGAATATCTCCCAAAAGATGTCTGGTTCAGACAATTATGATCTTCCCAAAACTCCTGGAACAAGCTTTCCTAATGAAGTTGATGTCCCGGAAATCATTCTTCTCTTCCTCCACCTCCTCCAATTATTCTCCCTAACCCACAAGTTCTTGAAAAGTTTAAAGTCACTCAAGCCCTATTGGCAAGCAAAGTGTATGTGTGCTCACATCTTGGAGATAAAGTCACATATTGACAAGCTGCGAGAGTTGGGTGTCAAAGTTTTGAGAAGTTGGATGTTCAATCACTTTCTAAGTCACATAGTGAATTCATTTGGGACTACTATGAAACAGACTATGACATGACCCTTAATGATCTTATCTATTCGCTTGGTGCTGCTGAATCAGCAATGATTTGGAGGACTAGTAAAGCAAATTTGATTAGAAGATCGACTTCCCAAACTTGATGGGTTTTGAGCATTCTAACACTTCCTAAGTGTACATGCAACCCTAATAACCTTGGATCTATGTTTGTCTAATAATCATGCAAAGTTGAATTCCAAGGTTATATTCCTATCTAGCATACATGGGGAGCATTTTTAACTTGAATGAAAGATAGAATAACTTACCTTGTTGTTGATTATGATCCTTGAAACCTTGTGAGCCTAGCACCCCAAGTGTGATGCCTCAAATGCTTCACACAACACCAAATGCAAAGGAGTAAACTTTGAGAGAATCTTACACTTGCAAAATCGGCTCTAGCCCTCTTGTTTCTTAGTGTCGCCGATTTTGGTGGAGAACATGTTGCTTATATAGTGTGTCACATCTAGGGTTACACCATGTAAACCCTAATGTGGCATGACTCTTCATTTCCATGACCCATGGGTTTGTAACTCCCATGGAGCCTCCATGGAGCATTCAATGGGTTTAACCCAACTTGATTATCCATGGAGCCTTTTAGCCCACTATACAAGTTATGGATGATTTACATGATCAACCCATATATTTAATTAGTCATCTTTTGATCACTTAATTAATCCTAGATTAATTCTTGATCAATACTAATTAAATAATACTATTAATATATTAGAACTTATAATATATTAATAAACCACAAGTGTTATTTCTCTCATTTAGTCTATCCAAATGCATGATGCCATGCAACCCAAATGGACCATGCCGGGTCGGATCAAGTACATACCAGAAATAGTTATGGACTTAGACACCTTATCCAACAGTCTCCCACTTGGATAAGTCTAATAACTATAACTGCAAGTATGACTTCAGGAACCAATCAGCAATCGTAGCTCTTTTCAAGGTTTCTCGGAACTGAGAAGATGATGATACGCCATTTCAGATAAGTGATCATATAATCCTCTGTTCTAGATATCAGTCGGACAAATAAGTGGAACAGTGTCTTACTTTGTGTCCAGCAGTTTGTTTCCCGATTTCCGATTTGTTTGACATAGAACTCAATTGAACACATCAACTTAGTTCTGACCGGGCCCGGTACATAGGTCAAAACAAAATCATCGAGGGGCCCAGATATCAGCTTCTAATCCAAGAAGGAACAGATAAATTTAGACTCATATGTTTGTTCTACTACTCATTGAATTATACACAAGAGCACGTTTTATAACATCGAGTTACCAATGTGTTTTCGTACAATCAATGCATAACCAACTCATAAGTAACAAATCATATATCTAGGTTTGAAGACTTATATGATATTACCGTCTCACGATCACTCGAGATAAATTCCATGAAGTGATTCCAGTGAGCGTGGGTTGAGTCCAATGCTCAGAACTTATGAGCACTCATGAGTGTTGTAGCCATCTCCAACAACTTAGACCTCTGCAACCAATCATGACAGTCTTGATTCATACCTACTTCCGACATATAACCGATTGTGGAAGTTCGAATAATATGATATACCAAACATAATTATTCTGGAAGTCAAAACATGCAAAAGAAATATAGTAAACGATCGACAAGAGATAGCAACACTTTACTCATAAATAAAACACCTTTTATTCATCATCTAATGTCAATTACACTTTACAAATTTCAAGGTTATCTAACTACTAAATCTAATATCATCCTTCAGCCCTATGCTCCGAACATGCTGGAGATGCTTAACCCGAGTCAGTCCCTTCGTAAGGGGATCTGCTGGATTCTCATCCGATGATACCCTCTTTGCCATGAGGGGTCCTTCTTCTATTCGATGTCTGATGAAATGGTATTTTCTGTCGATGTGTCTGGATCTCCCGTGATCCCTTGGTTCCTTGGCTAAGGCAACTGCACTTTCACTATCACAGAAAATTTCCATTGGCTCTTTAATAGCTGGTACAACTCCAAGGTCTCCAATGAAGTTTTTCAGCCATATCGCCTCCTTTGCTGCCTCGCTAGCTGCTATATACTCTGATTCGCAAGTTGAATCAGCGACTGTCTCTTGCTTGGAACTCTTCCAAGAAATTGCTCCTCCATTTAAGGTAAAGACCCAGCCTGACTGAGAGCGGAAATTATCCCTATCAGTCTGAAAGCTAGCATCACTATACCCTACAACTCTCAAGTCTTCACTCCCACCGAGGGTAAGGACCCAGTCCTTAGTCCAGTGTGCCTTGCCAGGGTTCCCCTGATACCTGCTAACCATGCTCAAAGCAAAGGCTACATCAGGTCGAGTACACGTCATAGCATACATGATCGATCCTACAGCCGAAGCATAAGGTATTCGACTCATTTCTGCTATCTCAGCCTCAGTACTAGGGCTTTTAGTCTTACTCAATCTGGCATTACTCTGGATGGGTAACTCTCCTTTCTTGGAGTCCTGCATGCCGAATCTCTTCAACACCTTATCCAAGTAAGTACTCTGACTAAGTCCAATTATCTTTTACTCCGGTCTCTCAAGATCCTTATCCCTAGAATATAGGCAGCTTCTCCTAGGTCCTTCATAGAGAAACACTTCCCAAGCCAGGACTTAACTTCCTGCAGAGTTGGGATGTCATTTCCTATGAGTAGTATGTCATCCACATACAATACCAAAAAGCTAACTATACTCCCACTAGCCTTGACATATACACAAGATTCATCTTCACTCCTAGAAAAGCCAAATTCCTTGACTTTCTCATCAAAGCAAAGATTCCATCTGCGAGGTGCTTGCTTTAACCCATAAATGGATTTCTCAAGCTTACACACTCTATTAGGGTACTCTGTGTTGACAAAACCCTCTGGCTGACTCATGTAAACATCCTCAGCCAACTTTCCATTAAGGAAAGCGGTTTTGACATCTGATTTTGCCCTTTCTTGAGTTAAAGGAGGATGAAATTGATGCTGAAGCATACAACTGTGAAAGCGTTGTATCATCTGATGAGATCTCTCCTGCATACAAAATCGGTCTTGATAAAATTGAATCCTACATAAAGTCCAAGGACCATAAGGACATGCTCAAAAATCTGTTAGATGAGAATGATAGATTGAAGTTAAGAGCCGAAACTGTATAGAAATTTGACTCATTGAATGCCAAATTAAGTTCAGAAAATAAAATTGATGTTAAAAATGCATCTGAACTTAATGAGGATGATGATCTGAGTGAAATCTCGGTAGAGGATGTGGTGGACTGTTCTGAATTTGTCAAAAGCGAAACTAAAACCCACAAAAATCTGATTTCTGAAAATTCAGTGGAATTCGCTCATTTGTCTAAAAACAAGACCAAAGTCCTTAAAGAAAAAGCAGTTGTGTATCAAACAGTACAATCCACTCCAAATCAGGTATACAAAGTTAATGGAGTAACTCAGCAACAAACAGCCGAACTGACGGCGATAGTAGCCAAAGATAATGCTGACAGATGTGATGAATTTTTCTGGTCAGCACCTATTGACAATGCTGATGAAACAGTAGGTCTGTCACAGAAAACCTCATGGAGAGTGAAAGGCAGATATGTAACCGAACCACTTAATGATCCTACTCGTTTTAACGAGCCGAGCACAAGTGGGACTAAAATGTACTCAGACGAGCAAGTAGTAATTTCAAACGAAACTAATACACCTAAGTGCAAAGCTAATATTCAAAATTCTGAGAAAAAGGCTAACATTCACAGAAACCCAAAACAGGTGAGAGACAGAAAGCATCAAAGAAATGTGAGGTACAAGAAAAACCTTACCGAAAGGAAGCTGTTCTGGAGATCTCAAAATCCTAATTATGTTCGCTATGAAAAATCTTCTAAACAAAAGGAGGTAAGGAACAAAAAGGAAAGCACCGGTTCGCAGGAAGTAAGGAACCGAAAGGGAGGTTTCGGTCCCTCGACTGAAATGAACCGAAGGGAGAGCTTCGGTCCTCAACCCAATAACAACCGAAAGAACTGTTTTGGTCCTCAACCCAATAACAACCGAAAGAACGGTTTCGGTCCTCAACCCAATAACAACCGAAAGAACGGTTTCGGTCCTCAACCCAATAACAACCGAAAGAACGATTTCGGTCCTCAACTCAATAGCAACCGAAAGAGCGGTTACGTTTCTCAACCCTGCAAGACCAATGAAATGAACAGAAGATCCAATGTCACTTCTAAACCTAACTCTTCTCGTTCTAATTCTTTCAAGGATTTAAAGGGGAAAGGAAAACTCTTTCCAGAAGATGACAGATGTCCAAAAGAAATCCAAAAGAATGCAGACGTCAACACCTCAAATCATACGCCTGTAAATTTAAGTCAAACAAAATTAAAGTTTTCACTATAAAACGAAAAGATGAAACAACTTTAATTAAACGCACTTATTTGATTGATATTTCTCTTACTATTCCCTCTCCTGTAAAAGGCTCACAAGGACCCAATAAACTTTGGGTTCCTAAATTTGCTTAATATTTTGCAGGTTATGCGTGACGAGCAGTTTGACGAAGAATGGTATATTGACAGTGGCTGCTCACGTCACATGACAGGCAGGAAGGAAGAACTGAGGGAGTTTCGGTCTCTCAAGGATGGTGGTATTGTGAAGTATGGAAACAACTCGTTTGGAACTATTAAAGGCTATGGAATGATTACGAATGGTGATTTCTCAATTAGAAAGGTCGCATATGTTGAAGGGCTTCAACATAATCTTATCAGCGTATCACAGCTAGTCGTTGGGACTGGATTGAAGGTATCATTTGATGATGAAGGCTCAGAGATAGTCGAGAAGAAGTCAAATAACATTCTATTGAAATCGAAGCGAAAAGGGGAAATGTACCCTTTAAACCTCAATCCAATTCGAGGTAAACCAGCAGTTTGCTTACTCACGAAGGCTCATTCAGATGAAAGCTGGTTATGGCATTGACGTCTCTCTCATCTTAATTTCAAGGATATAAACAAACTGGTTTTAGGATATCATGTTCGTGGTCTTCCAGTTCTAAAATTCGACAAAGAACATCTATGTGCAGCCTGTGAATTGGGAAAACAGAGTAGACAAAGTCATCCCTCCATTATCAATACAAAAGTGATAGAGCCATTGGAATTGTTGCACATCGATCTGTGTGGTCCCTCTTCCATTGAAAGCATTGGTGGAAATAAGTACATTTTGGTCATTGTCGACGACTTCTCTCGCTTCACATGGGTATTTTTCTTGAAGCAAAAATCTGAGGCTACTCCAAGGCTCAAGCTCTTCATAAAGCAGGTTGAAATTCAACTAAGGAAAGTTGTTCGTAACGTAAGAAGCGACAACGGCTTGGAATTCAAAAACAAAGATTTCGAAGATTTTCTTGCTGAGAAGGGAACGACTCATAATTTTTCAGCCCCATATACTCCACAGCAGAATGGTATTGTTGAAAGAAGAAACCGATCTCTGTGCGAAGCAGCTCGCACTATGCTAAGCTTCGCTTCATTGCCTATGTATTTCTGGGCTGATGCTATCGCTGCCGCTTGTTACACTCAGAACCGATCATATCTAAACAAGCGATTCTCTCACACTCCTTACGAGATCTTAAACAATCGCAAACCGAATGTGAAATTCTTCCATGTGTTTGGTTCCAGGTGCTTCGTCTTCAATTCTAAAGAGAAGCGAAATAAGTTCGATGCTAAGGCTGATGAAGGTATATTCCTAGGTTACTCCCTGAATTCTAAGGCATATAGAGTTCTGAACAAGCGTTCTAAGAAGATTGAAGAAACATACCATGTCACTTTTGACGATAGTTATGTTAAGAAGATGAAGGCAACCGAAAGTACAACTCAGGAAATCTTTCCAAAGACTGGTCACGTAACAGCCCCAATCTCAAATCTTTTCGAGCAATACATGCTTCTTTTCGATGAGCCTCAAATGGCAATTAATTCTGAATCAACAGCGAAAGACAACAAGGTTGACAGTCTAAAGCAGATCATTGATGATGCTGCTCAAAAGATGGCTGCTGATCATTCTAAAGCAACCGAGAGGCCAGTTGAAGGCGAACCTTCAAATGACCGCCCTTCAGTCCAGGGGGAGGGTCCGAATCCACAACAAGATCAAGGTCCTTCATTCCAGGGGGAGAATTCAACGTCACAATCATTTGGCTCAACCGAAAGTCCAAACGAAGGGGAGCATTCTGATCCAGAATTCGTGTCATCATTCGAGGGGGAGAGTACACATGTCAATGATGATACTTTATCAGAATTGGAAGAAGAAATCAATGCAGAATTGGATCCCTCGTGTGATCCAAATTATCCTCCACTTATTAAATGGACCAAAGATCATCCTCAGAGTCAAATTATTGGAGAATCTTCAGAAACGGTGTTAACTCGATCACAGATCAAAGCGAAACAAGTTGCACTCTTTTCTCAAGTAGAATTTTGCATGTTCAACTCCTTTGTTTCCAAAGTTGAACCAAAGACCGTTAGCTCAGCTCTTGATCATTCTGACTGGGTTCAAGCCATGCAAGATGAGTTGAATGAGTTTGAAAGAAACAAAGTATGGCGTCTTATTCCAACTCCAAAGGATGCTTCGGTTGTCGGTCTCAAATGGGTATTCAGAAATAAGATGGATAAGGAGGGGAACGTGATTCGCAACAAAGCTCGTTTAGTGGTGAAAGGCTACTGTCAAGAAGAAGGTATCGATTATGACGAGACTTTCGCTCCAGTTGCTAGATTAGAGTCTGTTCGTATCTTTCTTGCCTATGCTGCTCACAAAAACTTTGAAGTCTATCAGATGGACGTCAAGTGTGCCTTTCTCAACGGTAAACTTGAAGAAACTGTGTACGTTGAACAACCGCCGGGCTTCGTGAACGAAAAGTATCCAGGACACTGCTACATACTTGACAAAGCGGTATATGGCTTAAAGCAGGCTCCCAGAGCATGGTATGAAACTCTCATTCGGTTCTTAAAAATGTCTAGATTCAAACAAGGCTCGGTTGACCCAACCTTCTTTCGAAAGAGAGAGGGTAACCACCTTATGATAGTCCAAATTTATGTTGATGACATCATCTTCGGCTCCACGAATCCCAGCTTAACAGCTGAATTCAGGAAGTTGATGGAAACTAAATTTGAGATGAGCTCAATGGGTCCAATTAACTTTTTCCTTAGCTTAAACATTAGACAGGGACCCGAAGGCATCTTTATTAACCAGGAGGCATACACCAAGACACTGCTTGCTAAGTTTGGAATGATTGGAGACTCCAGAGTTAAAGTTCCAATGGCTTTTGGGACAAAGCTTACACCTTCATTGGAGAAGCCAGCCGCTGACATGACACTTTATCGACAAATGATTGGCTCACTAATGTATCTCACGGCCAGCAGACCTGACATCATGTTCTCAGTTTGCTATTGTGCCAGATTTCAAGCCAACCCACGCGAACCTCATCTGCAAGCTGTGAAAAATATCTTTCGATATCTGAATCGAACCTCCTCTCTCGGTCTTTGGTATCCGGCCAATTCAGGATTCTTTGTTCAAGCGTTCTCAGACGCTGACTTGGGCGGATGTGGATTAGATCGTAAAAGCACCACAGGAGGATGCCAATTTCTCGACAGTAAATTGGTCAGCTGGCAATCGAAGAAACAAACCTGTGTTTCTCTTTCTACGGCTGAAGCTGAATACATCGCTGCTGCCTCATGCACATCTCAGGTGATATGGATACAGAGTCAGCTTAGAGATTACGGGCTAAATATGAAGAAAATCCCACTGTATTGCGACTCTGAAAGTGCAATTAGGATCTGTCACAACCCAGTGCAACACTCCAAGACTAAACATATCGCACTGAGGTATCACTTCATTAAAGATCACGTGGAAGATGGCAACGTCGAAATTCACTTTGTAAGGACAACTGATCAACTGGCAGATATATTCACTAAGGCACTTCCTGAAGCAAGTTTCAACAAGATTTTGCAAGGCCTAGGCATGATGGAATCGGAGTCAGTACCAAAATCGCCTTCGCTTCAATAAAGGTAAGAGGCGAAATAGAGTGAACCGAAATGAACCGAGCGTTCGGTCTATTTCGGGTTCGGTCTATTTCGGGTTCGGGTCGATCATGAACCGAAATGAACCAAGCGTTCGGTCTATTTCGGGTTCGGTCCATCTGAACTCGTTTGCTTCTTCTCATAACAAGGCGTTTTATTTCTTTTCAGAAACCTTCCAAAAATTCAAAAACATTTATGTTTCTTTGTTTGTTGGTTTGTGTGGTGTGTTTCTTTGTTCTTATTAGGTAATAAGAGGACCAGTAAATCAGAATATGGAACTAAGGAAGGTATATTTCTTTACTTCAGTACTAGTTCAGTGTCCCTAGAAGCATGCTGATGTATGTTGACCAAAGCCTCGAAAGATTCTGAGTAAAGCCTTAATGACTTGATAAATACAAATCTTGTCTCACCAATCAGGCTATCACATTTACTCTAATCATGAGCTGCCATACTCCTCTCAAATTGAGTTAAGAGGTTTTCTGCTTTGTCCATCAGTTCTAGCAGAGGCACTTTCGTTTCTTTTACCCACCTTATTTTTCTCCATCACTGATTCGTTTCACATTTTGTAACCCTTGAGACTCTCAGCAATAACCACTGAGGTTTATGGTTACACCAATTATGTGTTGATGATCTTAAGTTCGTTCACCACGACTTAAGTAAAACCCAAAATCCAACTCCCTTACTGAATTGACGGCGAATAGTTTAACGTTTGATCTATATTATGCACTTCTATGAAATTTTAATTTTCGTTTTGAGCGATCCTAATGAAAGTGCTTATTACCAAAGCTTTTCTTCCAAATAGATCCATGTTCTATTTTTTTTTTCTCTTTCCCAATTACGATTTCACCAAGTCACTGAATATGTTCCCTACCTACTTGTTCAATAGATTACATTGATCTAACAAGTACTTCATTCAGTTTCGGTCTTATATCAAGTCTCGAATTCATGAATTGAAGCGAAAGCCACCTGTTATGAGCCTTAGATTTAAAAGATGCCTTTCAATACTTCTTAACAAGTATTTGATCGTTATTTAATGGGAAGCCATACAAGCACTTTAAGGTATCTCTTGACTTTGAAGGAAGAGATTCGTGCCCAGAATCAGTTGCTTTATGTTTTTTTTAAGACATCACAAATTATCTTGCACAAGTCGCTTTATTTCTTTATCTTTTACACTCTATGCACGAATTTTCTTTTCTCCAACAACTAATTCTATTGGTGGTGCTTCAATGATCGATAAACTTAAAAAGCAATGACGATTCATGTGAAATATGGGGTGACGATTGGGATAGAGTTAAGGCTGACTCAGCATTTCTCCAACCGTTAAGATAATTTGCAAAAGTGCTTTTTATGGAATGGCGTATACAAAGGAAACGCCCTTTCTCTTTCATGCGTCATCACTAGGTATGACTACTGTTCATCCGTCAAATCAGGCGCCAGTTCAAATAACTCCAAAATATCAGCCGGATTTTTCTCTCTCCTACTTGTACGTATAAAAGGATTTGGCACGCTGCTCTTTACCCTTTTATCACTTTCAAAACTCTCGAAGAACAAAGGCAATTCATCTTACTGTTCATCTTCTTCTCCAAGTTTCTACAATGGCAGAATCTTCTTCAGTTCAAGATACCTCTGTTCACCCAACCCTTCTCACTATCAAACCTCAACAAAATCTGATCATCGATCTCACACCCTTTGTCTATGAACCCTACATGTTGTATGTTGTTGAGTGTCTTAAATACTCGCCTTTAGTCGATGCTCTGTCAAGAGACGAAGTTGTTCCCATGACCTGCCTCTCACTAGTCTACTCCACTGCTTACTACGACAAAGCCGCTGAAAGGATTCACTTTGAACTCCACAATGAGAAGTCCTCCATCTCCAAGAACCGCTTCTGTGCCCTAATTTGTCTCTCTCAAGAACCAACCAAAGTAAACCCTGAATCGATCACTACTGGTCAGTTGTTCTCCATGTTTTATCAAATGGGGTACACTGAAACCCTAACCACCATCACCAAGTTCAAGAAGTCTTGCCTTCCTCCTCCATGGAATGGCTTATTCACTCTACTGTTCAAAGGACTCTCTGAGCGCAGCGTCGGCTCAGATGGAGCAAGCAAGTCCTTTATGACTGTGCTTTACGGTCTATATCACGGGATTGATATGGATTATGGTACAATCATCTGGCAACAAGTGATTCAAAGCTTGAGTTCTTCCTCAAGACACTCCGAAATCTCGTGTGGACGGTACTGGTCAATCATCACCAAGTGGGTAATGGATCGCCTTCACGTTCCAACCATGGCAGACTCTCTTCTCTCCTCTATTGCTACTTTTCACACAACGAAGATCATTGTCACGGATCCCACCAAGTATTCTTTCACTGGATCCATCCCTGACACCATGCTTGCTTGTCTGCCTGCCGCAAGTAAACTTCTGCAACAACACAGGGAGATTCCTTCTTCGGGTCCACGGGAACTAACCCTAGCCATGGTTCGCTCCATTGGAGACGCTGACAAGCCAGCCAAGAGGGGAAAGAAAGCTGCGACTAAGAAGGAGACGAAGGTTGCTAAAACAACCAAGGGGCAAACCCCTACGAAGCGAAGGTCAGACAAGGCCGCTCTATCCCAGCCTGATCCTAAGAAGCAACCGAGAGGCCAGTTGAAGGCGAACCTTCAAATGACCGCCCTTCAGTCCAGGGAGAGGGTCCGAATCCACAACAAGATCAAGGTCCTTCATTCCAGGGGGAGAATTCAACGTCACAATCATTTGGCTCAACCGAAAGTCCAAACGAAGGGGAGCATTCTGATCCAGAATTCGTGTCATCATTCGAGGGGGAGAGTACACATGTCAATGATGATACTTTATCAGAATTGGAAGAAGAAATCAATGCAGAATTGGATCCCTCGTGTGATCCAAATTATCCTCCACTTAATAAATGGACCAAAGATCATCCTCGGAGTCAAATTATTGGAGAATCTTCATAAACGGTGTTAACTCGATCACAGATCAAAGCAAAACAAGTTGCACTCTTTTCTCAAGTAGAATTTTGCATGTTCAACTCCTTTGTTTCCAAAGTTGAACCAAAGACCCAAGAAGCAGAAAAAGCCCGCTCGGAGACTCATACTCCAATCTTCAAGTGATTCAGACTCAGAGTATGTCCCTCCCAAACACACATCTGCTCCTCCTTCAGAATCTGAAAGCGAAAGCTCTGACGAGGAGGCTTCGGGTCGTGGTAATACCCCGCCTCGCTCTCCTAACCCCGAAATTCCAGTTCGCTCCCTCCCTCCTTCTCCTCCACCCGTTTCTGTCCCAGTATCCATCCCTCCTATATTTCCCATCTCTACATCTCAACCCTCTAACACTACTTCCATCCCTAATCCAATCTTTACCAACACTACGACTACCACCACTACTACACAGGCTCATTCTTCAGCTCCTATCCCCCCTGTTACCACTGAACCTCCTGTCACAACCAAACCCTTATCACCTACCCCATCTACTGACACCACCCCTGTTCTTGGCGGTGAGGACTTGGATTTTGATTCCACCTATTTCAGTCCTTACCGTGTCCAGAGTGATGAAGATGAAGATGCGCCTGTAACCAAGCGTCATCTCAAAACAGTCAATGATAAACTTGATCAACTTCTTTCCTCTTCTTCCTCTGGGGCTTATTCAGATGCTGCTCTCAAAGCATTATTTTCTTCTGTTGTACAAGAACATGGCGCATCCCTTTCTGCTGCGGCCAAGGCTATCGACGCCTCCACTTCTCAGTGTCAAAAGGCCTCGCTTGCAGTCGAGTCCTCCTCTAACGAATGCAGAGAGGCGACCACAAAAGTCGAAAAACTAATTTCCGAGGCTAACCTATTTCTAGATTCATTGCAGGCTGCTGCTCAAAAGAATGCTAAGATAGTAAATGATTCGGTTGCAAATCTTCAGCGTTCTCTAGCCACCGAACGAGCTAATCTTGAAGTTGCCCGAAAAGCCATTGAAGCTGCAAATGTCAATCTGCACGATAAAGTCAATGATCGCTTAACTCAACTGGAGGCAGAATTGGCAGTTGAAAATCGAGTCATGGATGAACTCGACAAGCGAACCTCTCAACTGAAAATCCAGAATCTCAAACTTCGCACTGCAACAGCTGAACTCAATGACTTGAAGTCTGAGAGGGAAGTTATTTGAGGCTTCGCTGCTGATGTTCACTCCATCTTACTTCACCTCCTTGAAGCCCATGATCCTATCATCACCATCACCACTCGTAGGCATTTGGCTGATAAACTTCGACCTGCCCTGGCCATTCTTAGTCGTATTGAGGGTGTTCCGGTGCCTGGTGTCCAACCGAAACAAGGGGGAGAGAAGAAGAAGGTTAATGAAGCTTCGGTCAGTGATAGATGCAAGAAGAAGAAGAAGAAAATTGGTGACGTTGATGATACTGATGATGATATTGAAGATATTTTTAAACCAGATCCCTCTAATCCTTTTCAGAAAACAAAGGCATCTGATAAGGAACTTGAAGAAAAACTGGTGAAGGAATCGTTAGAGCTTGAAAAAAAGCTTAAAGAAAAAGAGCTCCTGGAAAAGAAGAAGTCCATTTTTCCTGTGTGGAATCTTGATTCGCTTCAAAAGTGTGCTATCGATGAACCTTGTGCACTGTGGCTTGAGCCTGTGATGTCGTTTGGGCTTGAAAACTCCAAGGATGCACAGTTTGACATGCCGATCACGTGAAAGGCATTCATCTTTCATTGCTTTAACTCAACTGTTTCTATTCCCTCTCCAGACCCGAAGGTTGATCGGGATCTTTTGGAGTTCTATCTGGAGTTTGCTCAGCCACAGCACCTGACATGGAGCTTACAGAAGATTACTAATGTCAAGGTTCTGAAGCCTTACTCAGCAGGGAAGTTTGTCAATGTGAAATTCAAAGTGACTCGAGGCTCTGAAGGCTCGGTTCATAACTTCACCCTCGCTGATCTACCGAACCTCAATCCCCACGACTGGATACTTCTCAACAACATCCTGATGTCAAATCCACAGGAGTACCAGCCGATCATTGACCATATCAAGCGAATGCTTGTATGCTACATTCACGAAGTGGCGAAAATGGACCAAGAGATCGCCGCTGCCATTCACAAGCGTCCAACGATCAGACCTTCCGGCAAAATGGGCGATGTGAATGTTATGGTCAAGGGTAGAATCGACCCACAGTCTCACACAGTAATGTTTGTCAGAGGCGAAAAGCAAAAATGTATCTTCGCTCTGTGTGATAAGCACTTATTCTCAACTGCTTGCTTGGAACATATCTTGGAGATTATCCACAAGTGCAATCAGAATTCTACAGCTGATAAGAAGTTGTGTACATTCAGTTTCGGCAAACACTTCTTGCAGTCATCTCTCGGCTGTTCAAGGTTGTCAAGACTGTGAAGCCTACTCAAAGAAATTGATCTCTCGCCTCATTCGACGCAAAGGGGGAGATTTTTGGGCTTATAGTGTTGCGTCATGGGCTCGGTCCTTAGTCCAATTTTGATTGCCGGTTTGGGCCTGTCCAACCGTGCATGTTTTTCTCTAGGGTTTAGTATTTAAGCTGCATGCATGCAGTCTTTGAGGAGAGAGAGACGCTTTGCTTTTTATTCTTTTTGAGTATTGTAAACCCTAGCTCGCCTCTACAGTGGAAGTTCTTCATAGAGCTCTGCTGAGGCGTGACTATATTTGAATCATAAGCATATTGTTGATTCTGTTATTGTGTTTGTTTTCTTTGATCTTTATCTTTTACCTGTGAAAGATCTAATCGATCTGAGTTTAATTCTCATCAATTACTCTGGATGGGTAACTCTCCTTTCTTGGAGTCCTGCATGCCGAATCTCTTCAACACCTTATCCTAGTAAGTACTCTGACTAAGTCCAATTATCTTTTACTCCGGTCTCTCAAGATCCTTATCCCTAGAATATAGGCAGCTTCTCCTAGGTCCTTCATAGAGAAACACTTCCCAAGCCAGGACTTAACTTCCTGCAGAGTTGGGATGTCATTTCCTATGAGTAGTATGTCATCCACATACAATACCAAAAAGCTAACTATACTCCCACTAGCCTTGACATATACACAAGATTCATCTTCACTCCTAGAAAAGCCAAATTCCTTGACTTTCTCATCAAAGCAAAGATTCCATCTGCGAGGTGCTTGCTTTAACCCATAAATGGATTTCTCAAGCTTACACACTCTATTAGGGTACTCTGTGTTGACAAAACCCTCTGGATGACTCATGTAAACATCCTCAGCCAACTTTCCATTAAGGAAAGCGGTTTTGACATCCATTTGCCATATTTCATAGTCATGAAATGCGGCTATGGCTAACAGAACCCTAATAGACTTAATCTTGGCCACTGGAGAAAAGGTCTCATCATAATCAACTCCCGGAGTTTGTGAGAAACCCTTTGCAACCAGTCGTGCCTTATAAGTGTGTACATTACCATCCATGTCGGTCTTCTTCTTGAAGATCCATTTGCACCCTACAGTCTTACGACCTGGTACATTCTCAACCAAGTTCCAAACTTGATTGTCATACATGGACTGTATCTCGCTGTCCATTGCCTCTTTCCACTTGGCTGACTCAGGGCCTGCCATGGCTTCCGCGTAACTGTTAGGTTCATCCAGACCTATCAGTGTCTCATCACTGATAAGTGTATCACCTTCCGCAGTAATATGGAATCCATAGTAATGCTCAGGTGCATTCCTAACCGTTGTGGAACGCCTCAGAGGTACAGACTTGTCAATTGGCTCAACAGAAGTTTCCTCCTCAAGTTGAGTGCTAGGGTTTGAAGTTCCTTCACCACTTGACTCTTGAATTTCTTCAAGGTCAACTTGCCTCCCACTGTCTCCTTGGCTTATGAACTCTCTCTCTCGAAAGAAAGCCCTCCTAGCTACAAAGACCACATTCTCACTAGGTCTGTAGAAGAGGTAACCAAAGGATTTCTGTGGGTAGCCGATGAAAATACACCTCTCACTTCGAGGTTCGAGCTTATCATGAGTCTCGCGTCTCACGAAAGCCTCGCAACCCCAAATCTTAATGTGGTCTAGTTTGGGTACTTTACCAGTCCACATCTCATGAGGAGTTTTGGCAACTTTCTTTGTGGGAACTAGATTAAGGATATGGGCGGCAGTCTCTAAGACATACCCCCAAAATGAGATTGGTAGCGAAGCTCGACTCATCATGGAACGAACCATATCCAACAAGGTTCGATTACGCCTCTCAGCTACACCATTCAACTGTGGTGTCCTGGGAGGTGTCAATTGTGAGACAATCCCACATTCCCTAAGATAGTTGAGGAACTCTGAACTAAGATACTCACCACCTCGATCGGATCGAAGCATCTTAATGTTCCTGCCCAATTGATTCTCGACTTCCTGTTTAAACTCTTTAAACCTCTCAAAAGTCTCTGACTTATGCTTGATTAAGTAGACATATCCATATCTATTGTAATCATCAGTAAAAGTCAAATAATAACGATTAGCATCCCTTGTGGCATGTTTGAAGGGCCCACACACATCCGTGTGTATAAGATCCAACAAACCTTCACCCCTCTCACAAGAACCTGTGAAGGGTGACTTTGTCATTTTTCCAAGTAAGCATGATTCGCAACTATCATCTGACTTTAGGTCAAATGACTCCAATACTCCATCCTTTTGGAGTTGGCCTATGCGTTTCTTGCTTATATGTCCAAGACGACAATGCCATAATGATGCTTTATCCAAGTTATTATCATTAACAGAATCAATACACAATACATTATTTCCTAAGTTATCAACCACAGATACAGTTTCATACACACCATCACAAGGTAATGCTTTAAAATAAAGAACATTATTAAAGAAAGCATTAATCGAACCAACTTCATTATCAAATGAAAAGGTGAAACCTTGTTTATACAATGCATGAAAGGAAATAATATTTCTTGCCATTTCTGGCGAATAACAACATTTATTCAAATCTAAACTAAACCCACTACTTAGCGATAAAGTATAAACTCCAATCTTGGTGACAGGTAAAGCTTTCCTATTCCCCATGATTAAGTTTATTCTTCCATGCTCCACATTCTCACTTCTTCTTAGTCCCTGCAAATCAGAACAGATATGAATACCACAACCGGTATGAAGGACCAAAGAGTTAGAATGGGGTGAGTTATTAGATAAGATAGTGTAAATACCTGCATGGTTGGGTTTAACTTTCCCATCCTTCACATCTTGCTGGTACTTTGAGCAGTTCCGCTTCTAATGTGACTTTTCATGGCAATAGAAGCATTCAACCTCTTTAGGGTCAGAAGAAGGAGTGACAAAACCTTTCTTGGTTCCACTTGAAGAAGAGCCATCAAGGGTCCTAGCCTTGGTACCCTTCGAAGAGCTCTTCCTCTTCTTCCCTCTAACTTTCCCGATTGCCAAAACCGGGGCGGAGTTTGGAGTAGGAGTGTTAACAACCGACTTACCCTTAAGACCTGTTTCTGTGGTCTTGAGGAGTCCCTGAAGTTTGCTGAGTGTGACCTCTTCCTTATTCATGTGATATGTCATGCGGAATTGATCATAGCACGATGGTAAGGAGTGCAAAATGATATCTATTGCAAGCTCCTCAGGGAAGTTCACATTAAGCTTCAGCAACCGATCCACATACCTTTGCATTTTCTGCATGTGGCTCGTGACTGATTCCCCGTCCTTCATCACGGTTGTTATGATAGAGCATATGATTTCATACCTCTCTTGTCGTGCACTTTGATGGTATCTTTCCATCAGATCTTGGTGCATTTCAAAAGGGTAGAAGTCCTCATAGGACTTTTGGAGTTCCGCTGTCATGGTGGCCAACATGATGCATGCCACTTTTGTAGCATCCCTTTCATGTGCCCGGAAGTCAGCGATCTCCTGGGGAGTTGCAGTGGTCTCATCAATCTCCTTAAGCTTCTTGTCAAGGACATATTCTTTGTCCTCGTAGCGGGTAATCATCCTGATGTTTCTGATCCATTCATTAAAGTTGGATCCATCAAAAGTGACTTTCCCACACAAGTTCATAAGGGTAAAGGAGTCATTAGGATTAGAGCCAGAAGCAGCATTGTTTGAAGACATCTGAAAGAACAGAACAAGATTAGTTTAGATATTAAGAGAGCCCTTAATAAAACACCCAAATGTAATATTAAGGCTAGGATCCAATCACAATATATTATAACTTAGAAGAGGTATGCCGTAATCCAAGCTATAACATATTTGAAAGGTAGGTGAATGACGATTCACCAATTTCCACCATGAAAAACGAAATATAAATATTAGGTTTTTAATTGGTTCTTAGAAATTCCTAGATTCTTTTGAGATTCAATGAACTTTTCAAAGGCATGTTTCAATCTCGAGTGTGCCCTCCAAGTTTTGTGACTGGGATACCGAGGATCACAAAACGAGGTGTGAAGTAACCATGCAAATCACTTGGTACACTCAATGTTTATTACTCAATCGATGTGCCGGTTAACCACACGAGCTCCACCGACCTATAATAAACTTTAAGTCACCCTTTACCTACCTTGTTAAGTCCAAGTTAGTGTGCCGGTTAACCACACGAGCTCCACTAACGACTTAAACAAAGTGTAAAGTGTAATTTCATGGATTAGCACCTTATTCACATTTTCCTAAAGTAACTAAGATTGGGAATTTAATAAAAGCATTTAGTTACTTTATAATATTCATCATACTTTTAATGAGAATTTATAAGTCCTTGTCTTACCCGTTCGGCTAACGACCCTCCACCGATCAAGGAAGCGGTGGGTGAGAGTGGACACCCATTAATTTGCCATTTTATAGGCAACAACCTTATACCCCCCTTATAGACCGGCTTCGTGAATGAGGCGTACTAGCGGTAAGACGACTTGACGTTATACATATATATATTAGTAACTTATAATATTATAAAGTATAAGGGTTGAATTTTAACTTTTAAAATTCTAAGGGTTGGAACTAAAGTTTTAATCAAGACTTTACATGTTCCAAAACTTGAGGGCAAGTTTTGTAAACTTCCAAAACTTTTCATTTCTTATAACTTATGAATTAATTGAGTAATAAAAATGAAGACTCTTCATTTTTATAACTCTTGTGTTCTTTTAATGGGTTTAATAAAAGTGAGACTTTTGGTTTTCCATAACTCGAGGACAAGTTATGGACTCCATTAAAACACATTATGATCATGAATTAAACTACCATGAAGGTTACAAACAATTCCTATGATCATCTAATCTTCATAAGTTCAAGAACATGAATATGAACACTTTCAAGAATCAAAAAATTACACTTAAAAAAAACTTGTAATTTTAATAATTGCCATTGTAAATGGATTAGCATAAACATTACACCATCTAAAACAAGCTTTAAAACATCAAAACAGTTTAGGGTAATGTTTCTAGTCCATTTACAGCAACAAATGTGCAAACTTTCATACGAGCAGAAAACAGAAAAACGATTTTTTTTCAAGCTGTTTGCACAAAAAAAAAACAACAAACAAACCGAGGCTCTGATACCACTGATGGGTTTTGAGCATTCTAACACTTCCTAAGTGTACATGCAACCCTAATAACCTTGGATCTATGTTTGTCTAATAATCATGCAAAGTTGAATTCCAAGGTTATATTCCTATCTAGCATACATGGGGAGCATTTTTAACTTGAATGAAAGATAGAATAACTTACCTTGTTGTTGATTATGATCCTTGAAACCTTGTGAGCCTAGCACCCCAAGTGTGATGCCTCAAATGCTTCACACAACACCAAATGCAAAGGAGTAAACTTTGAGAGAATCTTACACTTGCAAAATCGGCTCTAGCCCTCTTGTTTCTTAGTGTCGCCGATTTTGGTGGAGAACATGTTGCTTATATAGTGTGTCACATCTAGGGTTACACCATGTAAACCCTAATGTGGCATGACTCTTCATTTCCATGACCCATGGGTTTGTAACTCCCATGGAGCCTCCATGGAGCATTCAATGGGTTTAACCCAACTTGATTATCCATGGAGCCTTTTAGCCCACTATACAAGTTATGGATGATTTACATGATCAACCCATATATTTAATTAGTCATCTTTTGATCACTTAATTAATGCTAGATTAATTCTTGATCAATACTAATTAAATAATATTATTAATATATTAGAACTTATAATATATTAATAAACCACAAGTGTTATTTCTCTCATTTAGTCTATCCAAATGCATGATGTCATGCAACCCAAATGGACCATGCCGGGTCGGGTCAAGTACATACCAGAAATAGTTATGGACTTAGACACCTTATCCAACAAAACTTCCATGGACATTGACAATGGTAACATTGGAAATTCTGAAAAGCTTTCTCTTCCCAATGGAAAGGGATCGGTCATAGTCAACTCGGTTGACCAAATGGTAAAGAGAAAGGCTAAGTCTGATATAGTCCCGTGTACCATATCCAAAGAGTCCATGTGTTTCTATTGCCAAAGGAAGGGGCATTGGTTGTGAAGCTACCTTATTTACCTGAAGAACCATAAGGTTGGTAAAGTCAAAGAGTTTGAATCTACTTCGGGTAAAGTTCACTATCTAACTCTATTAAGTTCCTATTTGAGATTCTTATACATGATGTGACCAGATCACATTTTGATGTTTTGTAGAATCGAAGAGAGGAAGCTTAAAGGAAGAATATGTTGATTCTGATCGCGAATATGGATTTCGATCGCATGGTTCGGTGATTAGAATTTTGAGATATTGCTTAGGAGTTATGATATATTGCTTAGGAATAGATAACAACAAGTTTTCATATGCATTTGCAGTGTAAGGATAAGTTTTTCCACAAAGTTTTAAAATAAATGAAAAGGTTTTAATTTTATTTATTTTAAAATATCCTTACAGTGGCATTTGTGAATAATTGTTGTGTATGTGGTTCCATTGATAGCAATATTTGATAATGGATTTTGATTCTTTCATTTGTGGTAGTGTCTAATTTACCAAATAAGGAAAGATTCTCATCAACCAAGTTTCAGTTGGATAGAAACTTGGAATCATGCAAGTTATATTGTATGATGAATGAGAATTTTCATCTTTGGGAAATTAAGACTAATTCCTTGATCACATATATATATGTGAGTCAAGTGAAGGACTAAAGGATCGGGTACACTTGAGTGTGCGCTGGTCAAAGTCCACCACAAAAGATCGATAAGACTATTCGTCATGATTTACTAAAGTTTAATAAATATGATTATACTTACCAGTTTAAGTATAATTCTGAAACATTGAAAAAGTTACAATGTATGGCAGAACGAATGAGGAGAATCAAATTTTGCAGAAAGATAAAAGTTTCTCAAATCTGAAAAGATGGGAGAGTACTTTAGTATCATGTTTTATGATCATCTTAATGATTGTGAGACCATATCACAATTCATCCTCTAAGGACATCTTAGTGCATTCTTATGGCTAAGAAGAGGAGTTATGAATTGTTGAAATGGCTAAATCAAGAAGATGAGTCATACTTCGTTCCAAAGCAAGTCTTAGATTGTAACTTGAGTGACACATCTTAAGAAGGTTTAAAACACTTGTCAAATGTAGAATGATATGTTTCTTATTCTTGTACATTTGAAATTGGTAGGTTGTGATGTTTTGGATAAAACAAAGACAAACTGAGGCCAATTGTATAAAGTGTTTGTCTTGATAAGAATCCGCACTATCTCTTGAATATTTGTTTTGTCAAGGGATGGCTCTTGGAAAGAGAGTCTTATATGTCAAGAGGACAGTGGGAGTCTACAAGATCCTGAAACAATTTCAAGATCTAATCAAGAATAAAAACTTTAGTTTATAACCTATCATGTAGACATTTTTGTGCCTATTCCAGTTAAAGTTGGCTTTGCATATGAGTTCTGAGAGTTCTCAATTGGTTGCACAACTACTTGGAAGCAATGGCAGGCCCTTGTGCTGCCAGGTGGCAAGAATTTAAGATTGCACAAGTTCAGTCCATATGAGTTTGCATAGGAACTCATACACCATAAAATCTAAGTGTCATAAGGTTTCTCTCCGATTCATGAAAATGATGGTGAGGAAATAAGTAGATTTTAAGTAGATAGCAAGTGTGATATTTGCATTCTCAAAGTCGTTAGTGGAGTGTGTGTGGTTAACCGGCGCACTAACATGGACTTGTGAGGAATGAAAAAGGTCTAAACAATTAAGACTATGATTACGGCATCCCTTTTCATAGTTCTGAAATTATTTAGACACACATGTGAGCTATCTAAGGAAAGGTGTATGACCTTGATAAAGTTTTATCAAAGTATCTCGTATCAGAAATTTGAACTTTGGTAAGAAAGTCAATAAAGTATTGTTTTCTAGAAGTCCAGCTAATTTCTAAGTACATGTCAAAGCTAATGGCAGCATAATTGTTATGCTAATAATCATCATATTAGTGGGAGCATGATAATTATGATAAGTGTTGCAAGTTAGCAATGTTAATTATAGAAAAACAGAATGTTCAATTGGGAAAAGTTGTTTTGCTATAATTAAGGGAGAGGAAATTATACTTCATTTCAATTCTAAAAGCTTAGATTGAGGTTTTAATCATCTTTAGTCAAGCATATATATGAATTTTATGTTGGGATGGCTCAACATAAGGAAATTCCATATATGGGTCCATTATTTGCGTTCTAAAATTCGATTATGATTACGACATCCCTTTTCATAATCTGAATTATGAGAACTTGGAAAATAGAAATAGAAATATTATAGCAAAAGACTGGTCTAGTATCATGTCTTTATGTGAGACATCATGAATTGTGTCCCATATGCTTCAGATATAGGATCGATTGCATGTGCTATAATATTCATCCTTTCTAAATTTTCCAAATGCTCAAGGCATTAAGAGGGGAAAAGTCTAGAATTGGATATGACTAAAATGATTAAGCAATTGTCGAGGACAATCTAAGGTTTACCAAAGATTGGTTGCTCAGGGATAGTTGGAAGTATAGTGTTAATTTTGGAAGAACCATATTGACATATTCTAAAAAGAGGCGACTCTTGTTCAGAAGTGATAGTCAAAATGGGAATATGGAAATGTTTCCATAGGTGGAAGTTATCCATTAAATCTGTGTAAGATTAGAAAAATTAATGCAAGAAGGATGTTAAAAGCAATGTACTTTAAATTTGAGACTTCGTTTCCATGGAATGATCTCCATTGGAATACTCTGTAATGACTGTTGACAAGTCTTTGTGACTTTGTGCATAATCATTACAAGAGGATCAATGCATATAAGTTTAGAATCTAACAGATTTAGGTAAATGGCGGGAATTTGGAATTCTTGCATTTGCAGTAAGGATTTGGGATTGTGAAATGAGAATCATTGAAACTATGTTCAATCGATCTATTTCATAAATTAAAGATCATAGATAAACTTAGTGTGCATACTTGGTGTATGGCATAACTAATGTTTGGAAAAACATAGTGTTCATACTTGGTGTATGGCATGACTAGTGTTTAGAAAAGATAGTGTACATACTTGGAGCATGGGACAACTATTGTTTTAGTTCAAGTATAAAGTTGATAGTTTGAAACAGTATGCAATGAATAATGTGCAATCAATATGGTGATAAATAAAAGGTGTTTTATTTATATTCATAAGTTTTGAGACCATATTGGATTCGATTATTCTTGTGTTTCACTTTGCATGTTTTGACTTCCAGAATAGCTAGGTTATTCTTCTCTAATGACTAAGTTATTCAAACCATCCACAGTCGATAATACGTTGGAAGTAGGTATTAAGGCATGACTGTCATGAATTGGGTTTGTAGATGTCCAAGGTATTGGACATAGCAAGAGTTGCTACAACATTCATGAGTGCTCATAAGTTCTGAGTATTGGATTCAACCCACGCTCATTTGACTCACTTCATGGATTTTATCACGAGTGATCATGAGACGATAATATCTTATATTCTTCAAACCTAGAGATATGAGTTTTTGCCTATAAGTTGGTTATACATTGATTGTACGAAAACGCATTGGTAACTTGATGTTATAAAACGTGCCTTTGTGTATGATTCAACAAGTCGTAGAACAAGCATATGAGTCGAAGTTTATCCATTCCTTTTACCCTTGGTGGGATAAAAGCGATATATGTGGGCCCCTTGATGATTTAGTGATGACACCCCGAAGTGCTTGGCCAAGCCAGGACTGATTTGATTTGTTCAATTAGTCAGTCGTCATAAATTGGAAATCGGGAAACAACAAATGGACAGAGAGAATGAGTATAATCCATGCCTCAGTCCATATGATATCTAGAATGGAGGAATATATGATCCCTTATCTAATGGACGCATCATTGATTTGTTCAGAGTTCGACGACAGCAACTTTTAAGAGCTACGATTGCTAGTCGGGTTTTGAAGTAATACGCAATAATAGTTTTAGACTTATCCAAGTGGGATACTGTTGGATTAGTGTCTAAGTCCATAACTATAATTGGTATGTACTTGACCCGATTGGCATGGTCCATTTGGGTTGCATGGCATCGGAACAATTTGGATAGACTTTTGTGAGAAAAGGATATTTATGATTTATATTAATATATTATAAGTTCTAATATATTAATATGAAATCATATTATTTAATTAGTATTGATCAAGAATTAATTTGGAATTAATTTTGTGATCAAAAGAGACTAATTAAATATATGGGGATTGATTGTATAAATCATTCATTCATATATATGTGGGCTTGTGATCCATGATTCCTTATGTTGGACTAAACCCATGGGGTGACCCATGGATACTCCATGGAGGTTAAAATCCATAGAGCATGAGGAATGGGTAAAGTTATGAGTTACATGGTGTAACCCTAATAGCCACCATATCTAAGGACCCCATGGCTCAAGAAATTGGCACTAGTGTGTGTACACATAAGGGCTAGCCGATTTGAGCCAAGAACCTTTTCTCGCAAGTCATTCCAAGATGTTGGTGATGTTGTGTGAACCATTTGAGGTGTCACACTTGAGGCACTAGGCTCTTAAGCTCCATGGAATCAAGCCACATGAAAAGGTATATCTTCTAACTTGTTTATATTACCCAAGTATCAATGATTGTATGCTAGTTAGGGTAATACCTTGGAAAGTTCAAGTTTGCATGTATAATAGAGAAAACATAGATCCAAGGTATTTAGGGTTGCATGTACACCATAGGAGTGTTAGAATGCTCAAAACCCATCAGTTTAAAGTTAAGATAAAGGATTCTAGTAGTACACATGGCGTACACAAGGGAGTACGCAGGGTTAACATGTTGAGGGTGGGACGTATTTTTAGTATAGTACGTAGTGTGTACTCAAAGTTATGTAGGGCGTAATTTCACAGTGTAAAAATCCTAATTTCGGGGTTTTTAGCCCTATTTAAGGTCTCTAATCCATTGGGGGTCCTTCCTGTCATCAACCTCCACTCTCTTGAGCCTCTAACTCGAAACCCTAGCCTCCTATCTCTTGTTTTGAGCATTTTCATCATTTTTGAACTTATTTTCTCCATTGGAAGGTGAATTATTGAAGAACAAGGTAGTAGCAAAGTTTATAGAAGAAGGATTCAAGTATAGATCCAACAATAATGTATCATTCCTGGACCATTATGAGTAAAAAGCTTCAAACTTTCTTATTAGTTTCATAGATCTTGTTAATTTTCACATTTGTCACTTTTTGGTTACTTTAGTGCATAAAGTTTAGATCTTGAAAGTTTGTGACCCTATTATGGATAAAGTTGGAAACTTTATCCATCCAAACATCATAATGATATAGATCTGAAGGTTGGAGATTTTGACTTAATGGATTAAGATGAGAAAGATATGTTTTTGGTCCCTTTGAGGCTTAAAGACTAGATCTTGGGTTTTTGGGCCCTCTTAATCGATAAAGTTGGAAACTTTATCCATTATGGGGCTATTAGGAACCTGATTTAAGTATTGGATGGTTAGCGTTTGATCTTTAAGTGCTTAATATGAAGAATCACAAAAGAGGTAGTACGCGGGGCGCATTAAGTGCTTAATATGAAGAATCACAAAAGAGGTAGCACGCGGGGCGTAATCTGGGCTACGCCCAACGTAGCCTGGTTTTCACTCGTTTTTTAGCTAAGGCTCTATGCCCAACATAGATCTACGACTACGCAGCGCATAGGTCAACAGAAGGTTGACTTTTGACTTTTTGACCAGTTGACTTTTGGTAAACTATGAGGGGTTTAAGACTCGGAAGGGGCAAAATGGTATTTTGCCCAAATAAGGGTTAGCCCTATTTTTTTGGACCTGCTAAGTTGGAAAATTTCCTTAATTGTTAATCGGGGTTGTTTTGGTTAGTTCTAGAGCGAGGAACTTTTGATAGCAACAACTCGAGTGTGTTTTACTCGGCTATCGATTGAGGTGAGTCTTCTCACTATACTTGTGGGTCGAAAGCACCAATGTCAGCCCACTGGATTGTATTATATATAATGCTAGTTGTTTTTGTGACTCTTGCATGTATGATTGGGTTGAAATATACGGCTAGCCCCATTATTATATGTTGGGTCGAAATATACCGTTGGGCTGGGCCCATGATTGTATGTTGGGTTGAAAGAAACCCCATGTATGGGCCCATTATTGTATGTTGGGTTAGAATATACCCCAGGGCTAGGCCTAATGATATATATCTTATGTGGTATTTTGGGGAACTCACTAAGCTTTGTGCTTACAGTTTATGTTTGAAATGTTTTTTGTTACTTCTAGTTTCAAAAGGAAGGGCTCAGCTTTATCGTACTGCATCCCCTGAAGATTTATTCCGCATTGAATGTTTACGAAATTACTCTGATGTTTTGAGAACACTTTTATTCTGATTGTCATTGAGTTAAGGAATGAATGGTTTGACCTATTTAAAAATGAAAAGTTTACTCAGTATTTTTGGGACGTTACAAGTTGGTATCAGAGCCTTAGTTTGAGGGATTCGCCTACACTCACGGGTGTTTTTGAACTCAAACTGAGGAGTTAATAATTTTTTTAAAAGAAAATGAGTTTTCCAAAAAGGATTTTAAGAAAAAAGGGGGCCATGCATGCAATCAGCCGAGCTCAAGTAAGTATTTCCCAAAATACCCATTTATGTGTTATGCTTATTATATTGGTATGATTATATGAGAATTGCATGCTAGATTAGTGCTAAGGATTTGCTCAATATTTACATGATAGAATGTTAGGAGAGCTGCCTTTATATGCCTGTTAATTGAGCTTTTGGAACTGCATGCTAGTATGGGTTTCAGATGTTGGATATAATGGCCTGATTCGTGATGCCTTGTAGCCTATGAGGAATTGGATACTATGTCAGATTTGGAATCTATGTTGGTGGAATTTGTTGCTAAGTGTATGCTTTGAAAATTGTATATGATTATGATCATATAGCCCTAGAAGGACTGATTTGGCCTTATTTCCTGTTCCTTGTCTAGTTTTGGGCTTAAGGTAGAATCATTCATTCGACAGTCTATGTGATCCTGTTTTATGTATAATTTCCATGCATAAGGAAAACTACAGTGTTAGTGGAAGTTCCTAGCATCATAGTATCAAGTTAGTTGGAGGATGCATTTATGTTTTAGGGTGGTACTACCCGTATGCTGCATGCTTTGTGCTTTTTGGGACTCATATTGATGTGAGCTAACTATTAAGTGAATATGTTAAGTTACATGCAGTAAAGTTTAAATAGTTTTAGAGTGATTTACTTGTCCTTATTGTGCAGCTCTTGTCTGAGTCCAACCGTTGTAGGGTTGGGTCTTTTATTTGAAAGATTGTTTAAAGTTTGTTGCATGTAATTGTATTAATAAAGTAGTTAGCTGATATTAGTAGGGGTTCTTCAGCAGCTGATAGCAGGGTGCGGTTGGAATCCTAGGAGAGCTTAGGAAGTATCTTAGAGAATTGATGTGTTCTTTAGCGGTGGGTATTCGTTTGAGAACGGGTATATGTGGTTGGATCGGACAGTAGTTGACATGAGTAGTTACTTAGAGGATCCAAAACAACCTTTGACGAAAGTACGGATAGGTGTGGAAGGTAGTATTGGGCCCATACTACTAAAAGCACATGATCCGTACTTTAATCAAGGAAAACTTTCGGGGATTCTAAGGAGCTGATTGAGGGTAGATTGTATGGTTTGGCACCATAATTCATTGCAATATGTTTATGTCTTATTCGGTTTATCGGTTATAGTTGTTCTGGTTGAGGATGGGCCTGGTGATTGTTTGGGCCTTAATGGCCATGTCAGTTTGGGTTTGAATGGTATAGACCTAGGTAAGTTAGTTGATTCTAAGGTCTCGAAGTCCTTGCTTGAAGTAGTGAAAATTTGAGTCGTTGGGATCAAGAAGGAAGCGATTGTGATGATCGGCTCGAGGATTGCAGCCGAAGATTATGTGATTGGCAGATGGATTGGGCTGTCACTATTTTCAACAGAATGTATGTTCTTCCAGCTTTCCATGTTTGCAGGAAAGAGAGAACAAACATATGATTTTCAAAGTTAGGGTGTAGACATGGCATGGGGATAGATAATATGGTTTTTGGCGGAAAGTGTGGCAGTGTGGGAATGCACAAGAGGATTCTTGTAGTATTTTACCTTGAGATGAGATCAAGGGTCATCTTTATTCACATATAGTTAGGTCAAGTGCTAGTTCATTGTTTTAGGGACTAGGGGAAGTGAATCGGTAATGACAACTTTCGTTGTCTTTGATGTATCTCGACCATGAGGATGATGCCTCTTGTATTTATGAATGGTTCTCTCAATAAATTTATTGATGGGAATTTGTAGGCGAGGTGTGTGGTAGTCCATTCATTTTCAGATCAAGGATCAGTGCACTGAAAGGATTGTCAGAATTATTTCATGTACACATGCGTAAGATCCTTGATGTTAGAAGCGTCTTTGATTATGAAGTTTCCGAGGTCTCCATATGAGATTTAGAATACCTTTGAGATTTCTTGGTCTTTATCTAGAAGACCATCTTGCATTGTGTTATACATTCCAAGGGTCAGGGATGCTATAAATCTGGTTGAGCCGATTTGGGATTTCATCTTTTTGTAATGCTAGTTGGTGGAAGTTCGAACCCTAAGTGGGGAAGGATTGGGTATTATGTTGGGAGGATCATCGATCTGTTTGAGTTTATGGTTCCAGCATAATAGGTCGCAGATATCTGCGGTTTAGGTATGTGAGATTTTGGTTCAAGATTTGGTGAAAATGAGGTACAGGGTAAGTTGTTATCATATTTATGTGCTCAGGAATGCATGAGTTGTCTTTGCATAAGGAAACTATTGGACAACGAGCTCGTTGTATCTAGTGGTTCTTTTGAGGTCTTCGATGACTAAGTCAGGAGGCGTATGGGCCATTTGTGTTGAGTATCGGTTATTACGGGATTAGTTAGCTTATTGTATAGATTTCTATCTATAGTCTAGGATGAACAGTTGAAGATCTGACAATCAACTTCAGAGTAGGTATGTGTAGTTCCTCATGGGCTTTGTACAGTAGTGTATTGGATCAGTGGATTTGTTGTCAATGCATTCTCAATTGTTGGCCAGTTCGTTCATCGTCAATAATTGAGGTTCTTCGAAAGTTTCAAGCAGTATCAGTGGAAGCTCAGTGAATACTCCAGTCTATCGTCAATCTGTATATTGTAACCTTTTGGTTTCTGGGTATGGGTACCCTTAGTTGATGATTATGGAAGTATTGTTCATAGTAAGATTCGATTTGACAGTTGTCCTTGGTTATTGGTAGTTCACACGTCGGAGCGGTATAGTTTAGTTTTTCAGGTGTGACTTTGGATCTACGCGGAATCCAATTTTGGCATGTTGTGTCGACAGAGTTGGTATTTGGATTGATCCGACCAGGGTTTTAGCAACATCTCTGGATAACTTTGGAAGTTTTATCGAGCTAGTTTCATAGTGGTGGAATCTATTCATTTTCAGTCAAGGGGTTGGATCTTGTTTCAGTCATTTATGAGGATGTTTCTGTTAACGATTGAGGTTCATCATTTGGCACTTCACCCATTGGGTAAGGTTGTGAGGAAAAAGGAATGTAGTAGATCCAGGGTTGGTTATGGGTTCTCTTGAGAGTGTATATTGTGGTAAGTTCATTAGATACTGTAATGAGGGTTATATGTGGACTAAATGAGATAGCAAAGGAGCACCTGGTTTGATTTATAGGCATGGTTCTTATTTGGGTTATAGCCTTTGAATTGGAACAAGAGTATAACAGCCTATCCAATTCTCTGGTTGTTTGTGATCATGTTTTCGTTTGATTTTGCATTGGTTGCAACCTATTTTGTGAAAGGAATTATGCATTATAGAAGGGTATGACTCATGTGGTCTTTGTTTAGTGTTGAGAGAGATGTCGATTGGGTTCCTGCAAGTTGGTGGGTTGATGATTTTTTCTCTTTAGGACCCTGGGGTGCTGGTCATGAGTCTTCAGGTCAATGATGGAATGACGACAAGATCGGCGTAGTACCGTGAACCTATCGTTTTATTCATTAGAAGGTGTCACAATGTATCGTGAACCAACAGCTATAAGATTCATATGGGTGGGACCTGGTAGTCTTTTGAATGAGACTCTTAGGTCTCAAATCGTCAGTCTTATTGGCATGTGCGGGTATTAGTGCATTAATTGAGAGCTGGGTGACTTAGTGTGTAATGTCCCAAAAATACCGAGTAAAAATTTCATTTTAAATAAGTTAAAATCATTCAATCATTGTTTCAGTAGACGATCGGAGTCAAAGTATTCTAAAAAAATAAGAGTAATTTGTAAACATTTAGTGCGATCAAGCCAGGCCCTTCCTTTTTAAAAGGGAAGTATCTAAAACCAAAAACTTAAACTGTAAGCACAAATCTTAGTGAGTTCCCTAAAGTACCACATACCATACATATATATCAGCTCAAGGCTGTACCGGGTCTATTTCACCCCCAAGTCTATTTCACCCCCGAGTCTATTTCAACTCAAATGTCAGCTCAAGGCTATACTGAGTCTATTTCACCCCGTTCAGTCTCTTTCAACCTGTATCGAGTATATTTCATCCCCTAGAGCTAAGCATAAAATCATATCAGCAGGAGTCACAAAGATAACAAACACATATAGGCATATTATAAGTGTCACAAGGACAACTATCATCCTACACACGTAATCCAGTGGGTCGGTATTGATGCCTTCGACCCACGAGTATAGTGAAGGAACTCACATCGGTCCGATAACAAACCAATTTCTTGCTCGAACTGACGAAACAGGAAATCCCCACACCAATAACAAATAAATAAATCTCAATCACTAAATAGATCATAATCCTTAATTAGGGTCCTTTTCCATAATTACAACTCCTTGGGTAAAAAACCATTTTACTCCTCCAAGCCTACACTAAACCAAATATGGTCCAAACCATAAAATAACCCAAAAGTTGCCAAATTCCCCAACTGGAAGTACATCATGCATACACCACCCTTTATGCCGTGCGTACTAAACATATAAGAAAACGGGGCCATGGTGGAGTACATCCAACATACCTACACGTACGCCCATCGTACGGAAAAGTCAATAGACTTCATTTGTAGGCCTTATTCTCTTAAGACCAAATGTCAAAATCCTCAAGTCTAAGCCTAATGGACATCTAGAGTCATAAAATTCTTGACTTTATGACCTCGTGTAACGCTTATTTCGGGTATCATTTATTTCTCAAAATTTTAAGGCTTTGCACTGGGACTCGACGAGTTGGGGAGCTCCAACTCGTCGAGTAGAGATCTTTTTGGATGCGGGACTTAGGGTCTACTCGACGAGTTGGAAGGCCCTAACTCGACGAGTAGACGCTTGAAAGGAAAACCCTAATTTTCCGGGTTTTGGACCATATAAAGAACTTATGGATCATTTGTAGTCTCCCTCATCGTCCCTACAACCCAGAGAAACCCTAGTTCGAGCCTTATACCTTCTTGAGTGTGTGTGAGAGCTTTAAAGAGTGATTTTGGTGTCGTTGTGAACGAACTTGGAGCTTGAAGAGGTTGGAGTAAAGGGAGAAGCAGTAGATCCGACATCTACTCTGTTTTGGCAACCATATCGAGGTATAAAGTTGCTACCTTGACCTTTATTTGCTTCAATCTCCTCTTATGAAAGTATATGGTCACTTTTGGTGCATAATGCTGTCATTCTCGGATTTGAACTTGTCATGAGGATAAGGTTTCAGATCTGGACACCTCTAGGCCTCCATGGACATAAAGTTGCCCACTTTATCTTGTCTTGGCCCTTCTCCATGCCCTAAACCTTGTATGAAACTTATTTTTAGTGTTTTAGCCTCTTGAGGCCTTGCATGCACATAAAGTTTGCAACTTTATGTGGTATTTCAGTCCTAAGGGACTGGATCTGTAGTTTGGGACTTTGGATTCGACTGGAAGGGGATGAACACGTTAAGACATGGAAAACTCGACGAGTTGGATCGGGTTTTCCCGTTTTCCGTATGCAGAGTGAACTCGACGAGTTGATAAGATAACTCGGTGAGTTGGTTAGGGTTTTTCTCCGATTTTTTGAACACTGAAGGAACTCGACGAGTTACTAGATGCACTCGACGAGTTGGGTAAACATGGATAGTTGACCTTGAATTTGACCATTTTTGACCAAGTTTGACTTTGAGGGTATTTTTGGTATTTTGGTATTTTAACAAAGTTAGTCACATGATGGTTGTAGGCAGTTGAGTTGGAGCTGCGAGTTAGGATTTATCTTATCAGTTCGGCATTTCTTGAGAGGTGAGTCTTCTCACCATACCAATGGGTCTAAGGCACCAAGGCCGACCCATTATATGATATGTGGATTGTTAGTGGATTATGTCATATGTGTGACAATCCGAAATTTTTATTTTATACAATTATTCAAATCAATGAAGGTTAGACTTGTTTTTGCTATTTTCTAGCACTATTTAGAGTCAATTAGAGTGGTTAAAACCTAGTATAATCAAGGTATGAGTCGTGGGATGAGTTTTGAGAGTGTAAAACCTTGAAAATGAGCCAAACATTCCAACATATGGAGTGTGCGGCCACACACCCATCCCAACCGCACACTCCCACCTATATATTCAACACTTAGTCATTTTGAACACTTTTTCCACTTCTTCAAAGCTAGAACTCGTTTTCTCTCAAGTATCATCCGAAGTTTCACTTCAATCTTCAATCAAGTAAGTGATTCATCCTTTGAATAGATAATACATGACCTTAACTAGCCTTTTCCTTTGATTTGATCCATGAAAACACCTATTTGGTGTTAGATCACCAAGAACACCAAGAACACCTAGAACACACACTACTTTTGGGGCTTCTAACTACACTTTTAAGCCTCTAAATCGGGTATACACTTGCAGTAGCTTGTTATAAGCTAAAGAACCTTGAATTTACTCATGAAAACCGCCATTTCATATGATCTTCAAGTGTGTACGGCCGCACACACCATGTGTACGGCCGCACACACCAAGTATAGTCGCACACACACTTTTGAGGTCCAAAAATGGCAATAAACTCCATATAAGGCTAAAGCATGAAGTAAGAAACCTTCGTAGATGAGTCCTAAAGCCTTAAAATACGTTTTGGCACATTCCATAGGGAGTGTGCGGCCGCACACACACACTGGCCGCACACCCTGGCCGCACATACACAAATAGTGTGTATTTTGACCATATACTCCCTTGTATAGCCATATACCCCTTATATACAATCATATATGGTTGTAACACTTCAAAATAAGTGTTTACTAGTCCCTAAGGTGGTTCAAATTCAATAATTAGTTGTTATAAGCACTAATTGTATTCATATATGTATCATTATATGTTAAATAGGATTCGCATGTGTGTTCAAGTCTTCACTTGACACTTAGCATCCTATACCATCTGTTCATCCAAACCAATCACTACAGGTGAGTTCATACCCCTTAATTAACCTTTTAAATGTTTTTAAATACTTTTATGGGGGGGGGGGGAATACAAGTTGAACAATTTTAGTTATTATATCAATCATCGTGTGATTAATAACTACCAAACAAGTGGATTTCTTACTTTTCAAACTGTGTTATCAAACTGTTTTACTTCAAACTGTTTTACAAACTCTTGTACATATCAAATACTTTTATTAAACTCTTTTAAACATATTTTCTGTTAAATGTGTACCTATATAGATATAGTTATATAAGTAGGATTGAAAGCTCACCTTACTTCCTGTTCCTTATTTGGTTGTGGACTTAGGGTATTCAGGTTATTTGTCCGAAGGTCGTTTGAATCCTAGTTATATATTATGTATATGTATATAGGTATAAAGGTTCCTTCTTTCATTCAGTTCAATACCTTTGGGTAGCAAGGGTATACACACATGTTCATACATTCAAACAACATTACTAGTAAGCTATAATAGGTATAGTTTAGGGAGATACTAATACTATTACTAGAACAATGAAATATACAAAGAGTCAGCTTATACATGAGTCAGTACTATACAGAGAGAACATAACATACAGATAGAGAATACTATGATGAGCAACAAACAATACCATACAGAGAGAACATACATACATGCTAGACAGGGAGAGAACACACAATACAGCTAGCACATACATATACTAGAACATTACTATAGTTATGTGAGCCACGTAACGGGGCATGGCATTACCTGTCATGAAAGCTTTTGTATCCAGAATCTCCTTAAGTGGGGAGCGTATGAGTTTGTGTATAGATCTATACTGGATTGACTATCCTACACCTTGTTGCTCGCTACAGTGGGACTTGCAAGTCTACGGGTGCCAAACGTCATTTCTTCCGACGTCTTACATCGTCGCGTTCTATAGTCGGTAGCAGGATACAGGCCGATCACATGGTACTTTAAATAACAATTGGTTTAAGGTAGTTAGTATAGCAGTAGTTACTTAATACAACACTACAGTACTATTTCATTTTCCCATTGCATTCAATTTGTGATATTCACACAATAAACGGTAATGTAAAAACTATATTTTTGGTTCATGATAGTCAGATTTGGGAAAATACATACTCTTACAAGAGACACACACACAGACACTAGATGCCTTGGTAGAAGGCTACTTTTAGTAGGAAACATAGGGTTTTCTAGGGGAGTTCAAACAATTACAAACTTTTACAAACACTTTTCAAACTTATACATTACAGAATTACAAACACTTTCATACAAATACAGACACTAATATACTTATGAACTCACCAGCTTTAAAGCTGATAAACTCTTTCAAAATAACTTGTATTCTCAGGTCACCAGTAGACAGGTACCAGTGCCAGGTTTTGAGAAGATGGAGCTCGTTCAAGACTCATCTTTTATTTTGATGTATATTTTTGGTGTCTATATAACTTGACAGAACACACTTGTATTAAATTATATTATTAATGCAATGGATGATGTTGTTGCTTTTTTACTACTTTGCATTGTTGTGATACTGTACATGACGTCCTCCACCCCCGAACGATTCTGTCGTTCCGGTTTTGGGGTGTGACAATATGTTGGTATGACATTTGTATGGAAGACCCCGGGGGGTTCCCGTGGCAGTAGATTAAGACCATGTGGGGGTTCCCATGGCATTTGGTATAAGTCCTTGGAGGGTTTCCATGGCATCCTAGTATTTTTGCATGTTTAGTTTGTATGATATTTCTTTGGTTAGCTAAGACCATGTGGGGGTTCCCATGGCAGGTAGTTAAGACCACATGGGGGTTCCAGTGGCAGTTAGTAAAGACGATGTGGGGTTTCCCATGGCAGTTAGTGAAGACCATGTAGGGGTTCCCATGGTAGGTAGTTAAGACCACGTGGGGGTTCCATAGGCACTCGGTATAAGACCTTGGAGGGTTTCCATGGCATCCTTATATGTTTGTATGCAAGGCTTATGTGGTTTATGTAGCTTTTATAGCTAATATGAATTATGTGATTATGGGGTTTGTGTGGGGTATGCTCTGGGGAACTCACTAAGCATTAGCTTACAGTTTGTTGATTTTTTCAGGTACTTCAGAGCCTAAGGGCAAGGGCAAGGTTTGATGGCACGGCCATCACTCTCCGGTGATTTTATTTGGGGACACTCTGATATATGAATAAAATGTTTGATGTCGTGGATTTTGAAAACAATTGTGTTTGGTACATCATGTTTACTGGAAATGATTTTGTTATTTAAAAATGAAAAATTTTATTGGGAATTTGGGTCGTTACAAGTTGGTATCAGAGCCTTGGTTTGAGGGATTCGGGCACACTCTCGGGTGTGTCATGACTAAAACTAAGGAAATGGTAAAATTCTTTTCATAAATCAAAAGTTAAAAACATCTTAAAAAAATAGAAAAAGGGGAGAGTGCAATGCGCGTGATCGGTCGAGCTCAAGTAAGTAATTCCCCAATATGTTAGCCATGTTATACTATATTTGGATTATGATAGTCGGATGGATTTTGCTGTGTGTATGCTTTAAAAATTGTATACGGTTAGGATCTTATAGCCTTAGAATGATTGATTTGGCCTTATTTCCTGTTCCTCATCTGGTTGTGGTCCTAGGGTAGAGTCTATTATTCGAAAATCTATTTGATCCTGTTCTGTGTATAAATTACATGCATAAGGCAACCTGTTATGATTGATTTGGGATCTGATTTGATGGGATTGAGCAAATCTTAGGATAGCCTAGGTGTAACGCCCGTGTTTCCGGGCTAAGCATAAATGATGATATAATAGTCTAGGTCAACCATTGGAACTCATTTTGAAGTAATAAGAATGAATTATTTGCTTTAAACTTAATTATTATGATTAAGAATAAAAATAAGCGTCAAAAATTAATATTAGATAAAGTCGATATCTATGAAGGAAGTTGTAGTGGTCGTGACAAGGATTCCGGATATATAAATAATGTCGAAATACGAGTTATAACGAAGAAGTTATGACCTGTCGAAGTTTCGCGACAGAACCAGTACGACACTGCGTGACGTAAATAGTGAATTTACGATAGAATGATTTTTAGCCTTAGTGATCTAAACGAAAGTCATAGAGTTCGTTAAACCGAGAGCGTGCATAAAAAGAACGCCTAAATCTGACTTTGTATGAGGAAGTTATGTTTTTTCTAAGTTTCGACATAGCAGTATGCAGCCCAAAACTCGAAATTTAGATCGAGTGATTTTTAGCCGAAACAATCTAAGATATGAGTGCAACGGTAAAAAGACAGACGAAAACGGACGTTGGATGAAGAAGTTATGAATTTTTAACGGACTTTTCCTGTCCCGGCCCGTTAAAAATATAATATTAAAAATGAAGTAAAAATTAGCCGACAGAGTCTAAACGAAAGTTGTAGAGCATAATTTCACCTACGTGTGGATATAAAGAACGTCAAAAACGGAACACAAACTTCGAGGTCTGACTGAACTCACGACGTGAACATAGAAATTCACGACGTGAACTCAGTGAACGACACGTTTCGAGGACACACGGCAAGCCTAGGAGGTGACCAGGATCAAAGTCACGATGTGAACACTTACGGTTCACGACGTGAATGTCGAATTTTCACCCTATAAATAGAAATCGAGGGTATCCGGGAATGGTTGCTAATTCACACTCTCTTTCACTCTCTATACCCTCTCTAGCCATCTTGAAACACCCCGAAGCCTCGGGAACGCCCCTATCACCCGAAGAAAGCCCGAAGTTCCCGAGAAAAAGAGTTTTTCGAGCCGAAACTCTGCCCGCGTGAAGCCCGGTTTTTCAGAAAACATCCCGGTTTCATCGAAGAATATTGTTTTAAGGGATGAAGTGTTGTCCAATCGTCGTCTTATCAAGTGAGTGTATAGTCACTTTCATCTTACACGTAAATATGAAGTATTTAATATAAAATACGTGCTATGTGTATATACGTTGTTTGTTTATTTGAGATGGATGTTGAATGAATGTTTTATACAGGTTTTAAATGATTTAAACTGTATATGTATTTTATATCTACAAAAATGTTGAGTAAAGCATGGGTAGATGAAAGAACGTTTTATACAGATTTTAAACTATATATGTATTTTATATCTACAAATATGTTCGGTAAAACATGGGTAGATAAAGAATGTGGGATGAAAGACGGTATATATGTACGTCGGTAGCTATGGATTTAGTACCGTATAGATGTACGTTGGTAGCTATGGATTTAGTACAGTATAGATGAACCTTGGCAACTATGGATTTAGTGCTTGTTGTATAAATCTCGGGCAGCGATTGACTTCGTGCCTATTCCTTTGGTTACCTTGGCAGCTATGGACTTAGTGCTTGCTGTATAAATCTCGGGCAGCGATGGACTTCGTGCCTATTCCTTAGGATAATCCTTACGAATGAATGAATGCAGGAGAGATGATTCTTAAGGTCCTTATGAATAAAGGAGATCATGCGGATGGGAAATTGGGTTGATTGTTTGATTTTTAAACATAATAAATTTATTTATTGTGGGTTGAAAACCCTATATGCTCACCAAGTTCCCAAACCTGAGCCACTCAGCTTTCTATTTTACAGGTAGTGGACCTAGATCATAGTTTGGATGATGAAGAGAGATTATTGGATTATAGGCCAATAGTTGTAAATAACTGTTGTAAGGCTTATAGTATGTTGTTTATGCTTTTGGTCTGTATCGGAACATGACATCCCGAGGTTTTGATATATAATGAAATATATATTTCTTTAAGAAATGTTTTGATAAAATTTTTATCATTTTTTGTTTTGGGGACAAATTCCGCAACATATTTTAATAAAAGAAGTACTATGATGGGGAGAGGTGACTAGCCAGGTAGGAGCAGCTGGAGTGGTAGAGATGACATGGGAGGAGTTTGTCAGGAATTTTGATTTGGAGTTTGCACCATCTATTGAGGTGCAATGACTAGTGAGGGAGTTTCATGAGCTGCAGCAGACCACCGAGACTGTGGCGGAGATCACCGCCAAGTTTCGGGAGCGAGCACTACTGATTCCGCAATATATTGTGGATGAGGATATGAGGAGGACGAGGTATCATTCCATGCTGAGGGATGATATCCGTGAGTTTGTGAGCTTTATAGGGTGCAAAACCTTGAATGAGATGGTGGAGAAGGCCCGAGAGCGGGAAATGGAGTCGGAGCTTCGCACCAAGTGGAAGCCAGTGCAGGTTCAGACAGCGGTAGGTCAGGCGAAAAAGCCTAAGACCTTGGATTCTTCTGGTAGGGGTCAACAGGGTCGTGGCTGGTGTGCCAAATGTGGGATATCGCATGGTGAGGTTTTTCAGGTGTCGGGCCTGGTGTGTTATACGTGTGGTCAGCCAGGCCACGTGAGCAGGCATTTCCCCAAGAAGAGCTTGATTTGTTTCCATTCCAACCAGACTGGCCATAAAAAGGCCGATTGTCCGATATTGCAGGGAGAAGGAGGAGCGGTGGCGGCGCCTGCGCCCGCCACAATGAGGATCACTGATGGCCGCCCTGCTAAGGTGGATACTCCTACGGTGAAGAGTCGTGCATTCCAGTTGACTACCGAGGAGGCTCGGGCAGCGCCAGACGTCGTGGCTGGTACATATTTTATTTTTCCTGCTTGATATTGATTTCTATTGCTTATGTTTGTGTATATATGCGCTCCTGTATAGGGACCTTTTTGGTCAATGGTATGTCGGCTCATGTTCTTTTCGATTCGGGAGCTACCCGATCGTTTGTATCTCTTGCGCTTAGTAAAAAGTTTCGGGATGCTCCGGGAACTTTGGATTCCCCGCTTAAGGTTGAGATTGCGGATGACCGCACCGTGAGTACGGCAAGGGTGTATCAGGATTATGTCGTGAATGTGTTTTGGGAGAGATTCCATGTGGATTTGGTTCCTATACCATTACGAGGTCTGAAGGTGATCGTCGGTATGGACTGGTTGGGGGCCAATGGGGCCATGATTGATTGCGAGCGCCAGTTGGTGAGAGTTCGAACCCCAAGTGGGGGAGAACTAGTTATTCATGGGGAGAGGGCCTCGCAGGGGCCAACCCTCTGTTCAGCTACGAGGGCTAGGAGACTTCTCCATTAGGGTTGGTCGGGATTTTTGGCATACATCATGGATACAAGGGTTGAAAACCCGACAAATTTGGGCAGTATACCGGTTGTACAGGATTTTCGGGATGTCTTTCCCGAGGAGTTGCCTGGAATGCCTCCGGAGAGGCAAGTAGAGTTTCACATTGATTTTGTGTCGGGTGTCGCTCCGATTGCTAAGGCACCATACGGGCTAGCTCCGCCCAAGATGCAGGAGCTGTCTACGCAGCTTCAGGAGCTATTAGACCGAGGGTTTATTCGTCCAAGCAGTTCCCCGTGGGGAGCACCGATCCTGTTTGTGAAGAAGAAGGACGGGTCACACAGGATGTGTATTAATTTTCGAGAGCTAAACAAGCTAACGGTGAAAAACCGTTATCCGCTCCCGAGGATCAATGATTTGTTCGATCAGCTGCAGGGTGCGTCTTGATTTTCCAAGATTGATCTTCGGTCGGGATACCATCAGATGAGGATTAGGGATGAGGATATACCGAAGACATCTTTCAGGACGCGGTACGGTCACTATGAGTTTGTGGTGATGCCATTCAGGCTCACCAATGCCCCATCATCGTTCATGGACCTCATGAACAGGGTGTGTAGGCCGATGTTGGATCGGTCAGTGATCGTGATTATCGATGATATCTTGGTATATTCTAAGACCAAGGAGCAGCATGAGCAGCATCTAAGGGAGGTATTAGCGACACTGAGGACGGAAAGGCTCTTTGCCAAGTTCTTAAAGTGTGATTTCTGGTTGAGAGAGGTGCAGTTTTAAGGGCACATCATCAACCAAGAGGGTATTTTGGTTGATCCAGCCAATATTGAGGCAATGATGCGGTGGGAAGTAGCGAAGAATGCATCTGAGATTTGTAGCTTCTTGGGTCTAGCGGGGTACTATTGGAGATTCATCCATGATTTCTCCAAGATCGTCGTACCTTTGACTCGTTTGACCAAGAAGAATGTGACATTTCGGTGGGGTCCGGACCAGCAGTTGGCTTTCCAGACCATGAGACAAAGGTTATGTGAGGCCCCAATCTTAGCACTACCTGATGGGTTGGGTGATTTGGTGGTGTATTGTGATGCGTCTTTCATAGGCTTAGGCGCTGTTTTGATGCAGAGGGGGCATGTGAGCGCGTACACATCAAGGCAGCTAAAGCCTCATGAGGCGAACTACCCCACTCACAACCTGGAATTGGGGGCGGTTGTGTTTGCCCTCAAAATATGGAGGCATTACTTGTAAGGAGTTCGGTGCACCATCTTTACTGACCACAAAGTATTTTATGGATCAGCAGAACCTGAACATGCGGCAGAGGAGGTGGTTGGATGTACTGAAGGATTATGATTGTGAGATATTGTACCACCCAAGGAAGGCCAATGTGGTGGCCAATTATTTGAGTCGCAATATGACAAGTGTTCAGATTAGAGACGTCTGTTTGAGGATGACAGTGATCTCTTTATTGTTGGATATGATCAAGGAGGCTCAGGTGGAGGGTTTGAAGAAAGAAAACTAGAAGTTAGAGCGGATTCGGGGTCATATTCCCTTGTTTGTTGGGGATAGTCAAGGTCTTTTGACACAGTGTTGTCGGGTGTGGGTGTTGGCATCCGGGCGTGTGCGACAGAACATCTTGGAAGAGACGCACAAGTCCAAGTTCTCCATTCACTACTAGAAAACAACCCTTTAATGACGCGCGAACAATGACACACAGTGATTTACGATACGCATTTTTGCGTGCCCTAAAAATAATGTCAACTTTTCCTAAAATTCAAGAATAGAGGACACGCATTTTTGTGTGCCCTATAATTTGCGTCCAAAAAAACACGAAGGGCACCTTTTATAAATAGTGTGTCGTCTAGGCCTGTCGTTTTATAATATTTTAATGAAAGGCGCGTCTCCATCCATATAGCATCTCGGTATACCTAAGGAGGGAAATGAAATTCCAAAAATCAAAAACCCCGCTCATTCTCTTCTCCCTTGTTTCCACCAGTTATGCCATTGATTTTTTGATTCGTTCGCACTCTAGAATAAGCACATACATCACTCTCTTATCATTCTCCTTTAATTTATTACTCTTGTAATTAAGGATTTAGGATTTTTTTCATATTATTGTTCCAATTTTTTTGTTCAGGTTTGGATTTTAGTCAAATGGCGTCCCTAAAGGAAAGTCTAATACGTCAGGTCGTCGGCCTGTGGCGGCGACAGTCCGTCTCGCCATCCCAGTTGGCGGAGGAATAACTGGACCACCGGTAGTAGGTCAATACAAAGTCAACGCTTGCACCTAGAAATACAAATCGGAAGCCCTCGATTGTAGCGTCGATCAACAACTACGACAACCCTAAAACACATCTATGAAATCGCAAAGGTGAAGCAATCAGATCTGTAGTCCAATTTATTCCACATCGATCCTCACACTAACTGGTTCGGCAACTACAACTCCTCTCGATTGTAGTGTCGATCGACAACTACGACTCATCAACTGGAAAACGAAGCTACCAGTTCAACGAACCCTAATCGACAACTACAAGGATAAGGTACTTGTTGGCTATGATGGGTTTTACGCATTCTAACACTCCTAAGTGTACATGCAACCCTAAATACCTTGGATCTATGTTTTCTCTATTATACATGCAATTATGAACTTTCCAAGGTATTACCCTATCTAGCATACAATACTTGATACTTGGGTAATCAAATGGATAGAATACATACCTTTGTTTGATGTAGCTTGTCTCCATGAAGCTTGAGTGCCTAGTGCCCCAAGTGTGACACCTCAAATGGTTCACACAACACCAAATGCACATGGAATGACTTGAGAGAAATGGAACACTCCTTGAAATCGTCTAGCCCTCATATTCACACATTCGTGTACGATTTCTTGAGCCATGGGATTCTTTTATATGGTGGCTATTACGGTTACACCATGTAACTCATAACTTTACCCATTCCTTATGCTCCATGGATTTTAACCTCCATGGAGTATCCGTGGGTCACCCCATGGACTTAGTCCAACATAAGAAATCTTGGATCACAAGCCCACATATATAAGAATGAATGATTTACACAATCAACCCATATATTTAATTAGTCTCCTTTTGATCACTTAATTAATTCCAAATTAATTCTTGATCAATACTAATTAAATAACCTTATTAATATATTAGAACTTATAATATATTAACCAACCTTAAGTGTTATTTCTCTCATTATAGTCTATCCAAATGCATGATGCCATGCAACCCAAATGGACCATGCCGGGTCGGGTCAAGTCTTACCAATTATAGTTATGGACTTAGACATTAATCCAACAGTCTCCCACTTGGATAAGTCTAAAACTATTATTGCGTATGACTTCAGAAACCGATCAGCAATCGTAGCTCTCAAAAGCTTCTGTCGAACTCTGACCTTGTCGATGAACCTGACCTTTGTCAATGACTTGTCCATTAGATAAGGGATCATATATTCCTCCATTCTAGATATCATATGGACTGGGACATGGATTATCAATCATTCTCTCTGTCCATTTGTTGTTTCCCGATTTCCGATTCATGATGACTGACTGATTGAACAAATCAAATCAGTCCTGGCTTGGCCAAGCACTCACATGTATCATCTTTGAATCATCGAGGGGCCCACATATATCGCTTTTATCCCGAAGGTAAAAGGAATGGATAAACTTCGACTCATATGGCTTGTTCTACTACTTGTTGAATCATACACAAAGGCACGTTTTATAACATCGAGTTACCGAATGCGTTTTCATGCAATCAATGTACAACCAACTCATAGTAACAACTCATATCTCTAGGTTTGAAGAATATATGATATTATCGTCTCATGATCACTCGTGATAAAATCCATGAAGTGATTCAAATGAGCGCGGGTTGAATCCAATACTCAGAACTTATGAGCACTCATGAGTGTTGTAGCACTACTTTGTCCACCAACTTGGACCTCTACAAACCAACCCATGACAGTCTTGATTCATATCTACTTCCAACATATGACCGACTGTGGATGGTTTGAATAACTTAATCATTCAGGAAGAGCGACTTAGTTATTCTGGAAGTCAAAACATGCAAAGTGAAACACAAGAATAAATGAATCAAATATGGTATCAAACCCTATGAATATAAATAAACACTTTTATTTATCACCATACTGATTACTCATTATTCATTGTTTTGGTTTTATCAACTTTATACTTGAATTAAAAACACTAGTTGTCCCATGCTCCAAGCATGTACACTATGTTTTTCTTAAACAATAGCTTTGCCATACACCAAGTATGCACTCTATGTTTGTCTATGATCCTTACTTTGTGAAATAAACCAATTGAACATAATTTCAATGATTCTAATTTCACACTCCCAAATACTTATCGAAAAATGTGAGAATTTCAAATTCCTATCATTTATCGAAATCTGTTTAGATTTTAAACTTATATGCATTGACCCTCCTGTAATGAATATGTACAAAGTCACAAAGACTTGTCAACAGTCATTATAAGGTATTCCAATGGAGATCAACTCCATGGAAACTAAGTCTCATATTGAAAGCTTTGGACATGCTTCTTGCATTAATTTTTCTAATCTTACACAGATAACTTCCACCTATGGAGACAACTCCATATTCTCATTTTGACTATCACTTCTGAATAAGAGATGCCTCTTTTCAGAATATGTCAATATGGTCCTTCCAAAATTAGCACTATACTTCCAACTGTCCCTGAGCAACCAATCTTTGGTAAACCTCAGAATGTCCTCGACAATTGCTTAATCATTTTAGTCATATCCAATTCTAGACCTTTTCCCTTCTTAATGCCTCTAGGCATTTCGAAAAATTTAGAAATGACAAATATTATAGCACATGCAATCGATCCTGTACCCAAAGCAAATGGTACACAATTCATGATGTCTCACATAAAGACATGATTCTAGACCAGTCTTTTGCTACAATATTTTTGTTTGCCATGTTTTCAAAATTTGACTATGAAGAGAGATGCCGTAATCATAATCGAATTTTGAGAACGCAATATATAGAATTTCCTTAAGTTGAACCAATCCAACATGAAATTCATATATATATTCTTGACTAAAGATGATTAAGGTCTCAATCTAAGCCTTTAGAACTGAAATGAAGTATATCCTCTCCCTTAATTATAGCAAAACAACTTTTTCAATCCCTGCAGCCTCACGAATTGAAACTTTTGTTTTCTATAATTAACATTGCTAACTTGCAACACTAACAACAATTATCATGCTTCTACTAACATGATGATTATTAGCATAACACTTATGCTCCCACTAGCTTTGACATGTACTCAGAAATCAGCTGGACTTCTAGAAATCAATACTTTATTGACTTCCTTACCAAAGTTCAGATTTCTGATACGAGATGCTTTGATAAAACTTTATCAAAATCATACACCTTTCCTTAGATAGCATGCATGTGTGTCTAAACAATTTCAGAACTATGAAAAGGGATGCCGTAATCATAGTCTCAATTGTTTAGACCTTTTGCCATCTGCTTCAAATCTACTTGGTGGAAGTGTTTCCTCACCATCATTTTCATGAATCGGAGAGAAACCTTATGACCCTTATATTTTATGGTGTATGTGTTCTTATCCATGTGAATCGTCAAAACCATAGTCACAAGACAAGGATAATGACAAATCCAAACTCATATGGACTGAACTTATGCAATCTTAACTTCTTGCCACCTGGCAGTACAGGGCCTGCCATTGCTTCCAAGTTGTTATGCAACCAATTGAGAACTTTCAGAACTCCTATGCAAAGCCAACTTTAACTGGAATGGGCACAGAATATGTCAACATGATAGGTTATAAACCTCAAGTCGTGTGCTAGTGAAGAACCTCAGGTTTTATTCTTGATTAGTTCTTGAAATTCTTTTTAGGATCTTTAAGACTCCCACTGTCCTCTTGACATATAAGACTATCTTGCCAAATATTCAAGAGATAGTGCGGATTCTTTATCAAGACAAACACTTCACACAATTGGCCTTAGTTGGTCTTTGTTTAATCCAAAACATCACAACTTACCAACTTCAAATGTACAAGAGTAGGACACTTTTACTCTTACATTTGACAAGTGTTATAAACCTTTCTTTAAGATATGTCACTCAACTTATAGTCTTGGAGTATGACTCTAAGACTTGTTTTGAAACGAAGTATGACTCATCTTCTTGATTTAACCATTTCAACAATTCATGACTCCTCTTCTTAGTCATAAGAATGCACTAAGATGTCCTTAGAAGACCAATTGTGATGTGGTTCTTTAATCATTAAGATGATCACAAAACATGATACTAAAGTACTCTCCCATCTTTTCAGATTTGAGAAACTTTTATCTGTCTGCCTAATTTGATTCTTCCCATTCGTTCTGCCATACATTGAGACTTTTCCAATGTTTCAGAATTATACTTAAACTTGTAAGTATAACCATATTTACTAAAATTTAGTAAATCATGACGAATAGTCTTAACGAGCTTTGTGGTGGACTTGACCAGTGCACAAGAATGTGTACTCGATCCCTTTAGTCCTTAACTTGACTCACACATCCATGTGAACAAGTCTTAATTTTCCAATGCTTGAAAGTTCTCATTCATCATACTATTCAACTTGCATGATTCCAAGTTTCTATCCAACTGAAGCCTTGGGAATGAGAATCTTTCCTTATTTGGTAAATTATGACACTACCACAAACGAAAGAATCAAGTCCATTTTTTTTTCAAATATTGCTATCAATGGAATCATATAAACAACCATTTTTCACAAATGCCACTTGTAAGGATATTTAAAATAAATATAAAATTAAAAACTTTTATTTTATTTCAAAACTTTGCGGAAAAAACTTATCCTTATAGTGCAAATGCATACGGAAAAACTTGTTGTTATCTATTCCTAAGCAATGTATCATAACTCCTAAGTAACAGCTTCAAAATTCTGATGCGATCGAAATCCACCTACGCGATTAGAATCAGCATATACTTCCTTTAAGCTTTCTCTCTATTCTTTGATTCTTAAAACATCAACATGTGACCCAGTCACATCATGTAATGAGGATCTTAGAATAGAAACTTAACAGAGTTAGATAATGGGCTCTACCTGATGTAGAGTCAAACTTATTGACTTTAACATCCTTAGGTAAACTTGGCAGCTTTGCAATCAACTCCCCTTCCTTTGGCAAAAAAAACATATAGACCCTTTGGTAATGGGACTATCTCAGACTTTGCCTTTCTCCTTACCATTTGGTCAACCGGGTTGACTATGGCCAATCCCTTTCCATTGGGAAGAGAATGTTTTTTCTGGATTTCCAGTGTCACCATTGTCACTGTCCATAAAGTTTTTTGGGAAGTTGATCTTCTAATCAAATTTGCTTTACTATCGTTCCAAATCATTGCTGATTCAGCAGCACCAAGCAAATAGATATGATCATTAAGGTTCATGTCATAGTTTGTTTCATAGTAGTCCCAAAGGAACTCACTATGTGACTTAGAAAGTGATTGAACATCCAACTTTCTCAAGACTTTGACACCCAACTCTCCCAGCTTGTCAATATGTGACTTCATCTCTAAGATGTGATCACACATAGACCTTGCTTGCCATTAGGGCTTGAGTGACCTTGAACTTGTGGGTTAGGGAGAATAATTGGAGGAGGTGGAGGAAGTAAAGTTCCAAGAGATTTGGGAAGATCATAGATGTCTGAACTAGACATCTTTTGGGAGATATTCAAGATAGTTGATCTAAAGTCCTTAATATAACACCCAATATGAAATATTAAGGCTAGGATCCAACAACCTATTTATAACTGGAAGAGGGATGCCGTAATCCGAGTTATAAAATAGTTGAAGGTAGGTAAATGACGATTTACCAATTTCCACCATGAAAAACGAAATAATGTAATTAGGTTTTTAATTGGATTTGAAACTCCTAGATCTTTTGAGATTCATTGAACTTTTCAATGGCATGTTTCAATCTCGAGTGTGCCCTTCAGGTTTTGTGACTGGGATGCCGAGGATCACAAAACAAGGTGTGAAGTAACCATGCAAATATACTCGGTACCCTTAATATTTACCCCTCAATCGATGTGCCGGTTAATCACATGAGCTCCACCGATACTATGATAAATATTAAGTTACCCTTTGCCTACTTTGTTAAATCCAGGTTAGTGTGCCGGTTAACCACACACGCTCCACTAACGGTTTAAACAAAGTGCAAAGTGTAATTTCATGGATTAGCACCTTATTCACATTTTCCTAAGTAACTAAGATTGGGAATTTATAAGTGTTTAGTTACTTAGTATTTATCATTAATACTTTTAATGAAGGGAGAATTATAGTCCTTGTCCTACCTGTTCGGCTAACGACCCTCCACCAGTCAAGGAAGTGGTGGGTGAGAGTGGACACCCATTAAATTGTCATTTTATAGGCAGTAACCTTATACCCCCCTTATAGACCGGCTTCGTGAATGAGGCCTACTAACGGTAAGATTGACTTGCTCTTATACATATATTTATTATTAACTTATAATACTATAAAGTATAAGGTTTGAATTTTAACTTTTAAAATTCTAAGGGCTAACTTGGAATTAAAGTATTCATGGGGAAAACTTTACAAATTTCAAAACTTGAGGGCAAGTTTTGAAAATATTCAAAACTAATTAATTCCATAACTTATGTGTTTAAAGTAGTTTTAATTAAAAAAAAACCCTTCAAGTTCCATAACTTGAGGACAAGTTATGGAAGACTTTAAACTAATAAAAGAATGTAACTTTTCTTTATTTTTGTAACTTATGGAACTAATTAAGGTTACACATTTTATCATTTAATGAAGTGACTCTTGAACCTCCATAACTTGAGGACAAGTTATGGAGTCATAAAACCATTTAATGAGGACAAGACTCTTCATTTTTGTAACCATTGCCAACTTTTTATGAGTTTTATGAAACTTAAATGTGACTTTTCATATAACTTGAGGACAAGTTACAAAAACATATTTTAGAATCAACTCTTAGATTAAAATGGATTGAAAACACATAATCAATTAACTTTTCTATTAATCTAATAAACTCATATGAACAAAGATAATTCACATCAAATTTTTTTCAAGTAATTAGCATAACTTTTAAACTAATACAATTCGATTTTTCAGCTAATTTTGCAAGTATAACAAGAAAACAAGCCTTGGCTCTGATACCACTGCTGGGTTTTGCGCATTCTAACACTCCTAAGTGTACATGCAACCCTAAATACCTTGGATCTATGTTTTCTCTATTATACATGCAATTATGAACTTTCCAAGGTATTACCCTATCTAGCATACAATACTTGATACTTGGGTAATCAAATGGATAGAATACATACCTTTGTTTGATGTAGCTTGTCTCCATGAAGCTTGAGTGCCTAGTGCCCCAAGTGTGACACCTCAAATGGTTCACACAACACCAAATGCACATGGAATGACTTGAGAGAAATGGAACACTCCTTGAAATCGTCTAGCCCTCATATTCACACATTCGTGTACGATTTCTTGAGCCATGGGATTCTTTTATATGGTGGCTATTAGGGTTACACCATGTAACTCATAACTTTACCCATTCCTTATGCTCCATGGATTTTAACCTCCATGGAGTATCCATGGGTCACCCCATGGACTTAGTCCAACATAAGAAATCTTGGATCACAAGCCCACATATATAAGAATGAATGATTTACACAATCAACCCATATATTTAATTAGTCTCCTTTTGATCACTTAATTAATTCCAAATTAATTCTTGATCAATACTAATTAAATAACCTTATTAATATATTAGAACTTATAATATATTAACCAACCTTAAGTGTTATTTCTCTCATTATAGTCTATCCAAATGCATGATGCCATGCAACCCAAATGGACCATGTCGGGTCGGGTCAAGTCTTACCAATTATAGTTATGGACTTAGACATTAATCCAACAGGCTATTCAATTCTAATCATCTTAATTTCCCCTTTCATATATGTTTTTTATTGGATTTCTCTGAACTCACAGACGCAATGGCGTCAGGATCGTACGACAAAGTCGCTGATATCTGCGATCAACTTATGCTTCAGGTAACATACATATGAATTTGTGTAATGATCGTTGTGCGCTAATCGTTGCTTACTACTACGACTGACTGTGTATTGGGTTAAGATTTTAAACCTTAATTTTATATCTGCTGGCTTGATTTCAATCTTACTGTTACTTTCTTTTTCCTTTTTTCATGTAGATTGCTTCACAAGGCGTTGCATTTCAAGATGAATGGCCGTATGTCGTTCATCTTCTAGGGCACATTTACCTTAATGATCTGTAAGTTAAGACAAATTGTCTCTGTTTTTTTCTTTTTCATGTGGTCTATCTATACATATGTGGCATTGTCTAGTATCGACTGAGCCTGGGATTTTTGTGAAGCTAAAGTTATAAGTAGTTGGTGAAATTTCCCCTCCAGAATTTTAAAATATTAGTGTTATCTTATTGTTACAAGTATGATGTCTTAGAGAAGTATATAGATTTTGATACCTCTTTTTTCTGTCATAACTTGTTGTGTATCTATTCTTCTATATGCATATGTTAAGGTGCAACGTTGTTTAATATGTGTGTGTGCAAAAGTCAAAAATAGTTAAATAAATAAAGAAACTGCTGCTTTATTCATATGTTACCTTGTGCTCTGACATTAGTCCTAGCAATTGAGTGAAATATCCACAAAATGTTGAACCTGATCTTAAGATTGATTCTGATATAAAAGGTGAAATATCCACAAAATGTTGGAATGGGTTTGTTCGAATTACAAAGAGATGTTTGCTTAGCCATCCAAAGGAGTGCCCTACCATGGCTGAGTTTGTTTTCAGTCTTGAATTTGCACTGAACATACAAGAAAAAATCAATAGTTCCTTGCAGGCTGGTGGCAAAACAATATTTGGAAGAATGTTTGATAGGTTTCCCTTTGCCTCCAGTATAGACAACTCTGGTATTTTCAGCTCCTGTTGAATTGTGTGTATAGATTCCTTAGAATATAGAGATGCAATTTCATAATTTTAAAACACAAAAGAGTATTTATGCAGAAAGAAGTACTGAGTTAAAATATTCAGGGTATCATTCTATCATTTACTTCAGTTATATTGGTGATTAGCATAATCCAAATTTCTTTCATTCATTTTATTATTAACTATTTCTAGTTTCATTGTTTTGCTGTGAAGCCTGATTCTTGATAAGTTTTTTCTGCAGCCTAGGTGATGGGGCATGCCTAAATTGGACCCTTTCACAGGGCCACTCCATAGTAGTCTTTATATACTTTCTTATCTTCTTTACACTCTTAAAACTAGTACAAATTTGTTTGATAAATAATAATGCTCGTTTGTACTTGTTCCAATGCTTATGAGACATTCATTTGGTCATCTACTATGAGGGTATATAATAACTAGACTTATATAATGTATGTGGTAGAGAACTCAAAATTATTACTATATAATCTTGATTTGTTCATCTTTTTCAGCCCATGATGATTCAAAGTTATCAAGTAATGACAATGGCAATTGTATGGGTGAGGAAAGTTATGGAAAGGTATCCAGAGGTCGGGTTGACAACAACACTTTCATCTCTACAAATCCTGATGTTGGTATTAGGAAGCACAAAGAAGAAGGTTTTCAGCGACATACTACAAGTCTGGTAAGTATCCAAAAGTACACAACTTATATTTATAATGAAGACAAAATTGAGAGTTTTATGGGAAAACATTTGACTAACATATTCCTTCTCATCCTTTCACTTGCTGACATTCTCACAAATCCGTTAAATAGATCATATTTGAGGAGAAATGCTAGATGATATTTATGAAATAGGGTTACACGAAATACTCATGCTACCCTTATCTAGTTTCCTATTTGCATTGTATCTTTGTATATAAAATGAGGGCTTAATCACAAAATAAAATAAAAGAAATATTTTCCAGATAACTTCTAGTTTCCATCTATTATAATGACCCTAGGAGTCTGTTGCAGGAACCTACAGAAGCAAACTTTTTCAGTGAATTTGGTGAAGGGAGTAGGTACAAATTATTGGTAAAGGAAGCTCTGGTATTGTATGTTCTGTATATGATATTGATGTTGGTGAAAAAGTAGCAATCAAAAAGATAAATGATATATTCGAACATGTTTCTGTTGCTGATAGTATCATGCGTGAGATTAAGCTCCTTAGGCTCCTTCGTCATCTAGACATTGTGGAAATCAAACACATCTTATTGCCACCTTCAAGAAGCGAATTCAAAGACATATATGTGGCTTTTCAGCTTATGGGATCTGGTCTACATCAGGTTATTAAAGGAAATGATGACTTAACACCAGAACACCATCAATTCTTTCTTTATCAGCTTCTTCGAGGACTGAAATACATACACTCAGGTCATACAGTGTTATCATCTGATGATATGAGTATTTGTTTAATTGTTTGAAGTAATCATGCCTTGTTATATTTTTGTGTATTCTGATTGTGAATTACTTCTTTTGCAGCAAATGTCTTTCACAGAGATCTAAAACCCAAAAATATTTTGGCCAATACGGATTGCAAACTCAAGATCTGTGACTTTGGTCTTTCAAGGGTTGCATTCAATGATCCACCAACTGCTTATATATATAAACTACCCTTTTGGCAGTGATTTTACTTAGTGTAATATACATGGAGATTTGTCAAAGACTTAATTTGACTATTGTTGGGTCACGGGTTGGTGAAGACTTTTTAATTTGACCTGAAACCCGGAACCTAGAGGTATGTTTATTCAGCTACTCATCAAAATGGTTCATCTACACCACATGATGATATATTATCAATAAATCAAGATAATAATAATAATGACATTAAAACTTCAGTTACTCCATTAGGCAGCCTTTCATCACCTTCACCTATGATGGATTTATTAGACAGATTTGGTCCTACCCCTCCACCACCTAGTATGCTTATTTATTATTTTATACTAAATTTTGGTAAAAAAAAGTTATTTTTTAAATTCTTCAGTTGCATTTGGAACCTGCTAGCAGTAACTCTCTTCCTGGAAATGGTAACGGCTCAATAACACAAAAATTACGAGTTACCAACACTCAACATGGCAAGGTAACTATAAATAAATCATCATGGAATGAAATGTTTTTGTGTTTTTTTTTTAAAAATATCGTTTACATGATGAATGTTGTTTGTTATGGCAGAAAGTAATCATTATGCGCACACGAATAAGTTACAAGTTGAACAACAAAGACATGTTGGAAGAAAGACAAATCAGCAACATCCCTCGTGAGATATGATAACATTTTTCGCTCTCTTCTATCACCATCTCTTAGTGTTTATATTTAGGACAATGTTATTAAATATTATTTGTATCTTTGTATTCCCATGTTCTTAGGTCCAAATCATGGATATTTGAATTTGTTGATTTTGGAGGTGAAATGAGACGAGATATATGGTGCTAATAAAGGTAAGACAAGGGCAACAAATTATGCCATTAATGACATTAATCACTTGCATTTGTGATTGTATTCATTACATATGGATTCAATACTTAGCTAAGTTGACCTAGCATTTTTTTCTTCTAGGTTGACTCAATCGGTTCTTGTTTTTGTTGTAAATTATAAATTGTAATTCAGGGTATTCTTGGTCCATGTGTATCACTTGAGAAGGTTCATATAGTATTTTAAAGAATGTTGACTCTTTGTTGACTGATTGTTGTTTTTTGTGCAGAAAGGTGCTTTATGTTCTGATACTAGCATTGGTCAAGGGGGTACTACTGCATGGAAGGTGCTTCAATACACACTTGCTTACAACAATGTACACAAACTAAGGAAATAGCAATGTAGTACTAGGTTATATAGTTAGGGAAAACCTCTTAATAATAATGTACCAATATTTGTCTACTATTAGAATGATTATTTGTATGACATTAACTTTTGTGCAATGGATTGTATTTTTTGTATATGGTATTTTATTTTCTATTATGAGACATGAAATGCAAATTTAATTTGAAAATTAGTAAATCTATAAATAATTTTTTTTTAAAAAAAATTAAAATTACGATACGCAAAAATGTGTGTCATCTTCATTTATGACATGGCCTTTCTTGATAGCGGCTTTAATGATACGCATTGCGTGTCATAAATGCGTGTCGTAAATGTGCGTCGTCTATAGACGACGCGCAAAAGCGTGTCGTCTCTCGTTATGACAGGGCCTTCCTTGACACGCATTTGCGCATCGTCTGAGCGTTTTACGACACGCATTGCGCGTCGTAAAATGTTGTTTTTCTAGTAGTGATTCATCCAGGGGCCACAAAGATGTATAGAGATCATGGTACTATGCCAATTTTGCCATCATCCTATCTGTAACATCCCAAAATTTAAGACCAAAAATTTCATTTTTAATTAAGTAATTATAAAACCAATAGTCTGAAAACATTCATAGTGTCATCCCATATCAAACCAATATGTCAATAATCAAAACATGTCATAATAAAACAACATCAGAGTATAACTCCCAAAGATCTCATGTGTGGAAATCATGGTGTGATGCGCTGCGATCATGTCGGATCCTTTCCTTTCGAAGAAGAAGTACCTGAAACCAAAACTGAAAACCGTAAGCACGAAGTATAGTGAGTTCCCCCATCATACCACATAACAACATACTGCCAAGCAGATTTGGGTGCCCGGCCTACCCTGTCAGGTATATCTGGGTGCCCGACCTACACTGTTAAGCATATATGGGTGCTCGACCAACCCTGTCAGGCATATCTGGGTGCCCGACCTACCCTCCGGTGTATTTCAACTGGTTACAGGGTCTATTTCACCCCTACCACTACCACAAAATAACATCACATAAACATACTGTCAGGCATATCTGGGTGCCTAACCAACCATGTCAAGCATATCTGGGTGCTCGACCTACCCTATCAGGCATATCTGCGTGCCCAACCTACCCTCCGGTTTATCTCAACCGGTTACGGGGTCTATCTCACCCCCTACCACTACCACGTAATAGCATAGCATCTAAGCGCATAAATCTCATCAGATAGTGGCATACCAAACAATTATCACGCAGACAATTATCTCTACTACAAACAACTACTAATGAGCCGACATTGGTGCCTTCGACCCACTCATACCGGGAAGGTAACTCGCCTCGGATACTGGAAAGTAGATGAAAATCCTCGGCTCCGAATATCAACCCAACTCAAGCTCCCAAACATAAAAGATTTCCTTTAAGTACCCTTTCATACTCATAACCCCTTACGGGTCAACTTCGGTCAAAGTCAAATTCAAAGTCAACACCTCAGTCACAGTCAAAGTCAACATTCTGAGTTGACTCAACTCACCCAGTTACTCTTCGACTCGTCGAGTTTCCATAAATCCCATAATCGTGATATAACGTTGTAACTAGTCGAGTTTCTCCTATAAATCGTCGAGTCCCTCTTTTTCCAACAGAGTCGAGACACTTCCAGCACAACTCGTCGAGTTCTTCAGTCTGTCAACTTTCTTAATGCATTAAGTCCCTATTCTTCAAATCAAGACCCTATCTTCTGGATCCAAGATGGAAATACGTCTAGAAGGGTAAAGTTTCCAACTTTACACATTAAGGACCTCTCCCCAACACATAAAGCTCAAACCCTAACCCAAAAGGGCTTAGATCCCACTCCAAAAGCCATCAAAACTTCCAGATAGACCATTAGGTCATAGATCTGGACTCAAGGGACAATTTGGTCACTTAAACCTCCCATCTTTACTCGCATGCATGACCTAATAGAACTTAAAAGACCAAAATGATGGTCTAAAGGTTGCATGGGACTTCCATGGCCATAAATTTGGCATCTTTATGCCATGAAGTCCCCTCAAGACCCTATATCTGAAGGGTTTGCCCAAATAGGACGTCTAAATCCCAACCATCAATATATTTGGACCAAAACATGAAGCAAAACATCCTAAAAGTAGATCTAAGCATGCCATAGACAAGGTTGAAGCTTTATACCTCAGATGAACAAGAAATGAAGCCCAACTTCTGGATCTACTCTCCTCTCACACGTTCTTGCTCCTCCTTCAAGCTTCTTCTTCTTCAAACTCACCAAGAATGCACAATATTAGCTCAAAATCACCAAAAATGGCTTAGGGTTTTGAAATTAGGGTTTTGGACAGCGGAGGCTGGAGATGAGGCCAACACCTTGGGGTTAAGGTGTTTATATAGGGTGCAAACCCCGGAAATTAGGGTTTCATTTCTGTCAGCCTACTCGTCGAGTTGAAGCCTCCTAACTCGCCGAGTAGGCTTCCATACCCGCGGTCCAATTCATCTCTACTCGACGAGTTTGGGGACTCCAACTCGTTGAGATCTATATAAAAGTGAATAATTATAATTTAAATACATACCAGGAACCAAATGACGGTCCTCAATCGTTAGCAGAAACATCTGGATGAACGACCGATACAAGATCCTACCCCTCGACTGAAACAGAACAGGTTCCATTATTACGTAACTAGCACGATAAAACTTCCAAAGTTATCAGAAATGTTGCTAAAACCCTGGTCGGATAAATCTAAATACCAACCCTGCCAACGCGACATGCCAAAAAATTGGATTCTACCAAACTCGTGCCTGCTATAAACAATAATTCTACGACCAACAATTTATAATGTATTAACACTTAGCCCAATGGTCTAATACACTACTGAACCAAACCCATGCAGACTAAAGACATCAAACTTTGAAGTTGATTTACTGATCAACAACTGCCCATCCTACACTATAGATAGCAATCTATACAACAAGCTGACGAATCCCTCAACACCCGATACTCAACCTGAGCGACCCCAACGCCTCTTGATTTATTCACCGGCATCTCGAAGGAACAACTGGCCACAAGGAATTCCTTGTCCAATAGCTTCCTGCCATGAAGACAACTCATGCATTCCTGAGTATATACATCTGATGACAACTTGCTTTGAACCCTCGACTTGACCAAATATTGGGCCAAAGTTGTGACAACCGTCAATTTCAAGTCAAAGTCAAAGTCAACAAGTCAAACCGGTCAAACTTAACTAGTACTTCTATGTTAAAAGTTATTCTATGTATGAAAATGTGCATTTTTATGTCGAGAATTCAAGTGTCTCGGATATTTTATGTGTTTAACAATGTAAAACCCTAAGAAGGGAGCTAAATGCATCAAAACACGACTATGGACGCTTTTGGGGACTTAAATCAATCATAAAAAAAGCATAAAGGGGTTCACGAACCTTGCATTGCGAGTATATACACTAATATTGACTAAAATCAAATCTCTCTCAAATCTCTCCCAAATCTCTCTCAAAATCTCTCTCAACTTTTAATAGTCATCCGGGTCATCCCGACCCTTAACTTGACCAAAAAACACTCAAAACAACAAGTATACTTGAAAAATAGCCCTATAGGACCGAAACCCTAATGGAACCGAGCCTCTTGGAAGCGAAACCCTAAGAAACGAAACCCTAATAGCCGAAGTCGAAGCTTCCTTATGACCGAACTGCATAAAACCGAAGGTCCCTTCAGAACCGAACTCACCCCCAAGAACCGAAGCTAGCCTCGGACCGAACCTCCCTGAGGACCGAAACCACTCTCAGACCAAACCTCATAAACAACCGAAATGAACCGAGCCTTCGGTCCATTTCGCTTCCTTCTCACCTTCGGACCGAACTCTACTTCGCTTCCTTCTCACTCTCGGTCCTCAACACCAACAACTGAACCTTCGCAGGTTCGCCCCTTCTTGTCCGGTTTTCGACTACCTTCACCTGTTTAAGCCCGTTTTTCATGTTTTTGACAGGGATTTTTCACCAAATTAATATTTTTATCATTTTAAACTCCCTAAACTCATATTTTATTCATATCTCAAGGATTTATTAATTATAAATCATTATTTTTCATTAAAGGAAGTATCTAAGGATATTTTACACCACAAGTGGGTCAAGTGTGCCCACTTGCCTCCATGTGTCACTTTCTCATTAGTCCAACCCTATCCACATCACACAAACCAAGGCAAACATCCTCTCATCTTTGCAACTTAACTTGACAGCTTACAACAGAAAAGTTGTGACCTGTTTACGAACTGTTTTACCCGACTTAAACTTAATATTTTCCACAACTGTACAATATGCAACTAGTTCAGGTTTATACCTTTCTAAGGACTACTCGCACGCATTTATACGATTTTTATACAATTTATGGCGATTTTTACAAAACCGCCTATCACCGCAGTAACAAAATCGGACCAGGCTGTGAAGATGAACGTTTTCACACTGGTTTGAGGCAGCCAAAAATTATAAGAAAATTCATGAACATAGTAGACTCTTTGTCCAAACTCTCAAATTTTACGGATTCAGTTTTTGACTTATGATGATTTTTCTATAAATATTCTAAAACAGGGACAGTTAAGGGTAAAACTATCAAAACAGGTTTAAGAGTTATTCACACCTTGTAACGTGTTGAGCAAGGTGTATAAGATTTACACATAGTATTTTCGATGTCATTTTTATTGAAATACAAAGTCATGCATATCAAGGTTTCATTAAATCATAAAACACTCTTGATAAACTATAATAAGTATAGTTTGAACACCTCATTTAACAAAGAAACGGTAATACAATCGATTTACAAAACAGGTACTTCATTACAAACTACGTGAACTTGTTAATGAATAAAATTGTGAGACATTCACCTTCAGGGTACTCTTAAGTACTACAGAAAAGTCCTGTAGTTATAACCAGAATCTCTTGTAGGGAGAGCGTGATAGTTGTGTATAGATCTATATTGGGTCTGACAAACCCGCACCTAAGTTGCTTGCAACAGCTAGACCTGCAGGTCTGGTGTGACAAATGTCACAACATTTCGATGCCTGAAGAACGTCGAGTACGAGACCTTCGAGTTTTAGCATGGTTATAACAACTCACATGGGGAATTAACAAAACACACAGTTCACGTGGATTTAAGAATTCCACAAAAAGGAGTTTTTATTTAAATATAAAATCACACATAAGTATGACCATTTACTTACATATACTAACTCTTGGTTCAGTTAAGACTACAATAAACCTTTTAGAAAATATTGGATTTTCTTGGAACAAACTTTAAGGAACAACATCCCTTTTTCATTCATAAATTGCTTATGAACTCACCAGCTTTAATGTTGATACTCTTTCAAAAACAACTTGTATTCTTAGGTATTCAGTAATACAGGTAACCACAAGATTTTGAAGGCAAGACGCTAAGGCGTAAATTTTTGAACTATTTTGACATCATATGTAATTTATTTGGAAACATGTATTTTTGCAACGATGTAACCTTTTAAATTATATTTATGATGGTTGTGTTTACCTTCTTCACTATGGTTATGATATTGAGCATGACGTCCTCCGCCCCCGAACGTTTCCGCCGTTCCGGTTTGGGGGTGTGACAGATTGGTATCAGAGCTTTGTTTATAGTGAACTAAGTATATCGAACCACGTAAGATATACAAACTATAAATACAACGGGACAAAAATTCTCTGACGTAGCTTTTCAAAAATACTTTAAAAATAAAAATTAGTATTTTTATAAAAGTATACGTACAGTCGCACTCATTAATTCAGTATCATATTGGCAATAACATAAAAGTATTGAGACAAGTTGGACACCATGATCCAGCTTCGGGGTATGTAGTCAGATCTTGGATGAATATAGCCTGATCAACTATATTTAGCCAAGGTATGACCAACGTATGCCGAAGAAGAATCATGATGAGCAACAAGTCTACAACTTACCAAAAACCTCGAGAATCAAACATAAAAATACTATAGGAGTATTTTAACACAAAAACCGTAATAATCACATTATAAATTGCGATAACTAACTTCTTACACCAAATTTTCTCGCAATATTCCTCTTATCCCTATTCTCGTATAGGCGCAATGGCAGGATTTCACTTGCCGGGTGACCCCTACTTCCCCAACCAAGGGAATGTCGGTTGGATTGTGGAAGACCCAGAGGAAGATTCCGAAGAGGAACCCATGGAAGATGAAGAACCCATGGAGGATGAAGAACCCATGGAAGATGAAGAATCAGTAGATGGTGAAGAGGAAGAAGACTCAGATGGAACCAACTCAGAACCAGAAGTCTACAATCCACACCCTGCCCCTATCCCTCCGCAACACTTCTAGGGCCCGACGCCCCAATGGGCCGAAAATATACATAGATGGAGCCGAGAGCAAGGTCAACGTCCTCCCTATGGCATGCAACGAGGTTTTTACGACCTCGGCAGAGGAGGATCAGCCGACAGAGTCCTTCCTATCATAGTTCATCGTGTCGCACGCCACGAGGAGCAAACAAGGATCAACACCCGCCACCTCATGGAAATTGGTGCCACCAGCCAAGTCAACTCCGTTCGTCTTCGCCGGTTGTATGATGACCACGATCGGACTCAAGACCGCACCGAGGTTCTTCGACGGGAAATGACCGCGACCCGAGCCGAAGTACGAGAGCTCCGGGAACACCGAGCCACTTTAGAAAGACGTCTGGCAGAAGCAGAACGCCAAGCGGCAGAATCCAGAGCTGAAATGAGGGAAACGAGGAACTTCGTGTCTTCACTTCGTGATCCTTAGAGCTTCAACCGCCGCAAGTAGTGGTTGTACTGCTCGCTTCAGTTTAATCTAGTTTTGCGGATAAATATTACCATTATTTACTAGTATTTTATGTCCGATCTCGCGATTTAAGTGTTTACACTTCCGGGATCTGTTAGGCGGTCAAAAATTTTCCATACATTGATGTAGCATAGACCCCTTGTAGGGTCAAATTTTCCCAAATATTGTATGAAGCGCTATTTGTTTTATTGGGAACGTTACATCAAATTCATAACATGGATTATTTTCAGATTAAATTTACTGGTGGTCAATCTATGATTGCTTGATGTATAAATCAAAGTTATATATAATTAAGACCATGTCGACCTAGAAATGGTGGTTCCGCCTTGGATCCTGTTCATTGTTTGATTGTGGGCCCAGGGCAGACCCATTAGATTCGAAAGTTTATTTAATATTAATTATATGTAAATATTATACATCAAAACGATTGTTGGATGGGCCCGGTATGGATACTATCACAGACATTTCACATGAATCAAAACTATCAAAATTCATAAAGTCTATATTTCATTATCTATAGACCTCTAGTATGAATGGATTCATACAATATCTTTACAAGTCGGAATCATGATGCATAATACTAATAATGTTTAGTTTTAACTCTCGACTTGTGAGTGTTATCAAAGACTTATTGTCTTTTCATTCTTGATATGGCAGAAGATGCCACCTTGTAGAAATCCTAGACGTGCCAGCGCCGCAGGGACTACAGCACCACCACCACCCCCCCCCCCTTAGTTCGACCCAGTAATGTTCCAGGCTGCCGTGATAGTCGCAGTAGCAGCCGCAATGTCCCAAATCAGCACCAATAATGTGGGTAGTGCGGGTAATGGTGCCACAAATTCTAACCACGGGGACAGTCAGGGACGCTCGAGGGAGTGTACCTACAACGACTTTACAAATGGCAGGCCCAAAACCTTCAACGGAAGCGGGGGTGTCATAACATTGCTGCAATGGTTCGAGAAAACCGAATCCATCTTCGAAATATACGCATGCCCTGAAGCAAGCAAGGTCAAATTTGCAGCATGCACATTCTCTGAAAGGGCCCTTGACTGGTGGAATGGCCACGTCAAAGCATTGACACTTCCGGTGGCTAATTCGATAACATGGGAAGACCTGAAAACCATGTTATTGAAGGAGTATTGCCCAAGGGGCGAGATACAGAAGTTGGAAGAAGAACTTTGGGGTCTCAAAATGACAGGCTCTGACATCCTGTCTTATACCTCCAGATTCAGCGATCTATCCACGCTGTGTCCCGGAATGGTTACTTCGGAAAACAAAAAGGTAGAAAGATACATATGGGGACTATCTCCCCAAGTTTAAGGAAACGTATTGGCCTCAAAGCCAACTACCTTTGACAGTGCCAAACATCTAGCACAGCAACTCATCGACCATGAAGCCATCCATGGCACTGTGACAACCACCCTCGAGCAAGCGAAAGGTGGAAGCAACAAAAGGAAGTTCTGGAACAAAAAGAAGGGTCAACCTGCTCAAGACCCTGCCAAAAAGCAACAAGTGGTTGTTGTGCACGCTGCCACAACCACTGCCACCCCAACTCTGATAAGGCAATACGACGGGAACCTACCGAAGTGCAACAAGTGCAACTTTACCACAATGGCGCATGTCGTGAAATGCATTGCACCAACTACAACAAAAAGGGGCACACCGCTCGATTTTGTAAAGCTCTAATCCAACAAAACGCACAAGCTGCCAACGCCGGAGCAATTCGAACCTGATGTGGTTGTGGAGAAGCAGGACACTTCAAGCGGGACTACCCGAAGGCAAGAAACCCGAAATCTGGTGAAGTGGGTAGAGTTCTGACAATAGGTCATGAGGAAGCAGTTGTAGATCCAACTGTGGTCACCGGTACGTTTCTCCTCAACAATACATACGCATGCATTCTTTTCGATAGTGGCACGGAGAAAAGCTTCGTGAGCCATCAATTTAAACGCTTGCTTAAAAAAAACCACAAACACTAAAAGACACGTTCACCGTAGAAATGGATAACGGAAAAACAGAGAACAATAAAGACATGTACACCGGGTGTACCCTCACCTTAAACAATCACTCTTTCCAAATCGACCTTATGCCGGTCACCATAAAAAGTTTTGATATCATTATTGGCATGGATTGGTTATGCCTACACCATGCTGAAATCCTATGTCACGAAAAGGTTATTCGCCTTAATCTGCCAAGTGGCGAAACCCTCGTCGTCTATGGCGACAAACTTAGCACAAACTTTCAGATCATCTCTTGTTTCAAGGCTCAAAAGTATCTCCGCAAGGAGTACCACACCTTCCTAGCTCACGTCGTAGACCAGAAACAATAAGTGAAAGGCATCAAAGACATTCCGGAGGTCTGTAATTTCCCCGACATATTCTCGGAAGACCTTCCAGGAGTGCCCCCTGCTCGACAAGTCGAATTACGAATCGATCTAATTCCTGGAGCTACCCCTGTAGCCAAATCGCCATACCGATTAGCCCCAGCCGAAATGCAGGAATTGTCCAGTCGATTGAATGAAATGCTAAGCAAAGGTTTCATTAGGCCAAGCTTCTCACATTGGGGAGCACCGGTCTTGTTCGTCAAGAAAAAGGATGGATCGTTCCGTATGTGCATTGACTACCGTGAATTAAACAAACTCACCATTAAAAACCAATACCTTTTGCCTCGAATCGATGACCTCTTCGACCAACTACAAGGAGCAAGTTTCTTCTCAAAGATTGACCTTAGATCAGGGTACCATCAACTACGAGTTCAAGAGGAGGATATTCCCAAGACAGCATTCAGAACGCGCTATGGTCACTACGAGTTTGTAGTGATGCCTTTTGGCTTAACAAATGCACTCGCGGTGTAAATGGACCTGATGAATCCGGTGTGTCGACCTTACTTAGACAAGTTCGTAATTTTTTTCATCGATGATATACTAGTCTACTCCCGAAGTAAGGAAGAACACAACCAGCATTTACGTCAAATCCTGGAGACACTGAGGGCGGAGAAATTGTACGCAAAATTCTCAAAGTGCGAGTTCTAGATTCGAGAAGTGGATTTCCTCGGACATGTAGTCAGCAAGGAAGGAATACATGTGGACCCTTCAAAGATCAAGGCAATCGAAAGTTGGGCAGCACCAAGAACACCCACAGAAATCCGACAATTTTTAGGACTCGCCGGTTACTATCGAAGATTCATTCAAAACTTCTCCAAAATCACAAAACCACTCACCACCTTGACTCAAAAAGGAGTGACTTTCGTCTGGGGGGATAAGCATGAGGCTGCGTTCCAAACACTGAAACGAACTCTGTGCAGTGCTCCAATCTTGTCCCTAACGGATGGAACAGAGGACTTTGTGGTTTACTGCGATGCATCAAACCAAGGTCTAGGATGTGTGTTAATGCAACGAGGAAAAGTCATTGCCTACGCCTCAAGACAACTGAAGACGCACGAGGTAAACTACACGATGCACGATCTCGAACTGAGAGCAGTAGTTTTCGCCCTAAAAATCTGGAGACATTACCTCTACGGCACCAAGTGCACTATCTTCACCTATCACAAAAGCCTTCAGCATATCCTCAATCAAAAAGAACTCAACATGAGGCAAAGATGATGGGTGGAATTGCTAAACGATTACGAATGTGAGATTCGTTATCACCCAGGAAAAGCCAACGTGGTTGCAGACGCTTTGAGCAGAAAGGAATACTCGGGCCGCCAAGTAAAGGCGTTAACCATGACCATCCATTCACACCTGTCCGCACAAATAAAAGAGGCACAGGTAGAAGCCTTAAAACCAGAGAACGTGGCAGGTGAAGCGTTGAGGGGAATGGACAAAAATCTTGAAGTCAGGGATGACGGGGTTCGTTGTCTCATGAACCGGATCTGGACACCAAAATTTGGTGGATTCAGGGACGTTGTTATGAACGAAGCTCATAAAACTCGTTACTCCGTGCATCCCGGTTCAGAAAAAATATACTTAGACCTCAAGAAGCTGTATTGGTGGCCAAACATGAAAGCCGAAATAGCTTCCTTTGTGGGCAAGTGCCTGACTTGCGCCAAGGTTATGGTGGAGTATCAAAAGCCCTCGGGACTACTTCAACAGCCAGAGATACCCGAGTGGAAGTGGGAGCGGATTACAATGGATTTCATTACCAAGTTACCTAAGACAACGGGTGGACTTGACACCATTTGGGTAATCGTCGACAGATTAACCAAATCTGCACACTTCCTCCCACTAAAGGAGACAGACAAAATGGAGAAACTAACAAGGATCTACATTAAAGAAGTTGACTTCACGGAGTACCGATATCCATTATCTCCGATAGAGATAGTCGGTTCACGTCACGATTCTGGCAGTCACTGCAGAAATCTATGGGAACTAGACTGGACATGAGTACAGCCTACCACCCACAAACCAACGGGCAGAGTGAAAGAACCATTAAAACGTTAGAGAACATGATAAGAGCTTGTGTGATAGACTTTGGTAAAGCTTGGGATGCTCATTTACCCCTTATCGAATTCTCATACAATAATAGTTACCACACTAGCATCAAAGTTGCTCCGTTTGAAGCCCTCTATGGCCGTAAGTGCAGATCACCCCTGTGATGGGCTGAGGTGGGTGATATGCAACTAGCAAGAGGGCAAGTTCCTAACAGCGCACTCACTGGCCCAGAGATCATAAGGGAAACAACAGAAAAGATCGTCCAAATTCGAGAACGAATGAAGATTTTGCAAGACCGACAAAAGAGCTACACGGATAAGAGACGGAAGCCTTTGGAGTTCCAAGTTGGGGATCGAGTACTACTGATAGTATCACCTTGGAAGGGATTAATACGTTTTGGAAAACGTGGGAAACTAAGTCCAAGGTATATCGGACCATTCGAAATCCTCGCTAGGATTGGCCCGGTGGCATACAAGCTACGATTACCACAGGAACTCAACAACGTTCATCCTACCTTTCATGTGTCGAACTTAAAGAAGTGCTTGTCTGATGAGACCCTTGTCATTCCTTTGGAAGAAATTGAGATCAATGAGAGCCTCCACTTCGTAGAGGAACCTGTTGAAATCATGGATCGAGAGGTCAAGTCAACGAAACAAAGTCGCATTCCCATCATAAAGGTCCGCTAGAACGCCAAGCGAGTACCCGAATTTACTTGGGAACGTGAGGACCAAATGAAGCAAAAAATATCCACATCTATTCCCCAACCCTTGAAGTCCCACTCAAAATGCGAATTTCGGGACGAAATTCCTTCTAACGGGGGGATAATGTGACAGCCGTCAATTTCAAGTCAAAGTCAAAGTCAACAAGTCAAACCGGTCAAACCTAACTAATACTTCTATGTTAAAAGTTATTCTATGTATGAAAATGTACATTTTTATGTCGAGAATTTAAGTGTCTCGAATATATTATATTTTTAACAATGTAAAACCCTAAAAAGGGAGCTAAATGCATCAAAACACGACTATGGACCCTTTTGGGGACTTAAATCAATCATAAACAAAGCATAAAGGGGTTCACGAACCTAGCATTGCGAGTCTATACACTAATATGGACTAAAATCAAATCTCTCTCAAATCTCTCCCAAATCTCTCCCAAATCTCTCTCAAAATCTCTCTCAACTTTTTATAGTCATTCGGGTCATCCCGACCCTTAACTTGGCCAAAAATCACTCAAAACGGGAAGTTTACTTGAAAAACAGCCCTATAGGACCGAAACCCTAATGGAACTGAGCCTCTTGGAAGCGAAACCCTAAGAAACGAAACCCTAAGAGCCGAAGCCGAAGCTTCCTTATGACCGAACTACATAAAACCGAAGGTCCCTTCAGATCCGAAGCTAGCCTCGGACCGAACCTCCCTGAGGACCGAAACCAGTCTCAGACCGAACCTCATAAACAACCAAAATGAACCGAGCCTTCGGTCCATTTCGCTTCCTTCTCACCTTCGGACCGAACTCTACTTTGCTTCCTTCTCACTCTCGGTCCTCAACACCAAGAACCGAACCTTCGCAGGTTCGCCTCTTCTTGTCCGGTTTTCGACTACTTTCGCCTGTTAAGCCCGTTTTTGACGTTTTTGACGGGGATTTTTCACCAAATTCATATTTTTATCATTTTAAACTCCCTAAACTCATATTTTATTTATATTTCAAGGATTTATTAATTATAACTCATTATTTTTCATTAAAGGAAGTATCTAAGGATATTTTACACCACAAGTGGGTCAAGTGTGCCCACTTGCCTCCATGTGTCACTTTCTCATTAGTCCAACCCTATCCACATCACACAAACCAAGGCAAACATCCTCTCATCTTTGCAACTTGCTCCAGCAACCTTCTATATAAGGAAATCCCCGGAGGATTTCTTGATTTACTTTGATCATTTCCAAACTTTTACACTTTTCTTACCCCTCAAGAATGCCTATTTCCTCTCTACTTCCAGCCACTTTTTGAAGGTGTTCTTGAGCTATTACTTTACGTTTTGGTAATTATCTCATCTAAACTCAAGTGTTATTCCATGTTTTCATAACATCCTTGAATCATCTACACACATCTTAACACCAAAAATCGTTCTTAGGATCATCCAAAATTTCACGTGATCATCAAGTGTTCGTGACTTGATACTCCTCATCTTCAACCTTCCACTCTTCTATAAATCACTTGAGGTGAGTTCATACCCCTACATTTTCCAGTTTTAATTAGTTTTCAGGGGGGGAATACAAGTTAAAACACCAACACACATTTAAAACTTAACTTGACATCTTACAACAGAAACGTTGTGACCTGTTTACGAACTGTTTTACCCAACTTAAACTTAATATTTTCCAAAACTGTACAATATGCAACTAGTTCAGGTTTATACCTTTCTAAGGACTACTCGCACACGTTTATACGATTTTTCTACAATTTATGGCGATTTTTACAAAACTGCCTATCACCGCAGTAACAAAATCGGACCAGGCTGTGAAGATGAACGTTTTCATACTGGTTTTCGGCAGCCAAAAATTATAAGAAAATTTATGAACATAGTAGACTCGTTTTCCAAACTCTCAGAGTTTACGGATTCAGTTTTTGACTTACGATGATTTTTCTATAAATATTCTAAAACAGGGACAGTTAAGGGTAAAACTATCAAAACAGGTTTAAGAGTTATTCACACCTTGTAACGTGTTGAGCAAGGTGTGTAAGATTTGCACATAGTATTTTCGATGTCATTTTTATTGAAATACAAATTCATGCATATCAAGGTTTCATTAAATCATAAGACACTCTTGATAAACTATAATAGGTATAGTTTGAACACCTCGTTTAACAAAGAAACGGTAATACAATCGATTTACAAAACGGGTATTTCATTACAAACTACGTGAACTTGTTAATGAATAAAATTGTGAGACATTCACCTTCAGGGTACTCTTAAGTACTACAGAAAAGTCCTGTAGTTATAACCAGAATCTCTTGTAGGGAGAGCGTGATAGTTGTGTATAGATCTATATTGGGTCTGACAAACCCGCACCTAAGCTGCTGGCAACAGCTAGACCTGCAGGTCTAGGGTGACAAATGTCATAACATTTCGACGTCTGAAGAACGTCGAGTACGAGGCCTTCAAGTTTTAGCATGGTTATAACAACTCACATGGGGAATTAACAAAACACACAGTTCACGTGGATTTAAGAATTCCACAAAAATGAGTTTTTATTTAAATATAAAACCACACATAAGTATGACGATTTACTTACATATACTAACTCTTGGTTCAGTTAAGACTACAATAAACCTTTTAGAAAATATTGGATTTTTCTGGGAACAAACTTGTAACAAACTTTAAGGAACAACATCCCTTTTTCATTCATAAATTGCTTATGAACTCACCAGCTTTAATGCTGATACTCTTTCAAAAACAACTTGTATTCTCAGGTATTCAGTAATACAGGAAACCACAAGATTTTGAAGGCAAGACGCTAAGGCGCAGATTTTTGAACTATTTTGACATCATATGTAATTTATTTGGAAACGTGTATTTTTGCAACGATGTAACCTTTTAAATTATATTTATGATGGTTGTGTTTACTTTCTTCATTATGGTTGTGATACTGAGCATGACGTCCTACGCCCCCGAACGTTTCCGTCGTTCCGGTTTGGGGGTGTGACAAAAGTATCTCATCTCCAAACCATAAATCCTTATGACCCATTCTTCTGAAACCATATACTCTAATATATTGGTGATCCTCCAAATAGAATACCCAGTTCTCCCCCACTTAGGGTTCGAACTACCACCAACTAGCGTCGCAAACAAACCATGTCTCCAACCCGGCTCAACCAAGTACATATCATCCCTAACTCTTGGAATTTATAACATAACATAGAATGATCCTCCAGATAAAGACCAAGAAAACTCATATAGATTCTGAATCTAAGATGGTGACCTCGAAAACTTCCAATCATAACCGCTTCTAACATCAAGAATCCCATGCAGAAGCACAAGCAATAATTATAAAAGTCCATTCATACCACCGATTCTCAATCTAGAAACAATTGGAGTACCACACACCTCGCCTATAAATCCCCAGCAAACAGTTCATCGTGAGCATTACTCATCAATACAAGAAGCATCATTCTCTTAGTCAGGATACATCAGAGACAACAAAAGTTTTCGCTCCCAATTCACCTCCTTTGATCACCTGAAACAATCAACTAGCACCTAACCTAACTAAATTCAAAGAAATCTGACCCTTGATCTCATCTCAAGGCAACCATACCACAATAATCCCCATGTGCATTCCCATACCACCATACTTGCTGCTAAAAACTGCAACTATCTAGCCCCAGGCTGGGTCTACATCCCAACTCTGAAAATCCCATGTCTGCTCTCTCTCTTTCCTTCAAACACGGAAAGCTGGTAGATAGTGACCTCTTAATCCCTCTGCCAATTACTCAGCCTCCGGCTGCAATCCTCAAGTCGATCATCATAATTACTTCCTTCTTGAGTCTCGCGACTCAACTGGCACTGCTTCGAAAAAGGCCCTCATGACCTCATAATAAACTAGCCCATATGGGTGTACACCATTCAAGCCCAAACTAACGTGGCCACAAAGGCCCCAACAATTCACCAAACCTATCCTCATCCTGAACAACCATAACTGATAACCCGATAAGGACAGAAACACGCTGCAGCGAGTCATGGTGCCCAACCACACAATCTACCCCCAACCAGCTCCTTAGAATCCCTGTAATATTCCTCGATTCGAGTACAGATCCTCTACTTTCAGTAGTACGAGCCCAATACTACCTTCCACACCTATCTGTACTTTCCTCAATAATCTTTCTAGATCCTCTAAGTAACTACTCATGTCCACAATCGTCCGATCCAACTACATATACCCGCTCTCAAACGAGTACACACTACTAATCTTCCTAGATTCTCCTTTTAGGATCTCTCTTATGAACATGCTCACACAAGCACATTCTAACATTCCTCCTAGGATGTCATAGGGTTCCCTTCACACCACTCTCTTCCATTAGTTGCGGAAGAGACTCCCTCTTATACCTTCTAACTAGCTCACAAATAAAATTACATGTCATAGGCACTAGATAATTCTTCGACTGTAAGGTCTCACGCTACAACGGTTTGACTCAAACAAGAGTTGGGCAATAGAGTTAAACCTAACCTTCTAAAACTATCTACTCCCCACGACATGTAACCTTACGTATTCGCATAGTAGTTAGATGATATTATTGGATGTCTCTAAAATCACAAAGCAAGTAGCATTCGAGCATCAAGTAATCTAAATCAATTCCTCACTTAAATCAGGTCATTCTATCAATGAAATCCATATTAGCATGCAGTTCCAAAAGCTCAATCATCAGGCATATAAAGGCATCTCTCCTAGAATTCTATCATGCAAATCTTAAGTAGATCCTTAACCCTAATCTAGCATGTAATTCTCGCATACTCATACCAAAACAATAAGCATATCGCACCCCTTTTTGTCTTAGAAACCTTTTTAGAAAATCATTTTCTTTTAAAATATTTTAGAAACCCTCAGTTTGAGTTCAAACACACCTGAGGGTGTGCACGAATCCCTCAAACCAAGGCTCTGATACCAACTTGTAACGTCCTAAAAATACAGAGTAAACATTTCATTTTAGATAAGTTAAAACCATTCATTCATTCTTCCAAAAGACGATCAGAGTCAAAGTATTCTCAAAACATTAGATTAATTTGTAAACATTCAGCGTGCAACTAAAAATCCATGGGATGCAGTGCGATCAAGTTGGGGCCTTCCTTTTAAAAACGGAAGTAGCTAAAACCAAAAACATAAATTGTAAGCACAAAGCTTTGTGAGTTCCCCAAAGTACCACATACCATACATATACGTCACCTCAAGGCTGTACCGAGTCTTATTCACCCCCGGGTATATTTCACCCCCGAGTCTATTTCAACTCAAATATCAACTCAAGGCTATACCGGGTCTATTTCACCCCCGAATCTATTTCAACTCAATCGGTATTTTTCAACTGTACGGGTTTATTTCACCCCCGGGTCTATTTCACCTCCTTCGGTCTCTTTCAATGGATATCGGGTCTATTTCACCCCTATAGCTAGGCATATAATCATATTAGCAAGATTTACAAAGACAACAAGCACATACATGCATAATAGTACGTGCCACAAGGACAACTATCATCCTACACACATAATCCAGTGGGCCGACATTGATGCCTTCGACCCACAAGTACAGTGAAGGAACTCACCTCGATCCGGTGACAAACCAATTTCTCGCTCGAACGGCCGAAACAGAAAATCCCCACACTATTCACAAATAAATAAATCTCAGTCACTAAATAGATCATAATCCATAATTAGGGTCCTTTTCCATAATTATAACTCCTTGGGTAAAAGACAATTTTACCCCTCCAAAACTAGACTCAACCAAATATGGTCCAAACCCTAAAATGACCCAAAAGCGACCCAAATTCCCCAACTTGAAGTAGACCATGCATACACCACCCCTTACGTCATGCGTACTAAGCATATAAGAAAACGGGGCCATGGTCGAGTATGCCCATCGTACCTACACGTATACCCAACGTACGGATCAGTCAACAGACTTCATTTTTAGGTCTTATTCCCTTAAGACCAAATTTCCAAATCCTCGACTCTATGCCAAATGGACATCTATAGTCATAAAGTTCCTAACTTTATGACCTTTCATGGCTTAATAGAGCCCAACACACAACTTATGCTTTCTAACATATCAAAACGACCAAGAACTCACTTAAAAGTGCTTAATCCCTTAAGACTTTACTTCTAAAGCTCAAATCTAACTCTTATGGATGTCTTAATGAATAAAGTCATCAACTTTACGCCTTTTCATGGCTCCAAGAAACCCAAGACCCAAATCTAGCCTACTAGCTTCACCAAGAGGTCAACAACTCATGCATGGTTGGTCCACAACCATCAAGATGCAAACTTTATGAATAAGGGATCTCATAAACATCAAAAAACCTAAAATCTATGGAGTAGCATTTACTCACAAGAATCAACTCATGGGACCAAATATGCCCAAAAACCCAAATAATCCTAGATCTAAGAAAAGAATCACCAAGCTAGGAACATTATACCTTCTGGAAGATGGTGAAGATGAATAGATTCTAGATCAACAAGCTTCAATCCAGCCAATGCTCCTTCTCCAAGCTTCTTATTCTTCAAGATGCACCAAAATGTCATAAAAATGATCAAGAGGCTCAAGATATTCATAAATGGGTCTAGGGTTCAAGATTGCAAGTTGAGGGGGATTGAGGCTAAATATGGGGAGGGTTCCAAGGGTTAATGATGCTTAAATAGGGTCCAAACCCTAAAAATTAGGGTTTTAGTCTAGTGGTCGTATGCCCAGCGTACTCCTGGTACGCCCAACGTGCCAGGTTGGTTATCCACAATCACACGAGCCCAGTACGCCTAGTGTACACCCTGTACGCCTAACGTACCGGACTAGACCCATATTCTTCCTATCTTCTGAAAGCCATAACTTTTTCATCCTGACTTCGATTTCAACGTTCTTTATATGCTCAAAAAAGCAATGAGAAGCCCTACACTCCTATCAACTCTCCTTTACCTCAAAACCTTCCAAATACAAATCCTTAATTCATGAAAGGTCTGAACCATCACTTTTACCATTATACCATTGGGCTCCAAAGCACTAACCGAACTCTTAGATCACATAATCTACATTACCCACATTAAAATGGGTCTAAACCTCTCTTTCCTCTAAGCCTAAATCCTTATGATAATTGATCTTCGGCTCATGGCCCCGAATTAGGAAACGACTTGAAATAGGGTGCTACAAAGTGACTAGCCGATTTGGATCATGGGGACAGTAAAAGTTTGTTAGGAGTATTAATTGTGCATCAGAAGCCTCTTGCTGAATGTTTGCATTATGAACTCCTTTTTCTTGTGGTCCGTCTATTAGGAGCTTGGTTAAAAATGTTGGGTATCAATTCTGAAATATCGAGTCATGGAGTTCGTTGAAATATCTCGAGTGTCTTGTTAGGTAGAGGTACATCTGAGCTAATGAGGGATTTGGATGCAATGTGTGATTCTTTGATTGACCATCATTATACTCATAGGATTAGCAGGTTGGTGATGACTTGTCAGGAAGTCAAGTGCGTATTTAAGGTTGTTGGGTACAATCTCCGGATTGGGATTGGGTGAAACTCACGATCGGTATATTTGGAGTATTTCTTCTGCATGGTTGAATGGTGTTCCTAGTCAAGGACTAGGGGGGGTACGATAATTAAAGTTCAGTAGTCTTAGGGAATAATTTCTAGGGTTTAAATTAATGGGTTCTAGTTTTCGAGAAGTTTCCTACTTTGAGTGGTTGTCGTTGTGATTTGAGGTCTTCCAGTTGGGAAAAGTAAGGTATTTATTTCAGTTCTCAGGCAGATCAATTGGGTTTCTTTCATTTGCTGAGGGCAGAGTGTTAAGGTTTAATCTTTCGGAGGGTTGAGTAATTTCTACTAAAATAGGGTTTGGATGGCAGGGTTGGAAGGCGGTCGTCTGTATCGGATGAATCTTCAATCTTAAATAGAATTTAGGAAGTCGGGCAGGATCGACTAAGATGGCAGAGGAAGTAGTAAGGAATGATTTCGAGGACAAAATCTAATTTAAGTGGGGGAGAGTTATAACATCCTGTTTTGGCACGTTTCAGGGTTTGTGGACTATAATTCGACCATGTAAAGGCCTTGGGTTACAAGGGAATGGAGTTTAGACTCTATGGAATGTTGATGATGTTGGATAAGTGATTTAAACCTTGGAAGCAGAGGGGTAAATGGAAAGGTAATGTTTCAGGATTCTTGCATAAATTAAGGATTTTAGTTCGAGATGTTTTTAGTCATAACTAACTAGATAGAGTTGTGGGGTGCGTTGATACCTTTCCATGGATATAAAGATCATCAAAAACAAAGTTGAAACGAAGAAGTTATGGTTTTTTGAAGTTAGACTAAGAGATTTTGTTAGTATGCAGAGTGTACACAAGGGAGTACGCAAGGCATACATGATGAGGGTGGGATGCATTTTTAGTGGAGTACACAGGGCGTAGTCAAAGTTATGTAGGGCGTAATTCTACAGTGTAAAAAGCCTAATTTCGGGGTTTTGAGCCCTATTTAAGGTCTCTAACCCCTTGGGGGTCCTTCCTGTCATCAACCTCCACTCTCTTGAGCCTCTAACTCGAAACCCTCGCCTCCTATCTCTTGTTTTGATCCTTTTCATCATTTTTGAGCTTATTTTCTCCATTGGAAGGTGAAATATTGAAGAACAAGGTAGTGGCAAAGTTTATAGAAGAAGGATTCAAGTATAGATCCAGCAAGAATATATCATTCCTGGACCATTATGAGTAAAAAGCTTCAAACTTTCTCATTAGTTTCATAGATCTTGTTAATTTTCTTATTTGTCACTTTTTGGTCACTTTAGTGCATAAGTTTAGATCTTGAAAGTTTGTGACCTTGTTATGGATAAATTTGGAAACTTTATCCATCAAAACATCATAATGATTCAGATCTGAAGGTTGGAGACTTGGACTTAATGGAGTAAGATGAGAAAGATATGTTTTTGGTCCCTTTGAGGCTTAAAGACTAGATCTTGGGTTTTTGGGCCCTCTTAATCGATAAAGTTGGAAACTTTATCCATTATGGGGCTATTAGGAACCTGATTTAAGTATTGGATGGTTAGCCTTTGAGCATTAAGTGCTTAATATGAAGAATCACAAAAGAGGTAGTACGCGGGGCGTAATCTGGGCTACGCCCAACGTAGCCTGGTTTTCACTCGTTTTTTAGCTAAGGCTCTATGTCCAACATAGATCTAAGACTACGCAGTGCATAGGTCAACAGAAGGTTGACTTTTGACTTTTTGACCAGTTGACTTTTGGTAAACTATGAGGGGTTTAAGACTTGGAAGGGGCAAAATGGTCTTTTCCCCAAATAAGGGTTAGCCCTGTTATTTTTGTACCTATTAAGTTGAAATTTTTCCTTAATTGTTAATCAGGGTTGTTCTGGTTATGTCTGGAGTGAGGAGCTTTTGATAGCAGCAGCTCGAGTGTGTTTTACCCGACTATCGATTGAGGTGAGTCTTCTCACTATACTTGTGGGTCGAATGCACCAATGTTGGCCTACTAGATTGTGTTATGTAGAATGCTAGCTATCTTTTTGAGTCTTGCATGTATGATTAGGTAGCAATATACCCCAAGGCTGGGCCCCATAGCTAGGCCCATTAATGTATGCTCGGTTAAAATATACCTCAGGGCTGGGCCCATGATTGTACATTGGGTTGAAAGAAACCCTAGGGCTGGACCTATTATTGTATGTTGGGTTGGAATATACCCCATGTCTAGGCCCAATGATATGCATGGTATGTGGTATTTTGGGAAATCACTAACCTTTGTGCTTACAGTTTATGTTTGAAGTGTTTTCAGGTACTTCTGGTTTAAAAAAGGAATGACCTAGCTTGATCACACTGCATCCCCTGAAGATTTATTCTGCACTGAATGTTTATAAAATTACTCTAATGTTTTGAGAATACTTTTATTCTGATTGTCATTGAGTTAATGAATGAATGGTTTGACTTATTTAAAAATGAAAATTTTACTCGGTATTTTTAGGACGTTACATTGTCCGACATTAGAGGACATGATAGCCAGAGCCCGAGAGCGGGAGATTGAATTGGAGCACCTCGGAAAGAGGAAGGCAGATTAGGTACAGATAGTTAGGGGTCCTGCGAAGAGACCTAAGACTTCTGATCAGCGAGTGAGGGGCCAGTAGGGCCGAGGTCAGTGCAACATGTGTAGGAAATAGCACGATGGGGTATGTCGATCTAGGGGTATGGGTTGCTACAAGTGTGGCAGGATTTGTCAGCATAGATTTTCCACAGGGAACGAGTCCGTTATGTTTCTACTGCAACCAAGTGGGCCACAAGAAGGCCAATTGTCTAGTATTGTTAGGTGGAGCGGTGCGGACAGCAGCTCCAGCCAATCTGAGGATTACTGATGGTCGCGAGGGCAGAGTGGAGGCTCCTATGGTGGGGAACCGAGCATTGGAGTCACAGGTCGAGGAGATCCGAGTTCCATCAGTTGACATTGCATATATGTGTTGTATTCACTTCCTTCATGTTTTTATTATTATTTATGCTTATTATTGTATGATTGTGTGTGAGACGCTATGTTTGCTTTATCTAAGTCTCCACCTAGGAATTAGAATTTCCTCATGATGGTCTAGATACTATATTTTGAGAATCTTCATATGCCATTTTGCATACCGAGAACCGTGATTAGAGGATAATCGGGTTAGCCGATCCTAGGATTTTAATGTAGGAGACACCGACAAATGATAGAGCAAGACTTAAGTGGAGGAAGATTGAGTGTTTCGCTTGCGAGACCAACAGCCAGTTTGATTTTTTGTGGTTTCAGCAAGGAGTCCAAGGAAGTCGCATCGTGAGCATGCTAAATATTGAATGAATAGATCGTAGGGATCTTTCGTGGTTGCGATGTAATGAAGGAGTGGTCTAATCGCGGGTAGAGAAACATATGTGATAAGTTCATACCTTTAAAGTGTTGTCGATTGCATGTTGGCATGGGAATTAATCCATAGCAACTAGGTCGTTAGATTAGCTATCCACCCGTATCAGTAATTGAGTTATTTGTTCTTCGTCATCCTTTAAGGTCGTTCGAGGATTTTTAAAGTTGTATCGGTGGAAGGTTCTTGGAAATAATGAGTTTTGTTGAGATTTTGGGGTGTATTCATCCGATTTTGGAATGTGTGTATGCTAGGACGATTGGTCATGGAATGCTAGTTCTTGTAAGCTCTGATTTATGGCAACTTTGAGTGGTGATTTTGTGAATGTCTTGAAAAATTCAAATGGGTACGAGATTGTCAAGGTGTAGATGACTTTAAGTGGGGGAGAATCGCTTGGAAGTAATTGGAGTACCTCCAAATGTAAACTAAAGTGAATTTTCCGACCTAAGGTCATGAATAGCCAGCGTTGGGAGTGGTTTTGGATGAGGTATATTCAAGTGATTATGTGAAGTGGTCAGTTGTTATCGGTAAGAGCATATGATGGAAATTTAGGTTATCTTGTCTGACAACGTAGAGCATCAGTGGTAGCGTATTTGAGGTTCATGGCTAGTCTCAGGCTGAGGGTTGTGCCAGGACCTTTCTGCCTATTCTTTTTTGCTGAACACTTTAAGGTTTGAAGAACGAACCGAATGCCTGTTGGGGTTTGATAGTTTTGAGTTTTGGCTTGTATTGTTTCTCAGTTAAGTTTCATCATGGATAGTTGGTAAGACCATAGGTCGGGACCATGGAAATGGTAGAAGTGTTGTAAGACTATGGGTGGTCGTAACATTCACCAGGTTGGAAGGAAGTGGTAGAAATGTTGTAAGACTGCGGGTGGCCGTAGCATTCACTAGGTTAGCAGGTAGTGGTAGGAGTGTTGAAAGACTACGGGGGTGGTCACAGCATTCACTAGGTTGGCAGATAGCGGTAGAAGTGTTGTACGACTGTTGGGTGGCCCGTAGCATTCACCTAGTCAATGAGCAGTTGCAAAGGTGTTGTAAATCTTTGATTGGGCTTATAGCTTTCTCTAGGTAAGATTAGACCATGGTATGTAGGGTTGTGAGATTGTAGGAGGACCACATCATCCATGGGATTGAGGAAGGTTGTAGGCCGATTTGGGGTCAGTCGTGATGTAAGACTACAGCTGGGCTGGTAGCATTCGGCTAGAGCGAAGTGGGTTATCTTTCATTTGTGTGTTGGTTGGTTATGTTGTCACTGGTTAGAATAGGAAGGTTGTTGAAGCCATATTGGCAAACAGGCTAGGATAGTTTTTTCCAGATAGATTCTTAGTCAGAGCCTCGTGGTACGGTTGTGTGGGAGGCTATCGGCCTCAATACCCGGTTGGAAATCCGGTATTTCGGTTAATCGGTAGGTAAGTACAAGGTTAGGGAGATTTCGGTTGGATAAAAAATGTGATTATTGGACAGCAAGATGAGTCTAAGATGTTGGTATGGTACCCATGATTGAGACTCGTGTTGGGAGTCGCCTTTGTTTCAAGTAAAGGGTTCATTAGCAACAAATAGTCAGAGGTTATGTTTTCCAATTGTCAGCAAGATAATTCAGGGTTGTTGTGTATGCCAGACTAAGTTGTAAGGAATGATTTCGAGGACGAAATCTAATTGAAGTGGGGGAGAGTTGTAGCACCCGTGTCCCTGACTAGTTTAGCTTTATATTTATTAGGGACCAAAGATAAAGTTTTAGAGGAAACTCTGTGCCACTACGTGGTGCAAGGATGCCCACGATGTGGCAATGATTTGAAGGATCACAGGTTTATTTGGACCGCCACGGCGTGGCTAATGGTTTCCATGGCGTAGCAGCTGTTCTGGCCCAAGCCCATGATTATTTTAGGGTTCCCTTTGTATTTAAACCCCTCTAAGCCATTTCTAGGGTTCATAATCGGCCTCTAACACTCTTATACCTCAGAGACACCCTAGCCCCCATTCCCTTGGTGATTTGTGGCCTTTTGAAGCATTTGTTAGCTTGGAGAAGAAAATAATAAGGAGAAGAAGAAAGTGCTCTAGTGGTGGATCTTGCAAGGAAACAATACCATCAACAGATCACATTGCTTATGGACCTTTGTAAGTGTCACATGCTCAAACTTTATGGTTTGAAGTGGCTAGATCTAAGATAGTGTCCCATGTTCATCATTCTTAAGCAAGTTTGGAAGGAAGGAACTCCTAAGGTTGGCAACTTTATGACTCTCTTGAGTCTCAAGAGCAACATATGATGTGGATCTAGACTTTGGTTGGAGTTCTTGTCAATTAGATGAGTCTTGGCCGTTTTTAGCTCATTTTGACTCAAAATGGATTCTAGACATGTTTTGGTCATGCATGTCTATAAAGTTTTCACATTTATGGTAGATCTAGTATTAGAAACCCTTATAGAGTGGTTGGGTTAAGGACTTATTCAGATTAAGGGCTCAATGGTTAAGACATTGTGGTATTTAGCCTTATTTGGACCTAGGGTTGGAAATCTTGATCTCTTTGGGTGTCTTAATGAATAAAGTTGGAAACTTTATCCACTTAGACCATAGTATGGACTAGATCTGAGCTTTGGATCTCTTGGAATCGAAAAAAACGACTTAATCCATTAAGCTGTTGGAAAGCCAGCACCCACAACCTGGCGAGTGGGAAATGCCCGACTGTTCAATTGTATGAAGGCTACGATATGGCCAGGGATGGCCATGACGTAGCGGTTAACTAAAGTCAACAATTGGCCATTGATTTTGACCGTTGACTTTTGGTCAAATTTCTATTTTTAGAAGGTAGACTTAGGGTTTTCCATGTATAGATTGTTAGGAGGTGTTTAGCACCCATCTTTTGGCGGTGAGAGTTGTTTGTTGTGGTCAGTATGGCTTTGAGCGGGGTTTTAGTCAGCATTGTGATTCAGGTGAGTCTCATCACTATATTGTGTGTTGAAGGCACCAATGCCGACCCACTGGATTATGTTATGTAGGAAGACTATGCGATGACCCCTAACAATTGTATGAAATACATGGATATGGTTCCCATCAATTTGTATGAAAGACCAGGGTCTGGACCTTGGCCGTTATATGTAGAATGCTAGTTGTCTTTATGATACTTGCATGGAAGATCAGGAGGTGTCTCTTGGCACTTGTTTGTAAGACCCAGGTTTTGGCCACAACATGGCAAGGAAAGACCATGATACGACTCATGGCATGATAGTAACTATAAGACTATGGATGACACATAGCAAACTTCATGCTATGTATGGTATGTGGTATTTTAGGGAACTCACTAAGTTTTGTGCTTATGGTTTTATGTTTATGGTTTCAGGTACTTCCGGTTCTAAAGGGAAAGGCCCAGTGTGACTGCACAACATCCCCCAGAGTTCTTGCACTGACTACTTATGATTTACTCTGATGTTTAAATGATGTAATAACTTTGATTGGTTTTGGAACAACATATTTGTATGGCTTATTGTTTTAAAAATAAAAAAATTTAATCTGAATTTTTGGGACGTTACAGTATCATCTTTTACATATAAGAATCTAACATATACTCAAGATCAAACATCAAATCAGTTCTTGAAGTAGGATCGTATGTAAACTCGGCATACGGTAAGAACCGCGATCACAAATCTTGACTATTAGTTTGTATAATTATATGATTGTAATATAATCCAAAAATTGGTCTATTCTTTCAAAAACACGATGGCGTTTTGTAAATATCACCAAAAGTTGATGAAATTTAGCAAATGTCATAAACCTGGGGGTAGAAACATCATACTAGTGAAACACAAGCGCCTCAAATAATACTTGAAGACCCATGGAAATGAGACTCTACTCTCAGATGTCATATGTCTTGGTTTCATTGGCTCGTGTTTATTTTTTTTTCCAGTTACTTTGTTTTTTGCCATAATTTTTTTCTTAAAGAAAACTAAAAAAATTTCTTAGAAATTTATTCTTGTAAGAAATGAACATAATAATGAAATTCGAAAAAAAAAATATATTTTTATAGAACCCAAAAAAAAATTTGAACCCAAAAAAAAAATTTGTCTACAAATGTCATGAAAATTGAACTAATTATTTTTTTCAATATATTATTGAGTTTGCAAAAAAAAAAATACATACGTTTAAGTGTTCATATTTTAATTTAAAGAAACATATATTTTACATGCATGGGTATCAAATTCATATCATGTTTTACATATGAAAATCTTACATATGATCAAACATCGAATCAATTATATGAAGAAGGAAATAAGATCGTGTGAGAACTCCATATATGGTAAAAACCTGTGACATCCCCTAATTTCTCGGTCAGAAAAGACCGATTTAATTTATGTTTTTTTAAATAAAATCAGAGAAATCATTTTAAAAGATGTTGCGGAATTGGTCCCCAATACAAAACATGATAAAAGTTTGTCAAAACCTTTCTTTAAGAAATATATAATTTCATTTCATATCAAAACCTTGGGATGTCATGTTCCGATACAGATCAAAAGCATAAACAAGACATTATAAGCCTTTCAACAGTTATTTACAACTACTGGCCTATAATCCAAAAATCTCTCATCATCCTCCGACTATGCTCGGGGTCCACTACCTGTAACATAAATAGCTGAGTGGGTCAGGCTTGGGAGCCTGGTGAGCATATAGGGTTTTCAACCCACAATAATAATAAACTTATTAAGTTCATCAATCAACAATAACCCTGATTACCCGTTCCCGTTATCCTCACTTTACGTCCCTAAACACTTATCACAAGGGACCTAGCCTAAAGAATATCATCGGGATGGACACTACTTCTAAGGGGACTCCTCAGCCATACATGTCCTAAAGGTAACCATGAGGGGGATGGAGTACAACAAATGAACACCCAAGTTCATTAACACCTACAGGTTGCGGGCCTGCCAGCGTTCCACTGGACTGTCTAGAAAAGTCTGTGGTCGTCATCCATACTCCGCTAGATGACTGGATCACTATCATATCGAGGCCTCTCATCATTTTATTTCATCACACATCAACTATCTACCCATGTTTCACCCAACATATATGTAGATAAAAATACTTATACAGTTTAAAACTTGTATAAAACATCTATTCAACAGTCACCTCAATTAAACAATTAATATAATTACATATAGCACGTATTTTATAGAAAATACTTCATATCTAGGTGTAAGATGAAGGTGACTATACACTCACATGATTTACTGATAATCGGGCAGCACTTCGTTTCCTAAAACGATCGTTTCTAATAAAACCGGGAGTTTTATTGAGAAACCGGGCTCTGCGAAGGTTGGGCTTTGAAACCGAAAAGATAAATTTCTCGAGCTTCTCGGGCACTTCGGGGCGTATTTCGGGTGTTTGGTATAATACCGGGGCTTTGGGGGGAAGTTGGAATGAAAGAAATATTGAAAAAGGGGCTAAAAATGACAAGTTTTCAAAGTATTACCGAGAGGTCTCGCACCCTTCTATTTATAGGGGCGAGGCTCCTGATCCAAGGGCTGAGAAGCCTCCACGCGTCAGCAGATCCGGAGCGAGGTCACGTGGGTTGCGCATGCGAGGGTCCTGCTGGTAGCTTCTAAGTGAACCGAGGTCTAGGGTCCGAGGCTTCGGACGTGGCACTCCATGCGAGGCTCGGACACGCGAGAAAGGGGCACGCGTCGGACACCCATTGGACCGCGGCTTCGGATGCGAGAGCAGGCGACACGTCTCGGATGACTCAGCAGATTTCGGACATGTGGAACGTTTTGAGCGAGGGTGACGTGGCCGAAGTCCACCTATGCGAAATTTCTCTGTTTTGACATTTTTCTCGATTTTTGTGCAAAAACTTCTAAAATCCATAACTTTCGCATACGAGCTCCGTTTTTGACGTTCTTTATATGCACGCGTAGGTAAAATTACGCTCTACAACTTTCGTTTAGACTTCGTTGGCTAATTTTGACTTTAATTTTTATATTATTATTTTTAACAGATCGGGACAGGAAATCCGTTAAAAATTCATAACTTCTTCATCCGACGTCCGTTTTCGTCTGTCTTTTTACCGTTGTGCTACTATTGACGAGACCTTCGATTCTCGTTTAGGTTGTATCAGCTAAAAATCACTCGATCTAAAATTTGAGTTTTTAGCTGTCTACTGCTAAGCTGAAACTTCGAAAAATCATAACTTCCTCATACGAAGTCAGATTTGGGCGTTCTATTTATACATACTCTCGGTTTAACGAACACTACGACTTTCATTTAGATCACTAAGGCTAAAAAGTAGTTTACCAAAAACTCACTTTTTACGTCATTCGGCACCGTGCCGGTTTTGTCGTGAAACTTCAACAGGTCATAACTTCTTCGTTATAACTCGGATTTCGGTATTCTTTATATATCCGTAATCCTTGTCACGACCACTACAACTTTCTTAATAAATATTGGCTTTATCTAATATTTATTTTCGACGCTCATTTTTATTCTTAATTAATTAAATCCTAATAATTAAGCATAAAACACATAATTCACATAATATTCACATAATTCCTTTTCATTTCTTCAAAATGGGTTACAAAGGTTAACCTAGACTATAACGTCAATATTAATGTCTAGCCTAGAAACACGGGCATTACAGAACCATAGTGACAAATCTTGACCACATATTTGTAAAACTAAATGGTTGTAGTTTAATCTATTTATTGGTATATTCTTTTAAAAGTATGATGACAGTTTTTTAAACATCACCAAAAGATGCAGAAATTTCAGCAAAAGTCATTAACCTTAGGGTAGAAACAGTCAAAATAGTGAAAAACACATGGACATTACGTACTACTTGGAAGAATAATATAAACACATGTCACAATTTGATTGGCTCATGTTTATTTTTGTTCACACACTTTGTTTTTTTTGCCATAATTTAAAAAAAAAAAAAAAAAAAAAAAAAAAAAAACTTCTTAAATGATCTCTACGGTATCCCGAAATCTGAAGTTTAGTCCCTAAGTTTAAAAAACCGCACAGATGGTCCCCGTGGTTTCAAAACTTTTGATATTTGGTCCTTATTGTTCACTCTGTTATCTTTTATCCGTTAACTGAAGGACATTTTCTCATTTCACTACCAAATGGACCATTTATCAAGTTTTGCCTTATTTAAAAAAATGAAATTAAATATGCAAGGGCTCTCTCTCTCTCTCTCTCTCTCTCTCTCTCTCTCTCTCTCTCTCTCTCTCTCCGTGTGCCGCTTTTCATAAATTCTCCTCACAAACGCAAAACACCCATTTCTTCTTAAGAACCCCAGATAACCATTCGTGCAATTTCCCAACAACATAAAATATCATTTCCTTTCTTTTGTTTTGTTTCATGCAATGACCAAAATTGGATTCTTATTAATCTGGATCGACCACTATCTAAAACATCATCAATATCACCGGTATTGGTGGATTGTCGAAAACAATCAGTCGTTCTTAGATCTCCGGAAAAAAAAAATCAATCATTCTAAGGTCGCCAGAAACCTCTTCTTGACAGCAGCCTCGCTAATAGGGTCGCTTCCCATAGCATCGTTGGAACATTCCCGTCATCACTATTAGAGCTTCTAGTCACCACCATTGGGGACCGGATACTTGTTTGAATCAATGTATCGCCAGAAAACTTACACGGAGAAGATTGGAATTTCCCTGGTGGCGTCTCGTAGATCTCCAAATCTCACCATAGCAATGTGAACCTATAATAGGCATCAAATCCTTGGCTATAAATCTGAAAGTTGTTTTATTCTTCTCCCTCTCAATGACATCATAAACATTCAAGAATAATCGATTCTATAAAGGGCAACACCCACATGTCGTTTCACAGCTTGAAATCCTTGTCAGAAAACAGTGAGATTTCACAAGTGGTGTAACGGTGGGCTTTGATGCACCTTACAAATGTTTGATGCATCTTAATAATGGGTTTGATGCAACAGCCAGATATTAGTGTCGAAAATTATTTGATGCATCTCCAAATCACCGTCTTCAAATTCCTAATGGTAATAAGGTTTTGTCTTTCTACATCTTTAGATTTCAATAATCAAACAGGGTTATGGGGGAGAAGAAGCCATTAAAGCATTATAGTGAATGTGAGGAAGAAGAATATGGTAGAGGGAGAGAGAGAGAGAGAGAGAGAGAGAGAGAGTGTGTGTGTGTGTGTGTGTGTGTGTGTGTGTGAGGGTGGGACCCTTTGCATATTAAATTTCATTATTTTTTAAAAAAATAAGGCAAAACTTTTTAAATGGTCCTTGTGGTAGTGAAATGACAAAAATGTCATTCGGTTAACGGACAAAAGATAACGGAGTAAGCAATAAGGACCAAACTCAAAAGTTTTGAAACCACAGGGACCATCAGTGAGATTTTTTAAACTTAAGGACTAAACTTTAGATTTCGGGATACCACATGAACCATTTATAAAGTTTTTTTCATTTTTTTATGTAAAAAAAACTAAATAAACAAATGTTCTTAAATGAATATGAACATAATCATGAAATTAAAAAAAAAATACAAATGTTTATTTTAATGAAAACACAAAAACAATTGTCTCCAAATGTCATGAAAATTTAAGTGATCATTCTCATCATGATGTTAGTAAGTTTGCAACAATAATAATAATAATAATAATAATAATAATAATAATAATAATAATGTTTTTTGGGTTGGTACTTTAATTTAGAGGAACATTACTATTTTTATAAAATATAATGAGATATGTTTTTTCACAGTAATTAAAGAAAAAGTTAAGAGGTTCTTTTTCTTACTATTTAATGAGTTTGCAAAAGAGTTTTTAAAAATATAATTGTTAAGAGCAAGGTTTTAAAAAGTTTGTCATGGCACATCATGGTTCCAAGACTTGTATTTGACGTCACATTTTAACAAATTATCGCCTTAAGTCATATATGTATATAAATATGAATAATAGTAGAAAATATATATTTTTAATCATATACAAAATTTACGCCTTAAGTCACGCCTTAGATACGACGTGGCTCGTCACTGCTCGTAAAAGTTTGATGTTTGATATTGTCGTCAAGTCACGTCTAATGTTATTTAAAATCTTCGTTAAAAGTTCTCACTTTTTTTAAAGGAATCCAAGTTGCTATAAAAACTAAGAGATGAAAACTTTTGTTCTCCAAATCAAAAATCTTTTATAGGCTTCTTATATATCCAATATTATAAAATTTTCAAAAACAAGATTATGTGGATATCATACTTTATTTTATAAGAGTGCAAGTTTTTATAAAAATAAGGTTGAAAATGATATGGTCCAAAATGGGCGATTCAAAATGTTGATAATTCTAAATTGTTGTGATCCAAAAATATTATGATTCAAAAAATGTTATAATGTTTGTCTTTGCGGTTGAGAAAGATACGATCTAAAGTATTATGATTATCATGTTTATAATCTTTAATTTGTTAAGATCCAAAAATAATTCAAATAATATGATTCAAAAAAGTTACGATCCTTAATTGTATTTTTTATTTATTTAAAATTATATGATTAAAAAATGATATGATCTAAAACTTGTTATAAAACAAAAAGTTAATTTGGTTGAAAATGTTATGGTCCAAAATAGTATGATATTTGTTTTTGGCTATTAGTTCAAAAAACTAAAATATATCTATACAAAAATAAATTAACTAAGCTAAAATAAAAAGTAAAAAATAAAAAATAAAAAATGGTAAAAATGTATTAAACTGATTATAAATAAATAAATAAATAAAAAGTAAAAATTAAAAAGATAATAGATAATAAAAATGGCTTAAAGAAATGAGACTTGGTTATAATATATGGATATGTAGAACATATGATCGTATCCTCGAGTCGGTTTTTTTTATGTGAACTCGTATCACATGTGATCGCGTCATATCTAAAGATTACGATTTTACAATTGAGCCCTTAATGAAATGCATGGGCGGTCAAAGTTATTTTGGGCTCTCACCAATCCAGACCTAAAGCAGAAATTGACCAAACCTTAATTAAGCCCGCATCATCACACCATGGATTAGTGGAGTACCTATTGTTATTGCTTTCACAAGAGAATTATGATCATCATTTTGAAACTAACTAGTGGAGAGGGAATTATAATGGCCATGTTAAAACTAGCTAGTGGACTTCCTTATTATAGTCAGGGAAATTTTCGATATTGTAACAAGAAAGAACCAAGGAGATTGCAATGGCCTTGAATGATAATAAAAAGACAAAGTGAGACCTGGTGAGTGGTGACCTTTTATAGTGGTCAAAACTCTATTTTGATTGATGGAGGACCTTACTAAAAAATATGATCGAGTATTCGAGTGTCTTGTGTAAAAGTAAGATCACCATCAAGAAGTGGCCGTAACAAAAATACATTACTGGTTTTAAACTCTAGTTCGAACCTAATTGTTCTATTTAATAAGTAAAACTATCACTTGAAAGAGTCGACAAAGCATAAACCACAAAAAGCTAAAACTAGTGAACCTTAAAGGCTTGATTGCAATTTGCAACAATCAACAAGACCGCAAGAAGCTAAAAATTTAATCAAATTTAACAAAGATTAACATTATTTAGAACAACGATATCACATACTTGGCCCCTACAAAGCCTTTCATATTTCTTAAGTTTTTTCATGGCAAATACACTGCATACCATCTTCTCTGTGCAGACTCTGACCTACACAAAGGGATGACCAGAAAACTTCTTCCAAATATACTGGAATAAATTATATATGAGAAAGAAGTTAAAAAAAGATTTTAGATTAAATTATATTCTACATTTTCTTATGCTTAAAAAAAATTCCTAAGAAAATGACGTAGGTGAACTAAAAAAGTACTTTCCCAGTTCAAACCTGCAAAAATAATGTTTACCTGTAAAATTCATTTATTTATTTTTATCAAATTTTAGTTTTAAACCATATATAACTTTATTGGGAAAATGACTTAAAAAGGTAACGAATTTCAAAAATGTACGAAAAAGACCATTGTCTATTTTTAGTACACAAAAGGTCATTAACATATTTTTTGTACACATAATATCAACGAAGTACATATGTGTTCAAATAAGACCTTGTGGTAACCGGTTATCTCTGGTGAACGAAAAAATGACTTAAAAAGATAATGAAGTTTCTAAAATGTTTAAAAAATACCATTGTTTTTTCAGTACAAAAAATACCCTTGAAGCATACAATTTGTACACAGAATACCAACGAAGTACACAAAAAATACCACTGAAGTTTCCAAAATGTTCAAAAAAAATACAATTGTTGTTTTTTCAGAGCACCTTTTGTTAAATTCGTTGTTTCCGGATTATATAGAACGCGGTCGTCAGAGGTTATTCACCATCGTACCAGTTCACACCAGTTGTGTACTCTCTTTCATTCCCTCACTCGATTAGTTTGTATCTAAATACAATCATAGAAAAACACATAACTAATAATCCATCAATTATGATGTAAGCGTTCAAGCGCTCCAACACATATGCTTCTTTCTCTACTTTGACTACAAACCGTCATCAAATCAACCACATGATGCTGAGTGTGCCTGGCCATTCATCTATCATTGGTCCAGGAGAATTAAATGCAACTCCTACTCTCTACATCCATATTTAGGAATTCTCATAACATAACGTCACACTTGTTTCTCCTTTGTGTCTGTCTTGTGCCGCAACACTAATGAACGACTAACCTTGATTTATAATATGTGTATCTATATAACGTATATATGTTTTAGGTTTGAGGCATATAATGTGATCGGGAAGCAAGAATGCTTAACTAAGGTTATTACCCACTTACTTCTAATGTTACCACAAGAATGATCGAATGAGGGAATGAAAAACATTACACAACTGTTATGAACTGATATGACGATGCATGATCTCCGGTGACTGTGTTCTACATAATCCGACAACAACGCAGTTAACAAAAAAGTGCGGTATTTTTTGAACATTTTGAAACTTCGTTATGCTTTTAAGTCATTTATTCATTTACATGAAGTACCTGGTAACCACAAGGTTTTATTTGAACACATGTGTACTTCGTTGATATTTTGTGTACAAATAGTAACTTTAATGATATTTTTTGTACTAAAAAAACAACAATGATATTTTTTGAACATGTTGGAAACCGTGTAACCTGATGGTTACCTACAATAGCCGGTTCAATGGTATTTTGTATACTAAAAAAAAAGACAATGGTCTTTTTTGTATATTTTTGGAACTTCGTTACCTTTTTAAGTCATTTTCTCTAACTTTATTTATTGTCAAAGCTGATTTATGGAGATTCCTATTATAGAAAGTTAGAAACACCTTGAAAAAATAAAAAGATTTGACCAAATAACTTTAATTTTCGCATTTGAATAGTAATTTTGGAAGGTTTTACCTACTATTCACCTGCATGTTTCTTTTCATTTTTGTAGCTGAAATGATTTCTTTAAAAAAATCATTTTTACACCATAAAAAGTTTTATTTGTTATGAAAATAGTTTTTGAAAACTCTCACCAAAAAAACTAAAAAACTTTTTTAGCAAAAACAAAAGAAAAAAAAACTAATCAAATTAATGGAATATTTAGGAAGTAATAATATAGAAGACGTTCTATTAAAAGTAGAGTAGTTCCATCATTGGTATCCCATTGCTAACATATTTAAAGACTAGTACTGCATTGATTAGTTCTAATATAATAAATTGTTTTTTCTTTTAACATTTCTAACCCTAATTTTATACATGTCTTTAAAGGAATCGATATTATCCTCGGTGTCATCAAAGATAATTACTAGAAGCTACCATTCTTATCTCTTTGCTTATCATTATCTTTTTCCTTAAGATACGCTACTATAGGTTTTTATATATGTCTTCGTCAATTGCATTGTAACTAAATTCAATTCTTATGATCAATCAATAAAACAAATGGTGGCTTCTGTTATGAAATTTTATATGGTATCAGAGCGTATGATCTATTAAAAGAACATCAAACTTCCGACGACCATGACATGAGAAAAAGAAGGAAGCAAAAAGACCAAAGAGACGATTGATGTCAATTCACCATATTACATTCACCCATCTGATTATCCAAAATAGATGCAGGTGAATGATATTGTAAACGATAACAACTTCAATGAGTGGAAACAGAAGATGATGAACTTCTTGTTTTCAAAGAACAAGATGAGCATTGTGGACGGATCGATCAAGAAACCAGAAACCACAGATCCCATGTACATGGTGTGGATGAGAGTCGACGCCATGATCAAAGGTTGGCTAACAACTGAAATGTAAAGAGAGATTTGTACGAGTGTGAGGTATGCCAACACCTCAGCAGAGATTTGGAAGGACTTGGAGGAGAGATTCGAGAAAGAAAGGGCACCTCATGCCTACGAACTAAAACAATCTCTCAATATTACAAGACAAGGCAGTAATTATGTGTCCTCTTACTATATATAATTTAAATCCATCTGGGATGAGTTGTAGATTGTCCTCCCCACGCACGATGCACATGCAGTGGATGTGATTGAGCCATAGGGAAGCGCCTGAATGAAGTAAGAGAGAAGGAAAGAACCTACGAGTTCTTTATGGGACTCGATGAGGGCTTTGCTGTCATACGAACCCATATATTAGCTATGATGCCTAAACCCACATTGGGGACCACCTACCACCTGGTTGTTGAAGATGAGCAGCAACACGCCATTACAGGGAACACCAAGAGAACGAGAAGTGAAGTCGCTGCCTTTCAGGTCAATTACACAGGAAAAAAGGGATCTCACCAAACATAAGGGGCACAGACTACACAAGTGGTAAGCAAAGTACCACATAAAAACCTCAAACCAGGCAAAGTACCACATAAAAACTTTTTCTGGAAAAGACGGGCACAACAAAGACGGTTGTTTCAAAAGGATCGGGTATCCAGATTGGTGGCCCGGAAAGAAGGATAAGCCAAACCTCAATGCAGCTTGCGTGGAAGTCAACGTTGTTCCTATACCAGGGCTATCGGATGAATAATATCGTTTGTTCATTGAGCACTTCAAGGAGAGACTAAAGAATGAGATCAATCCAGGGGCCAACTTCATAGGTAGAGATGACACACAATGTGAATGGGTGGTTGACTCAGGTACAACTGAGCACATCACACACAGAGGTGATTTTCTAGATAATGAAGTCACAAAATTAAAAGGAGCACCCTTCATCAATCCTAATGGGGATAAAATTCCTGTTGAGAGTGAAGGAGAACATATCTTACCAGGAGGAGTAAAAACAAAAGGAGTTTTGCATAATTACAATCTCTTGTCTGTTAGCAAGGTTACAAACAATCTTAATTGTGCTATAACATTCTTTCCTGATTTCTTTGTCATGCATAAATTAGTGACGACAGACTTGATTAGATCAGGTAATTTCATTGGAGGATTGTATCGGATGGGGACAATGGAAAGAAGAGAAGTTCTATCCACGACATTTGAAGTTGGCATAAGAGACTTGATCATCTGTCACCAGATAAGATTTCGCGTTTAGATTTTATTAAAGATTTTTCTAGAAATAATAAACCTCAAATGTGTGATGCCTGCTTTAAGGAAAAACATACTAGACTTCCTTTTCCAATTAGTGAAATAAAGACAACGACTTGTTTTGATTTAGTGCATTGTGATGCTTAGGGCAAATATATAACTCCTTTGTCAAAAGATTTTTATTTCTTAACGATAGTTGATGATTTCAGCCGATCTGTATGGACGTTTCTTGTTAAACATAAACACAAGGCAAGCGATTGTCTCCTTGTTTTTTCATAAAATTGGTCAAAACTCAGTTTGGAAAACAAATCAACGGATAAGGTGCAACAACGGAGGGGAATTTGTTTCAAATAAAATGCATGAATTTATGCACAATAAGGAATACTGCTTGAAACGTCTTGCCCATACACCACGCAACAAAAGGGGATGGTAGAACGCAAGCATAAACACATGTTGGAGATAGCACGGGCCCTACGATTTCAAGCTAATTTACCAAAATAATTTTTTTTTGGGGGGGGGGGGGGATGCATTTTAACGGCCACTAATATGATCAACCGTCTACCCTCCAAAGTTCTTCATGGTTCCAGATGCTACGAGATTCTCTTCATTTAAAAACTAAGTTATGATCACATGCGTGTTTTTGGGTGTTTAACATACTACCGAAGCATAGAAACAAATGGAGATAAATTTGAACCGTGGGGTAGACCGTGGATTTTCGTTGGGTATCCCCAATGCACAAAGGGATATAAGAGCTATGACATGGAACACACGAAATTGGTCGTTTCGATAGATGTCGGGTTCCTCGAAAACGAATTCCCTAGGAAACGTATACACCCTAATGAGGAGGTACAGGATGAAGAAGATATGTTTCAATTTGTCAACAAGGATGTACCACCAGGCACTCAAACGTCATCCTACACTCACTGCTTGCCTACAGTCGAGAATCTCACTCACGAAAATTACACAGGTGAAGAAAAAAATACATCGGAATTAGAATCTCCCATGCAAACCGATGAAACTCCCATGCAAAATGATGATGACATTACCCATGAAGATCGAAGAGGAAAACGAGTCAAAACTCAACCTACACAATTCAAGGACAATGAGGTTGAATTTCCCCCTTCGATACATCATCCATAATCCGAATCCAATCTCGTTGCCTCAACGGTACATCCTTTTGCTAACTACGTTTCTTATAATAATTTTTCTAATACTCACAAAGCATTCTTAGCTGCCATTGTTACACACAGTGAGCCACAATTTTTTAGTGAAGTGGTACATGATGAACGATGGAAAGAAGTGATGAAAAAAGTAGTCGATGCACTTGAACAAAATGGAACATGGCAAATTCAACATTTACCAGAAGAAAAGAGGGCAATCGACTCCAAATGGGTGTACAAAATAAAGTAAAAACCAAATGGAACTGTGGAGCGATACAAGGCACGATTTTTAGCAAAGGGATATACTCAAATGGAAGGTGTGGATTTCCATGACACGTTTGCACCGGTGGCCAAACTCGTGACAGTTCGTGTATTACTAACGATGGCCGTGAAAAATAATTGGATCATACATCAGTTGGATGTAAATAACACATTTTTACACGGTGATTTGGAAAAAGAAATATATATGAAGGTCCCACAAGGTTTTCGAAAAAAGAATGATACAGGAGTTTGCAAACTCAAGAAATCCTTGTATGGATTAAAACAAGCCTCCTGGAATTGGTATCATAAGTTCACAATTAGTCTTTGTAGTCTTGATTTTCGACAATCACACACGGACCATTCTCTTTTCATTCACAAAAATGGGAACACCTGCGTGGCAACCTTGATCTATGTTGATGACATGGTCATTGTTGGAAATGACTTAAGAAAAATCGAAAGCACAAAATGTAATCTTGATGAAAGTTTCAACATTAAAGACCTTGGCAATTTAAAGTATTTCTTGGGAATTGAGGTAGCACGTGTTAAAGAAGGTCTTGTGTTGACCCAAAGAAAATACACTCTAGACATTCTTAAGGATTCTGGTTTACTTGGTTGCAGACCTAGCCGTTTCCCATGGAACAAAAACTAAAGCTTGATAAGGGAGGTGAACATAAACCGGTTGATGCCAGCATGTATCGACTTTTAGTTGGCAGACGTTTGTATCTTTAAGCAACCAGACCCGATATCACTTACGTGGTTAATGTCTTAAGCCATTTTGTCTCCGATCCTAGAAAAAATCCTTGGGAAGCAACTGTAAGAGTCCTTATATACCTTAAGGCTACTTTGGGTCAAGGAATTCTATTACCAAAAGAAAGAGAGACAGAATTAACTGCCTACAGTGATTCTGATTGGTTGGGATGTCCTTTCTCTAGAAGATCACGAACTGGATACTTGTTAATCTTAGGTGGTGCACCCTGGAAGTCCAAGAAACAATCGGTTGTTTCTCAATCGTCAGCTGAAGCGGAATATAGAGCAATGACTACCACCGTCAGTGAAATACTTTGGACTCGTTGGTTATTAAATAGATTTTGATGTGCATCTGAGTAAATCAACACCTCTCCTATATGACAACGAGTCATCACGTCATATTGCCCACAATCCCGTCTTCCATGAGTGAACCAAACATGTTGAGATGAATTGCTACTTTGTAAGAGAACGAGTCGAATCAAAAGAAATCACACCAATTCGTATTCACACTCATGATCAGTTAGCATATTTGTTGACCAAACCTTTGGGTTCAAAACGTTTGTAATCTTTATCTATCAAGTTGGGCATTTGTAATTTTCATGCTCCAGCTTGAGGGGGAATAAAGGAGTCGATATTATCCTTGGTGTCATAAGGATAATTACTAGAAGCCACAATTCTTATCTCTTTACTTATCATTATGTTTTTCCTTAAGATACGCTAGTATAGGTTTTTATATGTGGTCGTCAATTGCATTATAACTAAATTCAATCCTTATGATCAATCAATAGAACAAATGGTGGCTTCTGTTATGAAATTCTATAGTCTTAGATGAGATTTTAACTCTCAACCCCGATAAAAAAAAAGGATAACAACCAATATCCATAGACTTTTAGGGCGTGTTCGGCAAAATTAGCTGGTAGCGGGTAGCTTGTGGCGTTTTGTTAAACGTTACATGAAGTAGCGTTTAGATTTGAAGCGTTTTGTTTAAATTAAACGCTAGAAGTTTGTAGTGCAGAACGAGACTTTCTATTCAAAACGAAGCGTTTTGTCGAACGCTGGAAGCTAGAAACTCTCAAACGCTCCATGCCGAACACGCCCTTAGCTTTTGTATCAATAAAAGTTACTTCTCGTGGAACTATTTTTTACTAATATTTAACAGTAAGCCGCAATGTAAATTGAGTATATGTATAATGATCGTTAACGTGATATTTATGTATTAATTATAACTCATAAAGATCACTACTTGAAATAAATAAATAAAAAAACACATTACCGAAACCCACCACGCGACCACCCTACTTAATCCTCACCTGCTCACCAACTCTATTAAATTTTCTGTCAAAGTACACGTTACATCCATTTTTATTTAAATTAAAAACAACTATAATTTAAAGAGAAGACTCAGCTGTTTTTTCTATTATTGCCCGGATATATACAAAGTTTACAAGATAATGAAAAAAGTTACACTTTTCGATTTGGTTCTTTCGTTTTGTTTTTTTCTATTTGATAGTTTAAGGTTTGTTTGTTTGTTTGATTTTGTTTTAGAGTTCGATTTTTTTAATGTTTTTAATTTAGATCTATGATTTTTTTTTGTATAATTTACGTATTTTTATAATTTAACAGTTTAGGTGATAGCATAGAACAATAATCAATAAATAAACAAATAAAAAAAAAAACTTTTTATACTTCATTTGATTTGGGATGTCATGTCTTTTGATTTACGTAGGGCTGAGATCAAAAAGATTTTAACGGTAATTTATATTATTATTTAAAATTATTGTCTATCATCATTTTTTTAATTTAACTTTTACTTAAATAAACTTTTGAAAGGTTAACTTTTTCTAATTGTTTTTTTTTTAATTTAGTAATTTATTCATATCTATCTTTAAGATACTATAAAACCTCATATTTAATTACTTTGTTTTAGACAAATAATATATTTAAAAAAATATAATCACTAGATATAAATAGTTAAATATTTAAAAGACAAAATTGCAAAAATGGTCCATGTGGTATGCAATTTTTTGTGGTTTTGGTCCAAACCACGAGTTTTTTGGTTTCGTGGTCCTTTTGGACTGGTTTGTTTGTGAAAATGGTCCCTGTACTTAACTCCCGTTAAAAGGAAACCGTTAACCCCCTCATGTGCCTTCCACGTGAGGGTATTTCGGTCTTTTTACTTCTAGGGACCATTTTTGCATAAGAATGTCAACGCTTCCTTTTACCTTTTATCCCTCATTTACATTCCCAAACACCCGTCAACTCCCCACCTCCCTCATTCTTCCTTCTGCTCTATTAAACCTGCAAAAAAACCTCATTCGTTATCCAAATAACCTAATCGAAGCAAAAGGAGACAAGGTCACACGTTAAAGTCGAAATGGTGTACGTAATGTGGCAGATAAGACCAAAAAAATGAAGTTATGGACGTATCATCCGTATATGATAAGTTGCTATGTTTTCTTTAACTTTCCTACTTTGCATTATTCCCTTGATTTATACAAAATTTTGACTTTGTTATCATGTACAATTTTGACTTGTAGCGGGTGCACCCACATGGTTTAGTATTAAGCTTCATCACGGTGGGAAGTTTACTAAGCTACCTGATATAAAGTATACTGGAGGTGAAGTGCGTTATGTTGATTATGTGGACATAGATGAGTTTTCTGTACATGAACTTGATGCCATAATGCTTGACCTAGGTTACCCAGACCCACGAATGATTGAATTGACTGATGAATCCCCAATTATATACTACCATTTCAGGACACCCAATGGTGACTTTCAATTTGGTCTTAGAGCTTTAGGGAATGATCAGGATGTTATTAATCTTTCTAAATTTATTCGAAATAACAAGTTGATTGAGGTGTACACAGAACATGGGAAGACAAATCTACTCACTTACTTCATATCTCCAAATGCTAAGGGTAAAGTTGTCATTGAGGAATTACCAGAAAATGATGATCAATGGGATGAAGTTGAGGCTGAAGTTCATGTAGAATCTCCATTGAGAAATATGAACCATGTCAATGATGAGCCAATTGGTGAGTACATGTCTTTGATTCTTTTTGGGAGTAAAAGTGATGCTTTCTCACCAGAGTATAGAAGGGGTAGAGTTGGGAATTCAAAAAGAGGTGAAGGTTCTTGTAGCAAGAGGCTTAATTTAGAGGATATTGATGATTTAAAAGAGAAGGAAAACACTGATGAGGGTGTTAAGGAGGTTCAGGAGGCTGCAACTGTTGTTGAAGGAGAGAAGGAAAACATTGATGAGGGTGTTAAGGAGGTTCAGGAGGGTGCAACTGTTGTTGAAGGATGCTGCAAGCCATTTACTTCAAATATTGCTAATGTGGAGGATGAGATGATTGGGGTTCAGGATAATGACCATATTGAAGGATGCTACAACACCCCACCTGTTAATGATGATGAACAATATAATGAGCTTTTTGATAACCTTATGGACAATTTACTTGGAAGCGATGAGGATGCTGAAGAGTATGAAGGGGATGATGAATCTAAAGAGAGTGATGGAGACTATGAAAAGGATGAAGGTGATGATGAGTATGGGAAACAATCTAAAAATGAAGATCAAGTGGATGACATAATGGATGAGGAGAACAATATACAAGATGTTGATATGGACATGGCAGACTTCTGTCTAAATGTTGAAAGTGATGTTGAAGGAGCATGTATTAATGATGTTCATGGTCATGAACCTGAAGATATGGAAGTGATCAACAATGAGGAGTTCGAATCATTGGATGAAGGATCAGACCAAAACAGAGAAAGAAGAGCTCTTATAAAAAATTTGGGAAAAGAAAAAAGGTGCAGCCTTGGGTCAGTACATATACAGTCATTCTCAGTTGGACAAAAGTTTAAAAGTAAAAACGAACTAAAGGAGCTAATTGATGTGCATGCACTAGAAACAAGAAGGAATCTATTCTTTAAAAAAATAACAATCAAAGGCTTAGGGCACAGTGCAGAGGAGTTGTACCTATCATCAATAAAGGTCAAGTGGGGACTCAACCTACCACTTCAAAAAGTAAGGGCAAAGAAGTAAAGACACAAAAATCAACATGTGGTTGGTATATACATGCATCTAGGTCAAACCCCGAATCTGACTGGTTTATAAGGACCATAAACCAAACTCATACATGCTTACAAACAAGGAAACTCGGGGCTTGTAATGCTTCGTTAATCTGCAAGAAAATCATAGATCCAGTTGAGGCAGATCCAAAGATTCCTTTGAGAGCCATACAAGATCACTTTCAAAAGACCTACCAGGTGGGTATTTCGATGGAAAAGGTGTTTAGGGCAAAAGATATGGCAAGAAAGCATGTAACTGGGGACTACACAAAACAGTTTGAATTGTTGAGGGACTATGCTCTTGAACTTCAAGCTACAAACCCTGACAGAACAATCAAAATAGATGTGTGTCCTAATGGCAACCCTGCTTCCCCAACAAGACAGTTTATAAGGATTTATGTATGCTTGGGTCCACTGAAAAAAGGTTTCAAGGCATGTCTTAGGGACTTAGTAGGTTTGAATGGTGCCTTCATGAAAGGCCCATTCCCTGGTCAGGTTCTTACAACAGTTGGTTTAGATTCCAACAATGGAATTTATCCCTTGGCCTATGCAATTGTTGAGTCTGAAAACACAGCTAGCTGGAAGTGGTTTTTAGAAAAACTTGGGGATGACTTGGAGCTTGGGAGCAACTCAAACTATACTTTCACAAGTGACAGGCAAAAGGTAAATTGCAGTTCATCAATTGGTCATTTAGATTGTGTGCTTTTTTTGTTAACTAATTCTAATTATTGTCTTTTGAGTCATGTAGGGTTTACAAATTGCAGTTGATCAATTGTTTCCCAATGCTGAGCACAGATATTGTATCAAACATATTCATGACAATATGAGAAAGAAGTGGGGGCATAATGAGTATAGGGACCACTTATGGAGGTGTGCATCAGCAACCACCATTCCTGAGTTTGAACATTTTATGAAGGAGTTTAGTGACTATGATAAAGAGGCATGTCAATGGTTGAAGCAGATTCCTCCTGTACATTGGGCAATGAGTCATTTCCCAGGTAATTGTATATGCTTCCATATGGTCATGATTATGTGTTTTAGTTATTTATCAGCATTAATTGTATGTTATTGGAATGTGCAAGAAGAGCAGTTTCTGATGTATTGATTTCTAACATGTGTGAAGTGTTTAATGGGAAGATAGAGAAAGGCAGGGACAAACCTGTAATTTCATGTTTAGAGTTCATTAGGGAGTATCTAATGAAAAGGATATGCAATGTCATGAAGGCAATGAAGAAGGCTAAGGTCCACTAACAACTACAGCAACAGACATCCTAGATGCAAGGAAAAAAGGTGCTTCACAATATATTGCTAGGTGGAATGGGGCTAACAAGTATCAAGTCACTGGAGCTTTGCAAGATCAGCATGTGGTGGATGTTAGGAACCAAACCTGCACTTGCAGAAAGTGGGAATTAATGGGAATACCTTGCAGACATGCAATTGCAACTCTGAATGAAATGAGCAAAGACCCTGAGGCTGAGCTTGACATTTACAAGTGGGTACACAAGGTGTATTGGCTAGAGACATGGAAAAAAGCTTATTCATTTAAGGTGGAGCCAATTAAAGGGAGACCTACGTGGCCTAAAAGTAATTGTCCAATAAAGCTAATCCCTCCTCCACATCGCACTCAGTTGGGAAGTCCTAAGAAAAAAAGAAGACAAAGTGAGGGTGAAAGGTTAAGCAAAAGGCAGAAGGCAAGTCAAGGTGATGGAGTCAATGAGATGCAAGGACAAGATTCCTAAGGACCAACAAATGATGGAGTGCAGAAGCTATCAAGGAAGCATATCAGTGTCACTTGTAGCAAATGCAAGAATAAAGGACACAACTCTAGGACCTGTAAAGGGAAAGGTGGGAATCAGTCCAAGAAGTGATTTAAGGTTGTTTGTTGTGGTGCAATGACTATTTAGTTGTTTGTTGTTAAAAACTGTTTTGTTTTTTAATACTTTTAGTTATGGTTTGATGATGTAGTTATGTATGGTGCACAGACACTTGTATGCTTAATTTGGTAATTTTTTTTGGTTCCACTCATGTGGTTAATGAAATGTGCATTTTGGTCATATTATGACACTGTATTTTGGTAATGTACTTTTGTTACATTTTGCTTCTATTTATGTGCTTATATTTGACTATTTGATACACATTTTGACACTACAATATCATTTATATCATTAACATTGGAATTCATTACAAACATGATGAAGTCAACTTACAACAAAATGATACCGTTTTTATATCAATACATTGGAATTCATTACCCTACATCACTTGATCAACAAAAAACACAAATTGTCTAACCCTGTCCCTTACATAGACCAAATACTAAAGATAACAATCACAAACATAAACCAACATGCACATAAATACATCTTCAGCTTGAAACCTTCATCCTTCAATGCATCACACCTTGCCTCCAACATGTTGTTCCTGCTTAAAAGTCCATTGCACTATTCCTGTAACATGTTGATACATTTTTACCAGCCCATTAGACCTGTCCTCCAACGTATTGATGTTTCTTAGAAGACCAGGTATGATGGTTTTAATCCTAGCACACATAGGTGGGTCAACCCACCTGATGTGGCATCCCCTAATTTCTCGGCCAGAAAAGACCGATTTAATTTATGCTTTTTAAAATAAAATCAGAGAAATCTTTTTAAAAGATGTTGCGGAATTGGTCCCCAAAACAAAACATGATAAAAGTTTGTCAAAACCTTTCTTTAAGAAATATATAATTTCCTTTTATATCAAAACCTCGGGATGTCATGTTCCGATACAGATCAAAAGCATAAACAAGACATTATATTCCTTACAATAGTTATTTATAGCTACTGGCCTATAATCCAAAATCACTCATCATCATCATCCGACTATGCTCGGGGTCCACTACCTGTAATCATAAAAAGCTGAGTGGGTCAGGCTTGGAAGCCTGGTGAGCATATAGGGTTTTCAACCCACAATAAATAAATTTATTATACTTAAACAACAATCAATCAACCAAATTACCCCAACCCCATTATCTTATTTATTTCTTAAGGGTTTACCCTAAGATTCAACTATCACTCCTTCCTAAGGATTCATCCTAAGGAATAGGCACAAGGTCACACCATCGCCAGGGTTTATACAACAGGTGCTAAGTCCATAGCTCTCATTTATCGACAATATTATTGATAGTATTCGCCCCTGTCATACATGTCAATGGGTTTTTAGAGCACGCCTGATGAACATATAGTTCACACACCTACAGGTTGCAAGCCTGCTAGTGTTCCACAGACCGTCTAGAATAGTCCATGGTTGTCATCCATACTCTGTTGAATGACGGGGGTCACCGTTTGGGTAAGGGCTTATGTAACGCCCGTGTTTCTAGGCTAGACATTAATATTGACATAATGGTCTAGGTTAACCTTTGTAACTCATTTAGAAGAAATGAAAAGGAATTATGTGAATACTATGTGAATTATGTGTTTTATGCTTAATTATTAGAGTTTAATTAATTAAGAATAAAAATGAGCGTCAAAAATTAAATTTTAGATAAAGCCGATATCTATTAAGAAACTTATAGTGGGCGTGACAAGGATTACGGATATATAAAGAACGCCGAAATCCGAGTTATAACGAAGAAGTTATGACCTGTCGAAGTTTCACGATAAACCGGCACGGTGCCGAATGTCGTAAAAAGTGAGTTTTTGATAAACTACTTTTTAGCCTTAGTAATCTAAACGAAACTCGTAGTGTTCGTTAAACCGAGAGTAGGTATAAAAAGAACGCCCAAATCTGACTTCGTATGAGGAAGTTATGATTTTTCGAAGTTTCAGCTTAGCCGTAGACAGCTAAAAACTCGAATTTTAGATCGAGCGATTTTTAGCCGACACGACCTAAACGAGAATCGAAGGTCTCGTCATTTGTAGCACAACGGTAAAAAGACAGACGAAAACGGACGTCGGATGAAGAAGTTATGAATTTTTAACGGATTTCCTGTCCCGGTCTGTTAAAAATATTAATATAAAAATTAATGTCAAAATTAGCCGACGAAGTCTAAACGAAAGTTGTAGAGCGTAATTTTACCTACACGTGCATAAAAAGAACGTCAAAAACGGAGCTCGTATACGAAAGTTATGGATTTTATAAGATTTGGCACGAAAATCGAGAAAAATCCCCAAAACCGAGGAATTTCGCACACGTGGACTTCGGCCACGTGTCCTCGCTTCGCATCCGACGCGTGTCCGGGAATGGCTGAGTCATCCGAGCAGCTGGCAGAAGCGTGTTCGAACCCGGAGAGCTGTCCGAAGTCGCCTCGCCTACGTCCGACGCGTGTACAGTGACTCACCGCATCCGAACCTTCGCATGAGCCACGAGCCCCCTCCTCGGATCTGGACTTCGGTCCAATCAGAAGCTGCCACCGGACCGCTCGCATGCGCAGCCCACGTGACTCCTTCTCGCATCTGCTGCCGCGTGGCTTCTCTCCTGACCGTCCGATCAGCAGCTCGCAGCCTATAAATAGGAGGGTGCGAACCCTCCCGGCTAGAATTTAGAAATTGGCAATTTTGGCCCCTTTTTCACTATTTTGGCTATTTTCACATCCCCCGATGCCCCGAGATCATTTCCAACGCCCGGAACACGTCCCGGAGTGCCCGAGAAGCCCGGGAAATTTATTTTTTCGGTTTCGAGGCCCGACCCTCGCAGAGCCCGGTTTCTCAATAAAACTCCCGGTTTTATTAGAAACGATCGTTTTATGCAACGAAGTGCTGCCCGGTTATCGTTAAATCAAGTGAGTGTGTAGTTACTTTCACCTTACACATATATATGAAGTATTTTATTTAAAATACGTGCTATGTGTAATTATATTGATTGTTTAATTAAGGTGACTGTTGAATAGATGTTTTATATAAGTTTTAAACTGTATGTATATTTTTATCTACAAATATGTTGGGTAAAACATGGGTAGATGAATTAGATGATGTGTGATGAAATAAAAGTGATGAGAGGTATCAATGTTTAAGATGATCTAGTCATCTAGCAGAGTATAGACAACGGCCACAGACTATTTTAGATAGTCCAGTGGAACGTTAGTAGACTTGTAATCGGTACGTATGTTGGAACTATATGTTCATAAAGTGTTCTTGAACTATATGTTCATTAGGTGTTTTTGAACTATGTGTTCATCCATTAGTTCTTCTTTTTGACACTATTACGTGTCGGGGTACGGGAGCGTACGGGAGTACTTTATCAGTATTTTCCCTATACTTTTATTTGGAAGAGCTTTGGAGTCTTTGTTCTTTTATGAAGTGATCGGACTAGCTTCATGAGTTAGTGATATAGATCATGAGTTAAATAGTGGGTGTGTGATGAAAGGTGAGTTGGATAGATGAGATGATCAGTGATATAGATCATGAGTTGAGATTGAGTGGTGAAATATGGGAAAAGCTTTTACCCAAATGTTGGCGTGAGTGGTGCAATATGAGAAAAGCCCTTACCCAACGTTGACCCCCGTCATTCAGCAGAGTAGGGATGACAACCATGGACTGTTCTAGACGGTCTGTGGAACACTAGCAGGCTCGCAACCTGTAGGTGTTAATGGACTTGAGTGTTCATTCGCTGTACTCTATTCCCCTTCGTGAGTGGTGCAATATGAGAAAAGCCCTTACCCAAACGTTGACCCCCGTCATTCAGCAGAGTATGGATGACAAGCATGGACTGTTCTAAACGGTCTGTGGAACACTAGCAGGCTCGTAACCTGTAGGTGTTAATGGACTAGAGTGTTCATTCGTTGTACTCTATTCCCCTCATGAGTGCCTTTAGGGCATGTATGGCTGGGGAAACCCCTTAGTATGTTCATCAGCTGTATGGAAAACCCATTGACATGTATTACGGGGGAGAACACCCGTGGGAAATACCGTCGATGAATAAGAGCTATGGACTTAGCATATGGAAAACCCACTGACATGTATTGCGGGGGGGGGGGGACTCCCGTGGGAAATACTGTCGATAAATAAGAGCTATGGGCTTAGCACATGGCAACGATTTGACTTCATGTCTTATTTGACATAAATTGTAGAGGGAAGCAATGTTGTCACTTTATAGGTTGTTTTATGTTAGGATGTCTTGTTTGACATAACTTGCTGAGGGAAAGCAATGTTGTCACCCCGATGTTTGTTTTATTTGACATAACTTGCTGAGGAACCCCCAAAGCAATGTTGTCACCCCTAGTGATAATCCTTAGGCTAGGTCCCTTGTGATAGTTCTTTTAGGGACGTAAAGTGAGGATAATGAGAATGGGTAATTAGGGTTATTTTGGTTGATGAAATTAATAAATTTATTGATTGAGAACTTAATAAGTTTATTATTTATTGTGGGTTGAAAACCCTATATGCTCACCAGGCTCCCAAGCCTGACCCACTCAGTTTAATTGTATCACAGGTATCGATACGAAGTTGCTTTACACTGAGAGATTAAAAGAGAAGTAGATCACTAGTGTAAATGAATGTAAGTTTTGTTTATGCTTATGTTTTTGTATTGACAATGACATCCCAATGGTTTAAGTGAATAAAATACATTTCTTCGGAAATGATTTGATAACATATTTATCATGTTTTTCTGGGAACAAATTCCGCAACACTTTTAATCAAATGATTACTCTGAAACTATTTTAAAAGCATAAATTAAACCGGTCTTGTCTGGCCGTGAAATTGGGGATGTCACAGCTTATCTCATATTTCACCACTCACCCTCAACTTATGATCTCCTTTCACCACTCACCTTCAACTTATGATCTATATCACTGATCATCTTATTTATCCAACTCACCTTTCATCACACACCCACTATTTCATCTACCCATGTTTTACCCAACATTTTTGTAGATAAAAATACATATACAGTTTAAATTATTTAAAACATGTATAAATCACTCCTTTAACATCCAACTCAAATAAACAAACAATAAATATTCACACAGCACGTATTTTATATAAAATACTTCATATCTATGTGTAAGGTGAAAGTAACTACACACTCACCTGATTTAATGAAAATCGGGCAGCAATTTGTTTCCTAAAACGATCGTTTCTAATAAAACCGGGAGTTTTATTGAGAAACTTGGCTCTGCAAGGGTCGGGCTTCGAAACCGAAAAGATAAATTTTCCGGGCTTCTCGGGCACTTCGTGGCGTATTCCGGGGCTTATAATCGATACCGGGGCTTTGGGGGAAGTTAGAATGAAAGAAATATGAGTTTAGGGGCTAAAATTGACAAGTTTTCAAAATACCCCCGGGAGGTCTCGCACCCTCCTATTTATAGGGGCCGAAGCTCCTGATCCGACGGTTGATAAGCCTCCAGGTGGCGCAGATCCGAGGGCTCGCACCACCTGCTCGCACATGGGCTCGCACTTGGCTGCGCATGCGAAGTCGCTGCTGGCAGCTCCTGATTGGACCGAGGCCTAGTGGTCTGAGGTAGAGGGTTCGTGGCATCCTTTGAGGGTTCGGTCACGTGATAAAGGGCACGCGTCGCACTTCTACTGGACCGCTTCAGATCAGCTCACGAGATCGGATGACTCAGCAGCTCGGACACGTGGCTCGCATGACTCACCAATTTCGGACACGTGGCACGTTCTAAGCGAAGGTAACGTGGCCGAAGCCACCTATGCGAAATTTCTCGGTTTTCGCGCCAAAACTCTTAAAATCCATAAGCTTCGCATACGAGCTCCGTTTTTGACGTTCTTTATATGCACGCGTAGGTAAAGTTACGCTCTACGACTTTCGTTTAGACTTCGTCGGCTAATTTTGATTTTAATTTTTATATTATTATTTTTAACAGACCGGGACAGGAAATCCGTTAAAAATTCATAACTTCTTCATCCGACGTCCGTTTTCGTCTGTCTTTTTACCGTTGTGCTACTATTGACGAGACCTTCGATTCTCGTTTAGGTTGTATCAGCTAAAAATCACTCGATCTAAAATTCGAGTTTTTAGTTGTCTATTGCTAAGCTGAAACTTCGAAAAATCATAACTTCTTCATAAGAAGTCAGATTTGGGCGTTCTTTTTATACCTACTCTCGGTTTAACGAACACTACAAGTTTCGTTTAGATCACTAAGGCTAAAAAGTAGTTTATCAAAAACTCACTTTTTACGACATTCGGCACCGTGCCGGTTTGTCGCGAAACTTCGACAGGTCATAACTTCTTCGTTATAACTCGGATTTCGGCATTCTTTATATATCCAGAAACCTTGAGACATATACTACAACTTGGTTAAGATTAATCCTTCTAAATAATCTTCCATCAAAAAGTCATTTTTGATACTTTTCGTCTCTAAATTGACTAGCCCGGATCTACGGGCGTTACAATTATCTCCCCCTTAGGATGATTACGTCCCAGAATCATCAACGAAAATAGGACTTGTATAATGATTCCATACGTTATCTTTCCATCCTAAATAATAACCATGATGCTCAATCTTACACCTGCTCTTCGTACTAGGTTGGACTTTCAATCGTAACCTACAAGTTACAAAATAAATCCTTATTGAGGACTCCTTCTTCTTCTTAGGATAAGTACTTCCCCTTATCTATTGTAACAGATCGACGGGTCATGTTCTAATGACCTTCATCGGATGATGCAACGTCTAGACTCAAGTCTCTTTGAGTCAAATTCCAGAATGGAATATACCTTCGTTCGCATCTTAATGTGATATAATCACATTTTAGCATATAGCATTTCCAGCTACAAGCTTCATTAACAACGAGCGCGAGGCTATCGATCGCATTAATTTCAACCTTCTGACTTTAGTCAGATGCTACATCGAACTTGGTCCTCCGAACCATGTAACAAACTCATCGTAGTCGGATTCAATTTGATATGACCACTAGGGTCGGAATAACAACCAACTTACTAGTCATTACCGAAACAAGGGTAATGACATATCCGAATAAAAAGGAATCAATCACTAGTTTCTTGGTACCCTTGTGACTTTCCCTGATCCAAGCGTGAGTCATGTGCTTCCAGTAGTATAGATCTCTATTACTATTCACACCTACTCATACTCGTCCCAAGTATTGTCTCGCAGTCCCCAAGTCCTAAAATCACAAAACAACTTAACACATACGAATGTGTCCAAATAATCATAATTTTTTTTCCTAGACTCTACTAGGACTTCTTCCATGCGTATCTTCAATCATCAATTCTACTTCAACTTGGTTGGTGATGGAAATTCCAGATTAGGGGACAACTTCAAGAATTACACCAATCGTTCCATCATCCTGCCAATCAAAGGTGTACTTCAGACGTACCATACTCCTCTAAACGTTTCGTTATTTTATAAGACATAAACTAAAGGCAAGACACCACTCTTACGATATCTTCCGATAGGTGTCATTCACTATCATAAGCCTTTCATTTCCTCCATTTACTCAATTCTCTACGAGTCTTCACCATAACGTTTTGTACACCCAAGCAGACGTTCGGTGTACCGGGCGAGAATTTAAGATAAGAAAGCTTTATTTACGATAGACGTATAAATCTCCTTATCACTCCGAAACGTTTACATGTTAGTTCTAATCTCGTAATCATACGCTTAGAATCCTACACACATAAGGTTTCCAGATCCGGTCGGCAACAGACCATAGATCCGAACAAATAATAGCATCATTATAGCTATAACACAAAACATTTAGCACATAAAAGCATTTTAGGCATCCTTCCTAAAATAAACTAGTGCTCGTGTCTAAAATATGGTAGACACTCATCTCACAATCATCACTTAGCATTCTAAGTTTAAGTCTAGAAATCCTACAAATTTCTTAGTTCGCTTAAACTAATGCTCTGATACCAACTGTGACATCCCCTAATTTCTCGGCCAGAAAAGACCGATTTAATTTATGCTTTTTAAAATAAAATCAGAGAAATCTTTTTAAAAGATGTTGCGGAATTGGTCCCCAAAACAAAACATAATAAAAGTTTGTCAAAACCTTTCTTTAAGAAATATATAATTTCCTTTTATATCAAAACCTCGGGATGTCATGTTCCGATACACATCAAAAGCATAAACAAGACATTATAAGCCTTACAACAGTTATTTATAACTACTGGCCTATAATCCAAAATCACTCATCATTATCATCCGACTATGCTCGGGGTCCACTACCTGTAATCATAAAAAGCTGAGTGGGTCAGGCTTGGAAGCCTGGTGAGCATATAGGGTTTTCAACCCACAATAAATAAATTTATTATACTTAAACAACAATCAATCAACCAAATTACCCCAACCCCATTATCTTATTTATTTCTTAAGGGTTTACCCTAAGATTCAACTATCACTCCTTCCTAAGGATTCATCCTAAGGAATAGGTACAAGGTCACACCATCGCCAGGGTTTATACAACAGGTGCTAGGTCCATAGCTCTCATTTATCGACAGTATTCGCCCCTGTCATACATGTCAATGGGGTTTTAGAGTACGCCTGATGAACATATAGTTCACACACCTACAGGTTGCAAGCCTGCTAGTGTTCCACAGACCGTCTAGAATAGTCCATGGTTGTCATCCATACTCTGTTGAATGACGGGGGTCACCGTTTGGGTAAGGGCTTATCTCATATTTCACCACTCACCCTCAACTTATGATCTCCTTTCATCACTCACCCTCAACTTATGATCTATATCACTGATCATCTCATTTATCCAACTCACCTTTCATCACACACCCACTATTTCATCTACCCATGTTTTACCCAACATTTTTGTAGATAAAAATACATATACAGTTTAAATTATTTAAAACATGTATAAATCACTCCTTTAACATCCAACTCAAATAAACAAACAATAAATATTCACACAGCACATATTTTATATAAAATACTTCATATCTATGTGTAAGGTGAAAGTAACTACACACTCACCTGATTTAATGAAAATCAGGCAGCAATTCGTTTCCTAAAACGATCGTTTCTAATAAAACCGGGAGTTTTATAGAGAAATCGGGCTCTGCAAGGGTCGGGCTTCGAAACCGAAAAGATAAATTTTCCGGGCTTCTCGGGCACTTCGTGGCGTATTCCGGGGCTTATAATTGATACTGGGGCTTTGGGGGAAGTTAGAATGAAAGAAATATGAGTTTAGGGGCTAAAATTGACAAGTTTTCAAAATACCCCCGGGAGGTCTCGCACCCTTCTATTTATAGGGGCCGAAGCTCCTGATCCGACGGTTGAGAAGCATCCAGGTGGCGCAGATTCGAGGGCTCGCAGCACCTGCTCGCACATGGGCTCGCACGTGGCTGCGCATGCAAAGTGGCTGCTGGCAGCTCCTGATTGGACCGAGGCCTAGTGGTCCGAGGTTGAGGGTTCGTGGCATCCTGCGAGGGTTCGGTCACGTGATAAAGGGCACGCGTCGCACTTCTACTGGACCGCTTCAGATCAGCTCACGAGATCGGATGACTCAGCAGCTCGGACACGTGGCTCGCATGACTCACCAATTTCGGACATGTGGCACGTTCTAAGCGAAGGTGAAGTGGCCGAAGCCACCTATGCGAAATTTCTCGGTTTTCGCGACAAAACTTCTAAAATCCATAACCTTCACATACGAGCTTCGTTTTTGACGTTCTTTATATGCACGCGTAGGTAAAATTACGCTCTACGACTTTCGTTTAGACTTCGTCGGCTAATTTTGATTTTAATTTTTATATTATTATTTTTAACAGACCGGGACAGGAAATCCGTTAAAAATTAATAACTTCTTCATCCGACGTCCATTTTCGTCAGACTTTTTACCGTTGTGCTACTAATGACGAGACCTTCGATTCTCGTTTAGGTCGTGTCGGCTAAAAATCGCTCGATCTAAAATTCGAGTTTTTAGTTGTCTACTGCTAAGCTGAAACTTCGAAAAATCACAACTTCCTCATACGAAGTCAGATTTGGGCGTTCTTTTTATACCTACTCTCGGTTTAACGAATACTACGAGTTTCGTTTAGATCACTAAGGCTAAAAAGTAGTTTATCAAAAACTCACTTTTTACGACATTCGGCACCGTGCCGGTTTGTCGCGAAACTTCGACAGGTCATAACTTCTTCGTTATAACTCGGATTTCGGCATTCTTTATACATCCAGAAACCTTGAGACATATACTACAACTTGGTTAAGATTAATCCTTCTAAATAATCTTCCATCAAAAAGTCATTTTTGATGCTTATCGTCTTTAAATTGACTAGCCCGGATCTACGGGCGTTACACCTGATAAACCCACAAATAGAATCCTTAGTTGGGCACGCATAAAACCTCCTTCTGGGATTCAGTGGTGTCCAAGACGTTTTCACCGAAGCGAGTTTTACACAAAAACAAACCACCATTGTTCGATTGCAGGCCAAGAAGGAGAGATGGAAGAAAATAGTCGTTGTGGAAGAACAGTACAGAACATTGGGGAAGAACAGTTGTTGGGGAAAAAGTTGGAAATGGAAGAAACTCGTGGTTTGGACCAAAACCCCAAAAAAATGCATACCATAGGGACCATTTTTGCAGTTTTGTCTATTTAAAATATTACAATATATTGTTTCAAAATGGATATTTTATATACTATAGTTATAGAAAAAAAATTGAAAAGTTATTTAATTATCATAAAATATTATATTTTATAAATAAATGTTATTTAATAGTTAATAGAAATAATTATTTAATAAAAATAATTAATTAATCAACAAATACCAAAATTTTAAAACTGAAATATAATTACATAGTAAAATGAAATATGATTAAAAAAAGTTTAGATTTACAAAACATAAAAGTATATTAATCATTCAATATATATTTAATGGTCAATTAAAAAAATACATATTCAAATGATATTGAGTTGTCAATTAAAAAATTAAATAGAAATTTACTATAAAACTTTCATTAAAGATGAGTTATGTGGCTATAAGATATATAATCACACTACACATCAGTATGTTGTTACTCATCACTTTACATACTCTTATTTTCATTATGTTGTTACTCATCACTTTACATACTCTTATTTTCATTATGTACCAAGAGTATTGTAACATTCGTTTTCTGGATTGATCAGTTAAGAATTAAAGAGATTGTAAATAAGATTTATTGGGAAAATTCTTGGGGACGCGACGTGGTAGTATAAATGTCGTGGCGTGGCCATGTGGTTAAGTGGTAGCGCGGTTTGATGTTTGCCGCAGTGCGGTAGTCGCCACAGCCCAAAACCCTAGGCCTGGGGCCTTGGGCCTTATTTAAGGAATCTGATGCTAGGGTGTAAAGTCCCGGTTTTCAGAATAAAATTTTCATTCTTAAAGTAGAATAAAACACTCATTTTTATAAAGTCGCATTTTAGTAAAACCATTTGTTTATAAACCATAATTCAAAATCAGAGTTGTAAGGAAGACAATGTGAAATCTCGAATCATAAAATTATTGTTGTTGTTGTTGTTGTTGTGTGTGTATAGTCCCGCCTTCGCTATCCGATACGGTACCTGAAACACATTTAAATCCACAACTGTAAGCCAAAGCTTAGTGAGTTCCCCTAATATACTACATACAACAATACACATACAATACATGCATATATGAGCCTTCAGTTTGTCTGGACCGCCTTGTAAGGCCTACAATATGTCAGGACCGCTCTCCTGAGCCTACAGTCTAACTGAACCGCCCCTCGGGGCCTACAATATAGTTGGACCACTCCCTTGGGCCTACAATCTGAATAGACCGCCTCGCAAGGCCTATAGTACACCTGGACCGCCCCGGGTATATTTGCCTACAACACAAAGCAGAACCGCCTCAACCCAAACACAATACATCGACATATGCAAACAAATAAACAATAACCAACAAACACAAGTAATCATATAGATATACCAATCTAATAGATCACTATAACATACCAACATCTTACAGACAAAGATACACACTATAGTACAAAGTATAGTGAGATTATATATATATATATATATATATATATATATATATATATATATATATATATATATATATATATATATATATATATATATATATAAGGTTGTAGAAATCGGGATTAATCGTGGATTAATTGTGGATTAATCGCTTGACGTTCTCCGACCGACTAGGATTAGGAATGCTTCGACGGAAATGTGTGATTAATCAGTCAACAAAAGTCAACAAAATGTAAAAAAAATTCAAAAAATTCAAAAAATCAACTTTTTTTACTCAAAAATTTCAAAATTTCAAATATTATACCAAAATGTTCATATTTTCATATTTTCAAATTTTCTTATCTTCTAATTTTGAAGTACTTATTTTTCTTAAGATATATTAATCTTTGATTAATTTTAATATTTTATTAATAATCTATGGTCCCCGATTAATCCCCGCCAAGACTGATTAATCATTTAACTACAGTCAACCGTCAAGCTACCGTTGAGCGATTTTTACAAAGAAAACCTATAAGATTGTGTCACCTCAGCCTTATACTTTGGACAAGAATCCATCCAAACTTTGAAGTACATGATGATAATCCATGATACATGAGAAAATGTTTCATATTAGCAAAACATGTTTTTTGACATTTTTATTATGAAAACTTGAATTTAAAAGTGGTTAAAGACGTGAGAAAAAAAACGATTGCTAAAACCACCTTTAAATCTATATTACATAACACCCTCCAATATAAACTTATTATCTTTAATTTATTGCTAATAAATTTAATTTTTAAAGTACATGTGTTTGATTTTTATAAGATAAGATCTGTTTTCGCATTTTCGCAAAATATTTATGTTTTCACATGAACCTACTTGTATATATATATATATATATATATATATATATATATGTATATATATATATATATATATATATATATATATATATATATATATATATACATTGTAACACCCTATTTTTACATTTGCTATAGATTGTAATATAAGATGCTTATTATAAAATTAGAAATAAAAATAGATTACTTTTTAGCCAAAATAATAAACATAAACATGCAACACAATTTTTGTAGATATAAAGAACGCCCAAAACTGACTTCGTATGAAAAAAATTATGATTTTTCGAAGTTTCAGCGCAGTAGTATGCGACACAGAAATCAAAATTTAAAATCGATTATGTATTAGCCAAAAAATTTAAACGAGAGTTGAAGATCTCGTAATTTCCAATCTGTCGATATAAAGAACATCGAGAATGGAGTCTGTATGAAGGAGTTATGAATTTTACATGGTCTTTTACAGTGTAATCTTCAAAGACTATTAAATTTAAAATACGACAAGAGTTATTCAATGGAGTCTAGATAAACATTATAGTATTCGTCTATAGCTACGTGTGAATATAAAGAACGTCGAAAACGGAGCTCGTATGTGAAAGATATGAATTTTTGAAGATTCGTGATTTTACCCGGCTAGGACGATGCAACACCACATATATTCGCCACGTGTCATGTCCAAAATCCATCCCTGCTACTGAATTTAGGTGCGGAATGTTGCATACATAGCATGATGTACTTGGCGTTCGAGAAGAAGGGTTGTGGACCAACAAAATTTTTACACGTGTCACCCGAAGAAAGGAGCATCATCGACTTCGGGCGTGACGCGCTTATGTATAAGGCGAGACGCGCCTCCCCTGATGCCTATATATAGGAGCTAAAATTCAGTCATTTCCCACATAATCTGTTCTACTTTCTCTCTGAGTTCCTTCCCCCTTTTTTGGTCCGACTTTCCCTAGTTTTTAGAGTGTTTTAGCGAGGTTGTGAGTCATCGTGGAGTCCAACAAATAGAAGCTTCGGGTCAGAGTTCTGCCCGCATATTTCCGATTTTTTCTAAGAATTCTTGTAAGTTATGCTGCACTTACTACGATTTTACTGTAACTTATATTCATAATTGTTATTCTGAATTTATATAAGATTTATCAGTGATTCCACTCATAATACCGGTTGATATACTTATGGGAATGATGACTACACTAGATTTAGTGAGGCGTTTAAAGTGATATTTCCAAACAGTATACTCTGTATACCAAACGTAACCTACCTCCAATATTATCTTACCTGGTTGTTCCTTATTTCGTAGATCCTTCAATACGCATTGGAATTAATGAAAGATCTAGTGTTTAGATCTAGATTGCCATAGAGACTAATAAGTTATAGTATCATAGGTTAAGTGTATTACTCGCTAGTTGGAGCCTCCAGATAGCTGTTAATTGTCTGAGTAATTGTCCAGGTGAGTTTTCTCCCTATACTATATATTATAGTATGTATCCTCTGTATGTTAGGATGTAGTTGCACTGTAGTATTAGGCAATTAGACTAGTTTAGTCATATGCATATGTTGTGTTAGACTATTTGTATGTATGTCTACTATACATGTGATGATATATTATGTGGGGAGTTGAGAGAGGATCAAATTTATGTTAGAGATATTGTAGGATATAACTCCATTACAGAACATATAGAGCCATCAGTCATCATTTCGGAATATGACTGGAAATAGGCATCATCGTGGGAGATCTCACACAACGTCGATGACCACCAAAAAAGAGAATCAAGCCAACGGGTTCATGGCCTGGAGCTCATACGGAACTAGACCTTGGATGGGGGCGAGATCTAACTCCATCTCGAAGCTTTCCCTACATCTTTCTCTTCGTCGCCTAGGAACATACACTCACACCTATCTCTAGCCAGGGTTTGTTCCTTATATAATTTTGATGCTGGAGCAGCAACAAAACATGAGGCAGCCCCTCCCTCACACTTTGTCGTTAACAGGGACCAAATGGCTACTTTTAGTTCATAGACAAAAATAGTCCTTGAGGTTTGGTCACTTTAAAAGTATAACCCCTTTCACCCTAAATTCTATTCAAACTAAGTTCCTAAAATGTACCAATGGACCCCCCTATTTCATCCTTCGTCCATTAAGGTCATTGTAAATATATTATTATTATTATTATTATTATTATTATTATTATTATTATTATTATTATTATTATTATTATTATTTAATTAATTAATTACTTAATTACTTTACTATTAGATGGCAACAATCTTATAAATACATTTATAAATTAAAACCATAATGATTCTCTAATTATATAAATATAATTATTCTAAAATTTATATTCCTCCATAAAAATAAATAAACGAAAATTGGATGTTACATAGGGTTTGCTCATGCTCTCCAGCCTCTACCTTTTAGAAACCTTAACCATGAAACCCTAGCCTCTCATCACTCCCTTCTTCATTCTTTGGTGATTATGGTGTCTTGGGAAGCTTTTGGTGTGAAGATTCAATAGTTTTTGGTGTACTTAGCACTGATCCAAGCTTCACCAGCCTTCTTGATTCATTTTAGACTTATGTAAGCCTTCAAGCTTACACCTTTATGGTTATAGTTTTATGGATCTTGGTTTATATGTATGTTTGGTCCCTTTTGATGTATCTGAGTTGGGGTTTGGACAACTCTAGGGTTAAAGTTTGGATCTTTAAGTATTCCAGACCCATTGTGGTGCTAAGATCCGGACTTCATCTTGATTTGAGTATCATGTTTGTCTAAATGGTCGTTTTGGGTTAATGTGAGAATTAGGGTTTGAGTTTTGGACTTGGTTCGATGGTGTAATGGATAAAGTTTAGAAATTCATCCATTAAGTCCCTTAGAATCTTTAGTTATGAGTTTTTACGCTCTGGACCTTAAGGGTTAAGAGCTTAGTGGATTAAGTTGTCATGACGTTCTTCGCGACATGGTGGAGAGCTTGCCATATCATGGTCCGCAATGTATATCACGACTGTCTTGTCTTCTAGTGACCATGACATGACCAAGGAGTTGGTCGCGGAGCGGTTGTCTGTTGTGGTTGAAAGTTGACTTTTTGACCAGTTTGACTTTTGGTCAAACTTTGGTAGAATTGAGTATTTGACTAAGGATTGGTCTCGGTTTGGCATTAGGTAGCTTGGGTTAACTATTCTATTATTGAGGTTGCTGTTGAGCTTCTATTGATTAGTTCAGGTGAGTTTTCTCACTAGAGTATAGGACACTAGGTGTCATTATGTGCTTTTATCTTTGTGACTCATGCATGGATGTTATATGGGAGAGGCATGTTGGGTGAGGCTTGTTTAGCTATTGGGTGAGGCTTATTTATATGCATGATTGGGTGAGACCTGTTGGGCGAGGCTCGGTTGCTAGATTATTTGGGCGGTTATTGTATATGGTATCTTGGGGAACTCACTAAGATTTGTGCTTACAATTTTAAGTTTACTATTTCAGGTACTTCTTGTAGAAAAGGAAGGGGCACAACGTGCTCACATCTTCTATATGATTTGAGACATTCTTCATTTAAGATTTTGTACTCTGATTTGTGTTATAAAAATATCTAATGTTTAATCTGTATATCGAATGGTATGCATCATTGTGATTTTAATATGAAAATTTTGGTCGAAAATTTGGGACATTACAAGTTGGTATCAAAGCCTTGGTTTGAGGGATTCATGAAAGAACCCCTTTCTAAACTTTCGTATTTCTGAAAGACCCAAACTTTCATACTTCACAATATTGTTACTCCAAAACATGCTACATGCATATTTATAAACAATATTTTACATTGGTAATTTGATTACAAAAGACTGGATACAAACAGACTAAGTTTTAGTATATTACATAACTACCCAGGATATTTAAGCTTTTATACAAACGAAAATCCAAGTACAAAAATAATAGTATAAACTATTCTAAATCTTCCAACAGTATATGACTATATTGGATTCTCATTACCTGCAATTGTTAAACACTGAGAGGGGTAAGCGGTGACGCTTAGTGAGTTGAATAATAGATGCAATATAACGTTATGCCATATATATATATATATATATATATATATATATATATATATATATACACACACACACTTTAATATGGCAGAAGCAAAGGGGTACAAGGAACAACAAGGCATATGTGAAATGCGACAAGCTTTCCATATCAATCGATGATTTGATTCAATGATATACAATCAATAAGACATAACAATTTCAATACTTGATATACATCAATAACACTTTGGCACAAATGGCACAGAAGACATACGATTTTTGATTAAACATTTTGGTAGATTTCATGCTTTTAGCCCTATCTAACCTTCTGCTAATGCCATCAAATAGAGGTCATTCTCTTATGAGACATGCTCTACATGGCCAGAGGCTACATACTAGTACCACCGAGAATCTAAGTCCTTTCACTGATCAAATGGTCAAAGTTACAACTTTACTACCATAATAGTGGAAAATAATAACACGAGATGATAACACAGAAAAGCACATAGCACATATAACAGATAACATACAATTGTTCCTATATATTGAACTCACCGTGAAATAACCGGGGATTAAATGATAATTTGGGCAGCACTTCGGCTCTAAATATGACTTTCTGTGATGAAAACGGGGAATTCTAGTTGAAAACCAGCCTTATTCGGGCAGAGTTTCGCCTTGAAAATATGATTTTCTCGGGAACTTCGGAGCGTCGGGACTTGCTTCGGGTGTCGGGAATGATACCGGGACTTCAGGGGTGTAGGATAGGCTGAAAGAGAGGCTAAAGAGTGCAAGAGTGTGGAATTTGTACACAAAAACCGGAGGCTTCGCTTTCTATTTATAGTGGCTGAAACTCGAATTACGATGGGCGTAATCTTCAAGTACGCTGGGCGTACTGCTCTATTAGCCATTACGCTGGGCGTACAGCTTAGTATGTTGGGCGTACCCTGATGCGTGGCATCAGATGTGTCGAACCTGCGTGATACGTGTCGATTGCGAGGAATAGGCGACGTGGCCAATCTCGGACTGGGCGTACTCCTGTACGCTGGGCGTACTTCGAATTTCCAAATTTCAAAAATTCGTAACTTTCGCGTACGAGCTCCATTTTTGACGTTCTTTATATCCACGCGTAGGTGAGATGATACTATACAACTTTCGTTTAGACTCTGTCGGCTAATTTTGACTTCATTTTTAATGTTATATTTTTAACGGGCCGGGACAGGAAAAGTCCGTTAAAAATTCATAACTTCTTCATCCGATGTCCGTTTTCGTCTGTCTTTTTACCGTTGTACTACTATTGACGAGACCTTCGATTCTCGTTTAGGTTGGGTCGGATAAAAATCACTCGATCCTTATTTCGAGTTTTTAGCTGTCTACTGCTAATCCGAAACTTAGAAAAATCATAACTTCCTCATACGAAGTCAGATTTGAACGTTCTTTTATGAAAATTCTTGGTTTAACGAATAGTACGACTTTCATTTAGATCATAAGGGCTAAAAAGTAGTTTATCGAAAACTCACTTTTTACGTCATACGACGTCGTGCTGGTTCTGTCGCGAAACTTCAAATAATCATAACTTCTTCGTTATGACTCGGATTTCGATGAGGTTTTCGTCTAAATGTTTCTAACGAAATTATCTACATCTTTCAATAATATAATTATTTCAAATTTTATATTTTCGTTAAATTTCAATATTCGACTTTTTATTGGAATCTCATAAGACTTCCAATAGTTTCCGAGCAATTCTAAACATAGTTTTACTTCATTTATAGTAAAATCTATCTGTTAGAACTCAACGCTCAAATTACTTAATATTTCTTTATATTATTCACTTTTAAAATTACATAACACGATAACCGAACGTGTATGTTACAATTCAGGCTAGCACTGGGTGCGTCTGAACTCAAACTAAGGACTAAGATAATCTTTTTACATAATGTTTTTCTAAAAAATGAGTTTTTATAAAAGGAAAAAGGATGTGATGCGTGCAATCAGCCCGAGCTCAAGTAAGTGATTCCCAGAATACCCATACATGTTGTTATGTTACATGTGTTATAGTATGATATGCATGCTAGAAGTTAGAATAAGGATTTGCTTAGGACTGCATGCTAGAAAGCTTGCTTAGGAGAGATGGCTTGTGCCTATTATGTAGATTGCTAGATATGTATGCTACTGTATATGATAAGGATCTTTAAGGAATTGCATGTTAAAATGGCCTGATCTTTCGATGCTTTATTTCCTGATGGATTTACTGCTAGAATGTTGCTTGCTTTGTGCTATGTGAAACCAATATTGATGCTAATTAACTATTAAGCAGATACGTTAGTTTGCATGCCACAAAGATTAAATAGTTGTAACATCACGAATTCTGATGGGTTTTGAGCATAACAACATCCTATGTGATCATGCAACACGAATTGCTTTGGATCTAAGTTTTTCACTAGTTATACATGCAAATAGAAATTCCAAAGCAATAACCCTAATACTAGCATACAATTTCGTAATCTATATGAAAACTAGGTTTAGAAAATTACCTTGCTTGCTATGTAGTAATAACAAGAATTCCTTTGGTTGATCTTGACTCTTGAAAGTTTAGTGCCTCAAGTGTTGCACCTCTAATGGAGTCACAAACACCACTAGCAAAGGATGAGAGGAGAGAGGAGGTAAAGCACTATCAAAATCGGCTAGGGTTATCCAAGAAAGCATAGGGACGAAAATCATATGCTAGGGTTCCTTATATAGCTGAGGCTGCTAGGGTTTTTAGGTGGAAACCCTAATTTCCTTACTTAGGCCTTAAGCAATCCATGGACCCCTACTCTAGAAGCCTAGGACGAAATTATATAGGGCCTCCTATAGATTTCGTCCACTCCATCCATAAGGAGTCCATCAGCCCAACTTTGTAACTATCAATGATTTGCAAAACCAGTCCCCGTTTTTTTAATCAGTTCCTTAATCCCAAAATTAATTCTAAATTAATTTCTGATTAAATACTAATTAAATAATATGATTTCTAATAAATATATTATTCTTATAATATATTAATAAATCATTTATTAACCTCTTTCTCCAAAATTCATCATGTCAAGTTGCTATGGTGAAGGCAACCCAAAAGGACCATGCTACCATCAAATCAAGTACATACAATTTATAGTTATGGGCTTAGACACCTAATCCAACAGTCTCCCACTTGGATAAGTCTAATAACTAATATTTCAAGTATTGATGGGATTTTGAGCATTCTAACACTCCTATGGTGTACATGCAACCCTAGAAACCTTGGATCTATGTTTGACTAAGATACATGCAAATAATTATTTTTCCAAGGTTCTTATCCTAACTAGCATGGCATGGGATACTTGAATAAAATAAAACTAGTAGAATTACTTACCTTGTAGTAGTAGTTGATTGCTTGGAGTTTGAGAGCCTAGCACCAATAATGTGGATGCCTCAAATGGAAGTCACAAATCACCACAAACTTGGAAACTTTAGAGAATAGTCACAAACTTCTTGAAATCGGCCCTCTTGGTTTACACACATCAACTAGTGCTATTTCAAGAACCAAAGCCTTCTTTATATAGTGTGGTGGATTAGGGTTACATCCATGTAAACCCTAATACCCATGTCTTTTCATTTCCATGAGATCCATGGGTTAAAGCTCCATGGAGTATCCATGGACTTTCCATGCAAGCCTAGCCCATTCCAAATAAGCATTAGCCCACACTATATAAATACAAGAGCCCATATTTAATTAGTCATACTTTTGATCTCTAAATTAATTCTAAATTAATTATAGATCAATACTAATTAAATAATATGATTTTATATTAATATATTAGGACTTATAATATATTAATAAATCATAACTTATACTATTCTCAAACGATTATCCATAAATTATTCGGGTGAAGTGCAACCCAAATGGACCATGCCGGGTTGGGTCAAGTACATACCAAATATAGTTATGGACTTAGACACTATATCCAACAATCTCCCACTTGGATAAGTCTAATAACTATAGTTGCAAGTATGACTTCAGGAACCGATCAGCAATCGTAGCTCTTTAAACTCTGTTGAACTATGAAGCGCCATTTTAGATAAGTGATCATATAATCCTCTGTTCTAGATATCAGCCGGACAAATACATGAAACATGGTCTTGCTTATTGTCCAGCATTTGTTTCCCGATTTCCGATTTGTTTGACATAGAACTTACCTGAACACATCAATTTAGTTCTGACCGGGCCCGGTACATAGGTCAAAACAAAATCATCGAGGGGCCTAGATATCGCTTCTAATCCTAGAAGGAACAGATAAACTTCGACTCATTTGTTTGCTCTACTACTTGTTGAACTACACACAAAGGCACGGTTTATAACATCGAGTTACCAATGCGTTTTCGTGCAATCAATGCATAACCAACTCATAGGCAACAAATCATATCTCTAGGTTTGAAGATTTATATGATATTACCGTCTCACGATCACTCGAGATAAATTCCATGAAGTGATACAAGTGAGCATGGGTTGAATCCAATACTCAGAACTTATGAGCACTCATGAGTGCTGTAGCCCCGCTTTGTCTAACATCTTAGACCTCTACAAGCCAACCCATGACAGTCTTGATTCATATCTACTTCCAACATATGACCGACTGTGGAGAGTTTGAATAATATGATATAAACCATAACATAATTATTCTGGAAGTCAAAACATGCAAAAAGAAATAATAGTAAACGATTGACAAGAGATAGCAACACTTTACTCATAAATATCAGCTTTTATTTATCATCAAAGGTCAATTACATTTTACAAATTTCAAGATTATCTAACTACTAAAACTAATATCATCCTTCAGCCCTATGCTCCGAGCATGCTGGAGATGCTTAGCCCGAGTCAGTCCCTTCGTGAGGGGATCTGCTGGGTTCTCATCCGATGATACCCTCTTTGCCACGAGGATTCCTTCTTCTATTCGATGTATGATGAAGTGATATTTTCTGTCAATGTGTCTGGATCTCCCATGATCTCTTGGTTCCTTGGCTAAGGCAACCGCACTATTGCTGTCACAGAAAATCTCCATTGGCTTCTTTATAGCTGGTACAACTCCAAGGTCTCCGATCAAGTTCTTTAGCCATATAGCCTCCTTTGATGCCTCGCTTGCTGCTATATACTCTGATTCACAAGTGGAATCAGCCACTGTCTCCTGCTTGGAACTTTTCCAAGTAATTGCCCCTCCGTTTAGAGTAAAGACCCAGCCCGACTGAGAGCGGAAATTATCCCTGTCAGTCTGAAAGCTAGCATCACTGTACCCTACAACTCTCAAGTCCTCACTGCCACCGAGGGTAAGGACCCAGTCCTTAGTCCTCCGTAGGTACTTGAGGATATTCTTTACCGCAGTCCAGTGTGCCTTCCTAGGGTCCCCTGATACCTGCTAACCATGCTCAAAGCAAAGGCTACATCAGGTCGAGTACACGTCATAGCATACATGATCGATCCTACAGCTGAAGCATAAGGTATTCGATTCATTTCTGCTATCTCAGCCTCAGTACTAGGGCTTTGTGTCTTACTCAATCTGGCGTTACTCTGGATGGGTATCTCTCCTTTCTTGGAGTTATGCATGTTGAACCTTTTCAACACTTTGTCCACATAGGTGCTTTGACTAAGTCCAATTAGTCTTTTACTCCTGTTTCTCAAAATCCTTATCCCTAGGATATAGGCAGCTTCTCCAAGGTCCTTCATAGCGAAACACTTCCCAAGCCAGGACTTTACTTCCTGCAGGGTTGGGATGTCATTTCCTATGAGTAGTATGTCATCCACATACAGTACCAAAAAGCTGACTATACTCCCACTAGCCTTGATATAGACACAAGATTCATCTTCACTCCTTGAAAAGCCAAATTCTTTGACTTTCTCATCAAAGCAAAGATTCCATCTGCGAGGTGCCTGTTTTAATCCATAAATGGATTTCTCGAGCTTACACACTCTACTGGGGTACTCTGTACTGACAAAACCCTCTGGCTGAACCATGTAAACATCTTCAGCCAAGTTTCCATTAAGGAAAGCGGTTTTGACATCCATTTGCCATATTTCATAATTATGAAATGCAGCAATGGCTAACAGAACCCTAATAGACTTAATCTTGGCCACTGGTGAAAAGGTCTCATCATAATCAACTCCCGGAGTTTGAGAATAACCCTTTGCAACCAGTCGTGCCTTATAAGTATGTACATTACCATCCATGTCGGTCTTCTTCTTGAAGATCCATTTGCACCCAACTATCTTACGATCAGGTACATTGTCAACCAAGTTCCAAACTTGATTGTCATACATGGACCGTATCTCGCTATCCATAGCCTCTTTCCATTTAGCAGCCTCAGGGCCTGCCATGGCTTCCGTGTAGCTGTTAGGCTCATCCAGATTTACCAGTGTGTTATCACTGATAAGTGTCTCACCTTCTGCAGTAATATGAAAACCATAATAATGCTCAGGTGTATTCCTAACTCTGGTGGAACGCCTCAGAGGTATAAATTCTTCAGTCGGCTCAACAGGAGTTTCCTCCTCAGGTTGAGGGCTAAGGTTTGAGGTTCCTTCACCACTTGACTCTTGAATTTCCTCAAGGTCAATTTGCTTCCCACTGTCTCCTTGGCTCATGAATTCTCTCTCTCGAAAGAATCCTCTTCTTGCTACAAAGACCACATTATCACTGGGTCTGTAGAAGATGTAACCAAAGGATTTCTGTGGGTAGCCGATGAAAATACACCTTTCGCTTCGGGGTTCGAGCTTATCGTGAGTCTCGCGTCTCACGAAAGCCTCGCAACCCCAAATCTTGATGTGGTCTAGATTGGGAACTTTTCCAGTCCACACCTCGTGAGGTGTTTTGGCAACCTTCTTTGTAGGGACTAGATTAAGGATATGGGCGACAGTCTCTAAGGCATACCCCCAAAATGAGATTGGTAGCGAAGCTCGACTCATCATGGAACGAACCATGTCCAACAAGGTCCGATTGCGCCTCTCAGCTACACCATTCAACTGTGGTGTCCTAGGAGGTGTCAATTGTGAGACAATCCCACATTCCTTAAGATAGTCAAGGAACTCAGTACTAAGATACTCACCACCACGATCAGATCGAAGCATCTTAATGTTCCTGCCCAACTGATTCTCCACTTCTTGGTTAAACTCTTTGAATTTCTCAAAGGTTTCTGACTTATGCTTGATTAGGTAGACATATCCATATCTACTAAAATCATCAGTAAAAGTCACATAGAACCGATTAGCATCTCTTGTGGCGGTTCTGAAGGGTCCACACACATCCATGTGTATGAGGTCCAACAAACCTTCACCCCTAGCACAAGTGCCAGTAAAAGGTGACTTTGTCATTTTACCAAGCAAACAAGATTCACAATTATCATCTGACTTTAGGTCAAATGACTCCAAGACTCCATCCTTTTGGAGTTGACCTATACGTTTCTTGCTTACATGTCCAAGACGACAATGCCATAAGGATGCTTTATCTAAGCTAGTGGAAGAGTTAATACACAATACATTATTTCCTAGATTATCTACAACAGATACAGTTTCATACACGCCATCACAAGGTAATGCTTTAAAATAAAGAACATTATTAAATAAAGCATCAATACTACCATTATTATTATCAAAATAAAAGGTAAAACCTTGTTTATACAATGCATGAAAGGAAATAACATTTCTTGCCATTTCTGGCGAATAATAACATTTATTCAAATCTAATGTAAACCCACTATTTAACACTAAGGAATAAACTCCTATCTTGGTGACAGGTGAAGCTTTCCTCTTTCCCATGATCAAGTTTATCTTTCCCTGCTCCACATTCTCACTTCTTTTTAGTCCCTGCAAATCACAACATATGTGAATACCACAACCTATATCAAGGACCCAAGACTTAGAATGAGGTGAGTTATTAGACAATATAGTGTATATACCTGCATGGTTGGGTTTTACTTTCCCATCCTTCAAATCTTGCTGGTACTTTGGGCAGTTTCGCTTCCAGTGCGACTTTTCATGGCAATAGAAGCATTCAGCCTCATTAGGGTTAGCAGAAGGAGTGACAAAACCTTTCTTGGTTTTGCTTGAAGAGGAGCCTTCAAGGGTCTTACCCTTGGTACCCTTAGAAGGGTTCTTTCTCTTCTTCCCTTTGCCATGCCCGATTGCCAAGACATTGGCCGCAGTTGGAGTAGGAGTAGGAGTAGTAACAACCGACTTACCCTTTAGACCACTTTCGGCGGTCTTCAAGAGTCCTTGAAGTTTGCTGAGGGTGACTTCTTCCTTGTTCATGTGATATGTCATGCGGAATTGATCATAACACGATGGCAAGGAGTGCAAAATGATGTCTATTGCTAACTCCTCAGGGAAGTTCACATTCAGCTTCAGTAAACGGTCCACATACCTTTGCATTTTCTGCATGTGGCCCGTGATGGGTTCACCATCCTTCATTCGGGTTGTTATCATGGAGGAGATTATTTCATATTGCTCTTGACGAGCACTTTGATGGTAGCGGTCCATCAAGTCCTGGTGCATCTCAAAAGGATAATAATCCTCATAGGACTTTTGGAGCTTGGCTGTCATGGTGGCCATCATGATGCATGCCACTTTTGTAGCATCTCTTTCATGTACCTCATATTCAGCAAGCTCTTCAGGAGTAGCAGTTGGCTCGGGTACCTTCAGCTCCTTGTCGAGAACATATTCTTTGTTCTCATACCGAGTGACCATCCTGATGTTTCTGATCCAATCTGTAAAGTTGGACCCATCAAAGATGACTCTCCCACAAAGATTCATGAGAGAAAAGGAGCTAGTAGGGTTTGAGCCAGAAGCATTGTTATTGGAAGACATCTGAAAAGAAGAGGGAATAGATTAGATTAGATATAGAGATAGTCCTTAACAAAACACCCAAATGTAATATTAAGGCTAGGACCCAACACAATATTTTATAACTTAGAAGAGGGATGCCGTAATCTAAGCTATAAGATATTTGAAGGTAGGTGAATGACGATTCACCAATTTCCACCATGAAAAACGAAATATTTAATTAGGTTTTAATTGGTTTAGAAACTCCTAGATTCTTTGAGATTCATTGAACTTTCTTCAATGACATGTTTCAATCTCGAGTGTGCCCTTCAAGTTTTGTGACTGGGATGCCGAGGATCACAAAACAAGGTGTGAAGTAACCATGCAAATTACTTGGTACCCTTAATGTATTACCCCTCAATCGATGTGCCGGTTAACCACACACGCTCCATCAATACTATGATAAACATTAAGTCACCCTTTACCTACCTTGTTAAGTTCAAGTTAGTGTGCCGGTTAACCACACACGCTCCACTAACGACTTAAACAAAGTGTAAAGTGTAATTTCATGGATTAGCACCTTATTCACATTTTCCTAAAATAACTAAGATTGGGAATTCAATAAAGTTTAGTTACTTTAGTATTATCATTAAACTTTTAATGAGAATTTATAAGTCCTTGTCCTACCCGTTCGGCTAACGACCCTCCACCGATCAAGGAAGCAGTGGGTGAGAGTGGACACCCATTAAGTTGCCATTTTATAGGCAACAACCTTATACCCCCCTTATAGACCGGCTTCGTGAATGAGGCGTACTAGCGGTAAGACGACTTGATCTTATACATATATAAATATTATTAAACTTATAATATTATAAAGTATAAGGGTTGAATTTTAACTTTTAAAATTCTAGGGGTTGGAACTAAAGTTTTTTAATATGACTTTACATGTTCCAAAACTTGAGGGCAAGTTTTGTAAACTTTCAAAACTTTTCATTTCTCATAACTTATGAGTTAATGGTTATTAAAAATGAAGACTCTTCATTTTTTGTAACCTATGTGTTCTTTTAATGGTTATTTATAAATGTGACTTTTGGTTATCCATAACTTAAGAACTAGTTATGGACTCCATTAAAACACATAAAGATCAAGAATTAATCTAATCAATTATTAGCACATAATTTCTATGATCTTCTAAACTCATATTTTTATGAGTGTTCATATCAAAAATTTCAAGAATCGTAAGTACATATACAAAACTTGAAATTTTGATACGAGCTTTTGAACAAAACTTCGATTTTCAAGTTTTTTTTTTGCATCAAGTATCAAATAAACAAACCAGGCTCTGATACCACTGATGGGATTTTGAGTATTCTAACACTCCTATGGTGTACATGCAACCCTAGAAACCTTGGATCTATGTTTGACTAAGATACATGCAAATAATTATTTTTCCAAGGTTCTTATCCTAACTAGCATGGCATGGGATACTTGAATCAAATAAAACTAGTAGAATTACTTACCTTGTAGTAGTAGTTGATTGCTTGGAGTTTGAGAGCCTAGCACCAATAATGTAGATGCCTCAAATGGAAGTCACAAATCACCACAAACTTGGAAACTTGAGAGAATAGTCACAAACTTCTTGAAATCGGCCCTCTTGGTTTACACACATCAACTAGTGCTATTTCAAGAACCAAAGCCGCCTTTATATAGTGTGGTGGATTAGGGTTACATCCATGTAAACCCTAATACCCATGTCTTTTCATTTCCATGAGATCCATGGGTTAAAGCTTCATGGAGTATCCATGGACTTTCCATGCAAGCCTAGCCCATTCCAAATAAGCATTAGCCCACACTATATAAATATAAGAGCCCATATTTAATTAGTCATACTTTTGATCTCTAAATTAATTATAGATCAATACTAATTAAATAATATGATTTTATATTAATATATTAGGACTTATAATATATTAATAAATCATAACTTATAATATTCTCAAACGATTATCCATAAATTGTTCGGGTGAAGTGCAACCCAAATGGACCATGCCGGGTCGGGTCAAGTACATACCAAATATAGTTATGGACTTAGACACTATATCCAACAAGTATGACTTCAGAATCTGATTAGCAATCGTAGCTCTCAAAAGCCGCTGTCAAACTCTGACCTAGTCAATGATGTGTCCTTTAGATAATGGATCATATAATCCTCCTTTATGCAAGATATCATGTGGACAAATACATGGAACATAATCATTCTCAATGTCCAACAATTTTTTCCCGATTTCAGATTTGTTTGACAATGAACTTAATTGAACACATTAATTCAGTCCAGACCGGGCCCGACAGATAAGTCAACACAAAATCATCGAGGGGCTCAAGATATCGCTTTTATCCATTGAGATAAAAGGAACAGATAAAGTTTGACTTATATGCTTGTACTATTTACTTATAAAATCATACACAACAATGCGTTTACGCATTATCAATGCACAACTAATTCGTAAACAAAAACTCATATATCTCGGTTTAAAGATTATACAATATTATCGTCTCACAATTACTCGCGATAAATTCCATGAAGTAATTCAAATGAGCGTGGGTTTAATCCAATACTCAAATCCCATTTCAGGAGTACTCATGAACGTTGCAGCAAACCTTTGCTATGTCAAAGCACTTAGACAATCTACAAGCCAATTCATGACAGTCTTAATTCACTACTTACTTCCAAAGTATGATCGACTGTGGATAATTTGAACAATTCAATTATTTAGGATGTAAAACATGCATAAGTTAAACACAAAATCAACTATTGACAAAAGATAGTAAACTTTACTCATAAATAAATCTTCCATTACTTAATCATCAAATGTCAATTACATTTATATTCTTACAAGTTTCTAACTATCTATCTAATCACTAAAACTAATATTGTCCTTCAGACCAATGCTCCTTGCATGTTGAACGTGCTTAATCCAACTCAGACCCTTTGTGAGGGGATCTGCAGGATTCTCTTTTGACGATACCCTCTTGACGATGAGGAGTCCTTCTTCTACCCGATGTCTAAAGAAGTGGTATTTCCTGTCGATATGTCTGGATCCGCCATGATCCCTAGGTTCTTTGGTTAAGGCAACCGCTCCTTCATTATCGCAGAAAATCTCCATGGGATCCTTTATGACTGGTACGATTCCAAGGTCTCTGATAACATTACTGTATGCGACCACGTTAAATCTGATGGAAAGCAGTGACAGAACGTTATCTCGCCAGGGCCCTGGCTGGGTCTCGGACTTAGCCTGGACAGGCCAGCGCCAGGATAACAACTCACTTTCTCCCACGAGGAAGAATATTCCTCGTGATCCCCTCATTCTCTCATGACCAATCAGCTCACGACAAAGAGCCTGATGACGCCCAGAACTGACGTTACCTGACTGTTAGATGGCATGATCGTACTTTTCCCAGTAGGAAAGTGCCACGTCTCACTCCTACATAAGGGGAGCCACCCTATTCCGTTAGCAACAGGTATAAAAAGGACCCCTTCCTGCCTAAGGAAGGGGATCATCTTCTTCCCTATACAATTTTACCTAAATCTCTCTCAGAAATAAAGCTAACCTGATCGTCGAAGTGACGTCCAGGGAGAACCCCTGGTCGTCCTTTAACGATTCTTTCGTGTTGTGTTCTTAGGTAAACCTCCAAGACTAACTCGTCAACAAACGACCAATTCCTTGAAGAACTTCTCACAACATTTGGCGCCATCTGGACGTATCCTCAGAGTGATACAGCCAATAGACGACGTTGGTTCTCTGCAAAAGGGGGATCTAATCCCAAAAGCAACCGGGACGGCAGAAGAAGATCTGTTCAGAACACCGGTGATAGTAAGCGAGGAACATCACCGCAAGTGTAGAACACATGCCCCACTCCAAGTGCTAATGGAGTAGGTCCCGCCAATTACGACAAAAATAGCAGAGCCAATACTCAAGAGCAGTTTTCGGCAACTATCGTCAGAAGGTTCGCTGCCTCAAATGGAGATAATGTTGGATTAGGTGTCTAAGCCCATAACTATTTTGGTATGTACTTGACCCGATTATGAGCATGGTCCTTTTGGGTTGCCTTCACCATAGCAACTGATAGGATGAATTATGGAGAAAGAGGATTAATTATGATTTATTAATACATTGTGTGAATAATATATTAAAAGAGAAATCATATTGTTTATTTAATATTGATCAAGAAATAATTTAGAAATTAATTTTGTGGTCAAAAGAGATTAATTAAATCAAGGGGATCGATACTGTAATTATAATATAGTTACAAAGTTGGGCTTAGGATCCATAACGAAGCAATGGATGAATTCTATATGGGAGTCCATATAGAAATCGTCCAAGGGGCCTTCTAGAAGGATACTTTGGGCTGCTTAAGGTCTAAGCAACTGGATCAGGGTTTCCTAGTTGATAACCCTAGAAGCATAACTATAAAAGGAACCCTAAAGGCACCAAAAAGCGTCCCTAACCTTTCTGGAAGTACCTTGGATGATTTTTGTGCCTCCTCCTCTCTCCTTTGTTCTTCCGAGTTGCTAGTGGTGTTTATGACTCCGTTAGAGGTGCAACACTTGGGGAACTAAGCTTTCAGAAGTCAAGATCAAGGAGGTTTGTGATTGTTATTGCTACATAACAATCAAGGTAAACTTTCTAACCCTAATCATATGTGATTTTCAGATTTGTATGCTAGTCAATTGGGGTTTATTGCTTTGGTATTCAATGTTGTATGTTTAATTAGAAAAACCTAAATCAAAGAAATTAGGGTTGCATGTACACCATAGGATTGATGTTATGCCAACAACCCAACAGTGGTATCAGAGCCTAGGTCGTTTTTCTAGTGAATAGATGCAAAAGTGAATTGCCAAAGTTCAAGAAAATCAAATTTTTTACCTTCTGACTGGCTGACTCGCCGAGTCCATGTATGGACTCGACGACTAGGTCCTACTCGACGAGTTCCATAGTGGACTCGACGAGTCCAAGGGTCTGGTGCCGGGAATTTCGATTTTCTTACTAGATTTTGTTGAGGATTACTTCCAAAACTCGTTTTTCTTGCCTAAAATCGATTTTTTATATTTGGAATGGTTATCCTTATCAAAATTGATGGATTTGGTTAAATATGGATAATATAGGATTATTATAAGTCAAATATTTGATCTAGTAATTTAGAAAAGTTTCATATTACACCCTCTAGGTTTTATAGTTTAAACTTGAACTTAAAAGTTTAGTTTTTGAAATTTAAATAGTTAAACCATAATGTTTTGAAAGGTTTCAAAATTTGTCCTCAAGTTTTGGAATTTAAAATTTAATTAAAAAGTTTTAATTTCAAAATATTAAATTCTAAAACCCTAGTATTTTGAAAAGTTCAAATTACACCCTTATGGTTTTATTAAGTTAATTAAGTGTTTAATTAAAAGAGATAATTAATAAATCCATAATTATATGGTTTAAGATTAATCAATTAAAAGTCTAATTCATTAATAGTTTAAACCACTTAGTATTCTAAAAGTGTAAAATACACCCTTATACTATATGTATAAGTAAACAGTCAGTCTTACCGTTAGTAGGCCTCATTCACAAAACTGGTCTATAAGGGGTGTTTAAGGAAATTGCCTATAAAATGGCGATTGAATGGGTATCCACTCTTACCCACCGCACTCTTGACTAGTGGAGGGTCGTTAGCCGAACGGGTAGGATAGGACACAACCTTCCATTATAAGTATAATGAAATACGAAGTAACTAAACGTTTTATAAATTCCCAAATCTTAGTTACTTTAGAAAAAAAATGTGAATTTGGTGTTAATCCATGAAATTGCACATTGTACCTTATTGGTCGTTAGTGAAGCGTGTGTGGTTAACCGGCACACTAATATGAGAACAATGAAGGATTGCAATGGTGTAAGGGTCGAATTGTTGTAATTAGTCGAAGTATGTTTTGGACTCTTCGAATATTTTGTAATGTATTTTACTAGGGCGCTTTTATTTGAAGCTTTAGAGTCAATGCCTTAGTATATTTTTTGTATGCTTTCGGTTCCCTATAAATAGGGTTATTTACTAGAGTTAGATAAGAACTTTTACAGACTTGTCTACTATTCTCTGTAAAGAATTCGAAAGCATAATAGAGCATAACAAGATCATATTTACATCGTGTGTTCAAATCTCATATTCTTACTTGAATTCATACTCTGATTAATTCATTACTTGATTCATTGGTTCATCAAATGGGTTTCTCGTAAGATTATCATTGATCAATGAAGCGTGTGTGGTTAACCGGCACATTGATTTGGTGGTGATCGACATCGAGAGTACCAAGCTAATTTGCATGGTTATTCACACCTTGTTTGTGATCCTCGGCATCCCAGTCACAAACATGAAGGGCATAATCGAGATTAAACGTACCATTGAAAAGTTCAATGAATCTTAAAAGATCTAGGAGTTTCAATTCATATAAAACTTAATTTTCATTCATTTTTCATGGTGGAAATTGGTAAATCGTCATTTACCTACCTTCAAATGTTCTGCAATTTGGATTACAGCATCCCTCTTCCAAATTGTAGAATATTGTGTTGGAACCTAGCCTCAATATTTCATTTGGGTGCTATATTGAGGATTTTATCAACTTACTTGAATTTCTCCCTTTTGTAGATGTCAAAATCTAACTATGGTCTTCCTAAATCGTTTGGAAAAATCTTTCCAGTTGAAGATGATGTTCCACGATTGGATCATGGAAATGGATATCATGCTTCACTTCCTCCACCTCCTCCAGTTATTCTCCCTGACCCACAAGTTCGAAGACTTGAAAAGTTCAAAGTCACTCAAGCCCCGTTGGCTAGCAGACATGAAGATGGAAAGTCTGTGTGTGCACACGTCTTGAAGATGAAGTCACACATGGATAGATTGGGAATGTTGGGTGTCGACATCTCTAGGAAGTTGGCTGTTGACTGGGTTCTTCAATCACTTCCTGAATCATATAGTGAGTTCATTAGAGAGTACTATATGATGGACCACGACGTGACCCTCATAGATTTGACTTATTTGCTAATTGCTGCTGAATCAGAAATGATTTGGCGCACTGGTAAAACAAAATTGACAAGAAAATCAACTTCCCAAGCTGCCATAGACATAGGCAATGACATGGATATCCCAGAAATGATTTCTTCTCCTAAGGGAAAGAAATTGGGTATGGTCAAAAGTTTTGATCATAAGAGAAAAGCCAGTTCTGGAATAGTTCCATGTGCAAATGCCAAAGAGTCCATTTGTTTCTACTGCCAAGAGAAGGGACATTGGTTATGAAGTTGCCCTATTTACCTGAGAGATCTGAAAGATGGGAGAGTCAAAATGTATGGCTCTACTGCAGGTAAATCCACTATCTAACTCTATTAAGTTTATGTTTTGTAGATTCTTAATACATGATGTGATAAGATTGCATTTTGATGTTTTGTAGGATCGAAGAAAAGAAAGGAAGCTTAAAAGAAGAGCGAGCTGAGTCTGATCACGAAGAAATGGATTTCGATCGCATGGTTCGAAGATCGGATTTTTGAGCTGGCAATTAGAGTTATGATAGATTTCTTAGGAATATTTAGTTGCATAGTTTTCATTTGTACTTGAGTTGTAAGGACAAAATTTTCCGCACTTTTATAAATAAAAGAAAATTTTGTTTTGACTTATTTATATATCCTTGCAATGGTAGTAGTGAAAATGTGATGTTTATATGCTTCTATTGAAATATGGATGTGATTCTTAGTTATGTTATTTATGGAAATGTCAAAAAAATTTGCCAAATAAGGAATGATTCTTATCACCCAAGTTTTAATTGGACAGAAACTTGGAATCATGAAACTGGTATTGTATGATGAATGAGAACCTTCGTATTTGGGAAATTTAGACTAATTCCTTGTTCGCATGTAGATGTGAGTCAAGTGAAGGACTAGGGGGTCTAGTACACATTGTTGTGCACTAGTCAAGTCCACCACAAAGAACGATAAGGTTGTTCGTCATGATTTACTAAAAGTTTAGTAAATATGGTTATGCTTAAAAGATTAAGTGTGATTCTGAATCATTGGAAAAGTTTTAATGGATAGCAGGACGAATAAGAAGAATCAAGAAGGCAGAAAGATAAAAGTTTCTCCAATCTGAAAAGAAGGGAGAGTACTATTGTTATGATTCATTTTCGTGATTATAGAACCGTATCACAATTGATCCTCTAAGGACAACTTAGTGCACTAGTATGGCTAAGAAGAGGAATCGGGAATTGTCAAGATGGTTAAATCAAAAGGTGAATCATAATTCGTTCCAAAACGTCAAGTCTTAGAGTCATGCTCCAAGATTGTGTATTGAGTGACATGTTTTAAGGAAGTAACACATCATGAAAATGTAGAGTAGAAATGTTTCTCACTCTTTCACATTTTAAAATTGGTAAGTTGTGATGTCTTGGATAAGACAAAGACCAACTAAAACCAATTGTGTGTTATATTTTTTTCTTGATAAGAATCCGCACTAACTCTTGAATATTTGGTTGTCAAGTAATGTTCCTTGACAAGAGAATCTTATATGTCAAGAGGTTAGTGGGAGTCTTAAAGATCTTGAAAAAGATTTCAAGAACTAATCAAATGTAAACCTATCGTTTTGACATATTCTCATTTCTGTGCCATTCCTGACAAGTTAACTATGCATGTGAGTTCTGAGAGTTCTCATTTGAATGCATAAAGGCAAAGCGCCTTAATCAATGAAATTTCATTCATTTGTATGGGTGATCTAATCAATAACTTGGAAGACATGGTAGGCCCTTGTGCTGCCAGGTGGTAAGAAATTAAGATTAAACAAGTTCAGTCCATATGTGTTTGGATTTGTCACAACCTTGTCTTATGATTATGGTTATGAAAAATTCTCATGGATAAGAACACATACACCATAAAATCTAAGTGATAAGGTTTCTCTCCATTTCATGAAAATGATTGTGAGGAAACGCTTGCACTAGGAAGATTTTAAGGAGATAGCGATTGTGTAAATTGCATTCTCAAATTCGATTATGATTACGACATCCCTCTTCATAGTTCGAATTGTGAGATTTGGCAATTAGTTTGAACAATTAAGACTTATTGTTGTAAGTTATGAAATTGTTTAGACACACATATGAGCTTTCTAATTAAAGGTGTACGAGCTTAGATAAAGTCTTATCGAAGCATCACGTATCAGAAATATGAACTTTCGTTAAGAAATTCAATAAGTATTGTTTTCTAGAAGTTCAGCTGATTTCTGGATACATGTCAAAGCTAGTGGGAGCATAAGTGTTATGCTGGTAATAATATAATTATCATGTTAGTGGGAGCGTGATTATTATGTTGCGAGTTAGCAATATTAATTATAGAAAACAAAAGTTTCAATTCGCAAAGTTGCAGAGGTTGAAAGGTTGTTTTGCTCTAATTAAGGGAGAGAATATTATACTTCATTTCAAATCTAAAAGCTTAGATTGAGAAATTTTAATCAAATTTAGTCAAATGACATATATAAATGTTATGTTGAAAAGATTCAACATAAGGGAATTCTATATATGGCAACATTATGTCAAGAGACTGGTAAAGTATCACGTTTCTATTATGTATCGTATCCCATATGCTTCAGGTATAGGATCGATTGCATATGCTGTAATATTCGTCCGTTCTGATTTTCCAAATGCCTAGGGTATTAAGAGGGAAAAAGGACCAAAGCCGGATATGACTAAAATAATTAAACAACTGTCAAGGACGATCTGAGGTTCGCTAAGGATTGGTCGCTTGTGGGAAGTTGAAAGTATAATATTGGATGGAACATATCAACATTATTATGAATAGATAGGATTCTATTTAGAATGAGTTTTCGTATGGCAAATATGGAAATGCTTCCATAATGGGAGTTGGATATTAAGAATCTATGTAGATTAGAAACTTTTATGCAATAAGGATGTTCAAAGGAATGTACTTTGAATGTGAGACTTCATAGAATACTTTGTAATATCATTGGCAAAGTGTTTGTGACTTTTGTGTTGTGACATTACAAAAGGATCATTCCGTAAAATGTTAGAATCTAACACATTCTAATAGTGGCATGAATTTGATATTCCTACACTTGTGATAAGGATTAGGAATTGTGAAATGAGAATCATTGGAAATGTATTCAATTGATCTATTTCACAAACTAATGACCATAGGTAAACATAGTGTGCATGCTTGGAGCATGGGATAACTATTGTTTTCCAATTCAAGTATTAAGTTGATTATCCAAAACATTATACAATGAATAATGTGTAATCGATATGGTGATTAAATAAAAAGTGTTTTATTTATACTCAAAAGTTTGAGACCATATTGGATTCGATTGTTCTTTTGTTTCACTTCGCATGTTTTTGTAACGCCCCGATTTTCAGGTATTGATTTACGTATGAATCTTCTTGGTTTTTGGGTCTAATCGACGAGTTGGTCGCCCTACTCGTCGAGTAGTAGCGGGTTGGTTCACGTATTTTAGTGATCTACTGGCCGAGTCCAAGAAGGAACTCGACGAGTAGGAGCTGGCAGATGAAACCCTAAATTTCGGAGCATTGCACCCTATTTAAAGGATCATTAGCCTCCCCTTTACTGCTTCTTATTCCTCTATAACCCTAAATCGAGTGTGTGTTTTCTTTTGGTGTATTCAAGCTTGGAGGAGGGATTTTGGTGGAGGAAACACTTGGGGAAGCAAGCAAGTAGAAGCAAGATCTCGTGGGATTCAATATATACATCAGTGAGCACTCTCTTGAAGGTAGTAGACTATTTTCCTTGGCTCATTTTCATCTAAGATCTCTTTTGGATGGGTTTTAAGAAAGGCTTCTTATGTTTGAGCTAAGATCTAAAGTTGTAACTTCAGATCTGGACTCCCTTTGGCCTCTAGATCCATAAAGCTATCAGCCTTGCCTAGTATGAGCCTTCCCTCAAGTGTGAGACTTCATTGCAAGCTTAGTTTTGTCATTTTTGGGCCTTAAAGCCTTGCATGCACGTAAAGTTTGCAACTTTACGTGATAAGCATGCCTAAGGATGTTGGATCTGCAATTTGGAGCCCTTGCATGGCTTAAAAAGTGTCTGTATGGTTAAAGGACTAAAGGTACTCGACAAGTTGGATGAAGAACTCGGCGAGTCGTATGATGATGGACCTGAACTCGACGAGTTGGATGAACAACTTGGCAAGTCCGATGAAGATTTTCGTAGACTCGGCGAGCCAGCATGGTGGCTCGGAGAGTCGGTTAGGGTCTTTCCCAATCGACTGATGCGTGTGAACTTGTCGAGTTGCAAGTGGGAAAACTCGGTAAGTGGCCTTAGAGCTTCGGCCGCGAGCCTTAGGAACTCGACGATTCACTCTGGTGACCCGGCGAGCGGGCGAGTACTACAAGGAACTCGGCGAGTAGCTAAGGGTACTCGACGAGTTAAGATCAACATGGACTGTTGACCTTGACTGTTGACTTTGACCAAGGGTTGACTAGTTGACTTACGGGACGCTTTGGAAAGTTGGGAATTTATGAGTACGGTTCTATTGTGATAATAGGAGGTGGAGTTGGTGGCAGTGATCCGAGAGCTTGAGCTTATATTGCGAGTCGATAGTTGCAAGGTGAGTTACCTCACTATACTAAGGGGTCTAAGGCACCAAGGCCGACCCATTGGATATGTTATTCTAGTGTGTTAGTATGATTGAGTATGAAGTGGGTTTTTGCATGCTAGTGGTTATGCCAGTTAGGTAGATCTGTAGGACTACCTGTGTTGTTATATGTTTATCTGCATGCTCAATGGTTATGTTATTATATGTTGATATGTTATGTGGGATGGGTTGAGGTGAGACTGCTTCGTGCGGTAATCCAACAAAACCGGGAGCATTCCAGTTACGAGCTAAGGGAGACTCGTACTGTGGGCTCGGTGGCAAGCCAGATGTGAGCTGTGGGCCGAAGGCAATCCAGACTCACACTGCGGGCCTAGGGGGTAATCCAGTCTGTAAAGTTGTGGACCCATTGCATGCTGTTTAGTTGGTTATGTTATGATATTGCTGACATGGTCACGTGGATTGTATGTGTATCAGTATTTTGGGGGAACTCACTAAGCTTTTGGGCTTACAGTTTCAGTTTATTGTTTCAGGTACATCTGGGGATCGCGGCAAGGCGAAAGCGTGATCGTACAGCTCCTCATGTTTTGTTTATGTTTCTGGGAAAACTCTGATATTATACATTTTGAAAACCAGATTGTAATGTTTTGATGATTTGAAATGTTTTTAAAAGTTTAAAATTTGCTTGATTTTTATGGGCGTTACAAGTTGGTATCTGAGCCTTGGTTTGAGTGAATTGGAGGAACATGCATTTGAATCCAGTCTCAAATCAAGGAAAGGTTTTTCAAAATGATTTCTACAATGGTTTCAAAATAAGTAAAGGAGGATGCAGGGTGTACGATCAGCCGGAGCCAGTAAGTAGACCCCAAAATGCCATACAGTTATTTGATAATGTGATATGTTAGAACATCATGCTAGAGATAGGCTAGGGATCTTCAGGAATTGCATGATAGAATTTCCTGATTATATGATGCCTGCTAGCCTAGGGTTTTCTTATATGAGATTGACATCATTACGGTAGTTGCTTAGTGTATGCATCACGGTTATACAGAATTAAGATCTTATAGCCTGAGAATGTTGGTTTGACCTTATGTCCTGTTCTTATTGATTAGGGCTTAGGGTAGGAACGAATATTCGAAAGTCTATAGGGTCCAGCGTTATGTATGGCTAGCATACACTAGTGCTACAGGGTTGGTGGAAGTTTCATGGATGAGTGAGTTGTGTGGGACTGGTAGGTCTGTTGTGAGGCAGTCAGCCTTCCTCTAGGGGTGAGGATTGAGCGCTCGCTATGCTTATGCATATAGTTGGGGTGTTGTGGTGATACTTGAGACGAATATGGGTAGGTGTGGAAGGTAGTATGGGCCCGTACTACTGAAAGCACAGGACCCATACGCGTATCAAGAAAGTCACAACCCCTAGGGTTTAGTTGGGAGTTGGCTCCCAGTTATTTATGTGGATTATCTGATATCTTGTGGTATGTTTCAGAATGGTGATGACGAGATGCTTTGTGTGTGGATCCGGTTCAGGATCAGGATCAAGAGATGGAGGCCAGGAGGGGCCAACAACATCTGAGCCCGTGGTGCAGATGGGTACAGAGGAGTTGGATGCCAGGATTTGGGAGATCCTGCATGATGAGGTTGCTACTGCGTTCCGGGCACAGCTATCGGAGATGTTTGGGTCTATTAAGACCGCCATGGTCGAGTACTTCGACGAGCGATATGCAGCCCTTGCAGAGATGGCTGCCGCCGCTGCTGCATCAGCTGTAACAGCGGCAGGAGGAGGTGGAGCTGGACGGGGCTTCCAGTACCGGGACTTCGATAACACGAAGCCCCCGACATTTGATGGTACTCAGGATGCGATTAGAGCCATGAGGTGGTTATCTGATGTGGAGGGCTGTTTCTTCATGTGTTCATGTCCTACTGACTAGAAGTTCAGGTGTGCCCCGAACCTGCTAAGGCTAGGGGCCAAGGACTGGTAGAGACTGACGACCGGATCTTACACTGATGATCAGGGAGCTGGTATTACTTGGGAGCAGTTCCGGGAGATGTTCCGCGCCCGCTATGTTCCACGGGTTGAGCGGGAAAGTTTGGCTCAAGAGTTTTTGAGTTTGAGGCAGGATGGAGAGTCGGTGATGGAGATCACCCGTATGTTCACAGAGAGGGCGATGTTCTGCCCAGAGTTTGCTTCTGAGCAGGCTCAGATGACTCGTTATCTGAGCATGCTCAAGACGGACATCAGTCAGTTTGTTGCCACGCAGCGTTGTGATACACTTTTGGACCTACAGGAAGGCGCTAGGCGGCGAGAGTTGGGGATAGAGCTGCAGTTGAGAGAGCAGCGTCCGCCCCCGACACAGTCTCATCCGGTGTCGAAGCGGTCTAAGACCGCTGATTCGAGGACCGGGGGTCAGCAGAGCCGCACATGTGGGAAGTGCGGTAGGAGTCATTCTGGAGTATGTCAAGCTGGTAGTGGATGCCATAGGTGTGGAAAGGAGGGGCATTATGTGAAGGATTGTCTCCAGGCCGCCCCGGTTTCGGGTATGAGGTTATGCTACCACTGTGATCAGGTTGGCCATGTGAAGGCCAACTGCCCGTTGCTAGCCGCCAAGCCGGTGCAGGTTCCAGCGCCAGCTACATTGAGGATTGCTGATGGGAGGCCAGTTAAGACTGAGCCTCCGAAGGCTCAGGGGCGTGCTTTCCAGCTTATGGCAGAGGAGGCCAGGACAACACCGGATGTGGTTGCTGGTATGTTTCTCTCCTTTACCTCATTTATTATATCTGTGTTATGCTTATATGTTGTACTTGTGCTTAGGTACGTTTTTAGTAAACTCCTTGCCTGCTTTGGTTCTATTTGACTCCAAGGCGAGTCGGTGTTTCGTTTCTCAGACGTTTAGTAGGGGGTTTGGTGTGCCAATTGGCGAGTTAGAGTGTCCGTTGCGAGTTTCTATCGCCAACGAGCATGGAGTTTCTGCTTCTTCGGTCTACCGAGGATGCCAGTTGGAGATCTTCGGAGTGGCCTTTCCGATAGATCTGATTCCGATTCCCATGGGGGAAGTATGCGTGATTGTGGGTATGGATTGGCTTAGTCGATTTGGCGCCATGATAGATTGCGAGGGCCAGCGAGTAGTAGGTCGAACCCCAAGTAGGGGAGAACTGATTGTATTTGGCGAGGGCACCAGAGCGGGGTCAGGGTTCTGTTCAGCCGCCAGAGCTCGGCAGTATATTCAGCACGGGTGTGCGGGCTACCTAGCGTACGTGGTGGATACACGGGTTATAGATTAGATTTCAGTTTTAGAGGTTCCAGTGGTTAGGGAGTTTGCCGACGTGTTTCCGGAGGAGTTGTCAGGAATACCTCCGGAGAGGCAGGTCGAGTTCCGGATTGACCTGGTGCCGGGTGCGGCTCCTATTGCCAAGGCATCGTACCGTTTGGCACCACCCGAGATGCAGGAGCTGTCTTTACAGCTGCAGGAACTGTTGGGCAAGCAGTTCATTCGACCTAGCAGTTCTCCATGGGGAGCACCGATCCAATTCGTCAGGAAGAAGGGTGGATCGCACCAGATGTGCATTGACTATAGGGAGTTGAACAAGTTGACGGTGAAGAACCGTTATCCACTCCCAAGGATAGACGATCTCTTTGATCAGTTATTGGGTGCATCTTGGTTCTCTAAGATTGACTTGAGATCGGGATATCATCAGGTCCGGGTTAGAGAGGAGGACATGAAGAAGACCGCGTTTCGGACTCGTTATGGTCACTACGAGTTCGTGGTGATGCCGTTTGGGCTCACCAACGCGCCAGCAGTATTCATGGAGCTGATGAATCGGGTCTGTAGACCGATGCTTGATCGCTCGGTCATCGTGTTCATAGATGATATCTTGGTGTATTCCAAGACCCGAGAGCAGCACGAGAAGCACCTCAGGGAGATGTTGGAAGTTCTGAGACGAGAACGGCTGTATGCCAAGTTCTCGAAGTGTGAGTTTTGGTTACGAGAGGTCCAGTTCCTCGGACATCTCGTTAACCAGGAGGGGATTTTGGTCGATCTGGTCAAAATCGAGGCAGTTATGCAGTGGGAGGTGTCGAGGTCTCCTTCGCATATCAGGAGTTTTATGGGGTTAGAAGGGTATTATCGGAGATTTATTCGAGACTTCTCCAAGATTGCAGTACCCCTCACTCGTCTAACGAGGAAGGGGGTGGATTTCTGGTGGGTCCCCGAGCAGCAGAGGGCGTTTGAGACCCTCCGACGGTGTTTGTGTGAGGCTCCATTTTTGACACTCCCCGAGGGAGTAGAGGATTTTGTGGTATTCTGTGATGCATCCATCACAGGTTTGGGGGCGGTCCTTATGTAGAGAGGACGAGTGATAGACTATGCATCGCGGCAACTGAAGCTGCATGAAACGAGATACCCTACGCATGATTTGGAGTTGGGAGTGGTGGTATTCGCTCTCAAGATTTGGAGGCATTACCTATATGGGGTCCGTTGTACCATATACACGGATCACAAGAGTTTAAGACACATCATGGATCAGCAGAACCTAAATATGGGACAACGCAGGTGGCTAGATGTAGTCAAGGACTACGATTGTGAGATCCTTTACCAACCTGGTAAAGCAAATGTGGTCGCGGACGCTTTGAGCCGCAAGTCAGCTGGGTCTTCCACCCCAGCAAGGTGTATGAGGATAGCAGTGGATTCCCCGCTGGTGAGTTTGATCAGAGATGCACAGGTCGAGGGCATACGACCAGAGAACTGGAAGTTGGAAAGAATCAAGAGCGAAAGCGCTCGGTTTGTTCAGAATAGTCGGGGATTATAGACCCGATGTGGTCGAGTTTGGGTTTCGATATCTGGTGGGGTCAGACAGACAGTTATGATGTACCGAGACCTGAGTTTGAGTTACTGGTGGCCATGTATGAAGCGAGAAATCGCATGGTATGTCGAGAGGTGCTTGACCTGTAGGATGGTCAAGGCCGAGCATCAGAGGCCGCATGGTAAGCTGCAGCCTCTGGAGATTCCCTTGTGGAAATGGGAGCAGATCATGATGGACTTCATTACGAAGCTGCCAAGGACGGCGAAAGGGTTCGACACTATATGGGTCATCGTGGATCGATTGACCAAGAGTGCTCATTTCTTGGCGATACGGGAGAGTTCTTCGGCCGAGAAGTTGGCCGACATATATGTCCGTGAGATCGTTGCTCACCATGGAATTCCGGTCTCCATTGTCTCAGACCGGGATGTTAGGTTTACCTCCCGTTTCTGGCAGAAGTTCCACGAGGAACTGGGCACATGCTTGCACTTTAGCACATCATTTCATCCGCAGACAGACGGTAAGAGCAAGCGGACCATTCAGAACCTCGAGGATATGTTGAGGGCATGTGTCATTGATTTTGGTGGGAGTTGGGATTCCCACTTACCTCTTGCAAAGTTTGCTTACAACAACACCTATCATTCCAGCATTGGCGCCCCACCTTTTGAGTTATTGTATGGGCGGAGATGTCGCACCCCGGTTTGTTGGGCTGAGGTTGGATACCGGGTGATGGGACGGACGGAGGTAGTTCTGCAGACTACCGAGAAGATTCAGCAGATTAGGTAACGATTACAGACCGCTCAGAGTCGGCAGAAGAGCTATGTCACACCCCCAAACCGGAACGGCGGAAACGTTCGGGGGCAGAGGACGTCATGTACAATATCATAACAATGCAAAGTAGTAAATAAGCAACAACATCATCCATTGCATTAATAGTATAATTTCATACAAGTGTGTTCTTTAATAGTAATAAGACACCAAAAATGAATAATCAAAATAAAAGGCGAGTCTTGAAGATGCTCCGTCTTCTCAAAACCTGGCATCGGTACCTGTCTACTGATGACCTGAGAATACAAGTTATTTTGAAAGCGTAGATCAACATTTAAGCTGGTGAGTTCATAAGTATTTAATGTCAATGTTTTTATAAGTTTGAATGTAAACGTTTGTAAAAGTTCAATGTAAATGTTTCTATATGTTTAAAAACCCCTAGAAAATCCCATATTTCCTACTAGTATAAAAAGTAGTCTTCTGCCAAGACCCGACTGTTTTGAATGTTTGTTTCTCTATAAAAGTGGATGTTTTTCCCCTAGTTTATAACTATCTTAACTCGAAAATAGCTTGCATTGACTTTCAAGTAGAACTGTCACTATATAAAAGTAATGGGAAAAGTAAGTACTCAGGGGTCTTCAGAATTGACAACCTGCAGTACTAATTACCTGAAAACATATTTGTTTTATTAAGGTCATAATGTGATGAGTAGTTCCCATACTAAACGTTCTCCCTATAAGAGATTCTGGGAAACAAGGGTGACTTCCGCAACGAATTGCTAGGTCGTAATATCCACATTAAAGTTATATGATCATGTATACCCAATTTATTATCACCTTTTGTTTAGAACAATGCGTTAGTGATCATTGGTATAGTTAGATCCTGTAGTTGTTCCACGCTATAGCATCTTAGTATGTTCATTCTGTTATAGTATCTTAGTATGTACTTGTATATGATAGTATTCTCTGTGTGTACTTGTATATGATAGTATTCTCCGTGTGTACTTGTATATGATAATATTCTCTGTGTGTACTTGTATATGATAGTATTCTCTGTGTGTACTTGTATATGATAGTATTCTCTGTGTAATATTTGTTTATGATAGTATTCTCCTAAACTATACCTATAATAGCTTACTAGTAATTTCTGTTATAGTATTCTTCTTTGTAGTATTTGAATTATTGACTGGTACTTTTATATCTACATATGTATACATAATATATAACTAATGTTTAGACGACCTTCGGTTAACTAACCGATTACTCTAAGTACACATTCAAACAAGAAAAAGGAAATAAAATGGGGTTAGTAGTACTAAGTCCTTTAAACATTACTTAGACAACTATACATATATAGGCATGCATTTGACGATATATAAGTTAAAAAGGAAGTTTTGTAAAACCTTTTGAAGAGTTTAATAATAAATATTGATGACTTGATGTCAATTTATAAAATGATTTAAAAGTAGTTTGTTTGATAACACAGTTTGAAGTATATGAAATCCTATTGTTTGAAACACAGTTTGAAGTATATAAAATCCTATTTTTTGAAACACAGTTTGAAGTATATGAAATCCTATTGTTTGAAACACAATTATAAATCACATATGATTGATTAAATAACAACAAGTATAGCAAAAGATTGATGTTTTTCACACGAGGATAATCGTGTGTTTACTTGTATTCCCCCCCTTAAAAGTGTATAAAAGCATTTACAACGTATTTGAAAACATAGTTGTAGGGGTATGAACTCACTTGATAGAAGTGGTGAGTTGAAGAAGACGAGACTCAACTCGGGCAGTACTTCGACTGAAAAGAAGCAAGTTTCTCGGGATCTTCGGGACTTCGTGACTCGGTCGTGTGTTAGAGGTGTTACCGGGGCTTCGGGGTAGTTTAGAGGGGCTTAATAGTGTGTAGAAGTAGGAGAAAGGATGGAAATGAACAACCAAAGCCGGCTGCCCTCAATCCTTATTTATAGGGTGAATTTTGGGTCTCACGTTGTGAATCTCAAATATTCACATCGTGAGTCCAGTCGTCATCAGGTGCGTCATCGCAACTTGCGTCTGTCAGGCTCCAGAAGGCGTCAGAAGTCAGTTCACGTCGTGAACACTGTTTTCACGTCGTGAACACTGACAGTTTTGGGGTTTCGCGCCTGAACTTCAGAAATTCATAACTTTCGCATACGAACTCCGTTTTCGACGTTCTTTATATCCACGCGTAGGTGAGATTATGCTCTACAACTCTCGTTTAGACTCCGTTGGCTAATTTTGATTTATTTTTAATATATTATTTTTAGTAGGCCGGGACAGGAAAACTCTGTTAGAAATCCATAACTTCTTCGTCCGATGTTCGTTTTCGTTAGACTTTTTACCGTTGTAATACCATTGATGAGATCTTCGAATCTCGTTTAGGTCATGTTGGCAAAAAGTCGCTCGATCTCGATTTCGAGTTTTTAGCTGTCCACTGCTATGTCCGAAACTTCGAAAAATCATAACTTCCTCATATGAAGTCAGATTTGGGCGTTCTTTTTATGTATGTTTACGGTTTTGGGATATCTACGACTTTCATTTAGACACCTAAGGTTGAAAAGTATTTTATTGAAATTTCTCGTTTTGTGCTTAACAGTGTTTTACCGGTATTGTCGCGAATCTTCGATCAGTCATAACTTCTTTGTTATAACTCGGATTTTAGTGTTCTTTATATTTTTGGAAACCTAGTTACGATCTCTATCACTTTATTTATCCCAATTAAGGTTATTGAACAATTTATTTTTGACCTAAATTTTTGCTGGTGTTACATTATCCCCCCGTTTGAGAGAATTTCGTCCCGAAATTTAATGTAAGGTAAATATTTGTGGATTAGGGAAAGAGATGTGGGTACTTTTGTTTCATCTGATCTTCGCGCTCCCAAGTGTATTCAGGTCCTCGCATGACATTCCAGCGAACTTTTCACTATCGGGGTACGACTTTGTTTCTTTTGTTTGCCTTCACTGGGGTGATAACTCTTCCTGGTCAGATGTGTGTTGCATGTTCTCGAGGTCTGTGAATATAGTACTCTTTGGAGGTGTTGACTATGCTCTTCCTTACTTCGGGAGTAGATAAGGATGTCATCGATGAAACGATCCGTCTTTCTTCTTCACAAACAAGACCGATGCTCCCCATGGTGAGAAGTTTGGCCTAATGAATCCCTTCCTGAGAAGTTCGTTAAGCTGACAGGAAAGTTTATGCATCTCAGCTGGAGCTAGACGATAAGGCGATTTGGCTACTGGGGTAGTTCCTGGAACTAAGTCGATTCTGAAACTCGACTTGGCGCTGTGGTGGAAAAGTCGTGTACTTCTGGAATGTTCTGAGTGTCTTTCACTTCTTGGCTCGTATCGACGATGTGTGCAAGGAATGTATGCCATTCCTTTCGTAAGCACTTCTGAGCTTGCATACACGAAATGATGCGAAGGTTCGTACTTGATTCGTCGCCGTAAATAACTAGATTTTCGTTGTTAGGGAGGTTAAGACGAACTGCTTTCTCAAAGCACATGATGTCGGCTCGATATAGACTCAACCAATTCATACCGATTATGACGTCAAAAGCTTGGGGTGGATTAGATGTCGTGAAGATCTAAAAGAAAGTATGATTACTCATGAATTAAGGAAAACGATAGGTACTTCTAAGTTTATTCTCACGGAAGCACGATCACTCGCAATCTTGGGCAGTCTCCGTCCTGAAGTTCATAGTAGAACTCATACCCGGTTCATCAATCACAGTCTCGGGTATACGAGTCGTATATAATTAAGATTGAAAAGGTAGTCGAATAAATGATTCTTCTCTAAGCTCACATCCAAACAAGGAAAATAAGTTAAAGCAGAATCATCAATTCTAAACCTCTAGAACCTTAATTATGTACCACCCTTGCGTATACATTCCTCAGTGATAGATTAACCGTATGGGCCTTCGGATTGAACTTGACGTACTATACGAGTGGTATTTCGGGGAGGTTTGTTGAGGTTACTTCGGGAAAGCTATGAAACATAAGGCAATCTATGCATGAATGCCTCGGAGTTCTGGAACTTCGGCTATGCTAGAAAGTCGATTACAGGAGAAGAATTTTCGCACGAAACTGGCACTGTGAGGATCGAATCGACTCATGTCAATTGACAATGTTGGACTACTCGGAATAAATGGCGTTAGACTAGTTCAGAACGGTGTTACAAGAACACTACTGTGCAACTTATGAAGGAGTTTCAGTACTTTAGTTTTACCGATGATGCTGCTGCTGCGAATAAGGTATACTGCGTAAAAGCAAGTACAAGCAGCACGAGAGTCCTTTATACGGATGGGACCTCGCAGAAAGATATGACTCGAGTTGCACTAGTTTTATACAAGTGTTAAAATTTGATTCGACCGAGGGTATAATTATAAGTGTAATTAATTACTGCGATTCAGAAGTGTACCCATATTACAGCAGGATCCTTTGATGCCTTTTTGTTATTCTGAGGTCAAACTCCTCCTGTTCCCCCGTCACACTTCTCTGTTGGGCAGTCCCTCTTGAAATGTCCCATTACGCCGCATAGATGGCATATCCGAGAAATTTCGACATTGGTGGTCGAAGTAATGTGTTGGATCCGAGTCCTGCAGAAACGAGTAGTGTGCCCGTTCTTGTTGCAGTCCTTGCAGTGTAACTGTCGGCAACTACCTAGGTGATGGAAACTGCACTTATTGCACTTCGGCAAATTTCCAGCATACTGCCTGGCTGGGTTAGGGATAACCGGGATACTAGTAGGGATGGTAGTAGGAGTTACAGACGTCGTGGCCGCGAAGGCTGCCACATGTTGTTGTCTTTTGGTTGTCCCTTGGGGTGATTTGCACTTAAATCTATCCCAGAACTTCCGTTTATTGCTCTTACGTTTGAGATTTGGAGTCTCGTGGTAGTTTGATACTCGTTGATGTACTTGGTTGTTACTTTGATTGGAGTTACTGATAGCAATCCCGCTGACATTTGCATTGTTAGTGTTGAGGTGATTCATGACAGCTGTCACGGCAGCTGAGATCGCAGCTTGAAAAGTAGCTGCATCTATCTGAAGAGTCGGTGTTTTGTTGATGGGTTGTTTACTTTTCTTTGACGGCATGATTCTGTTACACAATAAGAAAATGAGTTTGTGAGCGATTGTGGTTGGCCTCAGATGTATTCTAATCATTCAGGTAAATGTAAATTTTCCGTTTTGTTAAACTGTTCTCGATGGTTTGACCTACATCCCTATGATGTAGTACTGGTAAAGAATGGAAGAAAGTTCATAGAATGGTCGCCAGACGATTTTTATCCAATCTAGGCTATCATTGGTTGGTGGATAACATGATCCAACATTCGAAAAGAATTGGAAGTGATCCATGAGCTAAGTTATCATAGTTCAATAAATTGACTAGGGTGAGATTTAGATAGAGTTCTAACGTTAAAAGGATGAAAGTATTTGGACAAAGGTTTTTTGGGAACTATCCGACTGTCACATCATTGATATTTAAGATATAATAAGTTTGGGAGAAATGACCTTGGAGTAGGTCTTACATCATATCTGAAGTAGAAAAGTTTTGACAGCATAAAGGCCTAACTAAAAAGTACTTACAGTACAGGGATAGTTACATGGAAAAGTGCTACTTGGAGCATAGATAGGAAGACTATTCCTTAAACCAAGGAAAGAAAGGTAGAATATCACCTACTAGTGACGGTTATCCCTCGGGTGAACACTTAGTTCGGCCAGCTGACGCTCCACATCGAGCAGGTGCCCGTCGTACACCCTTTGGCGTACTCGGAGCTCTATGACTTCAGCTCGAGTTTCAGCTAGCTCTTGCTGCAGGACCTCGTGGTCTCCCCCAGATCTCTCAGAAGCATCTTCCAGATGAATGGTGCGGATGGTATGCATTCTCGCATTGGCGTTAACTTCCGTGATTCGATGGAGAGCTGTCCTGCTCTTAGCTCCATGTTTCCAAGCTTTCCACCCAAGAAGGCGTCGGGCCTTGAAAAGTCGGGCGAGGGTTAGGATTTGTGATTGGAGCCACTGGGGGTAGATTCTCAACTTCTGGCTCGAGCTCAAGATCCTCTGGAAGGTCTTCTGCCAGATCATCATCTAAGGGAAGTTCAGGTTCTGCTTCTGGTTCTGCATTTAGCCCTCCTCCATTCTCTTGGCCGGGAAAGTAAGGGTCGTCGGGGAGGTGGAGTTCAGCCATTTATCTAGACGAGAAATGAGGGTAAGAAATTTATCTAAAATTACTAAATGCATCGATAAACAAATAAAAAGTTTCTATAAGGGAAACTTACTGCTACTCCTAAGAAGTTTGTTCTTTGAATGAATAGTGTCTAAAACACTCCTATAGTATTTTAATTTATGTTTTGTTCTCATGTTCTTCTGTATAAGAAGATGTATAATTTGGTAAGTTTTAGGTTTGTTGCAACACCACAATTACTCCCAAGCACACGTTCACCATATCTTAAATGAATATAGTTGATCAGGCTATATTGATCCGAGATATGATTACATAACTGCCCAAGTTTGACTGTTGTGCCCAACAATTAAATACTTTTGTTATGTTCTAGTATGACACTGTTCTATAGTAAGTATGTTGGTATGTAATTAGGTATACTTTTAGTTAAGTATTTTAGTACTTAAAATTATAAACTCTTTGTCAGAGTATTTTAATCCCATTGTGTTTATAGTTTGTATATCTTTTATGGGTTGATATACCTGATTCACTATAAACAATGCTCTGATACCAATCTGTCACACCCCCAAACCGGAACGGCGGAAACGTTCGGGGGCGGAGGACGTCATGTACAGTATCATAACAATGCAAAGTAGTAAATAAGCAAAAACATCATCCATTGCATTAATAGTATAATTTCATACAAGTGTGTTCTTTAATAGTAATAAGACACCAAAAATGAATAATCAAAATAAAAGGCGAGTCTTGAAGATGCTCCGTCTTCTCAAAACCTGGCATCGGTACCTGTCTACTGATGACCTGAGAATACAAGTTATTTTGAAAGCGTAGATCAACATTTAAGCTGGTGAGTTCATAAGTATTTAATGTCAATGTTTGTATAAGTTTGAATGTAAACGTTTGTAAAAGTTCAATGTAAATGTTTCTATATGTTTAAAAACCCCTAGAAAATCCCATATTTCCTACTAGTATAAAAAGTAGTCTTCTGCCAAGACCCGACTGTTTTGAATGTTTGTTTCTCTATAAAAGTGGATGTTTTTCCCCTAGTTTATAACTATCTTAACTCGAAAATAGCTTGCATTGACTTTCAAGTAGAACTGTCACTATATAAAAGTAATGGGAAAAGTAAGTACTCAGGGGTCTTCAGAATTGACAACCTGCAGTACTAATTACCTAAAAACATATTTGTTTTATTAAGGTCATAATGTGATGAGTAGTTCCCATACTAAACGTTCTCCCTACAAGAGATTCTGGGAAACAAGGTTGACTTCCGCAACGAATTGCTAGGTCATAATATCCACATTAAAGTTATATGATCATGTATACCCAATTTATTATCACCTTTTGTTTAGAACAATGCGTTAGTGATCATTGGTATAGTTAGATCCTGTAGTTGTTCCATGCTATAGCATCTTAGTATGTTCGTTCTGTTATAGTATCTTAGTATGTACTTGTATATGATAGTATTCTCTGTGTGTACTTGTATATGATAGTATTCTCAGTGTGTACTTGTATATGATAGTATTCTCTGTGTGTACTTGTATATGATAGTATTCTCTGTGTGTACTTGTATATGATAGTATTCTCTGTGTAATATTTGTTTATGATAGTATTCTCCTAAACTATACCTATAATAGCTAACTAGTAATTTCTGTTATAGTATTCTTCTTTGTAGTATTTGAATGATTGACTGGTATTTTTATATCTACATATGTATACATAATATATAACTAATGTTTAGACGACCTTCGGACAACTAACCGATTACTCTAAGTACACATTCAAACAAGAAAAAGGAAATAAAGTGGGTTAGCAGTACTAAGTCCTTTAAACATTACCTACACAACTATGCATATATAGGCATGCATTTGACGATATATAAGTTAAAAAGGAAGTTTTGTAAAACCTTTTGAAGAGTTTAATAATAAATATTGATGACTTGATGTCAATTTATAAAATGATTTAAAAGTAGTTTGTTTGATAACACAGTTTGAAGTATATGAAATCCTATTGTTTGAAACACAATTATAAATCACATATGATTGATTAAATAACAACAAGTATAGCAAAAGATTGATGTTTTTCACACGAGGATAATCGTGTGTTTACTTGTATTCCCCCCTTAAAAGTGTATAAAAGCATTTACAAAGTATTTGAAAACATAGTTGTAGGGGTATGAACTCACTTGATAGAAGTGGTGAGTTTAAGAAGACGCGACTCAAGTACAGACTGAAAAGAAGCAAGTTTCTCAGGATCTTCGGGACTTCATGACTCGGTCGTGTGTTAGAGGTGTTACCGGGGCTTTGGGGTAGTTTAGAGGGGCTTAATAGTGTGTAGAAGTAGGAGAAAGGATGGAAATGAACAACCAAAGCCGGCTGCCCTCAATCCTTATTTATAGGGTGAATTTTGGGTCTCACGTCGTGAATCTCAAATATTCACGTCGTGAGTCCAGTCGTCATCAGGTGCGTCATCGCAACTTGCGTCTGTCAGGCTCCAGAAGGCGTCAGAAGTCAGTTCACGTCGTGAACACTGTTTTCACGTCGTGAACACTGACAGTTTTGGGGTTTCGCGCCCGAACTTCAGAAATTCATAACTTTCGCATACGAACTTCGTTTTCGATGTTCTTTATATCCACGTGTAGGTGAGATTATGCTCTACAACTCTCGTTTAGACTCCGTTGGCTAATTTTGATTTATTTTTAATATATTATTTTTAGTAGGCCAGGACAGGAAAACTCTGTTAGAAATCCATAACTTCTTCGTCCGATGTTCGTTTTCGTTAGACTTTTTACCGTTGTAATACCATTGATGAGATCTTCGATTCTCGTTTAGGTCATGTTGGCAAAAAGTCGCTCGATCTCGATTTCGAGTTTTTAGCTGTCTACTGCTGTGTCCGAAACTTCGAAAAATCATAACTTCCTCATATGAAGTCAGATTTGGGCGTTCTTTTTATGTATGTTTACGGTTTTGGGATATCTACGACTTTCATTTAGACACCTAAGGTTGAAAAGTATTTCATTGAAATTTCTCGTTTTGTGCTTAACAGTGTTTTACCGGTATTGTCGCGTATCTTCGATCGGTCATAACTTCTTCGTTATAACTCGGATTTTAGTGTTCTTTATATTTTTGGAAACCTAGTTACGATCTCTATCACTTTATTTATCCCAATTAAGGTTATTGAACAATTTATTTTTGACCTAAATTTTTGCTGGTGTTACAAGCTATGCCGACAGACGCCGATCTGAGTTAGAGTTCCAGGTGGGTGATATGGTACTTCTGAAGGTCTCACCCTGGAAGGGTGTGATCCGCTTCAGTAGGAGGGGAAAATTAGGTCCCCGTTACATTGGGCCATTCAGGATCATTGGCAGGGTTGGTAAGGTGGCTTACAGGCTAGAGCTACCGGAGGAGGTTAGCCGGATTCACAGCACGTTCCATGTTTCGCAGTTACGAATGTGCATTATGGATCAGGAGGCGGTAGTATCATTGGATGATATTCAGGTCGATGAGCGCCTGAATTACGTGGAGAGGCCTGTGGCCATTTTGGAAAGGAAGAAGAAAGTTCTGCGGAACATGGAGATACCTTTGGTGAAGGTGCAGTGGGAGCATCGGAGGGGATCCAAGTGGACATGGGAGCCGGAGGCGGAGATGCGAGAGCATTATCCAGCATTGTTTACCCCAGCAGACTTCGAGGGCGACGTCTAGTTCAAGTGGGGGAGAATTGTAACGCCCCGATTTTCAGGTATTGATTTACGTATGAATCTTCTTGGTTTTTGGGTCTACTCGACGAGTTGGTCGCCCTACTCGTCGAGTAGTAGCGGGTTGGTCCACGTATTTTAGTGATCTACTCGCCGAGTCCAAGAAGGAACACGACGAGTAGGAGCTAGCAGATGAAACCCTAAATTTCGGGGCATTGAACCCTATTTAAAGGATCATTGGCCTCCCCCAGCCTCCCCTTTACTGCTTCTTGTCCCTCTATAACCCTAAATCGAGTGTGTGTGTGTGTGTGTTCTTTTGGTGTATTCAAGCTTGGAGGAGGGATTTTGGTGGAGGAAACACTTGGGGAAGCAAGCAAGTAGAAGCAAGAACTCGTGGGATTCAAGATCTACATCAGTGAGCACTCTCTTAAAGGTATTAAACTGTTTTCCTTGGCTCATTTTCGACTAAGATCTCTTTTAGATGGGTTTTAAGAAAGGCTTCTTATGTTTGAGCTAAGACCTGAAGTTGTAACTGTTGGATTAGTGTCTAAGCCCATAACTATTTTGGTATGTACTTGACCTGATTGAGAGCATGATACTTTTGGGTTGCCTTCACCAAAGCAACTTGATAGGATGATTTATGGAAAAAGAGAATACTTATGAGTTATTAATATATTATATGAATAATATATTAAATGAGAAATCATCTTGTTTAATTAATATTAGTCAATAATTAATTAAGAAATTAATTTTGTGGCTAAAAGACATTAATTAAATAAAGGGGACTAGAACTGTTAATTGTGTGATAGTTGGATATTGGGCTAATGGAGTGGACGAAATCTATGGGGAAACCCAGAAGAATTCGTCCAAGGCCTCTAAGGAGGGAGTCAATGGGCTGCTTAGGGCCTGAGCAGTCAGATTAGGGTTTCCTAGTTCAAAACCCTAATAGCCTCACATATTTAAAGACCCCTAGGGCACCAAAAACGTGGTGAAGCATTCCTTAGGGTTCTTGGACGTTTTTTGGTTCCTCCTTATCTTCTTCTAAGTCATCCTCTTGCTCTTGGTATTTGTGAGCCATTAGAGGTGTGACACTTGTGACACTAAGCTTTCAGAAGCCAACTACAAGGAGGAATTGAGATTGTTATTGCTACATAACAATCAAGGTAAGATCTAAACCCTAGTTCATATATTAATTCCATTATTGCATGCTAGATCTAAGGTTTATGACTTTGGATGATTATTGCATGTTCATTAGACAAACTAGATCCAAAGCTTTAGGGTTTGCATGTACACCATAGGAATGATGTAGTGCTCAAAACCCATCAGTGGTATCAGAGCCTAGGCTGTTTGTTTGATGTATTTGATGCTATAGATGATTATTCAAAGCTAAAAATCGAAATTTCTTGGATCTTGAGGCTGGACTCGTCGAGTCCATAAATGAACTCCCCGAGTTCATAGGCAACTCGACGAGTCCAATGTTGGCTCGACGAGTCGGAGTATCAGATTCAAGATTTTTCGGGTTTTTGACCTATTTTGCTGTGGGATAATTACCAAAAACGTTTTTTATTGATAAAATCTGATTTTTATTAATTTGGGGTGATTATTCTTACCAAAATAATAGATAATTGTCAAAATTAAGATAATTACTTGTTTTATAAGATAAATATTAATTAATTGTAATTTTGTTTTGAATTATCTAGTAAGAAATTAAATTAGATCAAATTTAGATAATTACCAATTATTTGATTAATTTAATTATTTGTAATTTGATCTAGATAGTTTTGAAAAGTTTCAAAACTTGCCCTCAAGTTTTGGAATTTAAATGTTTGATTAAAAGTTTAATTTTGAAATGTTTGAATTCTAAACCCTAATGTTTTTGAAAGGTTTCAAAACTTCCCCTCAAGTTTTGGAATTTAAATTTTTGATTAAAAGGTTAATTTTTGAAATATTAAATTCTAAAACCCTAGTTTTGAAAAGTTCAAATTACACCCTTATGGTTTTATTAAGTTAATTAAGTGTATAATTAAAACAAGGTTAATAAATCCATAATGAAATGGTTTGTATTTAATTAAATTAAAAGTATAATTTTGTTAAATTAGACCACCTAGTATTTTAAAAGTGTAAAATACACCCTTATACTATATATAACATTAAAAGTCTAATATTATATATGTATAACTTAAACTGCTAGTCTTACCTGTAACGCCCGTAGATCCGGGCTAGTCAATTTAGAGATAATAGGGGTCGAAAACGACTTTTCGACAAAAGATTATTTAGAATAAATAATCTTAACCAAGTTGTAGAATACGTCTCAAGGTTTCCGTACATATAAAGAACGCCGAAATCCGACTTATAACGAAGAAGTTATGACCCGTCGAAGTTTTACGGCAGAACCGGCACGACACCGGGAGACGTAAATAGTAAATTTACGATAGAGCGACTTTTAGCCTTAGTGATCTAAACTAAAGTCGTAGAAAACGTTAAATCGAGAACATACAAAAAAAGTACGCCCAAATCTGACTTCGTATGACGAAGTTATGAATTTTCTAAAATTTGGCATAGCAGTGCACGACCCGAAACTCGAATTTTAGATCGAGCGGTTTTTGGCCTACGCGACCTAAAGGAGAATTGAAGATCTCATTAATAGGAACTCAACAGTAAAAAGACAGACGAAAATGGAGTCCGTATGTAGAAGTTAAGAATTTTACGCGGACATTTAACAGTATAATCTCCTCGTACTGTTAAATTTAAGATCGGCCGAGAATTAGCCGACGGAGTCAAAATGAAAGTTGTAGATCTTATTTTTACCTACGCGTGGATATAAAGAACGTCAAAAACGGACGTCGTATGTGAAAGTTACGGATTTTAGAAGTCGGAAGTGTGCTGTGCGAAAATGGGTGATGTGGCACAATCTTGGCCATTGCTTTCTCCCCAAGTCTTGCCACTAGATGGTGACATGTGACACCAAGTTCAGCCATTTTTCACCCTATAAATAGAACCTCTCCTACCCTCATTTTGTTCACACCTTTCCCATTCTTTCTTCTCTTTACTCTTTCTCTAGAACCTCTCTCTAGCCCCGAAACCCCCGAAAAGCCTAGGGAACCTCCCTAGCACGAGGCGGAAGCCCCGGAGTGCTCGACGGCTCCGAGAAGAAGAGCTTTTCGGCTCGGGAACGCTGCTCCAAGCAAAGCCCGGTTTTCTATAAAACCCGTTGTAAGTGAGCTACGCCTACGCTATTTTTAATATATCGTTTATTTAATTATAGTAGCGTTATTAGGAACTTATAATAAGTACTTGGGCTATTATTATGGGTTATATAAGTATTGTTTAACGCTTATATAATAGTAATAATAGCTAGACTATTAATTAGTCTCGGCGAATAATAGACTAAACTCTAGTGGTAATAATACTAGGTTTCGTCGAAGGAAATTATTTTTAAGAAGCGAAGCGCTGTCTGAGTTCGGATTCACCACCTTTTCAAGTGAGTGCATAGTTACTTTCATCTTACACATAGATATGAAGTATTTTAAATAAATTACGTGCTATGTGTGCATATTATCTGTATACTTGTTATCTATGCTGGATGAACGATTTTATACATGTTTTAAATGATTTAAACTGTATATATATATATCTACGAGAATATGTTGGGTAAAACATGGGTAGATGTAATAGATGGAATATGAGTTGAGAGGTGTTATAGACCACGAGGTAAGTGTGAGAGGTGGACGATGTGAGAAGCCTTTCCCAAATGATGGCCCCGTCATCTAGCAGAGTATGGATGACAACCACAGACTATTCTAGACAGTCCAGTGGAACACTGGCAGGCTCGCAACCTGTAGGTGTTGTGAACGATGTGTTCACCGGTGTACTCTAAAAACCCATTGACATGTATTGCGAGTGGACTCTCGAAAACGATACTGTCAATAAACGAGATAACCCTAACAGCTGTGCTCGAAGGACAATACTGGTAGCTGCGCCTCACATAGAATGTCACAATTCTGGCAGCTGCGCCTAAGTGATAGAACTAGCAGCTGTGCTTGACAGCTGTGTCATTGACAACGATGGACTTCGTGCCGATTCCTTAGGATGATCCTTAGGAATGAATGAACGATGAATAATTGATTCTTAGGGTAGATCCTTAAGAGTAAAGAAGATAATGGGGATGGGTAATTGGGTTGATTGTTTGATGTTTAAACATAATAATTATATTATTGTGGGTTGAAAACCCTATGTACTCACCAGGTTTCCCAACCTGACCCACTCAGTTTATTTGTATCACAGGTGTCGATATGAAGTTACATTACACTGTGAGATTTAAAAGAGATGTAGATCACTAGTGTAAATGAATATAAGTTCTGTTTATGCTTATGTTTCTGTATTAACGATGACATCCCAAATGTTTTAAAATGAATAAAAATACATTTCTTCGGAAATTCTTTGATAACGTATTTATCATGTTTTTTCTGGGAACAAATTCCGCAAGATTTTTATTAAAAGAAGTACTCTGATTTTTATAAAGCATAAACAAAATCGGTCTTTTCTGGCCGTGAAAATAGGGATGTCACATTACCGTTAGTAGGCCTCATTCACGAAGCCGATCTATAAGGGGGGTATAAGGTTATGGCCTATAAAATGGTCATTTAATGGGTGTCCACTCTCACCCACCGCTTCCTTGATTGGTGGAGGGTCGTTAGCCGAGCGGGTAGGATAGGGCAAACCCTCTCCTCATTAAAAATATAATGAATGTTAAAGTAACTAAATGTTTTACAAAAAATTCCCAATCTTAGTTACTTTAGGTGTGACACCAGTCAAAGTTTGGTCAAAAATAAATTGATCAATAATCGTAATTGGGATGAACCAAGTGGTGGAGTTTGTAACAAGGTTTCCAAAAACATAAAGAACACTGAAATCCGATTTATAACGAAGAAGTTATGACCAATCGAAAATCCGCGGTAAAACCGGCAAAACACTGTTCAGTGTAAAAAAAGCGAATTTTCGATAAAAGGATTTTTAGCCTTAACAATCTAAATGAAAGTTGTAGAATATGTTAAACCGAGAACGTTCATAAAAAGAACGTAAAAATCTGACTTCGTATGAGGAAGTTATGATTTTTCGAAGTTTCGGTCTAGCAGTAGACAGCTAAAAATTCGAAATATAAATCGATCGATATTTAGCCGATGCAACTTAAACGAGAATCGAAGGTCTCGTCAAAAGTAGCACAACGGTTAAAAGACACACGAAAACGGACGTCGGATGAAGAAGTTATGAATTGTTAACGGATTCCCGTGCCGGTTTGTTTAAAATAATAATATTAAAATCAAAATCAAAATCAGCCGACAAAGTCTAAACGAAAGTCGTAGAGTATGATTTTACCTACGCGTGCATATAAAGAACGTCATAAACGGAGCTCGTATGCGAAAGTTATGATTTTCGCAAGTTTTTGGCACGAAAATCAAGAAAATCATGAAAACCGGGCAATTTCGCATGCAAGGCTTCGGACACGTCATCATCACGTGCGAACCTCCACGTGTCACCTGGTGATAGGACCGAACCTTGCGTGGCACCTTCTGATTGGACCGCAGCCGAGGTCCACTAAGCAGCCGATAGCCTTCGCATGAGACACTCCTCGGATGACCCCTTCGCATGCGTGGCCTTCTCCTATTGGACCGAAGCCTAGCCAATCTGAAGCCCCCATCTGTCCGAACTTCGCAGGTGTCCCTCACTGCTGACCGACGCGTGGCTGCTGACTCACCCCTCGCCTCGCCACCTTTCCTCCTCGGCCGAACCCTCGCACCCCTATATAAAGGGTGCGAGCCTTCTCGGATGAAAGCCATTTTTCACCCCAAAACTTCCCAAAATTCACATTTTAACCCCGGAAACTTTCTCACGACCCCCCAAGGCCCCGGTATCGTGTCTAAAGAATGAAGCAAGCCTCGGAGCCCCAGAATTCTCGAGAATTCATCCTCTCTCCTGTCGAAACTCTGCCCAGTTTAAGCCGGTTTTTCGTCAAACAAACTCTTTTCCGGGAAACGAAACGCTGCCCGAATTACCGCTTATCAAAGTGAGTTCATACCCCTATAATTTATCTTTTGAATGGTTTTTATATGCTTTTTAGGGGGTGAATACAAGTTTAACACAATAATAAATTGTGTTAATAACTGTATGTGATAATAATCACACAAAATGTTTCCGTATGCTTTTAAGAATTACCAAATACTTCCAAAATAACGTGAAGCCATGTTAAATCTTTAAAGTCATGTAAAACTCCGTTAAATTCTTTGAAAAATGTTTTATAAGCTATTTCAAAGTATAAATGCCAAAAATCATGTTTATATATGTATAAATATATAAATAAGGTTTGAAGGGCTTAGGACTAATGAATTATCCTATATCCTTTTCCTTGTTTGGATGTGGAATTAGGGTTGTATTATTTGTCCGAAGGTCGTTTCCTTCTTAATTATATATATATATATTATACATATATGAGTACAAAAGGTTACTCCTTTTGGTATCATCACCTTTGTATCAGGCTGAGCAAAGGTGTTCATCCATGAGAAACTATGCTAATCAGATAGAACATATAAATTATAATAGGTATAATTTATGATTCAAAACTAAAGATACAAGTATGATTCACGACTGTATACTTTCCAAGGAAATTACCAAAATACATTCAACTATAACAAGATAAGTATAATACGTTTAATATACGAACAACATATTAAAGAAGTAAAGATACATCATACCGGGTTTGCATTAGCAAAGGTACTATACAGAGTACCAGAGTTAGCAAACATGAGGTAATGCCGGGTTTGCATTAGCAAAGGTACTATACAGAGTACCCGAGTTAGCAAACACGAGGTAATAATACATTCTACCGGGTTTGCATTAGCAAAGGTACTATATAGAGTACCCGAGTTAGCAAACTCGAGGTAATAATACATTTTACCAGGTTTGCATTAACCAAGGGTACGATACAAAGTACCAGAGTTAGCATTCACCGGGTAATAATAATACATCGGAAATCTCGTTGAAACAATAAATTTGTGAGACCCTTCACGGTGTACTTATCTAAGTGCGACCTTTTAAGTCCTGAACTATTAGCCACAATCTCTTGTAGGGAGAGCGTGAATTTGTGTATAGATCTATATGGGACTGACAATCCCGCACCTCTACTGTTCGCTACAGTTTGGCCGGCAGGCCTAGGGTGTCAAATCTCATTCCAGTTCCGACGCCTGAAGAACGTCGCTGCAGGCATTTCCGTCATATTAGTATGGTTGATAGAACTCACATGGATAAAACAACGAGTGAATTACAAAGTAATATACTTCTCTTATAACAGTAAGAAAAATTAATTACATCCCGACCAGATATACCTTCAGTAGTTTTTATTTACAGTAAAAGCTACGTATCATGAAACCAGGTATTGTACTTCTGGTTTTGAACATTTAAAACCACAAGGTAGTATTATGGATAATACAATACTCTCCAGGATTAATACCAAGGTTTTTACTATAGAACATATATAACTAAGAACACTTTTACAAATGAAACGGTTTATGGGATTAAACCACTTTTACAAATGAAACGGTTTATGGGATTAAACCACTTATACAAAGGAAATGGTTTATGGGATTAAACCACTTATCAAATGAAACTTAGTTATTCAATCTTAGTAAACTAGTATAACATAAAATACCTTTACTGGTTAATTCTATAATTCCTTAGTTATTACATCAGAATTGTACATAAGTAATGTCCGATTGATAGTGAAATGTGTGACTTCCGCCTTACTTCCTGTTCCTTGTTTGGTTGTGGGCTTAGGGCAGATACACCCATTTGACTGTCCATTTCATATTGTGTTATATATAATCAGTATAAACTAAGTAATTAGAGAGGGAAACTATTGAGGTTATCAGTTAATCACCTCAGGAAATATAGGATTTCCTGGAGAAACCAGTGAACTTATCCAAAGAACTTAGGGTATACTTAATAGAACTAAAATACTTATGAACTCACCAGCTTAAATGCTGATATACTCTTTCCAAATAACTTGTATTCTCAGGAATCCAGTAGACAGGTACACTCCCGAAGCTTTTAAGAAGACTACCTAGTACCGCACCGCGACTCTTGTCTTCTGCTGTACCTACTTTAGTGTTTGAATATGTAATGTTTAAACACTTATGTAAAACTTATACTTATTAATACAATGGTTGTTTGTACTTTGATTACTATATTGCATGTGTTGTGATACTTACCTAAAGTCCTTCGCCCCCGAACGTTTCTGCCGTTCTAGTTTGGGGGTGTGACATTAGGCAAAAGTGAATTGATGCAATTCCATGGAATTACACTTTGTACGCTTGTCGAGACAATTAGTGGAGCGTGTGTGGTTAACCTGCACACTAAGTTGGGTTTGGCATTGGTAGCGAAGGGTGACTCGATGTTTGTCATAGATCGATGGAGCGTGTGTGGTTAACCGACACGTCGATTAGGTGACTGTAACATTGAGGGCACCACGTACATTCGCATGGTTATTCACACCTTATTTGTGATCCTCGACATCCCAGTCACAAATGAAGGGCATAATCGAGATTAAACATGCATTGAAAAGTTCAATGAATCTCAAAATATCTAGGAGTTTCAATTCATTTAAAACTTAAACCTTCAATTTTCGTTTTTCATGGTGGAAATTGGTAAATCGTTATTTACCTACCTTCAAATGTTCTACAATTTGGATGACGGCATCCCTCTTCCAAGTTGTAGAATATTGTGTTGGATCCTAGCCTTGATATTTCCTTTGGGTGTTATATCAAGGATTCCAATCAACTAACTTGAAATTTCTCCCGTTTTATAGATGTCAAAGTCTGACAACTATGGTCTTCCTAAATCCGTTGGAAAAAGTTTTCCACGTGAAGATGATGTTCCACGATTGGATTGTGGAAATAGAAATCATGCTTCACTTCCTCCACCTCCTCCAACAATTCTCCCTGTCCCACGTGTTCGAAGACTTGAAAAGTTCAAGGTCACTCAAGCCCTATTGGCAATAAGGCGCAAAGATGGAAAGTCTGTGTGTGCACACGTCTTAAAGATGGATTCACACATGGACAAGTTAAGGATGTTGGGTGTCGATGTCTCAAGGAAGTTGGTTTTTGACTTGGTTCTTCAATCATTTCCCGAATCATATGGTAAGTTCGTAAGAGAGTACTATATGATGTACCACGACATGACTCTTCTTGATTTGACTTATTTGCTTATTGCTACTGAATCAGAAATGATTTGGCGCACTGGTTGAGCAAATTTGTCTGATAAATCAATTTCCCAACCTTCTATGGGAAATGGCAACATTGGAAGTCCATAAAAGTTTTCTCTACGCAAGAGAAAGGCTGAGTCTGAGATAGTCCCATGTACCATTCCATAAAAATCCATGTGTTTCTACTGCTAAAAGAAGGGGCATTGGTTACGAAGCTGCCCTCACTACCTAAGAGATCTAAGAGATGGGAGAGTCAAGATGTATGACTATGCTTTAGGAAATATCCACTATCTAACTCTATTAAGTTCCTATTTGGATATTCTTAATACATGATGTGATAAGATTACATTTCGATGTTTTGAAGAATCGAAGAAAGGAAAGGAAGCTTAAAGGAAGAAGCGAGCCGAATCTGATCGCGAAGAAATGGATTACGATCGCATGGATTCGATGATCGGAATTTTGAACTACTGCTTAGAGTTATGGTAGATTGCTTAGGAATATGTAATAGCATAGTTTTTCATTTGCATTGTAAGGATATATTTTTTCCGCAATAAAATGATTTTTTATTTTGTCTTATTTATATTTCCTTGCAATGGCAATTGTGAAAATTGATGTTTGTGTGTTTCTATTATAAGCAATATTAAATGGATGTGATTCTTAGTTATATTATTTATGATAATGTCGTAATTTTCTAAGTAAGGAAAGATTCCCATCGCCCAAGTTTCAATTGGACAGAAGCTTGGAATCATATGATTTGAATCATGTGATGTATGGAAATCTTGGTGCTTAGAAATTTTAAGGCTAATTCATTGACAAAGAGTCAAGTAAAGGACTAGGAGATCGAGTTCACAATGTTGTGCACTGGTCAAGTCCACCATAAATAACAATAAGATTATTCGTCATGATTTACTAAAGGTCTAGCAAATATGATTATGCTTGCAAGATTAAGTGTAATTCTAAATCATTGAAAAGTTTCAATGAATGGCAAAACGAATAAGAAGAATCAATTAGGCAAGAAAGATAAAAGTTTCTCCAATCTAAGAAGAAGGGAGAGTACTTTTGTATCATGTTTATGCTCGTCTTAAGAACCATATTACAATTCATCCTCTAAGGACACCTTAGTGCACTAGTATGGCTAAGAAGAGGAGTCGAGAATTGTCAAAATGGGTTAAATCAATAAGATGAATCGTACTTCGTTCCAAAATCAAGTCTTAGAGTCAAACTCCAAGATTGTGACTTGAGTAACATAATCTTAAGTAGGAATGTTCTTACACTTTCATATTTTGGTAAGTTGTGATGTCTTGGATAAGACAAAGACCAACTAGTACCAAATTATGTGTAGGTTTGTCATGATAAGGACACACACTAACTCTTGAGAATTTGTTTGTCAAGAAATGTTTCTTGACAAGAGAATCTTATATGTCAAGAGGTCAGTGGGAGTCTAAATAATCGTGAAAAGTTTCAAGAACTAATCAAGAGTAAACCTATGGTTAAACACTAGCACACGACTTGAGGTTAGTAACCTATCGTGTTGACATATTCTTGTTTCTATGCCGTTCCAGGTTGGTTAACTATGCATGTAAGTTCTAGGAGTTCTCAATGGGTTGAATAGGGGCAAGGCACCTTGATCAATGGAAAGTACATTGAAAGGTAGGGGTGAGCTGCTCAATAACTTGGAAGCAATGGTGGGACCCTTGATGGCAAAGAATCAAGTATGAACAAGTTCTGTCCATAAGAGTTTGGATTTGTCACAAACATTATATTATGATTATGGTTATGAAAAATTCACATGGATAGGAACACATGCACCATAAAATCTAAGTGTCATAAGGTTTCTCTCCTTCATGAAAATGATTGTGAGGAAACGCTTTCACTAAGAGAGATTTTAAGGAGATAGCGATTATGTAAATTGCATTCTCAAATTCGATTATGATTATGCCATCCCTCTTCATAGTTCAAATTGTGTGATTTGGCAATTAGTATGAACATTTGGGACTTAGTAATATAAGTTCTGAATTAGTTTAGACACACATGTGAGCTGTCTAAGGAAAGGTGTGTGAGATTGAGAAGCTTAGATAAAGACTTATCGAAGCACATCGTATTGGAAATATGAACTTTGAAAGTCAATAAGTATTGTCTTTTAGAAGTCCAACTGTTTTCTGAATACGTGTCAAAGCTAGTGGTAGTATAAATGTTGCGCTGAAATAGATATAATCATCATGTTAGTGTTAGCATGATCATTATTATTTTAAGTATTGCAAGTTGGCAATATAAATTATAGAAAAACAAAAGTTTCACTTTGCAAAGTTGCAGGGGTTGAAAAGTTGTTTTTGCCATAATTAAGGGAGAGAATGTTGTACTTCGTTTCAAATCTAAAAGCTTAGATCGAGAAATTTTAATAGAATTTAGTCAAGGATATATTTATTATTTGCATTCTCAAAGTTCGATTATGATTACGGCATCCCTCTTCATAGTTCGAATTTTGAGAACACGGCAAATAGAAATATTATGACAATATTATAGCAAGAAACTGGTAAAATATCACGTTTTTCATTATGAATCATATCCCATACACTTCGAGTATAGGATCGATTGCATATGCTGTAATATTCGACCGTTCTAAAATTTTCCAAATGCATAGGGCATTAAGAAGGAAAAATGACTAGAACCGGATTTAACTAAAATAATTAAACAACTGTCAAGGATAATCTAAGGTTCGCGAAGGATTGGTCACTTGTGGACAGTTGGAAGTATAGTCATGGATGGACCATATTGACATTATTATGAATAGATAAGATTCTATTAATAATGAGTTGTCATATGGAAAATATGGAAATGCTTCCATATTGGGAGTTGGACGTTAATAATCTCTATGTCTAGATTAGAAAAACTTTTATGCAAGAAGGATGTTCAAAGGAATGTATTTTGAATGTGAGACTTCATGACTATGGAATTGTCTTGCAACAATCTCCAATGGAGGACTTTGTAATTTCATTGGCCCTAGTCTTTGTGACTTTGGTGCTACGACATTACGAAATGATCATTGCATAAAATGTTAGAATCTAACATGTTCTATAAGTGGCAAGAATTTGGTATTCTCACACTTGTGGTAAGAATTAAGAATTGTGAAATGAGTGTTATTCAATTATACTATTTCACAAAGTAAGGACCATAGGTAAACATAGTGTGCATGCTGAAAAGCATGGGATAATTGTTGTCATAATTCAAGTAAGAAGTTGATTACCCGCAACAACAAATAATGAGTAATCAATATGGTGATTAAATAAAAGTGTTTTATTTATACTCAAAGGTTTTAGACCATATAGTATTAATATGTTTCACTTTGCATGTTTTGACTTCCCGAATAATAAGATTATTCAAACCCTCCGCAGTCGCTCATACTTTGGATGTAGGTATGAAAGAAGATTGTCATGAATTGGTTTGTAGATTGTTTGAAGTGTATTAGACATAGCAAAGGTTTGCTACAACATTCATGAGTGCTTATGAATATGACTTGAGCATTGGATTAAACCCACGCTCACTTGGATCGCTTCATGGATTTTATCACGAGTGATTGGTGAGACGATAATATCTTATGTTCTTGAAACCAAAATGTGTGAATTGTATCTTGTGAGTCGGTTGCACATTAATAATATGTAAACGCACCAGTAACTTGGTGTTACAAAACATATTGTTGTGTATAATTCGGTGAGTGAGTACAAGCGAGCATTGAGTCGAAGTTTATCCGTTCCTTTCACCTAATGTAGGATAAAAGCGATATCTGCGCGCCCCTCGATGATTTAGTGATAACAAACATAAGTGCTCGGCCGAGCCATGTCTGATTTGATTTGTTCAATTAGTTGGTCGTCATAAATCGAAAATCGGGAAACAACACATAGACTGAGAGAATGATTTCAATCCATGTCTCACGTCTATACGATATCTAGAATGGAGGAATATATGATCACTTATCTAAAGGATGCGTATCTGATAAGATCAGAGTTGACAGCAGCTTTTGAAAGCTACGATTGCTGATCAGGATCTGAAGTCATATGCAGAATAGTTATTAGACTTATCCAAGTGGGAGACTGTTGGATTAGTGTCTAAGCCCATAACTATTTTGGTATGTACTTGACCCGATTGCGAGCATGGTCCTTTTGGGTTGCCTTCACCAAAGCAACTTGATAGGATGATTTATGGAAAAAGAGAATAATTATGATTTATTAATATATTTTATGAATAATATATTAAAGGAGAAATCATATTGTTTAATTAATATTAGTCAAGAATTAATTAAGAAATTAATTTTGTGGCTAAAAGACATTAATTAAATAAAGGGGACTAGAACTGTCAATTGTGTGATAGTTGGATATTGGGCTAATGGAGTGGACGAAATCTATGGGGAAACCCATAAGAATTCGTCCAAGGCCTCTAAGGAGGGAGTCCATGGGCTGCTTAGGGCCTGAGCAGTCATATTAGGGTTTCCTAGTTCAAAACCCTAATAGCCTCACATATTTAAAGACCCCTAGGGAACCAAAAACGTGGTGAAGCATTCCTTAGGGTTCTTGGACGTTTTTTGGTGCCTCCTTCTCTTCTTATAAGTCATCCTCTTGCTCTTGGTGTTTGTGAACCATTAGAGGTGTGACACTTGTGATACTAAGCTTTCAGAAGCCAATTACAAGGAGGAATTGAAATTGTTATTGCTACATAACAATCAAGGTAAGATCTAAACCCTAATTCATATGTTAATTCCATTATTGTATGCTAGATCTAAACCCTAATTCAAAGCTTTAGGGTTTGTATGTACACCATAGGAATGATGTAGTGCTCAAAACCCATCAGTAACTTCAGATCTGGAATCCCTTTGGCCTCTAGATCCATAAAGCTATCAGCCTTGCCTAGTATGAGCCTTCCCTCAAGTGTGAGACTTCATTGCAAGCTTAGTTTTGTCATTTTTGGGCCTTAAAGCCTTGTATGCACGTAAAGTTTTCAACTTTACGTGATAAGCATGCCTAAGGATGTTGGATCTGCAATTTAGAGCACTTGCATGGCTTAAAAAGTGTCTGTATGGTTAAAGGACTGAAGGGACTCGACGAGTTGGACGAACAACTCGGCGAGTCGTATGAAGATGGACCTGAACTCGGCGAGTTGGATGAATAACTCGGCGAGTCCGATGAAGATTGTCGTAGACTCGGCGAGCTAGCATGGTGGCTCAGCGAGTCGGTTAGGGTTTTTCCCAATCGACTGATGCGTGTGAACTTGTCGAGTTGCAAGTGGGAATACTCGGCGAGTGGCCTTAGAGCTTTGACCGCGAGCCTTAGGAACTCTACGAGTCACTCTGGTGACCCGGCGAGCGGGCGAGTACTACAAGGAACTCGGCGAGTAGCTGAGGGTACTCGACGAGTTAAGGTCAACATGGACTGTTGACCTTGACTGTTGACTTTGACCAATGGTTGACTAGTTGACTTAGGGGACGCTTTGGAAAGTTGGGAATTTATGAGTATGGTTCTATTGTGATAATAGGAGGTGGAGTTGGTGGCAGTGATCCGAGAGCTTGAGCTTATATTGCGAGTCGACAGTTAGTTACCTCACTATACTAAGGGGTCTAAGGCACCAAGGCTGGCCCATTGGATATGTTATTCTAGTGTGTTGGTATGATTGAGTATGAAGTGGGTTTTTACATGCTAGTAGTTATGCCAGTTAGGTAGATCTGTAGGACTACCTGTGTTGTTATATGTTTATCCGCATGCTCAATGGTTATGTTATTATATGTTGATATGTTATGTGGGATGGGTTGAGGTGAGACTGCTTCGTGCGGTAATCCAACAAACCCGAGAGCATTCCAGTTACGAGCTAAGGGAGACTCGTACTGTGGGCTCGGTGGCAAGCTAGATGTGAGCTGTGGGCCGAAGGCAATCCAGACTCACACTGCAGGCCCAGGGGGTAATCCAGTCTGTAAAGTTGTGGACCCATTGCATGCTGTTTAGTTGGTTATGTTATGATATTGCTGACATGGTCACGTGGATTGTATGTGTATCGTTATTTTGGGGGAACTCACTAAGCTTTCGGGCTTACAGTTTCAGTTTATTGTTTCAGGTACATCAGGGGATCGCGGCAAGGCGAAGGCGTGATCGTACAACTCCTCATGTTTTGTTTATGTTTCTGGGAAAACTCTGATATTATACATTTTGAAAACCAAATTGTAATGTTTTGATGATTTGAAATGTTTTTAAAACTTTAAAATTTGCTTGATTTTTATGGGCGTTACAGTTTTAACTTCCAAAATAATAAGATTATTTAAACTATCCACATTCGATCATACTTTGGAAGTAGGTATGAAAGAAGACTGTCATGAATTGGTTTGTAGATTGTCTAAGTGTTTAGACATAACAAAGGTTTGTTGCAACGTTCATGAGTGCTCTTGAAATATGATTTGAGTATTGGATTAAACCCATGCTCACTTGAATCACTTCATGGATTTTATCACGAGTGATTAGTGAGATAATAATATATTATATTCTTGAAATGGAGACATGTGGGTTGTAGTTTGTAAGTCGGTTGCACATTAACATATGTAAACGCACCAGTAACTTGGTGTTATAAAACATATTGTTGTGTGTGATTTGATGAGTAAGTAAAAGCGAGCATTTGAGTCGAAATTTATCCATTCCTTTTACCCTAAGAGGGATAAAAGCGATATTTGTTGGCCCCTAGATGATTTAGTGATGACACCTTAAGCGCTTGGCCAAGCCTGGACTATGTTGATGTGTTCAATTGTAGTCTGTTGTCAGTCGTCATAAATCGGAAATTGGGAAACAAAACATGAACAGAGATTATGATTAATATCCATGTCTCAGTTCATACGATATCTAGAATGGAGGAATATATGATCCCTTATCTAAAGGACACGTTGCTGATAAGATCAGAGTTCGACAACAGCTTTTGAAAGCTATGATTGCTAATCAGGTTCTGAAGTAGTACTTGTAAAATAGTTAATAGACTTATCCAAGTGGGAGACTGTTGGATTTGGTGTCTAATCCCATAACTATTTTGGTATGTACTTGACCCGATTATGAGCATGGTCCTTTTGCGTTGCCTTCACCATAGCAACTGATAGGATGAATTATGGAGAAAGTGGATTAATTGTGATTTATTAATATATTATATGAATAATATATTAAAAAAGAAATCATATTGTTTAATTAATATTGATCAAGAATTAATTTAGAATTAATTTTGTGGTCAAAAGAGATTAATTAAATCAAGGGGACTGATACCGTAATTATAAGATAGTTACTATCACAACCCGAAAATTTTATTTTTATAAAAGTCAACTTTGGTCAAACTTATTCCTTCCATGATCATAAATTAGATGAAGTATTGGTTTATAGGTATTGAAGCCTTGTATCTAGTGTGTTATTAGTTTGGAGGGAAAAAACCTTAAGAAATCGAGAACCTTCGCATTGAGCACAAAGCTTCACAGCCGTGAAAGGAGCCAAGAACTTCGGACCGTGAACGAGGTCGTGATCAGGCTTCAGCCGTGATCAGCCTTCGGGTCGTGTACGATGTTCACGGCCGTGAACCCTTCGGACCGTGAACCCTCGCTTATATATATGAGTTCACTTCATTTTCTTTCATTCTTCATCTTCTAGCCGTGATCTCTCCCATTCCCTCTCAAGTACCATCCTCAAGAACACCCTCTTCTTCCCTTAAACATCCCTTTTCTTTTATATCTCTATGGTATACCACAATAGGCCTTCAAACACTCACCAATCCACAAAATCTTCAAGTGTTCTTCCTTGCATTGGGCTGTGAACCACTCATAGGACCGTGAACCCTTCAACATGGGCCGTGAACACTCATATGTTCTTGGGTCGTGATCACTCCTTAGGTCCGTGAACACCATTTCAGCCTCCTAACTTGCTTCTAGCACTCTTTTGGTGAGTTATTCTTACGTCCTTAGTTGTTTCCTAAGCACCTTTGTAGTTTATTCGCTAACTATATGCATATATGTGTAATAATATGGTAAATAGGACCCATTTGTGTCTCGGGACTTCGTTCGTGGAACCGATCATTCTTATTCTAGTCTTCAATTGAATCACCCACATAAGGTGAGTTCATACCCCTATAATCTATCTTTTAAATGGTTTTAAATTATTTTAAGGGGGGGGGGGGAATACAAGTTGAACACAATTAAATTTTGTTAATATTTACCTGTGATACCCATCACACAAAAGTAATTCTTATGCTTTTATAATTTATTAAATCAATTCAAAAGCTCTTTTAAAAGATGTCAGATTGTTATTTATACTACCCTATTTTTAAAGTACATGCTTATCTCAGTTGATAATTGAGTCTTTTCTACAAATCATTAGCAGTTCAACAAATATACTAGTAAACTATAATAGGTATAGTTTAGGGGATCAGTGCATACTATATTCTAGAACAGAGGAACAATACATGATTCACGTACATATACTTTACACTCCAAGGAAACTAGGAAATGAACAAACCATTAATTCATTTGTTTAAAACAAAATATGATAATACTTTTAGTATATGGTTATATATATATATATATATATATATATATATATATATATATATATATATATATATATATATATATATATGGGGTACATCTACAAAGTATCGGGTTATATATGGGGTACATCTACAAAGTACCGGGTTATATATATGGGATACATCTACAAAGTATCGGGTTATATATGGGGTACATCTGCAAAGTACCGGGTTTTATTTAAAAAGGGTACATCTACAAAGTACCGGTTAATAATAAATAAAACATATCAATATATAAAACTCACAACAGTATCGACTAAGGCGTTTAGAGTACGGGATTTCATAACTTCTAGTGGTTTTCCTAACAATAGAACTACGCCACATAACTTTCCTAGTAACATTAACATACAATTTGAAAGGGGCCTATAATTCTAACTTTATGATTCCTCGGTAGATACATTAGGGTTATATATTAATCGGATCCGACAGGCAGTAAGATGTGTGCTTCTGCATGATTTCCAGTCCCTTGTTTGTTTGTGGGCTTAGAGCATATCCACACAGTCTACTATCTATTCGATCTTAGTTATATATATATATATATATATATATATATATATATATATATATAGCCTGTATACACCAAGTAATCATAGGGGGTAACATGTATGGGTCAGGTCATAACATAGTAATACAACATACCACTTTCTAGTACAAAAACATTCTTTTCGGATAGAACATTAAGTAGGTAAAACTAGAAACCTATCTATAAAAGGTTTAATTTGTATTATTAAACTAGTATAACATAAAGGACCTTAAATGGTTCATTTTATAATTCCTTAGCTTATGCATCAGGGTTATATATAATTAATATCCGATAGGCAGTGGAATGTGTGACTTCCGCCTTACTTCATGTTCCTTGTTTGGTTGTGGGCTTAGGGCAGATTCACACATTTAACTGTCCGTTCGATATTAGATTATATATAGCTAGTATAAACTAAGTGATTATAGAAGGAACTATTATGGTTACCATTTTACTAAAGGAAATATATGATTTTCTTAAGGAATATTGTCATCAAATATAAAAGAACTATTACAGTTAACTCCGTAAGCACCTAGTGAATACGCCAGGGTTATATACGATGAGGATCTAACAAACAATGGGATGTGTGATTTCCGCCTCATTTCCTGTTCCTTGTTTGGTTGTGGGCTTAGGGCAGATTCACACAATCGATTGTCTGTTTGATCTTGATTGTACATAACTTGTATTCATTAAGTACTCATAGAAGGAATTGTAGACTCATTTTTACTTATTATGTTATCATATCAGAAAATATAGGATTTTTTGGAGGAACAGGCGAACTTTTCTAAAGAACTTATAGTATACTTTTTATAACATAAATACTTATGAACTCACTAGCTTAAATGTAGATCTACTCTTTCAAAATAACTTGTATTCTCAGGAAACTAGTAGACATGTACACGCTCGGGGATTCAGAAGATGGAGCATAGTAGCTTCACGTCTTTGTTTTGTTATTTACTTTTGGAGTCAATCTTTTGTGAATCAACTACAATGTAAACTCTTTAATATTTATACAATGGTTGTGGTTGCTTGTTTTACTATTCTACATTTGTTGTGATACTGAGCATGACGTCCTCCGCCCCCGAACGTTTCCGCCGTTCCGGTTTGGTGTTGTGACAGATTGGTATCAGAGCATTGTTTATAGTGAACTATGTATATCAACCTATAAAAGATATACAACTATAAATACAATGGGGCCGAAGTGCTCTGACTAAAAGTATATTTTTAAAATATAACAATATTTTATAAAAGTATACATACCTGCATACATATAAACATACTAGAGCAAGTATCACAAGAAGAACAAAACAGAAGTCTTTAAAGGTTGGACACTACGGTCAAACCTGGACAGTTATGTAATCATATCTGGGATCAATATAGCCTGATCAACTATATTTATTTGAGATATGACCAACATGTGTTTAGGAGTGATGTGGTGTTGCAACAGACTTAAAACTTACCTAACTCTGTATACAAAGGGTTTCTAGAACAGAACATAAAAGTTAAAAATACTATAGGAGTATTTTATGATACTATAAGATAACAAGTTTATAATTTACCAAGTTCATACCATAAAAATACTATAGGAGTATTTTAGGCACTATAAATAACTTATGTGAAAATTTAAAATACCCTTACTGGTAGGTCTATAATTTTGGAGTGTATACTCCCAAGGTTTTTTATAATTGAGATTATATAGACTTAGAATTTGTGATCTATGCTCTACTTCCCGTTCCTTGTTTGGTTGTGGTTTTAGAGTAGGATCATTTATTCGAAGGTCTATTTAATCTTAAATTATATACAACTTGTATACACTGCACAATTATAGGAGGACCCGGTAAGGATCACCCCATAATGTTTCACTTAATCTCATAGATTCTTTAGACACTCCCATTCTCGCACGACAAACCTAGATAGATAACACCACTCCATCATAAGTAGTCAACAGAGGAGTCAAGGAGGAACTAGAAGAGAATCGTGAGGAAGTTTTCAAGAAGGGATTAGCTAAAGAAACCGAACGTTCTATGCGTCACACTAATAACTAATAACCTAAAATGACTTAGTGAGCTTGTGAATACACAACTCACACTATGGGTTAGGATTATTTCATTTTTCGTAAGAGCTTGTAACAGTTATTCAATTCACAGAAATTCATTCGAGGGTAGCCACTTCTGATTCATAAAGTTTATTTTATATAGACTCCCATTATGAATTGTTTTTCAGAACCCTACGAAATTCAGAACATGATACACTAGGAAACAGGGATAACTTAGTTTAAATAACACTCGTACAATACCTACTTTTACTCACTACCATGGACACATCTCAGGAATGTTGTCAGAAACATTGAGAATAGTCCAGCAAAGCGTGAAATTGATAAGTATATTTAATTGGTGGAATACAACTAGCAATGACCATCATTAATCACGAGATCATTTCTCGCCAGGCAACAAAATCATGTCTTCACAAGGAGGAAACCAACCAACTGGCGAGGCACCAACTCTGCAGATAGACTCTACTACTTTTCAGGTTGCGGTCACAGCCGCTGCGACAGCCGTCATAGCACAGCTCAATGCTAATAACACCAGCGGAATCGGAAGCAGTGTCGGTTATGCTAATCGCAGTAACAATTAAGGGAAACAGTGAGTGTTTGCTGACCAGGACACCCCAGACCACAAACCTAGAAACAAGAAACGAAAGTTCTGGGAAAAAAAGGGGGAAAAAGTCGGCTTAAGGTCCTACCAAGAGACGACAGCCCGTGACTACCCCTGCGGTCACAACATCAGTCACAACAGCAGTCACCACATCTGGCACTACATCTGCTACTACAACCCCGTCAACCGATATGATGGAAATCTTCCAAAGTGCGACAAATGCAACTACTACCACACCGGAGCTTGCCGGGAGATGCAGTGCACAAATTGCCGCAGGAAGAGGCACACTGTCCGTTTCTGCAGGGCGCCGGTGTGACATCCCCAAATTTCTCGGCCAGAAAAGACCGATTTCGTTTATGCTTTTAAAAATAAAATCAGAGTAATCTTTCAAAAAGGTGTTGCGGAATTTGTTCCCAGAAAAAAAACATGATATATACGTTATCAAAGCATTTTCCGAAGAAATGTTTTTTTATTCATTTTAAAACATTTGGGATGTCATCGTCAATATAGACCAAAAACATAAACAGACTTACATTCATTTACACTAGTGATTTACATCTCCTTTAATCTCTCAGTGTAAATCAGCTTCGTATCGATACCTGTGATACAAATAAAGTAAGTGGGTCAGGCTTGGGAACCTGGTGAGCATATAGGGTTTTCAACCCACAATAAATAAATTTATTATGTTTAAACATCAAAAAATCAACCAAATTTCCCATCCCCATTATCTTCTTTATTCTTAAAGATCTTAAGAATCATCTATCCCTCACTCATTCATTCCTAAGTATTATCCTAATGAATAGGCACGAAGTCCATCGCTGCCCGAGATTTATACAACAGGCACTAAGTCCATAGCTGCCAAGGTAACAAAAGGAATATGCACGAAGTCCATCGCTGCCCAAGATTTATACAACAAGCACTAAGTCCATAGCTGCCAAGGTACTAATTCCATAGCTACCAATATTCATGTATACGGTACTAAATCCATAGCTACCAACATACATATATACGATACTAAATCCATAGCTACCAACGTACATCTATTCCTTCTTTCATCCCTCATTCGTTATCTATATATGTTTTACCCAACATATTCGTAGATATAAATACATATACAGTTCAAAAATCTGTATAAAACATTCTTTCATCTACCCATGTTTTACCCAACATATTTGTAGATAAAAATATATATACATTTTAAATCATTTTAACCATGTATAAAACATTCATTCAACATCCATCTCAAATAAACAAACAACATATATACACATAGCACGTATTTTATATAACATACTTCATATCTATGTGTAAGATGAAAATGACTATACACTCACTTGATAAGACGACGATTGGACAATGCTTCGTCCCTTAAAACAATATTATTCGATGAAACCGGGATGTTTCCTCAAAAACCGTGATTCTCGTAGGCAGAGTTTCGGCTCGAAAAAACTCTTTTTCTCGGAATCTTCGGGGCGTCGGGAATTGCTTCGGGTGTTCGATATGTAACCGGGGTGTCGGGGCGGTGTAGAGGGGCTTAAATATGAAAAAAAGTAGGAGAGAGGTTAGAAAATGGCAACCAAATCCGGAGAGCTTCGATTCCTATTTATAGGCTGAAAATCCACATTCACGTCGTGAACGAGGTATATTCATGTCGTGAGTTTGATCCTGGTCATCTCATAGGCTTGCCGTGTGTCTTCTAGGCTCGAAAGGTGTCGTTCACTGAGTTCATGTTGTGAATTTCTATGTTCACATCGTGAACACAGTCAGGTCTCGAAGTTTGTGCTCCGAACTTCAAAAATTCATATCTTTCGCATACGAGCTCCGTTTTTGACGTTCTTTATATCCACGCGTAGGTGAAATAATGCTCTACAACTTTCGTTTAGACTCCGTCGGCTAATTTTGAATTCATTATTATTATTATATTTTTAATAGGCCGGGACAGGAAAAGTCCGTTAAAAATTCATAACTTCTTCATCCTACATCTGTTTTCGTCTGTCTTTTTACCGTTGAATTACTATCAACAAGATCTTCGATTCTCGTTTAGTTTGTTTCGGCTAAAAATCAATCGATCTAAATTTCGAGTTTGTAGTTGTATACTGCTATACCGAAACTTAGAAAAATCATAACTTCCTCATACAAAGTCAGATTTGGACGTTCTTTTTATGCACACTCTCGGTTTAACGAACACTAAGACTTTCGTTTAGATTAATAAGGCTAAAAATCATTCTATCGTAAATTCACTATTACATCACATAGTGTCGTGCCGGTTCTGTCGCGAAACTTCGACGGGTCATAACTTCTTCGTTCTAACTCGAATTTCAGCGTTCTTTATATGTACGGAAACCTTGTCACGTATACTACAACTTAGTTAAGATTATTTATTCTAAATAATCCTATATCAAAAATTCATTTTTGACGCTCATCGTCTCTAAATTGACTAGCCCGAATCTGCGGGCATTATAATTATCTCCCCCTTATGATGATTACGTCCCGGAATCATAAAAAAAACAGGGCTTGTATAATGACTCCATACGTTATCTCTTCATCCTAGGTAATAACCGTAACTTCTATGTTCCTTTCAATGTGTATCTAACTCTTGGACTTCTTGACTGCAGGCGGTGCGCAATCTTGCATTTACTCCTCGTACTATGTTGGACTTTCAATCGTAACCTTCGAGTTACAAAAGAAATCCTTATTGAGGAATCCTTCTTCTTCTTAGAATAACTACTTTCCTTCATTTATTGTAATAGAACAATGGGTCATGTTCTAATGACCTCTCATCGTATAATGCAATGCTTAGACTCAGGTCCCTTAGAGTCAAATTCCAGAACAGACTATACCTTCCTTCATGTTCTAATGTGATACAATAACATTTCAACATGTATCATTTCTAACTACCAACTTCTTTAACAACGAGCGCGATACTTCTATTGATCGCTTTGATCATCTTTCACTTCAATCTTTTGGTTTAAGTCAGATGATACATCGAACTTGGTTCTCTGAACCTCGTGACATACTCATCTTAGTCGGACTCGATTCGATATGACCTCTAGGGTCGGAATAACAATCATCTTCTTAGTCATTTCTGAAACGATGGTAACGACATACTTGAACAAAAAAGAAATCAATTACTAGCTTCTTGGTAACCTTGTGACTTTCCCTGATCCAAGTGTGAGTCCTGTGCTTCCAAGTGTAGGCCTCTACTACTATTCACACCTACTCATACTCGTCCCAAGTATTGTCTCGCAGTTCCCAAGTCCTAAAATCACAAAACAATTTAACACATACGAATGTGTCCAAATAATCATAAAAATTTCCCTAGACTCTACTAGGACTTCTTCATTGCGTATCTTCAATCATCAATTCTACTTCGACTCGATTGGTGATGGAAATACCAGATGATGGGACAACTTCAAGAATTACACCAATCGTTCCATCATCCTGCCAATCGAAAGTGTACTTCAGACGTACCATACTCCTCTAAACGTACTGTTATTTTATCAGACATATTCTAAAGGCAAGATACCACTCTTACGATATCTTTCGATAAGTGTCATTCACTATCATAAGCCTTTTCATTTCCTCCATTTACTCAATTCTCTATGAGTCTTCACCATGACCTTTTGTACACCCAAGTAGACGTTCGGTGTACTGGGCGAGAATTTAAGATAGGAAAGCTTCATTTACGATAAACGTATAAATATCCTTATCACTCTGAAACGTTTACATGCTAGTTCTAATATCGTAGTCATACGCTTAGAATCCTGAACACATAAGGTTTCCAGATCCGGTCGGCAACAGACCATAGATCCGAAAAAATAATATCATATATGCCAAACATATAACACTTAGCACATAAAAGCATTTTAGGCATCTTTCCTAAAATATACTAATGCTCGTGTCTAAAATATGGTAGACACTCATCTCACGATCATCACTTGGCATTCTAAGTTTAAGTCTAGAAATCCTACAAATTCCTAGTTCGCTTAAACTAATGCTCTGATACCTACTGTGACATCCCTAAATTTCTCGGCCAGAAAAGACCGATTTCGTTTATGCTTTTTAAAATAAAATCAAAGTAATCTTTCAAAAAGGTGTTGCGGAATTTGTTCCCAGAAAAAAAAACATGATATATACGTTATCAAAGCATTTCCGAAGAAATATATTTTTATTCATTTTAAAACATTTGGGATGTCATCGTCAATATATACCAAAAGCATAAACAGAATTTAAATTCATTTACACTAGTGATTTACATCTCCTTTAATCTCTCAGTGTAAATCAGCTTCGTATCGATACCTGTAATACAAATAAACTAAGTGGGTCAGGCTTGGGAGCCTGGTGAGCAAATAGGGTTTTCAACCCACAATAAATAAATTTATTATGTTTAAACATCAAACAGTCAACCAAATTTCTCATCCCCATTATCTTCTTTATTCTTAAAGATCTTAAGAATCATCTATCCTTAGGATTATCCTAAGGAATAGGCACGAAGTCCATCGCTGCCCGAGATTTATACAACAGGCACTAAGTCAATAGCTGCCAAGGTAACCAAAGGAATAGGCACGAAGTCCATCGCTGCCCAAGATTTATACAACAAGCACTAAGTCCATAGCTACCAAGGTACTAATTCTATAGCTACCAATATTAATCTATACGGTACAAAATCCATAGCTACCAACATACATCTATATGATACTAAATCCATAGCTACCAACGTACATCTATTCCGTCTTTCATCCCTAATTCGTTATCTACCCATGTTTTACCCAACATATTCGTAGATATAAATACATATACAGTTCAAAAATCTGTATAAAACATTCTTTCATCTACCCATGTTTTACCCAACATATTTGTAGATAAAAATATATATACATTTTAAATCATTTTAACCATGTATAAAACATTCATTCAACATCCATCTCAAATAAACAAACAACATATATACACATAGCATGTATTTTATATAAAATACTTCATATCTATGTGTAAGATGAAAATGACTATACACTCACTTGATAAGACGACGATTGGACAGCACTTCATCCCTTAAAACAATATTCTTCGATGAAACCGGGATGTTTCCTAAAAAACCGGGCTTCTCGTGGGCAGAGTTTCGGTTCGAAAAAACTCTTTTTCTCGGAATCTTCGGGGCGTCGGGAATTGCTTTGGGTGTTCGATATGTAACCGGGGCGTCCGGCGGTGTAGAGGGGCTTAAAGATGAAAAAAAGTAGGAGAGAGGTTAGGAAATGGCAACCAAATCCGGAGAGTTTCGATTCCTATTTATCGGCTGAAAATCCACATTCACGTCTTGAACTAGGTATATTCACATCGTGAGTTTGATCCTGGTCATCTCCTAGGCTTTCCGTGTGTCGTCTAGGCTCGAAAGGTGTCGTTCACTGAGTTCACGTCGTGAATTTCTTTGTTCACGTTGTGAACACAGTCTGGTCTCGAAGTTTGTGCTCCGAACTTCAAAAATCCATATCATTTGCATACGAGCTCCGTTTTTGACGTTCTTTATATCCACGCGTAGGTGAAATAATGCTCTACAACTTTCGTTTAGACTCCGTCGGCTAATTTTGAATTCATTATTATTATTATATTTTTAACAGGCCGGGACACGAAAAGTCTGTTAAAATTCATAACTTCTTCATCCGACGTCCGTTTTTGTCTGTCTTTTTACCGTTGAATTACTATCAACAAGATCTTCGATTCTCGTTTAGGTAGTTTCAGCTAAAAATCAATCGATCTAAATTTCGAGTTTTTAGCTATATACTGCTATACCGAAACTTAGAAAAATCATAACTTTCTCATACGAAGTCAGATTTGGACGTTCTTTTTATGCACACTCTCGGTTTAACGAACACTACGACTTTCGTTTAGATTACTAAGGCTAAAAATCATTCTATCGTAAATTCACTTTTTACGACACGTAGTGTCGTGCCGGTTCTGTCACGAAACTTCGACGTGTCATAACTTCTTCGTTCTAACTCGGATTTCAGCGTTCTTTATATGTACGTAAACCTTGTCACATATACTAAAACTTAGTTAAGATTATTTATTCTAAATAATCCTCTATCAAAAATTCATTTTTGACGTTCATCGTCTCTAAATTGACTAGCTCGAATCTACGGGCGTTACAGCCGGCACGACCAATCTCCTAAGTCCCCAGAGTAGAAGTAAACCAGCTTTGTTATAGGTGCGGTGAATCTGGACATTTCAAGAGGGATTGTCCAACAGAGAGAAATGACGAAGGAGCTCGCTTCTGTAGAACTCTGACTCAACACATCACTTCAACCACCGATGCTAGTATAATTCAAGTATGCCATGCATGTGGTGAAATGAGACATTTCAAGAGAGACTGTCCAATAGAGAGAAATGACGGTGGAGAATGAGGAGGTTAACGACAAGACATGACGGAGCAACGAAGAACCATTTTTTTGAGATTTTTGGTACGTCTTCTAAATAAAAATTACTTTAAAGATTTAATTTATATTTTATATTAAGTTTAAAAATTGGGGAAATTAAAAAGTAGTTATAAATTATTTACTCAAACAAGTCACAACACTCATAAGGGAACTAAAAAGATCCATTCAGGTGAGATATGATGGCTTAGTATGTACATCAAGGTTATGCATAACTAAGATTTTGCAGGCTTAGAGTGATCACTCCTTAGGGCCGTGAACACCATTCCAACCTCCTAACTTGCTTCTAGCACTCTTTTGGTGAGTAATTCTTGCGTCCTTAGTTGTTTCCTAAGCACCTTTGTAGTTATATTCGCTAACTATATACACATATGTGTAATAATATGCTAAATAGGAGTCATTTGTGTCTCGGGACTTCGTTCGTGGAACCGATCATCCTTATTCCAGTATTCAATTGAATCACCCACATAAGGTGAGTTCATACCCCTATAATCTATCTCTTAAATGGTTTTAAATGCTTTTAAGGGGGGGAATACAAGTTGAACACAATTAAATTGTGTTAATATTTACCTATGATACCCATCACACAAAAGTAATTCTTATGTTTTTATAAGTTATTAAATCAATTCAAAAGCTCTTTTAAAAGATGTTAGATTGTTGTTTATACAACCCTATTTTTAAAGTACATGCTTTTCTCAATTGCTAATTGAGTCTTTTCTACAAATCAGTAGCAGTTCAACAAATATACTAGTAAACTATAATAGGTATAGTTTAGGGGATAAGTGCATACTATATTCTAGAACAGAGGAACAATACATGATTCACGTACATATACTTTACACTCCAAGTAAACTAGGAAAGGAACAAACCATTAATTCATTTGTTTAAAACAAAATATGACAATACTTTTAGTATATGGTTATATATATATATATATATATATATATATATATATATATATATATATATATATATATATATATATATATATATATATATATATATATATATATGGGGTACATCTACAAAGTACCGGGTTATATATGGGGTACATCTACAAAGTATCGGGTTATATATATGGGGTACATCTACAAAGTACTAGCTTATATATGGGGTACATCTGCAAAGTACCGGGTTTTATTTAAAAAGGGTACATCTACAAAGTACCGGTTAATAATAAATAAAACATATCAATGTATAAAACTCACAACAGTATCGACTAAGGCGTTTAGAGTATGAGATTTAATAACTTCTAGTGGTTTTCCTAACAATAGAACTATGCCACATAACTTTCCTAGTAACATGAACATACAGTTTGAATGGGGCCTATAATGCTAACTTTATGATTCCTCGGTAGATACATTAGGGTTATATATTAATCGGATCTGACAGGCAGTAGGATGTGTGCTTTCCGCTTCATTTCCTGTTCCTTGTTTGGTTGTGGGCTTAGAGCAGATTCACACAGTCTACTATCTATTCGATCTTAGTTATATATAACCTGTATACACCACGTAATCATAGGGGGTAACATGTATGGGTCAGGTCATAACATACTAATACAATATACCACTTTCTAGTACAAAAACATACTTTTCGGATAAAACATTAAGTAGGTAAAACTAGAAACTTATCTATAAAAGGTTTAATTTGTATTATTAAACTAGTATAACATAAAGGACCTTAAATGGTTCATTCTATAATTCCTTAGCTTATACATCAGGGTTATATATAACTAATATCTGATAGGCAGTGGAATGTGTGACTTCCGCCTTACTTCCTGTTCCTTGTTTGCTTGTGGGCTTAGGGCTGATTCACACATTTAACTGTCCGTTCGATATTAGATTATATATAGCTAGTATAAACTAAGTGATTATATAAGGAACTATTATGGTTACCATTTTACTAAAGGAAATATATGATTTTCTTAAGGAATGTTTTCATCAAATATAAAAGAACTATTACAGTTAACTCCGTAAGCACCTAGTGAATACGCCAGAGTTATATACAATGAGGATCTAAGAAACAATGGGATGTGTGATTTCTGCCTCATTTCCTGTTCCTTGTTTGGTTGTGGGCTTGGGGCAGATTCACACAATTGATTGTCTGTTTGATCTTGATTGTACATAACTTGTATTCATTAAGTACTCATAGAAGGAATTGTAGAGTCATTTTTACTTATCATGTTATCATATCGGAAAATATAGGATTTTCTAGAGGAATAGGCGAACTTTTCTAAAGAACTTATAGTATACTTTTCATAACATAAATACTTATGAACTCACCAGCTTAAATGCTGATCTACTCTTTCAAAATAACTTCTATTCTCAGGAAACTAGTAGACAGTTATAGGCTCAGGGATTCAGAAGATGGAGCATAGTAGCTTCATGTCTTTGTTTTGTTATTTACTTTTGGAGTTAATCTTTTGTGAATCAACTACAATGTAAACTCTTTAATATTTATACAATGGTTGTGGTTTCTTGCTTTACTATTATACATTTGTTGTGATAATGATCATGACGTCTCCGCCCCCGAATGTTTCCGCCGTTCCGGTTTGGGGGTGTGACAGTTACAAAGTTGGGCTTAGGATCCATAAGGAAGCAATTGACGAATTCTATATGGGAGTCCATATAGAAATTGTCCAAATGGCCTTCTGTTAGGATCCTTTGGGATGCTTAAGGACTAAGCAACTGGATTAAGGTTTCCTAGTTGATAACTCTAGAAGCCTAACTATAAAATGAACCCTAAAGGCACCAAAAATCGTCCCTAACCTTTCTGGAAGTACCTTGGACGATTTTTGTGCCTCCTCCTCTCTCTCCTTTGTTCTTCCTAGTTGCTAGTGGTGTTTGTGACTCCATTAGAGGTTTAACACTTGGGGCACTAAGCTTTCAGAAGTCAAGATCAAGGAGGTTTGTGATTGTTATTGCTACATAGCAATTAGGGTTGCATGTACACCATAGGATTGATGTTATGCCAATAAACCAACATATAACACATCTCGATTTGCTGCAGGAACCTCTGTATGATGGCAACGAGGTACTCACTATCTCTAAATCACGTAAGAGAGACGCAACTCACCAAACAGAGGATGAGATAGAGGTACTCTCGAGAAATCTACTCAATATCACTTTTTCGAGTAGCGATCCCAGGCCGTCGAACTGGGATCCATGAGATCCACTCTTCGTATCTGGATACATTCGCCATACGATAATCCATCGGATATACATCGAAAATGGTAATAGCTCCGACATACTCTACGAGTATTGTTTCAGACAACTACCGGAGACATGGAAGGAGGGGCTAAGGCCCCCAACTGGAGGACCATTGGTGGGGTTCACCGATCACAACTTGTGGCCATTGTGCACTATCCGACTCCCTTTAACGTTGGTCAGTTATGACGAAAGGGATAGAATCACAAGAACAATCGAATTTTCTATGATTCGGTTTCCATCAGAACACAATATTCTGCTCGGACGATCAGCAACCTTCCTACTACAGTTCGTGTCATCGACGATACATGGCATAGTTAAATTTAGCACATGCCAGGGATCAACAACAATTATTGCCACAAACTCCAGGGCGCAGCACTGCCATCAGGTCATAGCTGCCCCGGAGTTGGTACGAGCTTCAAAAAAGTCGAAGGAGGATTGTTCCACTAAACAACACCAGGTAAACGCAGAATCCATAGCAGCTTGTGCGCATCGGTGCTCACCTATCAGGCGAGACCAAGGCATGACTGGTAGCGCTCCTGATGCAATATTCCGTTGTTTTCGCCTGGAAGCCAACATATCTGATAGGTGTAGACCGACAGCTTATAGATCACAGTCTCAACATCATGCTCGGAAGCAATCATGTTATACAAAAGAAGAGGGGCTAGGCGGAAGACGGAAACAGGGCTAAAAATGCAGAAGTAGACGACCTAGTGAGTGTCGGCATACTTAGGGAAGTAATGTTCCCGACATGGATAACAAATCCCATTATGGTATAAAAAGCTATTGGGTCATGGCGAATGTGCATTGACTACTCAGACCTTAATAACGCTTGTCCAAAGGATCATTACCCCCTTCCGGAAATAGATCAGAAAGTCCAATCGCTCGAAGGGTTTAAACTCAAATGTTTCCTTGACGCGTACAAAGGGTATCATCAAATACAGATGAAACGAGAGGACGAGGTGAAAACAACTTTTCACACCGAGAAGGGCACTTTCTGCTACTAGAAAATGTCGTTTGGACTCAAAAATGCGGGTGATACATATCAAAGATTGATGGACAAGATATTCGCTGATCAAATTGGTAGGAACATCATGGTCTACATTGATGACATGGTAATCAAGAGCCGTAATGAAGAAACATTACTCCATGATGTGGAAGAGACTCTTAAAACGCTAGCTAAAGCGCAGATGAGGTTAAACCCAGCTAAGTGTACTTTCGGAGTAGAAGAAGGTCAATTCCTTGGGTATCAGGTATCCAAGGAAGGGATTCTGCCCAACCCCATCAAAATCCAAGAGTTCCTCGAGTAAAAAACTCCCCACAACCTCAAAGGTGTATAAGAGATCAATGTTCGGCTAACGACATTAGGAAGATTTATTGCCAAATCAGCAGAAAAGGCGCCTCCCGTATACCAAACCCTCAAAGGATGCTTAGATAAATAGAAATTCAAATGGACGGAAAGAGCAGACGAAGCATTACAAAGATTGAAAGATGCCTTACACCAGCTACCGGCCCTCGCTTGCCCGCTACCAGGAGAAATTCTATAGATGTACCTAGCAACATCGGAAGAAGATATCTCCTCCGTGTTGGCAGTGGAAAGAGAAGACAAACATGTCCCCATCCACTTTGTAAGTAGGGCCTTGCAAGGGTCAGAGGTTAATTACCCAGTCTTATAGAAACCGGTCCTCGCCCTAGTATACGCTGCCAGGCGGCTACAGCGGTATTTCCAAGCTCACAAGGTGGATGTCCTAACCAGCTACCCGATAAAGCAAGTTCTGCTAAGGCCGGAAAAGTCTGGATGCCTGGCCAAGTGGGCCATAGAATTAGGCGAACACGATATCAATTACTACCCCCGGACTAGCATCAAGGCCCAGACCCTCACAGATTTCCTAGTCGAAATCCCAGATACTATCAAGGGAACACCAACGACAATCTCTGTTGACCCATTGGAGCTTGAAGCAAGCAAAGGGCTTTGGAAATTATACACCGACGGTGCAGCAAGTAAGGAAGGCTAAGGCGCAGACATGATCCTTCAAATCCCCAAAGGCGAAGAAATCACTTACACACTACGATTCCATTTCCAAGTATCTAATAACGAATCAGAGTATGAGGCACTCCTCCTAGGCCTGAGGTTAGCAAGGGAGGTTGGTGCAAACTGATTAGCAGCTCTCAGTGATTCGTTACTCATCACGAACCAAAAAAATGGAACATATGAAGCCAAAGATCAAAGGATGCAGAAGTACATCGATGCAGTCCACAGCTTAACAAGCACGTTTAAAAACTTTTCAATAAATCAAATCTCCCGTGGAAAAAATGCAAGGGCGGACGCTCTCAGCAAGCTAGCCTCAACTTCCTTTGATCACCTAACAAATAAAGTGTTAGTCGAAGCATTGATAACCAAAAGGTTAATATAGTCTCGACTACTCCAGAATGGACCAAACCATATGTCGATTACTTGCGCTACTGTGTACTCCAAGACGACTCGGCAGAAGCGAGAAAAGTCAAGGTCAGGGCGTCACATTTCGCAATTAGAGACGACCAACTGTATCGAAGAGGGTATTTAAGCCCATGGCTAAAGTGCATCTCTAAGACAGAAGGACAGGCGCTCCTGGAGGAAAGTTATTCCGGAGACACGGCAGCGCACGAAGGGGCTCGAGCACTCACGGGCAAAATACTCCGCCTAGGAGTATATTGGCCAGACATATACAACGAGGCAACAACCCTAACTAAGAAATATAATGAATTCCAGACATTTTCTCCTTTCCAAAATCAACCGTCCATGCCGCTGACCAACATCACCAGCCCCTGGCCCTTCCATCAATGGGGGATCGACATAGTATGGAATTCTTTTTAGTTGATGTGGATTATTTTACAAAGTGGATAGAGGCGGAACCGCTGGCCACCGTATCGGGAAAGAAAATGATAAAGTTCATGACCAAAAATATTTTGGCTCGCTTTGGCACACCAAAAGTTCTCATAAGTGACAATGGCACACAATTTGAAGGGAGCCCCTTCAAGGAGTGGTGTGAAAACAAGAAGATCCGTCGCCGGTTCACGTCCGTGGCGCACCCTCGGGCCAATGGAAAAACCGATATATCAAACAAAACCATAGTTAATGGTTTAAAGAAAAGGTTACTCAGATCAAATTCTTCCTGGGTAGACGAGCTCTCGACAGTTCTGTGGTCATATCGTACTACTGCAAGGTCAAGCACGAGAGAAACGTCATTTAGCCTTACCTATGGGATGGAAGCAGTCCTCCCGTTAGAAATAGTAGTTGGCTCACTGCGAATAAAAAGTTTCGAGGAAACAACCAATGAAGCAGGGCGACGCCAGGACTTAGACATGCTAGATGAAAAACGCGAGGCTTTATAGATGCTCCAAGCATTGTACAAATCACGTACCGAGAATGATTACAACCACCAAGTCCGGGTCAAGAACTTCAAAATTGGAGAATGGGTGTTAAGGAAAAACGAGTCCAGCCACGCCGAACCATTAGGAAAACTCAGCGTCACTTGGGAGGGACCGTACAAAATCGTAGAAGACCATAAGAATGGAGCTTACGTACTAGAAGCCCAAGACGGGCGTGCAACACCAAGAACTTGGAATGCGCAGAGCCTACGGCATTTCTACTCTTAAACAAGTGTCACAGATAAGTTAAATGTTAGAAAAGGCATTGATAATTGGTCTTGGAATGAAAAATTAATCAGTAAGAATTAGTTTACTATTTCTAGTTTTGTGAAACTCTAACAATAGATGGATTGAAAAAAAAAGAGAAAGAGCAATTCAGATGCTCCTTATTTTCATGCTTGAAAAATAAAATAAAGAGGTTGTGTACATTTACCATGTGACAACAAGGATTGATCATCCAACGTCACATGAGCGAAATCGTTACAAGAAGGAAACCAAGGGGTTAAAAAGGTTCATAACCTTTCCCCCAAAACATGTTCACAACACATATTGTAGCAAACGTTCCCAAAACACAAACGTACAAAAGAACATGTAACATAAGTGTAGAAGAGTCATAACCTTCCACTGATATAAAAAAAGCACAACCAGGTGAGCCTCAAGATGACGATCTTGGCTACACCAGGGTCTTTAAGCAGGAAATTAGAACATATTTCTCAAAGACCAGAATGAGCAAAGGTCAAAGAGTTCACAAGTAAAAGGACTCAGATCAGGGATTTAAGCAGGCCCTGCACAAATACTACGTGATGGCCAACATAAACCATTTACGAACCAATCAAAAAAATATGATAATATGAAAATTTCATATTCATAAAATAAATATAAACATTGTCAGTTGCCGGACACATGGACTTTAAAGCTGCCACAAAGGGCACAAAATACAAAAAAAAGAGATAAACATTGTTCACAAAAGTTGCATGAACCAAATCAAGAAAATGACACTACTAGTGAGAAGGGGCAGTACCATCACCAGGTGGAGAACTTGGGCCATGACCCGACTTATCACTTTAAGCATCCTGGCAGAGAACACGGAGCCCAACCAAATCTATGTTGTCAAGACGAAGATAGCCAGCAAAGTCTGTCTCCGTGAATGTAGCAATGACGTCCTCCAACTCTCCAGTCTTGGTGGACGCATCCACCTCCACTTTTGGGTCGAACTTCCCAGCAACCACCAGCTCTCTCAAAGCTCCCTTCCCATGCTCCATACCCGCTGCCACGCAAGCAGTGTGCACGTGCACCAAGCCCTTAAGGAAGTGGGGGCTTTCGATCACATTGTCCACAATCCGGCAGAGCCCATCACGAAGGATCCACGCAATGTCCTTCTCCAACACACCCTTCACAACACTTTACCCAATCAGGTCTGCCTCCATCTCCGCCGTCCGTTCGCTCAGGCCAGTGTGCTCCAAGGTCAAGGCCCCTACAAGATCAGTTAAGCGCTTCGCCTCCCTGTCCTCCACGCTCGCCTTCTCGCACAGCACAAGCTCTTGTTGGGCCTCCCAGTGATGCTTATCAGCCTCCGTCTTCGCCACTTGAGCCTTTAAATCTGCACATTCAACTCTCATCTTGTTCGAATAGGACTGGATAGCCTCTATGTTGGAAATGCGCCCGGTAGCCGATACCAAGTAAGACGAAACTTAGGCGACGACATAACGAAGACCGTCAGCCATGTGCTCATCCACCAGAACGGTCAAAGCTTAGTTGTGGCGGGCGGAAAAGCATGTTGACACCACTCAAGAGCAGTGTCGTGGTCGGATACAAGGTCTTTAGGGGTTAAGCTCCAAGACGGCCTATAGATGACCGAATAAGACCCTGAAGAAGGAGGGGACAACTCCCGTTTTACCAGGAGAAGTTGACACATGACCACCAGAAGGCACAGATTCGGCCTTCGCCTTAGCTCTCTCAGCAGCAGGATCGGGGTCAGCCGCATCGGTAGTTTTTTTCTCCTTATTACCAGGCAGTTCAGTCGCCCTATTGTGTGCCCCTCCAACAGTTTCGAAGAACTTTCATCAGGGACATTAGTGGAACCTTTGGAACCCCCTAGCAAGAAACTCAAATTACGTTTCTTGCGAAGTGTGGGCTCGGTGCTAGCCATCTCAACGCTACCGCCAGAAGAGGTTTCCAGCAAAGCGAATCGCCTCTTGACACGTCGGAGACTCCTTGGGGACCCCGAAGCGACAGGAACCTTCTAAGAAGCACCAGTAATAACGACGTCCTGTAGATCCGTCTCCAAGCCAGCGCCAACATCATCTTCTGAACCGGCGGGAGACCCAAATATAGCCCCGATACCCCGACCAGAAACAGGTGGTGGGAGAGTCTCTATAAGCTCGATGTCGCGGTACTCAAGATGACCGTCGAATAAACCTCGTAGAGCTCTTTCTAAGGACATAATCTCCTACACACCTAACAAAAAATAAAGGTAACAGCGGTTAACAACATTACCGATTTCAAAGTACTTTGCCGAGTAAAAAGCGGGGGGGGGGCAAAGGAAAGCAGAAGAAGAAGCATCATACCTTCTTTATCGACGGAAAACTCGGGCATTTTCTCACGAGCCCTCCAAGCGGCGCTCATCCCACCAGCAGCCAAGAAGCAGTCGAGCCAGTCCTCACCATTGATGCTAACCTTCTTTAGGGTATCTGCCAACTCTTTGTCAGCACCAAAGAGCGTTGGAGCACGGTCTACATATGCCTTGGTCCTAGGATAACTAAGCACCACAAGGTTACTGTTCACCCACAAAAACTTCTCATGCCAATTCTTTTTGGATTTTTGATCATGGATGAGGGTAGGGACTCCTCATCGGCAAGAAAGGGTTCAAGTCCCAGACTTGGTGGAAGCATTGAAAAAGTGCTTGAACGCCGGAACAGTCCACTGGTAACCTAGGGCACGATAGAGAAGCTCAAATCCCACAATCTTGTTTATGGAAATTGGGGTCAGTTTCCTCACAGAAAAACCGTATTCGCGAATGATCAGGTTGAAAAAGTCCGTAGTGGGTAAGCGTAGACCTGCCTCGAAAAAAGCAATCGGAATGCCGACCTTGCCCTCAGCGGGACTATAGAGCGATGCATCAGGGAGAGGAATTTGAACTCCATGTTTAGGGACAAACCCAAACCGAAACTGGAAGGATTGTCATTCCTCAGTAGTGAGTTCCCTTCTTAAAGGACGAGCGACAGCCATGGAAGAATGCAAGGAAATATCGAATGGGTTTCTTAGAAGCAAAAAAGCAAAGTGAGAAAGATAGAGAGTGAGGAGGAAATGCCTGGAGAAACAAGGATTTAAATGTTACGAAAAGAGCAGTGAACTGTCTCATGATAAAACGCCGAACAACGACAATTCCGTCTTGTCAGCCGCACAGACTAGCAATAGCAACCCGCCACGTGTAGACCAGAATGAATCTGCTACGTCCCCAACGCAGAAGCCTACTGGTCTAAGGGACTTGTTAACGTTACCGTATGCGACCACATTAAATCTAACAGAAAGCACTGACAGAACATTATCTCGCCAGGGCCCTGGCCGGGTCTCGGTCTTAGCCCGGACAGGCCAGCACCAGGATGACAACTCAATTTCTCCCACGAGGAAGAATATTCTTCGTGATCCCCTCATTCTCTCATGACCAATCAGGTCATGACAAAGAGCTTGATGACGCCTAGAACAGATGTCACCTGGTTGTTAGATGGCGTGAGCGTACTTCTCCTAGTAGAAAAGTGCCACGTCTCACTCCCACATGGGGGGAGCCACCCCATTCCATTAGCAACAGGTATAAAAGGACCCCTTTCTTCCCAAGGAAGGGGATCATCTTCTTCCCTATACAAGTTTACCTAAATAAAGCTAACTTGATCGTCGGAGTGACGTCCCGGGAGAACACCCGGTCGTCCTTTAACGATTCTTCTGTGTTGTGTTCTCAGGTAAACCTCCAAGACTAACTTGTCAACAAACGACCAATCCAATGAAGTTCTTCAACCATTTAGCCTCCTTCGACACTTCGCTCACTGCTATGTACTCTGATTCGCAAGTTGAATCCGCCACGGTCTCCTTCTTGGAACTTTTCCAAGTCACTGCTCCTCCATTGAGTGTAAATACCCAACCAGAATGAGAACGGAAATTGTCTCGGTCTGTCTGAAAATTGGCGTTACTATAACCAGTAACTCTCAAGTCATCACTGCCACCAAGCACAAGGACCCAGTCCTTAGTCCTGCGCAGATACTTAAGAATGTTCTTAACTGCTATCCAGTGAGCTTTACTTGGGTTCCCTTGATATCGACTGACCATGCTCAAAGAAAAAGCCACATCAGGGCGAGTACATGTCATAGCGTACATGATCGAGCCAACGGCGGATGCATATGGTACTCGACTCATTTCCGCTATCTCTGCATCGGTACTCAAACTCTGATTCTTACTCAGTTTGGTATTACTCTGGATAGGTAACTCCCCTTTCTTGGAATTCTCCATGCTTAAACGTTTTAACAATTTATCCAAGTAAGTACTTTGACTAAGTCCAATTAGTCTTCTACTCCTATTTCTCAAGATTCTTATCCCCAGAATATAAGCAGCCTCTCCTAGATCCTTCATAGCGAAACACTTCCCAAGCCAGGACTTAACCTCCTGCAAGGTTGGAACGACGTTTCCTATGAGCAGTATGTCATCGACACACAATACTAGAAAGCTAACTATACTCCCACTAGCTTTGACATACACACATGACTCATCCTCACTCCTAGAGAAACCAAACTCTTTGACTTTCTCATCGAAGCAAAGATTCCATCTGCGAGAAGCTTGCTTCAACCCATAAATTGATTTCTCAAGCTTGCACACTCTATTGGGGTATTTAGCATCCACAAAACCCTCTGGCTAACACATGTAAAAATCCTCAGCCAGCTTCCCATTAAGGAAAGCGGTTTTGACATCCATCTGCCTGATTTCATAATCATGAAACACAGCGATGGCTAACATAACCCTAATAGACTTGATCTTGGCCACTGGTGAGAAGGTATCATCATAGTCAACCCCTGGGGTTTGAGTAAATCCCTTCGCAACCAGTCGTGCCTTGAACGTGTGCACCTTTCCATCCATGTCAGTCTTCTTCTTGAAGATCCATTTGCACCCAACTGTCTTACGACCTGGTACATTGTCAACCAAGTTCCAAACTTAATTGTCATACATGGACTGGATCTTGTTGTCTATTTCCTCTTTCCACTTGGCCGACTCAGGGCCCGCCATGGCTTCCTTGTAGTTATTAGGTTCATCCAAATTTATCAGTGTACTATCACTGATAAACGTATCACCTTCTGCAGTTATATGGAAACCATACAATACAGGTGGAACGCTAACTCTACTGGAACGTCTAAGAGGTAATGATATGTCAACAGGTTCAACAAGAATCTCTTCCTCAGGTTGAGCGCTAGTGTTAGAGGTTTCTTTCACCGCTCGATTCTTCAATCTCTTCAAGATCAATTATCCTCCCACTATACTCTTGGCATATGAGTTCCCTCTCGTGGAAAACTCCCCTCCGTGCTACGAAGACCACGTTCTCACTAGGTCTGTAGAACAGATATTGATGAGTTAAAAACTCTTTAGAACGATAGATCTTTAACATGTTAATAGGCAAGAACAATAAATACTGTAACACTCAATGAATCAATCCGTATGTCGAATGATTAAAATGTAGTCACACCTCAGCAGAGCTCGATTAAGAACTTCCACTGTAGAGGTGCGCCAGGGTTTACAGTACACTTGATAAAATAATAATGAAAGCGTTAATGATAACATTGCATGCATGCAACTTATATACTAAACCCTAAAACAAACGCACGGCTGGACAGGCCCAAACCGGTGACAAAACTGGACTAACAAACGAGCCTAAGACGCAACACAATAGGCCCAACAATCTCCCCCTTTGCGTCAATTGTGGCGAGACTTCACTTCGGTGGAGGAGGAGGAGTTCGCTTCACAACCTTCAACAACTTTGGAATGATGGAAAGTAGAGTCTGTCTGAAAGCCATATACCACCGAAGCATATCTAAAAATAGCTTCTTGTATGCCTCACTGTTTTGATCACACCCATGGATAAGCTGAAGAATGTGCTCCAAGCAGGAATTGGAGAATAGGTGTTTATCAGCAAGAGCAAATAGGCACCTTTGACCCTCGCCTCTAAGAAACATAACAGTGTGAAACTATGGGTCTATTTTACCCATCACCATCTGCTTAATGTCACCTGCCTTCCCGATTAGCTTGATTGAGATCTTCTTTCGTATGGTAGTGGTAATCTCCTGATCCATCTTTGCTACTTCATGAATGTAACACACCAGCATACGCTTGATGTGAGCTATAATTGGCTCATACTCCTACGGGTTGGAGAGTAAGATGTTGTTCAAGAGAATCCAATCATGTGGATTCAGATTCAGTAAATTAGCAAGAGAGATTGTATGAACCGAACCGTCTGAACCTCGGGTCACTTTGAGCTTGATATTAATGAACTTCCCTGTTGCAGTAGGTTTCAGTACTTTAACTGTTGTGATCTCATTGCTACTCCAAGTCAGGTACTGTGGTTGAGAGAACTCATGATAGTACTCGAGCAAGTCTTGATCAACCTTCGGGTCAGGAGAAGGAATCGCCACTGTAGACTCAAAGCAGTGAAAGATGAAAGCCTTATGAGTGATTGGCATATCGAATTGAGAGTCTTTAGAGTTCTCAACATCGAACGAAAGAACAGGCTCTAGCCAATGCGAGCTTGGAGCTTCAATTACCTCCTTTCGAAGCCTTTCCAATGACCACAGAGGAAACTTCAATTTCCTTTGTTTAAGCAGATTCGCTTCTCTCGTTTCATTCACCTGATTAATCGCTTCATTAACTCTTTCTTTAATCTCTTGAGTAGTGGGCTTGACTTTGTGAGGACTTGATTTAGGAGCCGTTTCTTCTATAGCATCAACATCGTCCTCATCATCATCATCATCAACAATGCCTTTTCCCTTATCTTGCATACCAGAACCCGAAGCTTCTTTCCCCTTCGGTTCAGTAACCACCTTCGGTTGTTGAGGTTTCGGTTGTTGAGGTTTCGGTTGTTGAGGTTTCGGTGGTTGAGATGAAGACTTCTGTTCTTCTCCCCCTTGTTGCGGAGGGACAACGGACTCCAGAACATCCTCAATTCAACTTAGAATGTCAAGAGCAGGCCTCAACTTCTCAGCCAAATGACGTCGAACCAATATCGTAAGAACTGAGTCGTAGGCTTCGAGAAGATGAAGAAGAAGCGAGTGTACATCACCAACTGAGCTTTTTACCACAGACCGCTCCAAACGCAGTGCTTCAAGTTCCTTGTTCACTTGATTGAGCTTCAGAATTTGGGTTTTAAGTTGAGTAGTTTTTAGAGCAAGTTCATCCATGACTCTGCTTTCCAAGGCAAGATCTGCCTGAAGTTTATTTGTCACACCCCAAAACCGGAACGGCGGAATCGTTCAGGGGTGGAGGACGTCATGTTTAGTATCACGAGATATGTATATGGTAAGCAAGTAATAAACAACCATTTCATTTCGAAAGAAAGTGTTTACAATATGTGTGTTCACAAAACATAGAATTCATAAACAAATAACAAAACAAGACTTGAAGCTATAATGCTCCATTTTCTGAATCCCCAGCACGAGCACCTGTCTAATAGTCTCCTGAGAATACAAGTTATTTGAAAGAGTTGATCAGCAATTAAGCTGGTGAGTTCATAAGATTTTAGTGATGTGAGTAAGTTGTAAAGTGTTGTTGAAAAATGTAGATGTAAAATGGTGTTGAAAGTGTAGTTGAAACATGTAGTTGTAAAATGTTGTAAGTTGTAAGTTCTGTTTTGAAAAGTTCGCATGTTCCTCTAGAAAATCCTATATTTCCTACTTTGATGGAAGTTTAAGTAAAATATCAGTACAACCCTTTCTATGGGTACTAATTGGGTACAAGTTATATAAGACTCAGAGTAAACAAACAATCGATTGTGTGTATCTGCCCCAAGCTCACAACCAAACGAGGAACAGAAATTAAGGCGGATAGCACACATCCCATTGGTTGTTAGATCATCGTCATATATAACCCTGGTGTAGTCACTTGTTACTCATGGAGTTAATTGTAATGGTTCCTTTATATCTAATGAAAAGTTCTTTAAGAAATCCTATATTTCTTATAGTAAAATGGTGACCACAGTGACTACTTTTATAATAGCTTAGTTTATACTGCTATATATAATCTAATATCAGATAGAAAGTTAATTGAGTGAATTTGCCCTAAGCCCACAACCAAACGAGGAACAGGGAGTAAGGCGGAAAGCACACATCCAACTACCTATTGGGTATTAGTTTTATATATAAACATGGTGTATAAAATAAGGTATTATAGAGTTACACAACTAAGGTCCTTTAAATTGTACTGGTTTAATAAAATGGATTAAACCCTTTACTGGGAAGTTTCTAGTTTTGTATACAAAAAGTACTGATTTTGGAAAGTATGTTTTGTACTAGAAAAATTGTGCTTTGACTCTGTGTCCTATAACCTGACCCATACCTGGTACCCATATGATGACTTAATGTATACTAAGCATACATATATATAGAATCGAATAGAAAATAGATTGGGTGAATTCGTTCCAAGCCCACAACCAAACAAGGAACAGGAAATGAAGCGGAGAGCACATATCCTATTACCTGTCGGACCCTATTGGTATATATATATATATATATATATATATATATCCTGTGATGTATACATTAAGGAATCATAAGACTAGCATTATGGTCCTTTCTTTTAAACGTAGCCTTCTACCAAGGCATCTACCGTTATGTGCTAGACTCGACTGATCTGTTTGTCGTTTGTAAAAATGTATGCTTTCCCTAGTTTATAACTATCTTAACTCGAAAATAGTTTGAGTTTGACTTTCAAGTGGTACTGTCACTTTATGAAAGAATGGGAAATATAAGTACACAGTTGTCGTTTATAATGACATGCGGATGTACTCATGAACTAAAACATGTTTGTTTTATTATGGTCATAATGTGACGGCTAGAACCCCTACTAAACGTTCTCCCTGTCTAGAGATTAAGGGAACCAAACGCGACCTCTGCAAATTCTTGCAAGCCGTGTAATTCACATTTGTTATATAATCATGTATACCTAATATAACTATCACCTTTTGTTTAAAACAATGAGTTAGTGATCAATTGGTATAATTAGATCATGTGTGTGTTCTCATGCTATAGCAACCTAACTTGTTTGTTTTGTACTGTATATTGTACGTTCTGTTTGTTTCTCATAATTGTGTGTTCTCTTTGTATGGTATTGTTTGTTTCTCTTCACTGTGTGTTTGACTCATGTATGAATTGACTCTTTGTATGCTTCATTGTACTAGAAGTAATGAATAGCATTCTCCTAAACTATACCTATAATAGTTTACTAATGTTCTACTTGGTGTTATTGAAAAGACTCGTTTATCTACTAAGTTATGTTTGCACTTTAAAAACGGAGTTTTGTATAACTATAAAGCCACATAACTTTAAAAGAGTTTTTGAAATGTTTTGACAACTTATAAATGACATAAGTAACATTTTGAAAGATGTTTATAACAAACATTTACACAATTATCATTGTGTTCAATTTGTATTCCCCCCCTTAAAACATTTGAAACAGTTAAAAGATTCATTACGGGGTATGAACTCACCTGATGTGGGTGATTCAAATGGGTATGCATGTAAGGATGAGAAGTTCCACGAATGAAGTCCCGAGACACAATAAGTCCTAAATGACATATAAGGACACATATTGATATGAATATAGTGTTTATAAACAACTATATGAAAGGAAACACCTTCCGGGACTAGGAAACACCTTAACCAAGTGTTGGAATCACATTTGATTCAACAAAGGAAGGTAGAATGACACTCACATGAGTTTACGCCCATGTTTTTACGGCCAAAGGGAGTTTACGGCTGTAAACTCATGGTCACTCATGTACAAGTGTAAGTTTGAAGGCTTGGGAAGCTTTAGGGACTTTAGCTCTACACTAGGATGAGAAAGACCAACCCAAAGGAAGCTTTTGATGAGTTTACGGCCCAAAGGAGTTTACGGCCGTAAACTCATGTTCATTTTACACTTGAGGGTAGTTTAAGGTCTTATTTCCATCAAGGAAGGGTTCTAGGTCAAAGGTTTGCTTGTTGGAAGAGTTTAAGGCCCAAACATGTCATAACATGGAGTTTACGGCCAAGGAAGATCTTGGGCCGTAAACTCATAATCTTCAAAAGGCATGTTTCAATGTTGTAGTTCAAGGCCTTCTACTAGATATGAAGTACAGGGAAGAGTACTTACGATTTAGAAGCTTGAAATGGTCGGTTTTGGCCAAGAACACTAGTGTGTGTTCTTGGTGAAACTTGAAGATCTAAGAAAAGAATGATTTTCATGGATGAAATCATGGAAGGAGACTAGATTAAGAGATGTATTAACAAATCTAGGAAGAATACTTACTTATATTATGATCTTGGAAGAAAGTCTTGATGATACTTGAGAGGATTTGAAGGAAAATCGGCCAAGGAAGGAAGAAATGACTAGAAATGGTCAAGTATCATGTATATACTCTTGAGTTTACGGCCACATGAGTTTACGGCCGTAAACTCATGGTCTTGTGGCCGTGAACTCATTTTGATGAGGTTATTGTTTGATTTGCTACACTGTGGTTCTAGTAGGTACTTTCTAACACTTATTCCTTAAGTGTATTAGGCTCAAAACTCCTTAGAATGACCTTTAACCGGGCTAGAACTCAGTACTAATGAGTTTGACACTCAGTTGAGTGGATTAACTGGGTATTAAAACCAAAAATTTTCCGGGTTGTCACATTATTCAAACGCTCAGAGACAGATGCTTGATGCTTGACGTGATCAGAGATTAGATTCTTTCAAAACGCCTCAAAGTGCTCTTTCTCTTGTTGAAGATATTGAGTTAGGGTTGGAACCGAGGCATTGACTTTGTTGGCATTTTGCTCTGCAGCACCCTGTAAAGATTCTAGAAAAAGATTGGCATTAGAAATTAGTTTATCGACTTTTTCGGCCGCATCGGTGCAGACTTTTGTTGAAGCATCAATAGCTGAAGTGGCTTTGGTGATTGAAGCTTCATGTTCCTTAACCCAGGTGGCCATCATGCCTTTAATGGCATACTTAGAAAGAGAATCCTGAGTAGATGAGGAGGCCATAAGATGGTCAAGCTTTTCATTCAGCTCCTTGAGATGCCGCTTGGTGACAGGGGCATCATCATCATCATTGCTTTGCGCCCTGTAGGGACTATAATAGAAAGAGTCAAATTCGACTTCTTCACCCCCAAGAACTATGGCGGTTTCTGTTGATGGTGTAGGAGAGAGAGGTTTTGAGATAACAGGAGTTCCAGCCACTGAGGTACGAACCCCCGTATCAGATACGTTGGCACGAACCTCAGGTTTGGTAGTGTGGGTAGCAGGGGTGGTGGTTGCTTCAGAGAATATTGGAGTAGGAATGGGAATAGTTGTTGTGGGTTGAGAGGTGATAACAGGTGGGAGCTGAGTTATTGAAATTGGGTTTGAGATAGGTGGAGGTGAAGGTGGGTGGGAGCGAACTGGTACCTCATGCGTAGGCAAAATTGGAGGAGTACCACCACGGACGGAACCTTCATCGTCTGAGTCAGAACTTTCGCTTTCGCTTGTTGGAATGTTTGGTTGCTGATCTGAGGGAGTGTAGTCGGAATCACTGGAGGAAACACGTCGTGGATTCCTGGCCATTTTGTTAACCTTTTTCTTCTTTGGTTGTGAGGGAGCTGCCTTCTCAGACTTTCGCTTCTTTGGAGTAGTCACCTTGGACACTTGACCCTCCTTCTCCTTCTTTTTCAAATCAGGCTTTTTGCCCCCTTTTGCTGGTTTATCAGCTTCCTCTATGGACTTGATCATCTCCAGAGTTAACTTCCTTGGCCCGGTAGATGGAAGTTTCTTGTATTCTTGGAACAGTTTGCTTGCATTAGGCACACAAGCATACATAGAGGCTGGAATAGACCTGTTGAAGGAAAACTTGAGAGGATCTGTAACTATGATCCTAGTCGTATGAAAAGTGGCGATCGAAGAAAGTAATGAGTCTGCCATAATTGGGATGTGAAACCTTTCCATAGCCCAGTGAGTAACGAGAGTCCAAAACCTTCCACATGAGATTTCGGAATGACGCGAAGCAGAGGAGAGACTTTGCACCAACTGAATCCAAAGAACATATCCATAATCCAGGTTGATTCCAGTGTAGAGACCATAGAGAAGGGTCATGAAAACCTTGCTAGCCCCATCTGAACCAGCAACTCTCTCAGACAGGCCTTTGAATAGCAGAGTGAAGAGGCCATTCCATTGAGGAGGAAGGCAAGACTTCTTGACTTTAGTTACAGTTGTGAGGAGCTCCGAATACCCCATATTGTAGAACATTGAAAAGAGCTGAGTAGTAGTGACGGAGTCAGGGTTGACCATGGATGCTTCATAAGGAAGCCTTAGCAGTGAGCAAAACCGATTCTTGGTAATCGACGTCTTTTGATCGAGAATGTCAAAGAAAACCCTCTCTTTTGTCTTATCGTATGTTGCAGTAGAGTACACCTGAGAGAGAAAAGACATTGGGACGGATTCAACCTTCGTCAATGCGATAACGAGTGGGGAGTACATAAGACATTCCACCATATTAAGCATATATGGATCATACGCAAATGTGTGAGATCAATCAGAAGGTTCTGATTCTCCTTGATAGAGAGAAGAGGCGATCGAGCAGAGGTTTCTTGGACTGAAGAAGATTCTGCCATTGTTGATGCTCGATGAAAAAGATGATGAACAATGGAGGAATAATCGCTGGTATTCATCTTTGAAAAGTATGAGAGCAGTAAAAAGGGTAAAGGTAATTTGAGAAAGCTCTTTATACTGTCAATCAGGAGAGAGAAACAAATCACAATCAAATCACAGGCGAAAAAACCTCAATCGACGCCTAGAAAATCGTGATTGGACAACTGTTACACCGAAAAAGGCGATGACAGGCGTGACATCAGCGATCGTTTCAAATTCACGCGCCTTTCCATGTTTATCTCAACCTTATCGTTCCAGATTCTAGACCCTTCAAATTCATGCTGACTCATCCTTTTGCTTTTAAGAGACTCCATTCCATCATAATGAACCGAAGCTATATTTCTGAAATTATCGTATTAGTAACCGAACCATACTTTGGAAAATCAAAGATTTTCGTGCAAGATAGTGTCAAAGATAAAGAACAAAAAAGCAAATAATTTGTGAGATATATGTGATGTCTAGGAAGACATAAAGTAGTGGATCCCGGGCAGGAATCTCTTCCTTCAAAGTCAAGAGATACTTCAAAGTGCTTGTTTGGTTTCCCGTTGAATTACGATCAAATGCCTTTAAAGAGACATTGAAAGGCATCTTTTTAAATAAAGCTATTAGGGTGGCTTTCGCTTCAATCCATACATTGGTACTTGACATAAGACCGAAAGTGGAAGAAGTACTTGTGAGACCAGTGTAGCCTGTTAAACAAGTAGGTTTGGATCTATTTCAGTGACTGGGTGTTAAGATGAAATCTCAAAAACAAAATTAAAACTGGATCTTATGGGAAGAAGCGTCTTGGTGTTAGAAAATTTCATAAAGATCACACGAAAATAAAAGGAGATTTCTTGAGGTAACAAGTAATAGCTTGAACGTGTACACGATCACCGTCAATTCATTTTAAGGAGTTGGATTTTGGGTTTCACTTAGCACGTGGTGAACGTATCTAAGATCATCAACACAGATGTTGTATAACCATAAACCTCAGTGGTAATTGCTGAGAGTCTCAAGGGTTACAATTGTGGAGTGAAATGAGATGGAGAAATAAGATAAGGTGGTTAAGGAATCAAAAGTACCTCTGCTATTTGAGAGTGACAAAGCAGAAAACTCTTAACTCAAAATGAGAAGAGTAAGGTAGCTCATGACTTGAGTGAATTTAGCAGCCTAATTGAGAAGAAACGATTGGTATTGATTGAATCATTAAGGCTTCACTCACAGTCTTGGAGGGTTCAGTCTACATACAACAGCATGCTTCTAGGGACACATAACTAGTACAAAGATAGAAATATCATACCTGCCCTAGCTCCAATTAATATAGCTTCTGTGATCTTCAAACCTAAGAGAGAAAAGAAACAAAAACGAAACGCAAAAAGAAAATATTTTTGAAGTTTTGGAATTTTCTGAAAAAGAATAATAATAAAAAAAATAAAATATTTTTGGAGTTTGTGAAATTTTCTGAAAAATAATAAAAAACAGAAAGTAAAATGGTGTTGAAAGTGTAGTTGAAACATGTACTTGTAAAATGTTGTAAGTTGTAAGTTCTGTTTAGAAAAGTTCGCATGTTCCTCTAGAAAATCCTATATTTCCTACTTTGATGGAAGTTTTAGTAAAATGTCACTACAACCCTTTCTATGGGTACTAAGTGGGTACAAGTTATATAAGACTCCGAGTAAACAAACAATCGATTGTGCGCATCTGCCCCAAGCTCACAACCAAACGAGGAACAGAAATTAAGGCGGATAGCACACATCCCATTGGTTGTTAGATCATCGTCATATATAACCCTGGTGTAGTCACTTGTTACTCATGGAGTTAACTGTAATTGTTCCTTTATATCTAATGAAAAGTTCTTTAGGAAATCCTATATTTCTTATAGTAAAATGGTGACCACAGTGACTACTTTTATAATAGCTTAGTTTATACTGCTATATATAATCTAATATCGGATAGAAAGTTAATTGAGTGAATCTGCCCTAAGCCCACAACCAAACGAGGAACAGGGAGTAAGGCGGAAAGCACACATCCAACTACCTATTGGGTATTAGTTTTATATATAAACAAGGTGTATAAACTAAGGTATTTCAGAGTTACTCACCTAAGGTCCTTTAAATTGTACTGGTTTAATAAAAAGGATTAAACCCTTTACTGGGAAGTTTCTAGTTTTGTATACCAAAAGTACTGATTTTGGAAAGTATGTTTTGTACTAGAAAAACTGTGCTTTGACTTTGTGTCCTATAACCTGACCCATACCTGGTACCCATATGATGACTTAATGTATACTAAGCATACATATATATAGAATCGAATAGAAAATAGATTGGGTGAATTCGTTCCAAGCCCACAACCAAACAAGGAACAGGAAATGAAGCGGAGAGCACATATCCTATTACCTGTCGGACCCTATTGGTATATATATATATATATATATATATATATATATATATATATATATATATATATATATATATATATATATATATATATATATATCCTATGATGTATACATTAAGGAATCATAAGACTAGCATTATGGTCCTTTCTTTTAAACGTAGCCTTCTACCAAGGCATCTACCGTTATGTGCTAGACTCGACTGATCTGTTTGTCGTTTGTAAAAATGTATGCTTTCCCTAGTTTATAACTATCTTAACTCGAAAATAGTTTGAGTTTGACTTTCAAGTGGTACTGTCACTTTATGAAAGAATGGGAAATATAAGTACACAGTTGTCGTTTATAATGACATGCGGATGTACTCATGAACTAAAACATGTTTGTTTTATTATGGTCATAATGTGAAGGCTAGAACCCCTACTAAACGTTCTCCCTGTCTAGAGATTAAGGGAACCAAACGCGACCTCTGCAAATTCTTGCAAGCCGTGTAATTCACATTTGTTATATGATCATGTATACCTAATATAACTATCACCTTTTGTTTAAAACAATGAGTTAGTGATCAATTGGTATAATTAGATCATGTGTGTGTTCTCATGCTATAGCAACCTAACTTGTTTGTTTTTTACTGTATATTGTACGTTCTGTTTGTTTCTCATAATTGTGTGTTCTCTTTGTATGGTATTGTTTGTTTCTCTTCACTGTGTGTTTGACTCATGTATGAATTGACTCTTTGTATGCTTCATTATACTAGAAGTAATGAATAGCATTCTCCTAAACTATACCTATAATAGTTTACTAATGTTCTACTTGGTGTTATTGAAAAGACTCGTTTATCTACTAAGTTATGTTTGCACTTTAAAAACGGAGTTTTGTATAACTATAAAGCCACATAACTTTAAAAGAGTTTTTGAAATGTTTTGACAACTTATAAATGACATAAGTAACATTTTGAAAGATGTTTATAACAAACATTTACACAATTATCATTGTGTTCAATTTGTATTCCCCCCTTAAAACATTTGAAACAGTTAAAAGATTCATTACGGGGTATGAACTCACCTGATGTGGGTGATTCAAATGGGTATGCATGTAAGGATGAGAAGTTCCACGAATGAAGTCCCGAGACACAATAAGTCCTAAATGACATATAAGGACACATATTGATATGAATATAGTGTTTATAAACAACTATATGAAAGGAAACACCTTCCGGGACTAGGAAACACCTTAACCAAGTATTGGAATCACATTTGATTCAACAAAGGAAGGTAGAATGACACTCACATGAGTTTACGCCCATGTTTTTACGGCCAAAGGGAGTTTACGGCTGTAAACTCATGGTCACTCATGTACAAGTGTAAGTTTGAAGGCTTGGGAAGCTTTAGGGACTTTAGCTCTACACTAGGATGAGAAAGACCAACCCAAAGGAAGCATTTGATGAGTTTACGGCCCAAAGGAGTTTACGGCCGTAAACTCATGTTCATTTTACACTTGAGGGTAGTTTAAGGTCTTATTTCCATCAAGGAAGGGTTCTAGGTCAAAGGTTTGCTTGTTGGAAGAGTTTAAGGCCCAAACATGTCATAACATGGAGTTTACGGCCAAGGAAGATCTTGGGCCGTAAACTCATAATCTTCAAAAGGCATGTTTCAATGTTGTAGTTCAAGGCCTTCTACTAGATATGAAGTACAGGGAAGAGTACTTACGATTTAGAAGCTTGAAATGGTCGGTTTTGGCCAAGAACACTAGTGTGTGTTCTTGGTGAAACTTGAAGATCTAAGAAAAGAATGATTTTCATGGATGAAATCATGGAAGGAGACTAGATTAAGAGATGTATTAACAAATCTAGGAAGAATACTTACTTATATTATGATCTTGGAAGAAAGTCTTGATGATACTTGAGAGGATTTGAAGGAAAATCGGCCAAGGAAGGAAGAAATGACTAGAAATGGTCAAGTATCATGTATATACTCTTGAGTTTACGGCCACATGAGTTTACGGCCGTAAACTCATGGTCTTGTGGCCGTGAACTCATTTTGATGAGGTTATTGTTTGATTTGCTACACTGTGGTTCTAGTAGGTACTTTCTAACACTTATTCCTTAAGTGTATTAGGCTCAAAACTCCTTAGAATGACCTTTAACCGGGCTAGAACTCAGTACTAATGAGTTTGACACTCAGTTGAGTGGATTAACTGGGTATTAAAACCAAAAATTTTCCGGGTTGTCACATTATTCAAACGCTCAGAGACAGATGCTTGATGCTTGACGTGATCAGAGATTAGATTCTTTCAAAACGCCTCAAAGTGCTCTTTCTCTTGTTGAAGATATTGAGTTAGGGTTGGAACGGAGGCATTGACTTTGTTGGCATTTTGCTCTGCAGCACCCTGTAAAGATTCTAGAAAAAGATTAGCATTAGAAATTAGTTTATCGACTTTTTCGGCCGCATCGGTGCAGACTTTTGTTGAAGCATCAATAGCTGAAGTGGCTTTGGTGATTGAAGCTTCATGTTCCTTAACCCAGGTGGCCATCATGCCTTTAATGGCATACTTAGAAAGAGAATCCTGAGTAGATGAGGAGGCCATAAGATGGTCAAGCTTTTCATTCAGCTCCTTGAGATGCCGCTTGGTGACAGGGGCATCATCATCATCATTGCTTTGCGCCCTGTAGGGACTATAATAGAAAGAGTCAAATTCGACTTCTTCACCCCCAAGAACTATGGCGGTTTCTGTTGATGGTGTAGGAGAGAGAGGTTTTGAGATAACAGGAGTTCCAGCCACTGAGGTACGAACCCCCGTATCAGATACGTTGGCACGAACCTCAGGTTTGGTAGTGTGGGTAGCAGGGGTGGTGGTTGCTTCAGAGAATATTGGAGTAGGAATGGGAATAGTTGTTGTGGGTTGAGAGGTGATAACAGGTGGGAGCTGAGTTATTGAAATTGGGTTTGAGATAGGTGGAGGTGAAGGTGGGTGGGAGCGAACTGGTACCTCATGCGTAGGCAAAATTGGAGGAGTACCACCACGGACGGAACCTTCATCGTCTGAGTCAGAACTTTCGCTTTCGCTTGTTGGAATGTTTGGTTGCTGATCTGAGGGAGTGTAGTCGGAATCACTGGAGGAAACACGTCGTGGATTCCTGGCCATTTTCTTAACCTTTTTCTTCTTTGGTTGTGAGGGAGCTTCCTTCTCAGACTTTCGCTTCTTTGGAGTAGTCACCTTGGACACTTGACCCTCCTTCTCCTTCTTTTTCAAATCAGGCTTTTTGCCCCCTTTTGCTGGTTTATCAGCTTCCTCTATGGACTTGATCATCTCCAGAGTTAACTTCCTTGGCCCGGTAGATGGAAGTTTCTTGTATTCTTGGAACAGTTTGCTTGCATCAGGCACACAAGCATACATAGAGGCTGGAATAGACCTGTTGAAGGAAAACTTGAGAGGATCGGTAACTATGATCCTAGTCGTATGAAAAGTGGCGATCGAAGAAAGTAATGAGTCTGCCATAATTGGGATGTGAAACCTTTCCATAGCCCAGTGAGTAACGAGAGTCCAAAACCTTCCACATGAGATTTCGGAATGACGCGAAGCAGAGGAGAGACTTTGCACCAACTGAATCCAAAGAACAGATCCATAATCCAGGTTGATTCCAGTGTAGAGACCATAGAGAAGGGTCATGAAAACCTTGCTAGCCCCATTTGAACCAGCAACTCTCTCAAACAGGCCTTTGAATAGCAGAGTGAAGAGGCCATTCCATTGAGGAGGAAGGCAAGACTTCTTGACTTTAGTTACAGTTGTGAGGAGCTCCGAATACCCCATATTGTAGAACATTGAAAAGAGCTGAGTAGTAGTGACGGAGTCAGGGTTGACCATGGATGCTTCATAAGGAAGCCTTAGCAGTGAGCAAAACCGATTCTTGGTAATCGACGTCTTTTGATCGAGAATGTCAAAGAAAACCCTCTCTTTTGTCTTATCGTATGTTGCAGTAGAGTACACCTGAGAGAGAAAAGACATTGGGACAGATTCAACCTTCGTCAATGCGATAACGAGTGGGGAGTACATAAGACATTCCACCATATTAAGCATATATGGATCATACGCAAATGTGTGAGATCAATCAGAAGGTTCTGATTCTCCTTGATAGAGAGAAGAGGCGATCGAGCAGAGGTTTCTTGGACTGAAGAAGATTCTGCCATTGTTGATGCTCGATGAAAAAGATGATGAACAATGGAGGAATAATCGTTGGTATTCGTCTTTGAAAAGTATGAGAGCAGTAAAAAGGGTAAAGGTAATTTGAGAAAGCTCTTTATACTGTCAATCAGGAGAGAGAAACAAATCGCAATCAAATCACAGGCGAAAAAACCTCAATCGACGCCTAGAAAATCGTGATTGGACAACTGTTACACCGAAAAAGGCGATGACAGGCGTGACATCAGCGATCGTTTCAAATTCACGCGCCTTTCCATGTTTATCTCAACCTTATCGTTCCAGATTCTAGACCCTTCAAATTCATGCTGACTCATCCTTTTGCTTTTAAGAGACTCCATTCCATCATAATGAACCGAAGCTATATTTCTGAAATTATCGTATTAGTAACCGAACCATACTTTGGAAAATCAAAGATTTTCGTGCAAGATAGTGTCAAAGATAAAGAACAAAAAAGCAAATAATTTGTGAGATATATGTGATGTCTAGGAAGACATAAAGTAGTGGATCCCGGGCAGGAATCTCTTCCTTCAAAGTCAAGAGATACTTCAAAGTGCTTGTTTGGTTTCCCGTTGAATTACGATCAAATGCCTTTAAAGAGACATTGAAAGGCATCTTTTTAAATAAAGCTATTAGGGTGGCTTTCGCTTCAATCCATACATTGGTACTTGACATAAGACCGAAAGTGGAAGAAGTACTTGTGAGACCAGTGTAGCCTGTTAAACAAGTAGGTTTGGATCTATTTCAGTGACTGGGTGTTAAGATGAAATCTCAAAAACAAAATTAAAACTGGATCTTATGGGAAGAAGCGTCTTGGTGTTAGAAAATTTCATAAAGATCACGCGAAAATAAAAGGAGATTTCTTGAGGTAACAAGTAATAGCTTGAACGTGTACACGATCACCGTCAATTCATTTTAAGGAGTTGGATTTTGGGTTTCACTTAGCACGTGGTGAACGTATCTAAGATCATCAACACAGATGTTGTATAACCATAAACCTCAGTGGTAATTGCTGAGAGTCTCAAGGGTTACAATTGTGGAGTGAAATGAGATGGAGAAATAAGATAAGGTGGTTAAGGAATCAAAAGTACCTCTGCTATTTGAGAATGACAAAGCAGAAAACTCTTAACTCAAAATGAGAAGAGTAAGGTAGCTCATGACTTGAGTGAATTTAGCAGCCTAATTGAGAAGAAACGATTGGTATTGATTGAATCATTAAGGCTTCACTCACAGTCTTGGAGGGTTCAGTCTACATACAACAGCATGCTTCTAGGGACACATAACTAGTACAAAGATAGAAATATCATACCTGCCCTAGCTCCAATTAATATAGCTTCTGTGATCTTCAAACCTAAGAGAGAAAAGAAACAAAAACGAAACGCAAAAAGAAAATATTTTTGAAGTTTTGGAATTTTCTGAAAAAGAATAATAATAAAAAAAATAAAATATTTTTGGAGTTTGTGAAATTTTCTGAAAAATAATAAAAAACAGAAAGTAAAATATTTTTGAATTTTATGAAAAGTAAGAGAAAAACATAAAATAAATTAAGATACAATAAAGTGTACAAAAGATACAACCGAAATGTCACCATTATATATGAGGCGAAATGGACCGAGCGTTCGGTTCATTTCGGTTCCCGAAAAATCAGGACCCGAAATAGACCGATGTTCGAACTATTTCGCTTCCAACTTTTAATGAGGCGAAAGCGATTTCGGTATAGATTCAGCTTCCATCATTCCTAAGCCTTGTAAGATTTTATTAAAATTTGCTTCAGGCAAGGCTTTTGTAAAGATGTCAGCTAATTGATCAGTGGTTCTTGCAAAATATATTTCGACATTACCGTCTTCCACGTGATCCTTAATAAAATGATACCTCAGTGCTATGTGTTTCATTTTGGAGTGTTGCACTGGGTTGTGACATATCCTTATTGCACTTTCAGAGTCACAGTATAATGGAATTTTCTTCATGTTCAGACCATAGTCTCGAAGTTGACTTTGTATCCAAATGACATGTGATGTACATGATGCTGCAGCTATATACTCTGTTTCGGCTGTAGAAAGAGACACACAGGTTTGTTTCTACGATTGCCAGCTGACACGTTTGCCATCAAGGAACTGACATCCTCCAGTAGTACTCTTTCGGTCCAGTCCACATCCTCCTAGATCAGCGTCAGAGAATGCCTGAACAAAGAACCCTGATTTTGTTGGGTACCATAGACCGAGAGAAGAGGTTCGCTTCAAATATCAAAAGATATTCCTCACAGCCAACTGGTGAGGTTCGCGTGGATTAGCTTGAAACCTGGCACAATAACAAACAGAAAACATTATGTCTGGTCGACTAGCTGTTAGATACATCAAGGACCCTATCATTTGACGATAGATGGTCATATCAGCAGCCGGTTTGTCCAAAGAAGGTGTTAACTTCGTGCCAAACGCCATAGGAACCTTCACTTTTGATTCTCCCATCATTCCAAACTTGGCAAGCAAGGTCTTCGTGTAAGCCTCTTGATTAATAAAAATGCCTTCAGGTCCCTGTCTAATATTTAAGCCAAGGAAAAAGTTAATTGTACCCATTGAGCTCATTTCAAACTTAGTCTCCATCAACTTTCTGAATTCTGCTGTTAAGCCAGGATTTGTGGAACCAAAGATTATATCATCGACATAAATCTGAACAATCATAAGGTGGTTGCCCTCTTTCTTACGAAAGAATGTTGGGTCAACCGAACCTTGTTTAAACTTTGACATTTTTAGAAATCGAGTTAATGTTTCATACCATGCTCTTGGTGCTTGCTTCAGACCATAAACCGCCTTGTCCAGAATGTAGCAGTGATCTAGATACTTCTTGTTCACAAAACCTGGAGGTTGCTCTACATACACTGTTTCTTCTAATTCTCCATTTAGAAATGCACACTTGACGTCCATTTGATATACTTCAAAGATCTTGTGAGCAGCATAAGCCACAAAGATTCTTACTGATTCTAACCTGGCTACTGGAGCGAAGGTCTCTTCGTAGTCTATCCCTTCTTCTTGACAATATCCCTTCACAACCAGCCTTGCTTTGTTACGAATTACATTCCCTTCTTTGTCCATTTGTTTCAAAATACCCATTTCAGTCCAACTACAGATACATCCTTTGGTGTAGGAATCAGTCTCCATACCTTGTTTCGCTCAAACTCGTTGAGTTCGTCTTGCATTGCCTGTACCCAATCAGAGTGATCGAGTGCAGTGTAGACAGTCTTCGGTTCAATTTTGGAGACAAACGAATTAAACATGCAAAATTCCACTTGAGAGAATAATGCAGTTTGCTTCGCTTTCAGTTGAGAACGAGTAAGAACTCTTTCTAATGAATCACCAATGATTTGGGTTTTTGGATGATCTTTTGTCCATTTGGTGAGAGGAGGGTAATTTGGATCATAGGAGGGATCCAACTCAGCATTTACTTCTTCTTCGAATTCTGACTGAGCATCGTCATCATTTGTATTTGCATTCTCCCCCTCAAATGATGAGACAGTTTCGCCTTCAGGCATTGAGTTCTCCCCCTCAACTGGACGCTCGGTTGATATGGCAGTTGATGGGTTCTCCCCCTGGAATGATAATTCAGGGTTATCGGATGAAGATGAACCCTCACCCTAAAATATAGAACTTTCTTTTGGAGGTTCGCTTGGACTAGGCTGTTCGGTAGTTCCCGGTTGTTCTTTTTCCATATCCTTCGCTGCATCAACAATGATTTGCTTCAAGGTATCAATCTTATTGTCAGCTGCCTTTGCTTCAGAATGAATGGCTTTCTCCAGTTCATCGAATAATGACATATATTGCTCAAATAAATACGAAATAGAAACAGTAACTTGACCAGACGTTGGAAAGATTTCCTCCATTGAACCTTCGGTTGTTTGAAGCTTTTTGACGTAGTTGTCATCGAAGGTGACATAATAGGTTTCTTCGATTTTCTTGGAACGTTTGTTCAGAACCCTATACGCCTTGGAGTTTAAGGAGTAGCCAAGAAAAATCCCTTCGTCAGCTTTGACATCAAACTTGTTTCGGTGCTCCTTTGAATTAAAAATAAAGCATCTGGAACCGAACACATGGAAGAACTTGACATTTGGCTTACGATTGTTCAAGATCTCATATGGAGTAATAGAAAAATGCTTGTTGAGAAGAGATATGTTCTGTGTGTAGCAAGCAGCAGCAATAGCATCAGCCCATAAATATAAAGGCAGTGAGGCGAAACTGAGCATGGTTCGGGATGCTTCACACAACGAGCGGTTTCGCCTTTCAACGACACCATTTTGTTGTGGAGTGTAGGGAGCAGAAAAGTTTGATATACTCCCTTTTCGGCAAGAAAGTCTTCAAATTCATTGTTTTTGAACTCCAGCCCATTGTCACTTCGAATATTTTGTACCAGCTTTCGCAGTTGAAGCTCTATTTGCTTGATAAAAACCTTGAGCTTTGGTGTAGCCTCTGATTTTTGTTTAAGAAAAAATACCCAGGTGAAAAGAGAAAAATCATCTACTATTACTAGCATATATTTGTTACCACCAATGCTTTTAATAGCCGAAGATCCACATAAATCTATATGCAGAAGCTCAAGTGGTTCGATGATCTTCGTGTTGACACGTGTTGGATGACTTTTCCTGCTTTGCTTTCCCATTTCACATGCAGCACACAGATGTTCTTTATCAAACTTGAGTATTGGAAGTCCTCACACATGATCACCAAGAACTAGCTTGTTGATGTCTTTGAAGTTGAGGTGCGAGAGCCTTCGGTGCCATAACGAACTTTCGTCTGAATGTGCTTTCATTAGCAGACACGCAGATGGCTTCCCTCGAATGGGATTGAGGTTTAGTGGGTACATTTTGCCTTTTCTTTTGGATTTTAATAAAACTGATTTGGTCTTCTTCTCTACTATTTCAGACCCTTCATCATCGAATGAAACCTTCAGTCTAGTTCCCACCACCAGTTGTGAAACACTGGTGAGATTGTGTTATAAGCCCTCTACATATGCTACTTTTCTGATTGAGTATTCGCCATTCGTGATCATTCCATAGCCTTTTATTGTGCCAAATGAGTTGTTGCCATATTTGGCACAACCACCATTCGTAAGAGGTCGAAACTCCCGTAGCTCTTCCTTTCTCCCTGTCATGTGACACGAGCAGCCACTATCAATGTACCATTCGTCATCGAACTGCTCGTCACGCATAACCTGCAAAAATCAAGCAGATTTAGGAACCCAAAGTTTCTTGGGTCCATGTGAGCCTTTTACAGAACAGGGTATAACAATATAAGAATCAACCAAGTAAGTTCGTTTTATTAGGGTTGTTTCATCTTTTCTTTTGATTGTAAAAACTTTGATTTTATTATCTTTTGACGCTTCAACCTTAGGTTTAGGAATTGGATCGTTATTGTTTTCTAACTTTTGGTTTTGTTTCCTTAGGTTAGTATTCATCTTATTTTCGTCTTTGGAGACGATCTTCCCTTTTCCCTTCACATCTTCTTTAGGATTGTGCTTTGAGTGAGAGGAATGTGTTTTAGAAGCGAAACCTTGCTTTCAGGTCCTTTCACTTGTGGATGAGGAACCACTCTTTCGGTTTGCTTGGCTACATGAATAGCATTGAGAACAAGAAGTATCTTGATTCGTTGACACTCCTGTATCCTTAGCGGTTGGACTTTTGTCTGATCGAACGTAATTTTGGTTTTGGGACTGCCAAAGTGGTTTTCACTTGTATCTCCTGTTACGTTGATGTATCTCCTGTTACGTTGATGTTTCTTTTCAGACACCTGTTTGGGTGTTTTATGGATGTTGGCCTTCGGTTTCGATCTTTTATCATGAGTTTTGCTCTTTAACGAGGAGGTTTCGCTTGTCACCTTAACTGATTCACTTGGAATCTTTTTGGTACCACTGGTTGTTGGCATATCAAAATGTGTAGGCTTGTAGAGTAGTTCTGCCACATATCTGCCTTTAACCCTCCATGATGTTTTCTCAGATAGACCGACCGTTTCATCAGCATTGTCTATTGGTGACGACCAGAAAAATTCATCACATCCATCAGCATTATCTTCGTTCACTATTGTTGTGATTTCGGTTGTTTGCTTCTGTGTAACGCCGGTAACTGCATAAACTTGATTTGGTGTGGTTTGGACCTTCTGATACACCACATCCTTTTCTTTCATAACTTTGGACTTATTTTGGGATAAACGAGCGAATTCAACCGAGTTTTCAGAAATGAGATTTTTGGTAGGTTCGGGTTCGCTCTTGACAAATTCAGAACAGTCTACCTCATCTTCTACAGATATTTCACTCATATCATCATCCTCATCAAATTCAGAAGTATTTTCAACATTAATTTTTGTTTCTGAACTCAACTTGGCATTCAACGAATCAAATTTCTGCATAGTTTCGGTTTTAATTTTCAATTTATCATTTTCGTCCAATAAATTCTTAAGCATGTCCTTGTGGTCTTTGGACTGGATAAAAGATTCAATTTTGTCAAGACCAATTTTATAGCCAGGAGAAACTTCATCAGACGAGACTACAACTTCACAATCATAAACATCAACATCAATTACGTCCTCCTTTAATTCAAGGAAAGGAAGAATCATACTGTGAATTTTCCTGCCTATTTCACAATCCAGATGCAATTGAGTGATATTGGTATATAAACGTTTAGCAATTAAACAAAAAACATTTCTCTGTTTTAAAAGCTTCAAATTATCCCTTTGCAAATAAATTGTCTCATCCTTAATTCTAATTAACTCTTTCTCCTTTTGCTCAATCCACATTCGCCTCTCCTCACTCTTCAAAGACACCCTGCTGAGTTGATCAGTTAGGTTAGATTTGTGAGGCGATTTTGGGTTAAACTTCCACTTAAACTAGAAAATTTAGATTTTAAGCCGTTCAATTCTTTTTCATAGTTTGTGACAGGGATTTTTAATGATTCGAGAATAGATTGTACCTTCTTGATCAACTGGTCGCACTCATTCATCTGCTCACCAACAGGCTTGGCAGCGAAGCACCTGTCTTCTCGTTCCTTCGCTTCATCTTCACCCCCATCAGTGGTGTAACCCCTCATCTATTTCCTTCAGTAGCATACTCATCTTCTTTCGCCACGAAAGCTATGCCATGTGTAGGCTTTCTCACCTCTTCATCCTCTGAGTCAGTAGACCAAACTTTAACACCACCAAATTCATCATCTGCAACATTTTCCTGCACAATAAGAACATTCATAGTGTTATTTGCAGCAGCTTTCTTCTTCTTAATATCTTCCAGCTTTCGCAGGTGGTATGCTTCATCGTCTTCACTCTCATTCTTCTCTGTCGTCTTCCTCAACATACAGTCCTTGGAAAAGTGGTTTTTGCCTCCACAAAAGTGACAATTAAATCCTGAGTCACTTGACATCTTGCTCTCCTTCTTCGGTTCTTCTTGTTGAGGAGTGATCTTCGGTTCCTCCTTTGCCTTTTCTGAACTGTAGTTTCCTTGCCAGTTTCGATTCTTATTGGTGGGAAACCTTCTGCGAATGAACTTCTTTGGGTTTGAAACCATCAAAGCATATTCTTCATTGGTCAGATCATATTCAGAAAGATCCAAATCTTCTTATTCTTCAATAGCATTCTTTCCTTTGGAAATTAGGGCCAAATAACCCATGCTAGAAACCACATTCGTTTCTTTAGTCACTGCACCTTCATGTGACTTCAGTATCCTTACTAGCTTCGCCAAAGAGTAAGCCTTGAATTGTTCATGGGCCTTTACAGTAGACACTACAGCCATCCATTCGGATCTTAGCCCATTCATGAATGTTACCTTCTGCTCAATAACTTTCCTCTCTATACCATGCTTTATCATTTTGCTAAGAAGATGATTAAAGCGATCAAAGTCTTCGATAAGCTTCTCTTCAGGTTTCTGCTTGAAGTCTCCAAACTCTGAAAGCAATAGAGTCTGGATCGAATGCTCAAGACCCTCATCGGTAGAATACAGCTCTTTCAACCTGTCCCAAACCTCTTTCGCCGTCGAGCATGAACTAACCAACCGAAAGGTGTCAGACTGTAGGGCAAATCTGATCATTCTAAGCGCTTTAATATTGCATAAAAACTTCTCCTTTTCATCTTGAGGAACATCTATAACATCAACCATAAGTTGGTTGTACTCCATTTGAGTCTTTATGATTCGGTTTGTGCCAGTGTGAGCGAACGGACCTACAGTTATTGCTTCCCAGATTAAATACCCATTGTCTTCAGAACCTATCACATAGTCTTCAAAGTGATGTGTCCAAACTTCGTAATCCTGAGTATATAGAATGGGAATCCTAGTTGTGGATCCAATGTTGTTGGAGATATTGATAGGGTTTGCGTTGGAATCGTCGAGTGACATGATGATATTGCAAAAAAAAAAACTTGTTCAAGATCAGACTTGTAAACAAAGTCAGGGTAAAATCGAAATCCAAGAACAACGTCAACAACAAGATGACGGCTTCTAACAGAGATCAATATTAGCGGAAAACCTTGAAGCCTTCTTCGACAGAAGAGATGCGTATAGATTACACAGTCTCCTGCTCTGATACCAATTGATGAGTTAAAAACTCTTTAGATCGATAGATCTTTAACAGGTTAATAAGCAAGAACAATAAATACTGGAATACTCAATGAATCAATCCGTATGGCGAATGATTAAAATGTAGTCACACCTCAGCAGAGCTCGATTAAGAACTTCCACTGTAGAGGTGCGCTAGGGTTTACAGTACACTTGATAAAATAATAATGAAAGCGCTAATGATAAGATTGCATGCATGCAACTTATATACTAAACCCTAAATCAAATGCACGGCTGGACAGGCCCAAACCGGTGACAAAACTGGACTAACAACCGAGCCCAAGACACATCACAATAGGCCCAACAGATATCCAAAGGATTTATGTGGGTAGCCGATGAAAATACATCGCTCACTTCGAGGTTCAAGCTTGTCGTGAGTCTCTCGTCTAACGAAAGCTTCACAACCCCAAACCTTGATATGTGCCAATGAGGGAACCTTCCCTGTCCACATCTCATGAGGTGTTTTGGCAACCTTCTTAGTTGGGACTAGATTAAGGATATGGGCGGCAGTCTGTAAGGCATACCCCCAGAATAAGATTGGTAGTGAAGCTTGACTCATCATGGAACGAACCATGTCCAACAAGGTCCGATTACGCCTCTCAGCCACACCATTAATTTGTACTGTCCTAGGAGGTGTCAATTGTGAAACAATTCCACATTCCTTAAGATGGTCATGGAACTCGATACTAAAATACTCACCACCTCTATCAGATCTAAGCATCTTTATCTTCCTACCCAATTGATTCTCCACTTCTTGCTTGAACTCTTTGAACTTTTCAAAGGTCTCTGATTTATGCTTGATTAAGTAGATATATCCATATCTGCTATATTCGTCAGTAAAAGTCACGTAGAAGCGATTTCTATCCCTTGTGGTGGATCTGAAGGGCCTACATACATCTGTGTGTATGAAATCCAACAATCATTCACCTCTTTCACAAGAACCAGTGAAAGGTGATTTATTCATCTTCCCAAGCAAACAAGACTTGCACGTGTCATCTGACCTAAGGTCAAATGACTACAGCACTCCATCCTTTTGGAGTTGGGCAATGCGCTTCTTGTTGACATGTCTAAGACAAAAATGCCACCAGCATGCCTTGTCTAAATCATTAGACGAGTCAATATGCAACACATTATTTCCTAAGTTATCTACAACCATCACATTTTCATATACACCATTACAAGGTAATGCTTCAAAATAAAAAATACTATTATAATAAGCATTTATAGAACCACTTTCATTATTAAATGAATATGTAAAACCTTGTCTGTACAAACCATGAAAAGAAATAATATTCCTTGTCATTTCCGACGAGTAGCAACAATCATTCAAATCTAAACCTAACCCACTACTAAGCACTAAAGAGTAAACTCTGATCTTGGTAACAGGTGATGACTTCCTATTGCCCATTATCAGGTTCATCTTCCCATGCTCCACATCCCTACTTCTTCTTAGTCCCTGAAAATCAGAACAAATGTGAAAACCACATCCTGTATCAAGGACCCAAGAACTAGCATGTGATGAGGTTTTAGACATAATAGTATAAATACCTGCAAAGGTGAGCTTTATCTTCCCATCCTTGATGTCCTGCAAGTATTTGGGGTAGCTTCGTTTCCAATGCCCCTTTTCATAGCAGTAGAAGCATGTTGCTTCTTTTGGATCTGAGGAAGGAGGGGCAGAACTGGTTTTTCCTTTGGATCCACTTGAAGAAGATCCATCATGAGACTTTCCCTTCCAGCTCTTTGAGGGAGCTTTCCTCTTTTCCCCTTTCCATGTCCAATAGTCAGGATTGGGGCAGCAGCAGGAGTGGATTCAACACCTTTTTCTTTCAATCCACTTTCAACAGTTCTTAACAAACCTTGAAGTTTGCTTAAGGTGACTTCCTCTTTGCACAGATGATAAGTCATCTTGAACTGATCATAGCAAGGAGATAAAGAGTGTAAGACTATGTCAATAGCCAGCTCTTCATCAAAGTTAACATTCAGCTTGAGCAACTGATCCACATATATCTGCATCCTTTGCAAATGGGTCGTGATGGACTCTCCATCCTTCATTTTGGTTGTTATGAATGAAGTGACAATCTCATACCTCTCTTGATGTGGTCTTTGATGGTACTTTTCCATCAAGTCCTAGCACATCTCGTAAGACCAATAGTCCTCATAGAACCGTTGCAGCTCAGGAGTCATAGTGGCCACCATAATACACGACACTTTGGTTGTGTCCTTTTCGTGAGCCCTATACTCAACTATTTCTTGAGGAGTAGCTTTGGACTCATCTATCTCGACTAGCTCTTTGTCGAGAACGTATTCCTTTTCCTCATATCGCAAGGCCATTCTGATGTTTCTGATCTAATCATTGAAGTTGGATACATCGAATGTGACCCTAGCACAAATGTTTAAGAGAGAAAAGGAGTTTGAGGAGTTGTTGTTGGAGGAGTTCGATCCTAAAGCGTTCTTTGGGCCAGACATCTGAAAAAAGAAGAACAAGTTTTGATTAAATAGAAAATCCTTAATATAACACCCAAATGAAATATTAAGGCTAGGACCCAACACAATAATTCACAATTCAGAAAAGGGATTCCGTAATTCAATTGTAAATTATTTGAAGGTAGGTAAATGACAATTTACCAATTTCACCACGAAAACAAAATTTTAAAAAGAATTAGGTTTTAAATGAAATTCCTAGATCTTTGAGATTCATTGAACTCTTCAATGACATGTTTAATCTCGATTATGCCCTTCAAGTTTGTGACTGGGATACCGAGGATCACAAACAATGTGTAAATAACCATGCAAATTAGCTTGGTACTCTCGATGTCATTTACCACCTAATCAATGTGTCGGTTAACCACACACGCTCCATTGATCAATGATAATTTATGAGCTACCCATTGCCACTATTTTTTAGTCCAGGTTAGTGTGACGGTTAACCACACACACTCTACTAACGACTTGACAAAGTGCAATGTGTAATTTCATGGATTAGCATCAAATTCATATTTTCCTAAAGTAACTAAGATTGGGAATTTATAAAAACATTTAGTTACTTTATATTTATCATTATACTTATTAATGAGAGAATTAATGTCATATCCTACCCGTTCGGATAACAACCCTCCAGTAGTCAAGAGTGTGGTGGGTAAGAGTGGATACCCAATGACGGTCATTTTACAGACCGCTTCCTTAAACACCCCTTATAGATCAGCTTCGTGAATGAGGCCTACTAACGGTAAGACTGACTGATCTTATACATATATAATATTAGACTTTTAATTTTATAATAGTATAAGGGTGTATTTTAAACTTTTTAAGATACTAGGGTTTTAGAATTTAATATTTCAAAATTAATCTTTTAATTAAATTTAAATTCCAAAACATAAAGGGTGTAATTTGAAACTTTGCAAAATTACTAGATCAAATTTTAAATAATTAAATTAATAAAATAATTTTTTCATTACCTTAAAATTTGACCAAATCAATCTTATTTGATAAGGAAATCAAATTACCATTCGAAAAAATCAATTTAAGGTATTAAAAATGAATTATGGTAATTATCCTAATCCAAACAAGATCTGAAAATCGAAAAATCAGCTAACAGACGAGTCAACTCGTCGAGTCAGGCCATGAACTCGTCGAGTTCACCCAAATCGTCGATTTCATCATAGAACTCGTCGAGTTTATCATACAGAATGTGAATTCTGTTTTGCTTTCGTTTTGGACAGGTCATTATTGCATCAAATAGAATTGAAAAACATCTTAGGCTCTGATACCACTAATGGGTTTTGAGCATAACAACATCCTATGTGATCATTCAACCCTAATTGCTTTGGATCTAAGTTTTTCACAAGTTATACATGCAAATAGAAATTCCAAAGCAATAACCCTAATACTAGCATACAATTTCGAAATCTATATGAAAATTAGGGTTAGAAAATTACCTTGCTTGTTATGTAGTAATAACAAGAATTCCTTTGGTTGATCTTGACTTTTGAAAGCTTAGTGTCTCAAGTGTTGTGCCTCTAATGGAGTCACAAACACCACTAGCAAAGGATGAGAGGAGAGAGGAGGTAAAGCACTATCAAAATCGGCTAGGGTTCTCCAAGAAAACATAGGGCCGAAAATCATATGCTATGGGTTCCTTATATAGCTGAGGCTGCTAGGGTTTTCAGGTGGAACCCCTAATTTCCTTGCTTAGGCCTTAAGTAGTCCATGGACCCCCTACTCTAGAAGCCTTGGACGAAATTCTATAGGGCCTCCTATAGATTTCGTCCACTCCATTCATAAGGAGTCCATCAGCCCAACTTTGCAACTATCAATGATTTGCAAAACCAGTCCCCGTTTTTTTTAATCAGTTCCTTTAATCCCAAAATTGATTCCAAATTAATTTCTGATTCAATACTAATTAAATAATATGATATCTAATTAATATATTATTCTTATAACATATTAATAAATCATTTATTAACCTCTTTCTCCAAAATTCATCCTGTCAAGTTGCCATGGTGAAGGCAACCCAAAGGTACCATGCTACCATCAAATCAAGTACATACCAATTATAGTTATGGGCTTAGACACCTAATCCAACAATTTCCAGGTATGACATTATTCCCAATTATACATGTCCTTGTTGGGTTTTGTATACAACATCCTATGGTGCACATACAACCCTAAATGCTTTGGATCTCTGTTTTCTCTAATTATACATGCAATATTGTTTCCAAAGAATTAAGCCTATAACTAGCATACAATTGACATAAACAACATAAAAGTGAGTTATAGAATTACCTCTTGTTGTAGCTTGTAGTTTTTGGCCTTTAAGAACTTAGCACCCCAACTGTGATGCGTCAAACGGTTCACAACACACCTTGGACAACGGGATGACTTGAGAGAGAGTATTCTAGCTTCAAAAATCGGTTCATATGATCTCCAAGATAACTAGTCACTGATTTAGGGTATGGAGTAACATATATGTAGTATAGGATTCCATCCTTCAGATTGTTCCGGTGCCATGCAACCCAAATGGACCATGCTACTCTCGGGTCAACTACATACCAATTATAGTTATGGACTTAGTCACTAATCCAACAGTCTCCCACTTGGATAAGTCTAATAACTATTTTTGCAAGTACGACTCCACAACCCGACTAGCAATCATAGCTCTTAAAAGCTACTGTCGAACTCTGACCTAGTCAATTACGCGTCCATTAGATAAGGGATCATATATTCCTCCATTCTACAAGATATCATATAGACTGAGACATGGATTATAATCATTCTCTCTGTCCATCTATTGTTTCCCGATTTCTGATTTATGACAACTGACTAATTGAACAAATCAAATCAGTCCATGCTTGGCCAAGCGCTTCGGGCGTCATCACTAAATCATCGAGGGGCCCACAGATATCACTTTTATCCCTCTAAGGGTAAAAGGGATGGATAAACTTCGACTCAAATGTGTGCTTGTACTTACTCATCAAATCGCACACAACAATATATTTTATAACACCAAGTTACTGGTGCGTTTACATATGTCAATGTGCAACTGACTTGTAAATTACAACTCACATGTCTTGGTTTCAAGAATATAAGATATTATCGTCTCATAATCACTCGTGATAAAATCCATGAAGTGATTCAGATGAGTGTGGGTTTAATCCAATACTCGAATCTTATTCCTGGAGTACTCATGAACACTGCAGCAAACTTGTGTTATGTCTAAAACACCAAGACAATCTACAATCAGATTCATGACAGTCTTGCCTCAATACCTACTTCCAAAGTATGATCGACTGTGGATAGTTTGAATAACCTAGTTATTCGGGAATTCAAAACATGCAAAGTGAAACACAAGAATAATCGAATTCAATATGGTCTCAGAACTTATGAATATAAATAAAACACCTTTTATTTAATCACAATATTGATTACACATTATTCATTGTATAATGTTTCTATTAATCAACTTAATACTTGAATTAAAACAACAGTTATGCCATGCTCCAAGCATGCACACTATGTTTGCCTATGGTCCCTTCTTTGTGAAATAGATTAATTGAAAGCATTTCAATGACACTCATTTCACAATTCCAAATCCTTATCATAAATGTAAGAATACCAAATTCTTGCCATTCACTATAATCTGTTAGATTTAAACTTATATGCAATGATCCTCTTGTAATGACTATGCACAAAAGTCACAGAGACTTGGCAACAGACATTACAAAGTATTCCAATGGAGAGCAATTCCATGGAAAAGAAGTCTCATATTCAAAGTACATTCTTGCATTAAGTTTTCTAATCTTACACAAATTTAAGGAATAACTTCCACTTATGGAAACATTTCCATATTCCCATTTTGACTATCACTCCTGAACAAGAGTTACCACTTCTCAGAGTATGTCAATATGGTCCTTTCCAAAATTTACAATATACTTCCAACTGTCCATAAGCAACCAATCTTTGGTAAACCTCTATCCTCGACAATTGCTTAACCATTTTAGTCATATCTCGTTCTAGTCCATTTTCCCTCTTAATGCCCTAGGCATTTGGAAAAATTAGAACAGATTAATATTATAGCATATGTAATCGATCCTATATCCGAAGCATATGGAATACGATTCATAATCTCTCATATAAAGACATGATACTTTACCAGTCTCTCGCTGTAACATTTCCACATATAGAATTTCCTTGTGTTGAATCATTTTAACATAACATTCACATATGTCCATGACTAAATTCGATTAAAATCTCAATCTAAGCTTTTAGATTCGAAATGAAGTATGAATTCATCTCCCTTAATTATAGCAAAACAACTTTTCAAACCCTGCAACTTTGCGAATTGAAGCTTTTGTTTTCTATAATTAACATTGCTAACTTGCAACACTTACCATAATAATTATGCTCCCACTAGCATAATAATTATTATCTTACTAGCATAACACTTATGCTCCCACTAGCTTTGACATGTACCCAGAAATCAGCTGGACTTCTAGAAATCAATACTTATTGACTTCCTTACCAAAGTTCAGATTTCTTACACGAGATGCTTCGATAAGACTTTATTTAGTCTTCTCAAACTCATACACCTTTCCTTAGATAGCTCACATGTGTGTCTAAACAATTTTAGAACTTACATCCATAAGTCTGAAATGTTTAGACCTTTTGCCATTTCTCACAATTCGAACTATGAAGAGGATGCCGTAATCATAATAGAATTTGAGAATGAAAATATCACAATTGCTAACTATTTAAAATCTACTTAGTGAAAGCGTTTCCTCACAATCTATTTCATGAATTGGAGAGAAACCTTATGACACTTAAATTTTTATGGTGTATGTGTTCCTATCCATGTGAAGTTGTCAAAACCATAATCACAAGATAAGTTTTAGTGACAAATCCAAACTCATATGGACTAAACTTGTTCAATCTTAATTTCTTGCCACCTGGCAGCACAAGGGCCTACCATTGCTTCCAAGTTGTTATGCAAACAACTGAGAACTCATAGAACTCACATGCATGGTACACTTTAACTGGAATGGGCACAGAAACAAGAATATGTCAACACGATAGGTTACAAACCTCAAGTCGTGTGCTAGTGATCAACAATAGGTTTACTCTCGATTAGTTCTTGAAACTTTCAAGATCATTAAGACTCCCACTGTCCTCTTGACATATAAGATTCTCTTTGTCAAGAAACATTACTTGACAACAAATATTCAAGAGTTAGTGCGGTTTCTTATCAAGACAAGCACTTCACACAATTGGTATTAGTTGGTCTTTGTCTTATTTAAAACATCACAACTTACCAATTTCAAACGTACAAGAGTAGAAAACATTTTACTCTACATTTCATAAGTGTTATAAACCTTTCTTAAGACCATGTTACTCAAGTTACAATCTCAGAGTATGGCTCCAAGACTTGATTTTGGAACGAAGTATGATTTATCTTCTTGATTTAACCATTTCAACAATTCACGATTCCTCTTCTTAACCATACAAATGCACTAAGATGTCCTTAGAGAATCAATTGTGATATGGTTTCATAATCACTAAGATAATCATAAAACACGATACTCAAGTACTCACCCTTCTTTTCAGATTGAAGAAACGTTTATCTTTCTGCCTAATTTGATTCTTCTTATTCGTTCTGCTATACATTGAAACTTTTCCAATGGTTCAGAATTACACCTAATCTTGTATGTATAACCATATTTACTAAACTTTAGTAAATCATAACGAATAGTCTTATCGTTCTTTGTGGTGGACCTGATCAGCGCACAACCAAGTGTACCCGATCCCCTAGTCCTTCACTTTACTCAGATATACATGTGAACAAGGAATTAGTCTTAATTTCCCAAAGATTAAGGTTCTCATTCATCACACAATACAACTTGCATGATTCCAAGTTTCTATCCAACTGAAACTTGGGTGATGAGAATCTTTCCTTATTTGGTAAATTATAACACTACCACAAACGAAAGAATCAAATCCATTTTCCATTATTGCTATCAATGGAAACATATAAACAAAATTTTCACAAATGCCATTGTAAGGATACTTAAAATAAGATAAAAACTTTTCCTTATTTATTTGCGTAAAACATGTCCTTACAATGCAAATACAAGTGAAAACTATGTTGTTATCTATTTCTAAGCAATATATCATAACTCTTAAGCAGCAGCTCAAAATTCTGATCATCGAACCATGCGGTCGAAATCCATCTCTTCACGATCAGAATCAGCTTACTCTTTCTTTAAGTTTCCTTCCATTCCTTTGACTCTACAAAACATCAAAATGTAATTACATTACATCATGTATTAAGAATCTCCAAATAGGAACTTAATAGAGCTAGATAATGGACTTACCTGAAGTAGGGTCAAACTTTTTGACTTTACCATCTTTGCGATCTTTCAGGTAAATATGGCAGCTTCGCAACCAATGCCCCTTCTCTTGGAAAAAGAAACAAATAGACTCTTTTGGAATGGTACACGAGACTATCTCGGACTTAGCCTTTATCTTTACCATTTGGTCATTCGGGTTGACTATGGTCGATCCCTTTCCATTGGTAAGAGAAGACTTTTCTGAACTTCCAATGTTTCCATTGTCAATGTCCATGGAAGTTTGGGGAGTAGATCTTCCAATCAAATTTGCTTTACCATTGCGTCGTATCATCGTTGATTAAGCAGCAACAAGCAAATAGGCAAGATCGATAAGGGTCATGTCGTGATCTGTCATATAGTAGTCCTTAATGAACTCACTATACGACTCAGGGAGTGACTGAAGAACCAAATCAACAACCAGCTTCCTTGAGACATCGACTCCTAACATTCACATCCTGTCAATGTGTGACTTCATCTCCAAGACATGTGCACACACAGACCTTCCATCTTGGTGTTTGCTAGCCAATAGGGCTTGAGTGACCTTGAACTTTTCAAGTCTTTGAACTTGTGCGTTAGGGAGAATTAGTGGAGGAGGTGGAGGAAGTGAAGTTCCACTACACCACGAAGAAGGGATTAATCTTTCACCTTGATCGTCTTGTGGAATATCATCTTTATGAAGAAAACCTTTTTCCAAAAGGATGAGGAAGACCATAGTTGTCAGAACTAGACATCTATAAGGGAGAAATCCAATTTAGTTGATTTAAGTCCTTAATATAACACCCAACATGAAATATTATGGCTAGGACCCAACACAATATTTTACAATTCGAAAGAGGGATGTCGTAATCCAATTGCAAAATATTTGAAGGTAGGTAAATGACGATTTACCAATTTCCACCATGAAAAACGAAATTGATTATTAAGTTTTAAATGAATTGAAATTCCTAGATCCTGTGAGATTCATTGAACTTTTCAATGGCATGTTTAAATCTCGATTGTGCCCTACAGGTTTGTGACTGGGATGCCGAGGATCACAAACAAGGTGTGAAAAACCTTGCAAATTAGCTTGGTACTCTCGATGTCATTTATCACCTAATCAATGTGCCGGTTAACCATACACGCTCCATTGATCTATGACAAACATCGAGCTACCCTTTGCCACCCTTGTTAGTCCAAGTTAGTGTGTCGGTTAACCACACACGCTCCACTAACAACTTGGCAAGGTGCAAAGTGCAATTTCATGGGTTAGCACCAAATTCACATTTCCCCTAAGTAACTTAGATTGGGAATTTATAAAATATTTAGTTACTTTATAATTCATTATACTTTTAATGAGGGTTTAGTGTCCTATCCTACCCGTTCGGCTAACAAACCTCCACCAGTCAAGGAAGCAGTGGGTGAGAGTGGACACCCATTAAACTGTCATTTTATATGAAGTAACCTTATATCCCCCTTATAGACCGGCTTCGTGAATGAGGCATACTAACGGTAAGACTGACTTGTCTTATACATATATATAATAATTAAACTTTCAATATTATAAATTATAAGGGTGTATTTTAAACTTTTAAAATACTAGATGGTTTAATCTATTAATAAATTATACTCTTAATTTAATTAAACTTAAACCATGTCATTATGGAATTATTAATTTTCTTTTAATTAAACACTTTAATTAATTTAATAAAGTCCATAAGGTGCAATTTGAACTACTCAAATACTTCAAAGTTCTAAATATAAAAAAACTCAAAATAAAAAACTATTTAATTAATTTTTTAATTTATGAACCCAAGAGTTACACCTTTTAATTACAAGAGTTTCAAAATTTGAGACTTTTAAAATACCAAAACTTGAGGGCAAGTTTTGTAACTCTTGAAAACTTTTGGTTTTCCATAACTTATGAGTTAATATGATTTTTATGAAAAAACATTTTCATGTTCCATAACTTGAGGGCAAGTTATGGAGTTCTTTAAAAGCATTTAGACCAATATTTTATACTAATAAAATTACCATATAATTTATCATTGATCTATTCTAACTCATAAGGCTAGATAATACCAAGTCAACAATTTGCAAATAAATTAGTTTATCATATAAATTAACACTAAACTTGAAATTTTGACAATTATCTTTTATTTGGATGAGGCTGATTATTTTCATAACATAAAAAACGAATTTTTATCAAGACAACAATCCATAGATAATTACCCAAATCCAAATTATGCCAAGAAAACCGAAATCTTCCATCTGATGCTTCACCACGTTGTGGTAATCATTGCCACGTCGTGGTGGGCATGCAGAAAAGAAATTGGCAGATTTTCCAGCTTTGAAAATAACACAATGCAACAATATAATAGAAAACTACCCTAGGCTCTGATACCACTATTGGGTTTTGTATACTACAACATCCTATGGTGCACATACAACCTTAAATGCTTTGGATCTATGGTTTCTCTAATTATACATGCAATATTGTTTTCAAAGCATTAAGCCTACAACTAGCATACAATTGACATAAACAACATAAAAGTGAGTTATAGAATTACCTCTTGTTGTAGCTTGTGGTTTTTGGCCTTTAAGAACTTAGCACCCCAAGTGTGATGCCTCAAACGGTTCACAACACACCTTGGACAAAGGGATGACTTGAGAGAGAGTATTCTAGCTTCAAAAATCGGCTCCTATGATCTCCAAGATAACTAGTCACCGATTTTAGGGTATGAAGTAACATATATATAGTATAGGATTCCAAAGGTCATGGGTAAACCCTAATTCATACACATGGGTTTATGATCTATGATTCATGTGGGCTAACTCTTTATGGATCCTTACATAAACTTAGTCCAACATGGATCAATAGCCTAATCCATATATTTCACTAATTACCATAATTAGTCCGCATTAATTTAATTAGTCTCTTTTGATCACTAAATTAATTCCAAATTAATTCTTGATCAATACTAATTAAATCATATGATTTCATATTAATATATTAGAACTTATAATATATTAATAAATCGTAAGTAACCTCTTCTCATAAGTCCATCCTATCAAATTGTCCTGGTGATATGCAACCTGAAATGGACCATGCTACTCTCGGGTCAAGTACATACCAATTATAGTTATGGGCTTAGACACCTAATCCAACAATCCTTCCCTTGGAACACGGCATGGTGAAGCCTCACTACGGCGTGTTGAGAACTTTTGGGACAAGTATTTTCATGGACCAACACGACGTGTTGGTGCGTAAACACGACGTGTTGGCGGCTGGTTGAGAAAACCCTAATTTTTAGGGTTTTGCACCCTATATAATCGCCTTAAGTCCGAAGAGATGGCCTTTTATCAACCTCCAATTTCCCCATTCGACCCTTGAAAACCCTAATCATTTTTCCCTCTCATTTGTGAGCTAGTTTGGTGTTTTTGGAGCCAATGAAGGAAGAAGTTGGAAGAAGGAAGCAAGGATCCAACAAGCAAGCCCTCATCTTTCAGTTTGGCACTCTTGTGGACCTTTGTAAGTGTCCAAGATCCGATTTTTATTCTGCCATGTTGCTAGATCTTGAGTTTTGTCCCTTTAGCTTCTTGTTCTTGAAGGTTGGAATGGTTAGATCTCATAAACTTTGCAACTTTCTGAATCTCCTGGTCTAGGTGACCTAGTAGAGTCTTGGATCTGGCCTACAGTCGAGTTTTGATGTCATGCATGGAGATTAGGTCATAAATCCCCCTTTTGACCTAATATGGGTTCAAGACATGCATTGGACATGCATGTATATAAAGCACCGAACTTTGGCATGGTTTTGGTGCTAGAATCTATTCTGGAAGGGTTAGGCTTCAGACTTTAAGAATTACGTACTTATTGGTTTAGCCCTTGTATCTTCAAGCCTTATGGTTGGATTTTTGGACCATTTGAGTTGTCCCCATGGATAAAGTTGGGAACTTTATCCTTCTTAATAGCATTTTGGGCTAGATCTGAGCTTTAGAGCCATTGGAATCGAACAAAATGGCTGAATATATTAAGTTGTTGGAACTAGGGCAAACATGGCCTGTTTGCAAACCAACCCCACATGTTGATTGAGGTTTTCCTGACCTTTTGTATATTGTCAGAACACGATGTGTTTGTAGGTAAACACGGCGTGCTGGGTCAACACAGACTGTTGACCTTGACCGTTGACTTTGACCAAGTTTGACCTTGAGGGTATTTTGGGTACTTTGGGATTTTTATGGAAATTGGTTATGAATGGAATTAGGAATCAAGCGGAGAGCTGAGATTCGGAGTTGGACCTCATCAGTTCTATTCAGTTTGCGAGGTGAGTTTTTCCCCACTGTACTTGCAGGTCGAAGGCACCAATGTCGGCCCACTGGATTAATATTTTGTTATGCATGTTGTTATGTTGTAGCGATCTGTTGGATCGGTATCCTGGTAGATAGGATGTTGCAATGCTTACTGGTCTGTAGATCTTTTTGACTGGTTGTAGTCTGTTATATGATTATATGTGATATATGCACATGTTTGGACGGTGGCTGAGGCTTCACTGCTTTTAGCATAAGCCAACAGGCCAGGGCATTCCAACCCGATGGTTGAGCGCCGGTGGGTATTCCAAACCGATGGTTGATTGGACCCATAGTATGTTGGCATCCCAACCCGATGGATGAGGGGCCTGGGGTATTCCAACCCGATGGTTGATTGGACCCATAATATGTTGTTACTGTATATGTATTATTTGTTGTGTGTTGGTATTTTGGGGGAAACTCACTAACTTTGGGCTTATAGTTGTGGGTTATGTTTCAGGTACCTCAGATGATCGCGGAAAGTTGAAGGCATGATCGTGCACCTCTTCATGTTCTGTTTTATGATTTTGGGAAAACTCTGATGTTAAACCTGTTTCGAAAACTACATTTGTTAAAAATTATGATTCCTGGTTTGTTTTGAAAAGTTTAAATTTTCATGAATTTTATGGATGTTACAATAGTATTAGAATACATATTTGGCCCTATGTCCCAGCTCTCTTTTGAGTCCAATCATAGTAGTGGAGGATCTGTTAGTCAAAAGATTGTTTAATTTTTGTCGCATGTAATTGTATTCATAAGGTAGTTAGTTGACATTGGTAGAAGTTTCTTCCGTGGCTAATAGCATGGCGGGGTGGGAATTCCTAGTGACCTAGGAAAATTGTTAGAATGTGCTAGTATGGGTACTTGTATAAGAGAATTCATATAAGGAGAATCTAGGATGATTAATGGTGTGCATTTGGCCTTATTTCCCAGCTCTCTTTTGAGTCCAATCGTAATAGTGGAGGATCTTTCAGTCAAAAGAGTGATTAATTTTTGTTGCATGTAATTTTATTCATAAGGTAGTTAGTTGACATTGCTAGAAGTTTCTTTCGTGGCTAATAGCATGGCCTGGTGGGAATTCCTAGTGACCTAGTAAAATTATTAGAATGTGCTTGTGTGGGTACTTGCATAAGAGAAGTCCTATAAGGAGAATCTAGGAAGATTAATGGTGTGCACTCATTTGAGTGTGGGTATATGTGATTAGAATGGTTAGTAGTGGTCATGTGTAGTGACTTGGGAACCTTGAGACATTTCTTGGGACGTGTACGGATCAATGTGGAATGTAGGATGGGCCCGTACTACTGGAATCACAAGATCCGTACGGGGATTAGGAAGAGTCAAAAGGGTTACTAAGGAGCTAGTGGAGGGTATCCATTGTGGTTTGGCACCATGTTGTGTTTTAGTATGTTCCATCTCTTTCGGTAATTTGGTTTAGTTTGGAAGGGATGAGGATAATATCAAATTTGGTTCGACGCTGGTGTCCATGATGGTTTGGGTTTGAAGATTATAGACTTGTGTGAGATGGTTGATTCTGAAGTCTCTAGTGTTTCTTTTGAGGTGTTGTCATGGGATTCGCGGGACTCAAGTAACGATTGTGACAATCGACATGAGGATTGCATCCTTGTCAGTGTTGTTCAACTGATGATTAGATTTATCAATTGTTACGTCAAGGTTATGTTCCAGCCTCATATGTTCGAGGAGAGGAGAGAAATATTGGGCAAATGATTTTAGATTCAGAATGGAGACCCAACAGGAGATGAGAGAGCGGGTGCAGGTTCAGGTACCACCGAAGTGAGAGGCTAAGGCTTTGGATATTCGTTTAGATTATCAAGTTAGTTGCGGTTGTCATGACAAGTATGGAAAGACACAAGAGAGTTCTTATTTTTTGGATGCATCGAGGTAGTCCATATGTGGGAAAAAGAGTCATTTCAGTCGAGACGGTAAATGAAGTGAATAAGGGTCATCTTTCTCTGATATCAGATCATGTTCAAGATGATTGCTTCAGGTAATCAAAAGAGGTGATTTTAGGACCAATAATTGTCGTTGTCGCTGATGTGTCCCAGTTATGAGAATGATACATTTTGTAATTTTGTTGATTCTTGTGATGAGTTGTTGGTGGGAATTTGAAGATGAGTTGTGTGGTTAGACCAACAATTTCTAGTTAATCAATTTGTACTATATGGGTTTGTTAGATTTATTGCTTAAGTATCATCAAGGAGATTCTTGAAGTTGTAATGAGCGAGAGGTTGTATGCAAATTCGTCATAAACAATTTTTAGTTGTGAGAAGTTCGGTTCTTCGGATACTCCGTCAACCAAAATGATGTCTTGTTCTACACGACTAAGATAAGGTAACTGGTGTAGTGGGAGGTTCCGTGGTCTCCATTTGAGTTTTTGGGGTTGTAGGTTCAGTCTTATTGTTACAAGATGGATAGGGTAGCAGACTATCGTCGGAGTGTTCGGGGTTACAAAGTTTCTTTAGGAGGTGTTGTCAGCATCAGCCGAATTTGCTATGAGTGATAGAAAGAATTCGAGGATTAGTGTAACATTCCAATCTTCAGGTATGAATTTAAAAGCTTTATATTTATATTTTCAGGGCAACTCGATGAGTTGGAAGGGTCCAACTCGTCGTGTAGAGCACATAATGCTCGCGTATCTTTCAATGTCTACACGACGAGTTGGAAGGCCCCAACTCGGTGAGTTGAAGGCTGAACATGAAAACCCTAATTTTTTTGGGTTTGCACCCTAATTAAAGGCCTTAACTTTCATTGTTGGCCTCCTTAATCACCTCCTTGTCCAGATAAAAACCCTAGTTCGTGCTTTTGCCCTCATTGTGTGTGTGTGTGTCTGTGAGCTTAGAGAGTGATTTTGGTGCTCTTTTGGAAGGATCAAGAAGCTCCAAGAAGTTGGTTGAAGGGAGAGGCTGTAGATCCGATGTTTACTCTATTGTGGCAACCATTTTGAGGTATAAAGTCGATACCTTGGCCTCTTATTGCTTAGATCTACTTCTATGAAAAGATATTGTTATTCTTGGTCCATATTGGAGTCATTCTTGGAATGATGCATTGTTTGAAGTTGCCACTTCAGATCTGGATATTTTGTGGCTTTTTGAGCCTAAAGTTCCAAGCTTTATCAAGCCTTGGCCCTCCTTCATGCCCTAAGTCCCTTAGATAAGCCTTGTTTTATCAATTTAGCCCCTTGATGTCATGCATGGACGTAAAGCTTGCAACTTTACGTGGCATCTCAACCCTAGGAGACCAGATCTATAGTTTGGAGGCATTAGACTCGCTTGGAAAGTGACTGAATGAATTAAGACTAGGAAAACTCGACGATTTGCTTAGCCAACTCGACGAGTTGGATTGGGTTTTCCCGCTTTCTGGATATTGTAGGAACTCGACGAGTTGTTCTGCCAACTCGGCGAGTTGGCTAGGGTTTTTCCCGGTTTTCTGAGTTCTGATGGAACTCGTCGAGTCAGGAAGATGCACTCGACGAGTTGGGTCAACATGGAATGTTGACTTTGACTTTGACCATGGTTTACCAAGTTTGACCTTGAGGATATTTCGGATATTTCGGGATTTTGATGATGTTAGTCACTTGGTGATTGCAGGCAGTTGAGTTGGAGTTGTGAGTTGGGATTCATATTACCGGTTCAACACTACTTGTGAGGTGACTTTTCCTCACTATACTTAGGGGTCGAAGGCACCAAGGCCGACCCATTGGATTGATATCATAGTAGTTATTGATATGATGAGTATGAGTTAGATGTGCATGCTAGTTTGATATGCTAGTCTGGTAGATCTGTCTACCTGTGATACTGTCTGATTTTCTGTATGTATGTTATCTGTTACATGTCGACATGTTGTGTGGGTTGGGTTGAGGTTGTACTTCTCCGTGCGGTAGCCAACCAAACCTAGAGTATACCAGATATGAGTTGATGGCCAGGGAGGGCATGCCAGACTCATACTGAGGACTCCTGAGAATTCCATATACAAGCTGAGGGTCGGGCTGAGCATGCCAGACTCGTACTGAGGGCTATTCATTATATTCCAGTCCGAGTACTGAGGGAGCAAGCCAAACATAAGCTGTGGGCCGAGAGCTAACCAGACTTATGATGTGGGCTCGAGAGCATGCCAGACTCATACTGTGGGCTCATGGGTAATCCAGTCTGTAGAGTTTTGGACCCATTACATGTTGTTATTGTTATTATGTGTACTATGTGTTATGTATCGGTATTTTGGGGGAACTCGCTAAGCTTTTGGCTTACAGTTGTGGATTTTGTTTCAGGTACATTAGATGATCGCGGGAAGGCGAAGGCTTGATCGTGCACCTCCTCATTTTTCATGTTGTGATTTCTGGGAAAACTCTGATATTGTATTATTTTGAAAATAAATTTTAAACAATGGATGGTTTTGGAATGTTTTAAAAAGTTTAAATTTTACATGAATTTTATGGATGTTTCAATTAGTCAGGTTGCGGGTACGACTGGAGTAGCTATCAGGTTTACGCTTTTGGGAAAACATGAGTTGTCCTCACAACAGGGAGCTACTGGACAACAAAATTCTTGGTGGTAAGTAGTTTCCTTAGGAAGCATCACATATGTTCATGAGGAAACAATTGGATCACTTAAGAAGGGTATCATGTGTTGGTTTTTTATTCATGAATAGTCTAAAATAAATAGTCAAAACTACGAGTTTAGCAATGGAAACATTTTATGATTTGAATAAACTAAAACCATTTTACCCACCATGGATCATTTTGCAAAGCTAGGAAAGATCAAAACAACCATAGAAAAGTAAAAATGTTACAACCTTTGAAGACTTTTATTCCTTTTGACAATTAGGAAGTTGATGTAGAATGTAGAGAAAAGCTCTTTCTTATCTTGGACACCAATAAAAGATCAAATTAATAGAGGTACTAGCCAAAACGTGTAGTAATATAAACCTCTTAAGCTTTAAATTAATACCCAAGTAATAACTTAAAGAGAGCAACAAAGTATCAAGTTATCTTCTTATGTTGTTAACTCATTGAGAACTTCCAATTGAAAGATATAGGGAGATACGGTTTGGGAGGGAGAAGAACCAACTCCAAAACTAGCACACCTCTCTTCTTTATATATATGGAAAAAGTCATCTTTCAAGTACCTAAGGCCATACCATCTTATGACATAAATTAAGAAGTATGGAAGATCTACTATTGAGAAGAATTGCAAGCAACCATAAAGAACGTACACCCCCATGGGGTCCTTGACCTAGAAGAAAAAGAAAGAAAGACGAGTGTGATATAATCTTTCAAATTATATACAAATCATCTTTATATTTTATAAAAACTAAAGCTATTTAGTTTATATAAAAAATTATGACTTATATGAATCATTCTATATGATTTTATTTGATACTTATATATAGAAAATTATTATTTTCAAAAACAATGTTTTTCGCATGAACCTACTTGTGTGTGTGTATATATATATATATATATATATATATATATATATATATATATATATCCGATAAGATGCAAATTTTTTGTAGGAAGGTAACAAGTTTTCATTCTGCATATTCTTCTGCCGAACCAAAAAAATGAATCATTAGATGAATAAAAAATAACATGATTCACAAAAAAAATTCTCAAAAAAAAATTTCGATGATTCATCTTTGCGATAGTTTTTTTTTTTTTTGGTTAAATATTAGAACTAAAGAACCATTATATTTTCAACATTTAAAGCTTATTCTTTATCGAAAAAAATATCTAAATTCAAATTTTTTTATCCTATTTCCATTGACATCAAATTCGATATATATATATATATATATATATATATATATATATATATATATATATATATATATATATATACTTTTTTGATTTCTTCAAATTCACATTGTGAATTTGCATAGATTCACAATTTGAATCCGAACAGATCGAAAAAGTATATATATATATATATATATATATATATATATATATATATATATATATATATATATATATATATATATATATATATATATATATCGAATTTGATATATCAATGGAAAGAGGATAAAAAGTTATGGATTTCTATATTTTTAGTTTTTTTTTTTTTTTGATAAAAAAAATAAGTTCTAAAAGTTGAGAAAAAGTTAGTTCTTCGGTTCTAAAGATTAAAATGGTTCATATTTTAACCGAACTATATATATATATATATATATATATATATATATATATATATATATATATATATATATATATATATATATATATATATATATATATATATATTGCAAGAATGGTCACTGTGGTATGTCAAAACTAGCAAGTTTGGACTCGTAAGGGTGCTCCAAAAGTTTCATTTTGTTGCGAGTTTGGTCCAATTTGGTTTGATTTTTTATAAAATGACGATTTGTTGTTTGTATTTTATTTTTCCAGTTTTTTTATTACATAAATCAAAAAAAGAAAAGAAAAAGGAAAATACTCTCTCTGTTTCTCATGTTACCCATCCTAGACACATCTTCTTACTCATCATCTTCTTCTTCCTCAAGAACACTCAAGAACATCTTCCATTACCACCACCGTTTGTCCACCGTCCTCCACCACCGCAGTTCGGCACCTCCATCTCCACCTAAATCAGTTCAGATGAACACACACATACACACACGAAATCAAATGAACACACACACACATGAAATTTGATGAACACACAGATCAACTATACATCCATCAATTTTTCAACATATTCAATAAAACACACACATACACACACACACATAGAGAGAGAAAGAGAGAGAGAGAGAGAGAGAGAGAGAGAGAGAGAGATTAAACACAAACACACACACACATAAACTCGAACAAAACCAATGATTTAGCGAAGATGACGGAAAATCAGAACGCCACCACTACCACGTCCTGGAAAACGAGATTAGAGAGACGAAGGACGGTGTAGAAACCCTTCGTCAGAGTTCAGATCTATCTTGCCGCCATCTTCCTCGACAAACCCTAGTCGTTGCCACCTTCGTTTCTATCCTTCTCCGTCAATTTTTGACCACCACCAACACCATCTTCATTTCACCTTCTCAGGCGAATAGATATAAACTGGGAACGGAAACGAGGGGAACAAATCTAAACCCTTGTCGCCACCTTCAACCCCCTGCTAGATCTCGTCAGGGGTTTAAAAATCCCTAGCTTCATCGAGCAGTACACGCCGTTATGGTGGTTCGATTCGTGTTGGGATCTGGAGATACAAATAAACAACGTCGATCTAAAACCCTTGTCGTCGATCTACCCCAAGGTCTTCATTTTTCCGACGAAGAAAGAGAGATGACGGTTTGATTCGTTTTGGGATCTAGAGTACAAACTCGTCTTCGTCGCCGCCTCTGCAAACTGTAGCTTCGATCTCTATGTCGCCGCTGCCGCCACCTCTAAAGAACTCCGATTTTGGTATGGGCAGTGAAGGTGCTACTTTGGGGGTGTTTGTAGAGCTTTACCGACGACTGCTTCGGTAATGGTAGGGCAGTCAAGCAAGAACAAACCTAAGATTTGCAGTAGAGATGAATGATTTTGTTGATGGGTTCAAAGGGTTTTAATTTTTTGTTCATTGATGTTCCAGAGAGAGAGATGAGTATTTTCTTTTTTCTTTTCTTTTTTAGGTTTTTGTAATAAAAAACTGAAAAAAGAAAATACCAAGGACAAAATCGTCATTTTATAAAAAATGAAAACAAAATTGACCAAACTCGCAACAAAATGAAACCTTTGGACCACCCCTGTGAGTTCAAACATGTTTGGACCAAAATTGCTAGTTTTGACATACCAAAGGGACCATTCATGGAGTTTTGTATATATATATATATATATATATATATATATATATATATATATATATATATATATATATATATATATATATATATATATATATATACACACACAGAGAGAAAGAGAGAGAGAGGTAAGTACAATTGAGAAATAAAAAAAAGTTCAGAATGGGGATTCATTCTCAGCCAATCATTTATTTTTGCCGCAAAAGCCTCCACCTTACCGGCGGAAATGGGAAATGAATACACATGTTTTTTCCAACAAAACATGTCTACTTAAATTATGCTAATCATTACCTTAATATATATAAAAACATAGTTTTTATTTGTTTTTTTAATTTTTAAGGAGTTATTTTTATCGAAAAATGATTTTAAATATATCAAAATTCATAATTTTATATTTTCTATAAATAGACATTCATATTGATATAGTTTTAAGATAAAATAAATTTTTTTTAGTTTCAACTCTCGTTATTCATAACTGAATAAAAATGCATCAGATTTTTACTACAATACATTCGGTATTCACTTAGGAATAAAAAGTATGATTAACTTTTTTTACAATTTAAATATTATTTATATATGAATATAACATATAATAAACTTTTTACAGTTTACATCAGCTCTCATCATATATTATATTCACATATGAATAAAACGTGTATTTGTCTTACTCACAAGTTATATTCATATATAAAAACACATTTATCGTAATTTTATTACAGTTCATTTGTTATTCGTATATGAATAAGTAGTTCAAATTTTCAAAAACATTTCGTCTTTTATTAACATAGTACTTATTCATATTAGAATAATAAATGAACTGTAATAAAAATCTGATAATTGTTTTATTCATATATGAATGTAACATATGACGACAACTAATACACATTTAATTCATATATAAATATAACATGTGACGAAAGATGATGTAAACAAATATATTTTAGGTAAGAAAATTTATTACGTGTTATATTTATAAATGAATGATATTTAAACTGTAAAAAAGTTAAGCATACGTTTTATTCATAAGTAAATAACGAATATGCTATAATAAAAATGTAATAAAAATCCAATCCATTTTTATTCATTTCTTAATAACGAGAGCTGAAACTCTAAAAAAATATATTTTATCTTAAAACTATATCAATATGGATGTCTATTTATAGAGAATAAAAAATTATGAATTTTGATATATATTAAATAATTTTTTGACAAAAATAGCTTTCTATATATATATATATATATATATATATATATATATATATATATATATATATATAGGGAAGGGTTATTTGGAAAACAAAAAAACCCTAAAAATCATAAAAATGCATAAAAAAATACCTAAAGATCACGAAACTTTTTTTTGAATTTTTTTATCAAAAAATCGCAGGTTTTTAAAGAAATTCGCTGAAAAAAAATTTGAAAATTTATATATATATATATATATATATATATATATATATATATATATATATATATATATATATATATATGTATATATATATATATATATATATATATATATATATATATATTGATTTTTTTTTCTGCGAATTTTAATAAAAAACTGTGATTTTTTATAAAAAAAATTCAAAAAAAAGTTTCGTGATCTCTAAGTATTTTTTTTATGCATTTTTATGATTTTTAGGGTTTTTTGTTTTCCATAGAACCTAAACCTATATATATATATATATATATATATATATATATATATATATATATATATATATATATATATATATATATATATATTAGGGTAATGATTAACATAGTTTAAGGATACATATTTGGTTGGAAAAGACATGTGTATCCGTTATCCATTTCCGCCGGTACGTCTAAGTGTTTTACGGCAAAACAAATGTATAGCTAAGAATGATTTCCTTATTCTTAATCTTTTTTTTCTCAATTGAACCCTCATATCTCTCTCTCTCTCTCTCTCTCTCTCTCTGTGTGTGTGTGTGTGTGTATATATATATATATATATATATATATATATATATATATATATATATATATATATATATATATATATATATATAGGCTTAAGTTATTCTATTCAAACTAATTATTGTACATCTATCGTATGTTATGACAATTACTAAGAGAATAAGTTGTTTAGCTATGTGAATACGTTCAACCTTACAAGAATATCGTCAATTTCATGCATTCTCGTTAATTATTAATATTTTTTGTTCTTATACATCGTTTTTCACTCATTTTCATTCTGACAGAATACAACCCAATAAACATTCTGACAGAAATTAGAATAATAATAATAAGTGTATAATAACCTTATAGACGATTTAATTAGTGAGATTGTGTGTTAATGACAATAGTTATGTAAGATTGAACGTATTTATATTATCAAACAACATATTTTCTTTATCATTCTCATAGCATACGATAGATGTACAAGAATTAGTTTAAATACATGAACCTAGCTCGCTCTCTCTCTCTCTCTCTCTCTCTCTCTCTCTCTCTCTCTCTCTATATATATATATATATATATATATATATATATATATATATATATATATATATATATATATATATATATATATAGAGAGAGAGAGAGAGAGAGAGAAAAAAAACGTTAAAAATCATAAAAATGCATAAAAAAATACTTAGAGATCACAAAACTTTTTTTTGAATTTTTTTATAAAAAATCGCAGCTTTTTATTAAAAGTCGCTGAAAAAAAAATAAAAAATCAACTTTTTTATTTTTTTTAATAAAAAAAATTCAAAATTTTTTTCAGCGAATTTCTTTAAAAACCTGTGATTTTTTCATAAAAAATGTCAAAAAAAAGTTTTGTGATCTCTAGGTATTTTTTTTATGCATTTTTATGATTTTTAGGGTTTTTTTAGGGTTTTTTGTTTTTCCAAATAACTCTTCCCTATATATATATATATATATATATATATATATATATATATATATATATATATATATATATATATATATATATATATATATATATATATATGGGCAAAGTGAATATACCCTTAAAGGTATATAAGCTTAGGTACCCAAACTCACCATACTACGTTGTTTTGTATCATATATTCATTGTAATTGTCCAATGTTCTTATAATTCAACTTCTACATTGATTTGCTTCCAACATTTTTATAAATATCACATTATTCTTCCTCTTAAATAATTTTCATTTTCTACTATAATATATATAACCTAGTAGGTGTTTGGCAAAAAGATGTGATATAAGAGGAAGATAATAGTGAAATTTTGAAAATCTTCAAAGTAAATCAAGTTAGGGGTTGAAGTTTAATGACATTATAATGAATATATCAAACAAAACGACTAATTATGGTGGGTTTGGGTACCTAAGCTTATATACCCTTAAGGGTATATTCACTTTTCCCTATATATATATATATATATATATATATATATATATATATATATATATATATATATATATATATATATATATATATATAACTTGCTGAAATGAAAAACATATTACTCCTATATTTATAATATTAGATATATTGTTTAATCATACTAAATTGGTAATTGAATATAACTGTGATGTTAACGTGTTCTTTCTTAATTGCAGCTAGCCTTCTTCTATCAAAGTTTGTAATAAAATTTAAATACAATAGGCTTTGTATTTGTTTTACTTTGAACTCACAATCATCTCTGTGAAAAAGTAGACATCGCGTATGTCACTATTTTTCTTAACGATCATGAAATTATTTTTTGCACACTCGCGTTTTCTTAAAATAAACAAATAAAAACCTTTTGCATGCATACTTTCTATGGCGTATGTTTCATGTAAGATGCTTTTACGTTCTCTTTTCATAGTTGTAATCTTGTATTTCATGTTTTATCGTGATTGACATATTTTTATGAGACCGATCGGAGTGTACTCACCGCATGATCACTACAAGAAATGTAGGCATTACCGACGACGTTTTTAGCTGCGACGTTGGGCAATAGCGGTGACATGTAATTGATGTGTTACATGTCGCCGCTATTGCCCAACGTCGCCGCTAATGCTCACTAACAGCGATCCGCGTCAAATTATCCCCATCCGTCCGATTTGTTTTCAATCCAATGGTTGTAGAGGAAAGCGTAAACGCGCTGATTTTTCCCTCCAAGGTGTCGCCGCTATTGCCCTATTGTCACCGCTAATACCTTTGTGATGCCGCTATTGCTGTCGCCGCTAATGCCCCTTACAGATAACCCCTTCCGGTTCCCTTTTCTGTGACATTTTTTTTCTGTTCTCTCGTTTCTGTTGCTGCTTCTCATTTTCATCACTTGGACGAGTCAACTAGGTGGAGGACGAAGGTAAAAGCCGGTACTAGCCCCTCCTGCCGCCACAAGACCGCCACACCTTCCCCCAAAACCTCTAAAACCGGCGACCCTTGAGCTTAATTCCGAAATTGCCAACATTCAAGGTCGAATTCCTCCTATTTTCTATTATTTTTCTGTTTTGGTGCTAATTTGGATGATAAATTGTTAGTAATTTTCAATTTTGTTGAGTGATTATGTTTGTATTTTGAGATAGGAAATGTTTGTGCATTTTGTTGGATTGTATGCTTTTTCAGATTTGTGGGAAGTTTTTATGCATTTTGTGTATGTTTTTGTAATTTATGTTTATACCACATTGGCTTAAAAATGAAATTTGGCATTAAATTGAAAATGGATATATATATATATATATATATATATATATATATATATATATATATATATTTGTTTGATTTTGTATTTAGATGTATAAATTTGTATACATTTGACTTAATTGTATGAAATTGGAATATGCATATTGGATGTATACATTTTTGCTTAATTGTATGAAATTGGAATATGCAGATTGGATGTATACATTTGGCTTAATTAGGTTATTAATAGCAACTTACTTCTAGTAAGGTATTGTATATGGTTTCAAAGTGCTTAATTTTGTTAGTGACTTAATGTTGGTCGTTACAACTTTAGCTTTAATTAGGTTATTAATAGCAATGTACTTCTAGTAATTTTAATTTAATTATAGAATAAAATTAATTTAATTTAAAAAAAACAATAAAAATAAATAAATTAATTGTAAAATCAAATCAAATTAGTTTTAAAATCAAGTTAATATTAATATTAAAATTGTGACATCCCCAATTTCACGGCCAGAAAAGACCGATTTGTTTATGCTTTGTTTTTAAAATCAGAGTGATCGTTTAAAGAAAACGGTTGCGGAATTTGTTCCCAAAACAAGATATGATAATAACTTATCAAAACATTTCTCAAAGAGAATGTATTTTTATTTAATAATAAAACCTCGGGATGTCATGTTCTGATACAGACACATAAGCATAAACATATCATACATTCATTTACACTAGAGATTTACATATCTTTTAATCTCTCAGTGAAATGGGTCTTCGCATCGATACCTGTGATACAAAGAAAACTGAGTGGGCCAGGCTTGGGAGCCTGGTGAGCATATAGGGTTTTTAACTCACGATAATATAATTATTATATTTAATCATCAAACAATCAACCCAATTACCCATCCCCATTGTCTTCCTTACTCTTAAGGGTCTACCCTAAGAGTCATCTATTCGTTCACTCCGTATTAGGCACTAAGACAATAGCTGCCAGGATTCTTTATTAGGCACTAAGACAATAGCTGCCAAGGTTCTTTCGTAAAGCACTAATTCCATAGCTGTTATGGCTCATTCATCGGGTACTAAATCCATAGCTACCAGTGTAGGTACTAAGTCCATAGCTACCAACGTTTATCTAACAGGTACTAAGTCCATAGCTATCATCGTCTATCTAACAGTACATAGCTACCAGCGTTCGTCTATACGGTACTAAATCCATAGCTACCAAGGTTCATCTATACAGTACTAAATCCATAGCTACCGAGGTTTATCTTTACAGTACTAAATCCATAGCTACCAGTGTAGGTACTAAGTCCATAGCTACCAACATTTGTCTATATGGTACTAAATCCATAGCTACCAAGGTTCGTCTTTCGTCTCATCCTCAAACTCATCCGTCATCACACACTAACTAATTCGTCTACCCATGTTCTACCCAACATATTTGTAGATATAACATACATATACAGTTTAACTCATTTAAAACCTATATAAAACATCCATTCCACGCTTATCTCAAATAAACAACAATATATAAACACATAACACGTATTTCGTAGCAAATGCTTAATACTTATATGTTAGAAGAAAGTAACTATACACTCACTCATAACATAGATATAATACATTCAACCAATACTTGTACTAAGATCGTGTTTATGAAAGGGACTATACACTCACTTGATCAGAAGATGATCGGACAGCACTACGGCTCTAAGAGTAGTAGCTCTTCGGTGAAACTAGAATATCTTCAAATACCTGGCTTCTCGCAGGCAGAGCTTCGGCTCGGAAACTCCTTTCTCCTCGGGATCTTCAGGGCTTCGGCACTCGCTTCGCGTATCGGGATGATATCGGGGCTTTGGGGGTACTTCTTTGCACGTAAATCGAGGTAATATGGGTGAGAGAGAAGAGATTTGGCAACCACAAACGGCTGCCCCCTTCAAATCTATTTATAGGGCTGTTTTCTCATTTTCCACATCGTGGGCTTGGTCGTCATTGCATGCGTCATCATCCACTTGCTCTGTCAGGCTCCAGAAGGCGTCAAAAGCCATGCCACGTCGTGGTCTCTGACAGTTTTGGGGTTTCGCGCCCCGAACTTCAGAAATTCATAACTTTCGCATACGAATTCGGTTTTCGATGTTCTTTAAATCGACGCGTAGGTAAAAACAAGATCTACAACTTTCATTTAGACTTTGTAGGCTAATTTTGACTTTATTTTTAATATATTAATAATATACTATTTTTAGTAGGCCGGGACAGGAAAACTCCGTTCGAAATTCATAACTCCTTCATCTGAACTCCGTTTTCGTCTGTCTTTTTATCGTTGGACTACTATTGATGAGATCTTCAATTCTCATTTAGAAATTTTTGGCTAAATATCACTCGACCTCAATCTCGAGTTTCGGGCTGCATACTGCTAATGCTGAAACTTCGAAAAAATCATAACTTCCTCATACGAAGTCAGATTTAGACGTTCTTTTTATGCACGCTCTCGGTCTAACGTATTCTATGACTTTCATTTAGATTGCTAAGGCCAAATATCGCTCTAACGTAAATTCACTATTTCCGTCGCGTTGTGTTGTGCCGGTTCTGTCGCGAAACTTCGACAGGTCGTAACTTCTTCGTTATAACTCGGATTTCGGCGTTCTTTATATGTACGGAATCCTTGTAACATATACTACAACTTAGTTAAGATTACTCCTTCTAAATAATCTTCCATCAAAAAGTCATTTTTGATGCTTATCGTCTCTAAATTAACTAGCCCGGATCTACGGGCGTTACAATTTTCTCCCCCTTAGGATGATTACGTCCCGGAATCATCAACAAAACATGGCTTAAATAATGATTCCATACGTTATCTCTTCATCCTAAGCACAACTCGTAACTTCTATGTTTCCTCGAAAGAGTATTTAACTCTAGCGCTTCTTGACTGCAGACGATGCTCAATCTTGCATCTACTTTTCGTACTATGATGTACTTTCAATCATAACCTTCGAGTTACCAAATAAGTCCTTATTGTGGACTCCTCTTTCTTCTTAGGATAAATATTTTCCTTTATCTATTGCAACAGACCGATGGGTCGTGCTCTATTGACCTCTCATCGCACGATGCGACGCTTAGACTCGGTCTTTTTAAAGTTAAATTCCAGAATGGAATATACCTTCCTTCATATTCTAATGTGATATAATCACATTTCAGCATGTAGCATTTCTACGTGGCAAACTTCTTTCAACAACGAGCGCAATACTATCGATCGCATTAATTTCAACGTTCTGACTAAAGTCAGATGTTACATCTAACTTGGTCCTCTAGACCACGTAACATACTTATCGCAGTCGAACTCAAATTTATATGACCACTAGGGTCGGAATAACAACCATCTCATTAATCATTACCGAAACAAGGGTAATGACGTACTTGAATAAAATTAAATCAATCACCAGCTTCTTGGTAACCTTGTGACTTTCCCTGATCCAAGTGCGAGTCCTGTGCTTCCGGTAGTATATGCATCTACTACCTGTCACACCTACTCATACTCGTCCTAAGTATTGTCTCGCAGTCCCCAAGTCCTAAAATCACTAAATAATTTAACACATACGAATGTGTCCAAATAATCATAAACAATTTCCCTAGACTCTACTAGGACTTCTTCATTGCGTATCTTCAATCATCAATTCTACTTCAACTCGATTGGTGATGGAAATGTCGGGTGATGAGACAACCTCAAGAATTACACCAATCTCTCCATCATCCTGCCAATCCAAGGTATACTTCAGACATACCGTACTCCTCTAAACGTACTGTTATTTCATAAGGCGTATTCTATAGGCAAGATACCACTCTTACGATATCTTCCGATATGTGTCATCCACTATCATAAGCCTTTTTCATTTCCTCCATTTACTCAATTTCTCTACGAGTCTTCAACATGACCCTTTGTACACCCAAGCAGACATTCGGTGTACCAAGCGAGAATTTTAAGATAAGAAAGCTTTAATTACGATAAACGTGTAAATCTCCTTATCACCCCGAAACGTTTACATGCTAGTTCTAATATCATAGTCATACGCTTAGAATCCTAAACACATAAGGTTTCCAGATCCAGTCGGCAACAGACCATAGATCCGAACAAATAATAGCATCAATTTAGCTATCACACAAAACAATTAGCACATAAAAGCATTTTAGGCATCATTCCTAAAATAAACTAGTGCTTGTGTCCATTTAGGTGTACTACCTAACATATTTTAGACACACTCCTCACGATCAATACTTAGCATTCTAAGTTTAAGTCTAGAAATTTCCTACAAATTCCTAGTTCGCTTAAACTAATGCTCTGATACCAACTGTGACATCCCCAATTGCACGGCCAGAAAAGACCGATTTGTTTATGCTTTGTTTTTAAAATCAGAGTGATCGTTTAAAGAAAACGGTTGCGGAATTTGTTCCCAAAACAAGATATGATAATAACTTATCAAAACATTTCTCAAAGAGAATGTATTTTTATTTAATAATAAAACCTCGGGATGTCATATTCCGACACAGACACATAAGCATAAACATATCATACATTCATTTACACTAGTGATTTACATATCTTTTAATCTCTCAGTGAAATGGGTCTTCGCATCGATACCTGTGATACAAAGAAAAATGAGTGGGTCAGGCATTGGGAGCCTGGTGAGCATATAGGGTTTTCAACCCACGATAATATAATTATTATATTTAATCATCAAACAATCAAACCAATTACCCATCCCCATTATCTTCCTTACTCTTAAGGGTCTACCCTAAGAGTCATCTATTCGTTCACTCCGTATTAGGCACTAAGACAATAGCTGCCAAGATTCTTTATTAGGCACTAAGACAATAGCTGCCAAGGTTCTTTCGTAAAGCACTAATTCCATAGCTGCTATGGCTCATTCATCGGGTACTAAATCCATAGCTACCAGTGTAGGTACTAAGTCCATAGCTACCAACGTTTATCTAACAGGTACTAAGTCCATAGCTATCATCGTCTATCTAACAGTACTAAATCCATAGCTACCAGCGTTCGTTTATACGGTACTAAATCCATAGCTACCAAGGTTCATCTATACAGTACTAAATCCATAGCTACCGAGGTTTATCTTTACAGTACTAAATCCATAGCTACCAACGTTTGTCTATACGGTACTAAATCCATAGCTACCAAGGTTCGTCTTTCGTCTCATCCTCAAACTCATCCGTCATCACACACTAACTAATTTGTCTACCCATGTTCTACCCAACATATTTGTAGATATAACATACATATACAGTTTAACTCATTTAAAACCTATATAAAACATCCATTCCACGCTTATCTCAAATAAACAACAATATATAAACACATAACACGTATTTTGTAGCAAATGCTTAATACTTATATGTTAGAAGAAAGTAACTATACACGCACTCATAACATAGATATAATACATTCAACCAATACTTGTACTAAGATAGTGTTTATGAAAGGGACTATACACTCACTTGATCAGAAGATGATCGGACAGCACTACGGCTCTAAGAGTAGTAGCTCTTCGGTGAAACTAGAATATCTTAAAATACCTGGCTTCTTGCAGGCAGAGCTTCGGCTCGGATACTCCTTTCTCCTCGGGATCTTCAGGGCTTCGGGACTCGCTTCGGTTATCGGGATGATATCGGGGCTTTGGGGGTACTTCTTTGCACGTAAATCGAGGTAATATGGGTGAGAGAGAAGAGATTTGGCAACCACAAACGGCTGCCCCTTCAAATCTATTTATAGGGATGTTTTCTCATTTTCCACGTCGTGGGCACTTCTTCCACGTCGTGGGCTTGGTTGTCATTGCATGCGTCATCATCCACTTGCTCTGTCAGGCTCCAGAAGGCGTCAGAAGCCATGCCATGTCGTGGTCTCTGACAGTTTTGGGGTTTCGCACCCCGAACTTCAGAAATTCATAACTTTCGCATACGAACTCCGTTTTCGACGTTCTTTAAATCGACACGTAGGTAAAACCAAGATCTACAACTTTCATTTAGACTTTGTAGGATAATTTTGACTTTATTTTTAATATATTAATAATATACTATTTTTAGTTGGCCGGGACAGGAAAACTCCGTTCGAAATTCATAACTCCTTCATCTGAACTCCGTTTTCGTCTGTCTTTTTATCGTTGGACTACTATTGATGAGATCTTCAATTCTCATTTAGAAAGTTTTGGCTAAATATCACTCGACCTCAATCTCGAGTTTCGGGCTGCATACTGCTAATGCTGAAACTTCGAAAAAATCATAACTTCCTCATACGAAGTCAGATTTAGACGTTCTTTTTATGTACGCTCTCGGTTTAACGTATTCTACGACTTTCATTTAGATTGCTAAGGCCAAAAATCGCTCTAACGTAAATTCACTATTTACGTCGCGCTGTGTCGTGCCGGTTCTGTCGCGAAACTTCGACAGGTCATAACTTCTTCGTTATAACTCGGATTTCGGCGTTCTTTATATGTACGGAATCCTTGTAACATATACTACAACTTAGTTAAGATTACTCCTTCTAAATAATCTTCCATCAAAAAGTCATTTTTGATGCTTATCGTCTCTAAATTAACTAGCCCGGATCTACGGGCATTACAAAAATAAAATGAAATTAGTTTAAAAAATTAAACTAATAACAAAAAAGAAAATATTAAAGTAATTAGAAAATCAAATTAATTTACCTTTAGAATCAAATTAAATTACCTTTATAAAATCAAATTAAATCTAAAATCAACTTAATAGCAACATACTTTTAGTGTTAATATTTAAATAATCAACTTTATGAATACTCTACTTGATTTTTGTTTCCCATAGAGTAAACCTTAAACACTAAATTATGTTTCAGTTGCATCATGTCTATTGATAAAAGCTAGACTACTAATCCACATCGTTAATCTCCCGAGTTCCAGCTAGGACTCGACTCTTTTGTCGAGAGATCCATGTTACACCTAGATTGTAAAGGTGAAACCAGATGTCCGTGTGAGAAATGTGATAATCGTTACTTCATGGATCCGAAAGCAATGAGACGTCATGTTCGTATATATGGTTTCAATCAATCATTCAAAACGTGGATATATCATGGTGAACCTTTAATCCCTCCAATTGTAGATGTCGTATTGCCAAGCAACGAGATGGCTGATGTTATTGACGATGTTATGTGGGAGTCGAGAGAAAATGATACAAACCTCGATGAACGAACCTCGGATACAGGGGGTAGCGGTGTCGATGATGATTTTGAAGAGTTGTTAGAGGCAGTCGAAACCAAGTTATATCCTGGTTGTACGTTTTCTTTCCTCAATTTTTTAGCAAAGCTGATGCATATCAAGGTCAACAACAAATGGACTGATAGTTCATTTGATCAACTCCTTGAGTTGTTGCATTCGGCATTTCCACCAGACAACAATGTTCCCCGTTCATATTATTTAGCAAAAAAGAAAATGAAGAAGTTAGGTTTGGGGTACGAGTCAATACATGTGTGCAAAAATAATTGTTTTCTCTTTTGGAAGGAACACAAGTCATTGCAAGTTTGTCCCATTTGTAAAGAGAGTCGGTGGATTGATAAAAACACCAAGGGTAAGAAAGTGGCTCATAAGGTGTTACGGTACTTTCCAGTGGCCCCTAGACTACGCCGTTTGTATTGTTCACGGTACACTTCCAAAAATATGATATGGCATAGTACTGGGAGATCAGAAGATGGTGTGATGCGTCATCCCGTTGATGGAGAGTCTTGGAAAAATTTTGATGTAGATTACCCTGACTTCTCGAGTGTAATCCGTATAGTACATGGCCGGTTGTACTCACCACATACAATCTGCCACCATGGCTTTGTATGAAAGACTCATCATTCATGTTGGCCTTGTTGATTCCCGGCCCTAATGCGCCTGGAAAGGACATAGATGTTTTCCTTAGGCCGTTAGTGGAAGAGCTTAAGTTTTTGTGGCAATCAGGTGTACGTATTAAAGACGCAGCGACAAACACATTCTTCACGATGAAAGATATGTTGTTATGGACAATAAACGACTTTCCAGCTCGTAGTAGTTTATCGGGCTGGAGCGGACAAGGGTATAGAGCATGCCCGACTTGAAATGAAGACACTCCCTCGTACCGTGCAGTAAATAAAGTCGTTTATATCGGTCATCGTCGGTTCTTAGATGTTGATGATCCATTAAGGATGAGTTTGAAATTTAACGGGCAACCCGAGACAAGACCCGCTCCGAGACACTTTACTAATGAAGACATACAAGAGCAACTAGGTCTTCTAATACTTCGAAAACTGGGTAAACATCCTAACACTCTCAAGGAAAACATGGATCAGCAAGGATTCGAGTCGAATTGGTCGAAACGTAGCATATTTTTCGAGCTCGAGTATTGGTCTTCTCTGCAGCTGAAGCACAACAAAGATTTGATGCATGTCGAGAAAAATGTGGGTGAGAGTCTTTTGGGTACTTGTATGATGAATGATAAGAGTAAAGACACATCAAATGCACGTGAGGACTTGAGAAATCTGAATATCCGGCGTAATCAATGGTTGCAAAAAAAAGGGTAACAAGTTCACTAGACCACATGCAAGGTACTCATTCAAGAAACCTGACCGCAAAATCTTTTGTCAATTTATAAGAGATGTTAAATTGCCTGATGGGTTTGGATCTAACATTAGTAAGAAAGTGGTAGATAATGATATAACATTATTGGGTTGAAATCCCATGACTATCACATTCTTATGCAACATTTGATACCGATTGGAGTTAGAGCGTTATTGGACAAAGAAACTTCTACACCAATTGTAGATCTTTGTATGTTTTTCAAGCAAATTTGCTCCAGAACACTAAAGGTGGAGGATATGAGGAAAGCAAAAGAAGACATTATTAGAATCTTGTGCAAGTTAGAGTTGATTTATCCTCCAGCGTTTTTCGACATTATTATTCATTTAGTTTTGCATTTACCTGATGAAGCGATTGTCGGAGGCCCGGTATGTATGAGATGGATGTATCCGTTCGAAAGGTATATGAAAAAACTAAAAACCTATGTCAGAAATAAGGCGAGGCCGGAAGGTTGTATAGCTGAAGGTTATGTTGCTGAAGAAGCTTTGTCATTTTGTTTGATGTACCTTCGAGATGTCAATCGCCTTGAAAGAAATGAAGACGTTGTCATTGAAAAAACAAAGTTTTGGATGTTTGAGTCCAAGTGTCGACTGACGAGAGCAACACAAATCAAACATCTTGATATAAGGGGGAAACGTAATATAGAATGCTTTATATTGAATAGTTGTTAAGAAGTCAGACAATACATCGAGTAAGTGTTCTTACTTTTAATTATCTTTCATTATTTATTGTTACTTTTTTCCATTCATCAATTTTATATATATATATATATATATATATATATATATATATATATATATATATATATATATATATATATATATTCATCAATATAGAAAATTCAAATCTGAACATCCTGAAAGTGACGAAAAGACCGAATTTCCCAACTGGTTTCTTGAAAAGGTAATAATAATTAACAAACAAATATCTTTGATAAATATAACGAATCAAGAATACATAACACATCAACATATGTTTAATAGGTTTATCAGATGGAAAAAGAAAACTCTCCAGAATTCCACAAAGAGTTGTCAGCCCTTTCAATGGGTTTACAAATGGATGTTTATACTTACACCGCGTGCATAGTCAACGGTGTTAGGTTTATGGTACTTAGTCGTGATGCACAACGCAAAACGCAAAACTCTGGGGTTCTAGCAGTTGGTGAGAATGGAGAGAAATATTATGGCCAGTTAGAAGAGATTATGGAGGTGCAATATCCATATGATTATTCGACTGTAATATTTCGGTGCAAGTGGTTCGATACGGGAGATATTCCTAATGATAATTTCATCAGTATTGACACAGAAAAAGAAGCATACCAAGATGATCAACTCATATATGTTTCGCAAGCCAAACAAGTGTTCTACATCCGCGAGCCTGTTAATCATCGAAGAAACCAAAACAGCAACCCTCGTTGTGTCGTCGAACATGGTAATCATCGAAGTATTATGGATCTACCATCTGACAATGCTCGTGTCCAAAATGTTTACAGTGACTCTGTCCAAGATGTCGACAATGTGGAGGCCGAAAATGTTGACATAGTTCAAAACAACTCTTCATCTGGAGCTAGACTTTTTATCAACTTCTCACAATACTTTCAAAACAATGTTGATGTAGCTCAAAACAATGTTAATTATGACGATGAAGACGAGACTGAGGTACCTCCGCCAACGGGTAGAATCGATAATATTTCCGAGGAAGAGACTGATTATGATGATTACGATTCTGATTATGATACTGATGAAGAAGACATTGAAGTATATGATGAAGATTCTGATTAAAAAAATCAAATGTTTTTTTTGTAATAGAAACTTTATTTGAAATGTACCTTTAATTCATATTGTTTGTCTAACTTTTATTTATGTTGTTTGTCTATATTGTATATCTTACAATTTCGCAGGGTAACTAACTTTTATTCATATTGTATTTCTATATTGTACATCTTGTAATTTACAGGCTACAGATGAGGTTTACTTGGGCGATACTCTTTGCCATGGTGGCCGATGTTATGGGGCTTGGACATGGAGGTGATGGAGTCGGGGATCCACCACCTCCGGTAGGCTTTGGTCGTGGTCAGCACGAACATGATTGTAAGTTTTATTATGATATATTTATTAACTATTTTTATTATTTTATTATAAGTTATCGTGACTAATATTTTTAATTGTATTTTTTCAGCCGAGCTTCCAAAAAAAAGAAGAGGCATGTCAAAAAATATCGAGCTGGGAAAGTTGATACGGGCAAACAAGGGAAAGCCCGTGGATTTGGATTTCGACAGCGAGATCACATATTCCCCTGTCGGGAAGCGTGGTAATTGGTTCACACATGAAATTTGGAGGTATTTGTGGAACAACGTCCCTTTCAACGTATCTTGTTGGGACAATATTTCCCCCGCCTTAAGGAACGCAACAGTTGTGCATCTAAAGGTAACTTGGATACAATTTTAAGTTTAGTTGTGATTGTTATTTAATTAACTATTTTTTTGTATTTTGTAGAATAAGTTTGATTTGGATAAGGTTAACATGGATTCGGAGTGTGCTCAATTGTTGCGGAGCATTGATTCGAGTCTTGCAAAAGTTTACAGAGGCCGAAAAAGTAAAGCTCATTCTTATTTTAAGGAAATCGGGGTGCCTGCAGATATCCCAGCAGCATTAAACAACCCCCCCCCCCCCGGGTATGTCACATGAAAACTGGGCGAAGGCAGTCGAACATTTTCAAACGCCAGAATTTTTAAGGCGTTCGGCGACAAACACAGAATTTCGTGCAAAACAAGTAGCTGTAAACAGAGGGGGGTCGAGCTCGTACAGCAATGCATGTTTCAAAGAAGTAAGTTATGATATATTTAAATATTTATTTAAAGTATAAGTAATCTAATTTTTAATGTTAAATAGGATATCAGTCGAATCGAAGTTTCTCGAAAGGCTAATTCCAATCGCCAAGGGGTATTTTATAGTCCTGCAGTCGAGCAACAATACGTAAGTGGTTAATTTGTATTTGTCATATAAGTGTTTATATCGTCAAGGGTATTTAGTAATCTAATTTTATGATTTTTATTATTTTTTGAAAATACAGAATGCTTTACTCGAGGAGATCAACCAACGAACCCAAGCTACTTCTGAAGCAAGCGGTCTAACACCCACTGATATAAAAAACTGTTTTGAAAGAATATTGGGTGTTCGACGCGGACATATCAGAGGCATTGGGCGTAAACCCCCTATCGTTGTGTCCATGTACGATCAGGAACAACCAGTGACACAAGAACAACCACAATCACAGGTAATTGTTAGTTTAAGTGGAAAAGTATAATGATATAATGGAAAATACAATGCTATAATGGAAAGTAGAATGCTATAATGATATGTTGGTTATGATTTGATATGTTGATATTTTGTAGTTTGGTAATTTTTGGAAAGTAAATGCTATAATGGAAAGTAGAATGCTATAATGATATGTTGGTTATGGTTTGATATGTTGATATTTTGTAGTTTGGTAATTTTTGGAAAGTACAATGCTATAATGGAAAGTAGAATGGTATAATGATATGTTGGTTATGATTTGATATGTTGATATTTTGTAGTTTGGTAATATTTTGGAAAGTAAATGCTATAATGGAAAGTAGATGTATGTTTAAGTGTATTTGATATGTTGATATGTTGATATTTTGTAGAATGGTATAATTTTTGGAAATTATAATGCTATTATGATATGTTGGTAATATATTTTGTTTTCTTTGTAGTTGGAAATGCTACAAACAATACTAAAAGACCTGGCCTATTCTGCAGCATTGGAAGAGTGGTTTCGCTCATTGCCGCCACCAAATAATGAAGGAAATGATGAGGACGAGTAGTTACATTAGGATTTTATGAAATGTTTTGTAATTTGGAAGAATACTTTAGGTTGTGGTATAGACTAATATTTTGGATTGGTTGTGTATGGATTAATATTTCTATAAAAAGTTATCGGATTTTATAAATGTTATATTGTTTTTTATAAATTTAATGTTAAATAAACAAAAAAAAAACCAAAACTGTTTTTGCGGCGACATCTTTTGTGGCGACATCATATTAGCGGTGACGGTGAAGTATTAGCGGCGACAAGTCAATAGCAGCGACGAGGACCCTTTAGCGGCGACTAGATGCGTATTAGCGACGAAGCATCATCGCCGACGCATTTGCAGCGACAGGTCGCCCTTAAAGGTATTAGCGGCGACAACCCTAACCTTTAGCGACGACACCCGTCGCCGCTATTGCCCAATCTTCTTGTGGCGACATCATATTAGCGGTGACGGTGAAGTATTAGCGGCGACAAGTCAATAGCAGCGATGAGGACCCTTTCGCGGCGACTAAATGCGTATTAGCGACGAAGCATCTTCGACGACGCATTTGCAGCGACAGGTCGCCGCTAAAGGTATTAGCGGCGACAACCCTAACCTTTAGCGACGACACCCGTCGCCGCTATTGCCCAATCTTCTTGTAATGGATGCGGTGGAGGTAACATGATGAAGGGAACACAGTTTATTCTTTTATTTTTTTCTTTTAAATTTTTATTAAATCATATATATATATATATATATATATATATATATATATATTAAAAAATACATCAAAATTCATGGTTTTTAATTGCTATAAATAAAATATAATGAGAATGATAATTTTTGTTTCGATCTTGAGTTAATTGTTCAAGCTCATCCTCTTATTAAAATTAGAAAAAATAGCTAAATATGTGCTAATAACGTACATACAAAATAACCTTAGTAATACACAAATCTTTGTCCGCTATTGCCCAGTCTTTGATCTCACCACCCGAAGTATCAACCAATCTTTTTAAGAGCCTTAGTAATACACAAATCTTTTCATTTCAAAACAAACATATAGGATTTATAAACCATTTAAATATATATTAATTAACTTTTTATTTATATAATATATATTTAAATTAAGTTTATTTTATTTTTACCAAAAATATTATGGAATAAAACTTAAAGAAACCTCCATAATATGAATAACATTCAATTTTTTGTGTAACAATGAAATTAATATATATATATATATATATATATATATATATATATATATATATATATATATATATATATATATATATATATATAATAAAACATTTTTTGTAAGCCAATGAAGGGGGTTTATATTAAATCAGTTAGAAGTTACGATAAATAAAAAGAAAATTTGATATTTACTCACAAATGTAGAATAATTCCTTTTTAATCTTATTTGAGAAAATTCAAAAATAAATTATGAATGATATCTTAGTTTGAAGATACGAGTGAGATCAGTTGTAGAAAGTATAATCTAATTTTTGTTCTGACTAATTGGCAGGGGAATCAATTGTTTTAGGCGGATGCAGCGGGACATGAAACCTAACTTCCGCTCTGCAACTGCAACCATTGTTTTTTTTAACAAATTTTCATATTTTTTGTACTTAAAATTTTTCAAAATTGTTGCTCTTATTCTCCTCGTCAATCATTTGTAATGTTTAATTTTTTTTCATATAGAGTGTAAGGCAAAACTTGAATACATAATTATAAAAAGAAAAGAAAAGAAAAGAAAGCATACTTATTCATGTATAGGCATTGGAAACGTAGTAAACAGGTACAACCCCAACCGAAAGTAGCCCTTATTGCTAATTAATTCAAGAAAAAGCAAACCAAGTAAATCCAAGAACTTCACATGTCTGAGAGAGATGTGGAGAAAACTGGGATACTTTGTGGGTGCCTAAAAAAATTCTCGGGATCAACTTTGGCCTTGATTCTAATCAACTTCTTGAAATTTGCCCTCTTCCAGTACCTCTCGCCCCATAGACTTGCTTCCTGATAATTAGCATTTCCAACACCGAAATCCAGATCATTGTAGTTGGAATATGCCTCTCTTGGGTTCTTTGACACATAAGGCGTCAATAACTCATCCAAGCTATTCAGCCATGCTATCCTGCTCCGTGATACAGGTGTTGTGTCTGAAGTTTGACCTGCAAAATTGACAGTCTTGAGCATCTGTAACAACACACCACCTCTATGAGGATATGGAATGGCTGTCTCTGAGTAATCAGACATCCTTCCGCCAAAAGGATTGATCATCAGAAGCGCTGATTCGTCATTTTCCATTAGCTTTCTCCATATCTTTTTGAGCCCACTTATAGGGATCGGTTTTCGGACGTAGTCAGATTTACTTTTGTTGTTGAGCTTGGCTATGGCAGATCGGTTAGTGAGAAACTCAGTCGGGGTAGAGCTTGGCAATCCCCAAAACACAAGGGTCGACTGGACCATTGTAATTTCTTCACAAATCTCTGGTGTAACACCGAGCTCGGGAAATTTTTCGTACAGTAATGGAAGCAATGTGTCGGTTGTGCCCTGATAAATACCTTCGAACATAATTCTGATGGTTTTCATGGTGCTGTTGCCGATATATTCGGAAAAAATCTGAGTTCTCATATGTAAATTTCTATCAATAAGAGGTAGAACGTATTGATATTTATGGAAAATCTCGGTTACACCGTCTTCTAAAGTTTTGTTGAGTATAAAGACGGTTACTCTTTCTGGAACTTCAACCAACCCAAGCTTCCATGCAAGAACGATTCCGAAACTGGAAGCACCACCACCTCGAATCGCCCAAAACAAATCTTCTCCCATCGAATTCCTATCGAGAATATTTCCATTGACATCCATGAACCGAACATCCACAACATTATCAGCGGCAGTACCGTATTTCCTCAACAAGTTTCCATAGCCAGCACCGCCCATGTACCCGCCAACACCCACCGTGGGGCAAACACCAGCCGGGAAGTACAAGGTGTCGGTTTTCTGAGAAATAGCATAGTAAACTTCACCAAGGGCAGCGCCTGCCTGGACCCATGCAGTCTTATTAGCTACGTCCACGTCTATAGCTCTCATGTTGGTGAAATCAAGCATAACAAATGGAACATCAGCAGTGTAGGAGAGACCCTCATAGTCATGCCCCCCGCTCCTGATTCTGAGCTCGTAGTCATACATCTTGGCACAATATAAAACTATTCTGATGAGTGTTTCATTCACAGGTGTCACGATGGCTGATGGTTTTGGAGTGGAAGGTTTAAGGAACCTAGTGTTTTGGACATGCACTTGCCAAACGGGTAAGAAAGAAGCATTGGCAGGGGTGAAAATGAGCTGAGAGATGGAGGTGACATTGCTGGAATTGGATAATACGCAGCTTGTGAAATCTTCAGCATCTGGTGTAGCCTTAAGAATGGAAGATAAGGCTGCCCATGAAAGAGAAAATGAAAGAGTTATAATCAAGAGGAAGATAGAAGAGCTTAGTTGAGACTTCTTCATGTTTTGGTGAGTTTGATCTATGCCTATGCCGTATTTTATATAGAGTAGAGAGCGTAGGTGACTGCAAATGGGATTATAATATATATTTGAATGCAAATGTGATGGGAAAAAACCTTGGAAGGAGGATGATGATTATATTTCAGTAGTGACCGAGGATTGAAAATGTATTTCGTATTTTTTTTTTCCAACAGTGTTTTCGAATTCCACAAATCAACAGATCACTGAAAATAATTTATATTCATTGACTTTTAGCCTTTTAGTTCTAAACTATTACGACAAAACTTTGTTGAATTTTGAGGTATATGTGTTATTTGTCAAATATTTATAATATAATTAGAAATAATTCATAAAATGTATGATTATAGAAATTTGACCGAGACCTCTAAACCGACTTTTTATTAATTCCTTATTGTTGCAAAATAAATTATATACACCTTTTTATTAATTCCTTATTGTTGAAATTTTAATAAGAAAAGGTCAACCGTTAAAGATGCATGTGTGTTTCGTTACCGGGTATCCTTTTTATTGAATTTAATTTATAGTTTAAACTCTTATCACATTTTGTGAATCTAGGTTATTTGTTGGATAATAAATTATAAATTAAAATTATTTCTTTAATGATATCACTAGGTGTGAGACCCGTATGATATACGGGTTTGATAAAACAAAAAATTAAATATGAAAGTTTAAACAAAAATTTATTAAATAATATATGAGTATTAATATTGTAATTTATTGGTTATTTTCAATTAAGACAATTATTAATTGAGGTATAAATATGATGTGTTAATTAAAAAATATAAAAAGAATAAGAAAATGAAAAATGAAAAAAACATTTAATCAAAAATACCAAAAAATGACATGTGTCAAAGTTAATAAGAAGATGACATGTGGCAAAATTATTTTCATCTATAAGGATTAAAAAATAGTCATTTTTTATAATAACTAGGTGTGAGACCCATGTATTACATGAGTTTAATTAAAAAAAAATAAATATGAAATTTTAACAATTTGAAAATGTTTGAATTTATAAGAAAAATGAGAAAAATTTTGAATTATTAAAATTAATGAGGCTTTAATGTATTGAATACATTACATATATAATTCATTTCTAATAAATACCTTACATATATATTACATTACATATTTAATGTGGAATTTTAATTTAATAAAATGAAAATTACAATAAAATGACAAGTGGAAAATAAAAAATTCAAAAATTCTAGAAAATGTCATGTGTCCAAATGAATAAGAAGATGACATGTGGCAAAAGTTCTTTATTTATTAGGGAGGATTAGTCAAAGATTAATAGGATACATAAGCAACAACTTATTTCGGACACTGTGAAATGGCAGCTAATTTGTTGCCCAAGTGATGTCATTTCAACCTTTCCCGCAAAAGCCCTTCACTACAAAACCCTATCCCTTTCCCCGCAAAACCCTTCCATTTCAAAATGAAATATCTCGAAACAATGACATTTTATAAGGCCACGTCATCATTTCCCAACCTTCAAATTTTATACAAGCAGATGAACTTTCATCCATAAACCAAAATAATTTGGGTTTACTATTGTTCAAAATAGGTTTACGTGTCATTGTTGCAAAGAATATAATTGTGGATTCAAAATCAAATTCAAAATTTCTTCCTTTGATTGAAAAAAAAAAAGTGCAAACTTTAGATGCAACCATCAATATGCCTCTACGTGCGTGATGGTATGGTTTGATGTTGGGATCACAAAATGAGTTATTACCGATGCATTTTTTACATTAGGAGGAAGTTCGCTTTATCTTGGATGTTGTTTCGCACCTTAAGCCTACTTTCTAAGTTGTTGTTTTTTTGTAAATTCAATAAATGAAAGGGAAGGTAAATATTGACGGAAAGAAAGGGAAGGGAAGAAAAAAACTTTCTTATTCCGTATTTTAAGTTCGAAGAAAATAATAAAAGAAAAAATTAAGTTTTTGTATTCTCAAGTTAGGAGGGAAAAAAAAAAAGAAAACTAAAAGATTACAATTATACCCTATTTAGACATCATGTTTAGAACAAGTAAACAATATGAATCAACTATAAAAGGAATCAAAATCAATCAAAAACTTTTAATCAAACAATCAACTAATGAATCAAACTCAAGTCAATAAAAAAAACTAAAAAATCAAAATTCCAACTCTTACATATGAAATTCAATGCAAACTACCAAAAAATAAATAAATAAAATAAAATAAAATCAAAACAAAAATTTTGAAGATATGACTCATTTTTTTAGCTCCACCCATTATCTTTTTTAGAAAGATTTCCCACATCTTCATTGAAGAACTAAAAATTATCCTTGCATCAGTTTGATCATGAAACAAATAGATGAAAGCATTTGCAAATTCATTGACATTCAAATCCATCGTCTCTAATTTTTTCTCTATTTCCTCACTTGTATAGTCACGTGATTTGTTTCCCTTCCCTTATAACATTAATGATTTCTTTAAGTGTAAGCACAATATTGTGTTCAACAAGATTCCGATTGAGTTTGAGATTCAGGTTCAGGTACAGGTATAGGTTCAACTACTATTTCATCTTCATCTTGAAGTTTTCTTTCCAGTTTTCTTTTTTTACTTTTTAGTTTCTTGGCTTTTGAAATCTCCTTGGATGAAACATCTATTGCCGACACTATTTGAATTCCTAATCGTCATTCTTGTATTTGTTATCAAGACTTACCTCATTATTTGTCTGTAACATCCGGACTTTCAGGTATATTATTGCGTGATTAATATTGAGATTTATGGAGTGACTCGACGAATTGTGAGTCAAACTCGTCGAGTAGAGTCGAGTGTCCACGTGGGATTAATGATTGGACTCGACGAGTCAGAGAGCTGACTCGCCGAGTAGGTGTTGGGCAAAGAAACCCTAATTTCCCTGGTTTGGGACCTATTTAAAGGAACTTATAGCCTCATTTACGGCTACCCTTCCTTGAGAGCAAACCCTAAACGTGTATAGAGAGCCATGAGAGTCTTAGAAGCTAAAACTTGGAGTAGACTAGTGCATCTCTTGAGGAGAAGAGGAGATCACCCATCAAGGGAGCTAGAGAATCAGTGGATCTGGTGTAACTTCGTGCAAGGGCTTGAGTAAGAGGTAAAAGCTTGCAACTTTCTTGTTATTTTGCTTAGATCTTGTAAATATGGAAGATTAGGGTTTCTTCCACCATTGTTGGGACTTTGTATGCATAAGCTCTCTCTTCAGACCTAGACTTCAGATCTGGACCTTGTGAGGTCCAGAGAGTCCAAAGATTATAGCTTTATTTAACCATAGAAGAGTTATTGTGGTTAATCATCCTTGTTAGAGTTATATTGGCATTATGAGCCTTATATGCCATGTTTAAACGTAAAGCTTGCAGCTTTACGTGACAATCGACCCTTAGGATGGTAGATCTAGTGTTTGGGGTGATGGATCTGCCTTAAATCGTTTGAATGAGGAATCTGATCGAAGGGACTCGTCGAGTCCATGGCCTGACTCGACGAGTTGGTGAGGGTTTGTCCCGATGGGTAGATTGAGTGATAACTCGGTGAGTTGGGGGTCAACTCGACGAGTTGAGCTAGACCTTTTGAGACTTCTGAGGATGCGAGGGGACTCGACGAGTCGCAAGAGTGCACTCGACGAGTCGGGTGAAAACTTGGACTGTTGACTTTTGTTGACTCTGGGGTTCTGGTCAACATGAGTAATAAGGACCATGGAGGGGTAAAATGGTCTTTTATCCACTTCAAAGAGTTAGAAAGAAAACGAATAGTCTTCGGTTGTTTGAATTGTGAAAAGAGTATTAATTAGTGATATTCATCCCTTGCGTTAGGCGGAGGCTAGTTCGAGATTCAGGTGCGAGGTTATTTACTTGTTGCTTGTCAGGTGAGTCTTCTCACTATACGTACCTAGAGTGGTAATATGAGTTGTGTGTGACCGGAGGGTCTTATGTGTTTATTTGAGTACTGTGATATCCTGCTTTATGTCTTTGTGATATATGTTGTGAATTATATTGAGATTACTGAGTTGAGGGACCGGAGGGTCCAACCGAGTTGTGGGACCGGAGGGTCCCACTGAGACACATTGACCGGAGGGTCTTATTGAGTTATAGCCTCGAGTGGCTAACGAGCTGTGTGTGGTATTTTGGGGAACTCACTAAGCTTCGTGCTTACCGTGTTATGTGTTATGTGTTTCAGGTTCTTATCAGGAATCGCGGGAAGACACCGGCTTGATTGTACACACATCTGAGTTGGAGATATGTCTTTGGAGGATCCTAGAGTTGTGACAAACAATTCTGAAATGTGTTGATAAATTGATACTTGTGATTTTTGAGAAAATGTGACATGTGATTTATTGTGTTTTAAAATGAAAATTTACGTCGTTACAAGTTGGTATCAGAGCCTTGGTTTGAGGGATTCGGATGCACCTTCGGGTACGTTCGGACTCAAACTGAGGATTTGAGAAGAATTTTCAAAAGAGATAATTTTTATAAAATGAGAAAGAGTTTAAGAGAAAACAAGTTGGAGCAGTGTGTACAATCAGCCAGATCCCGAACGGTGATTTCCCAAAATACCCTTACTTTTGTGTTATGAGATATTTTATGAGATATTATGCATGCTAGAGATAGGCTAGGTATTTCATACTTTAGGACTAGAGTTGCCTGATTTGTGATGCCTTAGCCTAGGAGTTGCTGCTATTTGTGATGTGCTTTTGAGTATGTGCTGAGTAAGAGTATCTAGCAGGAATCACCTAGAGAGAGAGTTATGAGTCGAGAGATAATCTAGGAGAGATACCTAGATGAGCATTTGAGGAGTCTACTGAGTAGAGTAGTTAGATACCTCGAGAGGTAGGGTTGCCTGAGTCGGCGATGTCTTTTGAGTTGTGAAGAGAGAAAGAGGAATTTTATGCCAAAGTGGCTTTATGTGTTAGTGGATGTTATTTGATGCCTGAATGCTGCTTGCTTCGTGCTTTGTGGAACCCTTGATATTGGGAGACAGCTACTAAGTGAATATGACGATATTTAGGAGGTAGATGGCTGGAATCATGAGGAGTTCTTCAGCAGCTGATGGCATAGAAGTGTGAGAACCTAGGAAGAGCCTAGGGAGTGAACTTAGTCAGATGAGTACGCTAGTAGAGGATAGTATTCGCTGGGGAGCGACCAGGTTTTATGGGATTGGGGATCGAGAAGGTTGAGTAACTACTTAGGAAAACCGGGATGATCCGTGTGGAAAGTATGGGTAGATGTGGCAGGTAGTATGGGCCCGTACTACTGAAAGCAAAGGACCCATACTCGAAGCAGGGAGAATTCCAGAGGTTCTAAGTAGCAGAGTGAGAGGTGATAACATGGTTCGAGTACCATGATTCGTAGCAGAGTGCGAGGAGATAAAATGGTTCGAGTACCATGATTCATAGCAGATCGATAGGTGGTCACATGGTTCGAGTACCATGACTCGTGACGGTTAGTGCTTCTGGTTTTACCAGTTATTCCATTGTGATTGATTAGATTGAGATCAGATGTGATAGAGTGTGGGGCCAGAGGGCCATGTTGAACGAGTTTCAGTGGGACATACCTGGAGAGGAAAATTGAGTTAGTTCTGAGAGATTTTCATTGGTGAGATGCCAGTTGGAGTCGCAAGACACATGGATGAGTAGAGATGAGACTTTATGGAGATATGTGGCCTGAGTTGAGCAATCAGCCGATAGTTGAAATGTCACTTTCTGTGACAAGAGTTGCGCTGTTCCCGTTTCCTGGGAGAAGCAAAACGAGATATTGAGCTTCCGGTTTCAGAGTTGGAGGTAAACCCTGTGGGGTAGCATAGGGTTGCAACCTTTTCACCAGAGTATTTGGGCAGTATGTTTGCTGCGAGGTGTCCCATATACCACGAGAGAGCTATTGGTGGAGACTGAGATGAGGACAAGGAGATGCCTTAGCCGAGTCAGGCATACTTTTAGCAGCGGTTTCAAGTGATCAAGAGGAGTATACTGGGGCGGTGGTCACCGTTGTCTACGGTCTGTATCGACTGTGAGAGTGAGGTCTCTTGCTTTTATGATGGTTTCTGCGATGGGAGGTTGGTCACGGGAATCAGAGACGAGGTGCGTGATAGTGCATTAATTCTAGATTGAGTCACGACTGTTTCGGAACGGTTAGGGGTATCCGGCGGTGTGTCGGTCTGAGGCTTCGAGATGACTAGAGGCAATCACGTCGAGGGGATTCTGAGATTTTTGTCTGAATTACGGGATATTTGAATTTGTTTGGTTTTCATCGGAAGATCATCGAGTGTTGCGTTGTACGGATCCAAGAGTCAAGTGTGACGTACCTGGTGAAACAGTCTGTGGAGTGGACTGTTGGTATGCCTATTGGTTATGGTTCGAACCCTGAGTGGGGGAGAACTGAATATTTATTAAGAGGATCAGAGATTTGTTCAGGTGCGGTTAGAGAACTGATTATGGAGATCTGCGGTACGGGAATCATGAGACCAGGATTATTGGTGGTCGAGGCGAGGTGCAGAGCGAGATAGTGCATGTTGTACGTGTTCAGGAAAGGATGAGTGTCCCCACAGCAGGTGGCCATTGGTCAGAAACCTTGTGGTGGATATGAATTCTTCGAGGATGTAATGGTAAATTCGAGGCGGTTGGCTCGTAAAGATAGTCCCAACGGTTGAGAATTTTCTGGTTCAATGTATGGGTTGTTATATGCACCTTCGGAAGGATAGAAGTTGATTGGGCAACCAACTTCAGAATCGATATGAGTATTCCTACATGGGTTTTGAGCATTAGAGGGGGGAGTTTCAGATTGTCGTCAACGTGTTCTGAGTCATCGTCGATTCCTCCGTGTTTCAATTGAGAGTTGGAATAATCCGAAGTTACGAGTTGTGCGAGAGGAAGATCGGTGATGGAGTCGAGATATTGTGAGATTCTGGATGGATACATTGCGGTATCCGCGTATGATGTCATGGGTAGCGGATCAGTGGTTAAGGCAAGACATCGTGAGATGATGTGATGGTGTACCGAGGTACCCGAGTGATTTATTGTTCCAGTGGAAACCCATCAGTTAATTGTCTTCGGAGTGAGACTGTCTAAGGGTGTATATGTGCTGAGAAGAGTGCCTTGCCTACGAGAACTTACACCAGGAGTGGTGGTGCATAAACTGATTGGTTGTGTGCACTTATCTATTTCGGGTTGTGGGGCATGAGTTAGTGAACTCAATGTAGTGATGACTTGATGATGAGATTTTGAAGTAATGAGAGAGCGAGTGGATCCGAGTGGGAGTAATCACTTAGGATTATCGGGGAACAACCATGGAGTGAGCCCATGGCGGTTCAGTGAGTAAGAGAGTGTTGTAAATCTACGGGGAGCCATAGCATCCATGAGTCAGTAAGAGAAAGAGTTTCGTGTGACTGCGAAGAACCGCATCATACATGAGTCGGAGAAAGGGGTGTCGTGATACTGCGGGGAGCCGTGGTATTCCCTAGTCGGCGAGAGAGTGTCGTGATACTACGGGGGGCCGTAGTATTCACTGGTTAAAGGGAGAGTGTTGTGATACTACGGGGAGCCTGTAGTATTCATGAGTCAGTGAGAAGGTGTCATAGGCCTGCGGGGAGCTGTAGCCTTCACGGGATAGTGAGAGGGAATGTTATGATACTACTGATGGGTTTTGAGCATTCTAACACTCCTATGGTGTACATGCAACCCTAGAAACCTTGGATCTATGTTTGACTAAGATACATGCAAATAATTATTTTTCCAAGGTTCTTATCCTATCTAGCATGGCATGGGGAACTTGAATCAAATAAAGCTAGTAGAATTACTTACCTTGTAGTTGTAGTTGATTGCTTGGAGTTTTAGAGCCTAGCACGAATAGTATGGATGCCTCAAATGGAAATCATAAATCACCACAAACTTGGAAACTTGAGAGAATAGTCACAAACTTCTTGAAATCGGCCCTCTTGGTTTACACACATCAACTAGTATTATTTCAAGAACCAAAGCCTCCTTTATATAGTGTGGTGGATTAGGGTTACATCCATGTAAACCCTAATACCCATGTCTTTTCATTTCCATGAGATCCATGGGTTAAATCTCCATGGAGTATCCATGGACTTTCCATGAAAGCCTAGCCCATTCCAAATAAGCATTAGCCCACACTATATAAATACAAGAGCCCATATTTAATTAGTCATACTTTTGATCTCTAAATTAATTCTAGATTAATTATAGATCAATACTAATTAAATAATATGATTTTATATTAATATATTAGGACTTATAATATATTAATAAATCATAACTTATACTATTCTCAAACGATTATCCATAAATTGTTCGGGTGAAGTGCAACCCAAATGGACCATACCGGGTCGGGTCAAGTACATACCAAATATAGTTATGGACTTAGACACTATATCCAACAGTCTCCCACTTGGATAAGTCTAATAACTATAGTTGCAAGTATGACTTCAGGAACCGATCAGCAATCGTAGCTCTTTAAACTCTGTTGAACTATGAAGCGCCATTTTAGATAAGTCATCATATAATCCTCTGTTCTATATATCAGCCGGACAAATACATGGAACATGGTCTTGCTTATTGTCCAGCATTTGTTTCCCGATTTCCGATTTGTTTGACATAGAACTTAACTGAACACATCAATTTAGTTCTGACCGGGCCCGATACATAGGTCAAAACAAAATCATCGAGGGGCCCAGATATCGCTTCTAATTCTAGAAGGAACAGATAAACTTCGACTCATATGTTTGCTCTACTACTTGTTGAATTACACACAAAAGCACGGTTTATAACATCGAGTTACCAATGCGTTTTCGTGCAATCAATGCATAACCAACTCATAGGCAACAAATCATATCTCTAGGTTTGAAGATTTATATGATATTACCGTCTCACGATCACTCGAGATAAATTCCATGAAGTGATACAAGTGAGCGTGGGTTGAATCCAATACTCAGAACTTATGAGCACTCATGAGTGTTGTAGCCCCGCTTTGTCTAACATCTTAGACCTCTACAAGCCAACCCATGACAGTCTTGATTCATATCTACTTCCAACATATGACCGACTGTGGAGAGTTTGAATAATATGATATAAACCATAACATAATTATTCTGGAAGTCAAAACATGCAAAAAGAAATAATAGTAAACGATTGACAAGAGATAGCAACACTTTACTCATAAATAACAGCTTTTATTTATCATCAAATGTCAATTACATTTTACAAATTTCAAGATTATCTAACTACTAAAACTAATATCATCCTTCAGCCCTATGCTCTGAGCATGCTGGAGATGCTTAGCCCGAGTCAGTCCCTTCGTGAGGGGATCTGCTGGGTTCTCATCCGATGATACCCTCTTTGCCACGAGGATTCCTTCTTCTATTCGATGTCTGATGAAGTGATATTTTCTGTCAATGTGTCTGGATCTCCCATGATCTCTTGGTTCCTTGGCTAAGGCAACCGCACTATTGCTGTCACAAAAAATCTCCATTGGCTCCTTTATAGCTGGTACAACTTCAAGGTCTCCAATGAAGTTCTTTAGCCATATAGCCTCCTTTGCTGCCTCGCTTGCTGCTATATACTCTGATTCACAAGTGGAATCAGCCACTGTCTCCTGCTTGGAATTTTTCCAAGTAATTGCCCCTCCGTTTAGAGTAAAGACCCAGCCCGACTGAGAGCGGAAATTATCCCTGTCAGTCTGAAAGCTAGCATCACTGTACCCTACAACTCTCAAGTCCTCACTGCTACCGAGGGTAAGGACCCAGTCCTTAGTCCTCCGTAGGTACTTGAGGATATTCTTTACCGCAGTCCAGTGTGCCTTGCCAGGGTTCCCCTGATACCTGCTAACCATGCTCAAAGCAAAGGCTACATCAGGTCGAGTACACGTCATAGCATACATGATCAATCCTACAGCTGAAGCATAAGGTATTCGACTCATTTCTGCTATCTCAGCCTCAGTACTAGGGCTTTGTGTCTTACTCAATCTGGCGTTACTCTGGATGGGTAACTCTCCTTTCTTGGAGTTATGCATGTTGAACCTTTTCAACACTTTGTCCACATAGGTGCTTTGACTAAGTCCAATTAGTCTTTTACTCATGTTTCTCAAAATCCTTATCCCTAGGATACAGGCAGCTTCTCCAAGGTCCTTCATAGCGAAACACTTCCCAAGCCACGACTTTACTTCCTACAGGGTTGGGATGTCATTTCCTATGAGTAGTATGTCATCCACATACAGTACCAAAAAACTGACTATACTCCCACTAGCCTTGATATAGACACAAGATTCATCTTCACTCCTTGAAAAGCCAAATTCTTTGACTTTCTCATCAAAGCAAAGATTCCATCTGCGAGGTGCCTGTTTTAATCCATAAATGGATTTCTCGAGCTTACACACTCTACTGGGGTACTCTGTACTGACAAAACCCTCTGGCTGAACCATGTAAACATCTTCAGCCAAGTTTCCATTAAGGAAAGCGGTTTTGACATCCATTTGCCATATTTCATAATCATGAAATGCAACAATGGCTAACAGAACCCTAATAGACTTAATCTTGGCCACTGGTGAAAAGGTCTCATCATAATCAACTCCCGGAGTTTGAGAATAACCCTTTGCAACCAGTCGTGCCTTATAAGTGTGTACATTACCATCCATGTCGGTCTTCTTCTTGAAGATCCATTTGCACCCAACTATCTTACGATCAGGTACATTGTCAACCAAGTTCCAAACTTGATTGTCATACATGGACTGTATCTCGCTATCCATAGCCTCTTTCCATTTAGCAGCCTCAGGGCCTGCCATGGCTTCCGTGTAGCTGTTAGGCTCATCCATATTTACCAGTGTGTTATCACTGATAAGTGTCTCACCTTCTGCAGTAATATGAAAACCATAATAATGCTCAGGTGCATTCCTAACTCTGGTGGAACGCCTCAGAGGTATAGATTCTTCAGTCGGCTCAACAGGAGTTTCCTCCTCAGGTTGAGGGCTAGGGTTTGAGGTTCCTTCACCACTTGACTCTTGAATTTCCTCAAGGTCAATTTGCCTCCCACTGTCTCCTTGGCTCATGAATTCTCTCTCTTGAAAGAATCCTCTTCTTGCTACAAAGACCACATTATCACTGGGTCTGTAGAAGATGTAACCAAAGGATTTCTGTGGGTAGCCGATGAAAATACACCTTTCGCTTCGGGGTTCGAGCTTATCGTGAGTCTCGCGTCTCACGAAAGCCTTGCAACCCCAAATCTTGATGTGGTCTAGATTGGGAACTTTTCCAGTCCACACCCCGTGAGGTGTTTTGGCAACCTTCTTTGTAGGGACTAGATTAAGGATATGGGCGGCAGTCTCTAAGGCGTACCCCCAAAATGAGATTGGTAGCGAAGCTCGACTCATCATGGAACGAACCATGTCCAACAAGGTCTGATTGCGCCTCTCAGCTACACCATTCAACTGTGGTGTCCTAGGAGGTGTCAATTGTGAGACAATCCCACATTCGTTAAGATAGTCAAGGAACTCAGTACTAAGATACTCACCACCACGATCGGATCGAAGCATCTTAATGTTCCTGCCCAACTGATTCTCCACTTCTTGCTTAAACTCTTTGAATTTCTCAAAGGTTTCTGACTTATGCTTGATTAGGTAGACATATCCATATCTACTAAAATCATCAGTAAAAGTCACATAGAACCGATTAGCATCTCTTGTGGCGGTTCTGAAGGGTCCACACACATCCGTGTGTATGAGGTCCAATAAACCTTCACCCCTAGCACAAGTGCCAGTAAAAGGTGACTTTGTCATTTTACCAAGCAAACAAGATTCACAACTATCATCTGACTTTAGGTCAAATGACTCCAAGACTCCATCCTTTTGGAGTTGGCCTATGCGTTTCTTGCTTACATGTCCAAGACGACAATGCCATAAGGATGCTTTATCTAAGCTAGTGGAAGAGTTAATACACAATACATTATTTCCTAGATTATCTACAACAGATACAGTTTCATACACGCCATCACAAGGTAATGCTTTAAAATAAAGAACATTATTAAAGAAAGCATCAATACTACCATTATTATTATCAAAATAAAAGGTAAAACCTTGTTTATACAATGCATGAAAGGAAATAACATTTCTTGCCATTTCTGGCGAATAATAACATTTATTCAAATCTAATGTAAACCCACTATTTAGCACTAAGGAATAAACTCCTATCTTGGTGACAGGTGAAGCTTTCCTGTTTCCCATGATCAAGTTTATCTTTCCCTGCTCCACATTCTCACTTCTTTTTAGTCCCTGCAAATCACAACATATGTGAATACCACAACCTGTATCAAGGACCCAAGACTTAGAATGAGGTGAGTTATTAGACAATATAGTGTATATACTTGCATGGTTGGGTTTTACTTTCCCATGCTTCAAATCTTGCTGGTACTTTGGGCAGTTTCGCTTCCAGTGCGACTTTTCATGGCAATAGAAGCATTCAGCCTCATTAGGGTTAGCAGAAGGAGTGACAAAACCTTTCTAGGTTTTGCTTGAAGAGGAGCCTTCAAGGGTCTTACCCTTGGTACCCTTAGAAGGGTTCTTTCTCTTCTTCCCTTTGCCATGCCCGATTGCCAAGACATTGGCCGTAGTTGGAGTAGGAGTAGGAGTAGTAACAACCGACTTACCCTTTAGACCACTTTTGGCGGTCTTCAAGAGTCCTTGAAGTTTGCTGAGGGTGACTTCTTCCTTGTTCATCTGATATGTCATGCGGAATTGATCATAACACGATGGCAAGGAGTGCAAAATGATGTCTATTGCTAACTCCTCAGGGAAGTTCACATTCAGCTTTAGTAAACGGTCCACATACCTTTGCATTTTCTGCATGTGGCCCGTGATGGGTTCACTATCCTTCATTCGGGTTGTTATCATGGAGGAGATTATTTCATATCGCTCTTGACGAGCACTTTGATGGTAGCGGTCCATCAAGTCCTGGTGCATCTCAAAAGGATAATAGTCCTCATAGGACTTTTGGAGCTCGGCTGTCATGGTGGCCATCATGATGCATGCCACTTTTGTAGCATCTCTTTCATGTACCTCATATTCAGCAAGCTCTTCAGGAGTAGCAGTTGGCTCGCGTACCTTCAGCTCCTTGTCGAGAACATATTCTTTGTTCTCATACCGAGTGACCATCCTGATGTTTCTGATCCAATCTGTAAAGTTGGACCCATCAAAGATGACTCTCCCACAAAGATTCATGAGAGAGAAGGAGCTAGTAGGGTTTGAGCCAGAAGCATTGTTATTGGAAGACATCTGAAAAGAAGAGGGAATAGATTAGATTAGATATAGAGATAGTCCTTAACAAAACACCCAAATGTAATATTAAGGCTAGGACCCAACACAATATTTTATAACTTAGAAGAGGGATGCCGTAATCTAAGCTATAAGATATTTGAAGGTAGGTGAATGACGATTCACCAATTTCCACCATGAAAAACGAAATATTTAATTAGGTTTTAATTGGTTTAGAAACTCCTAGATTCTTTGAGATTCATTGAACTTTCTTCAATGGCATGTTTCAATCTCGAGTGTGCCCTTCAAGTTTTGTGACTGGGATGCCGAGGATCACAAAACAAGGTGTGAAGTAACCATGCAAATTACTTGGTACCCTTAATGTATTACCCCCCTTATAGATCGGCTTCGTGAATGAGGCGTACTAGCGGTAAGACGACTTGATCTTATACATATATAAATATTATTAAACTTATAATATTATAAAGTATAAGGGTTGAATTTTAACTTTTAAAATTCTAGGGGTTGGAACTAAAGTTTTTAATATGACTTTACATGTTCCAAAACTTGAGGGCAAGTTTTGTAAACTTTCAAAACTTTTCATTTCTCATAACTTATGAGTTAATGGTTATTAAAAATGAAGACTCTTCATTTTTTGTAACCAATGTGTTCTTTTAATGGTTATTTATAAATGTGACTTTTGGTTATCCATAACTTAAGAACTAGTTATGGACTCCATTAAAACACATAAAGATCAAGAATTAATCTAATCAATTATTAGCACATAATTTCTATGATCTTCTAAACTCATATGTTTATGAATGTTCATATCAAAAATTTCAAGAATCGTAAGTACATATACAAAACTTGAAATTTTGATACGAGCTTTTGAAGAAAACTTCGATTTTCAAGTTTTTTTTTTTTTTTTTTTTTTTTGCATCAAGTATCAAATAAACAAACCAGGATTTGATACCACTGATGGGTTTTGAGCATTCTAACACTCCTATGGTGTACATGCAACCCTAGAAACCTTGGATCTAGGTTTGACTAAGATACATGCAAATAATTATTTTTCCAAGGTTCTTATCCTATCTAGCATGGCATGAGGAACTTGAATCAAATAAAGCTAGTAGAATTACTTACCTTGTAGTTGTAGTTGATTGCTTGGAGTTTTAGAGCCTAGCACCAATAGTGTGGATGCCTCAAATGGAAATCATAAATCACCACAAACTTGGAAACTTGAGAGAATAGTCACAAACTTCTTGAAATCGGCCCTCTTGGTTTACACACATCAACTAGTATTATTTCAAGAACCAAAGCCTCCTTTATATAGTGTGGTGGATTAGGGTTACATCCATGTAAACCCTAATACCCATGTCTTTTCATTTCCATGAGATCCATGGGTTAAAGCTCCATGGAGTATCCATGGACTTTCCATGCAAGCCTAGCCCATTCCAAATAAGCATTAGCCCACACTATATAAATACAAGAGCCCATATTTAATTAGTCATACTTTTGATCTCTAAATTAATTCTAGATTAGTTATAGATCAATACTAATTAAATAATATGATTTTATATTAATATATTAGGACTTATAATATATTAATAAATCATAACTTATACTGTTCTCAAACGATTATCCATAAATTGTTCGGGTGAAGTGCAACCCAAATGGACCATGCCGGGTCGGGTCAAGTACATACCAAATATAGTTATGGACTTAGACACTATATCCAACAACTACGGGGAGCCGTACGCTAGTCAGAGCATGACGCAGAAGAGTTTTTAGGCTTGGGTAGCCTTATTCTTTGAGTTTTCAGGAACCCGGTGGCCAGACCGGGAAAGAGACGGGGGTCTCCTTATCGATTAGGAATCGTTATATTCTGAGTTAAGGTGTGGTTATCGCAAACAGAAGGAATTGGAGAAGTGATGTACGCGTGAGTTGCAGGTCATGGGTCGTGAGTTGAGTGTTTCATTGGGACGAGTGGTTCCAATTCTGAGCCGGGCCAGACTCTCGAGTTAGAGTTTGACTCTAGTGATGTATTGAGTAGACGAAATGAGATTCCGGATCCAGAGAAGGGGTTCCATTTTGAGGGGCATCGTTTGTCATCTGATGACTTAGGCCTGAGTGGGTCAGTTCGTTGATATGGGAGGTATCGCGAGACGCATGGAACCAACGAGTAGTAGACGACAGAGGTCGGGGTGAGATGATCTTCAGTTGGAATTGTAGTAATCTCTCGGGGTAAGCGGACTTCGTGACTTATGTGTCACACTGGGCCGAGATAGCTAGTGTGGGAAGGAAGTCAGTGAGACATGTTGAGGTATGCAATTGGTAACCTTTGGAGGTTCAACTGCTAGGTCGGGAGATCACCTGGTGCTCAGTGTTGAAAGGGATATTGGAGAAGGGAGCTGGGGTTTATGATTGTTAGATGTCATAGGATAATTCTGTATAAACATGATCATTGTCTTGTGTCTGAGGACAGGGTGTTGAGAGTTCATTGCTCAGATGGGTTTGATTGCAGTACAGTGGATGGGTCCCTGGTGTGATGTGACCCTTTCATTCTTTGGAGTATGATCTGAATTGTTTAACATGTCTGGCATGAGTGATCGGTAGTCAATTTTTGGGCATTAACTTGTTTTATCAGTCGCAACAAGGGAATCAGAGGGGCAGTGAGTTGTTAGGATTTGTTATTCGAGGAGCGAATAGCATGGTGATATCTTGAGAAGGTGGTCTGGCAGTGAGATAGGCCACTAGAGTTTCCAGATTCTGGAGAGTCAGAAGGGTTATCTTAGCAGCAAGAAGGGTCTGTCCTTTTTCAGGGTGGGAGTTACTATTTGGATTTAGGTGTCCATGGAGGGAGATAGTTGTGTGGTATGAGATCCTCTCGGTGGTGCTTTTCGGTTATTGGGTTCGATCTATGCGTTGTTGAGGAGCGATTTCGAGTCCGAAATCTAATTCAAGTGGGGGAGAATTGTAACATCCGGACTTTCAGGTATAGTATTGTGTGATTAATATTGAGATTTATGGAGTGACTCGACGAGTTGTGAGTCCAACTCGTCGAGTAGAGTCGAGTGTCCACGTGGGATTAATGATTGGACTCGACGAGTCAGAGAGCTGACTCGTCGAGTAGGTGTTGGGCAGAGAAATCTTAATTTCATGGGTTTGGGACCTATTTAAAGGAACTTATAGCTTCATTTGCGGCTACCCTTCCATGAGAGCAAACCCTAAACGTGTATAGAGAGCCATGAGAGTCTTAGAAGCTAAAATTTGGAGTAGACTAGTGCATCTCTTGAGGAGAAGAGGAGATCACCCATCAAGGGAGCTAGAGAATCAGTGGATCTGGTGTAACTTCGTGCAAGGGCTTGAGTAAGAGGTAAAAGCTTGCAACTTTCTTGTTATTTTGCTTAGATCTTGTAAATATGGAAGATTAGGGTTTCTTCCACCATTGTTGGGACTTTGTATGTATAAGCTCTCTCTTCAGACCTAGACTTCAGATCTGGACCTTGTGAGGTCCAGAGAGTCCAAAGATTATAGCTTTATTTAACCATAGAAGAGTTATTGTGGTTAATCATCCTTGTTAGAGTTATATTGGCATTATGAGCCTTATATGCCATGTTTAAACGTAAAGCTTGCAGCTTTACGTGACAATCAACCCTTAGGATGGTAGATCTAGTGTTTGGGGTGATGGATCTGCCTTAAATCGTTTGAATGAGCAATCTGATCGAAGGGACTCGCCGATTCCATGGCCTGACTCGACGAGTTGGTGAGGGTTTGTCCCGATGGGTAGATTGAGTGATAACTCGAGAGTTGGGGGTCAACTCGACAAGTTGAGCTAGACCTTTTGAGACTTCTGAGGATGCGAGGGGACTCAACGAGTCGCAAGAGTGCACTCGACGATTCGGGTCAAACTTGGACTGTTAACTCGAGTGTTGACTTCTGTTGACTCTGGGTTCTGGTCAACATGAGTAAAAGGACCATGGAAGGGTAAAATGGTCTTTTATCCACTTCAAAGAGTTAGAAAGAGAAAGAATAGTCTTCGGTTGTTTGAATTGTGAAAAGAGTATTAATTAGTGATATTCATCCCTTGCGTTAGGCGGAGGCTAGTTCGAGATTCAGGTGCGAGCTTATTTACTTGCTGCTTGTCAGGTGAGTCTTCTCACTATACGTACCTAGAGTGGTAATATGAGTTGTGTGTGACCGGAGGGTCTTATGTGTTTATTTGAGTACTGTGATATCCTGCTTTATGTCTTTGTGATATATCTTGTGAATTATATTGAGATTACTGAGTTGAGGGACCGAAGGGTCCCACCGAGACACATTGACCGGAGGGTCTTATTGAGTTATAGCCTCGAGTGGATAATGAGCTGTGTGTGGTATTTTGGGGAACTCACTAAGCTTCGTGCTTACCGTGTTATGTGTTATGTGTTTCAGGTTCTTATCAGGAATCGCGGGAAGGCACCGGCTTGATTGTACACACATCTGAGTTGGAGATATGTCTTTAGAGGATCCTGGAGTTGTGACAAACAATTTTGAAATGTGTTGATAAATTGATACTTGTGATTTTTGAGAAAATGTGACATGTGATTTATTGTGTTTTAAAATGAAAAATATGGGTTGAAAATTTACGTCGTTACATTGTCATTAGTTTATCAACATCAACAACTTTTTTTATTTTAATTTCTGCATATTTGATTAACTGGACAATTTTCTCTTTTGTTGTTTCCGTTTTTGATCCTGATGCTCAATCATCTGAAAATAACATCTCCAATTGATCGTAGTTTGAAAAAATTTTGGTCTTGAATGCAGCTGTGTTAGGGTTTACTCTATGTTTGTCACCGTACACCATAAATGGTGCTCTTCCAGGGGGTTTGTGTCACACCCCCAAACTGGAACGGCGGAAACGTTCAGGGGTGGAGGACGTCATGTACAATATCATAACAATGAAATATAGTAATCAAAGAAACAACAACCATCGTATTAATAATATAGTATTTACATTGTATTCGAATCAGAGTTGATTGACTCCAAAAGTAAATAGAAAAAACAAAGTCTTGAAGCTACTATGCTCCAACTTCTTGGACCATGTACGTGTACCTGTCTACTAGTTTCCTGAGAATACAAGTGGTTTTGAAAGTGTATCAACATTTAAGTTGGTGAGTTCATAAGCATTCTTGTTTTAAAAAGTATGTTCTTTGTTCTTTGAAAATGTTCGTGTTTTTCTCCAGAATATCCTATATTTTCTTAATAAGTAATGATCATACAAGTTCCTTTTACGATTACCTAGTGAATACAAGTTATATATAATCCAGATCGAATGGACAGTTGAATGTGTGGATCTGCCCTAAACCCACAACCAAACAAGGAACAGGAAGTAAGGCGGAAATAACACATTCCACTTCCTATCGGATCTTCATTATATACAACCCTAATGTATTCACTAGGTATCCATAGAATTAACCACAATGATCCTTTTAGATATGTTAAGTGTTTTCCTTCAGAAAATCCTATATTTTCTTAGTAAATGGAATGTAGTCTTATGCTTAAAGAATGAAACATGACGCTTTAAATTCATATAAGTAAAGTGACGAATACCAGTTCTTACTATGATTACTTAGTGCATACAAGTTATATATAATCAAAGATCAAACGGACAGTCGAATGTGTGGATCTGCCCTAAGCCCACAACCAAACAAGGAACATGAAGTAGGGTGGAAATAACCCAAACGTATCCACTAAGTAATCACACCGAAAAGTAATTAATCGTATTTGTTTCCAGAAAGTTAAATTGTAAACTATTTGTTTGTAAAACAATGATGTTTATCCCGGAAAATCCTATATTTTCCATAAAAACTGTATTGTAGTCTTTAATGTTCCAAGACCGAAAACACAAGTATTTTACCATACTTAATTTAATAACATGTAGTTTTATTATTAAGTAAAACTAATTGAAGACGTGTTTGCCCTAAAAACTGGATGTGATGTTAATACCCTACCATGATTACTTAGTACATACGAGTTATATATAATCGAGATCGAACTGACAGTCGATTGGATGATTCTGCCCTAAGCCCACAACCAAACAAGGAACAGGAAGTAAGGAGGAAATCACACATTCCACTGTCTACCGGATATTCAATATATATAACCCTGATGTATATACTAAGTAATCATATAGTTACTACCCCTTAAGACTGTTTGAAAAGTATATTACTACGTAAATGAGTCGTTGTTTTCTCCATGTGAGTTCTTATAACCATACTAATATGACAGATATCCTGATACGATGTTCTTCGGACGTCAATACCGTTAATGATATTTGTCACCCCAGAATAACTGTAGCTAACTGTCAGGGCATGGGATTGTCAGTCACGTATAGATCTATACACAAAGTCACGCTCTCCCTCCAGGAGACTCTGGTTAATAAGTTGGGACTTCCGTTGGTACTTAGGTAAGTACACGAAAACGTGTCTCACAAATTGCTTTAACGAGTTCACGAGTAATATAGTGAAAAACCTTTTAGAAAATAAAAATGTAACTTTTCCGTATACATGTTTATGACGATAAATATTGTGAACTGGCCCCGTAAATTATACCTATTATAATTTACATGTTTGTTTTCATATCGTTTTTCTTGCTTAGCAAAATAGTTTGTAATTTCCATAAACTATAACTATTATAGTTTATATGCATGTTATATATGAGATGAAAACCTTGCTATTTTAATAACTTTAAGAGTTTATAAGTTTGGTAATAACATTTATTTAGTACTTTTGCGTAAAATGTTTATAAAGTATAAGAGAACGTAATAAACGATAGAAAAAGTTTGGAAAAGTGTAGGCATATGAACTCACTTGTTAAAGTGGGATTCGGGCAGCACTTCGCTTCTAAAAATGATTTTCCTTGACGAAACCGTGAGTTTTTGTTGAAAATCGGGCTTTGCGCGGGACAAGTTTCATACCAAAAAGACTCTTTTCTCGGGGACTTCGGGTGCTCCGGGCTTTCTTCTAGTGTTAGGGAGGTTCCCAAAGCTTCGGGGGGTTTTAGAATGTGACATCCCCATTTTCACGGCCAGAAAAGACCGATTTTGTTTATGCTTTGTTTAGAAATCAGAGTAACATTTTAAATAAAAGTGTTGCGGAATTTGTTCCCAAAATAAAAATATGATAAAGATTTATCAAAACATTTCCGAAGAAATGTATTTCATTAAAAACCTCGGGATGTCATGTTCGATACAGATCAAAAGCATAAACAGTACAATATAAGCCTTACTACATTTATTCATATCTACAGGCCTATAATCTGTAATCCCTCATCCAAAACATCACATCTATGCTCGAGCGCCACTACCTGTAATACATGAAACTGAGTGGGTCAGACTTGGGAGCCCGGTGAGCACATAGGGTTTTCAACCCACAATAAATAAGTTTATTAATTTCATCAACCAACAATAACCCGATTACCCGTTCCCGTTATCCTCACATTACGTCCCTAAACACCTATCATAAGGGATCTATCCTAAGGATCATCATCGGGATGGACACTACTGCTAAGGGGGTTCCTCAGCAATAAATGTCCTAAAGGCAACCATGAGGGGGATGGAGTACACCAATGAACACATAGTTCACAAACACCTATAGGTTGCGAGCCTGCTAGCGTTCCACTGGACTGTCTAGAAGAGTCTGTGGTTGTCATCCATACTCCGCTAGATGACAGAATCAACAACAACAACATCGAGGCCTCTCATCATTTTATCACACATCGTCTATTACATCTACCCATGTTTTACCCCCAACATTTTTGTAGATATACAGTTTAAATCATTTAAAACATGTATAAAAACGTTCATCCAACATAGACAGCAAGTATTAAGATAATATGCACACATAGCACGTAATTTATAATAAATACTTCATATCTATGTGTAAGATGAAAGTAACTATGCACTCACCTGTAAAGGTGGTGACTCGGTACTCGGACAACACTTCGTTACTCTTAAGACAATTTCCCTCGGACAAAACCTAGTATCATTACCAATAGAGTTTAGTCTAATATTCACCGAGACTAATTAATAGTCTAGCTATTATTACTATTATATAAGCGTTAAACAATACTTTTCACCCACTATGTACAGACAGGGGCCAGACATAAAACACCGGAGAGCAGGATCATTTTGGCATATAGCACTTCTGAATCCAGCAACCCAAGCGGCCCTTCAAACCGAATTCCCCGTACCACGAGTGGTTAAAAAGACATTATAACGACACTTATATAACTCATAATAATAGCCCAAATACTTATTATAAGGTCCTAATAACATTACTATATTGAAACATAAGTTATACTAAAGATAGGGTAGACGTAGTTCACTTACAACGGGTTTTTCTCAAAACTGGGCTCCGCTTGGAGCAGCGTTTCTGAGCCGAAAGGCTCTTTTCTCGGGGCTTCGGGAGCCTCGGGGCTTCCTTTCGGTGCTAGGGGGTTTACCTAGGCTTTATGGGGGTTCGGGAGGCTTAGAGAGAGATTCTAGAGAGAGAAAGCGAAGTTGGAAGGTGTTAGAAATGAGGGTGCCCCGACACTCTATTTATAGGCTGCAAATCACCAAAACTCGTCGAATTGGCCTCCAACTCGTTGAGTTCCATGGACAGGTGTCGCCATCTGGTGGCTAGCCTTGGAGAGGAAGCAACGGCCAGGATTGCGCCACGTCACCTGATTTCGCACAGCACCTTCCCGACTTAGAAAAATCATAACTCTCGCATACGAGCTCCGTTTTCGACGTTCTTTATATCCACACGTGGGTGAGATTATACTCTACAACTTTCATTTAGACTCCGTCGGCTAACTTTGATTTAATTTTTACAGTGATATTTTTAACAGGCCGGGACAGGAAAAGTCCGTTAAAAATTTATAACTTCTTCATTCGACGTCCGTTTTCGTCTGTCTTTTTATCGTTACGCTACAAATAATGAGATCTTCAATTCTCATTTAGATTGTGTTGGCCAAAAACCGCTCGATCTAAAATTCGAGTTTCGGGCTGTGCACTACTATGCCAAATCTTAGAAAAATCATAACATCCTCATACGAAGTCAGATTTGGGCGTTCTTTTTATGGACGCTCTCGGTTTAACGTATACTACAACTTTGGTTTAGATTACTAAGGCCAAAAAGTCCTCCATCGTAAATTCACTATTTACGTCACCCAGCGTCGTGCCGGTTTTGTCGCGAAACTTCGACATGCCATAACTTCTTCGTTATAACTCGGATTTCGGCGTTCTTTATATATCCGGAATCCTTGTTTCGACCACTACAACTTTATGTAAAGATATCAGGTTTATCTCACACTTTAATTTTGACGCTTATTTTTATTTTTTATTAATTATATCTTTATAATTAAGTATAAAGCACATAATTTCACATAATTCACGTAATACTCAAATAATTCATCTTTATTGCTTCAAAAAGAGTTACAATAGTTGACCTAGACTATTACATAATCTACTAATGCTTAGCCCCGAAACACGGGCGTTACATAGAATGGCTTGAGAGGGTAGAGAGAGTGAAAAAGATGGTAAAGTAGCAACCAAAACCGGACAGCCTCGCATCCTATTTATAGTAGGCCGAGGTCTCGCATTACACAGGGCGTACCCTCGTACGTAATGCGTAAGAGCTATGTGGCCTTTGTTGGGTTTCCGAGCTTTAGATGTGTCATTGCTACGAACACGTGTCCACCGTGCGAAGGAATAGGGTGATGTGGCCGGCTCCAGACCTAGTGTATGCGAACGCTGGGATTAATCTCGTGCGTTGGGCGTACGCCTTCGGTCAGACTTCAAAGTTTGAGCCTCAAACTTCAAAAATTCATAACTTTCGCATACGAGCTCCGTTTTCGACGTTCTTTATAATCACGTGTAGGTGAGACCGTACTCTACGACTTTCGTTTAGACTCTGTCGGCTAATTTTGACATTATTTTTAATATTATATTTTTAACAAGTTGGGACAGGAAAGGTCCGTTAAAAATTCATAACTTCTTCATCCGACATCCGTTTTCGTCTGTCTTTTTGCCGTTGAACTACTATTGACGAGATCTTTGATTCTCGTTTAGGTTGTGTTTGCTAAAAATCGCTCGCTCTATAATTCGAATTTGGGGTTGTACACTATTGTGTCGAATCTTAGAAAAACCATAACTTCCTCATACAAAGTCAGATTTGGACGTTCTTTTTATGCACGCTCTCGGTTTAATGTATGTTACAACTTTAGTTTAGATACCTAAGGCTAAAAAGCATTTTATTGTAAACTCACTTTTTATGTCACACAGCGTTGTGTCGGTTCTGTCGCGGAACTTCGATAGGTCATAACTTCTTCGTTATAACTTGGATTTCAGTGTTCTTTATATTTTTGGAATCCTTGTCACGACCACTATCACTTTATTCATAGATATCGGGTTTATCTAACATTTTATTTTTGACTCTTAATTTATTATATTTTTATTATTTCAAAAACGAGTTACAATAGTTGACCTAGACTATTACATTGTAAATTTACGGGTACATGGTTGAAGTTTGGACCTTGATTGATCTAGAATTTTTCTAGTTGTGACAGTTTGATTACTACAATCTTCTTACTATACTTGATGTCGGTATCGTTCGCACTAAGTCATTCCATTCCTAGTTCTATGTCGAAGTCATTTAACTCAATGGGCAACAATTCCTCATGGAATATATTCTCATTCAAGTCGATAACGTTGTTTTTAATGCAATCACTAACATGTATGAACTTGTTACTAGCAACTTCTACTACTATAGCACTATCTAGTTTATCTATAGGCAATGCAAGTCTTCTACCAAATTTATGTGATATAAAGGAGTAGTTAGCTCCGGAATCAAACAAAATATTGGCAGGCAAATCATTTACTAAGAATGTACCTGAAGCGACATCTGCTTCATCCCTTGCTACTTCTAGAGTCATCTAGAATGCTCTCGTCTTTGGCCTAGGCGGCACATTCAGATTTGCAACCTCTTTCTTCTCCGGGAAATCCCTTGTTATATGTCCTTCTTCATTACATCCGTAACACACCTTCTTATTGGATGTACACTCATTGGCATAATGACCAGTTCTCCCACACTTGAAACAGGTCAACTCCTCACCATATTTCCCAAAGTGCTTATTTTTTCACTTCTCACACCATTTTTCTTTAGCTCCTCCTCCTCCAAACTTCTTGGTACTAGACTTCTAGAATCTACTTTTATTTTTGGATCTTGAAGATCCCTCAAACATCCTCTTCTCTCCTACTTTAGCTCTCTCCAGACCCTTCACCCTTAACTGGGTCTCAACATTTTTAGCTGCCCAGATGGCGGCTTTCAAAGTGCTTGCTTGTTTGACCATTGGACCAAAGTCCGCTGGCAATCCATTAGCAAACTTGTTGACCTTGGAGAGTTCAGTTGGAATCAAGTAAGGAACAAGGTTCATTTTCTCTGTAAAACTTGCAGCATACTCGTTGACGCTCATTTTTCCCTTTTCTTCAGGTTCTGGAATTCGTTATTAATCTCCAGGAGATCCTGCTCAGAGCAATATTGCATTTTTAGTTGTACCAAAAAGTCTTCCCAAGACAACTTGCTAGCTTCTCCCTTGGGCATGGTATCAGCCAGTAACTTCCACCAGCTTAATACTTCTGTCTGACCGCGAGAACGGTCTTCTGCTTGTTACTACAGTCGCAGCTTTCAAACACTATCTCCATCTCGGAGATCCAATCCATGACTCCCACCGATGGTGGGATTCCAGAAAGACTTAGCGGCTTGGATGTCATGAAATCCTTGTACTTGAATCCACGTCCATCATATCCTTCAATTGGTTGGTTCCTTCTAACCACACACAGCTCAGCTTGACTGACGGTCCGACTATAGTTTCCCTCCTCAGACTGTTCTTCATCCAGATTAGGTTGCACAACAATTATAGTAGGTTCATCCTTATTATTACGCAACATTTGTCTCATCTCCTCCCTTTTTTCGGCCATCATAGCCTGAATCATTGCTTAGACTCCTGTCATCATAATTGGTTCTTGTGCAGACATTGCCCCTAGTGCATGCTCGACTGCACAAGGCTTAGGGTGTTGATTACCGTTTCCTAATCCGCTTCGAGTTCTCATTATGTCGATCTATACACCAAAGCAGGCGTTCAGTGTACAACAACGAGAATTAAGATAAGGAAAGCTTTATTTACGACAGACGTATAAATCTTCTTATCACTCCGAAAACTTATATGTCAGTTCTAATATTGTAATTAAACATTTAGAAACATGAAAACATAAAGTTTCCCTATCCGGTCGGCAATAGACCATAGATCCGATCAAATAATTGCATCCTAAAGCATATAAGGCATCTTATAGCTATAATATAAATCATTTAGCACATAAAAGCAATTTAGGCATCTTCCATAAATAAGCTAGTGCTCGTGTCTATTCAGGCATGCTTCCTAAATATAGCAGACACTCATCTCACAATCATCACTTCGCATTCTAAGTTTAAGTCTAGAAATCCTTAAATAATCCTAGTTCTCTTAAACTAATGCTCTGATATCAATTGTGACATCCCCAATTTCACGGTCACAAAAGAATAATATTACAGAATTTGTTCCTAAAACATGATAATGATATTATCAAAGCATTTTCGAAGAAATGTAGTTTATGATGGGCTTTGAGCATTACAACATTCTTATGGTGTACATGCAACACTAATTGCTTTGGATCTAAGTTTTTCTCTATTGAACATGCAAATTAAATACCAAAGCATTAAACCCTAAAACTAGAATATAATTTCGAAATTTACAAGTAATTAGGGTTTTAATGTTACCTCTCTTGTTATGTAGCAATAACAAGTTCACCTTGAAGATCCTTGACCTTTAAAAGCTTAGTGCCCCAAGTGTTCCACCTCTAATGGAGTCACAAACACTCAATGCAAAGGATGAGAGGAGAGATGCTAGAAATCGGCCACCTTAGGGTTTCTTAAAGCTTAGGGACGATTTCATCATGTATGAGAGTCTTTATATAGTTGTGGCTGCTAGGATTTTCAGGTGGAAACCCTAATACCTTACTTAGGCAACAAGCAGCCCATGAACTCCTTCCTTAAAGTCCATGGACGAAATCTATAGGGGTTCCCAATAGGATTTCGTCCACTCCACTCTATCGAGTCTATCAGCCCAATTATGCAACTATCAATGATTTGCACAACAGTCCCTCAATTATTAATCAGTTCCTTTAATCCCAAAATTAATATCAAATTAATTTCTGATTAATTACTAATTAATAATATGATTTCCAAATAATATATTAATCTTGTAATATATTAATAAAACCATTTTGAGTACCAATTTATTATTCATATAATAAATCCTACTCTCTCTCCATTTGTCATCCTATCAAGTTGCATGAGTGAAGGCAACCCAAAAGGACCATGCTCATAATCAAATCAAGTACATACCAAAAATAGTTATGGACTTAGACACCTAATCCAATAGTCTCCCACTTGGATAAGTCTAATAACTATTATTTCAAGTACGACTTCATAATCTGATTAGCAATCGTAGCTTTCAAAAGTCATTGTCGAACTCTGCTCTTATCAGTAACGCGTCCTTTAGATAAGGGATCAAATATTCCTCCATTCTACAAGATATCGTATGGACATGAGACATGGATTATAATCATTCTCTCTGTCCATGTGTTGTTTCCTGATTTCCAATTTATGACGATTGACTAATTGAACAAATCAAATCAGCCAGGCTTGGCCAAGCGCTTAGGGTTATTGGATTAGATGTCTAAGCCCATAACTATAATTGGTATGTACTTGACCCGAGAGTAGCATGGTCCATTTGGGTTGCATATCACCGGGACAATTTGATAGGATGAACTTTTGAGAAGAGGTTATTTATGATTTATTAATATATTATAAGTTCTAATATATTAATATGAAATCATATGATTTAATTAGTATTTATCAAGAATTAATTTGGAATTAATTTAGTGATCAAAAGAGACTAATTAAATCAATGGGGACTAATTGTGTAAATTAGTTATATATATAGTTTGGCCTTATGATACATGATGGACTAAGTTTATGGATGAATCCATAAAGAGTTAGCCCACTTGATTCATGGATCATGGATAATAAGCCCATTGGTATGGATTAGGGTTTACCCATGACCCTTGGAATCCTACAACTATATATATAATACTCCATGGCTAAAATCGGTTACACAAGTGGTTCTTGGAGCTCATAGAACCGATTTCAAGAAGCTAGTATTCTCTCTTAAGTTTACCTTTTGTCCAAGGTGTGTTGTGATTCCATTTGAGGCATCCACACTATTGGTGCTAAGCTCTTAAAGGTTCAAGGCTTCCAACTACATCAAAAGGTATGTCATCCAACTAGAATTCTGTAGTATAGATGCTTCATAATATGCTAGTTAGGATGATGCTTTGGAATATTGAAATATTGCATGTATAATAGAGAAAACATAGATCCAAAGCACATAGGGTTGCATGTACACCATAGGAGTGATAGAATGCTCAAAACCCATCAGTGGTATTAGAGACAATGGATGTTTTCAATTATAATTGATGTTACTTGCTTTGAAAGCTTGAAAAAATCGATTTTCTGGGTTCTGGACAGCGAACTCGCCAAGTCCACTGGGTGACTCGCCGAGTCGCATGAATTTGCCTTTGACTTTCCAATTCCACTGATGGACTCGCCGAGTCCAAGCACAAAACTGACCAACTCGACGAGTTTATTCATGAACTCGATGAGTTGGTGCTCCAGAGTGCAGTTTTTCGACTTTTAAGGCTGGAATTTGACTAGGATCATTACCCTAAACCGTTTTTGGACTTATAAACCTGTTTTTGATGTGGTAATGATCAAGCTTATCCAATTCAAAAGATAATTGTCAAAAGTTTCATGCTTTGTATTAGTTTAATGGTTAGGCTAATTACATGAAAATTGTTTGATTTGAATTGTTTTGTTCATATGAGTTTAATCTAGATCATGAATAATGCTAGACATGTTTGTTGGTTTATTTGGTGATTTAAATGTCCTTTAATGGATTCCATAACTTGTCCTCAAGTTATGGAAAACCAAAAGTTTTTCTTTTAAAAAGTTATTAAAGTCATAGGTTATAAACTTGAAGAGTCTTTTTCCATAAATTGTTTTATGACCTACATAACTTGTCCTCAAGTTATGGATTTTCAAGAGTCTCTCCATTAAAGTTATATTAAACTCATATGTTATTGATTCCAAAAGTTTTTGAATAGTTCAAAACTTGCCCTCAAGTTTTGGAATTTGTAAATGCAAAGTCTTACTTTGAAACATTTAGTTCTAAACCCTAGAATTTTAATAGTTAAAAATTCAACCCTTATACTATTATAATATTATATATATATATATATATATATATATATATATATATATGTGTGTGTGTGTGTGTGTGTGTATAAGAGTAAAGTCAATCTTATCGTTAGTAGGCCTCATTCACGAAGGCAGTCTCTAAGGGGGTATAAGGTTACTGTCTATAAAATGGCAGTTTAATGGGTGTCCACTCTCACCCACGACTTCCTTGACTGGTGGAGGGTCGTTAGCCGAACGGGTAGGACATGACTCCAATTCTCCCTTCATTAAAAGTATAATGATAAATATAAATTAACTAAACTTTTATTAAATTCCCAGTCTTAGTTACTTTAGGAAAATGTGAACATGGTGCTAATCCATGAAATTGCACTTTGCACCCTGTTGAGTCGTTAGTGGAGCGTGTGTGGTTAACCGGCACACTAATCTGGGACTGAAAGTGTGTGGCAAAGGGTAGCTTGATGTTAACCATAGATCAACGGAGCGTTTGTGGTTAACTGACACATTGATTAGGTGGTTGTAACATTGGGTGTACCATGTTAATTTGCATGGTTATTCACTCCTTGTTTATGATCCTCAGCATCCCAATCACAAACTTGAAGGGCACACTCGAGATTTAAACATGCCATTGAATAGTTCAATGAATCTCAAAGGATCTAGGAGTTTCAATTCAATTAAAACTTAACTTCAATTTCGTTTTTCATGGTGGAAATTGGTAAATGTCATTTACCTACGTTCAAATATTTTGTAGCTTGGATTACGGCATCCCTCTTCCAAGTTATAAAATATTGTGTTGGGTCCTAGCCTTAATATCTCATATTGGGTGTTATATTAAGGACTTAAATCAACTAACTTGAATTTCTCCCTTGTAGATGTCTAGTTCAGACAATTATGGTCTTCCCAAATCTCTTGGAACAAGTTTTCCTTATGAATATGATATCCCACATGGTGACCAAGGTGAAAGATTAATCCCTTTGTCGTGCATTAATGGGACTGGAAATCATACTTCACTTCCTCCACCTCCTCCAATTATTCTCCCTGACCCACAAGCTCGAAGACTTGAAAAGTTCAAGATCATTCAAGCCCTACTTGCAATGAAACATAAAGATGGAAGTCCTGTGTGTACTCATGTCTTGGAGATGAAGTCACATATTGACAGGCTGAGGATGTTGGGTGTTGTTTTCCCAAGGAAGTTGGCTATTGACTGGGTTCTTCAGTCACTTCCCAAGTCATATAGTGAGTTCATTAAGGACTACTATATGACAGATCACGACATGACCCTTAATGATCTTGCCTATTTGCTTGTTGCTGCTGAATCAGAAATGATTTAGCGCACTGGAAAAGCAAATTTGATTGGAAGATCTACTTCTAAAACTTCCATGGACATTTACAATGGCAACATTGGAAGTCCAGAAAAGCTTTCTCTTCCCAATGGAAAGGGATCGGCCATGGTCAACCTGGTTGACCAAATGGTAAAGAGAAAGGCTAAGTCTGTGATAGTCCTGTGTACCATTCCCAAAGAGTCTATATGTTTCTATTGTCAAGAAAAGGGACATTGGAAGTGAAGCTGCCCTGACTACCTGAAAGATCTGAAAGAAGGTAAACACAAAATGTTTGACTTTGCTTCAGGTAAGTTCACTATCTAACTCTACTAAGTTCCTAATTGTTGATTCTTAATACATGATGTGACAAGGTTGCATTTTGATGTTTTGTAGGGTCAAGCAAAAGGAAGAAAGCTTAAAAGTAAGAGTATGCTGAATCTGATCGCGAAGATGGATTTTAATCGCATGGTTCGAAGATCGGATTTTTGAGCTGCTGCTTAGGAGTTATGATAGGTTGCTAGAAAATATGTAATAACATAGTTTCATTTGTGATTGCATTGTAAGGAAAAGTTTTTCCGCACTTTTTAATAAATAAAATTTTGTTTTATTTTATATCTCCTTGCAATGGCATTTGTGAAAATTGATGTTTTGTGTGTTTCTATTGTTAGCAATATGGATTTGATTCTTTCGTTTGTGGTAGTGTCATAATTTACCAAATAAGGAATGATTCTCATCACCCAAGTTTTAGTTGGATAGAAACTTGGAATCATGCAACTTGTATTGTATGATGAATGAGAATTTTCATCTTTGGGAAATTCAGACTAATTCCTTGTTCATGTGTATAGGTGAGTCAAGTGAAGGACTAGGGGATCGGGTACACTAGGTTGTGAGCTGGTCAGGTCCACCACAAAGATCGATAAGATTATTCGTTATGATTTACTAAAGTTTAGTAAATATGGTTATGCTTACAAGTTTAAGTGTAATTCTGAAACATTGGAAAAGTTTCAATGTATGGCAGAACGAATGAGAAGAATCAAATTAGGCAGAAAGATAAAAGTTTCTCCAATCTGAAAAGATGGGAGAGTACTTTAGTATCGTGTTTGATGATTATCTTAGTGATTATGAAACCATATCACAATTGATCCTCTAAGGACATCTTAGTGCATTTGTGTAGCTAAGAAGAGGAATCATGAATTGTTGAATTGGTTAAATCAAAATGTGAATCATACTTCGTTCCAAAATCAAGTCTTAGAGTCATACTCCAAGATTGAGCCTTGATTGACATAATCTTAAGAAAGGTTTATAACACTTGTCAAATGTAGAGTAAAAGGTTTTCTTGCTTTTGTACATTTGAAATTGGTAAGTTGTGATGTTTTTGATAAAACAAAGACCAAGTATGTCACACCCCCAAACCAGAATGGCGGAAACATTCGGGGTGGATGACTTCACGTAGTATCATAACAGTTGAATATTTGTAAAGAAAGTAACACAACCATCATAAATATAATTTAAAAGTTACATTGTTGCATGTGATACATGTCTCAAAAGAATATTACAAATATGATGATTTAATAAGTTTTGAAAACTGACGCCTTAACGTCCCTTCTCCAAAAACTGATGTTTTACCTGTATTACTGATTCCCTGAGAAATACAAGTAGTTTTGAAAAAGTGTCAACAATTAAGTTGGTGAGTTCATAAGCGTTTTTGTACTAAAATTGTATGTCTTTCGGTAAAAAAAATAATTGACCATGTTTCTAGAAAATCCAATATTTTCCATGTATGTGTGGTAGTTTGAAAAAGTTCCAAAGACTGGAATGCATAAGTATCTTCCGTACTAAAAGTGGGGTAAGTGGATTTATACATATATAATGTAATTACTGAATGCATTTAATAGTCTCATAAATCAAAAATATTTCGATACTCCATGTGAGTTTTATAACCATGATATTGACCCAGACTGTCTGTAACAACGTTCTTCAGGCGTTGCAGTGTTATGACGTTTGTCACCCCAGACCTGCCGGTCTAACTATAGCTAACAGTTTAGGTGCAGGATTTTCAATCCCGTATAGATCTATACACAAGTATCACGCTCTCCCTACAAGAGATTATGGTTTATAATACAGGACTTGAAATGCGTACTTGAGAGTACGGTGAAGCCGAATGTCTCACAAAACTTAGTATCAACAGATTTACGGAATGAAAAGTCCACATTTCTTGTAAATGAAAGTACTTTCTTTTTATAGTGTTTATGTTAAGATGTCATGAATAACTTGTAAACTATACCCATTATATTTTTTCGAAAGTGTGTTCCATTTGGTGATGAAACTCGGTGTAATACCAACTTTGCATGTAAAGTGCAACGTTGGTAGCAATGTTGTTTAACATTTATGAACAAAATGTAGGTAAAGTATTTGAAACCATATGTAACGATGCGTATTTAAAACATAAGTTTTTTTTTCTCGTGTTTCACTTGTATTTCCCCCCTCTTAAAACATGAAAAAGACGTGAAAATGTAGGGGTATGAACTCACCTGGAAAGTGTGGTGATTTGATGAAAACGAGACTTTACTCGGGTAGCACTTCGACCGGGAAGTGGTAAGTTTCTCGGGATTCTCGGAGCTTCGGACCTTCGTCGGAACTTGGATATGTAACCGAAGTGTCGGGGTCGTCTCGGGGTGCTTAACGCAGAGTAGAAGTGGGAGAGAGGAGAGAATTGAGCAAGTAAAACCGAAACCCTCGGTTTCTATTTATAGGGTGAAATTTCGGGACTCACGTCGTGAGCATGGAATGGCTCACGTCGTAACTTTGGTCCGTAGACACAACGCCTGGTGGTCTAACTCTGGCACACATCAGTCATAGACTCACGTCGTGAGTCTTCGGATAAGGTTGGTTTGTGTGCCCTGAACTTCATAAATTCATATCTCTCGCATACGAGCTCCGATTTCGATGTTCTTTATATCCACGCGTAGGTGAGAATATGCTTTACAACTTTTGTTTAGACTCCGTCGGCTAATTTTGATTTAAGTTTTTAATATTATATTTTTAACAGGCCGGGACAGGAAAAGTCCGTTAAAAATTCGTATCTTCTCCATTTGACGTCCGTTTTCGTCTGTCTTTTTACCGTTGTATTACTATTGTCGAGATCTTCAATTCTCCTTTAGGTTGCGTCGGGTAAAAATCGTTCGATCTTTATTTCGAGTTTTTAGTTGTCTACTGCTATATCCGAAACTTAGAAAAATCATAACTTCCTCATACAAAGTCAGATTTGGACGTTCTTTTTATGCACGTTTACGGTTTAACATAATCTACGACTTTCGTTTAGTTAAATAAGGCTAAAAAGTGTTTTATTGAAATTTCACTTTTTACACTTCACAGTGTTTTACCGGTTTTGTCGCGAATCTTTGATTAGTCGTAACTTCTTCGTTATAACTCGGATTTGAGTGTTCTTTATATTTCTGAAAACCTTGATACGATATCTAACACTTTATGTAACCCAATTGAGAATTTTGAACAATTCGTTTTTGACGCTATTTTTATTGATTCCAAAAACAGATTTTTAATATTTGACTTTTTGGACATTACATTGACTTGAAATATCGGGTTGTCACATCATCTCCCCGTTAGAGGGAATTTCGTCCCGAAATTTAATCTAAGATAGAGTTCATGGACTAGGAAAAAGATGCGGGTACTTTTGTTTCATCTGATCATCGCACTCCCAGGTGTATTCAGGTCCTCGCTTGGCATTCCAACGGACCTTCACAATGGGTATGCGACTTTGTTTAGTTCTTTTAATTTCCCGATCCATGATTTCTACTGGCTCTTCTACGAAGTGGAGACTCTCGTTGATTTCAATTTCGTCCAGAGGGATGACGAGGGTCTCATCGGACAAGCACTTCTTTAGGTTCGACACGTGAAAGGTAGGGTGTACGTTATTGAGTTCATGCGGTAATCGAAGTTTGTATGCCACCGGGCCGATCCTGGCAAGGATCTCGAATGGTCCGACATACCTAGGGTTTAGTTTCCCATGCTTTCCGAAACGTATTAATTCCTTCCAGGGTGAGACTTTCAATAGCACACGGTCCCCAACCTGGAATTCCAAGGGTTTCCGTCTTTTATCCGCATAACTCTTTTGTCTGTCTCTTGAAGCCTTTAGTCGTTCTCGGATTTGGACAATCTTCTTGGTAGTTTCCCTTATGATTTCCGGGCCAGTGAGAGTGTTGTCGGGTACTTGACCTCTAGCTAGTTGCGTGTCACCCACTTCAGCCCAGCACAGAGGTGATCTGCACTTGCGGCCGTATAGGGCTTCGAATGGAGCAACTTTGATGCTAGTGTGATAGCTATTGTTGTACGAGAACTCGACCAATGGTAAATGGGTATCCCAAGCCTTACCAAAATCGATCACACAAGCTCTTAGCATATCTTCTAAGGTCTGAATGGTTCTCTCACTCTGGACGTCGGTTTTTGGGTGGTAGGCGGTACTCATGTCTAGTCTCGTTCCTAAAGATTTTTGCAGTGACTGCCAGAACCTCGAGGTGAATGTACTATCTCGGTCCGAGATGATGGATATTGGTACTCCATGCAATCGCACAATTTCCCTGATGTATGTTCTAGTTAGTTTCTCCAGCTTGTCTGTTTCCTTTATTGGTAGGAAGTGCGCGGATTTGGTTAACCTGTCGACGATCACCCGGATGGTGTCAAGTCCACCCGCTGTCTTGGGTAACTTGGTTACGAAATCCATGGTTATCCGCTCCCACTTCCACTCTGGTACTTCAGGTTGTTGCAATAATCCCAAGGCCTTTTGGTACTCTACCTTGACTTTGGCGCAAGTCAGACATTTTCCTACATAGGTAGCAATTATGGCTTTCATGTTTGGCCACCAATACAGTTTCTTCAGATCCAGATACATCTTGTCCGAACCGGGATGTACGGAGTATCGAGTCTTATGAGCTTCATTTATGACAACATCTCTAAATCCGCCAAACTTCGGCGTCCAGATCCGATTCAAGAAGTAACGAACTCTGTCATCCTTGACTTCAAGATTCTTATCCATTCCTCTTAAGGCCTCCCCCGTCACATTTTCGGATTTCAAGGCTTCTATTTGAGCTTCCTTGATTTGTGTGGACAGGTGTGAATGGATCGTCATGGTTAATGATTTCACTCGGCGGCCCGAGTATTCCTTTCGGCTGAGGGCATCAGCTACTACATTAGCTTTTCCGGGATGATAACGAATTTCGCATTCGTAATCGCTTAGTAGTTCTACCCACCGCCTTTGTCTCATGTGGAGTTCCTTTTGATTGAGGATGTGCTGAAGACTCTTATGATCGGTGAAGATTGTACATTTCGTGTCGTAGAGATAGTGCCTCCAGATCTTTAGAGCGAAAACGACTGCTCCTAGTTCGAGATCGTGCGTGGTATAGTTGACCTCGTGCGTCTTGAGCTGTCTCGAGGCGTATGTGATGACCTTCCCTCGTTGCATTAGGACACATCCAAGTCCCTGGTTTGACGCATCACAGTAGACCACAAAGTCTTCTGTTCCTTCTGGCAAAGATAATATAAGTGCGCTGCATAGAGCTCACTTCAGTGTTTGGAAAGCAGTGTCTTGTTTTTCTCCCCAGCTGAAGGTTACACCTTTCTGAGTCAGGGTGGTAAGTGGCTTAGCAATCTTCGAGAAGTTTTGTATGAACCTCCGGTAATACCCAGCAAGGCCCAAGAATTGTCGGATTTCTGTTGGAGTCCTCGGAGTTGACCAGTTCTCGATTGCCTTGATTTTGGAAGGGTCCACGTGTATCCCTTCCTTGCTGACCACATAACCTAGGAAATCTACTCTCCGAATCCAAAATTCGCACTTTGAGAATTTTGCGTATAGCTTCTTTGTCCATAATGTTTCCAAGACCTGTCGGAGGTGTTGGCTATGTTCCTCTTTACTCCTCGAATAGATGAGTATATCGTCTATGAACACGATCACAAATTTGTCCAGGAAAGGACGACATACTCGGTTCATCAAGTCCATGAACACCGTCGGTGCATTTATCAATCCGAAGGGCATTACTACAAACTCGTAGTGACCATAGCGAGTTCAGAATGCCGTCTTGGGAATGTCTCCTTCCAGAACTCGCAGCTGGTGATACCCAGATCTTAAATCGATCTTTAAGAAGTAGCTCGCTCCTTGTAGTTGGTCGAATAAATCGTCTATGTGTGGCAAGGGATATCGGTTCTTGATTGTGAGCTTGTTCAGTTCCCGGTAATCGATGCACATGCGAAAAGATCAGTCCTTCTTCTTTACGAACAGAACCGGTGCTCCCCAAGGTGAGAAGCTCGGCCTGATGAATCCTTTGCTGAGAAGTTCATTCAGTTGGCTGGATAATTCCTACATTTCTGCCGGCGCTAGACGGTACGGCGATTTTGCTATTGGGGTAGCTCCGGGAATCAAGTCGATTCTGAACTCGACTTGACGTTTTGGTGGGACTCCTGGAAGATCTTCAGGGAAAATGTCGGGGAAATTGCAGACTTCCGGAATGTCTTTAATGTCTTTTACCTCTCGTTTCTTGTCTACCACGTGGGCTAGGAAGGCATGATATTCTTTGCGCAGATATTTTCGGGCTTTGACGCAAGAGATGATTTGTAAATTGGTATCGGGTTTGTCACCATAAATGACAAGAGTTTCGCCACTTGGCAGATTTAGGCGAACAGCCCTTTCGTGACACAGAATATCGGCATGGTGAAGGCTTAACCAATCCATACCGATGATGACATCAAAGCTTCTTATAGTGATCGACATTAGATCTATTTGGAAAAAGTGTTCATTTAGAGGTAGAGTGCAACCTACATACAAATCGTTTGTGCTTTCTGTTTTACCGTTTGCCATTTCTACTGTAAATATCTTATTGAGTGCTTGGGGTTTTTGATTAAGTAAGTGTTTGAATTTATGACTCACGAAACTTCTCTCCGCACCACAGTCAAAGAGTATGCATGCATAAATGTCGTTGAGGAGAAACGTACCCGTAACCACTGTGGGATCGGCTATTGCCTCGTTCTACCCTATTGCCAGCACTCTTCCTACGCCGCCAGCATTCTTTGCCTTAGGGCAATCCCTCTTGTAGTGCCCAGTTTCCCCACACCCATAACATGCCTGGCTCACTCCAGTACCAGGAACTTGGGTGATTGGTCGTGCCGGTGCCTTACAGAAACGGGCAGTGTGCCCTTTCCTGTCGCAGTTTTTACAGTGCATCTCCCGGCAATTTCCGTTTTGATGGTAATTGCATTTGTTGCACTTTGGTAGGTTCCCAGCATATTGTTTTACCGGCGCAGGGGTAACGGGGACAGCAGTGGGGGAAATAGCGGCATGGACCGCCACTATCTGTTGTTTCTTTGAAGGTTCTTGCGAAGATTGACCTTTCCTCTTGTTCCAAAACTTCTTCTTGTTGTTGTTGTTGGCATTGCTGTTATTGTTGTTGCTTCCTTTGGTTGGTTCTGGGATGACGGTCATGACATCTTGGCAGACTCCATGATCAACGAGGGACTGTGCCAGTTGTTTGGCACTGTCGAACGTCGTGGGTTTGGAAGCTAGCACACTTCCTCGAAGCTGGGGCGACAGCCCCCGGATATACCTTTCCACCTTCTTGCTTTCTAGGGCCATCATCCCTGGGCAAAGTATTGTGAAGTCACTGAACCTATTCGTATAGGTTGTGATGTCCGAGCCCACAATAGTAAGTCCCCAAAGCTCCTGTTCAAGCTTCTAAATCTCGCCCCTTGGGCAGTACTCTCGCAGTAGCATTTGCTTCAGGTTCTCCCAACCCATGGAGTTTGCCACCACCAGAGTTAGTGACTAGACGTGGCCATTCCACCACGTTAGGGCTCGTTCGGAGAAAGTACAGGCAGCAAATTTTACTTTGCTCTCTTCTGGGCATGAGCAGATCTCGAATACGGCTTCCGTTTTCTCTATCCATTGGGATAGAGCCATTACTCCCCCAGTCCCATTAAAGGGTATGGGTTTGCTGTTGGTAAAGTCCTTGTAAGTACATTCCCCGGAACGACCCTGGTTTTGGCCATTAGTAGAGCTATTTATTCCTCCTCCTGATCCGTTCTTACTTATTTGTGCCATTGCTGCGGTTACGGCAGCCGTTACAGCAGCCTGAAAGGTAGCAGCATCCATCGATGGAGGTGGTGGTGGAGGTGGTGTTGGTGCTCCTGTAGTATTGAAGCGTCGGGGATTCCTTCTTGGCGGCATGATTCTGCCATAAGTTAAGAGACGAATTCTTGATAAGTCTTCAGAAATGATTATGGAAAGTCTTAGTATTATATGTTTTGCGTTCCGAATATTACCGAATTTTGTAAGTTAATGGAAACTCACAATAATAAGTGTATGATTTCCTTAGTATTTTAAGAACTTAATGGAATACTCAAAGAAATAATAAATGTGTGTCAATCTCATTGATATTAATATTAGATACAACGATCAGGAAAATTTGACCTTACATAGGTCTAGGGTACATCAATGAAAGCGGGAAAATTTTGACAGCATTCAGACCCCCGAATTGTGCACTCACAATCCGTCGGGTTTACATTTATAAAAGAAAGAGTAGCACCAACGCTTAGTCGATAAGTATATACATAGTGCCAGAAGTGCGTGCTCTACTCCGAGCGGGTGCTACGCTGCGGACCATGGTATGTGGTTGTGGAAGTCTGAGCTCGGGCTACTTGACGTTCAGCCTCGATGATGCGCCTCTCCATTGCGTCTTGGCTTTTATGGAACTCCCTCACTTCGGCTCTAGTAGCAGTAATGTCTTTCTGAAGGGAAAAGGTGTGCTCTATTGTTCGTTCATGCTCTTCGTCCAGACGACGAAGACGTACCGCAATGACAGCAGCGGTGGCCCCAATGTCCAGGAGTTGGTTGGCATTCACTCTTGCTTGCTCGCCTTGGTTGGCGATGCGATGAACCATGACAGGGAGTGCCCTGTCAGCCGAACCTCCGTTGCTGAGGTTATAAAAGCCTCGTCTGTGACAACCGTCAAAATTCGAGTCGGTTCTAGATTTGTATAAACTTAGTTGCACGTATAGGCACGACACATACTAGACTTAGTAACTAGAAGTTAAGATATAACCTATTAGAAACTTGGAAACAATTAGAAACAATGGATAATGTGCTTAGATTTCACATTGATATGTGAATTCTACTACTACTTAACTGTAGTGACTATCTATATTTGGGTCACTCTTTGACTCGAACACCTTTTCATGAATCATATACACACATCATTCACTTGACCTAGTAGTAGAAATTAGGTCAAAGTCTCATAGAAACTTAAGTCAAAGTCAAAGACTAGGACTACTATACTTGATTCCTCAATTTCGCTTGAATCTCGGAATCACTACATAGAGTGCCAATAAACCGGTAAAAATAAATTAGAAGCATTATTTCTAACTTGAATAAGAGTTAGAAAACACAAAAATAATTTGAAGTCTCAAAAATTTAATTAATTTTGATATCCAAAGACTTATTAAACTCCAAAACCCTAAAAGTCATAAAAACTCAAATTTATGAAGTTTTATATTAAAATCTTATAAAAAAAAATTTATAAACACTATAATATCAAATTAATATATTTAAAATGTTGAAATATAATCAAGGAAATTAAATTAATTCATTAATATTGACATTACATTTATAAGTTAAACATCCAAGAGTTATGAACAAATTTTATATAAAATGCATATTTTATATAAATTGAAAGAAAATTTATAAAAATTTAGGAATTAATATAAAATAAATAATCAAAACAAGATAAAATCTCATCTCTCCACTCAAATGTCGGCCTCATCCCTCCCAAGACCACTCTTCCCCAAAACTCAATCAATTCACTCACTTATTCACTCTACCACTCCATCTTCTCTCTCACTCTACCCCTCATTCTCTCTCACACTCTTCATCACCACCACTCCATTTCTCTCTTCATTTCTCTATACCCACGAAATTTTCCAGAGAATAAGTCCAAGAACACACCTCAAACTCAAAATCTTCATCATCTAGTGGTGTTCATTAAGGTAGAACACGATTTCCTTTCATTTTCCTCCATGTTTTCAAGGTTTTTCTTGCATTTCCTTCTTCTACACCTTTCTCTTAGAAAATATGTGTGCATGTTCATTCACTTCAGTTTTGATGATGATGGTGGTAGGATTTCACCCAAAAACAACATGCATGTTGTAAATGGTGAAATCCAAGGACCTAAACCTAAGTCAAGATCATGAAGATGCACTTTTCTACAAGTTTTGGTGAAAAATCACCACATGCACTCTAAGTTTTCTTTCAAAAACGATTTTTGAACATTTCAAACTCATGAATGGTCTTCAAACAAACATGCATGTGATGATCTTCAAGCTTAGATGCTAGACCATCAAAGTATGTTGTTAAAAGCTTTCAAATATGTTCATGAAGGATTTATTTCCAAATAAATATCTAAACTCCTTTTCTGACCAAATCCGATTTTTCCCAGATTCCCATCAACAAAATGAGATGTTCAACAAATTTTCAGAAAATAATTCATTTTTCTCGAATTATTATAATTATTGAAATAAAATAGGGCAATAAATCATATAAAATACTTTCTGAGGTCTATAAATCCTAGGTAAATTCGTGGATGACCCCTATCCTAAATAATGACCCCACATTAAATTTCATCGGTTTTGTTACTGTTTAATATGGTTTTGAATTTTCTTTTTGTTTATCCCCAATAAATCAGAAAACCGCTTTAGATAACTTGAAAAGGGTATATAATAATATTCGCAGCTTATACTCTCTGTGGAAGACTTAGAAAAATATTTTCAGAATTTTTCATAATGTATTCCTATTTTTCTCCGATTTTTGTATTTATAATGGACTAAAAACAGGAAAAATATTTTTACTCATCCAAAAATTATGAAAATTTACCAGAACACCTTGTAGTACATTAGGAGGCTACATAAAAATTTTGATGATTTTTCTCTTCTGTATACTATTTTTCTTCTATTTTCTAAGATTAAATACACTTAAATACACAAAATCGGATTCCAGTAGATAAAAACCACCTTTGGGATTTTTCCCAGATTATTTACACTGTAAATGAACTTTACAAAAATTTTGGTAATTTACTTTAACTGTTTAATAATTATTCTCCAATTAATGATTATTTAAGAGGATAAAACAAAGAAAAAATAGAAAGACTAATTGAAAAATATCTTTTATATTTTTCACAGCTTCTACACGTATAATAAAAGTGTTACAAAAATTTTGGGCAATTTTGGAAACTGTTTCCTATTTATTTCAATTTTTATTAGAATAAATGCTCAAAAATCATAAAATTTGGTTAAACAGTTTAGAAATCAATTTTTATATTTTTCCCAGCTTAATAATGTTTAATAACAGTAATACAAAAAGTTTGGGTAATTTTGAAAACTGATTTCTATTTTTCATGAATTTATATCTATTTAGAGAATTAAATATATGAAAAATGGTTATACATATTCATAATCCATGAAAATTTATCTAGAACTCTTTTAGTACATTTAGAACCAAAATCTGAAGTTTGGTAATTTGTATTAACTGTTTAGTATTTTTCATGGTTTTATGGTTATTCAAGAAACTAAAATCGTGAAAAATAGTCAGACAAATCAAAAATTCAAGAAAATCTATCTTGAGGTCTTTGACTTCAATTAAAACTAAAATGAAAACTTTGGGAAATTTTAGAACTAATTTAATTTAGTTTTTGAATATTTAATCATTGGAACACCTCTAAAATGTTAAATATTAACATTTCAATAATGGAAATTTTCCACTTAAATTGTTATATAACAATTGATTCTTTGAAACTTAATTTCCACAGAAAAATGTTTGTAACTTATCAATATTAAATTTTGACACATTATTGGCATAATTCTATTGTAGTAGTAAGTATACTAGTGTTAGATTTCGATTAGAGACTCACTAGCGAATACCATTATTGTAGGAATCGGTAGTGGTACACGTGGAACGTAGTTCAAGACATCATTTGCATCATCTCAATGCATAGTGAGTATTCACGCACTCCCCTATTTTCAGTTTTTTTTTATGTTTTGGGGTGGAAAAGCATGTCCTAAACTATTTATGTTTGTTGTATTTAATTGACTCGTATAAACTTGACTACTATATTTTTGCATATAGTGAGTATTCACCACTCCCCTATTTTCGGTTTTTACGTTTTGGGGTGGAAAAGCATGTCCTAAACTATTTATGTTCGTTATATTTAGTTGACTCGTATAAACTTGATTACTATATTTTGCTTATTGTGAGTATTCACCACTCCCCTATTTTCGGTTTTTACGTTTTGGGATGGAAAAGCATGTCCTAAACTATTTATGTTCGTTATATTTAGTTGACTCGTATAAACTTGATTACTATATTTTGCATATTGTGAGTATTCACGCACTCCCCTATTTTCAGTTTTTATGTTTTGGGGTGGAAAAGCATGTCCCGAAAAACTATTATTTGAATGTTGTATTTAAATTGATTTGTATCAAACATGATTGCTATTTTATTGCTATGTCTCTCTATGTATGTCTATGCAACACGGAACATGAGAACTTATCGTACTAAGGCCCTTCCCTTATCTCTAACCATTAACTCTTTGAGCCAATGGTCATTATGGATAGCGCTATTAGGAATTGACAACTCCTCACTCGCCCTATTGCTGGAGTGCATGATACCATATTCATCTATGGAACGATAAGCATAGATCTTGATAGGGCTTCAGTCATAGGTTTGGTTGAGACTCATTGTTTGCTCATACACATACAAACTCGTTTCTCGTTATAGCAATAAACTTGTTATTAATTATAGCAATGAACTTTGTTTCTCATTACAACAACGAACTTTTATTACTGAAAACTTATATACATGTTTTAGCAATGAAATTGTTTGCTCATTGTAGCAACGAAATTGATTGCTCATTTTAAGCAATGAAACTTGTTTACTCGTTTGAGTAACGAACTTTATCTTCCATGAGAATATGAATGTTGCATCTTATTTGGGCAATATACTTTATCTCTCATGATGACAAAGAACTCTGTTTTTTTTTACAAACTTATTTACTCATTTTAACAATATACTTTTATTATTGGAAACTTTTATCAAAACTTTGATTTCAATTCATGAACCAATATTATTTTGTTAAACTTGTGAGTACTCACCAACTATTTTTATAGTTGACGCTCGTTTTACATGTTTTTTCAGGAATCATCGAGTAAGTGGCACTTAGGGACACTTCACTTTTAGGAGCATTCGCATGTGTTGTATTTCAATTTACATTGTAATTTCTTTTAAAAGTTGTTCAAACCCATCGTAAATTTGTAATGATTTTTAATACTATGGTTGGTGTTGTCTTTTAACTTTTGCTATGAAACCCTTTATACTGCCACGCCTCGTGTTTCCGCTTTAGCGGGGTATGACATCGTCCCATGCCGTAGGGTGGGCGTTGTCCTTGTTCCTTGCTCCATCGTTTCAGATCCACAGCCCAGCGGGGCGCCGAGCCCTGAAAGTTCCGTCGGGGAATTGCTGCTTCTCCGGGAGGATTGTAGATCTCTGGTTCCGAGTCAGTGCTCCCACCATCTCCTTCCTCTTCTGAATCTTCGTCTGGGTCTTCCTCGGGGTCCTCTCCGGAATCCTCTTCTGGCTCTTCCTCGGGAATCTCTTCGGGATCTTCTTCTGGGTCCTCCTCAATCCAGCCTCCATTACCCTGGTTAGGGTAGTAGGGATCCCCGGGAATGTGAAATCCTGCCATTTCGTCTGATCGAGAATAAAGGTAAGAGAATTATATATAAAACTTGGGTGCAAAAAAAAGGTAATTTTTGATAAGTATAATTCTATTTATTTGACGATTCCTATTTCTAACTAAATATCGAGGTTCGCACGATTATTACAGTTCTTATAGTACCATAAAATACTCCTATAGTATTTTAAATTTGTAAGTTTGATTCTAGTGTTTTCTTTGGTAAGTTTTTGACTTGTTGCTCACTACGACCATTCCCCGACATACGTTGGTCATATCTCGAATAAATATAGTCGATCAGGCTATATTTATTCTCGATCTGATTACATACCCCGAGGCCTAATCGTAGCGTCTCAACTTGCCTTAACACTCTTGTAAAAATTTGGCTATGATACTAGACCGATGCATGCATGTACTTATACTTTTATAAAACTAGCATTTTATTTTCTCAAAAGTATAGTTTGTGTAAACGTTTTGTCAGAGGGTTTTAGTCCCTTTGCATTTATAGTTTGTATATCCTATGTGGTTCGATATACTTAGTTCACTATAAACAATGCTCTGATACCAATCTGTCACACCCCCAAACCAGAATGGCAGAAACATTCGGGGGTGGATGACATCACGTAGTATCATAACAGTTGAATATTTGTAAAGAAAGTAAAAACAACCATCATAAATATAATTTAAAAGTTACAATGTTGCATGTGATACATGTCTCAAAATAATATTACAAATATGATGATTTAATAAGTTTTGAAAACTGACGCCTTAACGTCCCTTCTCCAAAACCTGATGTTTTACCTATATTACTGATTCCCTGAGAAATACAGGTAGTTTTGAAAAAGTGTCAACAATTAAGTTGATGAGTTCATAAGCGTTTTTGTACTAAAACTGTATGTCTTTCGGTAAAAAAAATAATTGACCGTGTTTCTAAAAAATCCAATATTTTCCATGTATGTGTGGTAGTTTGAAAAAGTTCCAAATACTGGAATGCAAAGGTATATTCCGTACTAAAAGTGGTGTAAGTGGATTTATACATATATAATGTAATTACTGGATGCATTTAATAGTCTCGTAAATCAAAAATATTTCGATACTCCATGTGAGTTTTATAACCATGCTATTGACTCAGACTGCCTGTAACAACGTTCCTCAGGCATTGCAGTGTTATGACGTTTGTCACCCCAGACCTGTCGGTCTAACTGTAGCTAACAGTTTAGGTGCGGGATTGTCAATCACGTATAGATCTATACACAAGTATCACGCTCTCCTTACAAGAGATTATGGTTTATAATACAGGACTTGAAATGCGTTCTTGAGAGTACGGTGAAGCCGAATGTCTCACAAAACTTAGTATCAATAGATTTACGGAATGAAAAGTCCACATTTCTTGTAAATGAAAGTACTTCCTTTTTATAGTGTTTATGTAAAGATGTCATGAATAACTAGTAAACTATACCCATTATAGTTTTTCGAAAGTGTGCTCCATTTGGTGATGAAACTCGGTGTAATACCAACTTTGCATGTACAGTGTAACGTTGGTAGTAATGTTGTTTAACATTTATGAACAAAATGTAGGTAAAGTATTTGAAACCATATGTAACGATGCGTATTTAAAACATAAGTTTTTTTTTCTCGTGTTTCACTTGTATTTCCCCACTCTTAAAACATGAAAAAGACGTGAAAATGTAGGGGTATGAACTCACCTGGAAAGTGTGGTGATTTGATGAAAAAGAGACTTTACTCGGGTAGCACTTCGACCGGGAAGTGGTAAGTTTCTCGGGATTCTCGGAGGTTCGGACCTTCGTCGGAACTTGGATATGTAACCGGAGTGTCGGGGTCGTCTCGGGGTGCTTAACGCAGAGTAGAAGTGGGAGAGAGGAGAGAACTGAGCAAGTAAAACCGAAACCCTCGGTTTCTATTTATAGGGTGAAATTTCAGGACTCACGTCGTGAGCATGGAATGGATCACGTCGTGAGTTTGGTCCATAGACGCGACGCCTGGTGGTCTAACTCTGGCACACATCAGTCATAGACTCACGTCGTGAGTCTTCGGATAAGGTTGGTTTGTGTGCCCTGAACTTCAAAAATTCATATCTCTCGCATACGAGCTCTGATTTCGATGTTCTTTATATCCACGCGTAGGTGAGATTATGCTTTACAACTTTCGTTTAGACTCCATCGGCTAATTTTGATTTAAGTTTTTAATATTATATTTTTAACAGGCCGGGACAGGAAAAGTCCGTTAAAAATTCATATCTTCTCCATTTGACGTCCGTTTTCGTCTGTGTTTTTACCGTTGTATTAATATTGTCAAGATATTCAATTTTCGTTTAGGTTGCGTCATCTAAAAATCGTTCGATCTTTATTTCGAGTTTTTAGTTGTCTACTGTTATATCCGAAACTTAGAAAAATCATAACTTCCTCATACGAAGTCAGATTTGGACGTTCTTTTTATGCACGTTTGCGGTTTAACATAATCTACGACTTTCGTTTAGATACCTAAGGCTAAAAAGTATTTTATTGAAGTTTCACTTTTTACACTTGACAGTGTTTTACCGGTTTTGTCGCGAATCTTTGATTAGTCGTAACTTCTTCGTTATAACTCGGATTTGAGTGTTCTTTATATTTCTGAAAACCTTGATACAATATCTAACATTTTATGTAACCCAATTGAGACTTTTGAACAATTCGTTTTTGACGCTATTTTTATTGATTCCAAAAATAGATTTTTAATATTTGACTTTTTGGACATTACATTGACTTGAAATATCGGGTTATCACAAACTAAGACCAATTGTGTGAAGTGTTTATCTTGATAACAATCCGCACTAGCTCTTGAATATTTGTTTTGTCAAGGAATGGTTCTTGACAAGAAAATCTTATATGTCATGAGGACAGTGGGAGTCTTAAAGATTTTGAAAAGTTTCAAGAACTAATCAAGAATAAACCCATTATTTAACACTAGCACACGACTTGAGGTTTGTAACCTATCATGTTGACATATTCTTGTTTATGTGCCCATTCCAGTTAAAGCTGACTATGCATGTGAGTTCTATGAGTTCTCAATTATTTGCATAACAACTTGGAAGCAATGGCAGGCCCTTGTGCTGCCAGGTGGCAAGAAATTAAGATTGAACAAGTTCAGTCCATATGAGTTTGGTTTTTTCATAGACCTTGTCTTATGATAATGGTTATAACAAATTAACATGGATAGGAACACATACACCATAAAAATCTAAGTTTCATAAGGTTTGTCTCAGATTCATGAAAATGATGGTGAGTAAACGCTTTCACTAAGTAGATTTTATATAGTTAGTAATTGTGATATTTTCATTTCTCAAATTCGATTATGATTACGGCATCTCTCTTCATAGTTCGAATTGTGAGAAATGGCAAAGGTCTAAACAATTGAGACTATGATTACGAAATACCTCTTCATAGTTCTAAAATTGTTTAGACACATATGTGAGCTATCTAAGGAAAGGTGTATGAATTTAAGAAGATTAGATAAAGTCTTATCAAAGCATCTCGTATCAGAAATCTGAACTTAGGTAAGAAAGTCAATAAGTATTAATTTCTAGAAGTCCAGCTGATTTCTGGATACATGTCAAAGCTAGTGGGAGCATAAGTTTTATGCTAATAATTATCATGTTAGTGGGAGCATGATTATTATGTTAAGTATTGCAAGATAGCAATGTTAATTATAGAAAACAAAAGTTTCAAATTTGCAAAGTTGCTAGGTTTGAAAAAGTTGTTTTGCTATAATTAAGGGAGAGAAAATTATACTTCATTTCAATTCTAAAAGCTTAGATTGAAGTTTTAATCAAATTTAGTCAAGTATATATATGAATGTTATGTTGGAATGGTTCAACATAAGGAAATTCTATATATGGAAGTGTTTATTGCGTTCTCAAATTCGATTATGATTACGGCATCCCTTTTCATAGTTCGAATTGTGAGAACATGGCAAATAGCAACATTATAGCAAAAGACTGGTCTAGTATCATGTCTTTATGTGAGACATTATGTATCATATCCCACATGCTTCGGGTATACGATCGATTACATGTGCTATAATATTTATTCGTTCTAAATTTTCCAAATGCCTAGGGCATTAAGAGGGAAAAAGGACTAGAAGTGGATATGACTAAAAATGATTAAGCAATTGTCGAGAATAATCTGAGGGTTACCAAAGATTGGGTTCTCATGGACAATTGGAAGTATAGTGTAAAATTTGGAAAGGACCATATTGACATATTCTGAAAAGAGGCAACTCTGGTTCAGAAGTGATTGTCAAAATGGAATATGGAAATGTTTCCATAGGTGGAAGTTATTCTTTAAATCTGCGTAAGATTAGAAAACTTAATGCAAGAAGGATGTTCAAAGGAATGTACTTTGAATGTGAGACTTCGTTTCCATGGAATTGCTCTCCAAGAGGATCATTGCATATAAGTTTAGAATCTAACAGATTACAAGAGGATCATTGCATATAAGTTTAGAATATAACAGATTACAGTAAATAGCAAGAATTTAGTATTCTTACATTTATTGTAAGGATTTCGAATTGTGAAATTAGCATCATTGAAATGTTGTCAATCGATCTATTTCACAAAGAGAGGACCATAGGTAAACATAGTGTGCATGCTTGGAGCATAGCATAACTATTGTTTTGATTCAAGTATTAAGTTGATTATTTGAAACATTATACAATGAACAATGAGTAATCAATATGACTCAAAACGTTTTGGGGCTATATAGGATTAGTATTATTCTTGTGTTTCACTTTGCATGTTTTGACTTCCTGAATAACTAGGTTATTCAAACCATCCAAAGTCGATCATACTTTGGAAGTAGGTATTAAGGCAAGACTTTCATGAATGGGTCTGTAGTTTGTCTAGGTGTTTAGACATAGCTGCAGTATTCATGAGTGTTCCTGGAATAAGATTCGAGTATTGGATTCAACCCACATTCATTTGAATCACTTCATGGATTTTATCACGAGTGATCATGAGACGATAATATCTTATCATGTGAGTTGTAGTTGCGAGTTGGTTGCACATTGACATATGCAAACGCACCAGTAACTTGGATGTTATAAAACATATTGTTGTATGTGATTTGATGAGTAAGTACAAGCGAGCATTTGAGTCGAAGTTTATCCATTCCTTTTACCCTTGGAGGGATAAAAGTGATATATGTGGGCCCATCAATGATTTAGTGATGACAAACCTAAGTGCTTGGCCAAGCCTGGACTGATTTGATTTGTTCCATTAGTCAGTCGTCATAAATCGGAAATCGGGAAACAACAGATGGACAGAGAGAATGATTATAATCCATGTCTCAGTCCATATGATATCTAGAATTGAGGAATATATGATCCCTTATCTAATGGACGTGTCATTGATTTGTTCAGAGTTCGACAGCGGTTCTTTAAGAGCTACGATTGCTAGTCGGGTTGGAGTCACACTTGCAATAATAGTTATTAGACTTATCAAAGTGGGAGACTATTGGATTAGATGTCTAAGCCCATAACTATAATTGGTATGTACTTGACCCGAGAGTAGCATGGTCCATTTGGGTTACATATCACCGGGACAATTTGATAGGATGAACTTTTGAGAAGAGGTTATTTATGATTTATTAATATATTATAAGTTCTAATATATTAATATGAAATCATATGATTTAATTGTTGGATAAGGTGTCTAAGTCCATAACTATTTCTGGTATGTACTTGACCCGACCCGGCATGGTCCATTTGGGTTGCATGGCACCATGCAATTGGATAAACTAAAATGAGAGAAATAACACTTATGGTTTATTAATATATTATAAGTTCTAATATATTAATAATATTATTTAATTAGTTTGATCAAGAATTAATTTAGAATTAATTAAGTGATCAAAAGATAACTAATTAAATATATGGGTAGATTATGTAAATCTTCCATATCTTATATAGTGGGCTAAGAGGCTCCATGAATTATCAAGTTGGGTTCCACCCATAGGATGCTCCATGGATGCTCCATGGGAGTTACAAACCCATGGGTCATGGAAATGAAGAGTCATGACACATTAGGGTTTACATGGTGTAACCCTAGATGTGTCAACACTATATAAGAAACCCATTCTCCACCAAAATTGGCTACACATAAGAAACAAGAGGGCTAGAGCCGATTTTGCAAGTGTAAGATTCTCTCAAAGTTTACTCCTTTGCATTTGGTGTTGTGTGAAGCATTTGAGGCATCACACTTGGGGTGTTAGGCTCACAAGGTTTCAAGGATCATAATCAACAACAAGGTAAGTTATTCTATCTTTCATTCAAGTTAAAAATGTTCCCATGTATGCTAGATAGGAATATAACCTTGGAATTCAACTTTGCATGATTATTAGACAAACATAGATCCAAGGTTATTAGGGTTGCATGTACAATTAGGAAGTGTTAGAATGCTCAAAACCCATCAGTGGTATCAGAGCCTAGGTTTGTTTGTTGTCTTTTTTTTGTGTGCAAACAGCTTGAAAAAAAATCGTTTTTCTGTTTTCTGCTCGTATGAAAGTTTGCACATTTGTTGCTGGAAATGGACTAGAAACATTACCCTAAACTGTTTTGATGTTTTAAAGCTTGTTTTAGATGGTGTAATGTTTATGCTAATCCATTTACAATGGCAATTATTAAAATTACAAGTTTTTTTAAGTGTAATTTTTTGATTCTTGAAAGTGTTCATATTCATGTTCTTGAACTTATGAAGATTAGATGATCACATGATCATAATGTGTTTTAATGGAGTCCATAACTTGTCCTCAAGTTATGGAAAACCAAAAGTCTCACTTTTATTAAAGCCATTAAAAGAACACAAGAGTTATAAAAATGAAGAGTCTTCATTTTTATTACTCAATTAATTCATAAGTTATAAGAAATGAAAAGTTTTGGAAGTTTACAAAACTTGCCCTCAAGTTTTGGAATATGTAAAGTCTTGATTAAAACTTTAGTTCCAACCCTTAGAATTTTAAAAGTTAAAATTCAACCCTTATACTTTATAATATTATAAGTTACTAATATATATATATATATATATATATATATATATATATATATATATGTATAACGTCAAGTCGTCCTACCGCTAGTACGCCTCATTCACGAAGCCGGTCTATAAGGGGGGTATAAGGTTGTTGCCTATAAAATGGCAACTTAATGGGTGTCCACTCTCACCCACCGCTTCCTTGATCGGTGGAGGGTCGTTAGCCGAACGGGTAGGACAACGACTTATAAATTCTCATTAAATGTATGATGAATATTATAAAGTAACTAAATGCTTTTATTAAATTCCCAATCTTAGTTACTTTAGGAAAATGTGAATAAGGTGCTAATCCATGAAATTACACTTTACACTTTGTTTAAGTCGTTAGTGGAGCTCGTGTGGTTAACCGGCACACTAACTTGGACTTAACAAGGTAGGTAAAGGGTGACTTAAAGTTTATTATAGGTCGGTGGAGCTCGTGTGGTTAACCGGCACATCGATTGAGTAATAAACATTGAGTGTACCAAGTGATTTTCATGGTTACTTCACACCTCGTTTTGTGATCCTCGGTATCCCAGTCACAAAACTTGGAGGGCACACTCGAGATTGAAACATGCCTTTGAAAAGTTCATTGAATCTCAAAAGAATCTAGGAATTTCTAAGAACCAATTAAAAACCTAATATTTATATTTCATTTTTCATGGTGGAAATTGGTGAATCGTCATTCACCTACCTTTCAAATATGTTATAGCTTGGATTACGGCATACCTCTTCTAAGTTATAATATATTGTGATTGGATCCTAGCCTTAATATTACATTTGGGTGTTTTATTAAGGACTCTCTTAATATCTAAACTAATCTTGTTCTCTTCTTTCAGATGTCTTCAAACAATGCTGCTTCTGGCTCTAATCCTAATGGCTCCTTTACCCTTATGAACTTGTATGGGAAAGTCACTTTTGATGGATCCAACTTCAATGAATGGATCAGAAACATCAGGATGATTACCCGCTACGAGGAAAAAGAATATGTCCTTGACAAGGAGCTTAAGGAGATTGATGAGACCACTGCAACTCCCCAGGAGATCGCTGACTTCCGGGCACATGAAAGGGATGCTACAAAAGTGGCATGCATCATGTTGGCCACCATGACAGCGGAACTCCAAAAGTCCTATGAGGACTTCTACCATTTTGAAATGCACCAAGATCTTATGGAAAGATACCATCAAAGTGCACGACAAGAGAGGTATGAAATCATATGCTCTATCATAACAACCATGATGAAGGACGGGGAATCCGTCACGAGCCACATGCAGAAAATGCAAAGGTATGTGGATCGGTTGTTGAAGCTTAATGTGAACTTCCCTGAGGAGCTTGCAATAGATATCATTTTGCACTCCTTACCATCGTGCTATGATCAATTCCGCATGACATATCACATGAATAAGGAAGAGGTCACACTCAGCAAACTTCAGGGACTCCTCAAGACCGCAGAAACAGGTCTTAAGGGTAAGTCGGTTGTTAACACTCCTACTCCAAACTCCGCCCCGGTTTTGGCAATCGGGAAAGGTAGAGGGAAGAAGAGGAAGAGCTCTTCGAAGGGTACCAAGGCTAGGACCCTTGATGGCTCTTCTTCAAGTGGAACCAAGAAAGGTTTTGTCACTCCTTCTTCTGACCCTAAAGAGGCTGAATGCTTCTATTGCCATGAAAAGTCACATTGGAAGCGGAACTGCCCAAAGTACCAGCAAGATGTGAAGGATGGGAAAGTTAAACCCAACCATGTAGGTATTTACACTATCTTATCTAATAACTCACCCCATTCTAACTCTTGGGTCCTTGATACCGGTTGTGGTATTCATATATGTTCTGATTTGCAGGTACTAAGAAGAAGTGAGAATGTGGAGCATGGAAGAATAAACTTAATCATGGGGAATAGGAAAGATTTACCTGTCACCAAGATTGGAGTTTATACTTTATCGCTAAGTAGTGGGTTTAGTTTAGATTTGAATAAATGTTGTTATTCGCCAGAAATGGCAAGAAATATTATTTCATTTCATGCATTGTATAAACAAGGTTTCACATTTTCATTTGATAATGAAGTTGGTTCGATTAATGCTTTCTTTAATAATGTTCTTTATTTTAAAGCATTACCTTGTGATGGTGTGTATGAAACTGTATCTGTGGTTGATAACTTAGGAAATAATGTATTGTGTATTGATTCTGTTAATGATAATAACTTGGATAAAGCATCATTATGGCATTGTCGTCTTGGACATATAAGCAAGAAACGCATAGGCCAACTCCAAAAGGATGGAGTATTGGAGTCATTTGACCTAAAGTCAGATGATAGTTGCGAATCATGCTTACTTGGAAAAATGACAAAGTTACCCTTCACATGCTCTTGTGAGAGGGGTAAAGGTTTGTTGGATCTTATACACACGGATGTGTGTGGGCCCTTCAAACATGCCACAAGGGATGCTAATCGTTATTATTTGACTTTTACTGATGATTACAGTAGATATGGATATGTCTACTTAATCAAGCATAAGTCAGAGACTTTTGAGAGGTTTAAAGAGTTTAAACAGGAAGTCGAGAATCAATTGGGCAGGAACATTAAGATGCTTCGATCCGATCGAGGTGCTGAGTATCTTAGTTCAGAGTTCCTCGACTATCTTAGGGAATGTGGGATTGTCTCACAATTGACACCTCCCAGGACACCGCAGTTGAATGGTGTAGCTGAGAGGCGTAATCGAACCTTGTTGGATATGGTTCGTTCCATGATGAGTCGAGCTTCGATACCAATCTCATTTTGGGGGTATGCCTTATAGACTGCCGCCCATATCCTTAATCTAGTTCCCACAAAGAAAGTTGCCAAAACTCCTCATGAGATGTGGACTGGTAAAGTACCCAAACTAGACCACATTAAGATTTGGGGTTGCGAGGCTTGCGTGAGACGCGAGACTCATGATAAGCTCGAACCTCGAAGTGAGAGGTGTATTTTCATCGGCTACCCACAGAAATCCTTTGGTTACCTCTTCTACAAACCTAGTGAGAATCTGGTCTTTGTAGCTAGGAGGGCTTTCTTTCGAGAGAGAGAGTTCATAAGCCAAGGAGACAGTGGGAGGCAAGTTGACCTTGAAGAAATTCAAGAGTCAAGTGGTGAAGGAACTTCAAACCCTAGCACTCAACTTGAGGAGGAAACTTCTGTTGAGCCAATTGACAAGTCTGTACCTCTGAGGCGTTCCACAAGGGTTAGGAATGCACCTGAGCATTACTATGGATTCCATATTACTGCGGAAGGTGATACACTTATCAGTGATGAGACGCTGATAGGTCTGGATGAACCTAACAGTTACGCGGAAGCCATGGCAGGCCCTGAGTCAGCCAAGTGGAAAGAGGCAATGGACAGCGAGATACAGTCCATGTATGACAATCAAGTTTGGAACTTGGTTGAGAATGTACCAGGTCGTAAGACTGTAGGGTGCAAATGGATCTTCAAGAAGAAGACCGACATGGATGGTAATGTACACACTTATAAGGCACGACTGGTTGCAAAGGGTTTCTCACAAACTCCGGGAGTTGATTATGATGAGACCTTTTCTCCAGTGGCCAAGATTAAGTCTATTAGGGTTCTGTTAGCAATAGCCGCATTTCATGACTATGAAATATGGCAAATGGATGTCAAAACCGCTTTCCTTAATGGAAAGTTGGTTGAGGATGTTTACATGAGTCAGCCAGAGGGTTTTGTCAACACAGAGTACCCTAATAGAGTGTGTACGCTTGAGAAATCCATTTATGGGTTAAAGCAAGCACCTCGCAGATGGAATCTTTGCTTTGATGAGAAAGTCAAGGAATTTGGCTTTTCTAGGAGTGAAGATGAATCTTGTGTATATGTCAAGGCTAGTGGGAGTATAGTTAGGTTTTTGGTATTGTATGTGGATGACATACTACTCATAGGAAATGACATCCCAACTCTGCAGGAAGTTAAGTCCTGGCTTGGGAAGTGTTTCTCTATGAAGGACCTAGGAGAAGCTGCCTATATTCTAGGGATAAGGATCTTGAGAGACCGGAGTAAAAGACTAATTGGACTTAGTCAGAGTACTTACTTGGATAAGGTGTTGAAGAGATTCGGCATGCAGGACTCCAAGAAAGGAGAGTTACCCATCCAGAGTAACGCCAGATTGAGTAAGACACAAAGCCCTAGTACTGAGGCTGAGATAGCAGAAATGAGTCGAATACCTTATGCTTCGGCTGTAGGATCGATCATGTATGCTATGACGTGTACTCGACCTGATGTAGCCTTTTCTTTGAGCATGGTTAGCAGGTATCAGGGGAACCCTGGCAAGGCACACTGGACTGCGGTAAAGAATATCCTCAAGTACCTACGGAGGACTAAGGACTGGGTCCTTACCCTCGGTGGGAGTGAAGACTTGAGAGTTGTAGGGTATAGTGATGCTAGCTTTCAGACTGATAGGGATAATTTCCGCTCTCAGTCAGGCTGGGTCTTTACCTTAAATGGAGGAGCAATTTCTTGCAAGAGTTCCAAGCAAGAGACAGTGGCTGATTCAACTTGCGAATCAGAGTATATAGCAGCTAGCGAGGCAGCAAAGGAGGCGATATGGCTGAAGAACTTCATTGGAGACCTTGGAGTTGTACCAGCTATTAAAGAGCCAATGGAAATTTTCTGTGATAGTGAAAGTGCAGTTGCCTTAGCCAAGGAACCAAGGGATCACGGGAGATCCAGACACATCGACAGAAAATACCATTTCATCAGACATCGAATAGAAGAAGGACTCCTCGTGGCAAAGAGGGTATCATCGGATGAGAATCCAGCAGATCCCCTCACGAAGGAACTGATTCGGGTTAAGCATCGCCAGCATGCTCGGAGCATAGGGCTGAAGGATGATATTAGATTTAATAGTTAGATAACCTTGAAATTTGTAAAGTGTAATTGACATTAGATGATGAATAAAAGGTGTTTTATTTATGAGTAAAGTGTTGCTATCTCTTGTCGATCGTTTACTATATTTCTTTTGCATGTTTTGACTTCCAGAATAATTATGTTTGGTATATCATATTATTCGAACCTCCACAGTCGGTCATATGTCGGAAGTAGGTATGAATCAAGACTGTCATGATTGGTTGCAGAGGTCTAAGTTGTTGGACATGGCTACAACACTCATGAGTGCTCATAAGTTCTGAGCATTGGACTCAACCCACGCTCACTAGAATCACTTCATGGAATTTATCTCGAGTGATCGTGAGACGGTAATATCATATAAGTCTTCAAACCTAGAGATATGATTTGCTACTTATGAGTTGGTTATGCATTGATTGTACGTTAACGCATTGGTAACTCGATGTTATAAAACGTGCTTTTGTGTATAATTCAATGAGTGGTAGAACAAACATATGAGTCGAAGTTTATCTGTTCCTTCTTAGATTAGAAGCTGATATCTGGGCCCCTCGATGATTTTGTTTTGACCTATGTACCGGGCCCGGTCAGAACTAAGTTGATGTGTTCAATTAAGTTCTTTGTCAAACAAATCGGAAATCGGGAAACAAACTGCTGGACAATAAGTAAGACATTGTTCCATGTATTTGTCCGGCTGATATCTAGAACAGAGGATTATATGATCACTTATCTTAAATGGCGTATCATCATCTTCTGAGTTCCGAGAGACCTTGAAAGAGCTACGATTGCCGATCGGTTCCTGAAGTATTGCAGTTATAGTTGTTAGACTTATCCAAGTGGGAGACTGTTGGATAAGGTGTCTAAGTCCATAACTATTTCTGGTATGTACTTGACCCGACCCGGCATGGTCCATTTGGGTTGCATGGCACCATGCAATTGGATAAACTAAAATGGGAGAAATAACACTTATGGTTTATTAATATATTATAAGTTCTAATATATTAATAATATTATTTAATTAGTTTGATCAAGAATTAATTTAGAATTAATTAAGTGATCAAAAGATAACTAATTAAATATATGGGTAGATTATGTAAATCTCCCATATCTTATATAGTGGGCTAAGAGGCTCCATGGATTATCAAGTTGGGTTCCACCCATAGGATGCTCCATGGATGCTCCATGGGAGTTACAAACCCATGGGTCATGGAAATGAAGAGTCATGACACATTAGGGTTTACATGGTGTAACCCTAGATGTGTCAACACTATATAAGAAACCCATTCTCCACCAAAATTGGCTACACATAAGAAACAAGAGGGCTAGAGCCGATTTTGCAAGTGTAAGATTCTCTCAAAGTTTACTCCTTTGCATTTGGTGTTGTGTGAAGCATTTGAGGCATCACACTTGGGGTGCTAGGCTCACAAGGTTTCAAGGATCATAATCAACAACAAGGTAAGTTATTCTATCTTTCATTCAAGTTAAAAATGTTCCCATGTATGCTAGATAGGAATATAACCTTGGAATTCAACTTTGCATGATTATTAGACAAACATAGATCCAAGGTTATTAGGGTTGCATGTACACTTAGGAAGTGTTAAAATGCTCAAAACCCATCATTAATTAGTATTGATCAAGAATTAATTTGGAATTAATTTAGTGATCAAAAGAGACTAATTAAATCAATGAGGACAAATTGTGTAAATTAGTTATATATATAGTTTGAGCTTATGATACATGATGGACTAAGTTTATGGATGAATCCATAAAGAGTTAGCCCACTTGATTCATGTATCATGGATAATAAGCCCATGGGTATGGATTAGGGTTTACCCATGACCCTTGGAATCCTACAACTATATATATAATACTCCATGGCTAAAATCGGTTACACTAGTGGTGCTTGGAGATCATAGAACCGATTTCAAGAAGCTAGTATTCTCTCTCAAGGTTACCTTTTGTCCAAGGTGTGTTGTGATTCCATTTGAGGCATCCACAATATTGGTGCTAAGCTCTTAAAGGTTCAAGGCTTCCAACTACATCAAAAGGTATGTCATCCAACTAGAATTCTGTAGTATAGATGCTTCATAATATGCTAGTTAGGATGATGCTTTGGAATACTGAAATATTGCATGTATAATAGAGAAAACATAGATCCAAAGCACATAGGGTTGCATGTACACCATAGGAGTGTTAGAATGCTCAAAACCCATCAAGGGTGTCATCACTAAATCATCGAGGGGCCCACAGATATCGCTTTTATCCCTCTTAGGGTAAAAGGAATGGATAAATTTCGACTCATATGCTTGCTCAAAACACACAACAATACGTTTTATAACACCAAGTTACTGGTGCGTTTACGCATCATCAATGTGCAACCGACTTGTAAACTACAACTCATATGTCTTGGTTTCAAGAATATATGATATTATCGTCTCACAATCACTCGTGATAAAATCCTTGAAGTGATTCAGATGAGCATGGGTTTAATCCAATACTCAAATCCTATTCCAGGAGCACTCATGAACACTGCAACAAACTTGTGCTATGTTTACTCGAATTACAACAATAGTTGTCCCATGCTCCAAGCATGCACATTATGTTTATCTATGGTCCTTACTTTGTTAAATAGATCAATTGAACACATTTTCAATGACGCTCATTTCACAATTCCAAATCCTTATAGAAAGTGTAAGAATACCAAATCCTTGCCATTTATTGTAATATGTTAGATTCTAAACTTTATATGCAATGATACTTTTGTAATGACTATGCACAAAAGTCACAGAGACTTGGCAAAAGATATTACAAAGTATTCTAATTGAGGACAAATCCATGGAAACGAAGTCTCATATTCAAAGTACATTCCTTTGAACATCCTTCTTGCATTAAGGTTTCTAATCTTACGTAGATTTAATGATTAACTTCCAGTTATGGAAACATTTCCATAGTCCCATTTTGACTATTACTTCTGAACAAGAGTTACCTCTTTTTAGAACATGTCAATATGGTCCTTCCAAAAATATACTATACTTCCAACTGTCCATAAGCAACCAATCTTTGGTAAACCTCATATTGTCCTCGACAATTGCTTAACCATTTTAGTCATATCTCGTTCTAGTCCCTTTTCCCTCTTAATGCCCTAGGCATTTGGAAAATTAGAACAGATTAATAATATAGCATACGTAATCAATTCTATATACCAAGTACATGGGATTCGATACATAATAAAGACATGATACTTTATCAGTCTCTTGCTACAATATTTCCATATATAGAATTTCCTCATTTTGAATCATTTCAACATAACTTTCACATATGTCCATGACTAAATTCAATTAAAATTTCAATCTAAGCTTTTAGATTCGAAATGGAGTATGAGTATCCTCTCCCTATAACTTTCTATAGTGAAACAATATCCAAACTTACAACTTTGCAAACTTGTAACCTTTGTTTCCTATTAATAGTATTACAACCTTGCAATACTTAGTATAATATTTGCGCTCCCATTAGCTTAACAATTATACTCTTTCCAGTATAACAATTTTGCTTACTTTAGCACAACCCTTATGTTCCCACTAGCCTTGACATGTACCCAGAAATCAGCTGGACTTCTAGAAATCAATACTTATTGACTTTTTTACCAAAGTCCAGATTTCTGATACGTAGTGCTTCGATAAGTCCTTGCCTAGACTTCTCAAGCTCATACACCTTTCGGATTAAATAGTACAAGTGTGTATTTGAACCTTTCAGAAACTTACAACAATAAATCCCGAATGTTCAAACTAATTGCCAATTTCTCATAATTCGAACTATGAAAAGGGATGCTGTAATCATACTCGAATTTGAGAACGCAATTATCACAACTGCTAACTCTATAATCTACTTAGTGAAAGCGTTTCCTCACAATCATTTTCATGAAGTGGAGAGAAACCTTATGCCACTTAGATTTTATGGTGTATGTGTTCCTATCCATATAAATCTATCATTTCCAACCATTATCTCACGACAAGGTCTATGACAAATTCAAACTTATATGGACCGAACTTGCTTAATCTTAATTTCTTGTCATCTGGTAGCACAAGGGTCCTACCATTGCTTCCAGGTTGTTGAGCAGCTCACCTATACAAATCAATGTACTTTTCATTGATCAAGGTACTTTGCCTTACGCAATCAATTGAGAACTCATAGAACTCACATGCATAGTCAAACTAACTGGAATGGCATAGAAACAAGAATGTCAATCACAATAGGTTGTAAACCTCAGATCGTGTGCTAGTGATAATTTAAATGGTTTATTCTTGCTTAGTTCTTGAAACTATTTAAGTGTACTTAAGGCTCCCACTGACCTCTTGACATATAAGATTCTCTTGTCAAGAAACATTCATTGACAAACACATATTCAAGAGTTAGTGTGATATCCTAGCAAGGCAACACTTCATGTAATTGGTCTTAGTTGGTCTTTGTTTTAACCTAAAACATCACAACCACCAATTTCAAATGTGCAAAAGTTAGAAAACATTTATACTCCACATTTTATGAGGTGTTACAAACCTACTTAGAGCTTGTTACTTAATGCACACCTTGATGCATCTAGACTATGACTTATAATCTTGATTTCGGAACGAAGTATGATTCATCTACTTGATTTAACCATTTCAACAATTTCTGATTCTTCTTCTTAGCCATGCAGGAGCACTAAGGTGTCCTTAGAGGATCAATTGTGATATGGTTCCATAATCATTAGGATGATCATAAAACACGATATTAAAGTACTCTCCTCTCCTTTCAGATTGGAGAAACTTTTATCTTTCGGCCCAATTTGATTATTCTTATTCATTCTGCTATACTTTGAATCTTTTTAAGGTATCAGAATTATACTTAATCTTGTAAGAAAAACCATATTTACTGAGCTTTCAGCAAATCATGACGAATAGACTTTATCGTCCTTTGTGGTGGATCTTACCAGTGCACATCCATGTGTACTAGATCCTTTGGTCTTTCACTTGATTTACATACATATGTAAACAAAGGATTAGTCCCAATTTTCCCAAGCACCAAGATTTTCATACACCACATTATTTAAATCATATGATTCCAAGTTTCTGTCCAATTCAAACTTGGGCGATGAGAATCTTTCCTTACTTAGAAAATTACGACACTACCACAATTGATATAGCTAAGAATCAAACCACTTTCAACATTGCTATTAATAGAAACATATAAACAACAATTTTCACAAATGTCATTGCAAGGAAACTTAAATAATATAAAATCAAAATTTTCTTTAGTTATAAAATTGCGGAAAAACTTGTCCTTACAATGCAAATACATATGAAAACTATGTTTCTAAATATTCCTAAGCAATCTATCATAACTTCTAATTAGCAGCTCAAAAATTTGATCATCGAACCATGCGATCGAAATACATCTCTTCATGATCAGACTCAGCTTACTCTTCCTTTAAGTTTCCTTTCTTTTCTTTGATCCTGAAGTAGAGTCATACATTTTGATTTTACCATCCTTACGATCCTTCAGGTAGATATGGCAGCTTCGCATCCAATGCCCCTTCTCTTGGCAATAGAAACACATGGACTCTTTGGGAATGACACAAGGGACTATCTCAGAATTTGCCTTTCTCTTATGATCAAACTTTTTGACCATGTCTGATTTCTTTCCCTTGCAGAAGAAATCCTTTATGGACTATCGTTCAGGGGTGGAGCTACCCCTCCAGTTTTCCCATCAAATGTAAATTTTGTGTTTTTTTTCGAAAATCCGTTGGAAATCCGTCACAAATTATTCACTAATCCGCCAGCAATCTATCACAAAGTCTGATAATTTTAAAATTAGTGTAAATTCACCGGTTTAGTGACGATTTTGTAATGGAAACTTCCTTTGGAAACAAATTTGTTTTCTAGTAGTTCAACCCCTAAATAATTTGTGTAACCCCTAATTTTTGTTTTTGGATCCGCCACTGCTATCGTTGTCATTCCCTATGTCCATGGAAGTTTGGGAAGTAGATCTTCCAAGCAAATTTACTTTACCAGTACGCCAAATCATTGTTGATTCAGCAGTAATTAGCAAATAGGTGAAATCAATAAGGGTCACGTCGTGGTCTGTCATATAGAAATCTTTTACGAAATTACCATACGACTCAGAAGTGACTGAAGAACCAAGTCAACAGCCAGCTTCCTTGGGAAGACGACACCCAACATCCCTAGCTTGTCAATGTGTGACTTCATCTTGAGGACGTGTGCACACACATAACTTCCATCTTCATGCTTGCACGCCAATAAGGCTTGAGTAACTTTGAACTTTTCAAGTCGATGAACACGTGGGTCAGGGAGAATCACTGGAGGAGGTGGAGGAAGTGAAGTATGATTTCCAGTCCCACTAATGCACGACAAAGGGATTGATCTTTCACCTTGATCGCCATGTAGAATATCATCTTCATTAGGAAAGCTTTTTCCAAAAGGATAGGGAAGACCATAGTTGTCAGAATTAGACATCTATAAGGGGAGAAATTCAAGTGAGTTGATTTAATCCTTAATATAACACCCAAAATGAAATATTAAGGCTAGGAACCTACACAATAATTCACAATTCAGAAGAGGGATGCCGTAATCTAAACTGCAAATTATTTGAAGGTATGTAAATGACGATTTACCAATTCCACCACGAAAACAAAATTTAAGCTAATTAGGTTTTAGATGAAACTCCTAGATCTTTTGAGATTCATTGAACTTTTCAATGGCATGTTTAATCTCGATTATGCCCTTCAAGTTTGTGACTGGGATACCGAGGATCACAAACAATGTGTGAATAACCATGCAAATTAGCTTAGTACTATCGATAACATTTATCACCTAATCAATGTTCTGGTTAACCACACACGCTCCATCGATCTATGATAATTAACGAGCTACCCATTTCCATCCTTCATTAGTCCCAGATTAGTGTGCCGGTTAACCACACACACTCCACTAACGACCAATAAGGTGCAATTTGCAATTTCATGGATTAGCACGAAATTCACATTTTTCCTAAAGTAACTAAGATTGGGAATTAATAAAACATTTAGTTACTTTATATATTCATTATACTTATAATGAGGTGTCCTATCAAACTCGTTCGGCTAACGACCCTCCACTGGTCAAGGGTGGGGTGGGTAAGAGTGGATACCCAATGGCGGTCATCTTACAGGCCGCTTCCTTGAACACCCCTTATAGACCAGCTTCATGAATGAGGCCTACTAACGGTAAGACTGACTTTTTACTTATACGTATATATAATATTAGACTTTTAATTTTATATAGTATAAGGATGTATTTTATACATTTAAAATACTAGATGATTTAATCTATCAATAAATTAGACTTTTAATTTTAATTAAATTCAAACCATATTATTATGGATTTATTAATTCTCTCTTTTAATTTAGCACTTAATTAATTTATTAAAATCCATAAGGGGCAATAACAAGTTCATCTTGAAGATCCTTGACCTTTGAAAGCTTAGTGCCCCAAGTGTTGCACCTCTAATGGACTCACAAACACTAAATGCAAAGGATGAGAGGAGAGATGCTAGAAATCGGCCACCTTAGGGTTTCTTAAAGCTTAGGGACGCTTTCATCATGTATGAGGGTCTTTATATAGCTGTGGCTGCTAGGATTTTCAGGTGGAAACCCTAATACCTTACTTAGGCAACAAGCAGCCCATGAACTCCTTCCTTAAAGTCCATGGACGAAATCTATAGGGCTTCCCTATAGTATTTCGTCCAGTCACTCTATTGAGTCCATCAGCCCAATTATGCAACTATGAATGATTTGCACAACAGTCCCTCAATTATTAATCAGTTCCTTTAATCCTAAAATTAATATTAAATTAATTTCTGATTAATTACTAATTAATAATATGATTTCCAAATAATATATTAATCTTGTAATATATTAATAAAACCATTTTGAGTACCTATTTATTATTCATATAATAAATCTTACTCTCTATCCACTTGTCATCCTATCAAGTTGCATGAGTGAAGGTAACCCAAAAGGACCATGCTCATAATCAAATCAAGTACATACCAAAAATATTTATGGGCTTAGACACCTAATCCAACAGTTTATTTATATTAAAAACGTTTAGATGTCATCGTCAATACAGTATATAAGCATAAACGGAAATAATACATGCCTTACAAACATTTATCATTCTACTGGCCTATAATCCATAAATTTCACATCTAATCATCACACTTGTGCTCTCGTGCCACTACGTTTTATACAAGAAACTAAGTGGGTTAGGCTTGGTAGCCTGGTGAGAACATAGGGTTTTCAACCCACAATAATTAAATTCTTTTAATTATATATTTTCATTAAATCATTTAACCCGATTACCTATTCTCAGTATCCTCACTTTCTGTCCCTAAGCATCTAGTTCAAGGGACATATCCTAATGATCATCTTCAGGATAAACAATAATGCATAGGGGATTCCTTAGCAATATATGTCAATAAGGCAACCATGGGGGGAATGGAGTACACCTGGTGAACACTTATTTTGAAAAACACCTACAGGTTGCGAGGCTGCTAGCGTTTCATTGGACTGTCTAGAATAGTATGTAGTCGTCATCTATACTCTGCTAGACAACTAGATCATCTTTAAAGTCAAGGCCTCTCATCATCTATTTCATCTTTCATCTCTCATTATCTATATCATCTTTTATCTTCCTAACATATTTATAGGTATATAAATAAATATACAATTTGAATCAAGTAAAACATGTAAAAATCATTCATCTAGCATATATATCAGGAACGCAGATAATATGCACATATAGCATGTAATTATCTTCAATACTTTGTATTTAGTGTAAGATGAAAGTAACTATGCATTCATTTGTTGAAGTTATGACTCAAAATTCGGACAGTGTTTCGCTTCTAGCAATTGACTTTTCCTTTGATGTAACCTAGTATCATTATCAGTAAGTCTTAGTCTACTATTTTATGAGACTGAAAATAGTCTAGACCTATCAATTATTCAAATGAATACTGATAACTCTATCAAATAAGGATCATTCAGGTAGGACAGTTGGGAGGCAGGACCATTTCGGCATATAGCCTTTCTGAAATCCAACAAGCAAGCGAACGTGACCATTCTAGACACATCTCCCGTAAGTAGATCAATCAGTATTATAAATTAGAATTATTGATAGTTCTTATTTATAAATTCATAACAACTATGAATTTAGATATAAATTACACTGAAATAAGATAGAGTGTAATTTAACTTATAGGAATTTCTAGCGAAAAGTAAAGAATTGTACTGGTAGAATTCCGACTCGCAAACTTCTATTTGTTGGGTTCTTTGATGCCTAGAGCCTTGCTAAACACCCCTAAGGACTAGAAGGACTTGGACTCAAGAAAAAAGAAGTCTTGGAGCAAATTGATTTGCAAGATGTGAGTAAATGAGGTATCTTCGCAACTTATTTATGGGCTGCCAGGAAGGAGTATGCCCAGCGTAATTTCGAATTATGCCCAGCGTAATTTAGTGCTACGCCCAGCGTAGTGGCGTGGGCAGCAAGCATATACGTATGTAGACTTTAAATCTTCAAAAACTCATAACTTTCGCATACAATCTCCGTTTTTAACGTTCTTTATATTCACGTGTAGCTATCGACGAGATCTACAACTTTCTTTTATACTTTGTCGGCTAATTTTGACTTTATTTTTAAAGTTATATTTTTAACAGGCTTAGACTGGTTAAGTCCGTTAAAAATTCATAACTTTCTCGTCTGACATCCATTCACGAATGTCTTTATACCAACGGGCTCCTATTAATGAGATCTTTGATTCTCGTTTAGATTGTTTCAACTAAAAATCGACCGGCCTAAAATTCGATTTCTGAACTGTATACTACTACACTGAATCTTAGAAGGGTGTGAGTGGTGGGGATTGGGTGGGTTATTAGGTATTAGTTTATATTTTACTTTTCATTTTTTGTTTTATTTTAATTATATAACAGTAAAGAAAAGAAAAAATATAAAAAAGGGTAAATCCGTCATTTGAGGAATTTTTAAAGTTCTTAAAATGCTTTAGACCAATATGGCAATTTTCACCTGACCATAGAGACCATTCTTGCAGCTTTGTCATTATTAAATAACTTTTCTACCATTTTATAATATTATAGTTTTTTTTATTAAATTTTATTTTATAAAATTATTAAATTAAAAAACCAAACAAATAAATCCTACCCAACTTTCCCATTACAACTTCATGTTCCCTTCTCTTTGACCCTCCTAACAACACAACACGATAGTCGGGCTTCCTTCCCTTTCTAATATGAACTACCACCCCTTCTCTCAATCCTTTTTTCTAATCAGAAAAGAAAGTAAGTGGTGCTAAAATTACATATGTTTATGATCAAACATAGAAATCATTAACATTGGTTTGATTGACGTCAATACACTAAATCAAAACCCGAATCACAACCTTAAATCGAATCAAAATCAAATCCAAAAAATCCAATATAAAAAGATTTTTTTTAACCTCAAATCAAATTTAACAAAACCTAAAAACTATAGGGGTTGTTTCTAAAAATTACGAGTAAAGACAAATAAAAATCCCTAGCAACCATCACTCTTTTACCCAAACCCTTACATCTTGTTCTCAAGTTTATTTAGGGACTAGAATGGAAGGGAAATGAAGGGAATTAGGAGTGAAATATGTTTTAAAGTTGTTTTACGGATGGAAGAAGATGGAATGGAAAGGGAAGGAGAAGACAAATGGCTATATTTTCATCGGCCAAAAAGTAAGTGCAGGTTAAGAGGGGAAGGAGAAATGAAGCATAAATAGACCAAATTGCCATCCACCTTCTTAGAAGTTCATCGAGTCTTTCTCCAGCACTATTGTAGGGGCATAATTGTTAAATTCTCTTCGCTTCCTTTCCATTCCACTATAACTCAAGAACACAATTACTTGTTATTTTCTTCCATTCCCTTCCCTCTCCTCCCCTTCCGTTCCCGTAAAATAAAATCTCAAGACCAAGGCGATATACTTTCTCTTCTTCCCATCTCTCCGGCGGCATCTCCAACTTTGTCCACCCCAACCTTTATTACCACCCACCACGTATGTCTCCATCACTGGTCATCACCTCTACTTCCTTCGTCTTCCTCTTTTTCTCTTATATTACCACTTAGTTGATAATCCTCTTTTCGCGACCACACTGTGTATGTAGTTCCGGAAAGACCTACTACCACTAATCCTCCTAGTTTTCTCTGTCTATTTTTCTTGTTTGTGAACTAGTCACGAAAAATATCGACATTCCTCTATTTATCAAAACATACATAAGATCTCTCTCTCTCTCTCTCTATCTATCTATCTATCTCCCTCTCTTTCTCTCCCTCTCCCTCTCCCTTCCTCCCTTTACCTGATCTCTAATGACCACCAACAAATTTTGTTTAAGTTTTGTGCTAACTGCTTTGGTTTAAATTTTGTGGATTGATTGGTCAATTTCTTGAGTTTAAGGTTTAATATTGATTTTGTTTTAAATTTGTGGTAATTGTTTAGATTTTAATCTTTTTACAATTTGGAACATTTTTTAGTAACTACTTTGGTCTTAATGTCATGGTGTACAATGGGAGGGAAATGTTACAGTATAATGGTCTGCTAGAGATCGGTGATAGAGGGGAACGAGAGAGATAATAGAATGGTTGGCTAAAGATTGGTGATAAAGGGGAACGAGAGATATAATAGAATGGTCGGCTAAAGATGGGTGGTAAAGGGGAACGAGAGAGATAATAGAGTGAGAGAGAGGTGGGGATAGATGTTCTAAAAAAAATAAATAGAAAAATAGAAAAAAAAACGAAATGACAAAACATGAATAAGACAAAATATGGGTAAAATAGTTATTTTATAGACATTTAATGGAGGTGACTTAACTGTAATCGACTAAGGGACCAATGATGATGGATATCAAATCATAATGACCAACGACGCTAATTATCTAAAGAGAAAAATGACAAACTGAGTTAATTCTGTTACCATTTTCCAAGATTTAAGCAAAAGTTAATTACTAGACCAAAATAATCTTGATTTTTGGATATAACATCTATGAAAGTATCTTAAACGACACCGTTTTGAGGATTTTTGTAGATAACATCTACAAAAATTCCAATCAGAAAAAGTAGGTCCCAAAACTTAGATCGAAAAAAAAAAGTTTATTTGTGCAAATCGATGTTCACATGTGAAATTTATAAAAAAAATCATATTTTTTAAAGTTTTATTATAGAAAGAACAATTTACTGAAATTGTCCCTATGGTTTGTTTAAATTTGCGTGTTTGGTCCCTAAATTTTGTTTTGCACTCGGACCGTCCCTATTGTTTTATTTGGTTGCGTTTTTCGTCCCTCATAGACATAAAAAGACTATATTACCCTTGGTCATTTCTTTTTTGATTTATTTTCAATTTTTTTTAATATTAACCTTTTAAAGATTATTATTAAAAATAGAAAATGTGGGTCCCTCACCCCATTATCTCTTCCCCCTCCCCCGTCATCACCCATCTCCCTCGGTTTCCATTCCCATCCTCTCATTTCTCACCGGAAGCCACAACCACCAACGAAGCATCACCGGGAAACCACCAAGAAATGTCACTAGAAGACACTTATAAACCACCGATTTGCATCATCAATCCTTTCTCTTCATCTTTCCGCCCCCATCTGCTCCATCCTCGCTCTTCCTTCTTCGTCATCTACCTGAATAGATGGAGCATCGTGTCCGCCAAAATTCTCCAACCACCACCATCTTCTTCACTGAGTGTCGTTCCCATTTAACCCCATTCTTCTGGAAAACCGTATTTGATTTCTAGGATTTCATCAGTTTTTTCTTTCATTGTCAATTTCAAATTAGGTTTTGCTTTTGGGTTTTGATTCCATATCTGGAATTCATTTCAGTTTAGGTTCTGATTTTGGGATATTGGTATTTGACTTTGGTTAGGTTTTTGATTTTAGAATTTGATCTTCTTATGGTTTTGATTTCTATGTTCAAGTTTGATTTTCATGATTTGATGTTGGGGTGTGAATTAATGAAATCGATTATGTGGTCTGTATTAGAGCTAAAATCAGTGGATGCTAGTGATGTTGGAATCGCTTGGTGGTGGTTACTGGTGGTGGATGGTGGCTTTCAGTGGCTGGTGGTAGTTTTCAGTGGCCTATAGTGGTTGTCGGTGGCTTGTGGTGGTTGTGATGCAAGTGGGAGTATGAGTGGGTCCCACATGTCCATAAATCACTTAATTATTTTTCTTTAATTAATAAATAATTAAAAAATGAAAAAAAAGTACAAAGGGTAATATAGTCTTTTCATCTTGGGGGAGGGACAAATATAGTCTTTTCATGTCTGTGAGGGACGAAAAACGCAACCAAATAAAACAATAGACACGGTCCGAATGCAAAATAAAAGTTAGGGACCTAACAAACAAATTTAACTAAACCATAAGGATGATTTCATTAATTTGTTCTTTTAGAAATGTTCAGATAACCATTTTCACAATGAAAGAAAGCTTGATTACATAGTTTTGACCTATGAAACTAACCAAAAAAAAAAAAGATTTCTCATAATTTACAATTTACAGAGATTTCTTGGATCTATGGATTTTACAGAGGTTGGAAATCCATTTTTTTTTAGTTTCATAGATAAAACGACAATATTAAACATTTTTGTGGAAATTGTTTTTGAAGACTTCTAAAACAAAAACTTCAAAAAGATGATTTTTTTTATTTAAAAGAACTCCGTAGGTATAATCTGGATTTTCGAAAACGAAATCTACGAATATCCTCAAACGATGTTGTTTCAGAGATTTTGTAGATAATACATGCGGAAATCATGGCATCCTATAGCTAATATTTGTTTAAATCTTGGAAATTGAATAATATGATTAACTTGATGTGTCTTTTTCCCATTTCCTTGTTAAATAAGAAAACTATATGATCAAATCTATAGATTAATGTCAACCATGTAAACCAAAACTGTGAGTATTTTAAACCAAAGCATGATAATTGAATATCGTCAAAAATTAGAGTATTTCATTTGTGTCAAGAAAACGCAACATTTATATGTATGTTGTAAAAAATTTCAATGTCTTTTAAAAGAAAGTATAATAATTGAAATTTTAAATGAAAGTATAATAATTAAAAATATTATGTGTTTTTTTTAATGGAAAATTTAATTTACCCCTAAACTACTTTTTAATTTTATCTATCTCAACGACATGACTTGAACATTCGACCTCAAGAAGAGAAGTCAACATTTTATGTGTATGATGTCAACAATTTTTAACATATTAAATGTTTTTACTCAGGGGAGGACCTTAGTGGAGCCCGGGGGTCCCGGGCCACTGCTCCATTTCCGGCACGTAGTGTAAAAAAAAATTGTTTTTTCTATTAGGTGCACCGGCTTGAAGTACGAGTGACACCCCTACCAAAACATTTTGCATCCGCCACTATTCTTACTATTTGAATCAGTCTGTCAACATGAATTCAGTCCAAATTTTAATTAATCAACTAAGATATCAATGCTGTTGGTCTATAATATATTTATTTTGGTCTTACTAAATACATCTTATATACGAAATTATTAATTGACGTTCTTCTGCAACTAAATATTGTTTATTAAAAGAAGATCAATGTATGAGGACACATATATAACTTTCATGACGATAAAAATCTAAAAGAATCTCAACTTGTTTTTATATTTAATCACTGCGAAACTTCGTTTACATTACAATGTCATATTTTATTATATGCTTACATCATTAATTATGTTTTACTTATTAAATAAAGTTGTGGTTTTTATTTTTATTAAACAATATTTCTGTTTCATTTATTAATTTTATTTTACCGTAAAATACAACATACAAAACTATGGGATTTTCGGGAGAAACTTGGGACTCGTGGTTGAGTGATCCAATGCCTGCTGGCTGCTCCATTAAAATACTAAACCTGGGAGCTGGGAAAAGTGGTCAACTGCCACCTATATATGGCTGAGCCGCCCAATAACTGCAACAATAAAAATTTAATCAGGAATATCGTATTTTGGCGGTAAATCTCCAAACTATTTTCCTTCCATGGATTAATTAGATATAGCAGTTGTTGAGCAAGCCAATAATCTCAATAGTTAAGAGTGCCATGGAGTTAACTAACGTGGACCCTCAAGTTCTACATAATCACATCACAGCTAGCAGCAGTGGCGGATCCAGACCTAAAGTTAACCGGGGCCCACTATATCGTTTCCAGCCGGTGGGAGCACTTTGGGCGACTGGCCGATGGTGTCTTAGGCTAATTTTTTTGGTGTGCAAGCCGGTAGTTGTGGAGCAAGTAGCTAGGATATCATAAAAAGAGAAGAAATTTGTTTTTTTTATGGTATATGAGAAAAAATAAGAGGTGTCATTCTTTTATCAAGTGGGGACATTAGAGACATATGAATATAAAATAGAAAAAAAATATATTTTTACATATATATATTTAAGATGAGCCAACCTCAAGTGGTGTCATACACCCCACTTACCAAATGGTAGATCCGTCACTGGCTAGCAGGCTTAGGGATGGTCGACATTCTTCTTTGAGAGAGTCTTGAGAACCTGCATAAATGCACAATAGTAAAACAGTCTTATTGACTACCAATATTATCCACTACTTCGACAGCACCACAATGACAACGTAGTTACATACTTACATATAGATTTACTTTTGAGTTATTCAGCATATTGGGACCTCTCGTACTAATATATAATTATAATTTTTTTCAACTTTAGGTAAATAAATAACAAACCATGTCTGCTGATTCTAACATCAAAAACATTTCACTGACCTTACACAACCTTATAGTTATCTTTTGTTTTTTGTGGGCTATATATATTAATAAAACTGTCAACAACCCCAAGTAACTAAGTATTTTCCTCACAAATACCAATGTATTGCTCATTCCTGACGTAAACTATTTTCCACGTGAATATTGATGGGTTGCCTGTTATCGACGTAAACTAAATCATGCATATTGGAATCATAGTTTCTACTCGTTAAAGGATCGTAAGGGTCTATTTCCATCTATTTAAGGGTTTGGAGATCATACTTTTAGGTTTGTCTAGTTATTGCAATGTAGTTGTTGGGGTTCTTCAAATTGTAGGCCAATTATTAGATATCGCTATATTTCAGCATGTATATCCTATAGAATCTTTCAAATATTGTAAAGATATTGTAGATTATATTGTCTAATTTGAAGGCACTCTCAAATTGTATTTATTCAGAGGATAATGAAATCAAAGGCACGATTCCAAAACTTATTCTATTATGGTATCAGAGCTCCAATCGATCCTCTCCTAACCCTATTTTTTTCATTGTCAGCAGCCCCTCTCTTCTAATCTCTACCATCCACGTCTTCTCTCAATGGCTCTCCACCCTGCTCTCACTGTTACCAACATTCACAACTTCATTCCTATCAAACTCGAGATGGAAAACAGCTCCTACACCACCTGGTCCAAACTCTTTAAGATTCATTGCAGGGCTTTTGAAGTCATCGACTTCATCATCCCCCTACACCTGCTACCTCATCTTCTGAAAAAAAAAAGATAAAGAAAAAGCACCGACTGATCTTCAACTTCATTCCCGCCTCGATGCCCTAGTACTTCAGTGGATCTATAACACCATCTCCCACGACCTTATTCACACCATTCTTACTCCTGACTCCACTCCAGCCAAAGCCTGGGCAGCCCTTGCAAATATCTACCAAGACAACAAAAATTCTCGGGCTGTTTATTTGGAACAGAAGTTGACCACCACCCGCCTTGAAAGCTTCTCTGATGTTACATCCTATTGTCAAGCCATGAAATTTCTTGCGGATCAACTTGCTAATGTGGGAGCTCCAGTCTCTAACAAACGCCTTGTCTTACAAATCATTACAGGTCTCTCTGAGCAATACGATGGGATTGCCATGCTGATTCAACAATCTGATCCACTTCCAGATTTCTATGATGTCCGATCAAAGCTTATTATGGAGGAAACCCGAAAGTCCAACCAAGTATCCCACACGGCTTTGATCTCCACTACTAACCCGGGAACCCCACCTTCTCCTCAACCTCGGTCTGATAGTGGCAGGGGCCGTGGCAATTTCCACAACCGGGGATGTGGACATGGTAAAGGACGAGGCAGCAATGGGCGAGGTCGTAGCTCGCAACATCAATACCAACATCAGGGGTCGTTTTCTCAAACTCGTGGACCTTCTTCTCCTTGGAACAGCTGGCAGCAACAACAATATTTCCAAGGCAATTCTTGGTCGGTCCCATCCTCACAGCCACCATATGGACAACGCCCTCAATGGGCTGTCCCACCTTGCCCTCACCCGATGATGCCACAAGCTACACCACCAAGGACATCAGGACCTCAAGCATACGCTGGTATTCTTGGTCCTCGTCCCCCTTCTTCTTATGAAAACTACGGTGTTGGTCACTGTGACAACCCGAAACTTTCCCGTTTCCGTTTCGTGATTTCCGTTAATAAAATTTCAAATTCGTTAACTTTTCCGTCGAACTTTTTGGTTTAGAAAATAATCTAGTTATATTTAATTAAATTATTTGCGAGTCGGAACCAAAAATCGCACGGAAACCGGATTATTTCAAAAAAAATCAAGCATTTTCGGTCTAGATGAGATTACGACCGTAAACCTGTTTACGGTCAGTGAAGAGTGGACCCCCCACCTCACCCCTATAAATACGATGCCTCCACCTTCATTAGAACATTTCTGGCCAAAAACTCTCTCTTTCTCTCTCTAAGAACCTTAACCGTAAACACTCAAAACGCCTTCAAACGTCGGAAATCATCGAGAAACCACGTTTGGGTCGCTTTGGAACGTCTCAGAGCACTCATCTCTTCGAAATCAGCAATCAGAACCATTTTTCTTGAGTTTACGGTCCACCTTCAAGAACCGTAAACCCTGTTCTTGAGTTTACGGTCCAACCTTCAGAAACTGTAAACTCTGTTCTTGAGTTTACGGTCCAACCTTCAGAAACCGTAAACTCTGTTCTTGAGTTTACGGTCCAAGCCTTCAAGAACCGTAAACTCCTCTTCGACCGTAAGCACCTTTTAAGTGGTGTTTTTGACTGAAAACTCACCCTCTTTGATTCGATCAAGTCCCGGTAACATTCCTCAACCGAATACAAGTGTTCTTATGACTCTTTATTTATCGAAATCGCTAATTTAGATACATATATGTATTTATTTGATAATAGGATTTCGTTAAGTGTCGTGCAACAACTCGAGGATCTTCATTTTCAGTCAACGATTTCACGCAACAACTGTGAGTTCATATCCCTACATTTTCCGTATTTTAATGTTTTCAGGGGGGAATACAAGCTAAACATAAATGTTTTCAAAACTCATGCAATTCTCATACTTTAACCCTTTTGTACTGTGTTGAACATAAGGGACGTTTTCACTAAAATTGCATAGTTTTCCGGATTTACTATTCACTACATTATACATGCAAACTATAATCGGTATAGTTTGGGATTTTTCTAAAACATATCAAGTATAGAAACTTTCACTACTAAACATATGTGCTGAAACAGAAACCGTTTACAGTTTACATCACTACTTTATCATGGTGTTCATAACTGAAATTATCACTATATACGGTATACATACGGATTTTCACTACGGTAGAACGCTACTATCCTACATGTAAACTAGATTGTACGATACTGTGAGGCGCTACTTCACTACTGTACCCTTAGGTGTACAGGGGTAAATCCTACCACTGTATAACCAGAGTCTCCTGGAGGGAGAGCGTGAGATTTGTGAATAGATCTATTCGGGACTGACAATCCCACATCTGGACTGCTAGCTACCGTTAGGCGGGCACGCCTGAGATGTACAAATGTCATTTAACTTGACGCCTGAAGAACGTTGGAAAGGTCTCTAGTCATATCAAGCATGGTTATACGACTCACAATATGTATAAATCACGTTTAGTTTACAACTTAACACTCTTCAACAGTTCTATTTTTACTAAATAGAACTGATACACACTACGTATTCTGGCTAAGGCCAGGGTTTTTCAAACAGAACCGATTATGCAATGGTTTCACATATAAAATACTTACACTTCATGATTAGTTTTAGCTAGTCACATGAGGTAGTATTCTCGCATATCACTACAGTTTTCAGTAACGAACATTCATGGTTTTATACGAAATCGATAACGCTACCCTTTTCACTAAAGAAAATATTGGATTTTCTTGGAAACATACAGATATTCATGGTTTATTACAGAAGTGATAACACTACGTTTTCACTAAGGAAAATATCGGATTTTCTTGAAACTATTCAAATATTTTCCGAACTCATCAACGATTTTCACTACAAACCACCGCTTATGAACTCACCAGCTTTATGCTGATACTCTTTTAAACTGCTTGTATTCTCAGGAAATCAGTAGACATGTGCCTGTTGGGTTTTTGAAGAGTTGAAGCAATAAGAGATTAAGGTTATATTCATACAAGTTATATGATGTAATTCAAACAAGTTTCATAATTGATGTAAACATTTTTACTTAAGTATTCACTGTAATGGTTGTGTTGCTATGATTGCTGTTATTCATTGGTTGTGATGCTATACATGACGTCCTCCGCCCCGGAACGTTTCCGCCATCGGTTTCGGGGTGTGACAGATTGGTATCAGAGCCCTTGTTTATAGCGAACTAGTATACCGAACCTTACGTGGTATACAACTATAAACACTAAGGGTCCTAAGTGCTCTACGCTAAAAGTATACTTTCAAAATATAAAGTATTTTATAAAAGTATACGAGCATGCATACATAACAAAATTCGTGTCGCTAGTAGAAAAGAACAAAAGTATTTGGATGCTGGAACGTTGCGGTTAAACCTGGGCAGTTATGTAATCATGTCTAGGGTGAATATAGTCTGATCAACTATATTCAGTCGAGACATGACTAACATGTGTTTGGGAGTGACTGTGGTGCTACAGCAGGCCAAAAACTTACCAAAATCACCTCACATAAAATACTATAGGAGTATTTTCGCTAGAACCAAACTCAGTATACAGATTCACTCTAAGTGTTGCTACCTCTTCTCCCTTAAGCGATAACTTACTCGTATTAGTAACCTTTCTGTGTTTATCGCTCGGTAGAATACTTTCATTATCAGGATGAGAAATATTTTGTTTTTATATCTCGAGGACTTACCATCCTCTTCTTCCTTATTGTTTCTAGAACAAGATGGAAGTCAGGGACATCAAAAGGAGTGTTCCTACAAGGACTTCATGACTGCGAAACCCAAGTCCTTCGACGGAAATGGAGGTGTCATCGCCCTGACTCGATGGTTCGAGAAGATCGAATCCATCTTCAAAATTTGCGGTTGTCCTGAAGCAAACAAGGTGAAGTTCGCCGCCTGCACCTTCACCGACAGAGCCTTGACCTGGTGGAATGGTCGGGTCAAAACCCTAACCCTGCCAATGGCTAATGTCATGGGTTGGGAAAGATTGAAGGAGCTCATGCTCGCTGAGTACTGCCCGAGGGGCGAAGTGCAAAAGTTGGAGCACGAACTCTGGAACTTGAAGATGAAGGGTTCTGACATTGCTGCTTACACTGCTAGATTCTGTGATCTGGCACTTCTCTGTCCGGGAATGGTCACCCCGGAAAGCAAGAAAATCGAGAGGTACATCTGGGGGATGACACAACCAACCAAGGGGAATGTCTTGGCTGCTAAACCGATTACTTTTGAAAGCGCCAAGGATCTGGCACAGACTCTGATCGATCATGGTATCGATCTGGATGAAGTGGCAGCTGTCTCTGAACCACAAAAGGAAAGCGGTGGGAAGAAGAAGAAGTTTGGTAACAAACGAAAGGGTCAGTCTTCGCAGGAGCCCTCCAAGAAACAACAAATAGTGGCAGTTCATGTTGTTACTGCTCCTGCTGCTGCTCCCACTGCTGTTCCAACCACCCAATCTCCTACCGGTGGTTATGCTGGAAAACTACCTCTGTGCAACAAGTGTAACTTCCATCATCACGGACCCTGCCGTGAGCTGAATTGCAACAACTGTGGAAGGAAGGGACACACAGTTCGATACTGCAAGACACCGGCTCAACCAACCAACCAGGCACCGGGAGCGGGCGCTAGTCAAACTTGTTATGGATGTGGAGAGACTGGGCACTTCAGGAGAAACTGCCCCAAGGCAACAACTGGTGGCAATACAGGGAGAGTTCTGGTGATGGGCCAGGAGGAAGCAGTTGTTGATCCTACCGTTGTTACGGGTACGTTCCTCCTTGACAACTCTTATGCATGCATTCTCTTCGATTCGGGTGCGGAGAGGAGTTTTGTTAGTCATACATTCAAACATCTAATCAAATGTAAATCCAAACCTCTAACTGAAACATTTACCGTCGAGATGGCTAACGGAAAGAAGGAGAGCACTAACGACATATTCATAGGCTGTACTCTTACCCTAGACAATTATTCTTTTCCTATCAATCTTATGCCTGTGTCCATCAAGAGTTTCGACGTCATTATCGGCATGGACTGGCTAAGCTCCAATCGTGCTGATATTCTTTGCTTCGAGAAGGCTATCCGTCTCAATCTTCCCTCTGGCGAAGCCCTCATGATTTACGGAGATAAGCATAGCTCGAACCTCCGTATCATTTCATGCATCAAAGCTCGGAGGTATCTGCGAAAGGAGTGCCATGCATTTCTAACTCACGTGTTAGACGTGACGCAAGGAGTTAGAGACCTCGAGAGCATCCCCGAAGTCTGTAACTTTCCTGATGTTTTTCCCGAAGATATCCCAGGAATCCCTCCCGAACGCCAAGTCGAGTTTCGTATCGACTTGATCCCCGGAGCTACTCCCGTAGCTAAGTCCCCTTACCGTTTTGCACCAGCGGAAATGCAAGAATTATCCATTCAGCTCAATGAGCTGATCAGTAAGGGATTCATAAGGCCGAGTTCCTCACCCTGGGGAGCTCCGATCTTATTTGTGAAAAAGAAAGATGGATCCTTTCGGATGTGCATTGACTACCGAGAGCTGATAAGCTGACTATCAAGAACCGATATCCCTTACCCAGAATCGACGATCTCTTCGACCAACTTCAGGGAGCCAGTTATTTCTCAAAGATCGATCTGAGATCAGGGTACCATCAGTTGCGAGTTCATGAGAATGATGTGCCCAAAACAGCATTCCGAGCCCGCTATGGACACTATGCGTTTGTAGTAATGCCCTTTGGTCTAACCAACGCACCGGCAATATTCATGGACCTGATGAATCGGGTGTGCCGCCCTTTCTTAGACCAGTTTGTGATTGTGTTCATCGACGATATACTTGTCTATTCGCGGAGTGAGAATGATCATAAACAGCACTTAAGGCAGGTGTTGGAAACATTAAGGGCAGAAAAGCTATACGCGAAATTCTCGAAGTGCGAATTCTGGATCAGGAAGGTGAATTTCCTTGGACACGTGATTAGCAAGGAAGGAATACACGTGGACCCTTCCAAGATCAAAGCGATTGAGAATTGGTCTACACCAAAGACACCCACAAAAATCCGGCAATTCTTGGGTCTCACGGGCTATTATCGCAGGTTCATTCAGAACTTCTCCAGAATCGCTAAGCCTTTAACCACCCTGACACAGAAGGGTGTAACCTTCAGTTGGGGAGTCAAGTAAGACACTGCATTTCAAACATTGAAGCAGGCCCTGTGCAGTGCACCTGTCTTGTCCCTGCCCGAAGGGACGGAAGACTTCGTAGTCTATTATGATGCATCCAATCAGGGCCTAGGCTGTGTGCTCATGCAAAGAGGGAAGGTCATCGCCTATGCCTCGAGGCAGTTGAAAACACACGAAGTCAATTACACAACTCACGATTTAGAGTTGGGAGCAGTGGTCTTTGCGTTAAAGATCTGGAGACACTATCTCTATGGAACCAAGTGCACTATCTTCACCGACCATAAGAGCTTGCAACATATTTTCGATCAAAAGGAGTTAAACATGAGACAACGGCGATAGGTAGAGTTACTAAGTGACTACGAGTGCGAAATTCGCTATCATCCCGGAAAGGCCAATGTGGTAGCAGACGCCCTCAGCCGAAAGGAGTATTCGGGGCGTAAGGTGAAGGCACTAACAATGACCATCCATTCTCACCTGTCCGCGCAGATCAGAGAGGCTCAGCTGGAAGCCTTAACACCCGAGAACGTGACAGATGAAGCTTTGCGGGGAATGGACAAGAACTTGGAGGTCAAAGGAGACAGAGTGTACTATTTCATGAACCGGATCTGGACCCCAAAATTCGGCGGGTACAGAGAGGTTGTCATGAATGAGGCTCACAAGACGAAGTACTCCGTTCATCCAGGTTCGGATAAGATGTACTTGGATCTCAAACAGCTATATTGGTGACCAAACATGAAAGCAGAGATCGCTACCTTCGTGGGCAAGTGCCTGACTTGCGCCAAAGTGAAGGTCGAATATCAGAAGCCCTCAGGTCTACTTCAACAGCCGGAAATACCTGAGTGGAAGTGGGAAAGGATAACCATGGATTTTATCACCAAGTTACCCAGATCTCCAAGTGGGCACGATGTCATATAGGTAATTGTCGATCGATTAACGAAGTCCGCCCACTTCCTGCCAATCAAAGAAAACTTCAAGATGGAGAGACTCACACGGATCTACATTCAAGAGATAGTTCGCCTTCACGGTGTACCTGCATCCATTATCTCCGATCGAGATAGCAGGTTTACATCGAGGTTCTGGCAGTCTCTACAGAAGGCTCTTGGAACTAAGTTGGATATGAGCACGGCTTATCATCCACAGACTGATGGACAGAGTGAGAGAACAATTCAGACATTGGAAGATATGTTGAGAGCCTGCGTCATCGATTTCGGCGCATCATGGGACGCTCATCTTCCTTTGGTTGAATTTTCCTACAACAACAGCTACCATACCAGCATCAAGGCTGCGCTGTTTGAAGCTCTCTATGGCCGTAAGTGCAGATCCCCTCTGTGCTGGGCTGAGGTGGGTGACACGCAGCTAGCCAGGGGTCAAGCCCCCGTCAGCACTCTCACTGGTCCTGAAATTATCCGAGAGACAACTGAAAAGATTGTGAAAATCCGGGAACGACTGAAAGCCGCACGAGATAGACAAAAGAGCTACGCCGATAAGAGACGAAAACCTTTGGAGTTCTAGGTTGGTGACCGCGTCCTTCTGAAGGTCTCACCCTGGAAAGGCATGATACGTTTTGGGAAACGTGGAAAGCTAAATCCAAGGTACATTGGACCGTTTGAAATCCTTGCTAGGATCGGTCCCGTGGCATACAAACTTCAGTTACCCCGAGAGCTCAGCAACATACATCCTGTTTTCCACGTATCTAACCTAAAGAAGTGTCTGTCTTATGAGACACTTGTGATTCCTCTCGACGAGATTGAAATCAACGAGAACCTCAACTTCGTGGAAGAACCGGTCGAAATCATGGACAGAGAGATCAAACGAACGAAACAAAGTCGCATCCCGATAGTGAAGGTTCGTTGGAATGCCAAGCGAGGACCTGAATTCACTTGGGAGCGCGAAGATCAGATGAAACAGAAGTATCCGCATCTCTTTCCTAATCCATGATTTGTATTCTAGGTTCGAATTTCGGGACGAAATTCCCTCTAACGGGGGGATGATGTGACAACCCGAAACTTTCCCGTTTCCGTTTCGTGATTTCCGTTAATAAAATTTCAAATTCGTTAACTTTTCCGTCGAACTTTTTGGTTTAGAAAATAATCTAGTTATATTTAATTAAATTATTTGCGAGTCGGAACCAAAAATCGCACGGAAACCGGATTATTTCAAAAAAAAAATCAAGCATTTTCGGTCTAGATGAGATTACGACCGTAAACGTGTTTACGGCCGTAAACTCGTTTACGACCGTAAACCTGTTTACGGTCAGTGAAGAGTGGATCCCCCACCTCACCCCTATAAATACGATGCCTCCACCTTCATTAGAACATTTCTGGCCAAAAACTCTCTCTTTCTCTCTCTAAGAACCTTAACCGTAAACACTCAAAACGCCTTCAAACGTCAGAAATCATCGAGAAACCACGTTTGGGTCGCTTTGGAACGTCTCAGAGCACTCATCTCTTCGAAATCAGCAATCAGTACCATTTTTCTTGAGTTTACGGTCCACCTTCAAGAACCGTAAACCCTGTTCTTGAGTTTACGGTCCAACCTTCAGAAACCGTAAACTCTGTTCTTGAGTTTACGGTCCAACCTTCAGAAACCGTAAACTCTGTTCTTGAGTTTACGGTCCAAGCCTTCAAGAACCGTAAACTCCTCTTCGACCGTAAACACCTTTTAAGTGGTGTTTTTTACTGAAAACTCACCCTCTTTGATTCGATCAAGTCCCGGTAACATTCCTCAACCGAATACAAGTGTTCTTATGACACTTTATTTATCGAAATCGCTAATTTAGATACATATATGTATTTATTTGATAATAGGATTTCGTTAAGTGTCGTGCAACAACTCGAGGATCTTCATTTTCAGTCAACGATTTCACGCAACAACTGTGAGTTCATACCCCTACATTTTCCGTATTTTAATGTTTTCAGGGGGGGAATACAAGCTAAACATAAATGTTTTCAAAACTCATGCAATTCTCATACTTTAACCCTTTTGTACTGTGTTGAACATAAGGGACGTTTTCACTAAAATTGCATAGTTTTCCGGATTCACTATTCACTACATTATACATGCAAACTATAATCGGTATAGTTTGGGATTTTTCTAAAACATATCAAGTATAGAAACTTTCACTACTAAACATATGTGTTGAAACAGAAACCGTTTACAGTTTACATCACTACTTTATCATGGTGTTCATAACTGAAATTATCACTATATACGGTATACATACGAATTTTCACTACGGTAGAACGCTACTACCCTACATGTAAACTAGATTGTACGATACTGTGAGGCGCTACTTCACTACTGTACCCTTAGGTGTACAGGGATAAATCCTACCACTGTATAACCAGAGTCTCCTGGAGGGAGAGCGTGAGATTTGTGAATAGATCTATTCGGGACTGACAATCCCACATCTGGACTGCTAGCTACAGTTAGGCAGGCACGCCTGAGATGTACAAATGTCATTTAACTCGACGCCTGAAGAACGTTGGAAAGGTCTCTAGTCATATCAAGCATGGTTATACGACTCACAATATGTATAAATCACGTTTAGTTTACAACTTAACACTCTTCAACAGTTCTATTTTTACTAAATAGAACTGATACACACTACGTATTCTGGCTAAGGCCAGGGTTTTTCAAACAGAACCGATTATGCAATGGTTTCACATATAAAATACTTACACTTCATGATTAGTTTTAGCTAGTCACATGAGGTAGTATTCTCGCATATCACTACAGTTTTCAGTAACGAACATTCATGGTTTTATACGAAATCGATAACGCTGCCCTTTTCACTAAAGAAAATATCGGATTTTCTTGGAAACATACAGATATTCATGGTTTATTACAGAACTGATAACACTACGTTTTCACTAAGGAAAATATCGGATTTTCTTGAAACTATTCAAATATTTTCCGAACTCATCAACGATTTTCACTACAAACCACCGCTTATGAACTCACCAGCTTTATGCTGATACTCTTTTAAACTGCTTGTATTCTCAGGAAATCAGTAGACAGGTGCCTGTTGGGTTTTTGAAGAGTTGAAGCAATAAGAGATTAAGGTTATATTCATACAAGTTATATGATGTAATTCAAACAAGTTTCAGAATTGATGTAAACATTTTTACTTAAGTATTCACTGTAATGGTTGTGTTGCTATGATTGTTGTTATTCATTGGTTGTGATGCTATACATGACGTCCTCCGCCCCGGAACGTTTCCGCCATCGGTTTCGGGATGTGACAGTCACACTCCTACGGATATCGAGAAAGCTCTACACACCATGTCCCTCAACCCTCCGGACAACAACTGGTACATGGATACCGGTGCCACATCCCACATGACAAACAACTCAGGTACTATCTTGTCTTATTTTAACAATAATACATTAAATGATATCACGGTTGGTGACGGTTCTAGAATACCCATACACGGATCCAGCCACACCATCTTAAAACCCCCTTTTCTGCCTCTTAAACTTAACAACATTCTTCACTCTCCTCATCTCATCAAAAATTTATTATCAGTTCGTCGATTCACAACCGACAACCAAGTTTCCATTGAATTTGATGCTTTTGGTTTTCTTGTGTAGGATTACCGGACGCGGACACCTATACTTCGATGTAATAGCACCGGAGATCTGTACCCGCTTCTTCTCTCTTCAATTCAAGCTGCCACTCCTCTTGCTTTTTTAGCCATCTCTCAACAAGTCTGGCACCAACGCCTAGGGCACCCGGGACCAGATTTACTTCGTCGTTTAAACTAGAAATAATGTTATCACTTGTCAAACTACTTCTAAATTTCCTTGTTGTCACTCATGTATTTTTGGCAAACAAATAAAAATGCCATTTTATGATTCTATGTCATCTACTCACTTACCATTTGACATCATTCACAGTGATTTATGGACATCACCCATACCATCTAGTGGGGGACACAAATATTACATGTTATTATTAGATGATTACACTAATTTTTTGTGGACTTACCCCCTAATCCACAAGTCTGATGTATACAACATCTTTATCCAATTTTCCACCTATATCTCAACTCAATTTGAATGCACAATGTGATAATGGAACCGAATACAACAACGTTCAGTTTCACAATTTTTGCAAACAAAATGGAATGATGTTTCGTGGGAAAGTGGAAAGAAAAATTCGATCTATTAACAACATCAGTCGAACCCTTCTATCCCACTCCTCCGTCCCTCCCTCGTTTTGGCATCATGCCCTTCAAATGGCTACCTATCTTCTTAACATACTTCCCGCCAAAACCAAACAATATTTAACTCCTACCTCCATCTTATATGGTAAACACCCATCCTACACCCACCTACGCACTTTCGGATGTCTTTGTTTCCCGCACAACCCATCTTCATACATTCATAAACTCGAAAATCGGTCCTCCCCATGTGTTTTCCTTGGTTACCCTTCACACCACCAGGGGTACAAATGCTATAATCTCGCTACTCATAAAATGATAATTTCCCGTCACATTGTGTTTGACAAAAATGTTTTTCCTTTTAAATCATCCTCTACTCCCACCCCGTCCTACTCTTTTCTTCAAACCGACCCACACCCATTTTTATGGTCCTCCGCTGCCCCAACAGCCCCTAATACCACCCCTCCATCAGCCGAAACAGATCAGGTTGCCACCTCTCTTCCTCCCTTGCTTCATACTTACTCTCGTCGCCCAAAAATCACCACTCAAACACCTCAAACCTGTCTCACCTATTTCTCCCATCACTGAAACAACCCCCAACCCACCTCTGCCACCTCCTACCCGGACTATTCATACTCGTTCCATGCCCGACATCACTAAACCAATCCAGCCACTCAACCTTCACACCAACACTTATCCCGAACCCATTCCAAAAACTCCTGTTGTTGCCCTCTATAGCCCGGCCTGGAACAAAGCCATGTGTGATGAATTTAATGCAATTATTGCTAATGAGACTTGGGAACTTGTATCTCGTCAACCTAATATGAATGTGACCAGATGTATGTCGATTTTTAAGCACAAATTAACTTCCGACGGTCACCTTGAGCGGTACAAGGCCCGTCTTGTTTATGATGGCAGGGCTCAACAGGTTGGCGTTGACTGTGGCAACACTTTTAGTACGGTCGTTAAACCAGCTACTATACGAATTGAACTCACTTTAGCCGTGGCTCATTCTTGGTCTATCCATCAACTAGACGTACAAAACGCTTTTCTTCATGGCACACTCACAGAAACTATTTACATGCATCAACCTTATGGTTTTCGGGATCCGTCCTATCCGAATCATGTGTGTCGTCTACGGAAGTCTTTATATGGTCTGAAACAATCTCCTCGGGCATGGTATCAACGCTTTACTGACTTTGTGTCTTCTATGGGTTTTAATCATAGCCAGTGTGATCACTCATTATTTATTTACCGCAAAGGCGATGACATGGCTTTCATTCTTCTATACGTTGATGACATCCTCCTCATCACATCATCTGACATTCTTCGTTCCCCCATCATGCAAAAACTATCCGATGAATTTGCAATGAAAGATATTGGTCGCTTGAGTCATTTTCTCGGCATCTCCGTCACTCACACTCCACCCGGCCTATTTCTCTCTCAACAAAAATACGCTTCGGATATCCTTAAACGAGTCGGCCTCTTATCATGCAAGCCAGCCCTCACTCCTGTTGATGTTAATGGTAAACTGAGTGAAAACGACGGAGAACTCATGGACAACCCCACATTATATCGCAGCCTGGCGGGGGCCCTCCAATACTTAACCTTCACCCGACCAGACATAACCTATGTTGTTTAACAGGTTTGCATGTTCATGCATGCACCTCGCATTCCCCACTTCAATGCATTGAAGAGAATCCTTCGCTACATCCAAGGCACCATCTCCTTTGGTCTTCACATGACAAAACCTAGCACCATGTCTCTCATTGGCTACACGGACGCCAATTGGGCTGGTTGTCCAGACACACGGAGATCCACATCAGGCTATTGTCTATACTTTGGAGATAACCTCATATCATGGTCATCTAAAAGGCAAACCACCATATACAGGTCTAGTGCGGAAGCCGAGTACCGGGGGGTAGCTAAGATTGTCTCCGGGTTGTGTTGGGTTTGTAATCTACTTCTCGAACTCCATCACCCTCTGCTTAAAGCCTCTATTGTTTACTGTGTCAACGTTAGCGCTCTCTATATGTCCAGCAACCCAATTCAACACCAGCGGACCAAACACGTTGAAATTGACATACATTTTGTTCGGGAGAAAGTCCGCCAAGGACAAGTTCGAGTTCTTCACATTTCCTCTCGGTTCCAAATCGTCGATAGTTTTACGAAGGGGCTGCTACGTGTTCTGTTCGAGGATTTTAGGTCCAGTCTTAACCTCCTATCTCTTCCAGCTACGATTGCAGGGGCGTATTAGATATCGTTGTATTTCAGCATGTATATCCTATAGAATCTTTCAAATATTGTAAAGATATTGTAGATTATATTGCCTAATTTGAAGACACTCTCAAATTGTATTTATTCAGAGGATAATAAAATCAAAGGCACGATTCCAAAACCTATTCTATTACCAATCACTTTGATCTCGATTTGATTGTTTTTTTTTTGTATATGAGCACATGAGTGTTTCGTTCACCTATTCGATTATCATTGTTTATGCTTCACCTGTTCACCATATTTTCCATCATTATTCCATGTGTTTAAGATATAAGAGAAAGAATTGTTTATTTATAAAGAGTTAATGGATAATTATTGTTATCAATTAGGGATATATTTATATACGAGAGGCATTTTATGCTAAGTAGATGGTATTTCAAGAGGTTTTGTATATTGTAGGCTAGGTGATATTATGGGACGTGTTGTAATGAACTTTTTTTAAGGTCTTGTACTTCTCATTATACCACTTATATAAGGTATTACCGGTTGTTTGTCCGTTGATGATGTATAATTTTATACAGGTTCTAAAAGTAGTCAACTTACATACTAGGAGATTATGATAAAGAAATTATGGAAGATAAAGTCTTATTTCAAGTAGAAAGATACTTAATGAAGAACGTTTATAGCACCAAATGGGTTGAAACTTGTGTTATATTATTGAAAAGTTTTAGACATTTTATCTATTGCTCATGGTATGATTATAGAAATTTCATAGTTCTATAGATATGTTGAGATCGGGTAGAGGTCATGATGAAACTTTTGATAAAAGTATTAGAAAAATAATTTTAGGGTTGTATGTGGAAAGTGAAACGCTACAATTTCTACCCAATATCAGTCTTGTCGATCCTTTAAACTCGATTTCTCTCTGCTATTTTATGTTTTAAAAAAGATTTTAATGGCAAAAAAAATTGTCTTTACAATAGATTTGAGTCCCCTAAGAAGTTCACTATCTCTATATTTGATCATCTCCAATCTAACATGGTATTCCCGAGTTCAACTTAATAAGGGAGAGGAAAGCAAATGATTGAAAGTGGGAAGAAAGTAAAAAATAAAATTGGTGTTACCGAGTTTCATTAAATGAAGAAATTTGAAGGAAATGGAAAGATCATTTTCATTTCACTTCTAACTCACAAAATACAAAAAAAATTTCATTTTTTTTCTCTTTTTTTTTCTTCTTACTTTCTTTTCTTTTCTTTGTTAAGCCCAGGAACTAAGTGTAAGATTTAGCATTTGAAGAAATCCTTCGATATCTAAAGAAAACAAAAGGAGATCATTGGTGAAATAGAGACTCGTGTTTCAATTTTAATGTAAGAATTACTTGAATTATCAAAAATATGTCTCTTGTAGTGAAAAGCCATTGCTAATTTCATAAAATTAGATGCACAGTCATCTCATTCCACTAAAGATTCCTAAAGTACAAAAAACCATTTCAAATAATACCAAGGTCAAAATATAATAAAGCTTTAAAGTTTAAACATGATTAATGAGTAATAAGACACTATTAAATAAAAATGTTTAACTTTTATTGGATTGTCATACCAACAAATATATATGGGAAAAAAATAAAATTTAATTGTTGTGAAGTATATCCAAAAGATATTATAGTTAGCTAAAGTAAAGATCGAATACTCAAGGACATAGATTAATTGTATGATATATTTTTGCGCTAGTGAACATTTTTGAATAAACAATAAAATATAAAGGGGAAGGGGTGTTATGTGAAAAAAACAAAATAAAATAATATCATAAAATAAAGTAAAGAAAATAAAGTAAAGAGTAGTATTTGGAAAAATAACCGTAGAAAATAATGTTGGTTCCATGTTCTTATTCAATTATAATGTAATTGATTATGAACTAGTTGTAAAACTCATGTATTATATGAGTTAATTTAAAAAAAAGTTAAATATAAATGTCAAAATATTTGAGAACTTTGAGTTTATAAGAAAATAAGAAAAATAATGAATTATTATAATGAAAATGTTTTTTATCTTTTAAATTTAAACAAATAATTTAAATAAAGAAAAGAAACTAATGAACTTTAATTTTACGAATTTGAAATTAAAAGGTAAGTTTATTAATGAAATTGATATTCATTTATTACTATATTTATTGTAATTATTACATTAAAATATTATGTGAAATTTAATAAAATAGAAAAACTCATAGAATGATATGTGGAAAAAAATTAATTCAAAATAATCACAAAATGACATTTTGGCAAATTGAATGAGAGTGTGACAAGTGACAAAAAAACTTTCATTTATTAGAAAGGATTTTGTTCTGATTCAATTATAATGTGATTGATTATGAATTTTCATTTGAACAGCTGAATCTAAGTTGATACTAAGTATCATTAAGCTCTAATATTATTTTACTAGGTGTAAGGCTCATGTATTACATGGGTTAATTAAAAAAAATTAAATATAAAAGTCTAAATATTTAAGAACTTTGGATTTATAACAAAATAAGAAAACTAATGAATTATTAAAATTGATTTTCTTTTAAATTTAAATAAATAAACAAAATAAACTAATAAGCTTTAATTTGGAAATTTTGAAATAAGAAAGTAAGTCTATTAATAAAATTGATATTCATTAATTACTACATTTGTTGTAATTATTACATTAAAATATTATGTGAAATTTATTAAAATAGAAAAAACCCATAAAATGACATGTGGAAAAGAAATTAATTTAAAATAACCACAAAATGACATTTGGCAAATTGAATGAGAGAATGACATGTGGCAAAAAAACCTTCATTTATTAGAGTAGATTTATTGTAATTATTACATTAAAATATTATGTGAAATTTATTAAAATAGAAAAAACCCATAAAATGACATGTGGAAAAGAAATTAATTTAAAATAACCACAAAATGACATTTGGCAAATTGAATGAGAGTATGACATATGGCAAAAAAACCTTCATTTATTAGAGTAGATTTGTCAAATTAGTATTTAGTTAAAGCTCTTTAACTAAACCTAACTTTATTAATTTAATCAAAACAAGCTCTTAGATTTTGATTGAAAAATTACATTAAGTTTATTACAATATTCCAAAAAAGTCCAATACTTAGCATAAGCTTGGAATGTAAATATGATTTCAAGTGTACAACGAGGTTGAATCCTAAAAAAGAACCAATTTATTGTTTGTTACTAGTGCTAATTCATAAAAACAATTATAAATTCCATAAATCAACTAATGTTACTAGAAATGACCTAATTCAAGTGGTCGTTCATGAAAAAGAATAAATTTAAGCACATTATCAAACAAAACTTAGATAACTAATTAAAAATGACTTCAAAAATCAATCCAACAAAATATATCACGCATAGTTGAACATCAAACTAAAAAGCGAAAGAATTGGTGTTTTTAGTTGTTCATGGATAAAATCGAATCAACACTTAGTATGAATCAACAAGTGTTTTGCATGATTGAATTGCTAAAAAAATAACAAAAAGTTTCTTTTAAATGAGTTCTTTGATGATCTTCTACATCAAAAAATGATTTATGTACGCTCAAAGTAAAGATGTGCATCAATAATGACATAAGGGGGTATTTATAGGCTTGGAAACTTTATATACGAAACGACTCAAGGCATAAAAATGACTCGATTGAGTGAGTGTAGAGTGTATCCTGATGGGAGAAAATTGTTCTCGACAACCGTTGCGTATCAAATCACTATAACCAGAAGAAAACAAAGACCACGACAAACAAGATTACAACTTGAATTTGATACATAGTTAGAGTTGCATATGTGAATGCGGTGTAGCCATCGACAAATTTTTGTTGTCGATGGTTATGGTTAAGTTCATTTTGTCTCCGATGAGCATGATGTTAGTCTTATTAGATTCTCATTATGGATCCCAACTTTGATTGAATAATGTGTTTGCCCTTGCCTCATTCGGGGCAGAACTATAATGATGATGATGATGGTTGTAAAATTGTCAATGTCATCCCTAGGACGTTGTCTG